>NC_138191.1:50689337-53089337 GCF_964194105.1 Spermophilus citellus | reverse complement strand
GGCTTTTTAAAAAGAGAAGTTAGAGATTAAAATTTTGTGAGAAATCTCCCAATTTACAAATGTGGTTATTGAATATGAATTTTCAAAAATTGTATGGGTCAAATTAAAGCATCAGATCATTAGATACATAACCTCTGTCTTACAGATACATATACTTATGCTGTCTCCTAAATAGGTGAAGCCCCACTTTGTTTACTGTGTTTCCCTGGTAAAAAATACATTCTTCTGGGGAAGGAAATGGCATCTTGTAAGTCTTTTAATACTTAGAGCATGTAAAAGCTCAATAAATGATTATTGAATTGAAACTGGAAAACAGACGTTTTTCCTAAGCTACAAGATTCTCTGATAAATTACCTTTCAGGTCTTGCTTGATTAATTTCATTTTGTTATTTGAAAAAAGATATTTGCAAAGTAATAACAAAATATGATTGCTTCTGCTTATTAGTCAAGAGCTTTGGAAGCCCCTCCTCTGTTAAGTGTTGCTACAGTTCACTCTATGAACACATGAAATGTTGGTTCTGGATTCCACTCCCAGATTCCCTTCTTTCTAGGTGATTGACCTTAGCCCTGTTCTCTGTTCCCTCTGAAACTCCCTCCTGTTTCTCATGTGCAAAATAGACATAGTAATAGTGTCTACTGCATACTGTTGTTTGTGAAGAGTTTAAGTGAGATTAATCAGAAGGAAATGTTTGGCACAATGCCTGCAATGGAATTCTGATTGAGGTCGTTGTTATAAACAGTTGGATTGATTATAACCTTCAAAAGGAACAGGTCTGTCTGCAAAGAAATTACTTCAAGTGAATTAATAAAGCTCCCTTCTCCATCAGAAATATTCAAACCTGGGACTTATTGTTGTCTGTTCTTAGATTTAAATGCAATTTTCATAGATCAAACCTCTGTTGAAAATTAAACAAAGTATCATAACCACCACAACAAAACAGATCTTCATTATCCCAGGAGCCAGAGCCTTCACATCTTTCCGTTTAGCCTAAGCATCCTTCTTTACGTTGTAATTTTGCTCAGAACCCTGGCATTCCCAATCCTTCCACTTAAGCTAAACAGAAATAGACCCCAGGCTTTGAATGAAATCTCACAACGACACCTTCTCAGCCAGCCCTCTGACTACATTGGGTTGGTATTACAATATGGCTACATGTTCTCTCTTCTGGAGAAGGAAAGATGGGAATGATCCATCTTCTTGGCTTTGCATTTGTCTTCACAGCAACTACACCTTTTCATAGGATTCTTTTTAGAATGTAATATCAGAGCAAAGCCAACAGAGAAAAGTTCCAATGAACGGAATTGCCATGGCAACACCCTACATTTCTCATCAAGTTTGGTCTTGTGTGGATCATCACATTAAAGCTCGTTTTTCAGCTTGGTGAAAGCCATGGCTGTAATCTTCAGTGTGAAAATCTCTTTGGCCCAGCCTGAGGTTAAAAATAGAAGAGCATAATTTGGATTATTTCATGAACATAAAAATCTGGAATTGCAATTCCTCCACAGATGGAATTAATGCAGAGAACAGTGACATTTGGGACCACTTGAATTTCCCCCCTGTGTTTTCAAATTGGATTCAGTGCTTGTCATTATGACTTATTCCTTGTTGAGTGCTGACCAACCACTCAATTCTGAGCAAGATATAGGGTACTGTATTCATCTCCTTCAAGAAACATGATACGAAAGCCTAACATTGAAAAGAACCTGGTCAAAGGGGGAATGTGTGTGTGTATGTATGTGTGTCTGTGTATTTACTTATTTTCAAAGCTAGAAAATTAATCTATCTTAGGTCTTCCCTGGCCAATAAAGCACTATATTTAAAAATCTTTGCACTTGAGAGTTCCTCTTTATGGTGAATTAACAGTGCTTTTCTGAACAAGAATTCTCAGAAAAATAATATACATTAAGTGGCTTTTTAAAGATGTTCTTCCAAGATTGCAAATTAGTCTTTGGAAAGCTACTTTTTCACTTTGAATGCCTGATGAAAAGTAGGACTACTGAAATGTAGCAAATATGAATATTGGGGGATGCTTTAGCAAATGTATTCCATGGCAGTTACTATAAAAATCAGATATATTTTAGTCCAAAAGAATAGTCAAATTTACTATCACATATTCTTCAATTTCCCCTATAGGCTGTCTGTCATGTGAATATTTTGCGTGTTTCAACTGAAGTTTATACATGGTTTCTAGTCACAAAAACTAAGACTATAAATAAATATAATGAAAATATGCTTTCCCACTTTTCCTAGCAACAGGATATTATCAATTTATTATTACTCTCAAAGAGTATAAACTTAAAATGCAAATATTAAATCAAGGACTAATTAAATACCCTATGGTCATAGGGATTTCTGGAACTTTTATAATGGATGAGGAATAAAAACTTATGAACCTGTGAACACGCAAGATTAGGTTGGATGACATTTTTTTTAAATAAAAAAGATTTAAAAACTATTTACTTGACCATGGAAATGTATACATAATTAAAGTTGATAATTTTCAAAAGAGATAGGCATGGAATTCATTTATTGTTAGCAACATTCTGGAGTGAGGACTTTGGTTTGTTTTATACAATAAAAGAGAGCAATTATTATTAAATTTTAAATGTTCCTTCTCTGGTCTGAAACAGACATAGCCATGCAATTGACATATTTTCACAGCCTGTGGCAATGATACATGCAATTTTAATCACGGGTATTAATTCTCTTCTCTAAGCCACTAGTCCACCCCTTTAACTACTCTATTACTTCACATTGGTATTTATTTCACTGCTACAAGCAGTGATGCATGGAAATTAAACTATAGATATTCATTATTTTCCTGCTTTTGCCTCGGTGAATAAAATTTTCACTTGTACATTGTTAAGAGGTAAAAATCTCATCACTTCATCACAGTTTTACCATCACATGACCTCCTTCTTGTGGTGATTGAATATTACAGGTTTGGCATAAAGATATCAACTAGCAGAGATGAGCTACAGGAACCAGCGTCAGTGCAGGTGGCTGTGTAACATTGACAGCTGCGAAATAACCTACGATCTCAAGGAAAAGTCAGCAACACACACCGTAACCTCAGCTACCACTTGAAAGCTGAGGTTCTGCAATGAAAAGACCAGAAATTCAATTGTTTTCAAATGACATATTGGGTTATCATATTTTTGTCAACAATTATTTTGTCACAAAATCGTTTCTTCTTCTTCTTTTTTTTCTTTTTTCTCCCTGTGGACTTAGTGATGGGGACTCTGACTTTTCCCAAAATAACCTTTAATTATCGTTTTTGATCTTGACATTCTCAAAAATGCCCTACTGGCTAGTCTTCTGTAAGTACCATCTGTAAGTTTTGATCATAAACTAACTAGTCCTAGAATCTGCCTGGCAAAAAACATTGCGAGTCATTTTGGGAAAAGTCAGGCACAGTCAATTTTCACAGTCTTGAAACTCGAGATGATTTCTTCCAGCTTTCAGGAGGAAAAAAAAAATCTGGCATGAAAGCCTGTGTTAGAATTTTCAAGCAAAAATAGAGGGGAAAACTGGAATGCATTAAAAAAAAAGATACAGTAGAAATCTGAATATACTAGAAACTGATTTTTGTCAAGAAAATCAGAAATGAATTTGCAATATATCATCATGATTTCACCTGATTATTTATACCTAAATAGGATAAGTTTACATTTTTGGAGCACATGTAGGAACACAAGGAAAACAAAGAGAATATCATGTATCAGTAAATAGGAAGGAAATATTTCATACCATCTTTAAATTAATCAGAGCTTTAATAAACAGCTAAAAGAAAAAAATGAAGGTCTTTTAAATAAAATAAAATTGTTTTCTTTATCCTGTTCTACATTGGATTAATACTAACTGTGTTAATCTGCCATAGCATGGTCAAGGTGATACTGTTAGAAATAATAGCACTATACACTCACCTGAACTGTGAGACACTGGAGAGGCTGTTTCTTCTTTGAACAACCTCCGCAACTGTGATTTGATAAAAGCACTTCTTGGGAAAATGCAATGGTCTCTGTCATAAGTGGTACTTACAGGAAAACTATGGCTTGTATTACGCCAATTCATTTGTTTTTATTGTTCACATCTGTTAACTATAGATCCCTTGACATATGTCATCCATTATGAAATATTCTTTAAATACCAAAACTTTTCCCCCTTTGTTCATATTTTATAAAATCATATCCCCAAAGAGTCCTGAGATTGTACAGAGTGCTGATGCAGAAACAATGTTTATCTACTCTAGAGTCCCTATGAAAGGTCTACCTGTAGTGCTCTAGAATCATAGAATTAGCATGGCCTGGATTTTGATAAAAATTCCAAACCTGAGTTTACCAGAAAACTCATAAAAATATCCATTATGAGCAAGTCCAACTCTTCCAGGAGAAGCTGTTAATGTATCCGTTATCTTCTGACCTCAGTTTTCTAATAAGTAATATCTCTTTCTGGAAAGGGCATAGAGTGACGAGGTTGTGGCCCCAGTTTCTAAGGTTAGCTGTATTTCTGGTACCAATAATTTTGTTAATTTAAAGATATGGAAAACAGCCTTTGCTTATTCCTACTCACACTTACTTTTATGTTCTTTAAACACACATTGACCTTACTTAATAGTTAGATAAAACTATGCTACACTAACACTAATAATGCTAGTGTGTAACTATAATTTATTAACAGCCTATAACCTGTCAGCTTAAGGGCCAGGTGTCGTCTTCTCGTCTTCCTGCTTGTCCCTCCCACCTACTGGATCATCATCATCATCATTGTCACAGGTAATGTTTATTGAATTATATGGGAATGTACATTATACATGCCATCCATTTAAAATTTCCCAAAACAGTAGTTCAAAAAAGACCACACTACCAAGAACTAAACCCAGATTCATATACAGTTCTATATGCTACAATTTAGCAGCTCCTAAATAGTACATGATGTTTTAAAATTCCATCCATGTCTCAATCTTCCCAAATAGTTCATTTTCAAAACTAAACCCAGGACTTGATTTATTATCTATTAATAGCAGACCTACTATCTTCTGGCTGTGTCTATTTGAACCAAGAACCTCTGGATGTAGGAGCTACCCCTTCAAAGACCCCCAGTTTCACCTACTAGCTTTCATAGTTTTAAATGCTTTACTAATGATTAGACATGCAAGACGAACTCACATCACACAATGACACATCACCTGTCTTACTTGCTAGCCTCTCTTCCCTCCCTCTTCCCTGTTCTTATCCCTTTTCTGTGACAAAGTAAGCTCCCACCCCTTGTCTCTGGATGAGTAATACACTCCACACAAGGAAACATCTTTGAGACTGAACTTTGGAGACTCTACCCAAGTCCCAAGTGGGATTATGAAAGAATTTCTTCAGAGTACATCATTGTTCTCCCTGGAAGAAAATGTGGCAAATATAATTTACTTCTCATGTGTAATCCACTTGAAATTATTCAAAAAGTAATAGCATTTTAGATTCTGAAAATATGCAAAGAACATCTCCTCAAATAAAAAACATTTATTTTTAAGACAGGATGGTTCAGAAATTTTTTCCACATATTCTCTTTAAAGTCCTGCCATGTACACAACTTTTCTGTTAAGAGGAGGCAAAGAAAACAAGAGGATCAAAGGATCAAAGAGGCGATGTGTATGCAGGGTCAGCTTTGCTACTGGCCTACTGGCCGGAGACAGGAATGTACCACAAGGTCAAGTACAGAATAAAAAAGAAGTTAATCACTCATCTGCCATTTTTATCCCTTGGTTATGGTATAAAAGTACAATGAAGAATTGAGAAGCAATCTTCCCAAAGGATTCTACAAGTTTCTTAGAATTTAAGAAGCAGGATTTCACAGGGTAGGAAGTAAAACTAAGGAGTTGGAAAGATGAAGAAAATAACTTGAAATTTGTGTTCAGTTTCTGGTTGTCTTTGAAGCCGTTTTCTCAGAGTACATTTGCAAACAGAAACAAAGGAGAAAAGGCTCAATTATTATAGGATTAATCCAAAAATTTGAACTGGAAGAAAAAGAGCAAAAAAACATCTTTATTCTGACCAAGAGCTAGAATAGTCCTGGACAGTGTACTCACAGACAGGGAATTGAGGACATCTCTCATTTCCCACTCTTGTAAATGTCTTAAGGTTACCCAACCAAAGAGACAAGGAACAGAAAAATTATATCAGAGTAGCAGAGTCTGGAATTCTACCTCATATCCAGAAAGCAGCATGATGTTGATTAGACTGAACATTGTTCTTGATCACTTCTTCAAAAGACATGACGTTCAACAAACCTTTACAAACCCCATGAGGTGTCTGCTGCAAGTGGAGCCCTTCAGCAAACAGGGAAGGATGGGGTCGCAGCAGAATATCAGAGACAGAGCTGTGCAGACCCCGGAGCCAGAGACAAGTGTTGACTCAGTTGTCTACATTGTTGAAAAATA
The DNA here is from genome assembly GCF_964194105.1 of Spermophilus citellus. NCBI lineage: Eukaryota > Metazoa > Chordata > Mammalia > Rodentia > Sciuridae > Spermophilus > Spermophilus citellus. The sequence continues at coordinate 53,082,906 of NC_138191.1, read as the reverse complement.
AAGTGCTGCTTTTTGAACATGAAGAGCATAAGTCAGCATTGCTTTCTTTGTTTCAATGACTGAAGTAATATGTATCTTCCTGTTAATTATATTAAATCTCTGCCAGCTTATTTTTTTCTGAATCCCATTTTTAAATTACCTGTTCTCTACTGGTTTCCCCTCCACTACCAAAAACCATGATCCATCCAGAGAAATTTTCCTCAGTCATGCTACTCCATCAGGCTATTGTCCTGCTTTCCTGTTTCTCTTTTTCTCATTATCACTCTGCTTCTCAAACAAATGTGTGTTGTTTTCACTACTATGGTACCCATTCATTCCTTTGCTATTTTTGGACACTGATACCAATAACATTGCTCTTTTGAAGGGCAATACAACCCTGCAATTCACCAACTCTAATGGCCTTGTTAAAATCAGTTTTATTGAGATATAACTTTTAAACAATAAAATTTGCCAATATAGGTTCACACTTTGATGCCTTTTAACAAGTGTGAATAGTTGTATGATCCCATCCAACCATAATCACAATAATAGAACTTTCACAATACCCCCAAAAGATTCCAGTGCTTCTCTGCAAGAGGAATTGTCTTTTTAATTTTTATTCTAAACTTCTTAAGAGTGTTTTTTCCCCAGTACCAGTATTGAACCCAGGGCCTTGTACATGATGGGCACATGCTCTACAATTGAACTACACCCCTAGCCCTCCTTTTAAATTTTATTTTACTTTGAGACAGGTTTTGCTAAATTGCTCAGACTGGCCTCAAACTTGTGATCCTCCTGCCTCAGCCTTCTGAGTAGCTGGAATTACTTGTAAGAATAGCATCAGTCACTCTTAAAATTCAGCAGTCTGCATGATTCACTTGTCCTTTAGTAAGATTGTAGATCCCTGAACTTCATTCCCTGAAATTCTGTTGTCAAGTTATAAATATTCTGAAATCAGAATCTGACCACTGTACTCCATTATTTAAAACAATGGGGGCTACAGCACCCCATTGCCTCTGGAAACACTGTCAAGTTGGCACAACATCAGGCCCTGTTGTGCTGGTATTCTCCAGTACGTCCCCATCAGCATTTCCCATTTCTCCTACTCATACCCTAAGCCCTAGGACAGCAGGCTGTTTCCCAGATTGCTTCATTCTGCTCCAACCATTCCCTCTACCCAGAAGGCTCCTCTTCCCCAACATCCTTACCCCCAAGTATACCATCTCCTGCACTCTTCCCTGAATCATTAGCAGCTCTAAGGTGCCAGGATTCAGGTAACTATCCCACCTCCACCATGGAGTAGGCTTGGAGTAGGAGTTTGGTCCACACCCTCCTTGAGGCTACCACTGTTTATGATAAATGATTTGATTTCTTCTGTTACACTGGATTCCCTTTTCTTAGTTCTTCAAACCCTCCACAGGGATGAGCACCATAAGCCTCTCTTCCCTTGGCACTTCCCCAGGCAACCCATCTTAGCTTCAGGTCTCACCTTATACTTCATTTCTTATATGATGCCTTCCCTGACCCTCCAATTAAAATTAATAATGCTGGTCATTGCCTCCAACACATGTATTACATCTATTTATTGATTTATGCTTAGGAGTCTGTCTAGATACCCTTCTCTTTCACTAGTTAGTAGGATTCATGAAGGGAAAAATGGTATCAGATTTGTCCGCAGCTGAACAAAGGGGCCTGAGCCATTGTAGGTACTTAAGAATCTGTTTGTTGAATGCAGTAGTAGATTTTGATAAGCTGTCTCAGTGATAAAATTGATAACTAGATTCTAACAATGATAAAGCTATCAGGTGTAATAACTATAGCATTAATCAATATGTCATATTTAACAATGCACCATCATCTCCTCCTTATTTTGATAATATTTTCTCCCTAATTACAGGTAATTTCCTTGAATAGTAAGATCCATGTGTTCCATTCCATTTATGCTCTCCACTGGGCTAGTTGTAAAATTAAAATAACCATTATATTGATGATAATGATAGTAACATTTGGGTGTTGCCATTGCTAAACAATAATGCTAAGCACTTTATTTATGTGGATAAAATCATCATAATCATTAGAATAACTGCATGAGGTAGGTGTGATTATCACTCCATTTTACAGATGAGAAATCTTAAGTTCAGAGTGGTAACTATACAATGATTAATTAAGCAGCTCTGACAGGCGGCCAATCTAAGCAGTCTAATAGTATTAAAATTGCACTTTGCGCAATTTATTTTCAAGCATCATTTTAGTAAAACAAATGCGTGGATTTATATTTATTCCCATCATTTGCATATCTATGAATTTCATGATCAAAATTTCATTTTTGAAGAAAGACTGTACTGGATGAGTGAGAAAGAAGATAAAATCAGAGAAAGCTCTTTGGGGCTTTCATCTGTAGAACTGCAGCTTTTTAAAAATCAAATATCTCCCAGCTGAGGTGCAATGGCACATTCCTATAATTGCAGAACTCAGGGGACAGAGGCAGAAATGCAGATTTGAGGCCAGACTGGGCAATTTAGGGAGACCACACTCAAAATATAAAATAAGAAGGGCTGGGTATGGAGCTCAGTGGTAAGGAGTCCCTGAGCTCAATCGCAGGTAAAGAGAAAAAATTAGTACCTATCAATTTTCTCCATGCCTTTTTGAGAAGCAAGGTATTGAAGTAAAACCTCCAAAGTTCATCATAAAATAAAAGAGCTTTACAAATGTGATAATATTAATGTCACCTAAGAAGCCAACCTAAAAGAATTACTGCTGAATTATTTACATGAGAATCATACTTAACACTAAAGACCCTCTAAGCATTTTTACTACAGAAAAAAGGTATGACCATTTTGCTTAAGTCAGCACAATAATACTGAATTCTTTAAAGAAAACTCTTTTCTAAAATTCATTAATTTAATTTTGTTAATTTAATTTCACTGACTGTAGAACAGAGCTAGAGAAACAATTAAATAAAATGGAACAAAATGATATTCTGGCATTCTCTATTTAAAAAAAACAACCCCTGCCCTAGTCTTAGTTTAAAATCCAATAATGCCTCCAGCCTCCGCATTTGAATTCTATGTTGTTTCAATGAATGTAATAAGCCACTCAAGGTAGAAAATATATTTCTAGAGAAAATAGCAACTTTTATTTGCCCATTGCAGTAATGGTCTGAATGATCTCTGACAAATTCAAATGACCAAATGACCTGGCAGGTTTTAGAACAGATGAATAGGTAGCTGATCACTGTAGATCAATGTAAAAACATGTTAATTATTTCATGTTTTAGTGGAAACTCCCACTGACACCCCCCTCCCTCCTTTACTTGGCCCCCCTGGGGAATGTAATAACTCTGCTGATAATGAAAATCTAACCCATGGTGAAGAATTCTATCTTTAACATACGTCAGGGACTAGTTTTTATATTGCTTCTATAACTCTAAACCTTTAAACTGTTCTTTCTAGGGCAAATTCTGCCCTCCAAAACTTAATTGGGCAGAATCGTATGTTGACTCATAGGGAATAAAATGCTCTCAGAGTAAACCACTCACCCATTAATTTTTCCAAGGCATCAAGGTATCATTTAGTACCTGGAAAGAGGTAATTTACCACATGGTACTTCGTAGGAGATACTGACTGAGCAGTTTACTCCTAGGGAGAATGTAACTCACCCTGGTTCACTAGAGAAACAGCCTCCTATTATAATCAGGATTATTATCCTCCGTTTACTCCCTTTTTCTGCCTGAGTCTTTCCGTAACAGCTGGGGGCCTCATTTATAAACAACCTGTACAGTAAAATGCCCACGATGCTCACAGTGTGAAAACATAGGAACAAGGTTTATCCTTGGGCATATTATTATTTTATTATTATTTTATATGTATTTGGTGCATTTTCTCCAGAGAGCTGAAGGCATTTCATGAACTTTAAATAACCAGTAGGTATAAATCTATGTCACTGTCTGTAAGTTATAGTTATTTTTAATAACAAATAACTTGAAGGTAGAGAATTGGGTTTTTAAATATTTAAGACATGAAAAAGGACATTTCAATGATCATGGAAAAATGCTAATTTGAAAATCTTACCTTCCTTTGTTTTTTCTATAGCATTTACTAAGTTTGTGAGTTCAAGACTTACACTGCCAAAAGTACAACAGTCTGCTTATAACAGCTACTCAATAAATGTTAATTATTGATCACTGGAATTATATTTTAATTGTATAAAATTTTACAAAACGTGTTTAACCTAGATTTCTGCAACTAGACATTTCTATTTTCAAGGGTGGGAAGAATAATCTGTTATTGACGAGTTGGGGACATGTGCTTGAACCCCCATCTTGCTAGTGGAAACCCATACCCACTCACAGCACCCATAGACAGCTCCTGGATTCATAAGGGACTTATATTCTTTGGGTTGCATCTTTCTGTAATTTCTTACTTCTGGTGAATTTTCAATTTATATTAGATCTTAGTTCCTGAGCTTCCTAAATTATGATTTTTATTGTTGTTGTTGTTAGCTTTGGTTTCATTTCTCCCTAGAGACAGCTCTTATACTTTCATTCCCTCTCTCTAATCCCCAAAACTATAATCAAAGAACAGTCCAGATTATACAAAGGTTTGAGACTACTAGATATAAACAGAGACAGCAGCAAAGAAAAGTTTAGGTGAAATTTAAAACCTATATGCACTCTAACCATCCCTCCCCTGGAACCTTCTGACTAGCCACATTTCTCCAGCCCCATCCTAGTTTTTAGGCAACTAGATTACTGCTATTTTCTCAAGTATCTTCTTCCATCTCAGGACTCCTCCCTACCTTCTGCCAACTTAAACCCATGGAATTTCTGCTTAGGTCTAACTAGATCAATTTAAGTCTTATTTGTATAAACTCCCTAACCTAAGTTAGGCCCAAGGAAATATTCTTTTTATAAACAAATATATACAATAAGGTAAAAGATAAAAAAAAGAAACTTCCCCTCTTCTCTCTGCATCTCAATCAAAGCAAAATTCTACTCCTAAACACAATTTGACTTCTGTTCTGGAGATTGTGTCCCTGATGGCACAGGGCAGTCCTGGTGTATGCCTGTTATCCAGGAGTAATTGCTAATAGTGCCCTTTTCTCTCTTGAGTTCCATTCAGTTGAGATGACAGTGTTATAATCACCGACTTGGCAAATATTTACTTCCTTATAAACTTTCAAAAGTCTTTGAACATGTGTAATAGCTTATATATTTATATATATTATTGCATACACGAGTGTAATGGAGAAATAAGTTGAACTGATTCTACAGTGGGGAAAATATGAAGCACTTTAAGCTTAGCTTAGTCTGATCGTGCAAAATGTTTCATTTACTACATTAATTGGGTTATGCTACTGCCATTGCTTGATCTTTCTTATCTCTGGAATACCCTAACTCCAACCCAAGAGTTCTTATTCAGGACAATGTGTGAGTGTTTGCAACCCTATGGTAGAAACAAACATGTGCTTGGATAGGATGTTTGCAGGCTATTTGAGTCCCACACAGGTGTCCATCTCATCTGTGTACTGTTTACCAGCCAGCATTTGTGTCTGTAATTGTTGCCTGGAGGGGTCTAACATACTGTAGACTCTTCCAGCTTGCTTGAAGCCTAGTAGCCCACAGAGGCTGGTTGATCTGACCTTGACTCATCTCAGGTGCTCTGAGGTTTGGCTGTGTACAATTCAGCTCCTTCCTAAATTGATTGCTCTGTAGCCTCACTGAAAAACCAGTTCATCCCTTTTAGATGTCCCCTCTGGCAAGCACTCCTGATAGATTCTCTCACATTTATGGATTTCTTCGGTAAACACAGGAAACAAGAGCCCCTTGTAAAAGCTAAAAAACAAAACAAAACAAAACAAAACAAAAAAACCAACATACTCGTATTAGGATGACTTCAAGTTTGCACCTTCCCAGAGTCCCAGACTAGGAGAGAAGACAAGAGCTCCCCACACCCTATTTCTGTTTGAGTTATTATCTTTTGTCCTTCTTTTCTCTCTTCTTCCCAGACCTTCCCCAACTCATTCACTTTGAACTGAAGTGCTTGGAGGAAATTAGGAATCACACATCAGATCACTGTCTTCTCCTATCACCAGATGCTTTGGCCTTTAGATAGGCTCTTCTTGTCCTTGCTGTCCTGGGTGTCACTGGGATCTTCTCTACCTATTGGGGTAAATGCTTTAGGCAAGAACTGTGATTATTTGAAGAATGTTAGAGGGATTTAGAAATATTAACTTAGGTTCTCAGTTTGGTTTTTGAGAAAGCTCACTTGTTACACAATCTGTTTTGCATGTCAGCAGGTGAATTCCTTCTTTCCTTTGCATTCCTTGAGTTGCATTTCTAGTTTCCCACCACGTACCACATTGCCTCCACTGCAGGAAGATTAGCAAGAAGGAAAACATAGCATACATCTAAGAAAATGGAAGGCACAGGAAATCCTGTTCTGAATTGCAATTAAAACTTCTTGCATATTGTTTCCATAAACTTAGATGCTAACAAAAAATGATTATTTTCTAGACTCAGCTACCAATCACAGAATTTTCCACCATTAATGAAAGTATCATCTGCTAAAATTATAGCAGTGATAATGTTTACTTGCCCAGAGAAAGAATAAAAAGTTAGTAAGTAACCAGCAGTTGTTCATGATATAAAATAACAATAGTACTGAACCAGTCACCAACCTAACTCCATCTGCCTCTCTGACTTTCCCCCATTCCCTCTGAGTTCTCTTGAGCCATTCTCCTCTGTATTCACCTTGAATTCCAGGAACAACAACAGGTCTGATGGGTAAAGATCTTGTCACAAGAGTCAGCACTATGTCCAAGGCAGGAACCACTTCCTTATCCCTACAAAGCCCCATTTGAAAAACCCTAAGGTACTGATGAACCACAGCCTGCCTGATAAAGATCACCTGCTTTGGCAGCTGTTCAACCCATTCATCTAGGCAAACCCTCAGCCCTTGCCTCAGTCCCCTTTCTAAAAAAACCCCTCAAAATCACTGTTTGCTCCTCAATGTTAGGACTCAAGATGCAGACCCCCCTTTGGGTCCTCTGTGTGGCTACACTGATTAAAGCTCCTTTCCTGTTGTTCACCATTTTCTTTTCTGGGGTTTGAGGAATTTTTTGTGGGGGAGGGGAGCAAGTGACTGAACTTGATTTGTTCCATCCCCAGAATCAGGCCTCTGACTTAGGACTTTGGAAACCGTATCTATGATACCATTCTTTAACTATTGGATTATCCTTCTATTGTTATGAAAATTTGCTGATCTATATAATTAAATATGTATGATCATTATTACTTTTGTAGTCAAATTGTATTAAAAAATGTGGAAGCCACCCATGAAGTACTTGAAGGTCTTCTCTCAGTATGGCAGCAAGGGAGATTTTTGGTTTAACCTTGGGAACTATCTGAGGCTCTTGCACTCAAGATTGCCCAAGGCACATGACCTTTATCTCTGCTCTAGCAGGAAGATTCCTCATAGTAGTTCCAGAGATAGGTGTAACCCACTGGGAACTGGACAGCCCACCTATAACCTTTTTTGGTGAAGAACATTCTATGGAAGGCCTTTGATGTTCCCCGATATAAATAAAGCAAGCGAGGGCTCCATTTTGCATTTTTAAGATAGAAGCTTGATCTGTGTGATTGGCAAGCCCATACTGCCCCTACTTTCTGAAAATATTTCTGTGTCCTGTGGGGTTTTTTTGTTGTTCTATTTTTCTTAGCTTTTATTACATGGCCAGCCCATTCCACTGAGAGGAACCCCATTCCCAACACACACACACACAAAAAAATCTACAGCCTTACAGCATTCAAATGACTAGTATTTTCATATATTCTCAATGATGCTTAACACAGGAATAAGCCAAAATTGGGTTCTTTTTTAATATACATTTTTTATAACTGTATTTATTTTTTTTAATGTGGTGCCTAGGATCAAATCCAGTGCCTTACCCCTGCTAGGCAAAGGCTCTACAACTGAGGTATAGCCACAGCCCCTAAATTGGGTTTTTAAGCCATACATATTTACTTAATTAAGATAGGAGAATCTGAAATAAAATTTAAATCATAAATATAGAGAATTCTTTGGATTTTTCTTATTCTTTTCTTTGTCTGGTGATACAGCAATCTAATACAAACTCTATTAACATAAAAAAATATATTGAAGATAGTACCTTAGTGTGCTTTGTGCTACTATAAGAGAATACCTGAGGCTGAATAATTTATAATGAGCAGAAATATATTTGGTTCTGAAAACTGGGAAGTCCAAGATCATTGTTCTAGCAGCTGGCAAGGATCATTGTGGTACATCATCCCATGGTGGAAAGCAGAAAAGCAAAAGAGAGTAAGAGCAAGAGGGGGCAAGGCTCCTCATGTGACGTTAGTCCATCCATCAGAGTGCAGACCTCATGACCAGGTCATTTCTCATTAGTTCCTACTCCAAACCCTATTGCATTGGGGTTTAAATTTTCAACATATAAACTCTGAGTGACTCATTCAATCAATAGAATTCTATCCCTGGCCCCCAATTTTATGTCTTTCTCACAATGCAAATACATTCACTCCATCCCACAATGGTCCCAAAAGTCTTGTTTCAGCATTAATTCAAAAATTTAAAGTCTAGAGTCTCACCTAGGTTAGATATGAGTGAGACTCAAGGCATGATTTATTCTGAAGCAATTCCTCCGTAACTCTGGTCCTGTGAAATTAACAAGTTATAGTGTTTCCCAAATGCAATGGTGGAACAGGCACAGGATAAACATTCTCCTTCCAGAAGGAAGAAGTGGGTAAAAAGAAAGGGGTAACTGGTTCCAAGTAAGTCCAAATTCCAAGAGAGAAAAGCACATTAATTCCTATACCTGAAAAATAACCTTTTACTCTAGGCCATGCATCCTGGGCACCCTGAGGCTCAGTAACCCTGCCCCTGTGGCTTTGCTAGCCTCAGTCCATTCAGCTGCTCCGATAGACTAGAGTTTTGTTTCTGCAGCTTTCCCAGGCTGGAGCTGTACAGCTTTCACCCTGTAATTCTGTAGTTTCAGTGACTGTCCCACTGCCAGGGCACTTCTTAAGCACAGCCCTCGTGGTACTTTCTGCAGTAATCTTGTTCTGATGATTGTGCTGTAGAAGCTCCTCCTCTGTGACAAGTCTCTGCTTAGGCCTACAGTGTGTCCAAGACAACCTTTGAAGTCAAGGTAGAGGCCAACACGGTTGGGTCGCCTATATCTTGCATTTAGTGTGCCTGCAGATTCAACACCATGTGAGTAACACCAAGGTTTACAGCCAGTACTTTCTGAAGCAGAAGAAGCTAGAGCGACATCTCAACCCAACTGAACTAAGTCTGGAGTGGCTGAAGAGCAAGTACTGCACTGAAATTCAAGGAGCAAAAGCCCCAGGGTGATGCTGGGCAGTGAGTGCTAAGGTCCTGGGGCTGTCCCTCTGGAAATTTAGTTATAAATGCCCTATTCTGGGTTTGTGATGGGAAGTGCAGCCTCAGAAATCTTTGAGATGCCTCAAGCAAAGAAGAAGAAGAAGAAGAAGAAGAAGAAGAAAATAAAATGTGTTTATTTTATTTTATCTTATTATTATTTTTTTAATTCTGGGGATTGAACCCAGAAGCACTCTACCACTGAGCTACATCCCCAGACTTCTTTTTTTTTTTATTTTTCATTTTGAGATAGGTATCACTAAGTTGCCCAGGCTGACCTCAAACTTGCCATCCCCATGCCTCAGCCTCCCATCCCTCAGCCTCCTGAGTTGCTAAGATTACAGATGTGTGTTACCATGTTCAGTTTCACCTGTGATATTCTTCAGGGCACCTGAATTCTGAGATGAATCATTTCCCCGAGAATCAAGAACGAGGCTGCAGGTAGTGACAGACCCAACCTGATCTTTTCTTAAAATTGGGTATCTTGCCATAAAACCATGAAAAGATAATTTCGGCTTTACTATAAATTACTGCAAATTCTGAACCTACTTGGAATGCCTGCCAGTGCCCTGAACTCAACCATGTCCGGTTTTCCCTGACCATATAACAACCCTTTCCTAAACCTTAGTGACACCTCATAAATTCTGGCCTTCCCTGGCCGGATAATGACCCTCTCTGAGTCTCTAAGATCTCCATAAATTCTGATGCCGGGGCCAGCAAAAATGTAAACTTGTGTTATGCTCCTCAGAGTGTTGTTATCTGTAACCCCCCTTTGTGTAACTTTTTGGACTATAAAACTGGGCCACAAAGAAGCCTCGGGGCTGTCTTGTTCCCGCCGTTTTGGGAGGGAGAGGCAGCCCGGCCGGTCAAAATAATAAGCTTGCTTTAATTTGATTTTAATTGGAGTCAGTGGTCTTTTCTTGCGTCCTGGTCTAACAGTAGAACATATCTTCATTCTTCATGCTGAGTGACCACTATAAGTCAGGCCTTGGTTAACAATGGAAGTAAAACCATAAAAAAGGAGACAGTTCCTGCCAGCAGAGGGCATAGTCTAGGAAGGTCAGGGGTGACTGTTCAAATGTGGAAGAGCCAAGCTCACCCATCATAGAAGATGTACTATTAAATAGTCCATTTGCTACAGTATGATGTGGTAGCAGAAACATTTTGAAAGATAATACATGGCCTTTTCAGGGATAGAGTGGGATTTACAACCAAAGCTTATAAATTCACCCTTCATCTACTTGACTCTAAAAGACCAAAGTTTTTAGGCAAGGAAAAAATGTTCAGAAAAATCAGTTAATCAAGTGGTAGAACAAAAGATATGACAAAGGAATAAAAATGTGCAGGAAATATGTGATTTATGTACTTGGCATGAAAAAATATAGAGATTTTTTAAGGGTTGTGGACTTCATGAGGTTTGTTTATTTTAGTTTTTTTTTTTTTTTTTAAAAAAACCATGAATGCTACCCAAGCATATATGTTAGGCAGACAAGAAAGTCAGTGGAAATAAATTGAGAAAATTTGAGATGATCATTGATGGAACACATTGCACAAGCCAACAGAAGAATATCAGGCTATGAATGCTGGCAGAATTTGTCCTAGAAAGAAACAATTCTTTTTCTTGAGAAGGAAAAGATGTTCTCAAGTGAAGAAGCAGCAAAATACTTCAGTAGCGTATAATTTCTCACTGTTCCCACACAGGTCACGCTTTTCATGCCTCCATACATTTACGCGGAGTGTCTCTTCTGCTGAGAATTTTCCTCACCATCTTTTCCATTTGGTGCAAATGTGACTTCCATAAAGATCTTCCCTGAACCCCATCTCTCCTTCTGTCCTAGGCAGTATTTTTTTCATTACTTCTATATTCCCACAACACTTTTGCATGCTATAGTTATAGTCATCATTTATTCACTCAATTATTCTGAAATATTTTTAAATAGCTACCCTATATTAGGCACTCTTCTAGTCTGTGAAATTGAAATAGGTAGACTCTCAGGGAGAGAAAGAGACCCTCATTATAACAAGGACATAAAACTCTCCACTTGTGCCTGTGAATCCAATGATGGCTAAAAGTGGAATTTAAGATTTACTGTCTCTGTCTCCATTTTGCGTCTGTCTCCTTTACTCTGTGTTACCTTGGATTCCAGAAACAAGGTCTGTTCAGATGAATATTCTGTGATGAGTGGAAGTTACCTCCCTGGCAACAGCAACTTTCTTATTGGAGGATGAGGCCCCGTCTGACCAATCCTGAGACAGTGATGGACAAACCACACCTGATCAAGGTCACCTGCTTTGGCAGCTCTGACAAGCCTCCAGCTGTGCCAACCCAGGCCCCAACCCTTGCCCCCACTCCCCTTTCTATAAAACTTCTAATGACATGGGTGCCCTTCTCTTCCCAGTGTAGCTGCACTCATTAAAGTTACTTTCATGCTTTTTGCTATTATCTTTTCTGTTTGGTTTTCTGGGCAAGTGGCAAGTGTCTGATTTATTGGATCCCCAGAGTCAGGCCTCTGACCTAGGACTCTGGTAACATTACTAGAGGGAGACTCAGATCTATGAACATGATCAGCCATGACTGTCTCTTTAGTTAGGTGAACAAAACCTGCAGCATATGCTTGTACTGGATCAATTAGATCCAAAGCATCATCAATTTGAATGTCGCCGGGTTCAAAGACCTACCACCTACACAATGTGCTCACACCTGGTTTATGGCTAGACGGTTTAAACAAGAAGAAACATTCTGAATCCCAAATATCAAATAACTGACGTGGTATTTTATTTTCTCAGAAGTTTGCCAGGAAAGCTATACTTTTCTTTCAAGAAAAATCCTGTAGTCAGAAAGCTGAACACTGGATGCAATATTCAGCTTCTCTTATCCATATCAGCCAACAAGACAAGGGCATCTGCAACTTCCCTTTGGACTGTATAGCCTTTTGTTTGGCTGTCCTTGAATAAATCTTTGCTTATGCCTTGCTTTCTCCCTGAAATTCTTTTCAATGATGTAAGGGAAGAACCTGTCCTGGCCTAGTTGAGGTCCTTGTCTTATTTTCTGATATGGAATAACTGAGTGTGGCTGGAGGAAGTAGGTCACTGGAGATGTGCCTTTGGGTTTTATATTTTGTCCCTGATGAGTAGAGTCCCCCTGAACCCCCATGTCTCTCTCTCTTTCTCTCTCTCTCTCTCTCTCTCTTCTGGTTGCCACATTACTCCCCTCTGCCATATGCTTTCTGCATGATGTTCTGCCTCATCTTGGGCTCAGAGCTTTGGAGTTGGCCAACTGTGGACCAAACACTGAAGCAAAATAAACTTTTCTTCCTCTAAGTTCTTGTAAAGATTTTAGTCACAAAAACGCTAACTGAAACCTAGGGATTGAACCCAGGCATGCTCTATTATTGAACAACATCCCCAGCCATTTTTACTTTTTATTTTGAAATAGGACTCACTAAATTGTCCAGACTAGCCTCAAACTTGTGATCCCCTGTCTCAGCCTCCCAAATTGCTGGGATTACAGATGTGTGCTACCTTGCCCAGCCTAAAGATATTTTTTTAATAAAATGAGTTAATGAATAAATGAGTGAAAACTGAGGTTGTCATTGTATCAAATTGGCTTAATCTTTTCAATTCATTTAAAGAGAATGGTTCAAACAAGAAAGAGTCTGGAAAATTGAGCTAAGCAGAAAAGGCAGAAACCCATTTGTATCTTAGCAAATTAGAAGTCATTGGCTGAATATAAGGGTAGCGAAAATGATTTTCAGGAACAAATGTTGTAGAAAATGTAAGAGAGATTTAGGCTATTTATAATAACAAAAAAAATCTGAAATAGCTACTTGAGATTACATGGCTTAATATTGTGACTCTTGATCATCAGTTTATCTATTTTGTGTAATCCCAGTAACCAGGAAGGATAAGGCAAGAGGATCACAAGTTTGAAGCAGCCTCAGCAATTTAGTGAGACCCTAAACAACTTAGCAAGACCCTGCCTCAATGTAAAAAAATAAATAAATAAATAAATAAAGGGACTGGGAATGTAGCCAGTGGTAAAGTGCTGCTGGGTTCAATCCCTAGTACAAAAAAAAAATTGTCCATTTTGTCTGTGAAATGAATAAGGAAAGAACTTCCACCCATTCCACTCATTCATTTTGTTAATTTAAAACATGTATTGGTCACATGTTATGCCTAGGCACTATTCTAGATACTGGTGATTCTAAATAAAATATAATTAGCAGATATTTAAAAATTAGGTCATTTTAGACTTTGAGTTACTATAAGGAAATCAACAGACTGATGTAATAAAGAGTAATGGGGGACCAGATGAATACAATGAAAAGTTTGAAGAATGTGGAAATGGCAAAATCAATCTGTTGAGACATTCTAGTGTGTAATGGGAGCATTGTTGATGTAGAGTCAGATTTAGAGTGGGGATGTAAGTGGCAGATATGCAGGAAATAGAGAAGTTTAGAGTCTGGAGTTTGAAGTAAGAACAGAGAAGATTTGGTATTAGAAGAAATAATACCATTAGAAGGTTTTGTGACTATGGTCAAATGAAAACTCAGAATTGAGGTAACTGGAGCAATGCTAAATGATGGCAAAGCATAATTTTCCTCCACTTTTTCTTCAGATTTTAGTTCAATCATGACTTTTTCAGTAAACTCTCTCCTGACCTTTATCACTTAATAAAATTCCTTATTATAAAAAAAATCATAGCAGAATGAATTTATCTTTTATATCATGCTTACGATTTTAAGTGGCTCTCTTTATTCTTTGACAAGAAGACTGCTGTTATGGTCTTTGGAATTGAACAAAGATGAAAATAAATAACTTTAACTGAAGAACATGTAAATTTGAGAGGAACCATGGACCCAATGTTTTATAAGAAATGTCAAGAATACTGCTGGTGAGTAGGACAGAGAAACCAACTCAGATGCTAATTCAACACCAAATATTGGAGGCAGGTAGAAACTGAAAGTCCTTAAGGAGACAATGAAAGTTTAAAAGAAAGAAACTTATTATTGGAGGCTAGAGATGTGAGATCTTTTTATTTATCACAAAGATTTCAGAAACATTGCAAATGGAAAACATATCCCCAAAACTAATGGATTCCAGGAATAGTGTTAAAAGTGCCAAGTATTTTTTTAGCCATATATGGAAAGATATGGCTATAGAGATTAGTTTAAAAGCCTCCTATTCAATTTTTAACAAATTTTGTAGGAAATAAAAAAGGATTTAGAATTACTGAATTGCTTATCACCTTCTGTGTTTTGTTAATTTAATTTATTTATTTTTATCACTTATTCTAATTTGTTATACATGACAGCAGAATGCCATTCAGTTCATATTACACAAATAGAGCACAATTTTTCATGTCTCTGGTTGTACACAAAGTAGAATCACATCATTTGTGTTTTCATACTTGTACTTAGGGTAATGATGTCCATCTCATTCCACCATCTAATGATGTCCATCTCATTCCACCATCTTTCCTACCCCCATACCCTTTCATCTGCTATTTTTATAATCTACAAATAATTCTTAAAGTAAGGAATACCTTAAGGAAAATAACAAATCCAGAGCATTGTCAGGAATGTGGCCCCAGAGTAAAGATCAAATCAAGGATGTAGCTGAAAGATCCCTTCCTTCCAACACACACACAAAAAAAGATTTAAGGTATTTGTTACAAGAGTCTGAAGGGACTGGTCTGTCATCATAATGAACTCAGGTAAAACAGACTATTTCAAGGGAATTTGTAACATTTATTTATTTATTTATTTTATAAACTGAATCCTAATAAGATCCATATGTAACTCATGAAGTTTTAAGAAAATTGTACTGGCAGAAGTATCATTAGCCTAAACTAAAAAGGACAGAGTTCAAAAATAAAAGAACTATTAAGCTCCAACCTCATAGAAGCAGGCTCAGAAACTCAGTAAAAACACAGGGCATTTATAATTTAATAAAGCAAAATAAGGTAAGATTAGAGTGATTCAGAGAGAAGCATGGAAAATCACTGCCCGGAAGCATGACTGGACCCTAACTGAGGAATTAGTGACGTGTGCTTGCCTGCATTTCAGAGTTATTATGAAGTGATATACTTCTAACTCCTAACCACTTTTAACATATGTGTCTATTGTGCAAGACTTTTATACTTTTTACCATTTTATGTTGTATATATGTGCAATGTGTTTGAGAGACAGATAATTTTTGAGTTTAGTTCACAGGCTTTATGATCAAACAAAACAAAAGACTGGATCTGATTTAAATGCCAAGGTCCTGAACTTCAAAATTGAGCCAATGTGGTAATGAGATGAGATTGCAGGTTCTGGGTAGGGGATGAGTAGATTTTGCATGTGTAAAGAAAGTGGACCACTGCCAACCCAAGGGCTAACAGTAGTAGTTTACAAAGATAGTCTGAAAATAGCTATACCGATCAATATTCATAATCTTTTTCTGTTCCCCTCCCTCAGATGTAGGCTGGCTTAGAATTTTTACCAATAGAATGTGCAAGAAATGCACATTCATATGATTTCCATATCTAGGTCTTAAGAAGTCTTAGAGCTGCACTTGGCATCTTGGACATACGCAGTTGAAATTTGGAAATATCATGCTGTGAGAGCCTCAAGACACATGGAGAGAACAAGCACAGGCACTCTTATTGATGACCACAGTGCAGCTTCCTGCCAACAGACAGAATCAATTGCTAGCCAGTGAAATGACTCACCTTGGAAATCCATTCCACTGGAACTAGCTAATAATAGATAACACCCACACCAGAGCTAGCAAGACAAAACCACCACCTAATCCTCAATTAATATCACTGTTAAAGAAAATCTGGAGTAAATACACAAGGGAATATTATTCAGCCATAAGGAAGAAATAATTCTTGCCATTTGTAGCAAAATAGATAGAACCAGAGGATACACTATTAGATGAAATAAGCTAGACACAGAAAGTACCACATGTTTTCTCTCATATATTGGATATTAATAGTGTCAACCCAAGGTACAATAATGATTACTAGAATATGGGAAGGTAGGGAAACAGTGGATAAAAGGAGTATGAATTTGATCAGTGCACAATATAGTCACGTATTAAAACATAATACTTAGCCTTATTGATATATATAACTAATACATGTTGATCAAAAATCAAATCAAATAAATTTTTAAAAATATTTTAAAAAATACTACTGTGAGAAGGAATAATATCCCTTTTAAGTCACTAAAATTCTCTTAAGATTTATGTGGTCTGTACCATATGAAGATTTAATCAAAACAAATACTTAAGATTGTATACACTATTTATACTGGTATTCTATACAAATCACATATAAATAGTTCAGGAAAAAAATATATTTATTATGTAAGATGTCTGTTTCCCACCATTTTCTAATTTGCATCAGATTAAATAAAAATTTTTTTTAAATTTTTTTTCATTTTGTAAAATAGAGTATCTGTTCACTCCTATAAATATATATTGACTGTCCATATAAAACATGCTATGCACTCTGGTGGATACAAGGACAAATCAGATATAGTTTATGTTCTCAAAGTGCTTTGGTTCTACAATGGAAATTTGGATATAAAAATATGTATATGTATTTATTTATTGTTTATTATTTATTTATTCTTTCTTTCTTGACTACTATGTCTTTTGTACATTTTTTTAACCAAAGAGCATCCTAGAGATGATAATATTTATATAGTATTTAACTTTTTATATTCTGTTTAAAATTAGCATTTTAGCACTTCAAAGGGAAAATAGAAAACTTACTACTTACTATTTAGTACATTTAACCTCCCCTTATATGTTGTAGTTCTTCTTGGTTTTACAATTACATATATTTAAAACAACCTAGTTTGAATGTTAGAATTTTTATTTTCAACCATTATATGTATTTCAAAAAATTTAAAAGAAAAATAGTCTACACTATTTTCCCAGTTATCTGCCATTTCTATGTCTTTTTCTTCTTTACTGGTATTTCAAGTTCCCCTCTGGTACCATTTCTCTTGTATCAATTCGCTGAATGTAAATTGTTTTTGTTTTCCTTCATCTGAGAACGTCGTCACTTCATCTTTTTTTTTCCTGAGGAAGGTTTTTCCATTGCACACGGGATTCTAGGATGAAGTTTCTTTACTTTCAACACTTTAAAGATGTTCTGCTTCCCTTTAGTCTACTGGGTTATGATGGGAAATCCAGTTGCTAGATCTTGTCCTGTCAGGCCTGAGAAAAGCCTTCCCTTCAGCACTTTAGGTCCCTGCTCAGAATCTGTGCCACTCAGGTATTATCTGGGGCTGGGGTAGGAGGGAGAAGAAAACAGGATTCACTCCGTTCCTTCTAGTGCTCGGGAGTCTTGTTTCCAGCTTACTGGTACAGAAAATGAGGCCTTTTCATGCCTACCAGTTGGTCCTTCTAGGTCTCCAGGTGCCTTTGAGTCCATGGCTGGAGAGACATGGGGGTGAGGAGGAGGGCATTCACCCCTGGTTGGGGAGTATATCACACTCTGGACCTCATCAGAAATCTTCCCACTTCCACTTACATTTGAGTCCTCAGATAGCTACTCTCTACCTTCTTTTTAGAGCTTGTGTTTGCATTTCGTTGAAGAGACAAAGTACAGTGTACTTACTTCATCTTGCCCAGGGTACAATCTCTATGAAAATTACTCAAGCAAATATTTACATCACATGGAAACTTTCTATATGCTATAGTCAAGGTTTAAAATAACCCTTATTATTAAATGAACATATAACAAATATTCTCAATGTATTGACATAGTATGTAATCGCTACTGCCAGTTACTGGTGACAAGTCCTGCTTCCTGACATGTGGAAGTATAACTTAGAGAAGCACGCCAAGGCAAGCATATAAAGCAGGGTTTTTTAAAAAGGGGTAACACAGACTTTTCCTGGAAGGGAATAGGGGGCCATAGCTGATATCATGGTATCCCAAGAAGTGAGAGCCTTCTGCCTTTTTATATGTCCTAAGCTTCCTTTGTTCTGCTCTCTTCCACTTATCTCTCTCCTTCCTGCTTATATGACTAGGCCCAGGAGATCCTTGGTGGGATGGTCAAAAGGTGAGAAGCAGATGGGCTGGAGGGGACCAAAGTGGAGTGATCTGGGCTGGAAGGGGAATAATTAACAACTTTCTTTAGGGAGGGACAATCCTTGGGACAGGTTATTTTAGCAATAAGTTGGAGCAGGGGCAGGTTATCTTGGTAGAGAAAGGATACAGAAAGGGCTCTGAAGGAATTAACATTTCAATTTTTCCATCCTCTGGATGGACCCTTGCCTATCTGCCTCTCTAATTCTGGCTTCATTATCATTTACAAAAGCATTATGTAATGTTGCAGTAATTTTTAATACTCTCTTTAAATATTTGAGTAATCACATGTTTTATTTGGGAGGGGGGTACTGGGAATTAAACTCAGGGGCACTCAACCACTGAGCCATATCCCCAGCCCTATTTTATATTTCATTTAGAGACAGAGTCTCACTGAGTTGCTTAGTGCCTTGGCATTGCTGAGGCTGGCTTTAACTTGTGATCCATCCATCCTGTCTCAGCCTCCTGAGCTGCTGGGATTACAGGTGTGCGCCACAGAGCCTGGGTTAAGTAATCACATTTTAAGTTAAGCCCCTCTTTTTCCTGTGATCAATTTCCATTTTGTAAATGTCATAGGTATTTATGTTTACAGAAATTTATGTTCACCAAATGGAACACAGAAACGTTTGGTAAAATTACAGAAAAACAAAAACTGGAAAAATAATAAAAAAGAATCACAGGAAAAAAACAGTCATAGGAATTAAAATGTTCAAAAATTTAGCCATTCAACTTATTTGGATAAAGCAATCTTTTAAACACATTGCCATTTATTTCCCTCAATGATTTCTATTCATGATTGAAAGCTGAATTTTTCACTGTGTTGTGGGCAGTGTTCCATTTCTTTAACTAGAAAAATGAGCTCATATATAAGAAAACAAATTAAATCTTATGGAAATAGGGCCCCAACAGTATACCCTGGTGAAAGCCACGCAAGAAAATGAAATTTAAGGGAATATAAATCAGTCTGTCTTGTTCAGCAAATCTAAAGCTCTGCTTAAAGACTTTGCATACAGAAAACACCCTGCAAGCATCTTTGGTTCTGCCTATTGTGGAGTCTAATGAATGGTTATTTTCCTTCTGATGTTTATTCTAGAATAACAATAAAGGTCATTGATCTCAAATTCTCGGTTGTTTTTGCCAATCATCCACCCACAGTTATATATTGTCTTTTTTTACATAATGTTTTAAAATTTTATCTAAATCTGAAAACAATTTTTAAAAAGAAAGATTTCTTAGGTTTTGAAGTAGTCATTTGTCACTCTATAACTAAAACTAGAAATCTAAGGCAGCACATTTTCTTAGGTTTTCTTTTGACTTTGTGTTAGAGACTTTTTGTTGATTTATTTTTAAGTCATGTGCTAACAACCTGTTTTTCCCTGCTAAGCTTCAGAACATCTCTAAGGAGAAATAAAGTATGTCTTTGGAAATAACATATTTTGTTTTAAAAAACAGAAGAAAGTGTTCCTTGACAATGATAGGTTGAAACCTAGTTCACTATGCCCAGAGTAAAAAGGTTATTTTCTTTCCTCTCTATTTTTCATCTGAATGCAAAAATATGATATTTCCCCAAAATGATAAAAAACTTTCATTGAATTTCAAGGAAAAAGAAGATGTCAGATTAATCTGGGCCCAACCTTATCACCATAAGCTTCAATAAAATATAAGCTTCACATCAGCAATGCAAGGACAATATAAGAAGCTTTGGGAAAGGGTCATGTTGCTCAACCTGGCTCTGAATAAGAAATTCATATCTGCATACATATATTCTATGCTCTATCAGCAAATGTTCCAAAATATCCCCATCTTAAACCTTTCTTTTCATCTTGTTCTTGGTGTTACCTTATCTTTGTCTCTCTACATCAATAAGAGCAGTCTAAACTGCTGGAGAGATCATGTAAGCACCTTTGAACATTTACATCAAAAATTTTATGTCATCAATGCAAAGATTATGTTAGTGTTAAAGGAAGCTGGAAAATCAAAGGAGTTTGATTCCAGTGTGGATATATAAAGCTTGTTTACAAATTTTCACTAACATTTCTAACACAGTCACTCTCACACACACATAAACACACACACACACACGGGATTATCAATACATTTTTATTTTTTAATAAAAATGTTTTGAGTCCCTATTGTGTGCCAGTAAGTATTTTAAGCATTAGAAGCACAAAAGTGAGAAAATCAGATAAAAATCTCTGGCAAAATAATTTGTATTGTACTTGAAAAAGATAGTGATTAACATAACAAGTAATTATGTTAGAAAATATTAGGTGCTATTAAAATATATATATATATATATATATATATATATATATATATATATATATATAATTCCAACAGCTAGAGCTGAAGTTGCAATGGGAGTAGAGTAGCCATGGGTGACTTTAAGATTTTGGGTTATAAAATTTGAGAGAATAAAGTGCCTAGTCACTAAGATGTGGAACACTAAAAAAGAGGGATTTGGGACAGAGTATGAGGTGTTTTAGGATCTGCTTCAGATATATTTTCTCATCTTCTACACCTCAGATGATGATTTAGATAATGACATGCCTCAAGTCAGTCTTCACATATCTTAGTTATATATACCCATTCTGTAGGTAGTCTCATGCAGTCTGTTGGCTCTAAATTCCATTGATAACCTAACAGATTCTGATTTTTTATATTAGACTTCATTCCTAAACCCTAGACTTGCCTGTCTACTTCTTATTAGACATTTCCACTTACATATTGCCTTAGCCTGAGGTAAGGAGCTTGCATTCCAATTTTTTCTTTTCTTTGGGGGGGGGGGGTGTGGGGGACAGGAGGTACCTGGGATTGTACTCCAGGGCATTCAACCACTGTGCCACATCCCCAGACCTATTTTTTTGTATTTTATTTAGAAACAGGGTCTCATCAAGTTGTTCATGCCTTGCTTTTGCTGAGGCTGGCATTTGAACTCGTGATCATCCTGCCTAAGCCTTCTGAGCCACTTGGATTACAGGCGTGTGCCACGATGCCTGGCATATTCTATTATTTTCTTATGGAATTCTATCCCCGGGTGAGTGCTAAGGAAAGGGAAGAAAGAAATTAAGGAGATAAAAACCAAGTTTGCACCCTAAGGCTTACTACTTCTAAGTGTGACTAGTTTTTCAATCCTTTGGGACATGCCTGCTTTTCAGGATCATGTGTTGATGGAGTAAGGGGAAAGAATGTTCTCACCATTTCTCTTCTCTCATTTGTCAAGGATTTAACCCAAGAGCCATTACCCCTTTCTCCCTCCTTACACATAACATAAGTGTGGGAAATATGAGGGCATTCTATACCAGGTTTTCTACAGGGGAGTCCTAGGGAAGGAGACAAAATACTTGAGGCATGGGCAGAAAGTGACACTCTGTTGAGACATCCTAGCTGGTAAGTTAAAAAACCCGAAATGACTGTAATGGTATCAGTGGTGGTGGTGACCTGATACCAAGCCTGAAGGAATAGTTCTTAGTTGCTCTTGGTGTATCACCATTAGGAGGTAAGTGTGTCAGACTGAGTTGTTCTGAAGAGTATAATTCAACCCAATACAGATGTTCATAATATCTCAAATTTTACATGTTCCAAATCAGCTTATTATTGTCTGCTTCCAAATCTCTTTCTTCCACAGTTAATTTCTATTCCCTCTTTCTCAAACTTGGAATCATCCTTGCCATTATTTCTTTCACATCATAAATCTAATTTGTGAGGAAATCAGTTAAAGCTAACTCACTTCTTTTCCTACAGTATGTCTCTTCTAGGTTACTGCAAAGTCCAGCAGGAAGACTTCTTGATTTTATCTGTGGCTTCTCCAGGTACATATAGGTTAGAGTAATTCTTTTAAAATGTCAAGTCAGAACATGCCCCTCTTTTGTTCAGACCCTTATGATGGCATCTAAACTCAGAGTAAAATTTCAAGAATTTTTATGATCTCCTATGATCTGTTCCCTTCCTAATAATTTCTCTGACTGCTTTCCTACACCATCTCTCTGCACCTTTCTTAAACATCTTATTGTCAAATAGGCTAAATAGCTCCCAGGATTTTTGTATTCTCTTTGTGTTCTTAATCTGTTAGGACAGGAAGGTTATTATTCAAGATAATATGCATAGCTCCTTCCCTTATTTTCTTCAAGTCTTGTTGAAATGACATCACCTGAAATGAACTTTCTCTGATCACCCTACATAATAACACCACCCACGGTGATGCTATTGGGTGATACACCACCCATTTGCCACTGAGGCCCCATCCCATGCCTTTCCATATTATTTTACATATATATTTATTTCCTTATTTTCTGTGCCTCCCTCTGGAATGTAAGTTTCTTCAAAGCAGAAAATTTCCCTGCTGTGTTTATTGCTGAATCCCTTCATACCTAAGACTGACGTTTGCTACATAGAAGGGACTTAATGAACATACATTGATAAAAATGACATGAATGGCATTCCTTGTATTATGAGAATCTCCTTTTGTTTTTTCTGTTTTCTTTTTGCTCATTATTTCATTAGCAAATAGAACTTTAGCATTGGTCTTCAGATAAGACAGCCTGACTTCTCCCATAATCCTTCAAAAGACAACAAAAGGATATAAAAAATAAGGCATCAAATATATTCAATTTTCTGTTAACACCTATTGTCTGGCTTATTTTAAATCCTCTCTGACTTTTAAGCTCTTTAATGAGGAGGGCAAGAACATTATCAAGTTATCCTTAGTAAGCTGGTAGGTGAAATGTAAGGAAAATGAAATACACTGAAATAATTTCCCCAAATAATCACTATCTTGTTATGTCAAATGGAAGGAGGTAAGCTATTATTACTGCTTGTAAGACTTCATACTAGTCCAAAGACTCCTCTAAGGGATACATAAAAGAAATCTCTTAGTATTCTGTAAATATTCAGAAATGAAAGTATGCTTTGCACAGTTGTGAGACTGATTTTCACTTTTGGAGATTAAAAATTCCTTGCAGAGCTTGGCAAGTGCACAGATTTGGAACATCAGATTATTATTTCTAGACTTAGGTTTTTTTATCCACATCAACCAAATAAACATGTAGAATAATTGGTTTTTTTGTGCACTTTGCTCAATTTGTTAGTTCATTTATTGAACTCAAAAGAATCATTGATCAATCTGTATCAGTTATGATTATCATGCGATATGATAGCTACAATTTACTGATGGTTTAAGACATAAACCATAACATATTTCTTAAAGCATTCTAAAAGCATTATACTGCAGACATTTATCCCACCTTCTCACCCACACTTGACATGGCCAAACTTTAAATATAGCCACTATATTGGGCATAGAATAGTATCCTGTTGTGATTTAAATTTTATTTCCTTGGTGACCAATAACCATAATCCCTTTTTTATGTGTTTATTTACTAAGTCAGTAATTTTCTGGTGAATCCTCTATTCAAGTCCTTATCCTCAAATCTGTCTATGTTTGTAAATGCTGTGTATGAACTTAAGAATGCATATTTTGCTATTGTTGGATGGTGTCTTAATCCATTTTTAGTTTCTAAGTACATAATATTGTAGACTGGTTAAGCTATAAACAAAAGAGATTTGTTTTGGCTCATGTGTCTAGTCCAAGGTGATGGGGTTACATCTGTGAATGGCCCTCGTGCTGGCAGAGTCCAGAGGTGTACAAGGCATCATATGGTAAAAGGCAAGGAGTGCCCAAAAGACCTAGTCAAGTGGCTTTTATGCAAGACCCAAGCTAGAGATAATATGTCAACTCATGAAAACAACCTATGAAACAGACATGAATGGGTTAATCCATTCATGAGGATAGAGCCCCAATGACCTCTTGAAGGTCCCACCTGCTCCCATCTCTTCATATCTTATAATGGGGATTAAAACTCAGCATGATTTTTGGAGTGGGCAAACCATATTCAAACCATCACAGATAGGATATAAAATAAATATCTATAGCTAATTGATTTTCTGTCTATTCTATCAATTATTGAAAAACTCATATTGAAATTGTTCAAAAGAACATTTTATTATTTCACCACCTTGGATTATCCTTTCTCAGAATGAAAGTCATTATTACTTATATATTGACCTATATTTTAGCTGTGTAAAGTATAAGGACATAACTAGTTCCTGTTACCCCTTTTAGGACCAGAGTAGAAAACTGGATGATTGTTTTTTTGAAATGTAGAAAACTGGTTCCATGCTTGAGAAAGCAAACACTGGCTTTTGCTCCTGCCTGGGTATCAGAAAAATCAGAGTAGTGAATGGATAACTGTTTTGGTGGCAGGAGAGGGCTGGTGAGGCATTGAATTATTCTACCCTCACAGCATGAGTCAAGACAAGTACCCCAGCGTGTGGGTGCATGGGAGAACAGAGAAGCTGTCAACTTGGCATGTGTCCAATAAACATCCTGTATGTTTAGAAGTACTCAGCAGAATTGAGGCAACCTTCTGTGAACTACCAGGTGCTCAGTATATGTAAAAGGAAGAGATATGCTTCATTTTGGGGTAATTTGTATTCCAGGATTGAAGACAGTCAAAAATTATCTGAATAGCCTATAAAAACACTCATAAGACAAGAATCTTCTATATTCTAGGGCTCCACTCAGATATACCAACTTTATCTGCCAAGCTGGGAGTATAAAACCAATCACCCAGGGGGAAAAAAATATCCTATTTGCTTCACCTCTTCTCACCTCCTAGCAGCTGAAAGTAGAGCTAAAATAGAAAAGGTAAGCAAACAGAGAGTAGGTTAGTAGAAGCACCACTACTACCTTCTTCATCATATACTTCCAAGCAGTTGCAATGAGAATGAGAATACTTAATTCCAAATCGAAGAGTTTTGATCATTAAATAGTTCTATACATTCCAAGTATTGAATTGTGACTATGTAGGAATGGAAATTAACCCAACATAAGTTAACTGGCTATTAAAGAACATATAATTAGTGAGTGACAAAGCAGAATATAAAACAGGTCTATTTAACCCCAAGTCTTTTACCACCTAATAACCAACCAAATGAGCCAAATTTCAGTATTGCACATAGACCCAGCTTAATAAGATTTTTTTTTAAGAGTGAGGGACACAACCAGTTTTCTTTCCTACAAATAGGATTAATAAGAACTGTTGATTCTATGTCTAGTACAATTCAGGGCTTATGTTTAAATACCTTCTACATTCTAATAACTCAGAAAAATTGTTTATCCTTTGAACTAACTCAAGTTTCTATATGAATTTATGAATTTAATGTTTGTGTTGGGGGTTTTTGTTTCTTTTTCTTTTTCTTTCTTTTTTTTTTTTTTTGGTACTGTAGGTTGAACCCAGGGATGCTAAACCACTAAGTCATGTCCCCAGCCCTTTTAAAATATTTTTTTTTATTACAGACAGTGAGTCTCTAAGTGAGTCTAAGTGAGTCTTTTGCTGAGTCTCCAAGTGCATCACTAAGTTGCTGAGACTAGCTTTGAACTCGTGGTCCTTCTGCCCCAACCTCCTGAGTGGCTGGGATTACAGCCATGGTATTTATAAGGTAAGAAAGATTATACTTTCTTAGATAAAGATTCCATTGGTTGTGGTTTTTTGTTATTATTTTGTTGTTGTTTTTGTTTTTGGTACTGGGGATTGAACCCAGGGGTGCTTTGTGCTTTACCACTGAGCTACATCCTCAGTTCTTTTCACTTTGGGACAGGGTTTCACGAAATTGCTGAGGCTCCCCTTGAACTTCTTTCTGCTGCCTGACCCTTCCTAGTCACTGGGATTACACGTGTGCATCAACACACCTAGCAAATTTATCATATCTTTAATTCAGTGACATATAACAAGTAGGGTACCTGGCCCACCTATGACCCTGGCACTAGGCTAGGTGGTACAGAAAGAGAAGAAAGAGATCAAGACAAAGTTCCTGCATCACAAACTTTATAATGTGGCAAGGAAAATGAATAAAAGCAAGTAACTATCAGTGTCAATATTATTACAAAAATATATATGCAGCATGTTTGTCATGAAACTTAATCTGCTTAGGAGTGTTAGGGATGGTTTTCCCTACAGGAAATAATATTTAATAGAGTACAAAGAAAATGAATAGGAACTAATAAATGAAGATGGGATTAAAGGAAGAGAAAGACACTATTTAGGTCACTATCATGTACAGTCTATAAAGTACAGTCTATGTTAGTGTTGTTGTAATTTTCCTTTTTCTGATTATAAAATAACTTTGTTTTGATATTATATTATGTATCTCTCAATGCAAAATATAAAGTGTTAACTCCCTCCAATTACTATGACTCCTGCTAACAGTTTGGGGTATGACTTACAGATATTTTTTCTATTTATCAAATATTATATACATGCATACACACCTAAAATAGGGCTCTTCTATAATAGAGTTGCATATGCCTCATAAATCTAGTGGATCTCTTTTCATACCAATAAATATAAAAGCATCTTATCTTCTGATACATGAAGTATCAAAACTAAACCAATTGCATGTCAACATTGTTTTTGTTCTTAATAATATCACTACCCATGCTAAAACAAATAGTCTCTGTGTATATTATTTCAATTATTTCCAGAATAACTTATAAGAGTTGGAAATTCTGGACAAAATTTAAAACATGATGCTAATAAGAAATGCTTTCTTAAATTGAGTACATTTGTGCACACCTATTATTCCAGAGATTCAGGAGGCTGAGGCAAGAGGATCACAAGTTCAAGTGCAGTCTCAGCAATCTAGCAAGGCTCTAAGCAACTTAGCAAGAACTTGTCTCAAAATAAAAAATAAAAAGGGGTGGGGATGTAGCTCAGTGGTAGAGTGCTACTTTGGTTCAGTCCCCAGGAATCACCCCCTGCCAAAAAGAAAGCTGTTCATAAATAATATAAGTGCTATTATCAATATACTCACTTTTAAATAGAATATCATCTATGTTTATTCATAAAATATTAAAATATATCTAAAATATATTATAAAGTCCCTTAATTCTACTACATGTTTATTAAAAATGCTAACTCATTGAGGTCAGTTAGCTAAAATGAAACAAAAATGCTTAAATTTATTCAGTCAACATTCACTTATTTCTTCAGGATATTGTAGAGGGAAATAAAGAAACTAGATGGAACTTTTCTGAGCAATATTTAATAACCATAAAACAAACTGTGAACTTTGTATTTTAATGTTAATATTCACTTATTTTTAGTTTATCTTGATGTCTTTGTTTGATTCCTGCAGTAAAACATTAATTAATATTCATGAATTCACTAAGATTCACCTTGATTTGAGCTGATATTGAAAGATACTGACAATACCTTTTAAAAGTAGCTATCTTATCTCAGAGACTTGGAAGCCTGAGGCAGAAAGATCAGAAGTTCGAGGTCAGCCTGGGCAACTTATGAAGACTCTGTCTCAAAGTAAAAATAAAAAGGGATGGGGGTATAATTCAGTGGTAGAACAACACTGGGGTTAAGTACTGCAAAACAAATAAATAAGTAAAAAAATTAAATCAAAAAAGTGACTACCTTGCAATTTGGAAAGATAGCATTAAATCACTCATTATTATCCAGCATTGAGCTACATTTTCAATTTGCTAATTTATGGAATATCATCAGTAGTTATTTAAAAAAATGAAAGCAGTTTAATTTCTTTTTTATACCAACATAAATTTAAAGTCTCACCTTTTATTTTATTTAAACAAAAAATTCTCATCTTCATTCAGAATTTCAGGCCAGTAATAAATAGAATTTTTCAACTAAAATGCTTGAACACTATACTCTCATTTTAATAATCCCAATCTGTTATTCATAGCTTACAATTCATCCTCTATCTCTGACAGTACATGCAAAGTTGAAGTTATTTTATCAGTAAAAATATCCAGATAAAAGTAATAATTTTGATAGATTCCAGGCTCCTTACTCCAGTTTTGACAGAAAATTTAAAATGAATGTTACCATAATGTTCTTTTTATAATAAATCATGCAGCTTTTCAAAGGAAGTCCAGCTAGCAAAGACCCTGCAGAGCAGTTAATATCTTAGTGAATCCATCTTGGCTCAGAATTGTTCCTCAGACATGAGGTAAACCAGAGGTAAACTTTAGCCAAACTTGGGGCTACATACCTATAATCTCAGCGACTTGGGAGACTGAGGTAGGATGATCACAGATTTGAGACTAGCCTCAGCAATTTAGCAAGGCCCTAGTCAACTTTGTGATACCCTACCTCAAAGTAAAAAAAATAGGGCTGGTGATGTAGCTCAGTGATAGAGTGCCCCTAGGTTCAATCTCCAATATAAGAAAAAAGAAGAAGAAGGAGGAGGAGGAGGAGGAGGAAGAGGAGGAGGAGGAGGAGGAGGAGGAGGAGGAGGAGGAGGAGGAGGAGGAGGAGGAGGAGGAAGGGAAGAGAAAAAGAAGACTGTATTGATAATCACATAACTTCATCTGCTAATCTATCTCTCAGTGCTGTTTTTGTAATCCGGCTACTGTCAGACACTGATATCTTCTCCTTGGGTCTATTTAGATCTCATTAGTGGTTTATTTAGATCTTCCTTATATTCGAATCATCTGCTGAATCTCTTTCTCCTTAACTGCAATTCCTCAATACAACCTTTAGCATTGTTACTTTCCCTCCTTTCCCCACCAATACTTTATTTATGAAAAGATTTCAACCTGCTATTTCAAGAAATAGTAGTACAATCAATATCCATCTATCCTTTGCCTATGTTCATTCATTGCTACCTTCTGCCACATTTTTACTTTGTTTTCTGTCCACATAGACTTTTAATTCTGAACTATTCAGAAGTAAGTTACAAGATCTCATGACACTTTTCCCTTAAATACTTAAGGACATATCTCCTAAGCATAATCAATATAACTGTAAACCATGTCTACACCTAAGAAATGTAATAAGTGAGTGATCATGGTGTACAATATAGATAAGAGTTTGAAACCACATTTTTCCCATGGTGCAATTTCCTTTGTAGCAATTTTTGTTGTTTTTCTTTCTCTTGTTGCAGGACCTAATTAAACATCAGTCATTCATTTACTCTAGTGCATCTTTCTAAACCTGTGGTTGCTGTGTAGTATGTCATGTACTGGCACAATTTAACCATTTCCCCAGTGTTGAATAATTGTGCTGTTATAATTTTAAACACTTGACTTGCATCATGAAAGAAATATATGATGATCATAGACAAAGCAGGAAATGCAGATGAAATACAAACAATAACAAACCAAATTCCTACTATTCCTGTATAATATTTGTTTATATGTTGATGTACATTCTTTCTGTTTATGTTTTGTGTATGGGCAGAGGTCTAAATTAAAAAATGCTCACAAAAACAATCATAATAAATATATGTATTACATGGGCATGTATTATCCTTAGGTAAGTTCTTGTGGATGTGTATATGTTCTAGGATTAGCAGTAGGTAGGTAAGCATTTCTCCATCAATAAGTACTCCTTGGTCATTTCTATCTAATGGCTGCTTGAAAGTTCTTTACTTGTCATAATTATTTAATCAATTTTCTATGTTTATATAATTATTCTTAATATTTTAAGAAAGCAATAATTAATATTATTTTAATTAAATTATTTTGCTACATTAATCATTGTGTAAGATATATTGCTAACCTGGAAATGGATTATAGAAAGTCATTTTAAGTCTTTATGTGTGTATTGCCAGACTGCTCCAGAGAAAGTTGCTACCAATCTCTATTCCTACAAGAAATTTGTGGGAAATTCCTCTGTGTGATACTATGAGAAAGAGAGATAAGGCAATATTTTATCATTACTATTGTGAACTGAGCATACTATAGTAATGTAGCTACATTAATGTTTATAGCAGCTCAATTCACAATAGCTAAACTGTGGGACCAACCTAGATGCCCTTCAGTAGATAAAGAAACTGTGGTATATATACACAATAGAATATTCTCAGCATTAAAAGAGAATAAAATTATGGCATTTATAGGTAAATGGATGGAGTTGGAGAATATCATGCTAAGTGAAGTAAGCCAATCCCCACAAAACCAAAGGCTGAATGTTCTCTCTGGTAAGTGGATGCTGATCCATAATGGGGGTGGGTGGAATGGGAAAAATGGAGGAACTTTGATGGGGCAAAGGGGAGGGAAGGATGGGAAGGGGGAATGGGGACAGGAAAGATGGTGGAATAAGGTGGACACCATTACCCTAGATACATGCATGGATGCACTTTTGGTGCAACCCTACATTGTGTACAACCAGAGAAATGAAAAGTTGTGCTGCAATTGTGTACAATGAATCAAAATGCATTCTGCTGTCATATATACCTAATTAAAATAAATAAATTAATTTAAAAAACTGTGCACATCATAATAATGGTCATTCTTTTTAAAAAAATTTAATACCTTTATTTTATTTATTTATTTTTATGTGGTGCTAAGAATCGAACCCAGTGCCTCGCACATGCTAGGTGAGTGCTCTACCACTGAGTCACAACCCCGGCCTTCATTCTTTTTCCTGGGGAACTCACAGTATTTTTGATACTGTACAAATCTTCTAAGAATTGGAAAAGGCTATATTCAAAGTGACAGTCATGTGTGACCTCTAAGACAACTTTATCACTGGGG
The DNA here is from genome assembly GCF_964194105.1 of Spermophilus citellus. Classification (NCBI taxonomy): domain Eukaryota; kingdom Metazoa; phylum Chordata; class Mammalia; order Rodentia; family Sciuridae; genus Spermophilus; species Spermophilus citellus. The sequence continues at coordinate 53,051,850 of NC_138191.1, read as the reverse complement.
GTATACCCAGTCTTGCAAAGTCTCTGTCAGTACCATCATCTAAGTACACCACCTATTGCTGCAGTCAGTAATGGTGGTCAAAGTTCTTTCCTATTCTTCTCGAAGTCATTCCATTAGTCCCTTGGCTACTCCCCACAAACTGTCCCTTCCCTTTTGTTTTTCTCCAATGTTTACTATTTTTTTTTTCGTGTAGTCACTCGTACACAGTATTTCTCATCTACTATGTGCCTCAGTATACAGTTCTTAGTGCTGTTACCTTCTCATGCTCTGCTCTGCTATCCTTTATCGGTCTCATCTCACTAAAGTCACAATTGCTATCCTACGACTGTTCAATAACAGCAGTAAAAATCGTGCCCTAAAAATGCTGTAAAGGCTGAAAGTAAAGGCTTCCTTTTAATTATTCTGTCTAGTGACCTTGGTAAAATCTTCCCTTCTCTGATTTCAGACCACTGTTTTGAATTCTTGTGGGTACATTTAACTGTTGGCTAAGACTGGATATTGATTATCTTCAGCAATATTGGATCACCTCCCAGTCCTGCAGTCTCCACATGGGCAAGATTGCTTGTGTTGTTAAATTGCATTCCACTTCAGGGAAATTCCTCTTATAAGATATTCAGTGACATTACATAGTTATTTACCAGTGATACTTTCACTCTTCTCTGTCTAGAAAATTTAAATCATATTTTCCACTATTAAATGGTACATCCTTGGGAAAAGGAAATAAAACTACTTTTCAAATTTATTCTTCCAGGAAAGAAAAGAAAACCTAACTTTCATAATTAAAACTAATACAGGTTAAAATCAAATTATTTACAGAGATTTCTAAAATTATTGTTTGACATAATATCTACTTTGATTCATAATATCATCTTTGATTCTATGGATGCTATAAGGCATTAATTAGAAATTCTGGTATCATACTTTCTGCTAATTTTTAAAATGTCAAAGAATCAAGTCCCATAGCTGTAGGAACAAAATACTGTATCATTAAAAAAAATCAGTCTCAACAAGGAAGATGAACCAACCAGTGTTTCAGCGTAGAAAATACACATTTGACTTTATCAACATAAGATGCACTTACATATTTTGAAAACAGAATCTTTTGCATAATAGGATAAGAAAATAGAGTCCTACAGACTGAATTAATCAGACACCTAAATTTCTTGCCTCCCTGAATTTGAATAAAGCTCAGAGATTAAATTTTTTGAGAAATATAAATGATTATACTCTTTTCTCATCATTACTGGAAGGTGTATTTTGGAAATTAGCAGGGTTTTTTTTTTACATGTGTTAAAAAATCTTTTCAGAGGTGCAAAATTTAAGACAGCAAATGACAAATATCAAACTAAGTGTTTGTTATGCTGTAATATTTAGTAGGAAGTTATCTTGGCACTCTGACAAATCCTAAAATATTTGCTGCACATCTGAATATTAAAATCTAGGGCTCTTTGAAATTTGCTGAACTGATTCCATCTTGTGACTGCCTACAAAGAGAGATAATATTGAATCCACCACACTTGATCACATAAACTATGGACGAGCAAGTTATTTTTTGGTATAAATCTTAGGTGCAATCAAACAAATACCGATTGATAACAGCAAAGTAATATACCATAAGGACAGAGAGAGCCAACTACCCCATTCTAGAAGAAGAAGGGACCACTGACTTCAAATGGGATTCCTTATCAGAACTTTGTCATCCAGATCGATTCTCTCATTCTCACCAGCGAGCTCTGGACCATCCATGATATGGGACTGATTGATTTACTGACTGGCACCTATTTAATCTTTTTGCTAACAGTGAGTTTATATGAGCTTCTTATTTGGTACAGAAAATGACCTAACCTGAATTTTTCTTCAGCATTATCTATGTTTCTCATAGATACTCCTGCCATTCAGCTTTGACCTCTAGCCACAGTCCTCTCTTCTTCAATTTGTAAATCCAGATTCCAACTCCCTAGTGTCCACTCATCTCCCATTGATAAGTTCTTACTCTATCCTTTAGTCCATAGATTGCTTAGATCTAATACCTACCATCTCAACTGATTCTAGATCCCTCTAACAACTCTTGGAACTGGGTGCTCTGAGAGGTTTGGTGGTATTCCCAACAATTCTCAGTTTGGGTAGGCCACTTGTTTCTAGGTGCTGGCAAAGCTGGGTACTTGGATCAGAGTTTGTTTCTCTTTACCTCTGACTCCCTGTGTTTAAAATTAGAAACAATATTGGGAACCTAAAATGAATGAAATAACGAGTAGCATACAAATTGGTAGAGATTTGGGAAAATGGTTCATTTATTTATATACAGGAAAGGCCTACCTCTCCATTATCCCACTCTGCCTTCCTATGGAATATTTCAAAGTAAAGATCCAAAATTATCTTTTTCATATTCCTCATTATGTTTTCCTACCTCACATTACCATTATCTGCTGGACCAGGTAACTCCAGTTCTTGATTCTCTTGGCCTACACAGTAGGAACAAGGCTCCTTTCACTCAGTTCATTCATTTACCTTCGTCTACTTTTTAGCTTGCAAAGTTTTTTGAAATAACTAATCTGTTATTCTTTGTCTTGATGAGTTTATATGGTTTTTCTTTTCCTTTTAATGGGAAAAGAAAGAAGGAAATGCAAGAAGAAAATTCATGTAATCAATCAATTACCATATTGGAGCAGAAACTCCCAAGTTCCATATCTTTCTTTTCTCCTCCCTCCCTCCCTCCCTCCCTTCCTTCCTTCCTTCCTTCCTTCCTTCCTTCCTTCCTTCCTTCCTTCCTTCCTTCCTTCAGTTCTGTATTAGGAAATGAAGCCAGAATATTCTACTACTGAGCTACATCCCCAGTCCTTTCTATTTTTTTATTTTGAGACAGGGCCTGTTCAGTTGCTGAGGCAGGCCTTGAACTTACATTCCTCCTGCCTCTTCCTCATAAGTTTCTGGAGTTAGAGGTACACAACTACCATGCTTGGCTCCAATTTCCATTTTTTTCTGAGAAATACTTACACATGACAGCCTGAAAAAATCTTTCCTTTTTTACTTTCTATTTAGAAACAATGTTCAATTACTAAAAATCTTCACTTTTGCAGTAATAAAAAATAAAAGAATTCCAAACAGTAATTCATAGATCATGAAACCTGTTTTTGAGTATTTGGTACTACAGCAATTTGTTTAATTACAAATATATTTATAATGATAAAAATCAAACAAATTAATTTTGAAATGCATGTTTATAGTGTATACTTTTGTCTGTGCAATATAATTATTTTAAAATAAGCAATATGGGAAATTGTTTTAATTGGTCAAACTCAAAAAAATTTTATGTCATGAATGTTATTGTTTGCATTCAAATCAACATATTATAAATATATTTAATAATAAATTGATCTAAATGCATTTCTTCAAATTATTTCATCATGTACTATGTAAAAAATAAGGATTTTAAGGCCTCATTAAGTAAATTTAATTGTGAAAAGGAATTGTGACTCAAAAAATTATTTATGTATTACTTATTTTTGACTCAAGTTTTATAAAGTACTAAATGAAATGCTTTTCATTCCTTTCAACTACTGGTGAAACTAATAGTTCTATTATTTGTAATTACATTTTATCATTCACATATTTCTTAAAGTACATTTTGAAGGTGCAAGATTTTAAATTTTCTTTCTTTTTTTTTCTTTTTTTTAAATTGGTTGTTCACAACATTACAAAGCTCTTGATATATCATATTTCATACATTAGATTGAAGTGGGTTATGAACTCCCAATTTTACCCCAAATGCAGATTGCAGAATCACGTCGGTTACACAGCACAATTTTACATAATGCCCTATTAGTAACTGTTGTATTCTGCTACCTTTCCTATCCCCTAATATCCCCCCTCCCCTTCCCTCACATCTTCTCTCTCTACCCCATTTACTGTAATTCATTTCTCTCTTTGTTTATTTTCCCATTCCCCTCACAACCTCTTATATGTAATTTTGTATAGCAAAGAGGGTCTCCCTTCATTTCCATGCAATTTCCCTTTTCTCTCTCTTTCCCTCCCATCTCATGTCTCTGTTTAAAGTTAATCTTTTCTTCCTGCTCTTCCTCCCTACTCTGTTCATAGTTGCTCTCATTATATCAAAGAAGACATTTGGTATTTGTTTTTTAGGGATTGGCTAGCTTCACTAAGCATAATCTGCTCTAGTGCCATCCATTTCCCTGCAAATTCCATGATTTTGTCATTTTTTAGTGCTGCATAATACTCCATGGTGTATAAATGCCACATTTTTTAATCCATTCATCTATTGAAGGGCATCTGGGTTGCTTCCACAGTCTAGCTATTGTGAATTGTGCTGCTATGAACATCGATGTGGCAGTATCCCTGTAGCATGCTCTTTTCAGGTCTTCAGGGAATAGTCCGAGAAGGGCAATAGCAGGGTCAAATGGTGGTTCCATTCCCAGATTTCCCAGGAATCTCCAAACTGCTTTCCAAATTGGCCGCACCAATTTGCAGTCCCACCAGCAATGTACAAGTGTACCCTTTTCTCCACATCCTCGCCAGCACTTGTTGTTGTTTGACTTCATAGTGGCTGCCAATCTTACTGGAGTGAGATGGTATCTTAGGGTGGTTTTGATTTGCATTTCTCTGACTGCTAGAGATGCTGAGCATTTTTTCATGTACTTGTTGATTGATTGTATATCCTCCTCTGAGAAGTGTCTGTTCAGGTCCTTGGCCCATTTGTTGATTGGGTTATTTGTTATCTTATTGTCTAATTTTTTGAGTTATTTTTATACTCTGGATATTAGGGCTCTATCTGAAGTGTGAGGAATAAAAATTTGTTCCCAGGATGTAGGCTCCCTATTTACCTCTCTTATTGTTTCTCTTTCTGAGAAAAAACTTTTTACTTTAAGTAAGTCCCATTTGTTGATTCTTGTTATTAACTCTTGTGCTATGGGTGTCCTATTAAGGAATTTGGAGCCCGACCCCACAATATGTAGATCTGAGCCAACTTTTTCTTCTGTCAGACGCAGAGTCTCTGATTTGATATCAAGCTCCTTGATCCATTTTGAGTTAACTTTTGTTCATGGCGAGAGAAAGGGATTCAGTTTCATTTTGTTGCATATGGATTTCCAGTTTTCCCAACACCATTTGTTGAAGATGCTATCCTTTCTCCATTGCATGCTTTTAGCCCTTTATCAAATATAAGATAGTTGTAACTTTGTGGATTAGTCTCTGTGTTCTCTATTCTATACCATTGGTCCACCCGCCTGTTTTGGTACCAGTACCATGCTGTTTTTGTCACTATTGCTCTGTAATATAGTTTGAAATCTGGTATCGCTATACCGCCTGATTCACACTTCCTGCTTAGAATTGCTTTTGCTGTTCTGGGTCTTTTATTTTTCCATATGAATTTCATGATTGCTTTATCTATTTCTACAAGAAATGCCGTTGGGATTTTGATTGGCATTCCATTAAACCTATAGAGAACTTTTGGTGATATTGCCATTTTGATAATGTTAGTTCTGCCTATCCATGAACAGGGTATATTTTTCCATCTTCTAAGATCTTCTTCTACTTCTCTCTTTAGGGTTCTGTAGTTTTCATTGTATAAATCTTTCACGTCTTTTGTTAGGTTGATTCCCAAGTATTTTATTTTTTTGGAGGATATTGTGAATGGAGTGTTTTTCCTCATTTCCGTTTCAGAAGTTTGGTCGCTGATATACAGAAATGCCTTTGATTTATGCGTGTTGATTTTATATCCTGCCACTTTGCTGAATTCATTTATTAGTTCTCATAGTTTCTTTGGGTCTTTTAGGTATAGAATCATGTCGTCCGCAAATAGTGATAATTTAAGTTCTTCTTTTCCTATTTTTATGCCTTTAATTTCTTTTGTCTGTCTAATTGCTCTGGCTAGTATTTCAAGGACTAAATTAAATAGTAGTGGTGAGAGAGGGCATCGCTGTCTTGTTCCAGATTTTAGAGGGAATGCCTTCAACTTTTGTCCATTCAGAATGATGCTAGCCTGAGGCTTAGCATAGATAGCTTTTACAATGTCAAGGTAAGTTCCTGTTATCCCTAATTTTTCTAATGTTTTGAACATAAAGGGATGCTGTACTTTGTCGAATGCTTTCTCTGTGTCTATCGAGATGATCATCTGGTTCTTATCTTTAAGTCTATTGATGTGGTGAATAACATTTATTGATTTCCGTATATTGAACCATCCTTGCATCCCAGGGATGAATCCTACTTGATCATGGTGCACAATTTTTTTGATGTGTTTTGGTATTCGATTCGCCAGAATTTTATTGAGGATTTTTGCATCTAGGTTCATTAGAGATATTGGTCTGTAGTTTTCTTTCTTTGAGGTGTGTTTGTCTGGTTTCGGAATCAGGGTGATGTTGGCCTCATAGAATGAATTTGGAAGAGCTCCCTCTTTTTCTATTTCCTGAAATAACTTGAAAAGTATTGGTATTAATTCTTCTTTAAAGGTTTTGTAAAACTCCGCTGTATACCCATCGGGTCCTGGGCTTTTCTTGGTTGGTAGTCTTTTGATGGCTTCTTCAATTTCATCCATTGATATTGGTCTGTTCAAATTCTGTGTATCCTCCTGACTTAGTATGGGAAAATCATATGACTTAAGAAATTTATCGATGTCTTCACTATCTTCTATTTTATTGGAATATAGGTTTTCAAAATAATTTCTAATTGTCTTCTGTATTTCTGTAGCATCTGTTGTGATATTGCCTTTTTCATCCCGTATGTTAGTAATTTGAGTTCTCTCTCTTCTTCTCTTCGTTAGCATGGCTAAAGGTCTGTCGATCTTATTTATTTTTTCAAAGAACCAACTTTTAGTTTTGTTAATTTTTTCAATAGTTTCTTTTGTTTCCATTTCATTGATTTCCGCTCTGATTTTAATTATTTCTTGCCTTCTGCTACATTTGCTGTTGGTTTGCTCTTCCTTTTCTAGGGCTTTGAGATGAAGTGGGAGCTCATTTATTTGTTGTTTTTTTCTTTTTTTTTTGAGGAATGACCACCAGGCAATGAATTTCCCTCTTAAAACTGCTTTCATTGTGTCCCATAGATTCTGATATGTTGTGTCTGTATTTTCATTTATCTCTAAGAACTTTTTTATTTCCTCCTTTATGTCTTCTGTAACCCATTGATCATTCAGTAACATATTGTTCATTTTCCATGTGATGTAGGATTTTTCCTTCCTTCTTTTATCATTGATTTCCAGTTTCATTCCATTATGATCAGATAAAATGTATGGTATTATCTCCACCCCTTTATATTTACTGACGGTTGGGGCTGGGGATGTGGCTCAAGCGGTAGCGCGCTCGCCTGGCATGCGTGCGGCCCGGGTTCGATCCTCAGCACCACATACCAACAAAGATGTTGTGTCCGCCGAGAACTGACGGTTGCCCTATGGCATAATATATGGTCTATCTTTGAGAAGGATCCATGTGCTGCTGAGAAAAAAGTATATCCATTTGATGATGGTTGATATATTCTATTTATGTCAGTTAAGACTAGGTTATTGATTGTGGTATTGAGTTCTATAGTTTCTTTATTCATCTTTTGTTTGGAGGATCTGTCCAATGGTGAGAGAGGTGTGTTGAAGTCACCCATAATTATTGTGTTGTGGTCTATTTGATTCTTGAACTTGAGGAGAGTTTGTTCTATGAATGTCGCAGCACCATTATTTGGTGCATAAATATTGATAATTGTTATGTCTTGTTGGTGAATGGTTCCTTTTAACAGTATATAATGTCCTTCCTTATCTCTTTTGATTAACTTAGTCTTGAAGTCGATTTTATTCGATATGAGGATGGCCACCCCTGCTTGCTTACGAGGACCGTGTGCGTGGTATATTTTTTCCCATCCTTTCACCTTCAGCCTGTGTATGTCTTTTCCAATCAGATATGTCTCCTGGAGGCAGCATATTGTTGGATTTGTTTTGTTAATCCATGATACCAGCCTATGTCGCTTTATTGGAGAGTTTAAGCCATTAACATTCAGAGTTACTATTGATATATGGTTTGTACTTCCAGCCATGTTTGATTATTTATCCATTTTTAAAAAAAATTAGTTTGTTTCTCCATGATTATCTTTCCCCTCGCCCTCTGTCTTTACCGAGGTACTTCCCACTGATGGTTTTGGTTATTGTTTTTCATTTCTTCCTCATGTAGTGTTTTGCTCAAAATGCTTTGCAATGCTGGTTTTCTGGCTGCAAATTCTTTTAACTTTTGTTTATCATGAAAGATTTTTATTTTGTTGTCATACCTGAAGCTTAATTTTGCTGGATACAGAATTCTTGGTTGGCATCCACTGTCTTTCAGTGTTTGAAATACATTGTTCCATGACCTTCTTGCTTTCAGCTTCTGTGATGAAAAATCCGTTGTTAACCTTATTGGTTTACCCCTGAATGTAATCTGTCTCCTTTCTCTTGTAGCTTTTAATATTTTCTCTTTGTTCTATATATTGGATATCTTCATAACAATGTGTCTTGGCGTTGGTCTACTGTGATTTTGTGTGCTCGGTGTCCTGTATGCATCTTCAATTTGTATATCTGTTTCCTTTTATATTTCTGGAAAGTTTTCTGTAATTATTTCATTCAGCAGGTTACTCATTCCCTTGGTTTGAATCTCTGTACCTTCTTCTATCTCGATGACTCGTAAGTTTGGTTTTTTTATGTTATCCCATAACTCTTGGATGTTTTTCTCATGATTTTTTTACCAGCCTTTCTGAGTTGGCTAGACTCTTTTCAAGATGATATATTTTGTCTTCATTATCTGACGTTCTGGCTTCTACTTGCTCCATTCTGTTAGTGATACTCTCACTTGAGTTTTTAATTTGGTTTATCGTTTCCTTCATTTCTAGAATTATTGTTTGATTATTTTTTATAATCTCTATCTCCTGATAAAGATGCTTAACTTCTTCTTTTATCCATTTGTGTAATTCATTCTCAATGTGTTCTTTCACTGCTTGAATTTGCTGTCTCGTATCCTCTTTAAGGTTCCATTCCATCTGTCTAAGGTGTTCCTTGAGTTCTTTATATGACCATTTTTCTGATGACTCTAGGTCCTCCTGAATATTTAGGCTGTCCTGCATTGTTTGTACTCCTTTTCTTCCTTGCTTTTTCAAGTTGCTCATGTTACTTCTTGTTCTGTTTGACTGCTGAGTTACTGTTTACTCCTATAAATTTATTTGATGCTGTAGCCGCAGGTTTCAATGAAGTTATCTCTTCCACCGCAGTCTGGTGATGTCAGTTCTCTGCCATGGTGGTATCTCTTGCAAATGGCGATAGTTCATTTCCCTTTGCCGGGTGACCAATGCAATGGGTGGGTCCTTACTGTCTCTCCCAAGCCCCGTTTCAAACCTGTGGCCACTACCTATGAAGGCTCGGTTGGCATTTACCTCTGTAGGAACAGAAGGGCCAATCAGTTGTTTCAACTGGATGGATTAGTGCTGAGTCACAGCTGTTTGTCTGTGCCCTTCATATTCCTGATAAACAGGTCTTCTAGCTGAGTCAAGTTTCTTGCCGTTCCCTGAATTCTCCTTGTTATACCCGCGGGAGCGAGGGCGACAGAGGGCGGTGGCTAGAGCACGGAGCTCCTCACAGCGGCCTCTGCTGCCCCTTAAATTTTCTTTCTTTCTTTTTTTTTTTTAAATTAATATGTATTTTCTGCTGGACACAGTGGTGCACATCCGTAATCCCTGCTACTTGGGAGTCAGAAGCAGGAGGATGGCAAGTTCAAGGCCAGCCTTAGCAACTCAGGAAGACCCTGTCTGGAAATAAATTTAAAAAATTAAAAAGGCTTGAGATGTAGTCAGGAGTAGAGCATCTCTGGCTTCAATCTCCAGAATGGAAAGAATATACACACACAAAACCCCAAGTGTTTTCTGAATAGTAATTATATGCCAGGAACTCCTCTGAGCATTGAGCTATAATAGCAAACAAAGCAGATGAGGTCTTTCATGAAGCTGCCATTCTTGGGGTGAGGTGTGAAGATAATGATGAATGATTAGACATAAATAAACAGCAGAGTTGTGACCAAAGCACATCCCAGAAATAAAGACATATGATAGAGAACATCTGACTCATGGAGTGAGGGAGACATTCTTTTTTTGGGTAGGTGACATTTATCCAAATTTTCAGTTTTTTCAAGAGGTGTTGGGATCATTGGAGTCTCATCCTTCCTTTTACATTGCTGAAACACTATGGAGAAAACACAGTAGCTCAACAACTCGAGCACATTGAGAGCCCCCCAATGGAGCCTGAACACAGGTAGTAGAAATCTTTTGGCATGTGCAGCTCAGCTCACAGTGACTTCCTATATCATCCCTTCTTCTTTCTTCAGGATTTGGCCCCACAGTCACCTTTGTAAACCAAGACATTGAATACCAAGACACTGAGCCCAGTTCCTTAGACAAGACCAAGACAGTTATTCCCTGAATGTGCTTGCTTAGAAACTGAAGAGGAGAACCAATTTAGACCCACATTTGGACCCACGTTGTCAAAGTTAATTTAATAAAAAAGAAAACTGAAGTAGATGTGCAGAGAGAAGCACTGGAAGAGAGGAAATTCTTTCTGGGTTTCTAGATTCTCAATTGCTTTCAGGTGTTCAAATTCATCCTTTCTTAGCCACTACAGCTACATTCCAACTCTGAAAACTTATCAGGAAGAAAAAGCTTAAAAAATTAATTCTAGCTTCCACTGGTTTCTATGATTAAAGGTGACTGATGTGTTAATGACAATGCAGACTTCATCTGAATATCCAGTATCAAATAAGCAACAAATTTTCACATGAACATAAAAGTCATGAGTAAGTCACACCTAACCTATTCATCACTTAAAACTACAGAAATATTTGTAGGATTTACAAAATAGCTCTACTTTATATGATTAATGTTGTATTGTTGGATTTTATTTTATTCCCATAAATAAGCCTAATCTATCTCCAAGACCAACACATCAGTATATATAAATTATAATGTCTGGTGCAATAATTCCTGATGAATCACTAAACTGATCTTTAGTTAAACCATCTTAAAGGTGTGTTTTTTGTTTGTTTGTTTGTTTTTTGTACCGGGGATTGAACCCAGGGATGCTTAACCACCAAGCTACAACTCCATCCCCTTTTTGTATTTTTTATTTAGGGACAAGTTCTTTCTAAATTGTTGAGGCTGGCTTTGAATTCATAATCCTCTTGCCTCAACCTCCCAAGCCTGGGATTACAAGCATGCACCACTATGCCTGGCCATATTTTAAAGATTTAATGTATGAATAAGTGAAATTGCTTCCAAATATATAACATTAAAATCTGAAATTTTGCTTATCATCTATAGAGTTTTAAAAATAAAATTGACCATGCTACTCATTTTTTAAGTGTACATATTGGTGGCATCAAGTACATTCACATTGGTAGTTTGAAACTTAACTCATATCACTACATGCACATAGGCTAGAATTATTATTATTACTATTGTTGAGTATTTTTTAACAAGTAACAATGTTACTCATCTGTAAGAGATAAAATTTTTATTAATGCATCAAACATTGGCTATTTTGTGTATGTTCTTGTGCTGGAAGTTAGAGATATGAAAATAAATAGCACATCCCTAAAAAGGTTTGATACTTGAAGAAATACCTGTACTAAAGTTTAATAAGTGGCAGTTTATAGAAGGTACAATAAGTTAAAATAAACAAAACCTTCACATTGAAGGAAATGCAGAAGCTAAGTTTTAGGAGATGGATAGGAGTTCATTGAGTGGAAAAGGCTGGGGGGAGATTTCCCAGCTAAAGTACCATCACAGCAAAGGTGTTAACAGTTGGTAATAGCAAAGTGTCCTATGGAAAGGCAAGTGGGTGAGCTCTATAAGAAGCATGGTCCTGTTTCCCAAACTTAGTCATCTGTGTCTTAGGTTTCTGATTTTTGCCATACTCTTTTCCATATTTGTATACTATCTATATTTCTTAATATTGTTATTAATTTACTCCATCTATTTCTTTTTTAAAATATTTTTGGTTGTAGATGAACACACAATATCTTTGTTTATTAAATTATGTTTTATATGGTGCTGATTGAACCTGTGCCTCACACATGCTAGGCAAGCAGTCTGCCCCATATTCCATCTATTTGTCTTGAGATAAATTTATCTTAAAAGTTCTGCTTCACTGCTCCAAATTTAAAAATAACACTTTTTTAAAAAGTTAAAAGTAATAACATTAAAAAAACAAAATTATTAAGTTCTAGCTACATACCATTAGCAGTGAAAGAGTCTAAACAGATATCTGCTAGTATTTGTTTAAAGGACATTAGTGCTAAGGACCCTTAAAAATGTGCAAAACAGAGACTTTTCTCCTGAATTAATCAGAAAATATGAAGGAATTAAGGGGAATGTTTTCTCACTATGTGATTTTATGTTGTTTAAGATCATATCTCCCAAATCATTGTAAGTACTATCAATGGGAAATTTATCACTTTATAAAACCTCTATTATAGAATTCTGACAGCAGGAATATCAAGTGCAGAGGTAAAAATATATAAAACATTTAAGACCTGTGGAGTTCCAACTACCCTGTGCAGCTGCACTCCCAAGACTGGAAGGAGTCTGCGGGTAAAGTTTAGAGGTACATGAAACTGTGAAATGACTGCAGACACTTCCACAGTTTGCTGCAAGATTTGGCATTTATGTTTTGATCTTTTTAAATATTTATTAAAAGTGGAGAAATTATATTATCCCATACTGAGGCCTGGAAGTGAAATACCCCTCTCCCTTGAGCAGTATAAAGGGGAATCTGAGGAATACTATGTAAAACTTCTTGGAATTTCCATATGTGAGTTACGGACTTCAAGTACAGGAGTTCAAATAATATAAATTCAAGAGATTGACTGACACTTTGGGAGTGTGGGCTATGGCAGGACTCCATGGGGCCAGGTGGTTCTCCACATACCGAAGGCTACGGGCTCAGGCTGCAGGCCTCAGAGCTTTGGAAGCCTCACCTGCCAAAACACCTCTAGCATGGATCTTGTTATTGATCACTTCTTCCTAACTGAATAGCTCACAAGATACCTTTGTACAAAATTGATTTGTGACCCACCTTTAGCAAGTTAATGGGCCTCATTAACTTCACTCATTTATGTGGTCTGCTTCTGGTTCTAACTTGTCTTGCTATAACACCAGTATTTTCCAGTTGGCTCTTTTCTTCTTTCATTCTTTCTAAAAGACTTACTATAGTTATTTAATCTCTTAGAAGCCACCTTATAACTTGAAAAATTGTGTTGGTGTATAAAAATAAATAGATTTCATTCAATTGACAAAATAAGAATCTGTACTGACTTTTGATATAAATGTTTTTCTGTATCTCCACATCTGATCAAACAGTAAATATTGCTAATTCTATTCTCTCAGTGTCTTTCCAACCTATTATTTTTACCTCATCCCACATTTTCTGCATTTATTATGCATTCAGTTTTCTTAAACAAGTTGCTTAAAGAGTTTTCTAACTGGCCAGATGGCCTCTACTTATTCCTGCAAGCTTTTCTTCTCAGAGTTTCCAGAGTGAATTATCTTAAAATAAAACAAACAAAACTAACAACTCATGAATATATTACTGTTTTGCTCAATATTATTGAATGGCTCAAGATTTCAAAGTCAGGTTTAAACTCTATACCTTGTATGTTAATACAAGGCACCCAAGAATTTGTCTTCTACATTTCAATTTTGAAAGTCACCTTCTACATTTCACTGACTCAGTCTTTGAACTTCTCCAGCTTCATTTCTCATAATAAGCCTCTTAAATGCTGTTTTATAGACCCACTGAGCTATTTGTGATTTTTCACCATACCACACATTCTCAACTCCCTTTAGCTAGACTACTCTTCCAAGGTTGTGCAGAGCCTGGGCAAACTGTCCTTGAACTACTAAAGTATCAGAGGGTTTTATTCATAAAGATTGACCAGTCAAACAGCTCTGTGAACAGGGCCATCTATGAAGGTAAGTGTCAAAATGGATGGATGAGCTGTACCTTGTCCAAGATGCTAAGAAGATATGAGAGAGAACAGACGAGTCTCAACATCTCCTTGTCTCCATCAAGAGAGTTATTGCAAGTTTGTAATAGAATAACCACTTCTATCACCGCTTGCCACTGGATCTTGTAAGTTGTTGGCAGATGGTCTAGTAGTTATCTGAACAACAACATAAATGACTAGAACTGCAGATCAAATGAATATCCTGACTTTCTCAGTCTTAAGAAGGTTTTCTTGTATGTAAAGGAGCAATAAGTAATCTTAATTTCTGAAAGCTTTGCAATTTCTATCTAGAGAAAATTTGTATAAAAAGAAAAAAATTAGGTGGTCTATTCTACCCAAATCTGGGGAGTGCAGCTCAACTGATCTCAAAAGACATAAAGAATATTTATTATGTAAAATAAAGCACAACATGGTTTGGATAAAAGCTATAAAAACTTATTAATTATTAATAACCAATTGCCTCTTTGCTTTCTGGCATAGAAGACCAACTTTAAATTTCCTTGAGAGAATATATAGATTCTTAAACAGTATTATCAGTGGCAAAAAAAAGAGCAGTAATTATTTTGAAACAAGAAACTGTTCCTTCGACAAAGGATCGGATGTTGGATTTAAGCAAAGGACTCCATTTGAGAAAAGTGTACCCATTAAAAAATCAATACTTCTAGCCCTAGGGGGTGACAGTGAATGTTTTTAGATCCAGCCAAAAAAAAAAATATTAAGGACTGAGGAGCATTTCACTAGGCAAACATTTTAAGCTTAATATTTGTCAGACTTTCAAACTTAAGAAGATGTTAAAAAAAAAACCTCTAAATATCGATTGGCAAAGGATTTTCAGAAACAAAATATCATAAAAATGGTAACTATAGAAACAAGCTGCACAAATTCTATGGTAGAACTGCCCAAGTCAGAAAGGAGGGTGCATATTGTTTACTAGTGTACTTTTTCTCTGCATACTGGAGACTAAGAAAGGAAATAAAGCATCCTTAATAATACAGGTTGAATAAGTTCTTATCCTGTATTGGTACTGAGGGTTTTTGTCTTTTGGATTTTTTTTCAGGGGTATGGAGTCTCACCATTTTAGAGTGTAATATAAACTACTAGAGGTTTTATCACTCTAGAGGCATATTCGATAATTTGGTTCAAAGTCAGTGATAGTTTAAGCCTTATTAATAAGCTTTCAATGTTTCTATCTGAAACACACAGAAAGCTGAGCCAACTACAAACAGTAACTTTTGTTCTGAAAATTTTATTTTGAGTCCCCAGCTGGAATCATTTTGAGCTAAGATAAGGAATGAAATGTCCAATTCTTCTAAACTTCAACCCTAATAGCTCTACTTTAGAGATTCATCAATGAAGAAACGTATTTGGAATTAGTGAACTTAATGTTCATTTTCCCCTCCACCCACCACAATTCAATTGATCTATCCCTTACAATTCCTTAGAAAGGAACCTTCCACACTCTCTCATCCTGTAAGTTTAAGAGTTATAGAAGATAAATGCCAAACAGCTTGTAAACGTGAACTCTGCATAGAAAGTGGAATCACCATGGCAAGCTAGGGGGAGGGAATTATACGGAGTTATTCCCAGAGTGTAAGGATTATTTTATTCTGATTGGACAACTGCCTGATTTATTTGTTTATAAAATATAGGAGGGATCACTAGCAACCATAATGATATCTTTTGCTTGAGAGTTAAAAAAAATAAATAAATAAAAACTGTAAGCCACTGATGCTTTCAGTACAGAGAACAATTAGGATGGCAGAGGGAACAAAGAAAGCGTCAGTAGGTGTGGCTGCTTCAGGTGCACACAAAAAAACCTCCTTCAGTCTGTACACTTAATATCTGCTGCTAAATTATCCTAAAAGATTCAGAGCTTTCAATACATTTTCTTTTAGAAATTTCACAATCCTTTCCAAATACTTATAGACATCCAACAAATTTATATCCTTCCAACCATTCTTTCCTTCTTTCAGTACAATTTTTCTTAGAAGCTCATAAATATTAGTGCAAATTCTCACATCTATTTGATTCCTGATTTGGGTCAATCTTTAAAGTCACCTTTGTAATTCTCCTTGACTTTGCTTATCTTTCCTAGGCCTTCTTTCCCTAAATCACTCTTTCTTGGATTGTTTTCCAATAAACTGAGCTCTGTATCATTCTGTTGATATAAAGGGCTGCCTTTGGAAGACAGCAAAATGGCAGTTAAATATTGATTTTTTGATACACTGGAACTTTACTACCAGATATCTCACTAATCTCAGACTTCTGGGACATGATGGATTCCAAACTTGTTGATACTGTTTTTATTAAATCAACTCTGCAAATAGTAACACCCCACATGTGCCAAACAGTTATACAGGGCCAATGTACAGATGGGACCTCAAGAGTCGTCCACTTGAATCCCTCAGTTCTATAGATGAAGAAATAAACTAAGAGATATTGTGTTACATGCCCAAGAATGAATACTTACTGTGTAGCAATGATAGCCCTTGAACCTGAGTATTATGAATTCTTTTCCAGGAAAGAATACAAAAAATGACTTTCTCAGACCTAAATAACAGCCTACATTTATAACATATTTCCTTTATATGGATTAATCATGCATTTGTTTGAAAGCAATTCTATTCTTATTAAACCTAAAACAAATATTGCAGAGTATATAGAGAATTAAATATTCGTATTTTTATTGGTGTCTGAAAAAAAAGTGTTTTGTATTGAAGTCTAAGAAGGACCTAAAAAAATTGCTCAGTGACTTGTACTGAAGTCTAACAACTTGATTTGAGAAGTAGTCTCATGTTGTACTCAACTTTCTTATAGTTATTCTCAGGTACATCTCATAACTACTCTATGGGGCAGGTGTAAATATTATTTCTCTGTATTTATGGGGTTTAGAAAAGCTATCTAACTCATCAAAGTTTACACAGCTATTAAAATTGTTTAGTCTCTTAGAGCAGGCAAAAGTTAGATTATTCTACATAATCATCTCAGTCTTGCCCCAGCCTTTAATTCACTGTAAAGGGGAATTGTTCCAAGGAATCATATTAATTTTTTTGTGGAATATCACTAAGCTGAATTCAGTGACCCTGAATCACATAACCTCAGGGCCTGTGTATGGCTAGACAGAGTAAGTCCTGCAAAATGTTAGCGAGAGCCACCACAGAGACACTGCTTGTGATTACCTACCTCCTGGAAGTATAAATTGCAGAAACCCTACATGGAGGTATGGAGGCAGAAACTACTATGAGATACCATTACTACATTTATTACAGGAAGTTGTTTAATGACTTATTCTCACACAATGAACTATCTTCTTTTTTCAAAAAATTTTTTTTGAAAAAAAAATACTTTCCTGAAAACTAGGAAAAGAACTTTTTTTTTTTTCCAAAGGAGTAAGTCTACATTTTCCTCATGGAAAATTTAGATTAGCATTCACCATTTGTGTTTTGACTGCCATGAAGATCAATTTAAGGAATTTGGCAGCACCACAACTAGTATATCAGCAGACTAAACTTTTGCTTAATCTTATTTTTTATTCTATCTTTATATATCCTGGTCTCTCTTGTGTTTCATTTTATATCTCATCCCACTAACCTGAACATGAATATTTGGTGTGCTTATAGTAGAAAACTGGAAGCACAAAGCCCAGATTTGTCTGCAAATGGAATATGTAAAACTAAGCACAGTTTTCAACAATGGGTACTGTGTAAATCTCATCTCATTGCTGAGAGGGATCCATTTTCCTCTGAGCCCTAACACATCAAATACCTTTCAAACTTAAGGAAGTCCCTCTAATTCTTAGGTGTTTGTCTTATTCTGTACCTGTTTCCTCAGATGACCCATGGACCATTTAAAACAGAAAGGAAAACTTCTTTCAGTATTCCTAAGAGAGCTTCAGAAGAACCCGAAGAAGTAAAAATATAGCAAATTGAGTCAAGAAAACTGGTCCCTTTTATTCTTCCCAACCCCATCATCTCACTAGTCCTATTTTGGATACAGTTCAGAGAGCCTCCAAGGGGACTATATAAGATTAAGTAAAGTGACAGTTGAAGAGGTTTTTTTTTTTTTCCCCACACACCATATTCGTCATTGTAGAAAGAGTGAAACAAACAAAAAATAATAACTAAACATAAAAAGTATACCTTTATATTTGCCTTAGAATAATATGAAAAGCAAATTTCCAACATGTCTTTCCATTTAGAATACCAAATTATATTTGTTAATAAAAATAATAAGGAACATTCCACTTAACTCATTGTAACTGTGCTTGGAGTAATGGTCTATGTAGTTCCATCAGTGGACTCCAAAAATTTCTAGAAGTATTTATCTTTTGAAGCTAATAATTTGTGATAAAACTATGAAAACAAAAAACCTATAAATGAATTGAATAATATGATAAAATAGCTCAAAATATGTTTGTATAAATAGGACTACAAAAAGCCTCACGTTCTTCTCAAACACAGAGGACCTTTTGATAAAAATTAGCATATAGTAGGATGCAAAATAAGTTGTGACAAAATCCAAAGAAATCTTCTGAAAAATCCAAAAGCATACTGGCCTCTGGTCAAATACAACCACTACCCATTTTTATAAAAAAAGCTTTATTAGAACAAAGCTACTAGCATTAATTTAAATACTGTATATGGTTGCTTTTGTATTAAAAATGGCAGGATTGAGGAGTTGGACAGAGACCATATGGCTCACAAAGCCCAAAATGTTTACTATCTGGCCATTTACCAAAGTCAAAATACAATTTGAAAGTTCTAATTATAAAATTGTAGGTTAGAGAAAAGATAATAAAACTGAGCCTGAAAAAGGAATTATCATGGAGAAGGAAAATATTTAAAATTGAACACTAATGAAATCATGATATGTATCAATGGATATATATTGAGATGCAGCTAAATATTTCTCAGAGGGAATAGTACTAAATAATTCATTACAAATAATGGGTAAAGAAGGAAAGAAAAGAAAGAAGAGAGAGAGAGGGTGGGAGGAAGCCAGGAAGGAAGGAAATACAAAAAGACTTGTTAGATAAAATCGAGTACCTAATAAAAATGGGCAACATAAAGATATTTTATTTACTACTAGTATTTGCCACATCAGGAAATATTAAACAGAATTTGTTATACAGAAATATAGAGATACACACAGAAATTAAGAGCCTTTGAATAACAAAAATTAATATACAGAAATAATTTAAAATGCTCTAAACAAACAAGAAACAATGCTTTAAATTTATAACATGGGTAACACAGGCAAAATGAAAAATATGAGAAAATGCACATAAGATGGAAGAATTGAAAGTGTATTGTTACATCTTCTTAAGGATACCCGAAGAGGTATTATAATATTTAAAACCGTGTTTTGATAAATTAACAATGTATGCTGTAAACATTTGGGCAAAAACAAAGAAATTGTCAAAAATGATAAAATTTATTGCAGTTCCAACACAAAATTGATGTTATGAATAAAGGAACAAAAAAGAGCACTGGAAATTTAAAATATGGCAACCAATATTTAAAAACTTCCATGGGATGCCAAAGATACTTTCAAATAAACAAAATTGAACCATTTATTTGAATGCCAATGAAGGATGTGATCCAGACAAATAAGGCAATAAACCAAGAAAGAGAAAGACATGGATTCCAGGAAACAGGATTCCAGTACATAAATGCAGAAAGGTAAGTCCTCAAAGGAACAGCTATGCAGTGGACCTACAGAGAAACCTGTCCAGAGCAGAAGATAAATGTTAGGCTCTTGAGAATATTCTCAAGAAAGAAGAACAAGGAGGAGGAGGGGGGAGGGGGAGGGGAGAAGGAGAAGAGGGAGGAGGAGGAGGAGGAGAGGGAGGAGAAGGAAGAAGAAGAAGGAGGAGGAAGTGAAGGAGGAAGAGGAAGAGGAGGAGGAGAAAATTATTATTATTGTTATTATTATTATTATCTATGATTAGTTGTCTAAGTATTTGGAAAAATATATGAACTGGTTGGTATTCTTAGGAAGAATTAGCAATAAATACATAAAGATAAATAAATGAAAAAGTAAGGGAATGATTAAAGTGCAGTATATAAAAGTTAACAAAGGTTAGTCATGATAGGCTACTTGGCTCTACAATGAATTAAACCCACACTGGCATAATGTGGTAAGCACCTAGAGTGGATAACCAAATGTTGCACTGTAACTATTTTTAGAAGAATGGTGGAGAGGAAGAATCAATGAGGGACAGGAGAACTAATACAAAACAAAATGACTGACATATTCAAAAGACTAAGTCAAGTACTAGCAACATAAGGTTATTATTTGCAGGTATCTTTTCTGATATTTGTAAATATCCTAGGGATGACAAATGGATAAAATTATTGTTTTGTTTTAATCTGACTTTAAAAAAATCTTGATGAAAATCTACTTTATTTAAAAATGCAGACTAAATAAACATTCTTTTTGCAAGTGACCTCAAATTCTTATGGGAATCAGATGTGTGGGAATTATAAATAAATAAATAAATAAGGAGCACCATGCATTCATTTAAACACCATTGGTTATCGATTTACTAGATAATGGTCTTTGAGCCAACAATTATGAAAACGCACATCTATAATGCTTCTTCAGAGTGATCTAAAAAGGCCACTATTAATCTGATGCAGAGTTTCATGAGAAATGCCATCCGTACTGTAAATGTTTTCAAACCTACTTCTGCTATATCTTTCTATATCTTGTGAAATAGTTTTAGTTATCGTTATGAGAGCTGGGTGTTTTGTTTGTTCTCTTTTTAATCAAACAAATGTAGGCATTCCCCTTCGTACTGTTGGCACGGACAATTTCTACGAAATGCAACATTGACTGAGTGTACAGCTCATTCTCTCTTGTATTCATCTTCTGCTTCAGCTTTACAAGAAGTGAAGCTAATTGTGGCAACTGCTCCCCTGCAGTGCTGCTGATTAGCTGGTATACAATGAGTGCAGATATGGCTGCTGCTTGTCCCCTCCTGGCCCCACTGCCCCTGCAATACTTTGTGCTCTGAGTTTGGCTGGAGTATTAGAAAAAGCCTCGTTTCTGGAGATTTTATGGCACCACGCTGACATGTAGAGCCTTGATGACCCTAATTAAGCACAAAAGTCAAAGTCAAAAAGTGGTGTGCTTTAAAGGTCTGAAGAAGTCAATAGGTCCTCTCTGTCAAACACATGATTACCCTTGGAGGATTTCTGATCTTGAAATCCCGCAGGTAACAATACTTGACTCATGCAAACTGTGCTTCATTCCTCTTTCTGTGATTGCTGGCTACCCTGTCTCTACTGTCTATCCCTCCCTCTTGAGCTCTGGGCCACTTTATTCAGTGTCTGTCACCCAAGATGCCCAAGAAAGTCAACACTCTCTGCCTCATTTGCTCCCATCTTAATAAATGTTCCATAATCTATGTGATGCCATGCTAGTTCTTGAGTGTCTCCTAGTAATTTACTACTGTTATTAACAGAATTATCCATGAAAATTTTTAAAAATGCAGATGCTAAGTTCACACCCATTGAATCAGATTCTCCAGGGATGAGTTTTAGCATCTGTAATTTCTAAAAGTGGCACACTCCTATACCAGGGAACTAAGTTTGAGAAACACTGCATTTCTGTGATCTCTTCTCTCATTCTGGCTAGTGCCTCTTAATTCCTTGCCTAGATCATTGCTGTAATTTCCTGTTTAAATCCCTTTAATATTTTTTTCTCCATCTCATTTAACAAATATAGGTTGGTGCTCTTATCAGGCAGTGAGTTTTCCTCTACCATATTGCTGAAATCATTCTTCTGAAATACAATCCTTATCATGACATCCTGGAATTTAAAATCCTGTAAGTTCTTTCTTCTCTCTCAACATAAATTACAAAGTCATTACAGGAGCATTGATCTTGCCCCACTTCTCCTAACTCATTATCCATTCAATGCCTTAGTCGTGTATTTATTGCCTTCTAAAAAACTAGAACACCTAATGATATCCCATATTAGAGTCTATGAGCTTATTCATGGAATCATTTAGATCTGATTTCAAAATGCCACTCTGAGGCTTACTACCTATGAGTCTACAGCAATTTGTTTAATTTTTTAAGCTTCAAATTTTTTTCGGTAAAAGTTATAATGATTACTTGTTAAGAATATTAGGCTAAGTAAACTCAATCACTTGTAAAGTAAATAATACAAAATAGATACTCTATAAGTGAGAAGTTTCCCTTTACCACTCTTCATGGGAATTTTGATCTTCCATGCATTGCATGGATCGCCAAATGATGGTCCATGGAACAAACTTGGCCACCACCTGTTTTTGTACAGTCTATGAATTAAGGGTGTGTTTTACATTTTTAAAATGCTTGGAGAAGAAACCAAAGGCTGATATTGTGGAAATTATGTAACATTTAAATTTCATTGTCCAAAAATAAAGTTTTACTGGAACATAGTAATGCCCATTTGCTTATATATTGTCTATGACTGTTTTAGCCAAACAGCAGACTGGAGTCATTATGAAAGAAACTGTAATGACCCACAAAACCAAAAATATTTACTATCTGGGCCTTTTCAA
This sequence comes from Spermophilus citellus, assembly GCF_964194105.1. Lineage (NCBI taxonomy): Eukaryota > Metazoa > Chordata > Mammalia > Rodentia > Sciuridae > Spermophilus > Spermophilus citellus. The sequence continues at coordinate 53,029,287 of NC_138191.1, read as the reverse complement.
AGTTTCTGATTTCTACTCTGTGTTACAGTAGCAGCTATCCCCCTGTTTTGCTGTTGCCTTACTTGTCTCCCTACAACCAGTGAACTCTATAAGTCAAAGACCATATTTTATCCTCACTCCAACATTTAGTACACGCCTGACAGATAGTAAGTGCTCAGTCAGCTTTTTCTGAGTGAATCAAAGAATTATTTTCCTAAATTACTTTGTTTTCTTATCAAATATGGCAACAATATGTGAATAAATATTCTGTAAGAATTCAGTTATAATGAGATGCCTTAATTTCATTTAGGTACTACCAAGATGGGACCCAAGTTTAAAATGGAACCTGTTACCTCATAAGGAAAACCCCTATGGAGTAACACCTTCACTTTATATATAATAAACCAGAAGTACAAAGAGTTAAAGTAACTTGACCAAGGTCCCAGAATTAGAAAGTAATAAACCCAGGCAGTCTGATTTAGAGCACTTTCCTAAATACAATGTTATACTCATATCCTAAAATGGAAAAGAAGAGAGGGCTATCAGATGAATATGGTTTCTACTGAATGTATATAGCTTTCATACCCTCATGAAGTCAAAAAATCATAAGTCAAACCCTGGTAAGGCAGGGACTATCTTAATGTTGAAATCATTTGTTTGTACATTGATAGAAAATGACAAAAATGAATAATATCTTCCAACATAGACAAATTGAGATTTTTATTCTGATTTTAACTCACTGAGGATATATTTCAATTCTTTAAGTTTACTGGAAAATTTTACTGTAATGTTTTGATTAAAATTTAAACTCTCTAAACTTAATTCATATAGCCTTCATTGTATTATTACTACATTTTATGGAATATATAAGTCTGTCTACACTAAAATAATGAATATACTATTATCAACTTTTTAGAACTAATGAGAATATTCTTTTTAAAATTGTAGTGATGAACAAGAATTCGTAGCAATAAAAAAGTTGCCCAGGAAAGTTGTATTGTTCTAGATATTAAGCATAATTATTAAATTAAAAAATAAGTGTTATTTTCCACTAGAAATAATTTGATCTTAAGATGTATATAAAATACAATGATTTATAAATGCTTCAACAGGTATCCAAATAACCTGTCTCATACAAGCTGGATGAAAAAATAGTATGTTTAGTCCTTTAGTCCTGTCTCTTGGCCACCCTAAATTATGTGCCAGACAAAATATAATCTCTGAGGCAAATCGACTGAATGTAGTAGAGGAATTCTCATTCCTTCCTGGGAGAATGGGAGGCAAAAACTAAATTAAAAGAAGAAGAGATATTTTCTTTTTGAAAAACTTTATATTTATTTAGAATGTCCTCTTTACTTTTTTAAGATCCGTGCTTAGAGGTTGAACCACCCTCCTTTTAAATAAAAATTATCAAAAAGAAACAGTACATTTTAGCTCTTATCAGAAAACAATGGGCACGTCTAAGTACATTCTCCTGTCACCTGTGAATGAAGACCTATTTCTTTTTTTCTGATGCCTCTTTTTGGTTTATTTCTTTTTGCATATTGCACTGAATAAGCAGTTCAATGTTGAACAGCAGTGATGAGAAAAAGTTTTGCTTTGTTCCCAATATTAGTGGGATGCCATTCCATCTTTCACTGTGTGAAATATGATGTTAAGAATAGGCTTTTGGTAGAAAATAATTGAGAGTTTAAAACAATGATAGTAATAATATATTGAGGGATTTAGTATGACAAATTTAGCACAAAGGTTTACAAGAGAAAACAGAAGTACATACTTATAAAAGTTTTGTATTACATATGAAATAACATTATGATTTTAGGTAGACTGTGAGAAGTAAAAGATGCATATTATAAAACTTAGAGGAAAGAGGGAAATTTTTCTTATCAAAATATAGACTTAAAATCTAAAATCTCATAGCAAGATAGTTTATGTAAACCCTACCATAACAATAAATACATTTAATTAAAACAACTGCCTAATCAGTCAAGATAAAGACAGATTATCAGACTAGATTATTTTTAAAAAATTGCATGAATGCTTAAAGCAACCCATTAAAATATGAAAACAGATAAAATATGAATGAAAATGATATTCATGCAAAACTAAGCATATGAATAATTTGACAAGATAAACTTGTATTACTAGGGGAAAAAAAGGGAACATATGTACTGATAACAGGATTGATTTTCAAAAAAAAATATATATGATATTAAGTGTTTTAATACCTAATTACAGAGCTTCACAACAATGAAATAAAGATTGATGGAACTAAAGGGAGGAGGAATAACCAAATCAACAATTATAGCTTGAGTGTTTTGACACAAGACCTACCTGAAATATAAGATGGATGATAGATGTGAATAATGATGATAGAAAAATCATGAAATGATGGATATGTAAATGTCTACAAATCTGAAATAAACAAACACCTAAATGTAAAGGAACAAGGGATCAAATGGTGTGTTGATCAGCTTTTTCATAACTGTGATCAAAATATCTGACCAAAAACAACTCAAGAGGCAGAAAAGCTTATTTTGGTTCATGATTTCAGAGGATTAGTCCATGGTTGGCTGACTCCATTGCTCTGGACCTAAGGTGAGAGAGAACATCATGGCGGAAGTGTATGACAGAAGAAAACCACTCTGCTCATGGCAGCCAGGAAGCAGAGAGGAGGAGGAGAGGGGCTACAGGGAGGATGAATCCCTTCAGCATATGCCATAGTGGCCCACCTCTTCCAACCATGCTCCATATGCCTACAGTTAACAACCAGTTAGTCCTTCGAACTGGAATGAACTGATTAGGTTACAACTCTCCTAATCTAATCATTTCACCTCTGAATATTCTGTATTAACATGGGAGCTTTGGGAGGGCACCTCATATCTAAACTATAACAATGGCTGTTCATAGAAGAGGTTATCAGATGGCCAATGCGTATAAGTGAAGATTCTCAATATTCATTATCCTCAAATACAAATTAAACTATAATGTGATAGTATTAAATATTCAAATGACAAAAATACAAAAGACTGATTAATTAATGATGAAAATGTAAAATTATTCACCCAGTTTGTTCCATATGTCAATCTTTTAAGAAGTTTAACTCAGCAATTCTACTTTTAAGTATTTTCTCTAAACAAAGAAAATCATATGCATATATAACAATTACATATAAATACTCATTGTAAGTTAGTTCAAATATTCAAAAACTAAAAATAATTCAAATAGCCATCAATAGTTATATTAATAAATCATTTGGATTTTTTTACAATGGAATATTACTTTGCAATAAAAAACCAAATGACGGTACATATAAAACTTTATTAAATCTCAGGATCACTGTGTTGAAGAAAAGAATCTAGGCAGAAAGAAGTATATTCTCTTTTATTCCATTTATGTGAAGCTTTACAAACAATGGATTTAACATCAGCAAAGAGAAGCTCAATGTCCCAAGCTGCCAAGAATGTATAGGGCCACCAGTTGGATGAGGCTCAAGAGAAGATTTATTTTAAAGGAAATATTTTTATCTTTATTGTAGAGGTAGTTATACATATGTATAAATTTATCAAAGCATTTTAAAGTGCATAATTAAGGTGAGTGCATTGCATTTTAATATGTAAGAAAAAAACAATATAATATTTTATTTAATTTGCCTCAATAAAGTAAATATTAAATGTAATCAAAAATATAGTTTTTTATTTGCCAAAATAAAAAAAAATCTAAATTTTTGATAACAGGTTGTAGAAAAATAGATACTTTAAAACAAACAGTCATCTGAAACATATAACTTTAAACCAAAGAAATTTCACAGTATTTTTTTAAAAAATCAAATGTAGGTATATAACTTCTAACTCAGTATTTCCACAACAAAGAATATGTTCTAGATTTACAAATTCCTATGTTCAAACAAGATATACTTACGATGTCATTCATTCCATAATTGATTGTAATGTAAAAAATGAGGAAGGAAGGAAGGAAGGAAGGAAGGAAGGAAGGAAGGAAGGAAGGAAGGAAGGAAGGAAGGAAGGAAGGAGAAGAACGGGGTAAAGACAGAAAGGAAAACAGAAGTAAAGAAAGGGAAATTATCTATTGATAAAAGATTGATTGGTCAAATAAATGAAGCAATATGCAGCCATCCAAAGACTACTTTAAATGTGTTTTTGTTTGAAGTGGAACTATCTATAAGACACACTATTAAACAAAAGAAGATCAATTTTATAGCACACTGACTTTATGGCTTATACTTGCTTGAATGGGCTTGAAGTTCCCAGGAGGATACACAGCCTGTCAAGCCAATTGTTCTGAATGGGAGACACTGTGATTGGGTGTTTGTAATGAGCTGAGGAGAATTTTTAATGTATGCTGTTTTAATTTTTTTGGCTTTGAACCATTCAAAAATAAACAGGATCAAAAAGCCAGTGTAAATTTAAAAAATAAGAGTACTGTTTTGTAAAGAATAGATAAATAGTTTCTTAACACAAATCCATTAAGAAACTGACTTAAGTTTTTATTTTTTCCAAATTGAGGTCAAAGCAAAAGAGGCATTTCTGGCATTTCAGGTGGTTATGGTTTGGATGTGAGGTGTCCCCCAAAAGCTCATGGGTGAGACAATGCGAGAAGGTTCAGAGAAGAAATGATTGGGTTATGAGGCCCTTAACCCAATCAGTGGATTATCCAATGATGGGATTAACTGAGTGGTAGCTGAAGGCTTGGGTGTGGCTGGAGGAGGAGGAGCATTGGGGCTGTGGCTTTGGGGTATATATTTGTATCTGGCAAATAGAGCCTCTCTCACTGCTTCATGATAATCATGTGAGCTTCTTTTCTCTGCCACACTATTCCACCATGATTCTCAGCCTCACCTTGAGCCCCAAGGAATGGAGCCAGCAGTCTATGGATTGAGGCCTCTGAAACAGTGAGCCCCCGAATAAACTTTTCCTGCTCTACAATAGTGCTGGTTGGGTCTTTTTAGTCACAGCAGTGAAAAAGCTGATTAAAACATGGTTCATGAAAATAGAATTAACTATTTGATAGAACAACAATGGACAATGGGAAAAAATACACTTGAGCAATGTTTCAAATAAAATATCAAAGAAACAACCGCAAATTGCTTTTGGCAGAGGGAATTTATTGTCTCACCCAGTAAAGGATTAGGGGACTGATTCTTTGACTGGTATGGTGACAATGCATAAGACGTTGATATAACCAGGACCCACCGGTGCTCGTCTTTTTTCTGTACTGCTTTTGGTGTGGGTTTTCCTCATTTCCAGAAAAGATCTCTGCCTTCACAATAGCAACTCTACATCTCATTTGTTTTTCCTTTTCACATCCAGTGAATACTGCCATAAGTTAAAAAAATGAATTTTATATATAATTTGTAATCTACTATATTAATAAAGAGAAAATCTGTAATTTTCACAATTAAGGGTAGAAAGACATTTGATAAGGCAAGTCTTTTTTTTCTTTTAAATAAAAGGAGTTAGCAAATTAAGAATGAAATGGGATTGTATTTAACTAGGTAAAAGATATATATCAAAACCCACAGCAAACCCTATTCTTAATGGAAAACCTTTTAATGCATTCCATTTAAGATTAGCAATAAGACAAAGGTTCACTAAAGCTACTACCAAGTAACGTACTATCGGAAGTTTTGGCCAAGATTATAAATAAAATAAAAAAGAAACACAGTATGTAAGCATTAGCAAGTAAGACATAATGCTGCCATAATTTGCAGATACTATGAACATCTTTTATAAGAGATTTGTTTGTCTGCACCAACAGCAACCCACTAGATAAAAATATTTAAAGGAAAATATTCTCAACACTACCGAGAACAATGAATTGTCTAGGAATGACTTTCATAAGAAAATATAAGACTTCTATGGAAAAAAAGTTTCAAAACTCTAAATAATAGAGATGATGACCTGAATAAACTGAGGGACATTCCATGTTCTTGGTCTCAATATTATAAATCTTTGTTCTTTTTAAAAATATTTTTAAATTTTTTATTTGTTCTAATTAACATCCGAATGCATTTTGACAGATTGTACACAAATGGAGCACAACTTCTCTTTCTCCTGGCTGTACATTATACAGAGTCACACCGGTGGTGCAATCATACATGTATATAGGGTAACAATGTCCGTGCATTCCACCATTCTTCCCATGTCCGCCCTTCCCCTTCCTCTCCCTAATCCAAAATTCCTCCATTCTTCACTTACCCCTGCCCCCCAATATAGGTCAGCATCCACTTATTAGAAAACAGTCAACCTTTGTTTTTTTTTTTTTTTTTTTTGGATTGGCTTATTTCACTTAGTTTGATATTCTCCAGCTTTATCCATTTTTCTGGAAATGCCATAATTTCATTCTTCTTTAAGGCTGAGTAATATTCCATTGTGTGTATCCACCACGTTTGCTTTATCCATTCATCTGATAAAGGGCATCTAGGTTAGTTCCACAATTTAACTATTGTGAATTGAGCTACTATAAACATTGATTTGGTTGTGTCACTACAGTATGCTGCTTTTAGGTTCTTTGGGTATAAACCCCAGTGGAGTGGGATAACCGGGTTAAATGATGGTTCCATTCCAAGTTTTCTGAGGAATCTCCATGAAGAAGATCTTTGAAGTTGGAAAGTTTTTATTCTTTAAATTAACCTAAATGTTGAAGGAAACTACAACAAAAGGGGAAAGTTTATTTTACCAGATATAGCAAGATATTCTATGTAACTTAGTAATAAATATAAAGTGTTATTGGTACAATAGCTGATAAATAAACCAGTGGTCATTTCAATGAGTGCAAAGAACTACCAATCAATCTATGCATTCATCTGTTGACATATGTATGAACACCTCATACATAATAAAGGTAGCACTACAAATCTTGATAAAGTCTGCCAAATATCAAAAAGTGGCAGAAGATTTGAATCAGCAGGAGTTCTTATACTCCACGAGTATCAATTACTTTGGAATGCAGTTTGGAATGAATACTCTTGTGTATAACAAGTTTTGCACAGGTTCCTCTAGAATATTGCATAAGTATCTTCATAATTCATAATACAGCATAGAAGGATTATAGAAACAATCTAAATGGGAATCAGCAGGAAAATTAATAAAAAATTGATTCATGTTGTAGTCACAAGACAGCATACATAGCAAGAAGAAGAAGAAGAAGAAGAAGAAGAAGAAGAAGAAGAAGAAGAAGAAGAAGAAGAAGAAGAAGAAGAAGAAGAAGAAGAAGAAGAACGAGAAGGAGAAGGAGAAGAAGAAGAAGAGGAGGAGGAGGAGGAGGAGGAGGAGGAGGAGGAGGAGGAGGAGGAGGAGGAGAAAAGAAAAGAAAAGAAAAGAAAAGAAAAGAAAAGAAAAGAAAGAACACTACAGGTACACTCAAAAGCACAGATGAGTTTTGGAAACTTACCGGTGAATGGAAAAAGCAAGTACTAGGAAACTATATAATGTATCATAACATATTTGTGATGCCATAAAACTAAACAATATATTATTTAGCAGTGTGTGCATGTATGTGTAGCAAATTAAATTATTTTAAATGATATTTTAAAAACAAAAGTATGCTCTTTAGAACTGTGAGTTTTCTTCGTGCCCTCCAGAGAGATACCCTGGGCAGAGGTGCAAATACTTGCAATAAGACTCCATCTGCATTGTGGGAGGGGTGAGAGCTATCAGACTTAGATGAGGCAGTGATAATGTGCTACAAAAAGAAACATGAACAGAACATTCAAGCCAGTAATTGCTCTGGGCTGAAGCAGGTGTCTGCACTAAGGGAGAGAACACAGCTGGTAAAATGATATTTGTGACCTTCTAGTCCTTGAATTTCAGCCAGTAAAAGTAAGTTTCTCTGGTTAACCTTATTGTTATGCTTCACAGCTTACACATATTCTTTTAACACTTCATCAAAATGATAAAGGGAGAAATAAAATATCTGAAATGAAAAGAAAATAAGAAAGGTAAGAAAAAAATTGTTCCCATTTACAAAAGAGCTATGAATTGCAGTCTGTTTCTGAAGAATATACATATGAAAAATATTTGCTTTCTTCAATAATTACTCTGCTTATTCTTCCATTTCTGCTTCTTAAAACATCTTGGGAAGAATGCATAGTTATGCATTTTTTTCAGATACTAAAAAATCTTGGTGGCTCCATCTCAGAGGTAATTCACTGCTTACCCATACCCAGTGCGTAGCAGATATCAAGTGGGAAGGATGTGCCCTGGGGTGGAAATTTTCATTCCTCTTGCCCTTGCAATCCTTTTCCTTCTCATTCCAGCACCTTCAGGCTAGGGAAAGGAGAACTTTGTTACAGGGAAGGGGTAAAACTCTTGCTAATTGAGCTATTACATTCTGCTTTGGGGTGACATTGTCCTCTTCTCAAGTGCATATCTCCAGGCTACTTTCTAAGTTATATGAGAACCCCCAGGAGAAAAGGAAAATTTCCAAAGCTCAGTTTCTTCATGTGGAAGATGTAGTCTCCCTCCTACCCTCTATGTCTCCATTGCCTGGTTCTTCCCATAGTCTCTGGCCCCTGGAATCCCCCAAGTGGCAATGTTCTTAAGAAGAAGTGCCAATTTCGGGCACTAATAAAATAGTGGAAATTCAGATACCTATCATGTCCATTTTAGTGATAGAGTTGGCACTTTAGTTTATTGACCTGCATTCCTATTTAATTATCCTAAAAATCCTATGAAATATGTACTGTTCTTAACTTCATTTTACAAATTAGGAAAGTGAAACTCAAAGGTGGTAAGAAGGCGGCACCTAACTAATTGAATGCTGGGGCCAGACAGAATTGTAGCACTCTGATTTCAAAACCTGAAGCCAAATTATAATCAATAGGATGCTTGGAGAAAATAAAATCAGACAAATGGCGGTAATTTCATCCAGGCCATGTTCAGCTGTGATGAATCATTCCTGTCCACAGCAGAAACCTTATTCATTTTCCTGGAGGTTCAGTGTTCATCTTCCCTGAACTGTGCTGGTTGTTAAATTACTAATCTATAAATGCCCATACTTTGCCCTTTTGGTGTATCGTTTCTAAATTCCATACCTGTTAAAATTATCTTTAGATATGTTTAAAAACATCACTGAAGCAACATACATTGTATGATTAAAATTTTGAGACCTTGTTCTCCCAATTTTTTTTCTTTTTTGGGGTACCAAGAGTTAAACTCAGGAGCACTCAGCCACTGAGCCACATCCCCAGCCCTATTTTGTATTTATTTATAGACAAACTCTCACTGAGTTGCTTAGCACCTCACTTTTACTGAGGCTGACTTGGAACTCATGATCCTCCTGCCTCAGCCTCCAGAGCCGCCGGGATTACAGACATGCACCACTGCGCCCAGTCAATTTTTTTTTTAACATCATGGATATCTTTGTATATTAACTGAAAAGCAAAAATTATTAACATAAAACCTAATTTTTTCAACTTTTTAAAAAAATATTTTTTAGTTGTAGTTGGACACAATACCTTTATTTTATTTATTTATTTTTTATGTGGTGCTGAGGATCGAACCCAGGGCCTTGCACATGCTAGGTGAGTGTGCTAACGCTGAGCCACAACCCTAGCCCCTAAAACCTAATGTTTTGATATATGTATTCATTGTTCTATGGCTTAATCAAAGCAACAAAATGGAATGGTTAAAACCCTTTAAAAAATCAGACTTAGAAGACTCATGCTACCTGGTATCTAGAACATAAAAGTTGTAGTAATACAGAATAGAATGGACATGGAGTATTTGATTAAAGAAACAGATACATATTCAGTGAAATAGAACAGAGAGCCTAGAGATAGACCTTCCTAGTATTTGGTCTTTGATACAGGTACAAAGATACTTCAATGGAGAAAGCAGTCATTTCAACAAGAGTTGTTGGGATAATTGGTTGTCTATACTTAAAAAACTAAACATGAACTAAACATCAAACCAAATACAAAAATCAACTCAAAATGGAGTTGTAAGTATAAAAAGTAAAACTATAAAATTTCTAGAAAAAAACTACATGATCTTGAGTTTTACAAGAATTTTTAGCTAAGATACTAAAACCAATCTTTAAAAGATAACCCATTGGATTTAATCAACATCAGAAAGTTTGGCAATTTCTTAATTGTTATTAAGTTAAACATACCACACAAATCTAGCTATCCCATTTCTAGGTGTTTACATGAATTAAAATCCTTTGTGGATTCAGAAATGTTGATGAGAATGTTTAGAGCGAGTTTATTCATAGTCATAACCCAGTGCTGGAGGCAATGCAGTAGTCCTTCAGTGCACAAGTGAACAAACCATGTTGCACTCACACACCTCTGGGAAGAAACAAGTGAACCTGGAACCTCTGGTGGTGTCAGAAAGGAAGAAAAAAAGTACTCAGAAAGTGTAAACAAATAAACATGAAAGAAAAGAAGGAAACTAATGGAGCCTTGCCAATCAAGTGCCCCCGCCCCGCCCACCAAAGGTGGGACAGTTTAACACAACAAATTGATAAGGTAGCCTTGGATTATAACTGAAAGTAGAAAATAAATACCCATGAGTTAAAACTAAACTAAATGACTAATACATTAAAGTTAAAATTAAACAAACGATTGTATAAATTAGTGAGAAGAGACAACTGAAATTATTTCGAAATAAATAGTCAAAAAATTCCAAGTATTGCCTCATACAATATTTGTGATCTCTGGTTTGATAGAAATGGTCTTTTAATATATTAAGTTAATAAATAGGAAATATGCAAAAAAATACATAATTCATTTGAACTAAGTCTTTTTTTTTCTTCCAGATATTTTATGTCTTTTCATTTCTTCTGGTTTTCTTAATTTTTTTTTTCCTTTTGTGGGGAAAAAACCTAATTTATTTTTGAGATCCTATTCACTTGGCTCTTATTTTCTTTCAATTTTTTTCTTTTTCCTTTTAGTTTTATTCATAGCTTTATTGAGATATGTTAGACACAGTACAATTATCTTCATAGTTTAATGCTATTATAAATGATATTTAAAATGTTTAATTTCTAATTGTTCTTCCTACTTTATATGATACAACAAATTTTTATATATTGACCTGGTTTGCTGCAAACTTTATAAACTGATTTAATAATACTAGTCAATTTTTGGTAGATTCCATGGTGCCTTCTACATACATTATTATTTTGTCTGTGGATAAAACAGATTTACTCCTTTTGCTACAATCTGCCTTTAATTTTGTTTTTTGGATGAAGGCAATGAAGACTGCTGGGGACTGAACCTAGGACCTTGCACATGCTAGGCAAGCGCTCACTTCATCACTGAGCTACATACCCAGATTTTTTTTTTTAAGATAGGATCTCTATAAGTTGCCCAGGCCATCCTAAAACTCATAATCCTCCTGCCTCTGCTTCCCAGTAACTGGGATTATAGTCATGTGCCATTGTGCCTGGCACCTTTAATTTACTGTCTCATCTCACAAATTAGATCTTCTAGAATCATACTTACTAGAAATTATGAGAGCATAAAATCCATGCTTTCTTTCAGATTCTAGGGGAAAATAATTCAGGCTTTAAAAAATGAGTATGATGTTTTCTGTAGGTATTTGAAAATGCCATTTATCTGGTTTAGAACACTTTTTCATTCCTAGTTGCCCAGAGTTTTTTGTTTTTTAAGGAAGAGGTGTTGGATTTTATCAAATGTCTTTTGAATATTCACTAAAATCATATTTTATTACTATTGTTGTTGGCTAATGTGGTGTGGTCCATTACTTTCATTGATTTATGAATATTAAATCAAGATCGTACTATTGAGATAAATTCCACATGGCTGTCATATATATATAATATATATATATTATATATGTATGAGATTTGATTGGCTAAAATGTTCAAATTTTACAATTTTCATCTGTATTGTTCTTATATCTTTAACTTGGTATAATACTGGACTCATAGAATAAACTGGAAAGTATTCCCTTTTCTTTAAATTCTTGGGAAAAATCGTATATAATTGGCATTATTTTTTTCTGTAAATATTTGGTAGAATTTATCTGTAAAGCCAATTGGATCTGAATTTTTCTTTGTGGGAAGAGTATTAACTATGAACTCATTTTTTAAATAGAAGTATTCCATTTATGTATTTGTTTCTTGAGAGCCTCTCAAGGAATTCTCGCCTTTCATCTTTGTTGTTGATTTGCTTAACTTCAAGGTTTTTATAAAATTTCCTAATAATATTTTTAATATCTGGAGGAACTATAGTTAACTATAGTTATATAGTTATAGTTATATCTCTTATCATTGATATTGGTAAAGAGGCTTATTGATCTCAAATGCAAACTTTAACAAACATTTGGTTCTGATTTCTATTTTATTGATTTTTACAAAGCTTTTATTATTTTTATTTTTTCTTCTGCTTAATTTGGGTTTCATTTGCTCCTTTTTTGTAGTTTTTCAAGGTGGTAGAATCTGAAATTAGTGATTTAAGATCTATCTTCTTTTCCAGTATAAATACTTTGTGATATATAGTTTTTTTTTCCCTAAATGCTGTTTTTTACTTTACTCCACCAATTTTGGGATATTGTACATTAATTTTCACTCAGAAACAAAATTAATTCTAAATTATCTTTCAATTTCTTCTTTTACAAATGGATGTTTGTTATATAGTTTCTGTGATGGTTCATCTTTTGTGAGTGTAAACTTGCCTGGAGCGTGGTGACCAATTGGTCAGACACTAATCCAATTGTTGCTGTAATGGTATTCTTTTTTAGATATAATTAGTTTTTACAATCAGTTGACATGAAATAAAGCATATGACCCTCCATAATGTGAGTGGCCCTTATCTACTTAGTTGAGAATCATAAGAACAAAAACAGATTTCCCAAAGAAGAAATAATTCTGCCTCCAGCCTGCAAAAAAAAAAAAAAAAAAAAAAAAAAAAAAAGAGTTCTGCTGAGTTTATATGCTTCAGACTGGAGATTGAAATCTGTTATCTATCTGTTATGATTTAGATATGCAGTATCCTCCGAGAGCTCATGTGTGAGACAGTGCAAGAAAGTTCAGAGGTAAAATGATTGGGTTATAAGAGCCTTAACCTAATCAGCATATAATCCACTTGAATGGATTAACTAAACAGGAGCTGTAGTAGGTAGGGTGTGGCTAGAAGAGGTAGGTTACTGGGGGCGTATCTTTGTAGTCCCCTGTGAGGGGACCTCCCCACCCAGCTCCTGGTGCCATATCCTGAGCTGCTTTCCCCCACCACAAGCTTGCACCCTGTTATTTTGCCTCACCTCCGACCCAGAGCAATGGATTCAACCATATATGGACAGTGACCTCTGAAATGGTGAGCCCCCAAAATACTTTTACTCCCCTATGCTGTTTTTGTCAGGTCTTTTGGTGACAGTGGTGATAAAGCTGACCAAAACACTATCCATCTATCCACCTGTCTATTATTGCCTCTGTTTCTTTGGAGAATCCGATTAGAAGAGTTTTCAAATATTTGGAGATATTTTAGAGATCTTTCTATTTTTCATTTCTAATTAATATCACTGTAGTCAGACAACATACTTTCTATGATTTGACTTGTTTTAATTTAATAAGACTTACATTATTACTCAGAATAAGGCCTATCTTAGTAAATACTGTGTGTGCAGTTAAAAATGATATGCATTCTGCTGCTATTGTGCAGAATGCATCAGAAATGTCTTTTCGGTCAGTTGATTAAAGTACTGTTCAAGTTTCTGTACCTTTGCTTTTTTAGTATTTCATATAATTAACCATTTTTACAAGAGGAGCACTGCAATGTGGCACTGTAATTATAGATTTGTCCAATTTTTTTTTACAGTTTAATTTGGTTTTGCTCTATTATTTTCAAACTCTGCCAACAAATTCATAGGATGTTTTGGAATGTAATGCCCTATATTTGACCTTCATTATTAAGAAATGAGTTTCTTTATCCACGGAAATACTTTTATTGAACTAAAATCTCTTTGTTTGCTTTTTGGTATGGAAACAGCAACTCCCAACTGAATTGTGATAACATTTACTTTCTGTTTATTTCATCTTTTTCTTTTTTCCATCTATTTGTCCTAAGTGCTTTTTCTGCCTTTCCCCTCTTTTTTTCTGTTTTTTATGGATTCCGTGTTTTTCTTTTCAATTTGATCTTTTTTGACTTATTAGCTATCACACTTTCTTTTGTTACTTAGTGGTTGGCTTGGTATTTTCACAGTACCTCTTTTTCTTATCATGGTCTACATCTAGTAATATTATCTCACTTCGCTTGGGAATAAGCTTACCTTCATTTTCCATCTCCATCCTTTGTGTTGTTCAAAATTCAGTTCTACACATTATAAACCCTGGTACACAAAGAATGCGTATTCTCCAGCTGATTTACATTCACAGGCTCCACTGCTAGTCACACTGTTTCTTTTTCCTTTGGTAGAAAAAATGAACTCTTCCTACCTGAGCTGAGAGGTACCTAGGCAGAAGAGAACAAGCTCAGATTTTTAATGCCCTCAGTAAATAATATTCTATTGTAAAAATAACTATTTTAATAACCTTAGATCTGTTTTGGCACATTTCAGCTAAGATTTTCTTACTTTGATCATGCTAAGCAATAATTGTACTAACATGTAGTGACATTGTGGGGAAAAAAAACCAAAATGCACTTGTCATTTTATTTGTTATCACTAACAATTAATAGGTGATAATTATTTATGAGCACATATAAATATGATCTTTGTACATCGATATTAAAATTTCTATATTGCATAACATTAACATCCACTATTTTGCATAGTAATATAATGCATGTCACATTTATAAAAATTGCAGGCATACTAGCATCTCTTGGTTCCAACTCTTGATAAATTTCCCTGTCTTCTTCAAAGTGGATAAAGTCACTGATGAATACATGGCAACATTTGAACTAGTGAATTATTAGAGTTATTAATTATTATATGAGAAGACAATGAAATATATGAACAGGTAAATAAATCACTTCCATATTTTAGTAACTTATGACCTAATTGAATGAAATATTCTATACAACATTGAGCTATTTCAATAAGGAAAATACAATTAATTGCAGAAATTTTTCTTTAAAGATGTACTATATAACCTGAATAAATGCTGAAATATTTCATGTTCCACTATTATTTGATATAATATCCTTAAAACATCAACTTTTGGCTGGTGGGGCACATTGGTAGAAGACACCTACAATCCCAGTAACTCAGGAGTCTGAGTCAGAAGGATTGCAAGTTGGAGGCCAGTTAGTGAGCATATATATATATCTATATACAAATATCTATTTACAAATTTAAATATATAGATCTGACTCTATCTATATATGTAATATATGTTTGTATCTATGTATCTATCTATATGTATATTTAATGGAATTAAATTACATTTGATAGAATTTTTAAGAGAATTTTTTGAACTGGAAAAAAATCATCTTAAATTTTATAATGAAGAATAAATTTATCAGAATTTACAAGGCATTGCATTACTTAAAAAGAAAAATGTATATCTATGTTATTTACATGTAAAGAAAAACATGGCATTTTGGTTAAAGGAGAACTTTATGCTCACATGTTTATATGACAATATATTTTGTATATTTCTTATATAAAGATGTATGTGTATTTGGATACATCTGTACATACTTTAGAAAACTTGGAAAGGTTATAGATCAAATGATTAGCAGCAGTTACACATGAATTATTAACCTATATGACAAATAGGTGAGATATTTAAATTATTACTTAATAAAATCTTTTAAAAGCTTGTTGGAAATGCACTTGGTTGCTTTTGTTTGGGAGGAGAGCATACTGGGGATTGAACACAGGACCCCTAGCCCATTTTTTTTTGTCCACCACATTTGGGCTGGGTTGCTTTTTGTGTGTAAAATTTTAAGGCTATTGTTTAGATGGGTCTAAGCTAGTGGTATCATCAAAGACACAGCAAGAAAAACATTACTTTCAAAATAAGTTTTTCCTTATTTGCCTTTGTTGAAAACTGTGAAGGAGAAACATGGATCAAAGTCACACTCCTTAAAATCCCTTCTGCTTCACTTCCTCATACGCAGATGATTCTGTGCTTCTTTCCTTGAAAATCTCCCAAACGTAGACTTTGAGCAAAAATCATACGATTTTTGCTCAAACTGCCACATTTCTCCATAACCAAACCCTAAAGAACCAGTCTTGCAAGCAATGGCTTCACCACATGCTGCATATTTGGTGGTATGTCCATAATATCCCTTCCTAATCCCAACAATGACGTGAGAGATATATATCCCCTCAGGTGATGAAATTGTGCTTGCCAAGTGACAGGTTTTGAACAATGGAATACTTAACATGTCTAGGCTTTAAAAGGCATCACCATGTTTTCACTGTGACTACCTGCATCCTTTACCACAATTAGATCATATTAGAACATGTCAGTGAAAACTATTACCCTCCTTCTGGGACCAAACTGACACACAGACCTGTTATGTGCTAGATATTATCTTAATTGCTTTGTATACATTAAGCAAATTCCATTTCAAAACACTACTGGGAGACAGGTCAGATTATCATCTTTATTTTACAAAAGCTGAAGCTGAAGCAAAATCACATTAGGAAATTACCCAAGTTTATAACAATGAGTTTTTAAAAGAGCCTAGCTCCCTTGCTATTATTTGATTGCACAATATACTTATTTTAATAATGTTTTCTGCTATAGAGTGCATGTGTGTGTTCCTTAAAATCCTCAGGTTGAAACCGAATCCCTGGTGAAAGGATACTAGGAGTCAGCACATTTTGGAAGTAATTAGGCAATTAGAGCAAACAGGATTTAAGCCCTTAAAAAGACCCACAGAGCTTCTTTCTCTTCTCCACCATGTGACGACATGGACACCCATGAATCATGAAGACCCACACTAGACACTCATTTTGTTTGTTTGCTTGCTTGCTTGGTTGCTTTTATATTAGAGATTGAACATAGGGGCAATTTACTACTGAAATACATCCCCCCAGTCCTTATTACTTTTTATTTTGAGATAAGGTCTCACTAAGTTACTAAGGCTGGATTTGAACTTGCAATCCTCCTTCCTTAGTCTCCAGAGTCACAGGAGTACAGGTATGCACCACCACACCTGGCAGTCATCCATTCTTTTGGCACCTTGATTTTTTATTTTCCCACCTCCAGAAGTGTAGAAATGAATTGCTGTTGTTTAAAAGTCATCTACTATTATGGTCTTGGTATAGATAGACTAAGGCACTTGCCTTTTCCAAAATATTACAAAAATATTATTGTATGTTTTATTCTAAATTTTTAAAAGTTTTGTATTTCAATTTTATGTCTTTCTTTCCCTTTTACCATCTGAGACTAATTGATTTCTGTAAGGAATGATGTAGAATTCTCTTTTTACTTGAAATGCCATTTAATACTGAGTATCTGAAACTTATTTTTTATATAGAAAGCAATCAACCAAATCTCAGTAGAGTTAAAATAATGTTTCTTTTGGTGTTTGAATTTTCTCCATTTAGATAATCATTTATAATTTATAGTGTAGCACATTAGTAATTGTCTACTCCTGATTCTCTATAGCACCATTGTTCTGATATGTATTCACAGGGGTAAATAAGTGGATACTAATATTATATAATATGTATAAAGAAAAATATTCAAAGTTGATACAAAAAAATTCGTTTCAATTTTATTACCTGGAAGCAACATGAGTAATCAACATGCTTGGATTTGTCATATAAACCAGACCACAGAAAGCTTCTTTCCACATAGCTAAGAGAATACTAACAGGAGAGATCAATGACCAAATTCATCCACAAATTATGATTTAAGATTATTAAGAACTTGAAATGAAGAAGAGGTGAAAGAGAGTTAAAAAAGTGAAATGCTAATATGACTCATGTACTTTATATAATCCACTTATTAAAAGTTTATACTTGCCTATTTTATTTTTGAGTGACAATGAAAAAGAGAGCAAGTATGATATATAAGAGGCCAGAGTGCAGTCATCTGTCACTAAGCCTTAAAAATACATTAAACTAGATAATAACTCATTATAGAGAAGAAATAATTGATAGTTTTATACTTACGATCACTAAATTTAAAAAAATAAAAAGGTGAGTTAAAATACAATTTAGGTAATTTTTAAAATTTGATTTTATGAATTATTTATATTCAACATATCAGTAATTTATATTGTGCCTGCTAAAGATAAAAGATTAATGAAATTGCTTTGGGAATATTTAAGCTTAAGGGAACATAACTTTTAATGGAAGTATAGACCCAATACTCTTTATGGATAATTCATTGTTTTCAGCTTTTCATAGCATTTATGTAAAGGTATATGCTTAAGGTACCATGCAATTGTTTCTAAAATTTGCCTTATCACTTTTCAATGATCTAATTCAGTATTTTAAGGTATGATGCAATTGTTTCTAAATTTTGCCTTATCACTTTTCAATGATCTAATTCAGTATTTTCATCTCCATATAACTGGAAGTAAATGTGAAGTTGAGGATTAATTGAAGTACATCAGCTTTCCATACAAAATTAGAAAATTTGGTATTTTATTTCTAGATCTTTTTGACTTAGCTATGAATTTATATCCCTCAACTCAGAGTATTTCTAATCTTAGCACAGAATGTGCTCAGGCAGGGAAAAAAATGTTTTAGTAAGGACATATCAAAAATAGGGGCCAAATTATTCCTCTAACCTTTTAAAATATTTATGTGCACACATTTGTGTGTGTATGTATTTGTGTACAATAACCACTCACCCCCAAAATTTCTTCCTAGTTTTCCCTGTTGTAGTACTTCTCCTAACATGACTGTAGTATAAAATATGATTCAGAACATAATGTCTAACTCACCCTCAATTATTTCCAGAATTTGCTTCCTGTAAATTGAAATCTCCAAATGGTTAAATGAATGGAGTAGATGCTGGAGCAGTAAGGAAGTAAGGAGAAGGGAAGAAATGAGATGTTAGTTTGGCAGGGATGTGAAGGTCAAAGAAGATATGGGAATTTATGCATGACTTTTCACCTGATGTATGGATCAGAATGATCTCTGCAGCCAATTAGGTGCCATCTCAACACTCCGTCTTTTATTCCCTTTTTTGACCAATAATACTTTTTGGTTAGAATATTAAGCATCCATATAGCTAACTTATTCTTTTAAAAAAAATCCTCAATGAGAATTTTGCTAATTAAAAAATTCCAAGCAAGTCTATCTTTAGACCTTATTTTCAAGTACACCTGCAAGATGTTTGTGTGTATGCATGTATATCTTTACACATGTTTTTTACAGAAAGTTTGGGAAAATGTTATTGGTCTCCAGATTTGCTGCTCAAACAATCACTGTCCTCAATATTTTTGGCATTAGAAACTTAACTAAATATTGTATATGAGCATTAGCCTGATTTCCAGGACTAGATCTGAGAAAGCAAAGTCTGCCAAGTAAATAAGCAGAATGGGGACTCTCTGAAAATAAATAGGAGGAAAAACAAAAACCAAAATGATATCAAACTTTGTCAAAACATTTTGCTGCAAAGGAAGATGGATTACCGAAAACACTAACTTTGCAAATTCCTTCATTGGGCATGGTGGTGTATGCCTCTAGCCGGAACTACCTTGGGAGGCTGAGGAAGAAGGATTGATTGAGTCCATGATGTTGAGACAAGCCTGGGTAACATAGTAAACTCTGCCTTCTAAAAGGCAAAGGGAGGAAAGAGAAGAGGAGGGGAGAGGAGGGGAGAAAATGACTTTACATAGAAAACAGAAGAAAATTTTAGAAACATGTTTCATAGCTTGCATAAACTTAAATGTGCATCTCCACAATGTACACTAAGCAAGAACAGCTGACAATAAAGTTAGAAATGAAAAGAAATGTGACCACATAAGAAAATGATTCTAGGAACAAGGCAGCAGCATGCGAGAGAGGAGGAGAAACTGTGGAGAGAGGGTTCTGACCTTTCCCTTCTTAAGAGAAACACTCAACCAAATTACCTCCCACAAAAGAAGAGTTATACCAGATTTCCCTGGGTTAGAGCTCCATCCAGAGTAAATAGGGAGAGAAACGCTTTTGTTATTGTCCCCAACCAGCTTAACACAAAAATGTTAAGGATTGATATTGCCAGTGGGTAACAATGCAAAAAAAAATCCAAATAAAATATTGGCAAGTAGAATTAAAAGAATATTTTGCTCTGATAAAACAGTCTCTTTCTATGAATACAAGGATGATTCGATGTAAAGCAATCTATTACCATGATCCCCCAGAGGGAAGGAAATGAAAATCTTCCTAGGCTAAAAGGTATTGGGTAAAATTCAAACATTCATTTACAAAAAACCTCCTATTAAATTAAGAGAAATACCCCCTATTATGATGAATGAATATGCATATACCTCCAAGTATGTGATGTGAAGGCTTAATCCAAGTGCATGTGAGTTAATACATCCCTCTAGAAGTTAACATCAGGCTAAAGGCAGCAATAATATAAACAGTCGTGTTAAAGACAAAAATGGGAAATGTTCATTACTGGTATAATCATTAGACAGATTTAACTAAGGTAAATAACAAGAGAAAAAATGCATAAATATTTAAAACAAGAATTCAATATTATTGTTAAATGTAGCTGTAATTATTGTTTACTGAGAAAATTCAAGAGAATACATTGTCTGGCTATTAGACACAACCAGAGAATTCAGTAAGTATACTGAATATATTAAAAACTTGTTGCATTACTATATATAAACAGCAGACAATTGGAACATATAATGGAAATAAAGTCACTTTATATGAGTAAACTTCTATATGAAATACCAAAGAAAAGCATTAATACGAAAGGTTTTCATTTTGAATGAGACTGAGAAACATTGAAAAAACGATTTGAATACATGCAAGATTTATCCTGTTCTTGAATAAGAATAATCAATATTGTAAAACTGAGAGTTGCAGCCTCAGCAACAAAGTGAGACCCTAAGGATGAGACCCTGAAGAACTCAGTGAGATTGTGTCTCAGAAGAAAATAAATAAAAAGAGCTGGGAATGTAGCTCAGTGGCAGAGTGCTCCTGGGTTAAATTCCCAATACCAAAATAAAAATTTTTTAAAAAATTTAAATAAATTGTATAAGTAGGATCCAACAGTTTGGCAGTGACTAACTGTTCTTAGTAAAGTTTACAGAGAATTGGCCTAAATAACAAAGATTTTATGTTTTATCAAGATAACTTCTTATATTTTCTACTGATATTGTTACATTTTTAATTTAATTAAGTCCTACAATGTTTAAGATTTATTAAAATCTTCATTTGTTCTAAAGTCTCTTTTTGGTTTATAACTCTAATTACTACTAATAACTACTTTTAAAAAAGGAAAGAGTTCTAATTTTTTAAAAAAATTAAGTAAACTTATTTTACTCTTCCAAATAGTAAATACATTTACATTATATAAAATACAAAACGGAAAACTATTTCAATCTATAATCTCACCATTGAGATGGCCGCTGTCAAGATGTTGTTTATCCTATTTCATCAACTGTAGGATACGAAATTTATCAGTTTTTAACATTGCTATGGTTTCCCACAATTGCTTCTGGCCTGCGCCGAGGTCTAGTTTGCAGAGATTTCTGTTTGCCTTAGTCAGCCATCTGGAGGCACCACCAACCTGAGACAACTTTGAGTTAAATTCTCTGCCTGTAAAATTCTTGGGACTACTCCAGTGGTGTGAATTCGAAATGCAAGCTAGCTTGAACAATGGCTTGTAGTTCAAAATCTAAAATTCTCTAAAATTAGAAGCTTAGACAAGCTAATTCTAAAGCCTGTATGGGGAAAAAATAACACACACAAAAATCAAATATTAGTGAGAACAGGCAGGCAATTTTGAAAAAGAAAATACTTATTCTAAATACTAATTCTACCAGACATTATGAAGTTATAGTAATTAAAACTGTACTTATAAAATACATATAATAAAGGTGCATAAAGGATGTATTATTCAATAAAAAGTTATTAAAGTAATCATTACCACATTCCTTTTATCAAATTCCTTTTATCCAATTAAGTTTGAAACAGAAATGATTTAGTGAAACCATAAAGGTTCTAAAATTAAATATGGGAAGATTTCCTTCCACAACAATCTTAGAATTACAAATGACTTTATAAGAAATAAAACACAGAAAGCATCAGGGAAAGATCGATCAATTTGACTGCGTGAAAATTAAAACACCTGGAAAAAAAAAAACTCTGAAACAGAAGACAAAATGTAGGGAAAATGCAGTATATCTCACAAACAGTTAATTTCTTTGATCTTTGTAGAGACATTTCAAACACCAGCAATAACCGAAGCAAAGGACAGATATTTAGAAAATGAAGACTATCAAGTGTCTGAATATTTTTTTACATTGCTTTACCTTACTTATAAACACATGCAAAAGAAAAATAGGAATATCACTTTACCTGTTATTTTAAGAACTGAGAAATACTTGAAAAAATCACACTGTTAGAGAGAATAGAGGACAAAAGATGTTCTCCAACACTGCCAGTGGGAGTGTAAATTGACATAAACTTTTGGAAAGCAATTTGACAATGTCTATTAATATAAGAAATGTATATACTCATTTATGTAAATTATCTATCTTGAAGTTCTACCTCAAGAATCACCAAAGAGGTAATAGTAAAATTACCAAAACACATACAAGTTTATAATTGAAGCATCATCTTAGTAGCAAATCATAGATTATATAAATGTCCATCAATGGTTAAATAAATTATAATTCACTTATACAAAGACACAATTAGTAATAATGAAATAGAATTAAGTATATCTGTATCTCTATGTGACAATATAGAATATCTTAGAGATAGATTTATAAAATCAAAACTATGATGCAGGATAAAGTAGATATTTTGCAGTTAGAAGTAACAAATTGTGAATACAGTTATTTACATATGTATCTACTTTCATGGAATATTCTTGGGATGACAGATGCTAAAAGAATCTGATAGTAATTATTGTGAATGTATCAATAATCTAAATATAGGACAATATAGGTTCAATATAGGACAGGAGAGAGACTTTTCCTTATAGAGCTATAGCAGTTTTTATACTATTCTAATATTTGCCAATATTGTTTAAATAGAGCTTTAAGAAGTGGTCCTGAGTGTGTGGGGGTACATGTGTGTATATCAAGAAAACACATGATAAAAGAAAAAAGTGGAACTATTATAATATTTTAAAATTTTAAAAATATAAATTTTTTTGTCTACAATGGAACAATGAGTCATTTTATGCTAACAAAATTTATAATTTAATAAAGTTACACTAGTTGTTATTCATGATGAGGCAAGTTATTTATCACTGAGCTCTTTAAATTATAAAAACTTAAAAAGACAAGTGGGAATTTTTAAAGATGCAGTTATATTGGGATACTGAAGACACTAACCAGTCCCTCAACATTTGTGCGAAATTAATTTGATCTAAAGCTGCCCCCATACCTGTAAATCCTATATAAAGAATGCAACCTAACTTACTATGTAAAACAAAACAAAAAATCTGCAATTTAATTTAAAAGTAGATTTATATAAAAAAAAATTTAAAAAGTTGATTCTTAGCCAGTCACAGGAGTTGTGCTTCACAGTCAATCACAAGCTGCCAACTAATCAGGCCATATGCATATAAGGCAATGCCTCATCACATCATACCTAAATAAGACAAATGCTGACCTATAACCATTCAAGTTTTATCTCCATGGCATTTCTTTTTTCTTGTTGTGTCTTATAGTCACAGTATCAAAAGAGCTGACTAAAACAAATTGCTATCAGGAGTAGAGTTCAAACCCATGCAGACATATGTCCTTGGAAATGTTGAGAATATGGGAACTCTTGGAGATAGACTAAATGAATTTCATATTGTGAGATGGTCATGAGCTTTTGGGGTCCAGGGGCACAATGTTGTGGTTTGGATATGAAGTGTTCCTGAAAAGCTCATGTGTGAGACAATGCAAGAAGGTGTAGAGGACAAATGATTGAGATATGAGAGCCTTAATCAAACTGATGAATTAATCACCTGATGAGATTAACCAAGTGGTAATTGAAGGCAGGTGGGATGTGGCTAGAGGAGGTGGGTCATTGGGTGCATGGCTTTTAGATATATATTTGTATTTGGCAAGTGGAGATCTCTCTTTGTTCTGATCATCACATGAGCTTCTTCCCTCTGCCACATACTTCCTCCATGATTTTCAGCCTCACCTTGAGCCCTAAGGAATGGCGCCAGTGGTCTATGGATTGAGATCTCTGAAACGGTGAGTGCTCAAACTTTTCTTCCTCTACAATTGTGCTATTAAAATCTTTTAGTCACCACCACCACCACAACAAAAAAGCTGATTAAAACAGAAACTGACTAAAACAACTCATAAATAAAAATTGTTGACTGAAACACAGTAGAAAGAGATAAATTTGTATACTGAAAACATAGAATATGCCCTTTCCCCAAAAAAATCCATTTAGCAATTTAAAAAAATGGCCTATTGTGAACTAAAAGAAAAAGAATTCCAAGGAGTAATTTTTTTTCTCTCATCACTTGCAATAAAATAGTAAGGGATATCTCTATCCAAATATGGGGATGATGGGGCTTTGGGGAAGTGAATGGATCAAGGGTCTCTGATCTCATTGAACTCATCAGTTGATGGGTTCATAGCTAAATGGGCTTTGGGGAGGTGGTGAAAACTTGAAAGTTTGGGATCTGGTGGAAGGGAGTAGGTCCTTAAGGTTGTACCCTTAGGGACTATATCTTATTCCGAGTGAGCTTCTTTAGCTCTTTCTGTTTTCCAGCTGCCATGAGTAAAGGAGTTCTTCTCTACCATGCCCTCTCCACCATGATGCACTGCCTCACCATAGGCCCACAGCAATGAAGCCAAGCAGCCCTGGGTGGAAAACTTGGAAATCAAGAGCCAAAATAAACTTTTCATCCTTTCAGTTGATTTATCTCAGGTTTTTGTCACATCAATGAATAGATAACTGGCACAAATAATGTGTTATCTAGGATCTTCTTTCAGAAACAAAACAATCACAAGTGGGAGACGGATACAGAGGAAATATTATTGGCTATGAGTTCATTATTGTTGTAACTGGATGGTGAATATGATTAATTATTATGCAATTTTTCTACTTTATAATTCCTTACAATTTTTCATAGTGAATAATTTTTAAAACATCATGCTTGCTTGTAGTTTTATCTCTCTTAGTTAATTATCTTTTGTTTAGTGTAGTTTAAAATCATTCTGTTTGGTGCTACAAATTTAGAACTCATTTATCTTCCTGGCCCACCATATATTTTTATATTATGAACTTTTTAGTAACACTTCTGACCTTAAAGTCTGCTTTTATCAATATGATAACAAATACTTGGCTAATAATTGCATTTTTTTTTATCCTGTATGGTTTAGATATTAAGTTCCTCCAAATATTCCTGTGTTAAAGATTTAGTCTCCAGCCTATGGCACTCTGGGGAGGTAGTGGAAACTTTCAGGGGTGGGACTAAGTCAAGGGAAATTAGGCCATGGGGGGCATGAAAGGAGGCCCTTGAAGGGGGTATTGAGGCTTTGGCCCCTCCTCTGTCTTTACTTAACAACTGCCATGGAGTAGGCCACCTTGATCTACCACACATTCCCTCCCAAAGGCCCGGATCCATGGAATCAATCTGACCATGGACTAAAACCAATGAAACACTGAGACAAAATAAACTTTTCCTCCTTTTAAATTAATTAACTAATTTTTTTGTCATTACTTTAGAAATATGCCAGAAACCATAGCATTAAAACATTTCTGGGTCCTGCTGGGTACGGCAGAGAAGAAATGGTAATTTAAGACATATATTAAGAATCTAAATCAGACATCATGGTGGATACCTGTAATTCCAGCTACAGGAGGCTGAAGCAAGGGATGATCACAAGTTCAAGGTCAGTCTGCACAACTTAGCAAGACTCTATCTCAAAATTAAAAAACAAAAATAAAGGCAGAGGATTTAGCTCCGCAGTAGTGTGCCTATAGGTTCCGTATTTGGTGCTACATAAAAAAGCATTTTGAGGGCTGGTGTTGTGGCTCAGTGGTCAACTATGTGACTTTTGTAAGATATATGGGCTTGGATTCTGTTTTCACCTAGACTGAAATCTGCATAACTTAAAGTATTTGACTTTAGTGGTATTTTTAGGTAAACTTTTAACATATTTAAAGGTAAAAATTATCTTATTAGTCTTCTTCCTTTTCTTCCTCTTCTGTTTCTTCTTCTCCAGTGTCTTGACTTTTCTTAGATTTAATCCACCTCCTATAAGTTTGATACTTATATATTATTTGGATATTTAGCATACCAATTACAGCATGCATTCTTGACTTATTAGAGTTTATTACTTTTTCTATTTTTTCAATAAGTAAAAATATCCTGTCATGCTATTAATTGAATTCTTTCCCATCTTTTAGTATTATTATCATGTGTTTTAATTCTACACATTGTTTGTAATGTATAAGTGGAATTACAGTATTACTCACTTGACATTCACTTAGATTTACCACATTTTACATTCTCTTCATAGTTTTTGTTCTTTCTACACTTTCATGCTCTTATTGGGCAGCATATTTGTAGACTTTAAGAACTTGTTTCAGTATTAGTATTGTGTGAATGTACCAGGAAAAAATTCTCTCAATTTTGCTTTTTTCAAAAATGCCCTAATATAAGCTGGCTATGGTGGTACACTCCTATAATCCCAGCATTTTGGGAGGCTGAGACAGGAGGATCACGAGTTCAAAGCCAGCCTTAGCAATTTAGCAAGGGCCTAAACAACTCAGTGAGACCTTGTTTCTAAATAAAATGTAAAAATTGGCTATGAATGTGGCTTAGTGGTTACGTGCCCCTGGGTTCAATCCCTAGTACAAAAAAAAAAAAAGCTTTAATTTCAACATTCATTCTCATGTTTTCTAATTTCCTTGGGTTGCAGCAAGTATTTTTCAACATGAAACACTTTGTTTCTGGTTTTGATTTATTCTGTAAAAAAAAAATAATAATAATCTAAAGGTCATTATGTTTGTTTGTTTTCTCTTTTAAATTAATGTGTCTGTTTACTTTTGATAACTTCTATATTCTTTGTCTGATGAGCCTTAATGTGCTTTTCTTATAAAGAAAATTATTATAAAACTATTATAAATCATCTTGATTAGGATTTGCAACAATTCTTAAATCTATCCTTAATGATTGCAATTTTCAGTTTGCAACATTATCAACCACTGTATATTCCAATCATCAGAAAGGGAAACAAGGAAAACTACCCCAGTAACAATAGCCTCAAAATAAAATAAAATAATTGGGAATCAACCTAACAAAAGAAGAGAAAGACTTCTACAATGAAAACTACAGAACACTAAAGAAAGAAATTTAAAAATACCTTATAAGATGGAAAGATCTCCCTTGTTCTTGGATAGGAAGAATTAATATTGTCAAAATGACCAAAATCACTATACAGATTTAATGCATTTCCAATCAAAATCCCAATGACATTGCTCATAAAAATAGAAAAAGCATTCATGAAATTCATCTGAGTATTTGTCACTGGTATACCGAAATGTCTTTGATTTATGAGTGTTGATTTTGTATCTTGATACTTTACTAAATTCATTTACTACTTCTCGAAATTTTCTGATGGAATTTTTGGGTCTTCTAGGTATAGAATCATATCATCCGCAAATAGTGCTAATTAAAGTTCTTATTTTCCTATCTGTATCTTTTTAAATTTCTTTCATCTAATTGCTCTCGCCAGTGTTTCAAGAAGTATGTTAAATAGAGGTGGTGAAAGAGGGCATCCCTGTCTTTTTCCAGATTTTAGAGGGAATGATTTCAGTTTTTCTCCATTTAGAATGATGTTGGACTGGGGCTTAACATAGATAGCTTTTACAATGTTGAGATATGTTCCTGTTATTCCTAGTTTTTCTAGTGTTTTTAACATGAAAGAGCAATGTATTTTGTCATATGCTTTTTCTGCATCTATTGAGATGAACATATGGTTCTTAACTTTAAGTATATTGATGTGATGAATTAAATTTATTGAGTTCCATATGTTGAACCAACCTTGCATCCCTGGGATGAACCCACTTGATCATGGTGCACAATATTTTATTCTAATAATGTGGTATATTGATTTGTATGGGGCACTTTCTTCCCTTGTCTTTTCATATTGTTTGTGTGTTTCACTTTTAGCACTGTGGATCCGAGGTGTCACTTTTTCTTACCATATAGGCTTATAGAATCCTGTAGGGATCCAATATCTCTCCTTTGAGGTGAAAGACAATGTTGACAGATCCCAATATAAACAATATACACCCTAAAAACAAATGTTTGCTGTTAAGACGTTTACAGTTTGGTCACAATTTACAGAAATGGTGAATTCAATTATTATCTACAATATACTCAGTAGGTTTATAAAAGAATTTACAGTTTCTGATGGTGTACAAAGAACTGGGGATGAGGAGTAGGATTATATGCAGAGGAGGTAGGAGGTAAGGATATAGAGTTATTATATTTTAGGAAGTGTGAAAGAGAAACCTAAAGAAGATTAGTAGCAGGATAAGGCAAAGGAAGTAATTTTGGGTAGATAATTAAGTGGGAAGAAAGTAGAGTACATAAAACAAATACACATATATTAAGAAAAATTAAAAATATCAAAATAGTAGAAATTGGTGGAAAAAAGAAAAAGAGAATATACAACACAACTATAATATACTATTCAGACTTCCCAGTCCTCAAAATCCTAATTCATGTCCTTGGTTTCACATATGTTAGGGGATGTGAGGGCAGGAGAATAGAGAGGCAGAGGGAAAAATAAATCTTGAAGAAAGAAGCAGGTATTATTTTGGTTGGAGATCAGTATCTTTCCTGCTTCCCTTCTCATCCAATAGGTGGGGTCTTCTGTTGTTAGCTGGTATCTCCACCCTCAGGATGGTGAAGGCAACCAGGTTGTTACTGTGCCAGGGTAGCGGCTGCTGGTGAGAGTGGGGGGGAGTTAGAAACTGGGTGCTTGGCCAGCTGGAGTTCCAGCCTGGGAGTTGCCCTCACTGAAGATGGTGATGAAGGTGGCCCAACATGAAGGTGCCTGCTTTCAATGATGGGGTGTCCCATCAGATGGGGG
Organism: Spermophilus citellus; assembly: GCF_964194105.1. Lineage (NCBI taxonomy): Eukaryota > Metazoa > Chordata > Mammalia > Rodentia > Sciuridae > Spermophilus > Spermophilus citellus. The sequence goes on along the minus strand of NC_138191.1, from coordinate 53,000,174 downwards.
GAGCAAGGCGATGGTGTTGGCCGATGAGTTCAGAGACAGGTCTGTGGCATGCAGTGTGTGGATGTTGGCTGACTTCAGAGCCTGTGTGAGGTTATCGGGTGCAGGCAGGCCATTGTGCACAGGGGACTGTCTCTGTTACTGCAGAGTCCCAAGATGGGGGTGACCAGGGGAGCCCCATGTTAGTAGACGGGAGTCCACATGAGGGTGGCAGCAAGAGTTCCTACTTGTGGGAAGCTGCCAGGTGTCCTGTGTGGGAGCAGCATCTGTGCTTTCTGCTTGGGTGGGTGGCCAAAAGTTCTTTGCAGATGATGCTGCCATCAATGGTCTCACTGAGTACTCCGTAGTCCCGCATGGGTGAGTAGTTGGGAGACCTACTGTGACACTAAGGCCTGGAGCCCTGGAGGGCACTCACAGAGAAGCAATATTGTCAATACTTGAACTCTAGGTCACAGAGTGTCTCCTTCTGGGCCGCCATCTTGGATCCCCCCTTCTTGCTCTTTTTAATGAATTTTACTTAAAAAAAATTCAGTTTTACTTAAAAAAACTATTTAAAATACAATAATTTATTTTAAAGAACAAGTATGTTAATTTCAATATATTGATCATATATAGTTCTACTCATACTGCTTATTTTTTCTCTTTCAATTATTTCATACTAAAACTTTTTATGTAAGAAAGTTTGCTATACCTTTTGTTTTTAATTCCAATGTGAACACACATATTTAGGCTAATATGAGCCAAAGACATAGCTTCTTTTTCCAAAAAATATGTGTTTGTTTCTGTTAGCCTAATTTGGGAGATAAGCACCTTATCTCAGATGAACAAGTTGTTGAAAACATAAGTTTCAATTCATTTGAGGGGTAATCTATTTTCCATTTTTTGGTATTCCTAGGATATAATGTTCTGGAATCCCAATAGAATGTCTGGGTTAACTTCCACAGCCATCATACTTGGTAGGTCTTCAACTGAATTTTGTCTTCTCATACAATAAGACTTCTGAAAATTCTGCTAATTTTTTCCAAATTTTAGCTGCAGTTTTCTGTTTCACTTCTCAGACTTTCACCTCCAACCTCCAAATAACAAATACTTCAAGCGGAACAGTTAGGCTGATGGCATATTTTTCTTCTCTCTAGGGTTTTGGTCACTCAAATTCTAAATGTTTTCAGAGTTTTTTAATGTTTACCACAGTTTTTTTTTTTTATTCATAAAACTTTTTTAGTTATTCAATGGGAATGTAGGTCTTATACAAATCTTTTTTTTTTTTTTTTGGCCAAAATTGGAAGTCTGAATTGGACATTTCTGAGGTATTGAAATTGTGAATAACTTAATTACTATTATAATTAGATAAAAGCAATAAATTCAGTTTGTCTTACAGTATGTCTATTATATAAAACACTTGCACAGGTTAAATATAGGAGGAATACATTTACAGAGGACTAAAAAGAATTATACAAAGTAAAATCAAAAGGGTATATAATAGTGAAAGTCAAGGTGCAAAGATTGTTAATCAAGAATATGGAAGAGATTTATTGTCAACTGATATTGCAGGATAAATTAAAGAAAAAAAACACATGTGTAAGGATGTCAATATTGGTTACAGCTATTGAAATTAATTATTAAGCCATGAATATTATAAGTGTGGTACTGATGTCAGATCTAGCAATTAAATAAAATGAAAAGCTGATAAACAGACACAAAAATCTATACTAATACAAATGCCATTATTTTGTAATAGATGTGATGTTATGAGTTAGTGAAAATATAATAATTTGTTAAACAAATAGTATCACAACTCCTAAGTGCACTTAGTGGGAAAAAAATTAGAATCTTAATCCATATTTTCAATCAAAAACAAATTCCAGTTCAAATTCAGAAATCATATACATCATCATATGACAATAATGATAAATAGGTTTTGATTATTTTCTTATTAGGGTGAAGAAAAAAATTAATTCATAAATATTCAATAAGTCATTGTTTTCAAAACTTTAAAAACACTATGGAAAATACTTTGGAAACAAAATAACATTGTAATGAAATAAAGCTAGAATTATATAAACAGTTATATAGAGGGACCCTTAAAAGTAAAATCAAGAGAAAAACAGAGAGAAACCAGAAAAACATTAGAATAACTAACTAAGAAATAAGTATGACTGGATAAATCTAATTATGAAAAGTGAGAAAATAAAAATAATATGAAAAATAAATAAATGAATAATAGTTGGTGGCTGTAATTTAAAATAATGTTATATACAAACCTAAACTAATAAATCTCAATGAAACATATGTTCTTTTTTTTTTAATCAATCTGTGAGAAACAGAAATTTATTAAGACCATCCCTGATACAGCAGAGAAGAGCAGGGCAGGGGAAGAGTCTGAGGGGAAAGAGTCTCTGATGTCGCTGGCAGGTGGGGGCAGAGGAGAGTCCCTGTGGATCAAGATGAGCTCCTGCCTGGAATCCACATGGAGAAGCCTGAGCCAGTGGGCACGCCTCACTTCTGGAGCTGTCGTGGCATCCGCTTCCTGACCGGTGGGCGCACCACGATGTTCGGATGCTCAGACATGCCAGGGTCTTCTGACTGTGCAATGGTCCGTCTGTCTCACGGACACGTTCATGGGGCCACTCTGCCAGGGAATCTAGGGGGTCTGTGGCCTCCGACCATTGGAGCCACTCTTCTTTGGCCCACGGGCCCTTGGAAGCACGGCCATCGTCCTGATGAGCCCCCTCCAGCCTCTGCTTCTCTCATGGGCTTGCCCAGTGGATAGATCCTGGGAGGCCGAGCTGCCTCCTTCTGCCACCCGCCCTCGAGGGTTGGGCCTGAGGTACACACGCCACTGGGGCCCAAGGTCCTGCTGGGGGGCTGGGCTGGCAGAGGATGGTCTTCAGGTGGAGGAAGCCCAGAGGAATGGCAGGCACACTGGCACTTGGTGCAGCGTCCTTCTGCCCTGATGGCCAGGCCACCTCCAGCCGCTGCTGCTCACGGGGCAAGGCAAGGGCAGGTTCACTGGGGCACTTGCTGGGGCGGACACTGGGAGGATCTGTGGCGGGGCCTGGGCGAGGCCCAACCACCCCAGGACCCACAGGCTTCTTCGCCCAGAGCCCGCAGCCAGCTCCCTGGCTTCTCTGGTGCTGGAGGAGGAGGTAGGTGGCCATGGCCTCATCAAACTGGCAATTTGCCAGGGACAATCAGGCCTTAGAGGGGTTGTAACCCAAGTCGAACACGAGAGTCATGATGGTGGGATCCGGCTGCTGCTTGGGGAGTGGCTGGCTGCGACGACTGGGTGAGGAGTCCTCGCCCTGACTCAGCCACGGGTGCCCCATTACCTGCTCTAGGGTGGGCCTCTGCGTGGGGTCCACCCTTAGGATTTGCTGGATGAGGCTGCCTGCTCCCTGGTACACGTGCTGTGGGATGTGGCAGCTTCCCTGCAAGATCCGCCTCCGCAGCCTCTTCCTGGTGCTCGCCCTGAAGGGCCTTTTCCCTGTGAGGAGAAAATAGAGGGTGACGCCCAGGCTCCAGACATCCACAGGAGGGCCCTCGAACACCTTCCTTTTTAAGATTTCTGGGGTGCAGTACGGAAGCGTGCCCTGGAACTCCTTCAGCTTCTGCCCAGGCGTGAAGCTCATGCTCAAGCCAAAGTCCGTGAGCTTGAGGTGGCAACCCCTGGCATCCACCACGATGTTCTGTAGCTTCAAATCGAGGTGCGAGAAGCCCTTCTCGTGGTAGTGATGCAGGACTTGCACCATCGCCCTGACCACTCTGCGGACCTTCTCCTCCGGTAGGCCACTGGGCTGCGGGATGTGATGCTGGAGATGTCCCCCACCTGCATGCTCTATGACGAAATACACATTGTCCATGGTCTCGATGACCTGGAAGAGCTTGATCACTTTGCCATGCTCCATGGCCATCAACCCCTCCCATTCGCCTAGCACGTGCTCCTTCCTCTCTGTCTTTGGCATGACTTTCACCGCCATTTCTGTCCTGGTCAGGAGATGGCGGGCTAGTACCACCTGCCCAAAGTTCTCCTCCCCAATGGCTCACAGGACTTGGTAATGGTCTGTCAGGGCCCTCTCATAGCAGGGGCTGGGCCCCTGCGTTCCTACTCTACTCTCTACTCTCTCTGTGCATCCCTAAGCTGGAACACCAACTAAGGATGCTAGCTAAAAAAAGAAAATAAAAAACCCAAACAAAACACCAAAAACAACAACCCAAAAGCAAAACACAAGACAAAACAAACAAAACACCCAAATCAAAAAACCAACAGCAAATCACCACAAACACCAACCACCAATCCCCAAAAGCGCTAACTATCTGGGAGTCCGACAGGTCACTACCAAGAGCTTCCTGTACTTATGGACAAAACCCACCCGCAGCCAAGCACTTATATAGCAGGTGTTTGGAATTACCTCAAGTGGCTCCTTGTGAGGTCCCTGGGCATAGCTCCCAGGGGTCATCTCACTTTGGGGTCTCCAGGACCTCTTTGACTTCCATGATAAGAAGAAAGGACCCCAGAAGGCTTTTGTTTCCCTGGGTTGGGCAGACTGATATTTGCCTGTTTAGGGACAAAAACCACTAGGATGCTTTGATGGTCTTTGCATTTGAAGTCTGAAAATCCGTGATAACTTTCAGCTTTTAAAGACCTCATCCTCTGTACACCCAAAGTAATCAATTCCTCTTTCTTCCAACTCCCAGTGACTGGGGGTCCAAGGGACAGGTGGTGCTTCAACCCACACCGTGATGCTGTAAGGAAAACTCTCTGCTGCCTAAGACGCTCCAGAGCTAGGCATTGACACCTATGGGGTTGAGAGGGAGGGAGGGTCCATCCATCAACATTTCCCCACAAGGTCCTCATCACATTTCTCACTAGAAAGCCTGGAATGCAAAAGGAGTGGGTTGATAAGTTCAAAGTGATGAGGGATCAAAGGAGGAAGCCCATAATCCTAGAACCAGCTAAAGTGACCTTCCCACAGGGGGAAGAAATGCAGATGTTCCCCATACACCTGGGTCCCTTCCTGCTGCTGTTAACAAAACCCCTTACACTGGGTAGTTATTAATAATAGAAATGCACTTCCCACCATTCCAGAGACTGGAAAGTCCAAGGTCAAAGTGCCTTGCTGCTGTATCCACATGATATGGGAGGGGCAGGGAGTTGACCACCTTCTTCTCTCAAGAGGCCCTGCTTTTTGTTTGTGTTCTTTGGCCGAATACTGGCCTTGAACCCCGGGCCTCCGGCATGTCAGGAAAATGCTCTACAGCTGCAGTACTTCCCTAGCCCCCCAAATTTTCTTCACGTTTCTTTGTTTTCTGAAGACATGTCTCACTAAGTTGCTCGGGTAGGGCTTCAATGTGGTGTCCTCCTGCTTCTGTGTCCCAGGTTGAGAGCATCACAATCTGTCATGGCTCAGAGTTGAGGTGTCCCCCGCACAGGCTCCTGTAATGCAGGAGTATCTAGAGGTGAAACCATGGGACTGGGAGAGCTGTAACCTTATCACTCCATCCTACCTTGAGTGGGCTGCCTGAATGCTTACTGTACGCAGGCGGGACATGGCTGGAGGAGGTGGGTCACTGAGGCCTTGCCCTGGAAGTGTGCCTCATCCCTCTGGCCCTCACCCACCTTCTTTCTGTCTCTGGCTCTGGCTCTGCCTCTGGCTCTGCTGCCCTCGGATGAGCAGATTTTTCCTCCACTGGGCCCTTCCCCCATGATAGGCTGCCTCACCTTGGGCCCAGAGCAATTGAGTCAGCCATCAATGGTCTGATTCCTCCAAACCCCTGATCCCAGGTAAACATTTCCTACTCTGACTTGCTCTTGTCGGGTGTCTTGGCCACAGTGATGGAAAAGTTCATTAAAACACTGCCACACAGCTATGCACGTTGGCACATTGCCTGTAATCCCAGCAGCTGGGGAGACTGAGGCAGGGTGTTCCCAAGTTCAAAGCCAGCCCCAGCAACATGTCAAGGCACTTAACAACTTAGCAAGACCCTATCTCAAATAAAATATACAAAAAAAATCTGGGGATATGTTTCAGTGTTAATCACATCTGGTTTCAATCATGAGTACCAAAACAAACAAACAAACAAACAAACAAACAAAAAGAAAAACCCCATCGCTATATGCCATATCACCCAGCTTGATAAACTCAATTTTGTGTGTGTGTGTGTGTGTGTGTATGTGTGTGTGTGCGCGCGCACTGGTGCGCACATGCCCACACGTAGGGTGTGTGCTGGGAAATGAACCAGGTCCTTGCACACAGGGGAGAAGCACTCTTCAGGTATGCCTTCCATCTATGAGGTTGGAGCCTCATGGCCCAACTACCTCCTTAAGACCCAATTCTCAATGCCATCACCTTGAGGCTAAAGTGTCAACTGGAACTTTGGGAGACATACACACATTCCAAACACAGCACCTGATACACAAGAGCCCAGATCCCTGTCTGAGGGGAGTCCCTGAAGGACACCTGATTAGGAACTCAGCTCTCCGTGAAGGCAGAAAGATCTCTGGTAAAGCAAATTCATGGCAATTATAAAAGCTATAGTGCCACTTCTTTTTCCTACAAGATGTAAGACATCCATATAGCCGAAAACCCCAACTGTGTTCTAGGGCATGGAACACACAGTGCCTACACATGTGAGAATGTCTACACTACTGAAGTTACCCTGCAGCAGATTGCTAACAGGGTGGTGTCCCATTCTCTTGTTAAATGGATCCCTCAGTGGAAACCACAAAGGAATACCTGTAGCATATACCCAATGTGAGAGGTACAGGAATTAAAATGTTTCACCACAAATATCAACTAAATGGAAGAGAAGATAGTCATAGAACAAAATAAATCACACTATCAAAACTTGCTTTGCTCTCCTTATGAGGCAGCAATCCAGACAGAACCTTTATATGCACCCCGTTCTCTTTATATGGATGAAAGCTAGGCTGAACCATTTGCTCATCCTAGCACCTAGGATCTTTAGTAGGTCATTACTTCATAATAATATCACTTCTAAAAATAAAGCCTTATCCTCCTTAAATTGGATATCTGATATCTCAAATATTTTAGCCTTCTTCACTTCACAAATTGTTGTAGCTTTCAGTATATTAGTGTTTTGCTTCTTTAATGAAATTTATTTCAATGTATTTTTTCTTCTTAATCCTGTTTTGGATGGAACTGTTTTTTCATGTTATTTTCAGAATTTCCACTACAATAATATAAAAATGCAATTAATTTTGGTATATTGACCTTGTATCCCGCAACCTGACTCTATGCATTTATTATCTCCACCAGATTTTTCACATTTATTATTTTTTCTTAAATGTAAAGATATAAGGAGAAGGATCTTATATATAAGATCATGTCATCTATAAATGAGGGTAGTTTTACTTCTCACAATCTGTATGCTTTTTATTGCATTTCCTGATTGTCCTGACTACAGCCTCCAATAAAACATTGAATAAGTTGGTGAGAGCAGTCATCCTTGACTTATTCCTGATCCTAGTGAGAAAATATTCAGTGTTTCTCCACTAGAAATAATAATAGTTGTGGGGTTTTCAGGATACCTCTTAGTCATATTTTGGAAGTTTGGAATCATTTTTCTCTAAAATGTTCCTTTAGAATTTTGTCTGTTACAAGCCTGCTGTTAGAGAATGCTCTTGGTTCTATTTGTTTGGAAAATATTTTTCTTCACATTTCCTGGAAGATTTTTTTTTTTGCCAAATATAAATTCTAGATTGGCAGCTTTTTTTTTTTTTCAGCACCTTGAATATGACAGTCAACTGCCTTCTGTCTTTCATGCTTGCTGACAGGCTTACTGCTACTTCTTTGAAGGTAATCTCTTTTTTCTGCTATTAAAAACTCTCTTATTTGATTTTTGGCAATGTCATGAGTTGGCTATAGGTTTATCTCTTGTGATTTATCTCATTTAGGATTTGGGCAATTCTTGAATCTGTGAACAGATGCCTTTCATCATTTCTGGAGAATTCTTAGCGGTTATCTCTTCAAATTCACATCTGCTGCATTCCCTTTCTTCTCCTCACAGGTTGTCAAAGCAAAGGTCCTTATGTAGGCTCAGCAAATGTCCTCAGGTAAAAGTGACTTCCATCCTCATTCACATCTCAGGGTTCTGTTTTTCCTTCACTTTTAACCAACATGATTTGTATCACAGGCCCATCCATGATGCAAACACTGTGGCCAAGTGGGCAGGCTTCAGCCGTATGCCCACCTTCAGAAAGAAAGCCATCTTTCTGGAACTAGAATACTGGATAAGAAGTTGTTCCTTCAGCTCAAGAGTCACATTTTTGGCTCCCATATTCTGGCATAGGTCTCCCTCAACAAACCTCAGCCATGAGCCTCTCACAGGCTGTAGGGCAGCAACTAGCCCTGCAGCTCCAAGATTCTGCACCCATGGATTAGCCTGTTCCATGATGATGGTTTCCCCACCTTTCTGTTGTATTCTCTTGTTCTCTGCTCTGTCGTCTGGTGCTCTCCAAGGATAGCACGATTACACTGCACCTCCCTGGATATGTTCAACATCTTTCAAGGATAAGTAGGGGCAATTCTGGATGTGGTGGGATGGCCATCTTTGTAATTGTCCTCTAGTGTGCACAGACTCATGTATGAGTTCAAGGGAAAGTCCAATGGCAAAGGATCAATATTTTCAATATATGAAGAACTCCTGAGGAGGAATAGGTTCTGGTGATGGACAGCTGAGGCCATCTCCTGGGCCGCCTGGTGGCCATTGTGGTCAAACATGTACTGCTGGACCGCCAGGTGGTGGTGGTGTGCCTCCAGGTATGTTGATGCCACAAGGGCATCAACATTTCTGGAAATTTCTACAGAAACAAGTTGAAGTACCTGTCCTTCCTCCGTAAGCAAATGAAAAACAACCCATCCCCGGACCCGAGTCACTTCTGGGCCCCCGAAACATATGTTCTTGTAGAAATTGTACATCACCATAATCAATTCAGGAAGATATCTACTAATTAAATAGACTATTATTTATGGGAAATGCATTGTATCATTTGCATTCCTGAAAAGATTGGAGACCTACAGTTGTGTTGATGTAGGCATTCAGTATTTTGAAAGTATTATGGTTTGGACATGAGGTGTCCCCCAAAACTCCTGTGTTAAAAGTTTGAATAGACTACTGGGTGGTAATTGTAGACAAGCAGGGTGTGGCTGGGGGAAGTGGGTCACTGGGTTGTGCCTTGGGGATTCTGTATCTTGTTTCAGGCTGCTTGCAGTCTCTGTGCTTCAGAGCAGATATGAGCTGAGCAGCCTTCCTCTACCACGCCCTTCCACCATGATGTTCTACCTCACCTGGGCCCCACAGTGATGGAGCCAGCTAACTATGGAGTAATCTCTGATACCTTAAACCAAAATAAACCCAGGTATCTGGTTGTGGCAATGAAAAGCTGACTAATCCGGACAGATTTTTCTGATAGTAACATAATTTATTCCAGGCAAAGAAAAATGAGAAAGAGCTACCAAATTAATTGGATATAACCAGGATTATTCTAAACCAAAATCAATAAAGGATGCAGAATACAGTAATAAAGACAATTTGGTTTGCATAAAGATTCTATATTTTAAATAAATTATTCAATTTTAAAATAATTTCCCAGATCTTTAGATTTTGTTTGAATGATCAGGTACATTACATTCCATAACATGTGATAACATTCTATAGCCATTGCTTATTCAAAATGTGCTTTCGAGGAAGTATGTATTGTAGAATATATCCTCAACATAAATACAATCTGATTTCAATGGTCGAATAGTATTTAAGAGTAATTTTAATAGTGCCATTTATTTTGCACTTATGTCAATCATCTCAGCAATACTTCCAGGTAAGTTATTATCTTTATTTTAAAGAAAATTTTAGTTTACATGGATTGTAAATAGATGACCTGGGAGAGGAAGACTGTAATCTTTATAATGAAACAATATAGGCGATCCTATTCATTGGAGTCCATGACAGATTTCTTCATGAACAATAAAAATCCCAAGTCAGAGAGAAAAACAAAAAGTGAAAGATCATTTGAATTCTTGGGCATAACTCTTGCAACTCATCTGACAGAAAATAGGTTAGTGTCATTAATGTAAAATTCAGGAAGTTTTTTAAAATAGAATACTTTCTTAAAAAGAATCATGAATTCAAGTCTAACTCTGGGTGTTATAACTGTTTTTCTTCTGATAACATTTGAGACTTCTTTACTTCTTCCTCAAGCTTTCTGTCATTTCTGGAGAAAAAGAAAAAATAAGCAATGCTGAAATTCTTGATAAAAATTACGCTGTATTTAATTTCTATTAAGGTGCATTAGCTTTGATGATTCAATTCACTTTGACTTAAAAGTATTTTTAAAATATTCATGGGCTTTGTAGTAAGATACCATCACATTTGTATTTTTTGAGTCTTCAAAACATGCAATTAACTTTTCTCACTTTCGTATATTGAGTCTATTCTTAGCCTGAATGTGTCCTAACTGCATATTTCAGAAGACTTCTGTCTTGAGTCATTGAAGAAATTTCATTCTCTTTGATCAGTTAACAAGGTTAAATAATTTCATCAATAGATAAAATTTTAATTAACAAAAATGCTTTGGAATTGAAAGAAAAAAACATTGTTAAAACAAATTTAATTTAAAATGTTATCCATCTTTATTCGTTCATGTAAAAATATTAGCTGAGCATGTATGATACAGCAGGCCATTCGAGAATCCTTTTCTTGTGTACTTTTAATAATCCTTTTACTGAAAGCTTGATCAGTTGCCCCTTCTCTGTGTCACTTAGTTGCCAGGTATCATTGTATTTGCTTCACTACCTTGAAATATCAAGCCAACAGGCACAGTGGCACATGTATGTAATCCCAGCAGCTTGGGAGGCTGAGGCAGGAGGATGGAGAGTTCAAAGCCAGCCTCAGAAATAGTGAGGCACTAAGCAATTCAGTGAGTCCCTGTCTCTAAATAAAATACAAAAAAGGGCTGGGGATGTGGCTCAGTGGTTGAGTGCCTCTGAATTCAATCCCTGGTGCCAAAAAAAAAAAAAGAGAAGAAGAGAAAAGAAAAGAAAAGAAAAGAAAAGAAAAGAAAAGAAAAGAAAAGAAAGAAAAGATCAAGCCTTGACTGTAAGAACAGAATTATATCATGTTCATCTTTATATCATTACCATTGACTTATTGGACATAGTAGCCATTCTTTAAGTGTTTATTGAACTCAAGGAAACCACCTGCACTAAGTTAAATAAGTGAGTAAAATAAGTAAGAAGGGATATATTGTAAAATAAAAAATATGTATAAGATAGGGACAAAGTGTTACAGAATGAGAATGCAAAGAAAAGGAACTCATTTTGTTTTATATGTATTACCTCTCAGATCCGATCTCATTGTTTTTCTCAATAATTCTGGAACTGCCTTGTTGTTTTGTCAAAAGCAAGAAAGAGAGGGAGATTGTGTAGCAAAAAGAGGGCTTCCTGATTTTGGTTCTGCTTGCTTGTGGATCTTGATAGTGTTAAGCATCATTGTAGACTACAATAGTTGGTTCCAGTGTCTAGATGCTTTCAAGACTCTTAGAACCACACTCATCCTGGTCTTTCATAGATGCGGCACTAGCCAAGCAGGATCCCTTCTCAGGAGACTCAAGTATAGCTCCATGAGGTGCCACCTCTGAGCTTCCATATTCTGATAACCCCAACCTCATTCTTTTGTTTCCTAACTTTTGAATGGTAGTTGCTTCCTGTAGTAGTTATTCCCTAGTTACTCATGTTATGTGTTTTGATTTGCAAATATGTAACCAGTTTTTATCATCATCATCATCATTATTAAATACTTTATGTGGAATATCTTGGCAGTTTTAGATGAATTTTTTTTAAATCAACTGCTCCTGATGACTAATACATTCTACTGAAGATGAAGTAGGAAGATTACACAGAAGTAATACTGGAGCATTTATTTTTGAAGGATATTTGAGAAAACTACAAACATAAAAAGCAAGAATGTGCTAAACCAGACTATTTTAATAAACTAATCAATGACTAGGGTGATGCCAATTCTAAATAGAGTTGTGCAAAATGTCATATAATAAGAGAGTTCTTCTGAAAAAAAAAATCAATTTTGAGAAATAATGCCCTAGTCCAAAGATATGAATCCAATTGGGAACACATAAGTGACCATTATGTTCAATCCTATTAATGATACATTCTCTTGTTCTTTATAAGTATGATCTGCTTTGATATTTTTTATAACAATGAAAAATAGCCTATGAAGATATTATTTTTATAATTTTACATTTGAAAAAATATTTCAAGCAGATTTTCTAAAGTCATATAATTTATGAGACATTCTATTAGAATGTAGATTTTCTAATGTAAAATCTAATGGACTTTTTTGTTACATTAGGTGGTCTTTCACTGCAGACTTTGTTGTTTGAAAGCAGAGGGTGTGTGGCCCTGTCATATGACCGCATGCTCTTGGGGGGGCACTCTATGTGGGGGAGTTCTTTGTAGCAATAACTAATGCTCACTTGGACTTATTATTTGAAAGTGTAGTATTTTACTAAATGTTTCTCATGGATGTCTTCACTCAATTCTTACAACCATTATTACCTCCACTTTAGAAATGAGAATACAAAGGCTTGGTGATGTTAAATAATTGTCATATAGTTGATAAGATCATAATAGATACCAAGCATTCTGACCTAGAACCCATGTAATTAATCATTATACTCTGTCTCCTATACGGATTTTTTTTAAAAATGATGTTATGGACGGAACATTTTCATTCTAAATGTCTGAGTGAATAAATAAAAAAATTATATCACAAATTAAAACTGAATAAGTTTAGTTAATTTGTATACCTCTATAAGTTTGGAACAAAGTGAATTTGTTATAATGGAATATTTAAAATTCTGTAGAAGGGGCTGGGTTTGTGGCTCAGCAGTAGAGCACTCGCCTAGTATATGCGGGGCGCTGGGTTCAATCCTCAGAACCACATGAAATAAAATAAAGGTAGTGTGTCCAACTAAAACAAAATATTTTAAATATTTCTGTAGAAATCTTAAACAATTGAAACAAAAAACAAAAGGGCAGAAGGAAGTTTTTGAAGGTGATAAATATGTTTATTATCTGGATTGCAGTGATCTTTTCACAGGTATGTGCATGTATTTAAACTTACCAAATTGCACATATTGAATTTGTATAGCTTTTGTGTATGCATTATACCTCAGTGAAGTGAAAAACATAAAGCTGTTAGAAACAACTAAATTCTAACACTAAACTGAAATTTCCTTAGTTTTCCAGAAGAGTTATTAAAACTTACTAATACTGGAAATTGAAATCACCTAGATATTAATTACTGCAGTAGATATGTAAATTTTCATAATTATTCTAAATAATTGTGTTTCTTCTGTGAATTTAAAATATGATAGCATGTTCTAAACTGAATTATGTGGAAAAAAATGCTATTATTTTTCAAAAAGCTTTTATATTATTGTATACATTAGAAGCTAAAATATGCCTCATCTTCTTACTGTGCCTTCTTCCATTCATAAGTATAATGAAAGGCACGAGCCACTTTATTTTCTCTCACATGATCTGTCCATGACACTGCAATTTCTAAAGCACATCAATTACTTTTTAAAAGCTATTCAATTGTCAATTGAACTGGCAAATAATATTAGGCATAAAATATATCACTTTTATAGTCTAAATTGATTTTTAAGAACACTAATAAAGAAAACATTCATAGAAATTTACTTTTTGAAATACAAATGAGTGCCTAGTAATTGCATCAAATAACAATGTAAGTCACAAAAACATTTTTCATAAAGATTTGTTAATGATCACAATGAAAATCACCATATTTGAATATATGGATATGAAATACTTTAAAACTTGAGCTTATAAGGGTAATCAAATCTCAGTTGATAATAAAATTATTTCACTTTATTTGTATAGTATGTTGAGTTTTAGATTAAACCATATCAAGAATGATTCATGATGCCTGAAATACTTCAGTGAACAAATTCACTATGCCATCTCCTATATTGTTATCCTGTAATTACTTTATAATCTCCCATGCTTTATTTCTAGATTGAATCTGAAAGCTGAAGAATAATAAATCAAACTTATAGTACTATGTCTATGTAAATGTGATTCACCTCAAGATAAGGTACTTGCTAAAACTGCCCGCACTGTTCCTTGAAAAGAACAGCCCAGATCAAGTAGTTTGTTCTCTCAAATTAATTTCAAATGTTTCACCATACTTTAGATTCCCTCTTGTCAGTACCACTTAATTTTACCTCCTCTATATACAGTTTCACACTTTCTTTCATGTTTCTGCCTGGCTTCCTTTTTTTTTTTTCTCATCATAAGAAGAAACATGTCTTATTCCTCAAAATCCCCTGTATATGACGTTTTATTTATGCTGTATGTCTTTGATATTCACTGTAGTGGTCTTCCTGATAACACTTTTTTCTTATGGTACATTTGTCTTCTGATACCATTAGGACCAGATATTCTTGCCAAACTGTTATCCCAGAGATCCTGTGCACTGGATTCTTGGGTTATTTTCACCATTTTTTAAAATATATTTCTCCCTTTTAAAATTTTTCTTTTTCCTTTGTTCAGTGTAATCTTCTGGTGAATAAATGATTAGAACCCTTGCATTTCACAAAAGACATAATTTGCCCACATATTTTATTAACAGTTTAGGAATAGAATTCAATGTTGAAAATAATTTTAACTAGAAGCCTGAGGATTTTTCTCTTTTGTCTCCTAGAATTTAATTTCAATGATCAGGTATCAGATACAAGCCTAAATCACATTTCTTCATAAAAGAATTTTTCTCACTGTATAGCCTTATAGACTTTTTCTTCATTCTTGGCTTTGAAATTTCATGATGATATATCTGAGAATCTTCATTTTTTTTTTCATTCAGAGTGAACAATTCCAATTTGGAGTTTGGTGTCTTTTTTCACTACTAGGAACTTTTCTTCCATTATCTCTTTGATAATTCCTTCCCTCTATTTTTTCCCTCTCATTTTAGACTTAAAGGAGATTCAACCACATGGATTCCTTATCAATGTCTGATTATTTCTCCCAAACTTTCTATCTCCTTTTCCTTTTTGTTAAGCGATATTTTAGAAATATTTTTAAAATCGTCCAATTATACATTGAATTTCCAAGAGCATTTTGTTTTACTCTGGCTTACTTGTTTGGAAGAGGTTCAAAAAATTATCTTCTCAAAGATTTCTCATGTTAATTATAGTAGTTATTATTTGTTTCCTTGGAAATTAAAGATCAAGACATCAGGAGATCTGGTGTCTGGTGAGGGCATGCTTCCTGACTTGCAAGTGGTTGTCTTCTCATTTTATCCTCACGTGGAAAAAAAACACCCAGAGAACAATAGCTTCTTTCTCTTCTCATAAAGACACTAAGGCACTAATCCCATTATAGGGGCTCTACCCACAACAGCCTCAGCTAAATCTAGTTACCTTCCAAAGATTTCACCTCTTAATATCTTAAGAGGTCACAGTCCTCCTTCTTAATATCTTAAGAGGTGAAATCTTTGGAAGGTTAGGATTTCAATAAATTCTTAGGGGTGAGGATTTTAATAAATCAATTTCTGGGGGACAAAAAAATCAGGAGTTAACCAGTACAGTTAGTCCATCAGTCAGACTTTCTTCTATATTCTCCTTCTAGTGCCCTTTTGCGTGCAAATGGATACATTAAGTCAAACACCTTGAACAAGAAAGTATGATAAAATTTTGAACATTTTGATCAAGATGATTAAAATTTTTACATTTCCGTGTCACCAAAAAGTGCTTTATTGCTTCCACACTGCCTTTAGTCTACAGCCAATATATATATTTTTGGAACAGAACCACATCAGGCCCTGACAATTTGATCACTGTCACTTTCCTATCTATTTGGTTTAAAAATGAACTCCATGCTATGCAGCCTTCCAAAGATGCTCCATACTTTCAATTTTCTTTCTTTCCCTCGCTTTCTCTCTCCTGCCTCCCTCTCCCCCCTCTTTTTCTTTCTTTCTTTCTTGATTAGAGCTTTATGGATCTACACAGTTATATAGTAGTTGGGTTTTGACAAACTCATACATACATGGAAATTGATTTTAGTTCATGATCCATCCTTTTCCTCCTCTTTTTCCCTCCCCACTTCTCCTTCCTCTGCTAGACTTCCTTTCGATGGCCTATGAATTAGTATTTGATTGGTTCTTTGTGTAATCTTATTCTTCCCTCCCTCTTTCATTTATTTTACTCTAGCTTCCACATAATGAGAGCCAACATTCAACACTGGAGTTTCTGGAATTGGCTAATTTCACTTAGCATGATGTTCTCCATTTTCATCCATTTATTGGCAAATACCATAATTCCATTCTTTCTGATAAAATCTCAGTGTGGTTTTGATGTGCACATCCTTGGTTGCTAGAGATGTTGAACATTTTTTAATGTATTTATTGACCTTTCAAGGTTTTTCTAGCCATAAGTTTCTGTTTAGTTCTTTGTAAATTCTAAATATTAATTTTCTATTGGAGAAGTAGCTGGCCAAGATTTTCTCCTATTCTGTAGGCTCTCTTCACCCACTTAATTGTTTCCTTAGCTGTGCGGAAGCTTTTTAGTTTAATGGCATCCCACTTATTGATTGTTGGTTTTATTTCTTGTGCTTTGAGGGTCTTGTTAAGGAAGTCTGTGTTGGCACCTATATGATAAAGGGATTGTTTCTGATCTAATTTCTAAGTCTGATGCATTTTGATTTGAGTTTTGTGCAGAGTGAAGGATAGGCATTTAATTTTATTTTTTCTACATACAACTATTCAACTTTTTGGAGCCATTTCTTAAAAGGCTGTATTTTCTCCAAGATACATTTCTGGCATCTTTGTCAAATATCAGATGCTTTCAAATTTCTGTGTCCTTGTTCATGCTTTTATTCTCTGCCTGGTGTCACAGTCCTCCTTCTTCCACTTTTTGAAAATGCCATCATGTTTCTAGAAGCAGCTGATACTTTCTTTAGAACTTTCTCCAAAGCACCAGGCAGGACTAATTATTAAAACATTCAAAGAAATCTATTTAGCAACGTGCACTGTGCCAGGAGATGAAGACATTTAAAGAGATGTAAGGCGCCTCCCTCACACCAACTTAAAAGTGCTAAAATTTTATTACCAATGACATATCTAATCTCATATTACAAATCTATTTACCTTTCCCAATAAAAAGTGATTTGAGTTTCACCGATTGTTGCAGGGGGGAAGGGAGGCCTTCCAGGAAACTGGCAGCTTAAAGATCCTTCTTCAAATTCTAATTCTTACAATCAAGTCAGAATGATTTCAAATATGTCACTCAGAGTAACAAGCATGAGTTTCCTGAAAGGATAGGAAAAGGGACATTTTTTAAAAAATATTTTTTTTAGTTGTAGATGGACACAATACCTTTATTGTGTTTATTTAGTTTTTTTTCTTTTTTTTAATGTGGTGTTAGAGCTCGAACCCAGTGCCTCTCATATGCTAAGCAAGCACTCTACAACTGAGCCACAACCCCAGCCCAAAGGGACATTCTTATAGAAGAGAGTGGATCTTCTCGGTGAGAAGAAGTACAGTGTGCCTCTCCTACACTCCAGTTTTATTGGACATCCTACAGAAGTTTCCACAGAGTCCTGCCCAGGTCCACTTTTTGACTTGTAACCAAGAGCAGGAGGACATCAGACTTTCAAGTGTCCACTGCCATGACCTAGAGAGGTCACTTTGGCCCTTGCTAACCAGTTCTAAATAGATTCTTTTTTTTTGCATTACAATTTTTAATACACCATTATACAATAATTTATCATATCTCTGATTATATATAAGGTATGTTGACACCAAATTCACATCTTCATACATGTATTTTGTATAATGATGAGGGTCTCCTTTAACCTTAAATTCTTACAGATTTTATGATTAGGAGGAAATATCCTTGTCTTCCTGAGTTTCAGGATCTGGTCTGTAGAAAGGGTCATAAAAGTCTCCCCCTTCAGGGTATTGGGTTGTTCTTATCTACATTATTTCAGGCCTGCATTTCTCCTGCAGATAACAGGTAGTTTGCTGAAGAATGTGACATAGCTTGTCCACTTGGGCCAGACATGGCTACAGGTAAATTGCTTCTAGGTAAAGAAAGCATGTAGGGGGTCAGCATAGTGGACCCATTTCACATGTGGAATGTTCAATCTGAAATATAGATATTTGAGTATATTGTATTAGCTCTAAAACTGAAAAAAAATGTGGGGGGAGATGACTTGCTAAAAGCACATGAGCAGAATAATCAATGTATGCACAGTGGGTGTGGATTATATTAACTCTAACATCAAGAGAGATAAAATGCTGCCCAGCATTCAAAAAGTTTTCAAGCTCCGACATCCAAATGCATCCTAATTATGCTTTCACTTTCTGAGATGAAATATTTCTAATGTTTTATCTTTTAATGAAAGACTGCCATCTTAGTGACAATCCAAACCAAATTGCTTTTCTAAGGGACTTCATTATGCTTTCTTTGTTGTTTCCACTATCATTCTGATAATACTTCTAGGTGAAATCATCATTTAAAAATCTGAGAAACTGGAATTGTTCATACATATCTTCTCAGTGAACACACATAGCAGAAAAGTTTGAGAACCTTAGGCTATTCACAGGAGAAGGGAATATGGGGGTTCTTGTTAATTTTTATGTTGATATTTCACCTGAAAGAATTTTAGATTTATTTTATTTTAGAATTTATTTTTATACTTTTAGGCTTTTTAAAATTTTAATATTAGTTTATGTGAAAGACCTTCAAATTTGCCTTAGAAGTACTTAGCAAATGCTTTTTAACTTTTTTTTTGAAAAGAATCATCAGTTTCTGCTTTTATAGAAAGATACAGAACACATTTCTTCTTTTTTGAAACTTAGTGCTTGTTTTTCTACTAATTTCAATATTAAACATTGTATGATTTCAGCAGTGATCAGTTATTTTTCCTACACAAATTCAAATGCTATGATTCAAAGGTGTCCCTCAAAATTTTTGTGTTAAAAACTTAGTCCCCAAAGTCATATGTTAATAGTGTTTGGAAGTGGGCCTTTGAGTGGTAATTTGCATTAAATAAGGCTGCCTTCTATGAGGGGCTTAGGCCCTCACCAGATCCTGTGTGTGAGGATGGCCTTAGGCCTGAGTCTAAGCAACTCCATTTTAAAAATTCCATTTTAAACCTGCAGTCTCACCAGGCACATTCAACAGAGCCGTCCAGTATGGCCTCAGACAAGTTACTTCCCCTTACCCTGATAAACAGAGTAAAGCCTCTGGCAGGCTGTCCTCCCCTGATGAGAGGGAAGGCGAAAATAACTGGGTGGAGACCACCAGACCAGATGTTTCTGACCCCAGGGTAAATGATGTCAAGGAGAAATCCTGTGATAGCTGATAAGGATTGAAACAGGGGTCAAAAGCCTCAAAATTTAGTGTAAATAATAGAGCTAATAATTAGAGATTCAGCCAGACAAAACACGGATGAGCTTGAGCTGGACAGCCTGATGAGGACCTGACATCCCATCACTTGTCATCATTTTCCTGATCCTCTGTGTGATCCTCACCGCTCTCAAACTCTAGCACCTCATCTGGACCTTGGTAAGAGCTGCAACTTCTCCATAGACCCTTTCCTCAACTGGTTGTCCACTCTACACCAGGAAAACCTGCCTTGGCTCCGGACCTGATCACTGCAGTCTGAGTGAGTGTGTATCTGCTGGACTTAAAGCCTAAGGTTTTAGATTAAATTTAGCAAGCAGAGGGAATGTCTATCATTAGCCTGTCATGATTAAGTGTGTTTGCAATGCTTAGAATTAATCTAGAATTGTTTGCTGTGAATTAATTAATCTAGAATTGTTTGCTGTGAATTGATTATGTCTATTGCAGTGCCTAGCATTAAGGATTGTCATTTCCTTGATTAAGAAGCTATAGAGTGAAATTTTATTGAGTAATTTGAGTGAATAAAATATTGAAAGGGGCAGAAGCTGGTGGACATTCATTATTTCTCCCCCTCGGCTTCATATGTCCCAATTTTGCCCCCTTGCAACACTGCAGCTATGCTTGGACTTCCCAGTCTCCAGAACCATGAGCTAAATAAACCTTTAATTGTAACTGGATGTGGTAGAGCACATCTGTAATCCCAGCTATCCCCGGGGGCTTGAGGCAAGAGTATAGCAAGTTCAAGGCAAGCATGGGCAATTTAGCAATACCTTATCTCAAATAAAAAATAAAAAGGGCTGGGGATATAGTTCAGTGACAGAGCTTTGTCACTGAACTATATCCCCAGCCCTTAGTTAGGGCCTCTCTAAATTGTTGAAGCTGGCCTTGAACTTATGACCCTCCTAACTCATCCTCCCTAGTCACTGGGATTACAGGCATGTGCCACTCATCTTAATCATTCTTCTCTTTACTGTCCTCCATGAATGTGCCAAGAATTGTGCTGCCTTGGAGAATTTGAACGTTGTTTCTTCTAATGTCTCACTCCTTCTTTTTGGTCTTTTCTCCACTCTTACCCTATAAAACCATCCTACATTAAATAGTAGAATCCCTGACCTACTATATAAAATAAAAATATCCTTCACCCTGGCATTCTCTAACTCCCTTATGCAGATTTGCCTTTCTTTTTATACCCATATCTCACCTAAAATACTCTGGTATTTATTCATTTTAATAGTCTGATTCCACCTATTAGAATGAAAGTTACCCAAAGGTAGGGACTTTTTGCCTTTATTTTATAAGTTGCAGTAACGCCAGCATTACAATATCAATCTCTCAAGAACTAGATGCAAAAATATTTGCTGAAAACAAAACTAATCTAAAAGCAAGTAATACATTGATTTTGTTTTGAATATATACTAGCATAAAGTGTGTATAAGTGATTACAATTTTAATATCTTTATAAATGCTAATTTTAATATTAACAAGAAACCGTTTTACAGTTTAGCAATAAATGTTTCATGAATTGTTAATTGCCTGCCACACCTAGAGTTTTTTTTATAAAGAGCACAGCCACAAGTCATTCTTTCCAAACAACAGTGTCAAGCTTTGGGTCACGTAAGTAATCTTATTTCTCAAGCCATATCTTGTAGGGCCAGTGATTCCTGCCCAAAGCAAACAGTAGCTTTCAGTTACAAGCAGTGGAAAACCTGGGTCAAACTAACAAATAAGAGGAATTCATTGTCTCTCTTGATTGAAAAGTCCCAAGAGTCAGAAAATTTTCTAACATTAGCACTCTGATTCTCTTTCTCTAATTTTGTCTCATCATGATTCTCTTTTATGTGGTGGCTGTTTCTCAGAAGGGTGTACTTTATTACAAAATGGATATCAGCAAAATACAGGGACTCATGCTTCTTTATTCCCCTCCAAGGTATAGAGAAGACTACTTTCATGAATCAGTGCAAAAATCCCACCAGCCCAACCAGGCCATGAGATTTTTGACAAAGATCCGACAAAGATCAAGTTTTGAACACATCGCTGTGGCCAAGGCAAAGATACCAATAAACATATCACTTTACAACTAGGGTGTGTTCACTTCTAAACCAACTACACTGCTATACTCAGGCAGAAGAATGGTGTGGGAGCTGCACAACCAGAATGTTTTGCAGATGTCACAATCATCAAGAGTTTTATAAAATTTTGTGGGAAGAAGCCACATTGGAGAGAAAAGAGATATGAATGTGTGGCAGCAAGGACAGAAGATCATACTCACATGGTTTTTATTGGAGCAAAGGAATGAAGCAATCAGGGTCGTGGAGTGTCAGGTCACAGGATGATATGTTTGTCTTAAAATAAAAGTCCCTATGGCTTACTTTATCCTTTGGGGAATAATCCTGTTGTGAGAAGAGAAAACAGAAAACCTGGTAACATAGAAAGAATGGACCAGAACTGATTTCTGTCCCCCCAAATTCATATTATGATATCTTTTTTTTTTTTTTTTTTTGGTGCTAGGGATTGAACTCAGGGGCACTTAACTATTGAGCCACATCCCCAGCCCTTTTTTGTCTTTTATTTAGAGACAGGGTCTCACTGAATTGCTAAGGGCCTTGATAAGTTGCTGAGGCTAGCTTTGAACTTGCGATCCTCCTGCCTCGGCCTCCAGAGTTCCTGGGATTACAGGCATGTGCCACCATGCCTGGGTATTCTGATGTCTTAAAACCCATCCAGAGTGCAACCATACTTGAATACAAGGTCTTTGAAGAAATAATTGAGTTTAAATGAGGTCTTTAGGGTAGATCCTAACCCAGCATGGCTGGTGTTGGATAAGGAGAAATTTCAGACACAGACCAACCCAGGAAATACCATATGAGAACTCAAGGAAGAAGAAGAAGGCCATCTACAAGCCAAGAGGAGCCTCAAACTGAAATGAATCCTACCATATATCCCAATTGTGAGAAAATGCATTGCTGTTGTTCAAATCACCCAATCTATGGGATTTCTTATGTTAGCCTGAGCAAATGAATACAATACTACATCAAAGCAGAAGAGGCTTCAAGAGGGCTTGGGGACAAGAGCATGAACAGAGAGGCTAGATGAATGATTAGTCTTTCACAGTATGAGGGACAATTCTTCCCTTTGAATAAGGAAAGGTTGGTTTCTATACAACTGTTTGTTGAGGTGATCAGGTCTCATCAGATAATTTCTTGCAATACTGGGGACTGAATCCAAGGCACTCACCACTGTGCCATATCCCCAGACATTTTATTTTTATTTTTTATTTTTGAGAAAGAGTCTTGCAGAGTTTCCCAGGCTAGTCTTGACCTTGTGCTTCTCCTGCCTCAGCCTCCTGAGTACCTGGAATTTCAGGTATGTACCACTATACGCAGCAATTTCCATTTTTAAAATGAAATACAATAGGAGTTATTTTTTGTTTAGGCATGGAGAAAGATAGGCCATGAGAAGTGGAAATTTAGGAAGAATATAGAAGGCATAGAATAATTACTATACGATAAGTGAAAAAGCAGCAATGCTTGACAAGCTAACCCTATTGTTGATATTCCTGTGTGATTTTATAGGCAATGATTTCAGAGTTTTCCTGCTGTTTCACAAAAACTATCCTATCTTAGATAGATATTTCAGTGTCTTGCTTAGTTTAATGCCATTTAACAAAATATTCTCCTGACTTCCTCTAATCGAAATTCAATGTCAAAAAGCACTTTTTGGTACCCACACTGGTCTACCGTCATGGATAGGGACACAATGCCCAGTCTTCCATCCCTGTGACAGTAAGGTCTTAGGACAAATCGGTACAATTGTATCTTATGACTTAGATTTTTCCATTGCTTCACTGAAGGGAATGAATACAATGATTATGTCAAAATGTATATTTTGGGACCGTTTCAAAATATATCTAAGGAGAGAATCAATGGATTCTTGGATACATTAGATGGTAAAGTTCAGAGGGGAGAGGCATATTTGCATCTACATTTCTGACTTGGGTAATTAGTTTGATAGTCATACCATTCGCTGTGATATGGAAACAGGAGGGAAAACATGATTGAGGAAGGAAATAATAAATTAAGCACTACAACCAATATAAAGCACAGGAAATTATTCTGAGAGGATTAAGAATCTTTGTTTGTAGGCAGTTTACCCAGAAGGTAAAAGAAAACCATTTACACAGGAGGCAGACTGATAAGGTAGAGCAGGTGGGTCAAGGAGGGAGGAGGGAAAGAAAAAGCTCTGAGGAATGAGACTGATCAAATTATGTGCATGTATGAATATAGCATAATGAATCCCACTGTTATGTATTTTAAAAAGAAAGAATGAAAGAAAAAACCATTTACAATCTCTTGTCAAAGCAAAAAGAAATCTTTATTTTCTTTCTTTTTTTTAGCAAAGAAAAAAACCCAAATTCTAGTTTTGTACCAGTGTCACATTTGATACTAAAACTCTCTTTAAAATCCCTATAAATGAATATCAAATCCTAGCTTTGTCTATAAAGAACAAAATTCCTTTCCTGTAAGCCTTCTACAACCCTTCACATTAATTCAGATTTTCCCATATTTTTTCCTTTCTCATTCTACAACAGCCTATCATTTTTCTTTTTGGACAAAATAATTCTTCATGTTCTATAAAAGAAAACAGCCTATATAACTTGCATAATTAATTCATCATGAATCTAAAGTTTTAAGTTACCCAAAGACTTTGGAAACTATCTTCAAGCTGCCATACTTCATACACAGCATAATTACAACTGAAATCAGAGCTTTGGCTATGCCCAATTTCATTAGTTACTGGAAATATTAGGAATAGTCAAGATCTAAGATAGTAAAGAGAGTAAAGAGGTGTTGGAAAGGGAGAAAAATAAGCCATTTTGAAGAATCCCCAAGTTTCTCAAAGAGCCTTTTTAAGTTCTAAATTGCCTTTGGTAAAATTTGGCTATTGAAGATATTAAACTGGTTCAATGCAATAATGGTAAAGTATGTAGTCACATGAAGACAGTAGGAAACCACAGGAAAGAAGATACCCATAGAATGAGAGTTACCCATGAGAGCAACACGTGGCCAACACCAATGAGAGCCAAGGGAACTCATGCACTATCTGTGGGTCTCAAGTATTTTAGGAAACTCCCAAGTTTAATCCCTAGGTGAGTGGATTCTGGGTCCTAGAAAACACAGAGAAGGCCTCACAGAAGGGCAAAGAAAACGTCTTTGCCCTACAGAACAAAAGTGACTCATGCTGTAACAAACCAATATCCTGAGTCCTGATGAGATTAAGAATTGTGGTCCACC
The DNA here is from genome assembly GCF_964194105.1 of Spermophilus citellus. NCBI lineage: Eukaryota > Metazoa > Chordata > Mammalia > Rodentia > Sciuridae > Spermophilus > Spermophilus citellus. The sequence goes on along the minus strand of NC_138191.1, from coordinate 52,975,421 downwards.
ACCATGGACTTGATTTCTCCAAGCAGGAAAGGACACAAAGTGTCCAAGAAGCCAGCATGAATACCTGGGTAAAGACAGCAGGGTCCGGGGATAATCAGCACTGCATCCCAGGATAATATCATTAGTAGTGAAAAAAAATTTACAGATGTAGTAAGGTGATGACTTCTTTAAAAGTATTATTAATGTATGTATGTATTTATTAATTAATGTATGTATGTATTTATTTCATTGGGGATACTGAAAGAGGAGGTGTCCTGAAAGCTGTTAGATTTATCAAGTTGAGCCTTAAAACAGAGAAATCTCAAAATACGGATTGAATAGTTGTTGTCATGTAGAAGCAATTGAAACCATTCAAGTGAATGGAATGATTGTAACCAAAGGAGAACGTGTAAAGAGAGAGGAGGGTAAAAACCAAAATTCTAAGTACCACTAACCTTTAGAGACAGAGTAAAACAGAAAAGTCTTGCAGAGTAGCAAGTAGTACCTAGATAGACAAGAGAAAATCCAAATCCACATAATCCAACCAGATAGGATCTTTCATGAAGGAAGCAGAAATGGGAATTTTGGAGCAGGGAAGGTTAATATATCTGCAATACAGATTACAGATTGTAATGAAATGAGCCAAACAGATGTGAAAGATGGGAGTAGAGAAGTGACCTGTCTGGTTGAATTGCTTGTTGTGGCTGATCATTCCTCACTATCCAGGAATACCATTTTATATTAGGGTGAATTAGTTAGGATACCTCACAGTCTTCTCTGAGGCCACCATGAATGCCCAATAGGAACACTGAGGAATGTCTGCCCAACATCACCAAGGATTTCTCTTTTCTGATATTTTCCTGAAACTAATATTTATTTATGCAGTGTTCTTCAAAGAAAATTTAAATATTCATTTACTCAAGAGTTTATATGGTGGGTATTGAAAACACTGCTAGATGTTAGATGCTTCCATGTCTAACCAACTAATCCAAGCTTTGCCTAATTTAAAAACAAACAGAAAAAAACCTCAACTAAGTATAGGGGCATATGCCTGCAATCCCAGTGACTTGGGAGGCTGAGGATCCTAAGTTTGGGGCCAGGCTCAGCAATTTAGTGAGGTTCTGTCTCAAAATAAAAAGGGTGGAAAATGTATCTCAATGTGTTAATACCCAGCATTGTAAAACAAATATAAAAACAAAACACAAAAAGAGAAACAAACCCCCCTTCCGTTTTCCAGACTTTATGTAGCTATGGATGCTTTTGTGACACAGATCTAGTTAGTGAGAAGTGAGTGGATTGTTACATATTGGTGCTTCCAAAAACAGTATGTCTTTTCCTAGTTTTAAAAAGAAAGGACAGATTGGTGACATTTACATTTTTCCTTTTGCCTTTACTGTTTCTTCCTAATGAGAATACAGACTAAATAGATGCAGACTAAATATATAAAGGCAATCCACTATCCATTATGAAATCTTGAAACCATAAGCCACATACTAAGGATGTCAAGCAGGTAGCTAGAACAATTATCTCTTCTTGACTTCAGAATGCCTGACTTCTTGTTGCCTAAAAAAATAACAAACAATAACTCCTTATTTTTTTAAATTTACTCTAGATACTATGCAACTACGATAGACAATATACACCTAAATACTATTCTCCCAGACTCATCCTACCCAAGGACAAACTCATGGGAGAAATATTTGTTTTCATGCTCCCAACACTACTTTTGCCTTTGGCTTCTTCTCTTATTATCTCCTTTTCCCCACATTCTTGGGGACACTGTTTTTCATGTTTGTGCCACTACACATTCAACCACCCCTTCCTAGAGCTCACTCCTCACCTCCACACATCACTTACCTCATATAGATAACCAGATTCCCCATAAGTTTCTGCTTAGCTTCTGCCTCCTCCACCAAGCCTTCTGGACCCTTCATATTGAGGTTGGGGTTTCTTCTATGTGTCCTGTGACTACCTTCTCCTCACCCCTGACCCCTGCAATGCTGATCACATGATGCTGTCCACTTGTTTACTTTTTTTTTTCTTTCCACAACCCTGTCTAGAATGCAGTCCCCTCAAAGCCAGCATTTCTGTTTGGTTCACTGTTTAATATAAAACCAACAATAAGGCATGGCTCAAAGTATATATTGAACACATGCATTTGGAATTGATAAATATGCACACACAGATACATCCATACATACATGCTTACAAACAAAAATCATCTGAAGTCTTTGGCACTGGAAGAAGAAGACACGTAATTATAATTATATCTGTAGTCATACTTGAGTTTTACTACTTATTTACTAACCCTGTGTTCTGGAGTAATTTATGTATTCCTCTAGTGCCTCTAAATATTAAATAATACAATAACTAAAATAATCAGTGCTGTGAGTTATTGGTGTGTACAAAGTAGAATGGTATCATAAGTGCTGACTTTATCCTCTTTATCCCCAACACACATCTTCTCTTCCAGTTAACACAACCCTCTGCTCAATAATTCATTTAAAGCTTTCAGCTTCTCAGTGGTCTCAGTATCCTTGTTTACACTCAGATTCTTTTAATTTCCTCACCTATATTATCAGAAAAAAAATGCTACAATTTCTAAAGCATATAAAAAAGTGTAAAAAGAAATATCTGTTTAGATTTTTTTCACAAATATAAGTTAGGGAATATGCACACATGAGGAATATTACGTTTTTAGTCAAACTTAGTGAATGCAGGTTTTACATGTGATGAATGGTATCAAAAAAACTATGGACTGGGGCTGGGGTTGGGGCTCAGCAGTAGCACACTTGCCTGGCATGAGTGAGGCACTGGGTTCCTTTTTCAGCACCACATGTAAATAAATAAAGATCTATCAACAACTAAAAAAATATTTAAAAAATACTTTATGGACTGATGGAAATATTTTATGTTATCATTGTGTTTGTAGTTATGCAATTATATGAAATTGGCAAACTCACATTTAAATTTGGTGAATGTATTGAATATAAACTATACCTAATTAATGTTAATTTAAATTTTAAAACCAACGATAGCATCTATTTCCAGTAATAGAAGACTAGGTAATTGAGACCAACTTCTCTATCAGAAAAAAAGGAAAACAAAACAACAACAACAGCAAAAGACAAAACTGAGCCAGGCATGGAGGCATGCATCTGTAATCCCAGCTACTCAGGAGGCTGAGGCAGGAGGATCATGAGTTCAAGACCAGCCTGGGCAATATTGTGAAACCCAGTCTGAAAATAAACAAACAAACAAAATAAGAACAAAAACGTGAATTAAATATTCAAAATATATGAAATGTGATTTTTGTCTTAAAGGCTTTTGGCAATCTAGAAATATAGAATTTTAGCCTTTCCCATCTCATAGGAGTACACCAGAAGCCCATATCCTCTATAATATGGAAGTTCAGTGGCAGCATCCCATCTCATCTCCCACAGCAAACTGGGTTCAAAAGGGTTACACAGCTGAGTAAAGGATACTAGAAATTAAATTTAAATTTTCCTTAAATTTAGTTCTTTTTTTTCAGAATATAAAGGGCTTTAGGAACAAGTAACAATAAAAAAAAGATACTTCAACTAACCAAAGCAATAAAAACACAAATCAATTTATTTCTTCATATTCAGGGTCTCTGATATAGACTTTCAAACATGCTTGATAAAATATGTAATGTGGATCCAGGTATTTTCCCATCTCTGATCTGCTAACTTCATGATGTTGGTTTTGTTTTTTTGGATAAGTCTTGCTACCGTTCCAAAAGAGGCTCAATAGTTCCTGATGTCCTATTCAGAATCAATGCCACTGGATCTTCAGAAGTGAGATGAGTATCACATGATAGAAGTAAGGAGAATTGCATGTGGACAGAAATGAGTCCATCTGTATGTTTGAAAACTGGAGCTTCTATTTTCTTTATAGAAATAGCAGAGAGACAAAGTCACCTGCTGGGAGTAAGGAGGGAGGTTGGGCAAGCAAAGTTCAGAAGACATTTGAAACAGTCATTGCAGGGAGTAAGAATGAGAGCAGAGCAAAGGAACACAATAGAATAACTGAGCTTCAGTGAGGACCCAGCTGAGGAGGGTGATTACAAAGTTAAACTGATCATGGTCTTTCATGTACAGTGATTCTTTCCAGCAGTATAAAGTTCCTCAGGTGTGGATATTGAGACGATGACTAGTTGTTAGTATCCAATTTGGGGACATTAGAGGCACCTGCAAAAGAAGAGAAGCAGAGCAAGTGGTTTGAGTGTTAAAATAACTGGACTGAAGAAACAGGAGATCTGAGCTACATAGAGTTGAATTACAAGTTAAGAAAGCATCCAGTGAGACACAAGAATGGTATAGGGACAATATTGTAAGAACATGTTAGAACAGAAGGAGATTGTGCTCAGGAAACAGAAGGGTTGAATTTGTACATTTGGTGACAGAAGAAATTTTGAAAAAAATCTAAATTCCTTATAGACCAAGAAAACATGAATGTATTTCTCCTTTAAATTTAAGAGAAAAGTCAAAATTCTTTGTTGCATTTGAGTAAAAGCTAACTTCCCTGTGGATATCCACATTATCCCTCTCTCTGGAAAAAATCATGAGTTTTGATACCTATTTCATGTTCATAAATACATAGCCACAGAAAATATATATTATTGGTTTGCATGGATATATATGGATAAGTTGATGTATATATTTGATGTTTATAAATCATTGTACAACTTGATTTTCTAATTTTGTAATATTTTATTTAATAATCATATCTGATGCTCTTGGATATGTATAACAGTTTTTCATTTTGTTAATTAACTAGATCATTTTATCACATGAATATATGACATTTAATTTAATTTATTCTTCTTTGGAAATGCATCAATAAGGGTTCAATGCAAGAAACAAACATCTGTGTGTATATTAAGCAAGTAGAGATAGAATAGGTCTTAGAAAATAATTGGAAAGGTTAAAAATGGAGGATTCTCAGCAGGTTCTTGAGAACATCTTCCCAAACAATATGGAATTAACCAGTTAAAGCAGCTATTACCTCTGAGATTGTCTAAAGCTCTAAAAAATTAAAACAACAACAATGCTCCTATTGCTTCCACCAAAACTGCCTCTCGATTCTTTGGAAGCTGGAGATTGGATCCTGGAATGCTACTTTTGTCAGAAACATTCAATCAAATAATAGCAATAGCAAAATCTGTGCATTTCTACCACCTCACTTACAAATTAGAGCAGGAAGATAGTGTCCAATTCATTTCTGCCCTATGAATTTTTAATGTATCTGATTAGTTCACCCTAATTTTACCTAGAACCTTTTCTGTAATAGTTTCTGGGAAATGAAGTTTTAACTTTCCAACTTCTAAGCATAGGAGGTAATATGAAATGTGAGTGAGCTGATGTAGAATATCCAAAACCAAATGAGGGCTTTTGCATTATTCCCAATTCTTTGAGATTACAAAAATGCTATGATAGGGAACCCTGTGTGTGTTTAGGAATCTGTCTTGCCCTCTGAAGATTTTTTACAAACTTAAACTCCATGTAACAAAATTTGAAAAAAAAATTAACCTTGGTTTCTTGGACGATTATATAGATAAAACACTTGAATTTATCATAAACTTTATGTTTTTGTGTGTGTTTCAGAACTTTTCTTACATACTTAAAATTCACTTGCATGTATTTTTTTTTTCTGACAGTAAAAGTGCTTGGCTGAGTTGAAGTAGTCAAGAAAGTGTTTGGAGTTGAAGAAAATAAGGAGATAAGTAGATGAGGATGAGTAGATTCACTCAGAATGACTGCAGGATTTTGAGTTGAAAAACAGTGAACCTGATTACAAATATATCAAATGTTAAGAAGAGTTACAGAGAAGTAATGAGGCGGGCTACCAAAAACAGGTAGCATATGCTATATCCAAATTAACTATGGCTTGAGGGGTTGTGGATATGTAAGTTCACACAACCAATGAGTACCATAGGTTCTTGTGAAAGGCAGCAGGCTAAGATGGCTACCTTTAGGGAGCACATGGTCAGATGTTCCTCAACACTGTTGTCAAGTTATTCTTTTCATACAGCCAATTTAAAAAGAAATAAATCATTTTACCTATAAAATCCTTCCTGTTATCTTTTAAGAAGAAAACAATAAAGTTCTACCTTGTAATATCAAAATTTTTTATGACATGCTTGTAATAATAACCAGTCCCATGATAAGAACTATTATTCTTCCAAAAGGATAAAGTCAAGGTTAAAAATTGATGTTGATTTTCTATAAACATTCCAATTGCTGTCTCTCTCTTCTCAAAGTATGTTAATAATTTACTGCAAATTATATCTTTGTTTTCAAGAGTACTTTGGACGTGGTAGTTTTAATATACTTACTTGTCTCATAGTTTTTTTTTGGATCATCATTATTCACAGTCCAAATTTAAAAGTTGATTCTTTAGAACTTTTCAGTTTTCTTAATCTATATCTAACATCAATTATTTAAAACATTCCTACAGGCCAAAGTGTTGATACCGTTGGTCAGTTTTCTATTACTGTGACAAAATACCTGAGCTAAGAAACCTTCAAGGAAGAAAGGTTTATTTGGGTTCATAGCTTTAGAGTTTTCAATCCATGGTCTTGCTTAGGACTGTGGTAGCACAGTACATCATGGTGAAAGTACATAATAGAGAAGGTTTCTTTACTTCATGGCAGCTGGGAAGAGAAAAGAGAGAGTTAGGAAGGAGCCAGGATACCAATATTACCTCCTAGTGCATGCCCCAATGATCTGACTTTCAATAGTTCCCACCTCATAAAGACTCTACCACTTCCTATAGCTCTGTGGGCTGGGACAAAGCCTTCAACACGTGGGTATTTACATGCAGATACTAAGAAAATTGTTTAATGGGTTTCTTTCTGAAACAAAACTGCAATTTTAATTAATGATGATTAAAGAAACAAAAAGTTTCCTCAAAATCGTGCATTACAAAAATCCTCTTTCAAGCTTTGTATCATAACATAAAGTGAAAACTTCTCTTGCTCTGAGCAACTTTCTGAACTTTTCATGTCATTCACTGAAAATAAGCCTTTGAGACAACTTCCAGAGTGGCTGCATGTGGGGATCTGCAGATCCATTCCTCAGTAAAATGACAATAAATCATGAAAATTGTTGTTGTTATTATTATTGTTATTATAATTTTATGATACTAGGGATAGAACCCAGGGTCTTATGCCTGCTGGGCTCTACCATGGAGCTACTTCCCAGTCCTTTTATAATCTAACTTTGAGACAAAGTCTCCCTATGTTTCACAGACACCCTTGAACTCATGGTTCTCCTGCCTCAGCCTCTGGAGTCACTGGGATTATATGCTTTTTGCCACCATGTCCAGCTAAAATATTATTTACATTTTTTTAAAGTCTGGAAGTCAACCTAAGGGCATATGGGAAATTAGCAACATTTAACCAGGGAAGTCTACTGAATCTTGGTTTGAGCAGATTGGTAACTCTTAAGTTACAACTTTCTTCCTAAGGTCCTTCACTCCCAGCTCATGGTGTTGGAAGCTGTATTCTAGGTGCTTGTGACAATGAATACAAGGATCCCTCTCCCTCTAGGTCAAATTAAAGGACTACAGTAACCCCCTGTAGGAGAACAGGCCATCTATACTCCTGTTTCCCTCTCCTCTTCTCCCTGATGCTTAGGCTAAATGAGAGGCAAGTGCAGCCAAGATGAAGGGCACACTTATTTCCAATGCTGGCTCACAGAGACTCTGTCTTACATGTGACAGGCAGGAGTACTATGGCCCAGGTCATCCTTACACTGCTCAGGTATGGGGCAGAAGTTCCACACTCTGAGGACAAAACCCCCATGGTCAGATCAATCCACAATGGAAAAAAATATTTTTTTTTTGAGAAAAAAATCATTTAAACAATCAATGGACTATCTCAATCTTTTAAAAACATTCATAAACATGACACAGATAACATCAAACTTCAAAGTTAAAACTGAAAGCTTTCTGTGTAGAATCAAGACAGAGATCTTAGTTACAAAGGGAGGAATATTGCCACCAGGGAGCACAACCATCATTCCAGGACCACCTCCTGTCTCCTCCGAAGCAACAGAGAGCGAAGGGTGCTCCTGTGCTAGCCAGGTGACTGTTACAGCAGCATGTACAAAACACTCAGGGAGAGACCTGCTAAAGATTAATGAAACGGAGAACAGCAGAGCACTGCAATATGGAGTACTCATGCCAGAGAAAAGGAAAGTAAGGAAGCCTAGTGTGCAAGACAAGAGATCCCCTGGGGCATGTGTTGTTATGTTACTATGGCCAATGACTGCAGTCCATGGGAAACTGTCACAATTCAGACCAGATAAGACCAGCAATGGCCCAGAACCTTCAGAAGTGAAGGACTGGTTACCCCACCAGCCTAAGAACCACAACCAGCTGAGGTGCTTGCTTAAGGAAAAAATAACAACAGCATAGGGAGTGGAAGAAGGTAGAATAAATATCAGCTTTAGCACAAGACCAGCTGCAGAAATGTGGACTTTAATTGTCATGAGCATTTACTCTTTATTTTGGTATGGAGTGTGTGTGTGTGTGTGTGTGTGTGTGTGTGTGTGTAGCAAATATCTTGGTTTTATTTCTCACACTCCCTTAATCTGTGACAAAGATGTATTGAATTTATATTATAGTATTTAGAACTTGGTAATTTTACATCATAGTCATTATGCGATGAATTATTGCTATGGTTTGGATATGTGGATCCGCTAAGGCCTGCGAGTTAAAGACTTAATGGCCAGCTTATGGTGCTATTTGGAAGTGGTAGAGAACCTTTAAGTAGTGGGGCCTAGTGGGGAAAGTTAGGTCACTAACGACATGCCCTTAAAGGGAGATTTGGGGATGCCAGCGCTTTCCTAAATCTCTTTTGCTTCCTGGCTGCCCCAGAGTGAGCAGCTTTTTCCACCATGTGTTTCCTGCCATGATATTCTGCCTTGCCACAGACCCAAAGGCAATGGGACCAAGAGACCATAGATCAAAACTTTGAAACTGTGAGCCCAAACAAGCGTTTTCTCTTTGTAAGTTGATTACCTCAGATACTTTTTGTCTCAGTGATGGAAAGCTGGCATAGTTATCGAGGAGAATAGTAGTCATCACTTGAGTACTTTTCCTCATTATCAGGAAAAGGATTATTATGTTGACAGTTGTATTCAGTATAGCTGTAGCACATTAGGTAGAATCACGACCTTGTTATTTGCTTTATTTGTGGATCAAGCATAGTATAAGAAGATATATAGACACACACATGTGTATATGTGTGTGTGTATGTGTGTGTGTGTGTGTGTGTATTGCTAAAAGGGAAAGCCTCTCTGATTTCTTCAATATTTTCATGACAATCTCAATACTTCAGACATAAAAAAGTTGTATTTACCCCACAACGATTCAATTCAATTCTCAGACATCACCTAGATATCATATACTTCAATTCTATTCTGATTCTACCCAGAGTTAGAGTCAGATCCCAGAGGACAAGGCCTCAATCTCATAAGACTTTCCCCATCACCTCAGATGCCAATTGCAAATAGTTCATGTTAAGATTACTCACAACAACTGCCCAACTTGGCTACAAATCTAAGCTTCCTTAGTATGCAAAAGCTAGAATGGCTCACAGAACCAAGGAAGTTGTTTACTTATTAGGTTATCAAGTTTACTATAAAAGATAGAACTCAGAACCATCCAGAGGGAAGGGGTGCCGAGGTCCCTGTATGGGGTAAGGACTCCACACCCTCTCCAGGAGTAGCATGCGCACTGCACCTTGGCATGTTTACCAACTTAGAAGCTCTCCGAACCTCAGCTTTTGTGTCATTACATGGGTGAGGTCCCTTAAATCATTGGTTATGGATGATTAAGTTGATCGCCAGTCCCTCTGCCCTCCCTGGAGTTTAGGGAGAGAGTCTAAAAGATCCACTCTATCACATCATTGGTTCTTCTGGTAACCAGCCCTTGAACCTTAGGGGATTTCCAAATATACCATATCAACATAAACTCAGGTGTGATTGAAAGGGGTTTGTTTTGAGTAACAAATGATGCTCTTTTTTATCTTTATCACCATTATCATTAGGAAATTAAAAGTGTTTTTGGAGCTCTATCCAGAAATCACAGATGAAGAATGAATATACATTTTTTTGGGGGGGGTACCAGGGATTAAATTTAAGGGCACTCAACCATGGAGCCACATCCTCAGCCCCTTTTTTTCTATTTTATTTACAGACAGGGTATCACTGAGTTGCTTAGCACCTCGCTGTTGCTGAGGCTGGCTTTGAACTCTCGGTCCTCCTGCCTCAGCCTCCTCAGGTGCTGGTATTAGAGACATGTGCCACCATACAGGCTACACATTTATTTTTATTTATTTATTTGGTTCTGGGGATTGAACTCAGGGGCACTCAACCACTGACCCACACCCCCCAGCCTTATTTTGCATTTTACTTTGAGACAGGGTGTCACTGAGTTGCTTAGTGCCTTACTGTTGCTGAGGCTGACTTTGAACTTGTGACCCTCCTGTCTCAGCCTCCCGAGTGGTTGGAATTACAGGCGTTTTCCATCATACCTGGCTACATTTATCTTTATATTACAATATCATGGGTATCAAGTTGACAAGAGTTGGTCTTGTGATGGTTAATTATATGTATCAATTTTACAGAGACACAAAGCGCCCACACACTTCGTCAGTTATACTAGTCATGTTTGTAGGGGTTTCTCTGGATAAGTATAACGTTTGAACTCGTAGTCTGAGTAAATTGAATTGAATTTGCTTTCTTTGTTGTGGTCTTGTCCAATGAGTTGAAAACCAGATAAAACCAAAGGCTCCTACAAAGAGAGAACACTTTCTGCCTCTGAACATTGTTTTTCATTTTTTCCTGAGACACTGCAGTCCATCAGACTGGGATGATACTCTTGATTCCTATGTCTCTAACTTGTCAATATTGGGAGTTATATAGTTTCTATAATCTTGTGAAGTCTATGTCTTAAAATAAATCTGTATACATAGGTAAATAGATTCTATTTCTTCAAAGAACTCTCACTAAAATTAAAATAGCAAGAAAATAAAATAGAAGCCAATTATATTAGAATAGAAGATGGGAAACTATTTTTGTTTTGAAATTAGTTGATTTTTGTATATTTAAAATTTTAAAGAATCTTAAAAATACTATTAGAACTAACATTCCAGGTAAGCAAGCCTAGAGGATACAAGATAAATATTTTAAAAATCATATTTCTATACATTAACAACAATTTGAAGGTAAAATTAATAATGCAACTATTTATAGTAGCCTCAGAAAGAATATAATGTCTCAGAATGAATTTAATAAATGAAAATTTATATGCTGAAAACCACTAGAAATTTTTAAAATTGAAGAAGACTTAAATAAATATAAAGATATCCATATCTTTATATGAAAAATTCATTTTATTAAGATTTTTCCCCAAAAAATTAATCAAAAGAGTCAATGAAATCCCTACCCAAATCTCAGACTTTTATTTTAGAAATTGACAAGTTTTTATATATTTCATATGAGGAGACACAAGCGTTCAAACCACAGCATTTCAACACCTGTCTCCCAAAATTTATGTCTTTCTTACATGAAAAACATGCATTAATTCCACCCCCCTAGCCCCCGAAGTCTTAACTTGTTCTAGCACTGACTCAAAAGTCTGAAGTTCAAAGTCTCCCATAAATCAGGTGCAGGGGAGACTCACAGTGCGATTCATTCTGAGGCAAAGTTCCCTCCAGTGGTGAGCCCGTGAAGCCTTACAAATTGTGTGCTTCTAAAATAAAATGGTGAGACAGAAAGAGAACATGAGAGACTTTCCCACTCCAAGAGGGTAAAATATGAAAGAAGAAAGGAGTGAAAGGCCTCAAGCAAGTAGAAAATCCAGTAGGCCAAACAGCATTAACTGCTAATGTTTCACCTTAATGCTCTGCCCACCAGGTCCCACAACTTTGGACAGCTCCACTCCCATGGCTCTGCCCACACCACAGCTCTCCCTAGTTGAAGTTGGGTGTCTGCTTTTCTTTCAAGATATAGTCACAGCCTAGGAGCTATACCAGTTTGGGATCATGAAGTTGGTCATGCTTTCAAGGCTCCACTTGACTTTCTTCAATTGGGGTCCTCTGTAATGAACCTCTCCTTCTAGTGGTTCTCTGTACAGGATCCATGGCTCTTGGAGGCATCCTTTGAAATTTTGATAAAAGTAGCCAACTTCCACAGATTTCTTGGGCACAAGCACTCTGCATTTATCCTGCCAGAGCTGCCCCTAGGGGGAATGCAGAGTGAGGCTGCAGAATGCTTTCCCTGCGTGGTAGCACCAGTAGTGGGGATCCCTCTTTTACAATAGTATGGCCCCTCATCAGGCCCTTAAGTTCTGGCCTGATGTAGGGGGTCCAGCCCCCTGTGATCTCTAAAATGGCTTCAGGGTTTTCTACCATTGTTTTGAAGAACAGGTCCCTACTTCTGTTTAAATTACCAACTAATCTCATTATCCTCTTAATGAATCCCATCTAGCTTCCATGGAGGTGGCCAGTCCATACTAATATTATCAAATTGGCTGCATTCCTTATATTTTTTTTCTGTAAGAGTCTTTCTAATTTTTTAGCTCATGGAATTTCATGAATAGTCTCTGTCCTTTGGATTTTGCTGAAAATCATGTTTTCTTATTATTTTAACATATTTATTTATTTACTTATTTATTTATACAATAAATATCAGAAGACTTGACATTGCCAGTGTCCCATGATAGTGAGGGAAAGTTTTTAAGAACATATATTTTAGTTAAAACTGCAAACATCTCATTTCATTACAAGAACTAACCCCATCGTTGCTGTTGGGAGTCTGAATGAAATTATGGACAAATACAGTAAACATAATTTAACTTAAATTGATAATATTAACAGTCATAGGAATAAAATAATTAAGATTTATATAGCTATTTAGTTCACAAAGGAGTTCATGTGTATTGCTTTTTTTGATCCTCATAACCTTTGAAGTATCTGCTATTAATTACCCCAACTTTGTTGATGAGAAAATTGAAGTTAATAATTTGAAAGACATGCCTGAGTTCTCAAAGCTAGAAAGAAATTTCATGTTAAAAAAAACTGTACACTTGCAGATAATTGGGTATTAATCACAGGCTTGAGGTTATGGCCCTTCCATTAGCTCGTCTTTGCTTCACGTTAATCACCTAGAATTAACTGTTTAAAGGTTACAACTGTCATTTGTGCTATTCAAGTACTTTTGACCCTCTGTCTACCAAATACATGGTATGATTTTTGCCTCATGACACCCTTTAGGTTGAGTGAAACAACATGATCTGTTCTGGCCAAACAGTTAAGAAAAAAATAAACATAAAACAAAACAAAAACAAATGAGTCACTTCTGGGCCAAAGAGATGGGATAGAAAGTAAAAATTTTGCAAGTGGATTATTAGGGGTAACAGTAAGAGGTGTCTCTCTCACTTCCACTCCTTGATTCCTGGGACACATTTTCTACTTATGGGGGAGGAAAACAATATAATATATTCTGATGCAAAGTACATAATCTGGACTGAACCCCATTATTTCAGGATGTTTTCTATCAAATGGCACTATGACAATATTCAGTAAGCCAGTCCATATTTCAGTTAAGCCAGTTATTTCCAGAGTATTAATATTTGGTAAGAACAGTTTATTCATGCATGTAAGCCCATAATGACTTTCTTTGTTGCAAACTATGATCAGCTGTAATGCTAAGGAATTTCATGATGGTGAATAAGACATTCTGTGAATACACTGATGGTGGTGTTGGCAGGAAAGGTAAATTCATATCCAGAATACATGCATTTCAGTGAAGAGGAAGCTACCTAGTCCTAGAGTACAGAGGTTTAATGTAATTGGCCTGCCACCAGATGCTTAGCTTGCCTCTTACACACCAGGAATATTACTATATTGAGTGTTCATTGTTGTTCTGTGCTATTAGTAGATTAGGTACACAAAAGGACTACTAGCCAGGTCAGCTTTGGTGAAAGAATATCCATATTATTAAGCCAAAGCCTAGACTCCATTCCTGCCATCACAACCACTTAGTTCATGAGTCCAGTATGCAATGAATTTGATGGGTAAGGAGAAAGTGCGTATTATGGTTTGGATATGAGGTGTCCTCAAAAGCTCATGTGTGAGACAATGTAAGAAGGTTTAGAGGACAAATGATTGAGTTATAAGAGCCTTAACCCAATAAGTGAATTATTCCCTTGATGAGATTAACTGAGTGGTCACTGAAGGCAGGTAGGGTGTGGCTGGAGGAGGTGGGTCATTGGGGGCATGCCTTTGGAGAACATATCTTGTATTTGGTGAGTGGAGTCTCTCTGCTTCCCTCCACAACACTCTTCCACCATGATATTCTGCCTCACCTGAAGCACTGAGGAATGGAGCTGACCTTCTATGGACTGAAAAAACTTTTCCTCCCCTAAAATTTCTCTTATCAGGCTTTTTAGACACAACAGCAAAAAAGTTGACTAATACAGTGCATAATTCTGCCTACTTACTTGATCATTAAGAGTCACCACTGCAGTATTGGTTCTATGGTGGGTATTTCACATTTATAAACATCTGTAATCATTATGAAAAATCCATCCATATACTTTTTTCAGTTCCCTTTCCACCAGTTACCCAATACTGTTCCTTCCAAGTCCTTGACCATCCAACCCAACCATATGCAACTACTTAATACAAATCTGTATTTTTGGCCATTTTTTTCAGACATGAAGAATGAGAAGTTAATACTCCATTTATGTATTATATGTCAAAATTCAGTCTACTGTCATGTATAACTAATGAGAACAAATTAAAAAAATAAAAAAGAAATGTCTCCTGAAAAGCTCATATTTTGAAAGCATGATACCAAGTGCAGGAAGATTCAGAGATGGGTCTTTTAGGCAATGATGAGAGCTGTACTATCTTGAGGAGATGCATACATTTGGAGGATTGATAATTTGAATTAGTACTGGTTGGTAACTATAGGCAGTTGGAATGTGACTGGAGAAGTAGGTCACTGGAGGCATACCTTTGAGGACTATATCTTGTCCCTGATTCTTTTTTTCACTCATTTTTTTTTTTTTTTGGTATTGGGGATTGAACTCAGGGGCACTCGATTCCTGAGGCACATTCCCAGCCCCATTTTGTATTTTATTTAGAGACAGGATCTCACTGAGTTGCTTAGCACCTCATTTTTTGCTGAGGCTGGCTTTGAACTTGGCAATCCTCCTGTCTCAGCCTCCAAAGCCGCTGGGACTACAGGCTGCACCACCACGCCTGGCCTCTTTCACTCTTTGCTTCCTTGTTGTCATAAGCTGAGCAACTTTACCATGTTCTTCCTCCAATGGAGTCAGCTGAGAATGGACTGAATCCCTGAAACCATGAACCCCAAAAAACTTTTTCTCTTCTAAGTCACTTTTGTCAGGCATTTTTTAACAGTGATTAAAAACTGACTAATATATATGGTGTATACATGTTGAAAATTCTGGGTACTGAAAGGATTTTCTTTCACCACTATCCTTCAGGTCTACCCTTGATTGGAGCTGTGGTGATGCAACTACTTACCTTCAGACAGTACTAGCATATGGTAAAGAATAATGGTCAGAATTAGAGTCCAAGAAACAAGGGAAAGGGCTGGGTATAGCACCTTTTAGTGTTTTACCTGCATTTGAAGTTTTGGACCTTGCCTATTTATAAAATTTAGTATCCAGACAAGAATTCTTCCATTCATCCAGCGATAGTCCTAATTAATGTGAAGTTAAGATTATAGGAGTTATGCATATTAGAGTTGGAGTTGTATCAATAATGAATAGGTTTGGGGTTTTCTTCCTTTAGGGAGCTGTAGTCTGTGCACCCAGATGATTGAGGTTTAACCATACTATATGTATAGGGAGTGGCAGGACGGGGGAGGTATGTGACGAAAGATTAGATTGCCAAATGGGTGAATTATAAGTAGGAATTTTTTTCTCTCCTTCTCTCCTCTACCCTTCCCTTTTTCTTCCTCTCCCTTCCCCTGCAATTCCTCTTAACTGACCAGCATCAATATGCCCTCACTGTTTACAAAATTCTCTGCCTTAGGAATCTTATTGGTACCTGGCCAACTGGGCCAAGTCTATAAAATCTCTAGGGTTTTAAAACTAGGATTATCAACACAGAGAAAGAACTATGGGCACATTTTTTTTTTTTAATGACAGTTATAAAATGGGAGTTCTCAGAAGCAGTGTAGTCCTGTTGTCAGGGACATCACTGGACTCCAGTGATATCACGGTCAGTGGCACTATGTGAAGTGGCATGGCATTTAGTATCAGGTAGTGATGGCAACAGTGTCTTGCAGGAGCGGTCCTGTGCATGGTTTTGACTGTGATCTGAACTGTGTAGTCTTGGTTTGTTCTGCCTATTTTCTCAGCCTGTTCTCTATGCTCCCTGGGCAATTATGGTGAGTCACAGTATCATTAAGAATTTCCTGGTTCAGAGATTGCAATTAGGAAATGTTAAATTTTCCTCACTAACCACAATGAGCTTAGAGAGGGACAAATAAAGTCTTATATTTCTGTAGACTTCAGCAGAGAGCCTTTTTGAGTGAGTACATCTGAACAGGCATATCATGATCTCTATTCTAAAAATGTTATTGTTTTCTAAAGAATATAAAACACATGCATGAAGCAAACACAATCTATATAGTGCAATAAATTAAAAGAGACTGTCATTTGGAAAGTCTGAAAGAGATGGGACTATAGTTAATTCCTGAAAGATAAGCAGGAGATAACATTTTGGGTAAAGGAATCATAAAGCTCAGTAAACTTAACTGACAATGACCAACCTGTCCAAAATCAGTGAGAGGTATATTTGACTGGATAAGAAGGGATATATTGAGGCTAGCGTCAGAAACAAAAATCAGAAATAAAAAATATTCTCTATTTCTATAAATAGAAAATGCTTACATATATCTTTGGTTTCCTTAAAAATTTAAATAAGGCCTACAGAAGAGGCCAGGCTTAGGGGAATAAAGAATAAAATCTGAAGATTATTAAAAACCTATCAAAGCAATTTGCTTTCAGTTTTCCATGATTTTTGTAATTTTTAAATATAATAATAAACAGTGAACTAGCAGCTAAATAATTACAGCTTTGCACTGGCAACGCAAGGACTGCAGATAATTTCTTTCTAGTCCTGCTAGTTGTCCTTGGCACTAATATTCTTGCTCATTAACTTCAGGAAGACTTCCAGGAGTAAAGATACATTGGAAAGCGGCTGAAAATAGATCTGAAATCTCAACTTCCCTGGCCTGACCATGAAATAACCACAAAGTTCTGTTACTGGGTCAAAAATCAATGACAAGAACAGGGGAGGTTTTCAAGTCTTCTATTTTTGCATCAGCCTTTAGTAATGATGGATTCCAAAATCACAACCAAGGAGAAAGGCAACCTTTAAGGGCAGGAAATACAATATTGGTTTTTGTCTTTTGGCGGGTTGGGTCGGCTGCCTTCCAGCCCGCTGTGGATCCCGCGAACCCGACTGTTCCCTCCCAGGCTGCTTCCCAGACCAAGTCACCTCAGAAACCTTTCCTCCGCGGTCCCTGAGCTGCGTCAGTGCCCGCCCGCAACTCTCCAGTCCCCCTTCCTCAGCGGGCAGCCGTCCTTCTCCCACCCTCGCCGGGTTCCGGGCCCCCCACTCTCGCTCCTCCAGGCGACCCCAGGCCAGGTGGGGATGCACCCCAGGCCGCGGCGGCCCTTCCCGGCCCGGCGCTCGTCCCGGCAGTTCCGCGTCTGCGCAACGGGCGAGGGGCTGGAGCAGGGCCGGCCGGGGAGGCGCAGGATGCGCGGGAGCCAATGGGCACGCTCGGGGGAGCCGGGCAGGCGGCGGCGGCCCGACGGGCGCGCACTCTCGGGATGGAGGGCGAGCACCGGGCATCTCAAGCGCGCTCCTCGGACCTCCCGTCCGGGGGCGGGGGCGCGGAGAGCCCTGGGGGCGGCGCCCCCTTCGCGGGCAGCAGCGGATCCTCCACCTTGCTGCAGGCCGACGTGCTCGATTTGGAGGAGGACAAGGATGACCTGGAGGTGTTCAGTAAGGTGAGGGCGCGGCGGCGGCGCGTCCCGGGAAAGTTCCAAAGCAACTCTGGGAGTTGCCACCGTTGATCCGGCGGCCACCTGGAACGCGCCCGGCCTCTCCCGGCAGAGCCTGGGAGCTAGAGGTGGGGGAGGTCTCCTTAAACCGCCGGACCCCGGCTGCAGCGGTCCCGGCTCTCAGGGCTGCGCCCTGGCGGGGTTCCGAACCGTAGCCGCTCCCTCTTCTGCACTTTGACCTGCCACTGGGTAGGGCCTTGGCTTCACGAAGTCTGAACAAAGTTGTGATCCCCACCCCCGCTTTTTGATCTTTGTCTGCCAGGGACATCTCCTCCAGACAGCTGTCTGAACCCGGGAAGCGGGTAGCCTGAAACTGTCCCCGCTCCTGCCAGCTGCTTTTCGGGCGCGGCCAGCTCTGAACTCGGGGAGAGAGATCACCTGAGTATAGGGAAATTATTTTTTTATTTAGTGGTGTTGTTTTTGGATTTGAGAGTTGAGTGACACCCAAACTGAGCCTGG
Organism: Spermophilus citellus; assembly: GCF_964194105.1. Lineage (NCBI taxonomy): Eukaryota > Metazoa > Chordata > Mammalia > Rodentia > Sciuridae > Spermophilus > Spermophilus citellus. The sequence continues at coordinate 52,956,836 of NC_138191.1, read as the reverse complement.
AATCCAGTGGGAGTAGGTGCGAGGATATCTCAACCGGAGAAAACGGTCGTGTGTCTAACAGGAAGCTCCTCAGCTGCTGAGCTAAGGGTATTTCAGAGTCAACTACTGCCATCCCAACCCACAGCCGGCAGCTTTCGTTTTCCCCTTCCACTTCCCGCTGGAGGAAATTGTAGGGCTAAAGGCTTTTCCTAACTTGTAATTGGAGGAAAGTCTTGTGGGGGTTAGTGGTAGACTTTTGGTGCGTGTAGACTAGTACTTGATATTTCTTAAAGGTTTTGGAAAAGAAAAAAATAACTTTCTTTTAGAGTGATTGAAAGCCATTCTGGTTTCTCAAGTTGCTAATAGAAGACTTGAGTTCAGATCAGAACAATGTACTAATGACTAAGAAGCAATAGATAATTGTTACCCTGAGATGTTAGTTAAAGCAACTAACCTACTTAACCATTGTCTTTATTCTGGAAGAGAGAACAGTAGCTAGAAAGTGAACCAGCATAGTCTGGCTCCAAAGAGGAATATGTAAAATTCAGTTTTTTCTTGGTGTTAAATGGAATTGTAGGCCCACTTGCATTCTAGATACTCGGACACAGTCACAGTTTTGTGCTCTTTTCTATTTAAATTGCAAAACAACGGAATTATGTTTAGTTGTAAAAGGTTAATATTGTCTTTTTATATTACTCACATACTTTATGTTCAAATCAATGACAATTGGCCAATTGGTTGATTTATTTTTAACCTTCCTTTTTTTACATTGCTTTTTAAGTCTGTGAATATTAGTCTATGCTTATACATTGTTTAACTTCCAATATTGGAAAGGGGAATGTTGGGATTGGCAACTGTGTATCAGAATCACCTGGAACTGTTTTAAAACTTGTCAGGTAGTATCTCTTTCCCCAGATTCTCAGGATTCCAGCCAGCTTTTCAGGACCAGTTTTATTGGAGCACTATTGTCAGATGTGGATCTAAGGTGAAACTGATGAAATTTAAGATGCAGAGCTGTCCATCTGCAAGGCCTGTGGGAATATAGGGAATGGCTGAAGTTGTAGATATTGGGTGGGAAGGAATTGACATGTTGCAACCTGAAGCATTTTAAAGGAATCATTCCTGGTAAATTATCTGATGCACTCTCAGAAAATATATCCATGGCTCCAATTATTTTTTGAGATTTTTTTTTCTCATTCTAAATAAAAATGTATTTTTCCTCAAAATTTTTATTAGTAATTTTGTATTTTCTTATTAAGGTGTCTTTCCAAGCTGAGTATGGTGGTGTATGCTTGTAATCTCAGGGACTTGGGAGGATGAGGAAAGGAGGATTGAAGTTGGAGGCCAGCCTCAGCAACTTAAGTGAGACTCTGTCTCTAAATAAATAAGTAAATAAATAAAGGATCAGTATTAAAGTGCCCCTGAGTTTAATCCCCAGTACAAAAATAAATAAAATAAGGTATCCTTATAAATTGTGTAACCTTCAGTTCTCTGCACCTGGATCCACTGTTTATTAGGGTTGTATAATTGCATTTGCTGAGCACTTGGACAGTGTTAAGAAACAACCACTTCTAATAGAAACTGGCCATATAGATAAAAGTAAAGATATAATATTGGTTAAAGTCTAAAAAGAATCCATATTTGGAAAAATTTGAAATTAGCCACTGTATTATATTTTATAAAGTTAAAAATTTTAACCACTAGTTATAATTAGACAAGCAAATTTAAGAAAGTTTCCGACATTTTTCTTACTCTTTAAACTAATCCTCTGTTAACCTACTTCTCTGCAGAGTTGTCTAGCCTACTCTAGGATAATATCTTCCAATTACTCATGAAGCAGACTATCATTGCCCTTCAATATCTTAAGACTGGCTGTAATCACATCTGTTCCCTTAGATTGTTTGTGAATGAATATAGCTCAGTGGTAGAGCACTTGTCTAGCATGTGTGAGGCCCTGAGGTTGATCCCTAGCACGAGGGGTGGGGATGTTGAAAGGAATACACTAGTAGGCTTAATTCCAATCCCCAACTAAGCCATAAAGTGAATTTAGTGTTTTTAATAAATACATTGGAAAGAAAGAGGTTTCAATAGAGGCTAACATTTTATAAGAATAATGTAAAATTTAAGATTATTCTGGTAAATCAGACTCTTTGAGCAAGGTTTTGAAAATAATTCATATTTTCACAGAAAAGGATACTTTTGAAAGAATGGTAGGTTATCATTATTGGGACATTCAGTTTTCCATTTACTATAACATTTCTAGAAGTTCAAGGGCAGGGTTCTGGCATCAGCCGAGCTTTCAAGGTCTTAGGGGGAGGGAAGAAGGAAGCCAGAGAGGCTGAAGAATGGCCAGTTTTGCTCTTTAATAACAGCCTTCTTGCAAGACCTAACTCAGTGTCCCATGAAAACACTTAATCCCTTTTGAGGATAGCACCGCTAGTGTCCTAAGAACCTCCCACTTGGGCCAACGCTTAATGATTCACCACCTACCACTATTGGACATGTGAACCCTTGGAGGAAAAGCTTATATCTTATTTGACCGTAGATACAAACCATACTGGTAGAGGGACCTAACTATGTTGTTCAAAAATTCTATCAAGTACTTTGAGGAAGATATGAGAAACCTACAGATTAATTTTTCACATTTGATTTCTCAATGTTTCATTTCTATGATATACCTGTATCGGTCATCACTCTGATAAACAGAATTCTCTCCAATGAGAGAATGTAAATGAGGTTTTAATCCAGGGTCTACTTATAGAGTTGTGGGCAGGGTTGAGAACAAATAAGGGGTATTGAGGCACTTATAGTCTTGTAGTAACAAAAAGCCATTAGGACCCCTAGCTCTAAAGTGACAAAGAATGGAAATACTGTTGCTGGAATTTAGTGGGAACTAGGGCTGTAGGGAAGAGGCCACTTCTGCAGAAACCATATTTACAGAGAGATGTGGCTATTTCCTCAGATTCCCTTGAGGGAATAGGCAGCATATTCTCTGAGGTTCTCTCCTTTGCACTCCTTCCTCCTGTCTGTGCCCTGCACTGGTTGAGCTGCTAAAGATATATCTTCCTCAGGGGTCAGACTCCTGGATGAGTGGAGGCCGATGGTTAAAACAAAGCATAACTAGTTTAGAACACTATAGCAAAGGGATGGCCACGTGCTCTTCCGTAATGTGACCTCCTTTTATCAAGAGGTAGGATCTGTGCTTCTCTCCTTGAATCTGGGGTGGGGTGGAACCTTTGGGGGTGGAATTTAACTGTTTCTATAAGTTCTGCTGGCAGTGATGCTGTGCAGCTTCTAAGCCTAGATCCTAAAAGAAAACAGAGAATTCACTTTCTGAAGCTGCCACGTGAGAAATGCAACCTAAGCCCTCCGTGTTGTGAAGTTACGTTGAGATCATGTGTAAATGCTCTACCAGCAGCCCCATCCAAAGTCCTAGTCCCCGTCCGTCATTAACTTGAAGTCTGGCAGATGTTCATGATTACAGCCCCCAGCATACAGGTACCCTCAGCCATCAAATCCTCCCAGTTGAGGCCTCACATGTGGTGAAGAAGAAACAAGCCATTTCTGCTGTGTGCTACCAGAAAACCAGGGATCGTAATTAAATATAAAACACTGAAGTTGTTTTCTACCACTATGTTTAGGGATAGTTTGCTACGTAGCAGTAATAACTATAACAATAGCTAGTAGTCTGTGTAACATAGTCAGTCTTCCAAATCTTTTTGTAATTTAGAATAGTGGGTTCAGGGGAAGACTGAAATTTAATTGGGATAAATGTTAACTTCTGAAGAAGAAATCTGTTACTCATTATAAATAAAAATATAACAAAGATATAAGCTTAGTGGTTAGGAGCAGAGATTCTGTAGCTATATTGCCAATATTTGAAATCCTGGCTCCACTGCTTGTTAGCTTTGTTTTTCTTTTTTTAGGCAAATTATTTCATGTGAATGCCTCATATTTATCATTTGTAAAATGAGGATAAACAGTAAATATGAGGATTGAATGACTTACCAGATGTGTTCCTTTTCCCTGAAATTTACATCTTGATTCTGGCTCAGTGGCTTTTACCATTTTGATGGTTTAAAATGGTTGGGGGAGAAACCAATAAAACAAAATAAGGCTGAGCTAGGACTATTTATATTATACCTCTTCTGGAAATTCCACTCACTGCCATCATAGTTCTCTTAGTATTAAGTACTCTTATATTTCTTTCTAAATGAAATAGAGAAAAGATAAAAAAAATCGTCAGATTTTCTCTTTGAATTAGCATATGCAATCAATGATAAAAATTAAAACATAAGGAAAATTCAGAATAAGTTTGAGAAGACCCTTCATAGGGTCATGATCATATTATGTTTAAATATTCCTTGTGGTTTTTTAGTACATGAAAAATCAACATGTACAAATACATAATGTTGAATCTAAACAAACACTATTGTTTTCAAGGTCACATGGTGTATTAATTGTACTGTAATCTAACCTGTCCATGATACTTCTAAAGATCCACTCCACCCTCTGTTTTGAAAAGGGGAGTTGAGAGTCTGTCAGAAATAGCAAAGAAATATCTCATCTTGAGATGCCAATGCTTTGTTATTGATTCTTTGGAACATTGTGTCTAGATGGAACCTAAGATGTTATCTGGGAGGATCTTGAATCCATTAGCAGTGCCTTGATTGCCACAGAAAGAGTAACCATTTTGTCACACATTTCCTATCCATGAAGAAAAATAAAGGATTTCTCTGGTTTTGGTACCATGGCCTCTGAAGAAAGTCTGGGGAAGAACCAAAGTGGTTTAGCTTAGAAAAGACTTATATTAATTCTTTTAAAGACTCTTTATGAGGAGTCATTGTGATTGAGGTGGATTAAATGTTTGTAGTTTTTGAAAGGCAGAAGGGGAAAACTAAGACCACTGGGTTAAAAATCTTTCTTTTTTCCCAGGGCTAGGGATGAAACCCATGGTCTTGTGCATGCTAGGCAGGAGCTCTATCACTGGGCTGAATTCTCAGCCTACTGGGTAAAAAGTATAGGGAGAAGTTTTAAATCAATTTAAAGAGAAGTTTTCTAACTGAAGTTTCCAAAATGAAAAAGATTGCCTCATACAGTCATGAATTATGTCACTAAAAATGGCTAATACAAGCTGGATGACTAATTGTCCCAGAGAAGAAGATGATGTGACAGTTGACTGTCCTTTTCCATAATTAAGAAGTAGTTTCAATGTAATTCTAGCTTACCAAATTTAACTGCAAGAGCAGTGGAAAAACTTAATTGGATGATCCTACTTATCCCTTCAACTTAATTCCCAAACTGAACTCTATTCCACCATTTCCCAATTCCTAATATTTCCCGTCCCAATCCTGTTGTCCTTTCCACTTAATTTTCTGTTAATGATGTCATAATTCCTTAGGTATCAAGGATAAAATGCTTAATGTTTACCTTTTATTCATCCTACTCACTGACTCTCCATGTCTGCCCATATATATGAAATGTTCTTGGAATTGGTGTCTTTACAAATGCCTACAGCTGCAATCAGAGCACTTATATGGTTACCTCTGAGAACCATTAATATGGCCTCATGGTCTTCATTCTCCTCCTCATATCTTGCCTTTCTCTGGTCTATCCCATGTGCTTTCAGAGCTCTACTTAGATTGCTCTTCAAGGCTCTTGGTGATCAGACCACACCCTGGCTCTTCTTCCTTCTCCCTCACTACTCTCTTTCCCTCTTCTAGAGCCTCGCTCATTACAGAGTGTACCATGAATCAACTATGTTACTAAGAGCTCGTTAGAATGCAGTCTCAGAACTCACTCCAAACCCAGTAAATCAGAATCAGTGTCTGAGCAGATTTCCTGGTGGGCGGTTTATTTTCATCTTACATTTTGCCCAGCATTGGTCCAGAAGTTCTGATCTAGTTTGATTTGCTTGCCACTGCGTGAGCTTACTCTGTATTTGTTTACTTTTATAATTATTGCTGGCTCAACAAAATGAAATCCTTTCTGATTTTTATGGCCCAGTGTAGAACTACCTTTTCCTTAAAAGCCTTCTTCCCTCCCCAGATAGAATTAATTTCTTTCCATTCTGTGCTTTCCAGAATAATGTTTGAATATCATAATACTTAATACATTTTTCCTTTTAAATAGATGTTTATTTCTCTTATGTAAAACCATGATTGTCTAGTTCCAATAGACTAAACTTCTTGAAGGTAGAAGGCTAGGGACATCACATAATTATGGGATATTTAGATTGCATATTAATCACATACTTACATTAATGAATGACATGGCCTCTGACTTTTTTTTTTTTTTAGATCTTATAGATCCAGTTAAAATAGTAATTTGTTGATGATCTTTCAGAAAATTCAGTTTGTATTGTATTGGTCTTTCCTAGCAGGATACTATACTGAATAGAATTAAATTCTTAATCAGTGGTGAGTGATATTATTGCTAGATTGGTGCACAGCTCTCTGGACAGGATCTCCTGCTTAGTTTGTATGAGAAGAAATAAACACAAAGCATGTAAAACCCAGGGAAATCATTCAGGAATGTCTTTTACTTAGAAAAATAAATTGCTTTAAGCTAATAGCACCTGACTCAGGATTTGGTTCCAAGCCACAGAAACCAACTCTGGCAGGAAAGGAGTGAATTGGTATTAGGCAGCTCATATACCAGATCAAAAGGTTGGAAATGCAGGTGCAGAAAGGGAACTACAGTGCTTTCCTGCAGAAACAATGGTGTTTTATTTGTTTTTTATGTTTATTAGGTGCCGTGGAGGAAATTATTATGAATATTTTGGGAAAATGAGGTCAAAACACTCCAGATTTAAATATAATGTACTCTACATATAATATTTTATCCTATGAGCTTTAAAAGTGGAGTTTCATGTTTATATCTTTGAGGATCCAAGCACAACTCTTAACTAATAGCCTTCTATAGTTTTATAAATAGCTAGTAAAAGAAACACATTTGGTAGTTAATGAAATTATGGTGCTCAAAATTAATTTCATTCATGCGCTTATTTATTTCTATTCCATACTTTCTAAGGAAGAAGTAAAACTTAAATATTTACAGTTAACCACCTCATATATATATTTTTAAGGTTTTCCTTATAAGTAAGTGAAGAATTATGTGATTAAAAAGTTTTATTTATTTTAAATGGAATGTTTGATTAACTCTGGAAGTGTATATATCAATCATACTTCATGACAGTTACCTATAGTATTGGTAAAAAGGACAATGAAAATCAGTAGCAAATACTGACATAAAAAATCATGAAAGTCCACTTAGATGGTAAAGCCAATAGTTTTTAAAATTAAAACAAATAATTTTACTATTACTATTTTTACTTTGAGAAATATTTTATATGACATGTTTTCTTTTTGTTTATTTTTGAAGATAACTTTGTGGAGGTATATTTTACATAGCATAAAATCCACCTGTTTGGGTGAATGAGTTTTTTTCAAGTAGGCTAATTGAGTTGTACAGCCATCCTGTAAGCCTGTTTTAAAACATTCTCATCTCCATAATAAGATCCATCATTGCCCTCTACAATTAATCCCTGTTTTCCCACCCAACCATAGATACCCATTTGCTATTTTCCATCAATCTACTTAGATTTTCTTCCTCACATCATTTCATATAAATAGAATTATTTAATATGCGGCCTTAATGTCTGCTTTCTTTCAGTTAGCATTACATTTTTGAGGTTCACTTTTGTTGTAATTTTTATCATCATCTTAAATTTTTTGGTATAAGAAGCAAGAGTTCTTCTTGTTGTTGTTTTTAATATTGGGGATTGAACCCGGGGCCTTGCACATGCTAGGCAGTTGCTCTACCACTGAGCTGTGTCCCCATCCTCAAGAGTTCTTGTTTAAAAATGAAAAATAGCTTCATTAAAAATGAAATATGAAGAATAACAAGTCTGTTTAGAATTAAATTGAAAACCTTACTCTGTGTGACAAAAATACATGGTAAATTCTTGTCATATGAATGCTGAAAATTGGAAGAAAAAAATCCCAAATTTGTTCTATTCTACTATTTCTGAGAAATCTTTTTAACCTGTTTGAACATTGAATATTACCTTCATCAGCTCTAAGTTATGCTGCAGTATAACACCTGAATATCTAGTGGCTTACCTACAATAAAGATTTGCTTCTTAGTTGTATATCTTTTAGGGGACTCAGCTGTGATTCTGTTGTAGACTTTGAGTCTGTTCCCCTTAGTAATGTGCATTTCAGTCACTAAGGAGTGACTTCTAACTGGGACACCATTCCTTGGCAGAGGGAAAAGAATGCATGTGCTGGTGGAAAGAGGCAGCAGCTCTCACATCTTCTGCCCAGATGTGTGCATTGTCTAGAGCAAGTCACTGGCCAAACCTATTGGAGTAGGGGAAGCACTGAAAATTGCCCAGCAATTAGCCAGCAGGTATAATCCTCTCAAAGGAAGAATACTCTTGCTACCTCCAACAATGGTTTTGTGGCCAAGTTATAGGCAAATTACTTGTTAGACCTTTCAGCATAAAGAAAACCAAATTTTTAATAGAGCATTCAACATAAAAAAAGGAAATTTTCCATTAGTTAAGAGATTATCCAAGCATAATTGAGATAAGCGGAGTTGCATTAGTTATGATGAGTAACCTCTAATAGACTAATGCTAATAAATAGGTGAATAAGACCTTAGAGAAGCTGAGCAAGCTCTAGCTGGACAAGAAATGTCTTCTTTTGGATTTTCAGGTACAATATTCATCATGGAGTTCTTCCCTCACTGTTTAAAGACTTACAAAATAAAGACATGAATACATGAAATTCTGACATAGTAAATGTGACAATTAAGCTTTGTTGGTTATTCCCCTCATCAAAGCCCACGTTGGAGTCTGGCATGTCCTTTTCTTGTCCTTGAGTATTTCAACCCTTTTCTGCCATGGGCTTGCTGGTCTTGGACTAGACTTCTCATCCCTCAGTATTTTACATAGTTGGCTGCTTCTCCCCTTACCTCCTGAAAGCCTCCCTGAATGTAGCTACTAACAGCATTCTTCCTGCTCTGGAACTTACTCCCTTATATATCAATGCTTAGTCTCTAGTCTTGTTTTTATCTGGAATTATCTTATTTATTGAGGTGTTGATTTGTTTCTTGTCTGTACCTCCTTTGTGTTAGCTTTTCATCCCTGTGACTGTAATACCTGACATGATCAATTTAGAAGAGGAAAAGTTCATTTCATTCACAGGTTCTGAGATGCCAGTTCATGATTGGCTGACTCCATCACTGTGGGCCTGAGATGAGGTGGAGCTTCATGGCAGAAGGGCATGGCAGAGGGAAGCTGCTCACCTCATGGTAGCCAGGAAGCTGAGAGAAAGCTGAAAAGAGATCAAAATACATAATGCCTAAGGCATGCCCTAGTGACCCACTTCCTCCAGCCATGCCTCACCTGCCTGTAGTTTCCATGCAGTAATCCATTCAAATTCTTAACCCATCAAATAAATTAAACCACTGATGAAGTTATCTCTCTCATAATCTGATTATTTCACTTGTATTAACACAGAAGCTTTGGGGGGATACCCATATCCAAACGGTAACATTCTTTTTACCCAACTCAAAATATAAGCTTCACAAAAACAGGACCCCTGCCATACTTGACCATGGTTTTGTTCCCTGCCCAGGGCATTTGACATAGCTGGCCTTTAGTGAAAATTTTCTAAAGGAAATAAAATTATTATTTTAGGTGCTTTGTGCATGTGTTTAACTCAATGAAATTAAGAGATATGTGATTTTGTAAAAATTATTAGAATCCCTAAGCCAGAAACTTATTTAATTGTAAAATATGGATGATAAAATCATACTTACTTTCATCAGGTTGTTCAGAGGATTAAATAAATTAATGGACATATTAACTGTTGTGAAGGCACAGTTGCTAGTGCTTAGGAAACTGAGTATTTACTTACACGTTGAATAAGATGAATGATTTTGACTTAGGTAAACTCCCACTTTGATTCATAATGAGATCTTCAGAGAATCACAAACATATACTTGTTTCTATCTTTATAGGGCTTGTATTTGTTTAAGGCAAGACATTGTGGTACTATATAGATGATCTAGATGGAGCTATATATTACAGCTTCTTAGATACATGCAGAAAATATATATTAAAAAATCCTTTCAGGTAGTCAGAGAAGGTACCATTGGGATGAAATTTAGGAGGATTCTTACTTTTCATTGAAGTAATTAGAGCATGTTTTTCCATTTTTGAGAGTAATGCCAAAATTCTGGTAATTGCTTCTTAAATGTATGTGTGTAATTCCTTCTTGAGTGAGTCATTGCCTATACTGTCTGCTTGTCAATTTAGAATTACCCAGGGAATAAGAGTATTTGGTGCATCTCTTTTAATCCCAAACTGGTTTTTCTAATACATGTGTGAAATGAGTAAGTACACATTAAGACTCTTCAGGAATGCCTAGTACATTTGTTACTGGAGATAGATATTGACACAGTTCAACCTTTTCCTGGGGAATGTCTATAAAAGCTACCTTTTGGTTGAAGGGACTACTTTTAGTTTAATGCAGGCCAGGATTGATTTGAGCCACACCTAGTAAGTGCACAGCTGGCTGGCTGCGCCCCTTAGGAACCCTTTCTGGACACACTCCTGGGTTCAGTCTGTTGTGTTGTCTGTGTACAGCACAAGCCTTCAACCTCCTTAGCAGTTCTGGTTAGAATATTTTTTCCTGGCTCATTCTGCTCCAGTCTGTTGTCTCTGGATCCACTTTTGGCTGATTCTACATTTCCTGTGTGAATCCAGTACCTTGGGCTTGCTTTAAGGAAGGTTCCATACATGCTCTGTCCTTGGTAGACTCAGCAGTCATGGTTTGAAGGATCTTTGATTGGCAGCAATGTGACTAAGTGTTGAGGCACATGTGTGAGTGCATCAGTGTGTTTGAATACACACTTAGTGACGGACAGTAATGTAATTTTCAGCCCTAACTCCCTAACCTTTTAGTTGTTCTTTGTCTTTGGAGTAGTCTTTATTGAGGTGAATAAAAACATTGATTTCTGAATGTGTGTGTTTGTGTGCTCATGTGTGTCTAAATGTTAAGAAAGAAACAAACAAAGAAAAACCCTTAACAGAAATGCAAATACTGAAAGTTTGAAATTTACCTTCTGCCAATTTGCCAGGCATTAAAAGGACTTTACTTTTATTTTTAAGTTCTATGAGAAACCTGGGCAAAGAAAATTAATGCATACTTTTCCATAATCAAGACCATATCGTTGCTGGTGTGTTGCTGCACACCTATGACTCTAGCTACTTGAGACTGAGGCAAGAGGATTGCAAGTTTGAGGGACAACTTAGGGAGACTCTGTCCCAAATAAAAAAGGGCTGAGGGGGTAACTCAGTGGTAGAGTATCCCTGGGATCAGTACCCAGTATTGCAAACAAGAAAAAAATTATTATTATTGTTCTACTTAAACGTACTTTTTAAAAACTTTTAAAATAATTCTTATGGAATATTCTGATGCATATAATAGTATATGAATATCTATATACATATTTTATTGTTATTTATAGAATATCTATAGTGTAAAGCAAGGGCAAGCAGCCTATGGACCAAATGTGGTTTTGTAAACAACATTTTAAACATTTTATTAGCATATAGCCACACCCATCCTTTTTTATTTTATTTTAGGTACCTGGGTTTTAATCTAGGGCCAATTTACTTGAGCAACATCCCTACCCCCTTTTCTAAAATCTTTTGAGATAGTCTCACAAAGTTGCTTAGGGTCTCACTAAGTTGCTGAGGCTGGCCTTGAACTTGAGATCCTCTTTTCTCAGCCTCCAGAGGCCCTGGGATTACAGGCTTGGGCCAACTCACCCAGCCCCACAACCCATTCTTTTATGTATTGTCTCTGACCTGTCACACCACAGTGACCAAGTTGAAAAATTTTAAGAGAGACCATATGGCCCTGGAAGCCCCAAATATTTGCTGTTTATCTTGTTCCTTACAGATAATGTTTGCAGACTCCTGGTAATAGAAGAATGAAATTGACATCCATGAACCAATCCCCAGCAGAAGAAATAGAAAATTCAAATATTTTAACATAACTGTACTACCTCCCCAAATGATTCTATTTAGTTAAAAAACAACAAAAACAAAACAAAAAACCCCAAGTAGTCTGGAATCCATATTTGCCATTGATTTGTTATTGTATATATCTTGAAGCAGTATATTTTAAAGATTTGTGTTCTTTTGGACTTTGCATGTTTTAGGACTTTTAAAAACTCTACACTCCTGTGTGAAATCTTTTATGATTTACTATTCTTTTCTCCTCATACTTAGTTTATGAGATTACTCCCTGTCATGGCACAAGGTTGTAGTTAATTTTCATTGTTGTGTAGTATACATACCCTTGTATGCATATGGACGATTTATGTTTCCATTCTTTTGTTTCTAGAACTTTTTTTCTAGTTTCCAACAGTGCTGCCTTGAATGTACTTGTACTTCCTCAGATTTTGTGTGCTATATAGGTATATATTAATCATAAATATTTATTTACTTGCTTTAGATTAATATTTAATTTCATGAGAAACTGAAAAGAGTAAATTCACTGATGACTCCCAGAGATCAGTATCATATTTTGATATAAATTTGACTTAATGGCAGTTAGAAGGTCAAATCCTGGTTTCTCCACTTAATAGCAGTTAGAATTTGAAAACGGAATTTAACCTATTTCCTCATCAGAAAACCAGGAATCAAAGAGTTCTTGCCAACAGTATTTCTATCTAGTTAAGAAGGGAGAATAATGCTAAGTGTGAAAGTAAACACCTGTAATTTAAGCTACTCAGGAGGCTGAGATAGGAAGATCTCAATTTTGAGGCGAGCTTTGGCAAGGCAATAAGACCCTGTCTCAAAATAAATTTTTTTTTTTTTAAAAAAGGGCTGGAAATGTAGCTCAGGGCAGAGTGTCCTGGTTTCAATCGGTAGTATCAAGAGACAGGGGGATGAAGAATAAAGAAAAGGAAAAAGGGGAAAATATATTCCCTAGGATTGTGGTGAGGTTAACATAATTCATATAAAGCTTTTAAGCAGGCATTGTGCACATCACTTTCATTACTCATTTTTGTGCTCATTTCTATCCTCCTTAATCCAAGGTGAAGTATGACCTTTCTAAGGAGTTAAAAGTGTGAAACTGAAACTCAGAAAAGTGACTTGACCAAGTTCACACAACTGGTATATAATCTAAGCTTGGATTAAGGTTAGCTCTTTTTTTTTTAAATTAAAGATATCATTCCTTACTTTGTTTTCTGTTGCTATAATAGGATACCAATTATACTGGCCAGTTTATAAAGAAAAGAGTTTTATTTTGATTCAATTTTGAGGTAAGCTTTGGCAAGGCAATAAGACCCTGGAGTCTGGAAAATCCAACACTGAGTGACCATATCTGGCAAAGACCTTTGATTCATAGTGGAGAGGGGCAGGACAAGAGGGCATGTTCAAAGAAAGAACAGGATACAGTGAGCTGACCTGCTTTACAACAATATACTCTGGAGAGAAGTAACCTAGTCCTGAGATAATTACACAAATCCTTTCATGTGGGCAGTTCCTCCATGACCTAATCACGTTTTAAAGGACCCACCACCACTCAATATTATTATATTGGCAATTAAATGTCAACATGACTTTTGGTGGGGACAAAGCATAGTCAAACCATAGCACGACAGTTTTTATTTTATTTAATTAATTTATTTTGTCAGAAGGAAAAATTATGTGCAAAATTTCTTTGGTCAGTGCGTGGCTCCATAAAGCATGAAACCAAAGAAAGCACAAATGTATTTGAGTTAGCACTGTTTGAAGGTTGAAGAAATAAGAAACAGACGAATGGATAAAGGAACTGTGGTATGTGCATGCAAGGGTGTCTCTGCTACATGGCAATGGAAATTATGTCAAACAAGATTAGAGTGTTGTATGCCCCTTTATAGAACATGACAGGCTGGCTTTTCCCCCAATCACATTTTCAGCAGTGTTCCGCAGAAGGCCTTTCTCATTTATTATTATTATTATAAGCAGGCAGATTGGAAGGATTTGTAAACCAAAACACAGCTGGTAGGTCTAAATTTAGGCCTATCAAGATGAGTGTCCCTCTTCACAACATGGTTTCTCAAACTCCTTCCACTTTAAGTTGCTGTTTTACCAGATGTCTCTTGGTGTGCATGTTTCTTGTGCATCAGCAATTTTATTTGCATGGCCTTTTCATGCCAGTATTCTGATTTATCACACTTCTCACATTGATTTTTTCCCCTCTTCTACTTGTAAAAAGAAAATAGCTGTTTGTGCACAGATGGTGGATGCAATTTAGTATTATCAGAGTAATTCATGTTATATTTATGAGATGTTCCTGAGTAGCATTTTAGTGAGGGATGTTAAGGAAGAACATCTCTGGTAGAGGTCATATCTCACCTTTTAACTGGTTTCATTTGATGTTTATCTCCTGAGTGTTCAGATATCCACTAAATGTCATTTATTTTAAATTTCAGCTGTGTTTTATTTATTTCAGGAGTAAAACTTTGGAAACATCTAATAACATAAAGCAGGGGTGGCAATAACCCTTTTCCAGAAATTACTAGAGTTGTTATTAGTCTTTAAAAATAAATGAATGATTAGAGCAAAGAGGAAATATTTGAGATGTGGTATCTCTCTTCCTTTCTACCCTTACCTCCAACTTCAGGTTTTTATTGTGCACAACTCTAGCTGCAGATACGCTATTTTAGTTTGCTAGGGCTGCTGTAACAAAGTACCAGAGACAGAGTATCTTAAACAACAGAAATTAATTGACTTGCAGTTCTGGAGAATGGAAGTCCAAGATCAGGATGTTGGCGATTTGCTTCCTCCTATCTGTTCTAGGCCTCTCAGCTTGGCTGGTATGAAGACAGCTATCTTCTCCCTGGTTTTCTTTGCATTCTCTTTCCTCTGAACATGTTTCTGTGTCCAAATTCCCCCTTTTTGCAAAGATACCAGTTATAAAAATAACTACAGACCACTTTAATGAGACCTCATTTTAACTTAATCACATCTATAAAGACCTTATTTCCAAATAAGGTTACATTCCGAGGTATAGTTGATTATAGGACTTAAACATGAATTCTAGGGGAACCCAATTTGGTCTGTAACAAATGCTTATAATAAACCAAGAGTAACAACAGGAAAACTTACACTTAATTTGTAAATCATTTTGGCAATAAATTCCAATCTCATGCTAACACTGTTCCAAATCCACTCATTTCAGTAAAGTTACTGAAATGGTTTTCCTTACAATGGATGTATTGTTTTGGAGTAAGGATAAAATACAATGAATTCTCACAATACACAGAGCTTTTTTTTTTTTTTCTCTATTTTGCACATTCAGATCTCAGCCTGAAAACAACTCAAGGTTTTCTTGGTTTTGTGTGTGTGCATTTCACTATGGTAGCTATAGGAACAGTACTAAATGTGATTTAAAAAGCAGAAATTTGTCATACAGATAATTTCCCTTTTGTACTGATCTCTTGAAGGAAAAATGAAAAGTTGTGTTTTCATCATTTAAAAGACTAAGATAATGGGCATGTATCCAAATGTTGGAGGCGGTAGAGGATAAGAGAGACAGAGAGTGATTGTGGAGATGAGACCTCTGTTTAGAAAGAACAAATTTTGATGATCCATTTCTCCTGAAAAGCATCTACTGCAAAAGGTTAAATGCAGCTCTTTTTGGTTAATTGCTTCTTTGCTTCTTTTCACACACTTATTTTCTTTAGTTATTCATGTCCAAATGTAAATTTTAAAAGTATTGTCTGTGTCTGTGTATTTTCTTCCCCCATCCCCCCCTTTTTTTTTCAGAGTGAATATAAAGCACTTTGGATAGTCAGTTTTATTGAGGTTTTAGGAATGTTTGAGTGATTCATAGTAATTTAAATCCTTCTACTGAAATCTTAGATGTTGCTAAATTTCAGCCTGTAATTCTCCTCCTTTGCCAGATATCGAAACGTATTTTTGTGACACCACACACTACACTCACTGGAATCGTGAGCCTTTGAAAATTCATGCAGATCTTTCCCACTCTACAAAAGGGTGCATTTTAAGCTGAAGAAATGGAATGCTAAATTATGTAGTAGGTAAAAGAAGTGGGTTGTGGTAAGTTGGGAGGGTGAATATGAAAAATGCCAGAGCACATGGCAGCATCAGTGAAATTGAAAGTACATGCGCCCGTCATATTGAAATATGTCTGCTTAAAAAAACTCCTGTTTATATGAAATAGTTTTTGAGAGAGATTTTTGTACATGCTGATTGCACATTTATTTGTAAGTTCTGAGTTCTGTTAATGATTGCTTAGTTTTCCTTTATGTTAGCATCCCATACTTGCATTGGGACAGTCTTATTTTCATTTGTTCTGATGTATTTTTGCATATTTTTTATTTAACTGTGCAACCTTGATGAGCCAAGGAAAAATGACCAAATGTCATCTGAAGTCTTCTGCCCCATTCACCTCTTCTATAACCGTGATTTCCTATCTCTGAACATATCACGGACAAGGTTGACTCTGACAGATTTCACTTTTTTTCTGATTATGAAATAATATATGTTTGTTTAAGAATATTTGGAGAATGCAAAAAGTCACATAGAAAAATATGAAAGTCAACAGCAGTCCCAGCATCTGGAATAACTTCTGTGTGTGTGTGTGTGTGTGTGTGTGTGTGTGTGTGTGTATATATATATATATATTGCTGTATAGCTTCTAAGTGCTCCTCTTCTTTCCCTCCCTCTTTCTGCTTTCTCCCAGTCATACACCTACTAATATTATATATTGAAACCTGGTTGTGCATGGATTTATAACATGTTTTTGTTTAATAGCATACTATCAGCCAAGTGAGGTGGAACATTTCTGTAATTCCAGCAATTCAGGAGACTGAGACAGAGGGATCACAAGTTCGAGGCCTGCCTCAGCAACTTAGTGAGGCCTTAAGCAACTTACTAAGACCCTGTCTCAAAATAAAACTAAAAAGGGCTGGGGATATATATGGCTCAGTGGTTAGGTGCCCCTGGGTTCAATCTCCACTTCTCTCCCAAACAACAACAACAAAAAACAACATATAGGTAGAATTATTTTTTTTATATTTACATATTTTATTTAAAAGTTCTCTTATGTTAATAAAAACAAGTATACATAATCAAAGATATGAAAGATCCAATCAAGTACTTAATATGGGTATGGGTTATAGACTTTTTTTTAATTGATTGTTCAAAACATTACAGAGCTCATGATATATCATCTTTCATACATTTGACTCAATTGGGTTTTGAACTCCCATTTTTACCCCAAATACAGATTGCAGAATCACATCTGTTACACACTCACATTTTTACATAATGGCATATTAGTGACTGTTGCATTCTGCTACCATTCCTATCCCCTACTATCCCCCCTCCCCTCCCCTCCCCTCCCATCTTCCCTCTCTACCTCCTCTGCTGTTGTTCAATTCTCTCCCCCTTTTCCCCCTCCCCCTTGCCCCTCACAACCTCTTATAATTTTGTGTATCATTGAAGGTCTCCTACCATTTCCATATGCTTTCCCTTCTCTCTCCCTTTCTCTCCCCACATTCGTCTTTGTTTACTGTTAGTCTTTTCCTCATGCTCTTCCTTCCTGTTCTGTTCTTAGTTGCTCTCTTTATATCAAAGAAGACATTTGGCATTTATTTTTTAGGTCTTGGCTAGCTTCACTTAGCATAATCTGCTCTAATGCCATCCATTTCCCTGCAAATTCTATGATTTTGTCATTTCTTAGTGCTGCATAATACTCCATTGTGTATAGATGCCACATTTTTTTTATCCATTCATCTATTGAAGGGCATCTAGGTTTTTCCACAGTCTAGCTATTGTGAATTGTGCCACTATAATCATTGATGTGGCCGTATCCCTATAGCGCGCTCTTTTAAGGTCCTCAGGGAATAGTCCGAGAAGGGCGAAAACCACTCCATTCACACTATCTTCAAAGAAAATAAGATACTTGGGAATCAACCTAACAAAAGAGGTGAAAGATTTATACAATGAAAACTACAGAACCCTAAAGAGAGAGATAGAAGAAGATCTCAGAAGATGGAAAAATGTACCCTGTTCATGGATAGGCAGAACTAACATCATCAAAATGGCGATATTACCCAAAGTTCTCTACAGGTTTAATGCGATGCCAATCAAAATCCCAATGGCATTTCTTGTAGAAATAGATAAAGCAATCATGAAATTCATATGGAAAAACAAAAGACCCAGAATAGCAAAAGCAATTCTAAGCAGGAAGTGTGAATCTGGAGGTATAGCGATACCAGAGTTTAAACTGTACTACAAAGCAATAGTAACAAAAACAGCATGGTACTGGTACCAAAACAGGCAGGTGGACCAATGGTACAGAATAGAGGACACGGAGACTAACCCACAAAGTTACGACTATCTTATATTTGATAAAGGGGCTAAAAACATGCAATGGAGGAAGGATAGCATCTTCAACAAATGGTGCTGGGAAAATTGGAAATCCATATGCAACAAAATGAAACTGAATCCCTTTCTCTCGCCATGAACAAAAGTTAACTCAAAATGGATCAAGGAGCTAGATATCAAATCAGAGACACTGCGTCTGATAGAAGAAAAAGTTGGCTACGATCCACATATTGTGGGGTCGGGCACCAAATTCCTTAATAGGATGCCCATAGCCCAAGAGTTAATAACAAGAATAAACAAATGGGACTTACTTAAACTAAAAAGTTTTTTCTCAGCAAGAGAAACAATAAAAGAGGTAAATAGAGAGCTTACATCCTGGGAACAAATTTTTACCCCTCACACCTCAGATAGAGCCCTAATATCCAGAATATACAAAGAACTCAAAAAATTAAACAATAAGATAACAAATAACCCAATCAACAAATGGGCCAAGGACCTGAACAGACACTTCTCAGAGGAGGATATACAATCAATCAACAAGAACATGAGAAAATGCTCACCATCTCTAGCAATCAGAGAAATGCAAATCAAAACCACCCCAAGATACCATCTCACTCCAGTAAGATTGGCAGCCATTATGAAGTCAAACAACAATAAGTGTTGGCGAGGATGTGGGGAAAAGGGTATACTTGTACACTGCTGGTGGGACTGCAAATTAGTGAGGCCAATTTGGAAAGCAGTATGGAGATTCCTGGGAAAGCTGGGAATGGATCCACCATATAGGTAGAATTTATTGTATCCCATCATCTGAATATAAAATGATATATTTCCCAAACTCTAGTGATAAGCCATTTGTTGCCTCTCTATTTTTGTGTGTTTGATTAACCCAACTGAAATTTGTCCTCTACTCCTTGGCCCAAGTCATGCCTAGATGAACCCTCTTATTCTTAGGGCCACTATTAGTCTTGTGTCTTTAGTGTCCCATATTATATATCTTCTGTTATCCCATCAAAGGGTTTCCTAATTCACCACATTGGAGTTTGCATAGCTCAACTTTTCGTTGCAAGAGTCTTTAGAACAGCGCTCTGGATGTTACTGATGCCTCAAAAGCATTTTTACTGATTTGGTTTGATATATTATGACATTATCCTGTTTCTTCCACTCACAGTTCTACAAAAGTGCCTTTTCTTCAATTACCAAAATTTATTACATTTTACTACTTTAGTGCATTTGGGCTATGAGAAATTTTAGAGATCAAGTCCAACTCCTTAATGTAATGTAACTTAGAAAGGCTGCATTAATGGTTCAAGATTACCTACTTAGTCAACAGCAGAGACAGGATTAGCAGCAATTTTTGGCCTCTTTACTCAGGATTGGCCAGATTAGTTGTTAAACTAGTGGCTGGGTTGCAGATTTAATCTCTAGTTATATCAGATAACTTTAGTTTTTTTTTAATAAAAGTATGCAAAACTTTTAATTCTAACATCCATATCCTTACTTTTGGAGCAAATGTATGTAATAGGATATAGTTTAAGAAGAAGTCATTATTGCTATTGTAGAAATAATTCAAGTGTCCTGTTGAGAGTTGGCTTTATTTTTGCATATGAATGAGGCATTATTTGAATTTAAGATTGATTGTAGAGTACATTTAAAATTTTTTCATAAAACATAACCTCTAGCCTTTCATTACCCATTCCTGCCGGTTCCTATTTATTTATTTAATTTTGCTACATATTTATTTATTTATTTTTTTACACAACTAGCATTTTATAGAAAGTGTATAACGCCAAAACCAAACATTTTTTCTTCATTATACATGAGCTCTCTTATCATTATTATTATTTTTTTGCATTACAATTCTTAATACACCTTTATACCACAATTTATCATATCTCTGATTGTATATAAGGTATGTTGGCACCAAATTACTATATTTAAATAAAACAGTTGAAGGCAAATGAACAGAAGACCAGTGTGACTAATTGGGACTGTGGTAGAGGAGGCATTCAACAATTTGGGGGTTGAAAATGAGGCTAACTTGGCATGTGTGGTTATAGCTGAGGGGCAGCTTGTGTGTGTGTGTGTGTGTGTGTGTGTGTGTGTGTTGTAGGGGTGGTATAGGGGTACTGAGCAAATAAGTATATTCAGGATGCTAGGAGCCAGGCTTACTGCTAGAGAAAAGAGTTACAAATACGTAAGGAAGAATACATCACGTGGTATCAATTTAGCATTAGAGGTATCAAGTTTGAAAATGAACTCTTGGAATTTCACTTCTTTTTCTATTTATCTATAGATCCATATCTAAAGGAAACGTGTGGAGGGGTATCTTATACATTTATTTCCTAGCACTCATATTTTTTTTTGAAAGAGAGAGGGAGAGGGAGAGGGAGAGGGAGAGGGAGAGAGGGAGAGGAAGAGGGAGAGAGGGAGAGGGAGAGAGAGAGAGAATATGAATCTTTTTTTTGTAGATGGACACAACACAATGCCTTTTTATTTTTTATGTGGTGCTGAGAATCGAACCCGGGTCCCGCCCGTGCTAGGTGAGCATCTATTGCTAACCCACAATCCCAGCCCTCTTATTTTATAAAAAAAATCAGAGTATTGGAACAAAGCAGCCCAAATGGGTTAAAATAGTGGGGTTTCACACTTTCCTGCCAATATCCATGGGGCCAAGTAAAGATAGGAGACTGGATGTCTTTCATCTGGTATGCAGGACTTTCACTTCATATCTGTATTTTCATGGGCGTCTCCCCTTATACTGATACCCTGGAGTTAGAACCTTCCATAAAGTAGTTCTGCAAAATAAAGTTAGGAAGTGACCTGATTACATGGGGTGAAGAGGGAATTTGAAGTTCTTGTTTGTTTGATTCGATTTTAGACCAATGTTCTCATTTTAACTTTACCACCACCTCAGTGTACATGAACTTCCAATGACTCCAGTCCCTGAGCCCTTCTGGAATTCTGCTTCGTCAATATGTTTGCATCGTTCTAGTTTACCTTTGTTTTCTAGGTCACTTTTCATTTTTGTACTGGGATTTCAGTGCCCACTGATTGATCAGGTTCCCAATTTCTAAATATATCTTGCTTGCCGTAGTTTTTTCTTTTAATCCTTTTCTTGGCCTTTTGGGGCTTTTATGAAATATACCCGAGGATGGGTAATTTACATATAACAGGAGTTTATTTCTTATTGTTCTAGAGGCAAGGTACTGCTGACAGGTTTGGTGTCTGGTGAGGGCTGCTCTCTGCTTTCAAGATGGAGCCTTGTTGCTGTGTCCTCACATGGTGGAAAGCAGAAGGGCAAAAAATGGCTAGTTTCTGCCCATTATAAGATCACCACTGCCATTTATGAAGTCTTCATGGTTGTGATTTGATCACCTTGGGAAGACCCTACCTTTTAATACCATTGCATTGATCATTAAATTTCTACTTGAATTTTGGAGGAAACACAAACATTTAAACCTTAGGGATCCTTAAGGGTGTGTGCCTTTTATTTGTTCTTATCTTTTGGTTTGGGTGGGAGTTTATAGAGTGCAGAAGTAAAAATAAGTGTTTAACATACCATGTGCAATCAGATCTTCAATAGTCTTTTTGTTCTTAACATATTTGGGTAATATTGGCTATATCTAAGAAATAGAGAGTTTTAACTATTTTTTTTTTTGGTATTCATTTTTGTATGTTCTGTTCCTTAGGATGCTTCATTGATGGACATGAACTCCTTCAGTCCGATGATGCCAACATCCCCTCTATCGATGATAAACCAAATCAAGTTTGAAGATGAGACAGATTTAAAGGATCTCTTCATTACAGTTGATGCACCTGAAAGCCATGTTACTGCAATTGAAACTTTTATTACTTACAGGATTATAACTAAGGTAAACATTGAATGAACATTTTCTTGCACATCACTGCTCTCTTTGAATATTTTGGAAGTGCTTCTTGGTCATTATGTCTCTTAATATGCAGAATATCACTCAAATTGACTTTTACTTTTCAATCATTTTGGGTAAGATGTTGTATCTTATCTGCCATTTACTTGTTCTGTTTGAAGTTTAAAATTTGAATTGACTTAATAACTAGTAATGAATTTAGTTATAACTATTAGAATAAAAGCATTTAGATTTTTACTGTAAAAAATAAATAATTGCCTTTGGAAAAGAAAAGCCAAAGGTTTCTAATGCAGATAGTAAATGGTTAAAAACATGACATAATATTTTGTATTTACAATTCTTCTAAAGATTACAAAATGTAATACTGTGGTTTTTCAGGAGAAGATGGCCACTTTATATATGATTTACCATTACTTCTTTAATAATACAAAGGCAGAAGTAGATTCAAAACCCAAGACTCCTTTATCCTCTGAAAAAAGACAGTTTACCTCAACCAAATAGTATAATCCGAATTTTATTAAATACTTTATTTAGAGCAGTCTTTGATAATTCTGTTTATAAGTTAAATATCTTGTTTATAAAGCCTCACCCTGGAGTTGTGTGGTTCATAAATATAAAAGATTCATCTCTTTTTTTAGCTGAAAATATTCTGAACTGCATTCCTAATGATCCTGTCTCCTAATACAAACTTGAGTCTGTAAGCTTTTCAAGGGTGTTGACTACATCTAAAGTGGTTAGTAATTGCAAACAGATTTTTAGGTCATAGTAAGTAAGCAATTAAATTTTTTGGTGAATGAGTGAATGAGTTTACAATATCTTAGTTAATATCAAGAGGTGATAGAACAAGATATGCTGGAATTAAATCTTGATTTCTCCCCTTCCTTATTATGTGTCTTGGACAATTCAGTTAACCTCTATTTATTAGTATCCTCATTTGTTAATAGGGTCATAGTTCCAATTATTTCATGGGGTCTTTATGAAAATCAAATATGTTAATATAGGAATACTGCTAGGAGTAGAGGCAGGGTTCTCTGATTACTACTCTTATAAGCTTTGGTTGTCATCATCCTTCCAAGCAGAGAATTTGTGAAACAATTGTTTTCCTATCATTCACGTCTCTTGGAAAAATGCTCTTCATAAGCTCTCTAGTGGATTTCATTATGATCATAGGCATACAATGAGTTATTCATATTTGTATCACGCTTTAAATGGACTGCTTTAGTATTAATACTTATACTAATAATAGTATTAATAGGAATCGTGACTACTTGTGTCAAACAACACTCAAACCACTTTCTAAATGTTAACTTATTTAAATTTGTAACAGTTCTAGGTCTTAGATATTATGATTTACCTTCATTTCATTCATAAGGGCACCAAAACTCAGTAATTTGCCAAATATTATACATCATAGTAATTAGCTGAGCTGGAATTAAACTCAGTTTACTTTCATAATATACATTTTTTCTATTACATTTTTGTGTATCTGTATATGGATATGACAACTTTTCATTGTAACTATTACAAACTAAATTTCTTTATTTCCTCTTACTTTTACCAGCATCTTAATATAATACACTAAAACATACTTTATAGATACAAATGATAAATGTCTAATGGATATGTTATGTTATCAAATAATCTCTTCTTTGTTTTTTACTTATCTTTATTTATTTATTTAATAATTTATTTAATAAAGTTTATTGAGAGCCAATTGTGTCCCAAGTTACTGAGTTTGTATATTAAGACTACATCAGGGGCTGGAATTGTGGCTCAGTGGTAGAGTGCTCACCTAGCACATGTGAGGCACTGGGTTTAATCCTCAGCACCACATAAGAAATGAAATAAAAAAGATATTGTTATCTACCTACAACTAAAAAATAAATATATTTTTTTTTAAAAAAGACTACATCAATGATCAGGACAGACCTGGCAGAAAGAGCCTTTGTCTTCCATGGATCTTTCAATCAGGAAGATGGATGGGGGCAAGGGTGTAATATTAAATAATTAGATACTTATTTAATTATAAGTTGTGTTATGAAGGAAAAATACAAGATATGTGTATTGAGTACCCCCATCTAATAAGCATAGCTTCCCTGAGGAAGTTTTAATTTTATAAGTACTTACATTCATAGACTCTAAGGTAAAAAGGATAAATGCACATGTAAATATGCATATATGTGCACTGATAATCTCCTGCTTAGGAATGCTTATGAACTTACTGTTCATAATGAGCACCAGGATACCCATGTCCTTGGCATTAGTTCTTATGGGAAATTACCTCTTCTTCTCTCATATAGCATATTTGAGGTGACTGCTCTCAAGGAATACTTGCTCTTTTGGAAAATCTAGAGATTGCTTTCTCTTAGAACTTGTAGAAGGAAGGACTAAGAAAATCAACAATTGATTTTCTCCCACATCCTTATCATGAAGAAAAACCTAGAAAAGTCTACAGTATACAGAGAGGTTAAATTATATTACTGATGGGTTGCATTGATTGTTAGGATCATTTAATCTCAAAACCAGTTTTCTAAATTTTCAGAGCTTAGAATAACTGTTGACACTTGACCAAAGGTCAATGTTAGTTGAATGGATGCAATTTGGGTATCAGCTACGTGAGAATATCGGTACTAAATTTCATATTTCTGAGCTAAAAACTCACTCAGGAATAACGGGTCAGCCATAAAAAATTAGCCATGAGTTAAGAGTTTAACAGTGTGTACCAATTTATCGATATTGATATGAGCTGTTTGTCTTGTCATATTCCCTTCTGGAGTGGAATTATGTCTTAAATTAGTAAGAAAAATCATATTCTTCTTGATACTTGCTCTCTTTTCTTCCTCTGTTATTGTATTTTGTTAGAGAATTCAAGTCGATGACAAAGTGATGAAGACAGAATCAACCAATTATTTAACTTGATTTTTCCATCTTCTGCTTGTTGGAATTTATACCAAATTGTTTTATGTTGAGTAAAGAGTTGGAAACTCTTAAGCACAACTTAATCTTATTTTGACTGCCCATTTTTAGAGTGCATTTATTGTTATTTATGGTAATTTAATGAACCTGTATGCATACACCTGGCACAGAAGGGTGCTCATTCTCATTAAGTGTTTCTTAATGAGTGACTCTGGACTATGTTTGTGTGCGTTTGTATGTATGTATGTTTGCATGTATGTGTATTTGCATATGTATGCACACATACCAACTAGTATGTATACACTGTTAAAGTGTGTTTCTACTAGATTTAGTTTTCCTATTTTTGCCATTTTTATATTTTCCACCATTTTGCAAAATAGTTAAGATTTTTTAGGGTTTCTTGAACATTTAATTTCTTAGACTTCTGCATCTCATTTACCCCCTCTTTTTAAAAAAGGGAGTATTTTACTAAGATATAGTGTATGATATTCTAAACATTCATTTTAAAAGAATAATCTTTGGAAAGCATAGCTTTCACGGAGTTTATTTTATAACAATTAAAATTGCATCTTATTAAACTGCTATATCTACAATTGGATCATCTGAGTGGGTGACTAATATTTCTAGAGAGAGTGTAATATATGTGAAATATGTTATTTCATGTTTACTCCTCCAGAAAATTTCAACCTAAGTATTTACTGCATTTAATTTTTAACATGTAAAATTTAGTTAAATAAGGTATCAGTGAAAGTGACTGTTTTCTTATAAAAGGTGAGTATGCCTTTGGAAGCCACAGTTTTTGTTTTGGCCTGGAATTTAAGCAGTGGATGTGAGGTTAAAACTGGACTCATGTTCCTCTTGTCATATGTGTTGGCATAGATTTTTGGTTTACTGGGAACAGATCTTTTAATGTATTTGCTTAATTTTCAGGAATTCAGGCATGTGATTCAAAATAAAACTCCTTGAGAAATGACAGAAAGATTTTCTTTTCATTGCAAATACCCATTAATTATATTTTCTTAAAACGGTGGTAAAAATCACTCTGTAAAATGTTAGAATTTTTATATACTAAAAGCAAATTTTAGCAAAGCAATTCATTTGAACAAATTCCAAGAAAACATTTTTCTCAGTTATATTCAGGTTATTTTCCAAATTACAAAAATAGGACTTTCCTCAAATTCTGAATTATAATCATCTTGAAAAAAGAAATATATTTGAAACCTAAATTCACAACACACTTTCTTCTTAAGTGAGAAAGTCATGCCAAAGATAATAGTAGTTAAAATCTTGTGGAAGACAGATGGTTGTTGTAAGACAGATTTTTCAGTTTGGACTTTAAATTTAAGCATGATGTTTGCTTTCTTTTTGGAAATACCGGAAAGTTTGCTTTATTTCATCTGCTACATGAATAGATGACTTAAAAAAAATACAGGCTGACAAACACTGAATAATTAGGATTTGTTAATTTTTCTTAGAGACCCATTTATTTCAGAATGTCTGAAATCACATTAGGCAAATGTCTCCTGGCTTCTCTTGCATGTGCTGTTATTTTCTCCTACTTTGTTCAGACGTCTCGTGGGGAATTTGACTCCAGTGAATTTGAAGTTAGGAGACGTTATCAAGATTTCCTTTGGTTGAAGGGAAAACTTGAAGAAGTACACCCTACTCTGATTATTCCAGTAAGTTTGCGAGTTTTTTCATGCTACTATTTTTTTCTTGAGTCTTTTAGAATGCTTAGAACCTAACACCAGATCTTTACATTCATTGCAATTTATTTATCTTAGAAACATTTATTTCTAAAGTTTTGAATCTGAGTATAGATTTAAAAAAAAACTATTATTTTGCATGTTTTGGTTTTAGCATTGGAATTTTTAAAAATTATTTTTATAAGAATCAGATATTGAACTAATCTTTCAAAAAAGAAAAAATATATATATACAGAATTCCTTATAAACCTTTGCCACAAATTCTCAGATTGCTTTTGTTTTTGTTTTTCCTTTTTTTGGTCTCAGCCATTGCCAGAAAAGTTCATAGTGAAAGGAATGGTGGACCGATTTAACGATGACTTCATTGAGACCCGAAGGAAAGCATTGCATAAATTTTTGAATAGAATTGCTGATCATCCAACTTTAACATTTAATGAAGACTTCAAGATTTTTCTCACTGCACAAGCTTGGGTAAAAATTTTGATTTCTACTCATATATGAGCATTTGGTATTTGAATGCTTTCTTTTGTTTACCTTTATATATTCAGCACTAGTATCCTTGAATTGAGATGGAGTTTCTTAAAATCACTTGAGGGATATACTTGAATGAAGTATAATCCTGTGTCTAATCTACATGTGAACATTGCAGAGATCTTGTATCTTCCTTAAATGAACTCACTGTTATTTCATTTGGTTGTTGGCCTTATTTTAAAATGTCAATGTGTTCATTGTACATATAGTTAATACTGAATATATAGGAATGTATTTTTTGACACTATTTTGAGCAATAATGGGTTAGGACTTTTCAAGTTTGGATAAAATTATTATTAAATTCATAGATAAACACTCTCTTTTATTTCAAATACTACTTGGGAGGGTAACCTAATTTTTAATACAGAAATCCTATGTGTATTTTATTTGGTTTATTTTCTATGAAGCTCTCAACAAGAAAGATAATGGGACAATAGGAAAAATAATTAAACAATTATTAATCAATGTTTAGTTTTCTATCTCTCAGTTGCTGCCAAAGTGCTAGAAGCTAAAAAGTGGTTCATCTCTATCTTGAAAATTCTGCTCTCTGGAAGCCCATTGCAACTTAGGTGTAATAAATGTGTGGCCTGACTGCAAGCTATGGAAGCCCTTAGAAATATCCTCTACAGGCAACAGTTGGAATAACAGCCTTCCAGTTGTAATTTGGGCTGTCTCTAATGACTTACTGTATCAAATGGTGCTGTAGCACCTCTGGATGAATGTATCACCGGGTCAATGATGACACCTGTTATTATTTGTACACAAAATCATACTGACTTGAAAACAAACAAGTTTATATATATGTGTAGTTTTCTGTAAGACTTTAAGAAAACCTGGACAAAGATGGATAATGTTATTCATTATTTTGGTACATAATAGATAGTTTTTAATGTGTGAATTATATAGTCAGTATTATTATTTATGGATTTATTTCATCTGTGTTACTCTTCATGTATTTTGATCTTTAGAAATCTGTGTTTCAACAAATGCTACAGCCATCATAAGAATCCTTGTCCTCTTTTTTGTTGTTCTTTTCAAATATGCCGTATTTCTGAAGGAAAGCATTTAAGTATACTATAATAGCTTTATAGCATTTCTTCTGTATTGCAAGTTTGTTGCTGTCCCTGCTAGGTTAACTCTGAAATAGATAGTTACATATCTTATTGAAAATCTTTCTGTACAGAGAACCAGCCAGTGGACGTAGTGTCACAACTTACCCATTTCAGTTGGATGAAGAGCTATTTTAGGTAGTATCTGTTTACAAACTGTTCTGGGGACTTTACAGAGGCAAAGTAGGTTGGTCAGCTTAACAGTGATGCCTCTGTGGTCCAATCCCCAGTCTTCCAATCCTTGCTGTACCACTTCATTGCTCTGAAATGTTGAGTAACTTAATGACACTTTCTATGTTTCTGTTATCTTCTGTAAAAAGACAAAAATAGAACCTACTTTGTAGGTATATTGTGAGTATGTGTATACAAATATGAGTATAGTGCCTAAGAACATATTAAGCTCAATAAATGTTAGCTCTTATTATACCAAAAGAATTAAGGATTTTTTCTAATTTTTTTCCAGAGAGTAATGTAGGTCCTGAGAAATCTTCTCTCAATCATTTTTCTATTAAGTATGTATTATAAAACACAAATGTCATATCATATCACCCTGTTTTCTTCTCTGGTATCTCCTTGAGCACTGTTCCCTGTTACATTTTGTTCCTTTAAAGATTTATGCTTTGAAGAAAGACAGTACACCTGTTTCACATGAGTTCTTAGAAAAGGAATATTATCTATTATCTAGGGGACTAAAACTTAGAGGAAAAAGTGTACCATAATGAAACTCTTCTGCTTCAGAGTAACGTTTTGTAAAAAAAAAAAAGATGTGTAAGAAAAAGTTTTATCATCTTTATCTCATTCTGCTTATTGAGTTTTCTTTATTATTGAGTCTTGGAATGTTGTTACTTGTTTCTCCAGTTTTTTTTTTTTTGTTGTTGTTCTAGGAACTTTCTTCTCATAAGAAGCAAGGGCCTGGATTGCTGAGCAGAATGGGCCAAACAGTCAGAGCTGTCGCATCCTCCATGAGAGGAGTTAAAAACCGCCCAGAGGAATTCATGGAAATGAATAACTTTATTGAAATATTTAGTCAGAAAATTAATTTAATAGATAAAATATCTCAGAGGATTTACAAGGAAGAAAGGGGTATGTAGAATCACTGCATTGTGACTTCAAAGTTGTTTACTTTCTTTTGGATCTTCACATTTGCTGATGTAGGACAATATTATTAGATTAGATATTGTTGTCACCTTCAAAGTGTGGCTTATGCACAGCAATGTAGGGAAAATTCTAGTTCCTAAATGATTTTGGAGGTACTCAGGGCAAGTCCCCATTTGCTTTATCAACCACTGGCCATTCCATTCCCACTTATACATAATAGTGGTAAAATGAGCACCAAGCTTAAGATTTTGGGTGTGGTTGTCTGAAGTTGGCACCAAATATTCATCATGGACCATACCTTAAAATCAAAGAAGTGATGTTTCAAATAATAGGTGTTTTTAGTTCCCTTATATTTTTTAGTTACTTTTATTTTTAATTGCTTTTGTTTTTTAAATATATGATAGTGGAATGCATCACAATTCTTATGACACATATAGAACACAATTTTTCATATCTCTGTATATAAAATATGTTCACAGTTACTTTTTTTTAGAGAGAGAGAGAGAGAGAGAGAGAATTTTTAATATTTATTTTTTAGTTTTCGGCGGCCATAACATCTTTATTTGTATGTGGTGCTGAGGATCGAACCCAGCGCCACGCATACACGCCAGGCAAGCGCACTACTGCTTGAGCCACATCCCCAGCCCCACACTTAGTTACTTTTTTGATGATGGTTATTAATATTATGTATTAGGCCTATCTAAGTATCTTTTAAAGAGTTATATAATGGAAAATAGGTCTTTTTTTTCCCTTTTTTTCTGTCACTGTTTCTTTTCCTATTTTCTACTTTTTTTATTTTGTAAATTAGGCTTGAATATATGATGATCTTCTGTAATTCCAGAATGATTTTTTTCTATTTTCTAACTGAATTTATCTACATTAAAAATAAATGACCAACCCAGCAAACTTACTTCGTAACATTAAGTTGATTTTTAGAGATGGCAAACAGCTTACAAATAAACAAAAGTCCTTATATTGAAGGCTTATTTATTAATTGTCTGTGTCTATCATTAAGTTTTTATATCTATTAGGATAAGCAGGGAAAATATTTATTTTTTAGTATCTAATGTCTAGGTAGTACCCAGCACAAAAGTGCATGCTCAGTTAATTAAAATTTTCTCAGTGTTTGAAAATAAATGACTGAGTATAGGATTGGAATAGTGGCTGGAAAATTTGCTTTATCCAAAATTGGTTGGAGAAATCGGGCACAATAGTGTAAGCCTGTAATCTCAGCAGCTTCAAAGACTGAGAAAGGAGGATAGCAAGTTCAAGGCCAGCCTCAGCAGCTTAGCAGTAGTGTCTCAAAATAAATAAATAAATAAATAAATAAAAGGCCTATAGATGAAACTTAGTGGTAAAGTACCCTTGGATTCAATCCATAATACTGGCAGGAGAAGATGATTTGATTGGCTGTTAAAGGAAACACAGAAAAAGTTCTTATATAGCTAAATGTACTTTGCCCTTTGTTCTTTCGACGTACTGACACTTGATGAGATTGTTGTGGTGACTGAATGCATGTTAATAAAAATCCATTGGTTTGTTCTTGTTTTTCCTATTTGCCATTTTTTTTTAAATCTCAAAAAGCTAATAATTCTTTTAACTAGCCTCTGTGATTCCAATTCAGTTAAGCAGATGCTGGATGCACAGTTAGATTGAATAGCAATTCAAAGAAACCTCAGGAAACTTATTGACAGTTAAGAGCTTTATGGGATATCAATATATTTTGTATTTGCTAGTGCCAGGAAATAGTTTTAAAATCTTTGATAGGACTAAAGTGTTTTTGAAATGTTTAGAGAGAAAGTTAGATTTTGATAGATTTATAAATCTGAACTCCCTTTTTTAGGAGCGTTACAGTCCCAAACTTGAGGAATTTATTGGTCTTTGGAATGTGAAGCATACTCATAAAGGTTCTATGCACAATAATTAAACACTTTCTTTTGTAGATTTGGGCATCTAATCTGTAGGGTGATTCATTCACACTGATATTATCAAGAATTTGGTAACCATAAGTCGTGGTTTCTCTTTGAGCTTTTTTTTTTTTTTTTGGTACTCAATGTTTTCTTTTGATATATTTGTGTTTCCCTCTTTATTCAGCTGAATCGTATTGACCATATGCTGTATTGCTTCTCTGTGCTGGAGATTAAAGGAGGAATTAAGATATTATGTATCCTTGAGCTGATATTATAGTTGGGAAATGGATGTATTGACAGCGTATTACAGTGAAGCTCATTAAATGTTTGCATATAGATGTGATTTGAGTGCTATGCAATTTTATGGAAGCTCTGTGTAGAGAAATATTTACCCATTTAATGACACACATTGATATAGACACAAATTGAGAAAAGAAATGCAGAAAATTTTCTAGAAGTACTAGTTTAGTGTGGTCACTAACATAAAGATAGCCCTAAACTCAGGAGAGCAGGATCAGGAAAATTTTTAGAGGACATTAATTCTTATATTTTCATTAGGTAACAACTAGCAGTTCCATTATTTTAAAATTTAACTTTCTTAATTTCACTTGATTATACAAACTTTTGAAGTCCCAGTAGTTTAATTTTGACCAATATAATAGATCTCAGTGAATTATGATGAGAAGTAAGATGATTCGATAGAGAACTTTAAGACAAGTTTTGTTTAGAACCTGTTGCTTATGAGGCACTCAGATGTGGTGGTTGGTAGGCAAAGTTCATGAAAAGCATATATGAGGATCATATAATTTATTTTCTAAGCAGGACAGTTTTGACAGTAAAAAAGATGCTGATATTGACTATACTTAGGAGTCTTTCAGAAACCAACATGGGCATACTGGGATGGTTGGTCAATTCAGTGAAAGACAATATCCCTTTTATATTCATATGTCAGAACATGTGGACAATGAAGGAAATCAAGTCCTTCCACACTATTTCTGATATAGAGACTTTGAAAATGTAAATTCAAGAATTATGTTATTTTTTAGACTATTTTGATGAAATGAAAGAATATGGCCCAATTCATATTCTGTGGTCGGCTTCAGAAGAAGATCTGGTTGATACTTTGAGAGGTGTTGCCAGCTGCATTGACAAATGTTGCAAAGCCACTGAAAAGCGCATGTCTGGACTTTCTGAGGTCTTGCTTCCTGTCGTACATGAATATGTGCTTTATAGTGAAATGTTAATGGTAAGAACACCTAATTATAGTTTCACCACAGTCCCTTACCTGATTCTAAGCTCTCTATATGGCAATTTCTGTTTCTGTTCTTCACTACTTTTTTTTTCCTGTCTTGCATGTAGATTCTGCTAATAAGTATCTGTTTACTGTGAACATGAATAGATGAATGGAAGAACTTTTTGAAGACAGGACTACTCAATAGCAACACTAGCCATTTAGAAGATTAAGAAATTCAAAACATCTCCAACTAAGATTCACTAAGAAAAATGATTTTTTTTCCTAACCTTTTTAAAATTTTACTCTAAAAACTTTTCAGTGTTTTGGGGATTTCTTTTCATGAGAGTTGGTTATCCACTTGTGGGTACATTCATTTTAACATGATTCAGCACTATTCTATAGAAAGTATGTGAATAGGATCTTGATGTTTTCTACTGCCTCTGGTTGCTTCTAAAAAAATCCTTCAAGTTAAAATGGTTTTCTTCTACTATTTGTAAAAGATTTTATTCCTGTTATATCTAAGTTTTGCATTTTACCTCCTTGATTCAAGTTAATTTTACTAGATATTTGGAATTTAAGTGTTCTGTGCGAAGCTATGTTTTTTCATCTAGTATTATACTGTGCCTAAGGTACTTGGTAGTCAAACTGGCACTGTCTGGTGTCTGACTTTTAGGGTGATGGTAGAGGAACGAGTCCTCTTATATTCAGATATGGTCCCTTCTGCCATTTATTATTGGAACCATGTCTGATTTCTGGTGTTGTGTACCTTTGATTGTTAGGACTCTTAGCTTTGCTAGGACTTTTAGCTTTGACTCTGTCTTGATCAGAGAAGATATTTTAGCCTTTCAGCATGAAATTGCTTTTCCCTGTTATCATATTTAGGCTTCCTTTGAGAGAGTGATTAGCTATTGCATGGGCATTCCAGGCTTCTGCTGTTATCTGACTTTACTGGGCTCTTTCTATAAACAAACCTGGCTTCCCAAAGGCCTCTGATGCTTCCCTGCTGAGGAGTCTCCTGCTTCTCTGAGTCAATTTTCTTGGCCACATCTGTTTTTATTTCATTATTGATCATTCCTTTTGTGGCTCTGAAGAGAGAACTGATTTGTATATTCACTTCCCTTAATTAGTCTTCCTCTCCTATACTATGTCAAGACGGGAATTATGCAAGTAAAATCTTATTTTATTAAAGGTGTACAAAATCATAATAGTAACTAGAAAGTTATTGTATAGGTCCTCAATTAGTTGAATCATAGTATAGACAACAATGATGTAATCAGTATCATTTATTTTGCATTTCTGATTCTGTTTTATGTTGAAATGTTTCTTTAACTCTGAGCTTACATAATGAATAGTAATGCCTTGATAAAATGATTAAAGTTATTAATATTTTTTCACTAGTTCTCTTATGAAGCAACGTCTTACAACATATCTGTATATAGGAAGCCCAGTACTGCATAGAAACGGACTTTAAATATACGGAATTAAGTTACAGTATAGGTCATTTTGATTACAGAAAGGAAAGAGTTTCTTGACATTAATGGTCTCTTAAACACTTAAGTAAAAATACTGAAACATGGAATTGTGTTTCAAGAAGACAAGATGGACCTATCAACATAGAGGCTATGGTTTCTCATCAGAAGTTTTATTAATGAGTGAATATTTATACACTTTGAGCTACAATGAAATGCTTAAGATAGGAATGTACCCTTCAGTTTTCTGATTCCCACTGTGATTTTCTGTCTTGTTAACTGCCCCTTTGGGGTCAGAAAAGAGGCTTCCATTGGTTCTAAGTATTTCCAGGTGAATGGTCCATGTGACTCCCAGCTATACTTGGTATATCCACTAATGTTTTTTTTATATTTGCTCTTTTTGAAGAGTTCTCCATCAAATGTTAGACATACATATCATACTTAAATTTGTAGATTGTATATTGGGAAAACTAATAAAAGAATTATAATAAAATAATTTTCTTAAATATTTGCTTGTACTTGAGACTTTAAACATTAAAGAAAACAATTTTTAAATGTATTATATCCTCAAATGCATGTTGGCATGGGGAATAAATTCCTGAGGGCTACTTATTTTCTGAATTGTATACTATTGTGTAAAAAGATTATTAAAGCCAAGTACAAGTTATTTGTGTCCTTATGTTTCAATATGAAGGGTGTTATGAAGAGAAGAGACCAAATACAAGCAGAACTCGATTCCAAAGTTGAAGCTTTGACCTATAAAAAGGGAGATCCTGATCTGGTATGTTTTTAAATTTCTTGATATACTCATGTGGAATTCATTGTCTAAATTTTTATTTGTGATTTATGACTTCATTACATGATTGTTTCTAAGTATTCAACAAATGTACTAAAATTTCTTCCAACATTGTTATACAGTAAGTACCTGTGAGTCATCAAGCTTAACAAGGATGCTTTTCTGCCTTTCTGACTAATTTTGACTCATACTCTGAAGGAAGTATGAAGTTAATGTTTTAAGAAGGACATTATGTGTTAGAAGAAGGGGTGAAAAGTACCCATCTTTATTCTAGGTTAGGAGGTATTCAGTAAATAAATTCACATTTCCCTTTTTGTTTTATAAAAGTTGTTATTCAAAACAAGTTAATGTTGCTATATACTTTTTTTCTAGTTATTATAAAAATCTTTACAAAGGAAGCTTTTTTTAAAATTTAATCTCTTCCTCAAAATTCTTTGATTTGGAGGTTTTTTCAAATATAAAATGAGATTGAATAATATAATGAGTTCTCATATCCATCACAGAGCATCATTAATTCTCAGTGTTTTACCCAACTTTTCATATGTTCTTTTCCCATTTTTATTTTATTTATTTTTTACTGAAGTATTTTAAAGCAAACTCCAAACATAACTTTGTTTTACCCACAGCATTTAATGTTTATGTCTTACTATTTGTGCATATTTTTCAGAGTAACACTATCAGATTGGATTTGATTTTCAATCTGAAGTTGAGGAAGAGACATGGGGAGTGGAGAAATTTGCCAAACTCCACATCACCCTTGAGACGTATGTGTAGGACTGGAGGTGTTGGTGTCTCTTGGCTGCCTTAGACCCTGCTGCTTCTTATATGGCAAGTGTAGAGGTGCAAGAGTTATCTGTCAGTCTACTTAACTTCTGTTAGCTCTCTGAAGGATGCTTTTTACATTTTTCTTAAGGATTTAGGTTAGCATTACGTATGCTTACATTAGGTGAGTGGGGAGTCCTTAAACCCTACACCCCTTCATTCACCTGTATTATTGTAGCCTCTGTCACCCTGACCTGCTCAGAGATTTTCATCCTTCCTGCCTTAATTTTCCCCATAACTTTAATCACTTTATAATATATGATTTCCTCATTGATTTTCTTTACATTTCTCTTTCTCTCTCTGATCTAAACACCTTAGCAGAGCAATCATTGATTTGTTCATTGAAGTGTTCCCTGATCCTAGATCACTGCCTGACATGTAGTGATCACTTGCTAGGCCCTTAGTGAAGAAATGAAAATTGCAGTGACTCCTGTGGTGCAGGAGAACATACCGAAGGCTTGAAGTAGGATGTTTTGGCAAAACCAGCTTTGTGCAAAGCATTGAGGCTTCACTAAAATATGACTATGAATTATACTCTTGTTTCTTGCTTATGTTTTCTAAAGTGAGATTCTATTCTGCTGAGTGGAATGTTGAGGGGGAATGGTGGGCAGCTATAGACAGAGTGAGACAGAGGAATCTGTGACAGAGAGAAGCAGATAACCGACCACTGGAGGAAGTAGTACTTGAGGAAAAAAAAAATCACATTTATTTTACCTTAAGATGAGAAAAGAGGGACCTTAATAATGATTAACTTTTTTCATCCAAGAGGAAACTTATATAAGTATATGGCTTTTTTAAAATTTAATCAGCTAGAAGGAAAATGAATGTTTTAAACTTTTTAGATTTTTTATTTGTTAAAAATCTTAAAGAATTTGAAATCAGTGTTTAAATAAAAATTTCCTACTAACTAAATACTAGGGAAAGTATTGTAAAATTTCAGAGGAATAATAACATGATTTAAAAACCAATCACCTATTCAAAATGGCTTGTGTTCATAGTTTTTAAATGAAAGGAAAATAAGTTGGGATTATTCCAACAAGAAAAGCACAGGAAAAATAGCTTAGGTCCACATGTAGATAGGATTTCCCCACTCAATTAAAACAAAACAAAACAAATACATGTATTTTTTTTCATTTGACTTGCAAAGAGGTTTTTTTTTTTGCTATATAAATTTTCCTTGGTGTCTCATTATAGCCTACTGATAACTCTGTATTACTTTGTGTGTGCCTGTTATGTCCACTGTATTTAATATCTTAATAGCTATTGTCATGATAACATGACAGTTAAGGTAGAGGTGTTCAATATGTAGCTGCTAAATTTTGTAAGAATGGAAGTTTGAAACTTGATTCTCTGCTTTATATTCTATAAGATACTTTTAATTCATTAAGGATTTGAAGCAGACACATTTAACAGAATCATTACAATTACTTTTTGTTACCCATCAAAACAGATCCTTCCTAAAACATACAGAGACTGATTTCATGATTTGTGAATGTCACCATTTACATTTTCAAATAGTTAATTTGTTTACAAGCCTCCTCACTTCCAAATCCCTCTGTGATATGATGGTTTCTTTGGGAGAAACCTTCCAGAGTTAATCTAAAAATGAACCTGCCATGAATGGTCGCAGAACAACCAAAGGGAAGTTGCTTAGAAATATGCAGGATAGGGTCACCATGGAAACCCGCCCTTGTGAGGTCCTTCTAAGGAGCAGTCCTTTGCAGTCACCATGGCGACCCTGGCAGAGAACTGAATATAGCAATCTGCTTGGTTGTTTACCATGGCAACTCAGACAGGACCACTTTGGAGACAACCCTGAGGCCATTTCTATGGAGATCTGCCAGGGCTGCCTTCAGAGGCTCCATCAGGGTAATCTTTGGGTGTGATGCTGTGTGCAAAGCCAGTAAAGCAAGTCCGAATGGAAAAGTGAAATGAAGCTCTACCCAGAGGGACAAAGATTAGGAAGGCTATAATTATTGGGTAGAATGATAGTAGTGACATAGCATTCCAGAGGTTATGTTGGATGTTTCAGGTGACCTTTATGTGGGTTTCGTGGTATGCAAATACAAGGCTCTGGTCTTTTTTCTTGCCTGAAACTCTGCATATTCCATAAATGAGCAATAATGGTATTATGGTTACTTTTACTCATCACACAAATCTGACCACAGATGTTACGTGTTCTTTTACAAAAATAATGTTCAGTAATGAGTTCCTTGATTCTTTACCTGGCTGGAAGTATCTGCTTCTTACAGTTTGTGGTTTATAGTTCTTATCTCATAACATAAAATTAATGATTTCCAAATGACCTATACTCAGTCAAGACATTTAAAATACTTATTTGAAGGTCAGTTCAGCTATTTATAGTTTTATTTAGGCTTTAGATTTAGATGGACCTAGGATTAGTCCTGGATTATCTACTTATTAACTCTGTGACCCAAGAAAAGTTTCCTTACTTCTTTTAGCCTTTTTTATTATCATGTACCATTTGGGCAAGTTATCAGTTCCTTTGTAATAAGCTTTTTTAAGGATTATGTGATAGAATGCAAGTAAATTGCTTGAATTATAATAAGCACTCAGTAGTTGTTAGCTGCTGTATTTTGATGACTATATAAAACTGGTATTTAGATGAGTCTTGTAAGATGATTAAGAATTGTTAATTGAAGAGGGGAGAAGATATTTTAGGAGAATGGATATTATTAAAAGTAGTAGAATCTCAGAAAGCATGTTAAATTGGGGCAAAAAAATTGGTGTATGGAGAACAGGGTACATGTGAGATAAGTTTGAGAGAGGAGTAGGTGGAAGATATCAACTTCTGTCTCTTAGAGAATGAGAGGCAGCACTAGTGACTGACATTTCTAGCTAGAAAGATGGCAAATAGTGGCTGCTCTAAACTGAACTATAGAACAAGAAAGGAAGAAAAAATTTGGAGATGCAACTTCATGTCATCATAATATGACATTTAATGTAGAAGTTTTCAACAAAAATTTTAGAACATATTTTGAATGCCTAGCGTAAGAATCACCGTTCTAGCCTTGGGTAACAGTTTTCGAGAAAGTAGATCCTTTTGATATGGAACAAAAACCAAACTGAATAAATAATTAACTAAAATCTTTAGTATATTGTTGTATTGTGATAAACATGGAGATTTGGATGTGTAAAATTGATGTGCCTACCAGATACCCAGATGGAGACTTTAAGTAGGGATTTATATGTAAAACCCATGGGTTGGGGGCAGGATCCAGCTAGAGAGGTACATTTGGATGTTGTTAGGAATGGATGGTATTTAGAGTTGTGAGATTAGTTGAGGTCAGTAAAGGAAGAGAAAAGAGAGAAGAAAGAAGTTGTAGACTTGTAGGCATATTCCACCATTAAGCAGCTCACAGTAATGGAAGAATCATAGGAGAGGCTGATGAGAAGGAAAGGAAATTTATATAGCTTTGACTACTGGCAAGTAATTGGGCCAGTAAGGTGAATTAAACAAATCTAATTAGGGTCATTCAGTATCTTACTTATCTATTTATAAAGAATTTGTAAAAAAAAATAATGCAGAATAATTGGCATGAATATAGATAAAATATTTCCAGAGATTTCAAAAGTTGTATTATGTAATGATAAACCAGTAAAGAAAAAGATAGTCAGTGACATAGATGTTGTTCATTGAAAATAAGAGAATTTCTCACTTGCAATAAAGGTATAACAACAACTGAGATTATGAGGAAAATTGAGATATTTGGAGGAACTTGAGGGTTTTGCGGTTTGGTTGTAGGTTTCCAGTCAGAGCTTCTGTTTGAAAATGCTTATTCACTTCACTACTTAACTGTAAAATAAATAAGGTTCATCTGTGGTGCTAAATAATACTGCATATCCATTTTATTTTTATTTTTATTTTTATTTTTGAATGGATGATTTATAGTTTCCTACTCAAAGCAGCATTCAAATATAAATGAATATGAATACATTTGACATTTAGCAATATGTGCATAGACTCTGAAATTTGGATCTAGATATAATGCCATAGCTGTTTAGCAGTATATTTATGTGAGCAAAAAATGCATTTTCATAAGATCATTATAATGTGGATTTGCATATAGCCATATTCAGTAGATGCAAACAGATACCAAATTTATTCAGGCTGGTCCTTGCTCTCTCTGTGTGATTTGCTATTTTTGAACTACTGTTTTACTCTCAGCCTCAGATGGTGGTTATTAATTTTCAAATGATCTTGGTAGTATACTAAATGCTGTGCAGAACAAGATTGCTTTCTTTCTAAGTCTAGGAAGTTTAAAAAAGGATAATATTGATATAGGAAGCTTTACCATGGTAGGAAGTATAGGTTATCTCCTCTTAGATATTTGCTGGCTCAGTTCTCTTCCCTGACCTTTTTATGAAGTTATGCTTTTCTATATGCCTCATTTTCTAATATGGTCTGTTTTCTTCTCTTTTTTTTTTTAAATCTATATGCATGTGTATGTGTCTCACACACATACATGGCCATGTATACATGTAAACATACATATGTTCATATGGCAGTGAAGAATATGACATTTCCTCTGTTAGGAGAGGAGGCTTTTTTCTTGTCTATTTTCTTTTATCAGGTTAACCTAGGGAGCAGGCTGCAAGCTTTTTTTCAGGTCTCGGGTCAGGATTATGAAAAGTCATGATCAAGTCAGTCCTTGGAGTGGTAATGTGACCATTAGAATTGACTGAGTTTAGCTATAATACACCCCAAGTTTCAGATACCTAAAAACAAACAAACAAACAAACAAACAAACAACTTTACCTTCAGAAAGTAAGAAGGGGAGTGGATGATAGATTCTGGATTTAAAACAAAACAAAAAAACAAATCCCCCCGCCCCCAAAGTGTACTAGCATGTTGGATCCACATGCACACAGCTGGATGGGAATGTAGGCTGGGTGGATGAGTGATTCTGTAATCCAGAAGACTTAGCAGCCTTATTTCCCCAGGGGAAAGTACCAGGGAGTACTAGAATTTTTCCCCATCTGTACCTTCTCTCAGTAGCCTGTCATTCAGGCTTTCAGGACTTGTATGATGGGGATAATCCATGTGTTCCTAGTCATATAAATTTTTAAAAATTTAATTTTGAAAAAGTTAATAAGTGCTTGATAAAATAGTGAAAAAGCCCTGTCTACCCAAAAAGCAAGAATCTGTTGAGCCAGGAATCTCTAGCTGGAATTTCAGTATTTTGGCTTTTTCTATTTGTCTGTTGTTTTTTCTTCTAGGGCATTTCCAAGTAGAGCAGTCCTTGAAAAAGGTATTTAATGTAAGGTCTTAATTCCAATTACAGGATTTTGCATGACTTCAACCACAGCAGTATAAGTCAGAAAGTTCAATACTACCTTTGTAGTTTTGGGCAAGTTAAAGTCTACTTTAGTTTCCTCAGCTACAAAAGAGGTGGGTAATATCTTTCTAGAGTGTTGTTAAACCAGCATATTCAAACTCTCAGCCCAGTGTGTTTCACCAGAGTTAGGTCACAAGCTATTTTTAACCAATCTTAGAGGAACTTTCTTTGGAGTATATGTTGTGCATTTTCTTCTTCCAGATCAAAATTTGGAAAGTGGTAGCTGAAGTCCTCTGTTTTAGAACTTCATTTTGTTTTAGGAAAAGGAAAACAAGACAGGGTGAGAGGGAGGGAAGAAGGAAAAGAAGGAAAGGAGAGCAGAAGGAATAGAAGGAGAAAAGAAGGGAGGGAGCAATTTCCTTGAGATGAATGGTGTCCACCCCACTTACCCCTCTCCTTTCTCTAGGCCATTAAATAGATCCTTAATATATATGACAGACTATCAAAACATTGTGTTTTGGACTCCTGTGGAATTATTTAAGCTGGATTATGCATGATATTGTATCATTGATATACAATGAAGGACATTTTAAGGAGAACCATAGATCCATTTATGAAAAGCATCAGCAGCACTGAATGCTTCATACTTTTCCATTATGAGGACTCAGGAGGAAGGTCTTGTTTACATCTCAACACCAGCAAGAGAGTTTCGTCTCTCCTGAGTAGTGGGTTGGGTTCTCACCTTGTTCATATCTAGGTTTGACACCCAATCCAATCCCGCTTTGTAGCCACTCCTCATATCCATTCTGGTTCAGATCTGCCTGTCAGCTGTATCCTTTGTGGTCTTCATACCACTGGCTTTCTCTACTCTTATTTTCTCTTTGTACTCATGTCCTTTTCTACTTATTGTTTTTAAACCAGTAGAGTATAATTTTGGAAGCCATTCTAAATCTAATATGGAACAAGTCAGAAACAATAAGTAAGA
The DNA here is from genome assembly GCF_964194105.1 of Spermophilus citellus. Lineage (NCBI taxonomy): Eukaryota > Metazoa > Chordata > Mammalia > Rodentia > Sciuridae > Spermophilus > Spermophilus citellus. Next base: position 52,914,664 of record NC_138191.1, on the reverse strand, counting down.
ATTAGAGGTAAAAATATTCCGAATTATCTCAAAGACTAACTCATTTTTATGCATATTTGTGACAAAAAATAAAATGAAATTTTGGTTATTTCTTTTGGAATCCACAAACACGACTCGTCTGTTGTGAACATAGACCTGGGGGCTGAATGGCTCCTGCAACTGTTACCCAGAAAACTAGTGAGCAGATATTTGAGGGTGATTGTACTCCTTTCACAATTTAACTCATGCAGTCTGCTTAGAGAAGGTTCTGCTGATTAAGGTATGCATTAAGAAAAAGACCACATCACCTTATGGTCTTGAATGTAGTAGCCTGTGTGTTATGGTTGGAAAGCATGGAAGAAGAGAGAAGAGGAGCAATGACTGGAGAGAGGCCTTGTAACACTGTTGTAGATAATATTCCAAGAAAGATTGTAAGCTCTGTGTCTTTCCTTAGAAACTTTATTATTTTTTCTTTATTGTCTTCACTGTAAAAGAACAAGAAACACAGAGATTAAGTAAAAGGAGTAGTTTAAAATTCCAGTCATTCTTTCTCTGGATTTCAAGAAATGCTACTTCTTGTGTCCTTTGGATTTATGGTTTGCTTTGTGGGATTTGCCCCCCGTGAGTATTATAGTTTCAACAGCTGTCCTATGTAGAAATCAAAACAGATTCAATTTCTTTCTAATTCAAACATTTTGTTAGTAAGAAATGTGTCCTGAGGGTGTGTCTTACATATCTTTTTCACACTGGGCCCTGCTTGGCCACTCAATATATATTTGATTATGTTTAGAGCAAGAACACATTGGAAGCCAGAAACTTGAAGAGGGCTCTGATTCGCTTTTTTTTTTAAGAGAAAAGAAAGGGAGAGAGAGAATTTTTTAATATTTATCTTTCAGTTTTCGGTGGACACAACATCTTTATTTTATTTTTTATATGGTGCTGAGGATCGAACCCAGTGCCCCATGCATGCCAGGTGAGCGCATTACCACTTGAGCCACATCACCAGCCCTCTGAATCACTTTTATTTAACTTGTGACCTTAATCAGACATTAATTATACTTAGTCCCTGAACTTACGGGAATAATGCTTGAAGAAAGTTTTTCGAAGATGGTTTTCAATCTAGAACTTGTGTTACTGATAATTTTAGTATGTTCATGTATGAAAATGTAAAATATTAGACAATACATAATGGCAACCTAAAACATAATTTTAAAGTATGAACAGTTTAAATAGTATTGAGAAATTAAAAACACATTGTAATTCTGTGAAGAATAGAACCACTAGTCTTATTTAGTTTTTTTGTTAGCATAGTATAATATCACTACATTAAGTACATTTTGATTAATTGTAGATTTCTCGGCCTTGAAGTCTCAGCTGTCTCTATTGAGTCTTTGCCAATTGGGGAGTCAATTTAGTAGGAGGAAAATGCGTCAATCATATTACCATTCAACTTTCAAAGTAATTCTAGGCTCCAACTAGTGCTTTCCTTCTGTGACCACATTTAACATCCTTTAACTCTTGCCAGGAGTGTGCTGATCATTTGCCTATTACCCTCCAGTAAGCAATCCTGTGAGGTATATAGTAACTTAGGCCTATTTTTATAGATGAGAAATTAAAGTCTAGCAGGTCAATCAATGATTCCTTTAATGTCCAAGCACTGGGTGGAGGGAAGCCATAGTGAGCATGACTGATTAAACCCCTGTCACTACAGAGCTCACAGTCCAGTGGGAAGAGACTGAAAATGGGCAGAAAAAATATTAAACAAATATAATTTTAGATAGTGACTAGTGCTACAAAGAAGATAAAACAGGATAAGGTGATGGAGAGTACCAGGAGGGGAGGAGAACTTTAGCTAAAGTGATCAGAGAAGGCCTCTGTAGGTGGTGACATTGAAAGGAGAGCCAGTGACCATAATGGGCAGCTGATGCAGATTCTGGAGCAGTTCTGGAAAAGATGAAGGATCCATGAGAGAAACAAGAATGAGCACCACCTGTTCCAGGAACCTGGTTATGTCCTGTGAGGCTAGAAAATAGACAGAGGGGTTAAGCAGGGGAAGGACATGTAAGCCTTTGGTTTGGTGCTGGTTGCAGTGGAAAGTGCCTAAGCAGCTTTAAATAGGGAAAGTTACGATTTGATGTTATATGCTTTTAAATTTCTTCTTGAAGTGACAGACTTCAAGTACAGCTCAAAGATTTTTTTTTTTTTTCTTGAATCACTGGGGATGGTTTTAAACCTTATGCTCGTGACTCCCGAATAGTGTGCATTTCTCCATGAACAAGGACATTCTTCTCTGTAACCATAATACAGTCATTAACATCAGAAAGTTACCATCAATCTATTTCTAAATCTAATACTCAGATTCCAGTCAGCTTTTGCCAGGATTCTATAATGTTCTCGACTGCTTTTAGTTAGATGTCCACTTCAGTCTAGACCAGTTCCTTTGTCTTTCCTTGATTTTCATGAACATTACAACTTTGAAGATTAGAGGTGGAGTATTTTCTACAGTGCCACCAGTTTTAATTTGTTTGATATTTCCTCGTGATTAGATTTAAATTGTCAATCTTTCCAGCAATGCTGGAATCTTTTCATTGATTCCTGTTAAGATAGACCATGGTGTTTAATTGCCCCAGGAATGATGGTGTCTCTTTGATGGTGCTCTTTGATCACTGATCAAGGTGATGTCTGCCAAACTTCTCTGTCATAAAATCATTCCTTTCTTTTGTTGTTAGCAAAGTTTCTGTGGGGAACTTCGAGACCAGACAACTATTCCGTATACTTTTAAGCTTCCAATTTATTTGTGTGTTTGTGTATATTTGTGCTTTCTTATTTCATTCAGTAAATAGAATTTAGTTCATTATTATAATTAATTATCTGCATACATGAATTGCCGCCCCAGTGTGCGCGGTGGGACCGTCTTCATTTTGGCTTCTAGGACCTTTGACATTTGTCAGAATTTTGAACCCTTCTTTGCTTCTGATGCAATTAAATATTGTGGGCTCTCATATTTTACCTGTATTAGCCTTGAGATCAACCATTCTCTAATGAGCCTTGGTTCCTTTCAGTGAAAACATTACATTTAGAATATAATATCTTGGCATAGATGTGTTCACTGCTATTGAGATATCACTATCCAAGACCTGAGTACACAGAGCCAAGAAATATCTGTACATGTAGTCATTGCTTCCCTATTGTTATATCTATGTTTGTTTTTCTGTTTATGTACACTTTTCCCTTGTGTCTTGAAGGCATTGGTTCCAGGATCCTCCTTGGTTACCCAAATCTGCAAATGCTCAAGTTCCTACTATAAAATGGCATAATATTTTAATATAACCTACAGATATCCTCCTGTATCATTTGAATCATCTCTAGATTACTTATAATACCTAATACAATATAAATAATATGTAACTAGTTGTTATACTCTATTGTTTGAGGAATAATCACAATAAAAATGTCAACGACAATAAAAATGTCTGCACATATTCATGACAGATACAAAATTGTCCTTTACAAATATTTTTGATCTATGCTTGGTTGAATTCAAGGTCATAGAACTCCATGGATATATTTAAAAAGGGAGTTTGCACCAATGCTTTCTATTTTAATCCAGTTATTAGGATTCATTCTAGATTTCTTTTCCGTTTGTAGTTCCCCTCCTGATTGAGAAGTAGGGTTCCGTTTTCCTTTATGTATCTGCTTATCTCATCATTCCCCCAGAATGTGTCCTGTGTGGTCTCCTTTCCTAAGTAGAGACACTCTTCATTCTACTTGGGCTTTTTCACCCTGGACTGAGAGCCTCTACCTTACTACTCTAGTAAGGTGTGGCTGCCTCCCCCATGCAGTGTCCTCCTCACCTGGCTTGAGCTGTTGCTCCCTACCCGGGGCCCTTTCTGTAGGTACTGCCTCCTTTGTCATTGCTTTGCTTCCTGCTTTAGGCCACTACAACTTTGTCTTCCTTCTTCACTAGCATGGACACCAGCCTTGCTCTGCACCCTTGAATTGTGTTCGGACCAAGTTGTTCAGAAAGGGAAAAGGAAGAGCTGATACTTGTTTTCAAATGCTCAGTGAGTTTCTTGCACGAGAAACAAAGTCGAGTTCAGAGACCAGTGCAATGGGAAGGACGTGATACTGGCTCAAACTTAGTGGGTGGTAGTAGAGATTTTCAGAAGAAACATTAAGTGCATTGCCTGGTTATATAGCTAGTTAAATAGCAAACCTAGAACTATACATTAACCTTGTTTTCCCTGATCACTTGTAAATACTTTCTTTTCCTTTGATGGGTGGTTTGAAGTAGAGGGACCAGAAGAATTGAAGACAAGTGATAATTATCTCCTACTAAAATCAAAACAAAAAAGAAAATTTTAAGTATTTGATGCTTTCTTCTTTTGTCCCTCCAATCCCCCAAAAGAGAAAAGCCTGGAATTCATAATAAATTGGAAATTACAACTTGAAAATACTTTGGAACATGTAGACTTATAATGACCTCAGAAGGTGGAAATCCTGTTTTTCTTCTTTCAAGGAATTATTATTACTTTAAATTAAATAGTTTAATTGAGTAGGAAAAGGTTTATGAATTGGGTAGCACTCAGGACAAAACTGGTCCAAAGTACTCCCTCAAGAAATTATCATAAGAGCTGTATTCTAACTAGATCAACAAATCATGCTAAAACGAATAATAATAGCTACCATTTCTAAGTAATTGTTATGTGGCAAGAAAAATTTGAATCTAAATGTATTGGGTCATTTACATCTTATAAAATATAGTGGAGTATAAGCACTATTATTTTTATTTTATAAATGTGATACTTGAGGCACAGAGAAATAGTTACTGGCTCAGCATTGCACTTGTAGGAATTACTAAAGCAGGGCTCCAAAAATTGTGCGGTTAACTGTATTTGAAAATTACAGTCTACCTCAACTCCTTTGAATAGCCTGCTGCCCTTTTACCCATAGCAGAAACCACTGATCCATCATGGCATTTTATAACAGCCCAGAAAAATCCTCAAAAATATTCTTCAGATGACTGATGCTGATTGATTAGCATTTGCATGTTTATGTCTGCTTGCCATTCTTGTTGAGAGCATTATTGGTTACCTCATATAGTCTCTCAAAACACAATGGCATTTTTAATAATTGTCCTTAGTGTCCATGGGGATTGGTTCAAGGACCCTGCAGATACCAAAATTTGCAGATGCTCAGGTTCATTATATAAAACAGCATAGCATTTTCTAATAACCTAAAGTCTCCTCCCATGTATTTTAAATCATCTCTAAGATACTTATAATTTCTAATACAATGTAAATGTTATGTGAATAGTGGTTATACTATATTGCTTAGGAATTAGTGGCAAAGAAATGTCTGTACATATTTAATATGGATCCCATTTTTTTTCTTAAGTATTTTCAGTCCTTCATTGGTTGAACTCATAGATACAGGACTCTTGGATAAGGTAGGGTGACTATATTTATTAGATGAAATTGACTCGCCTTCTTTATCTCAGTCAAAAAGAGGGTTGGAAATGAGTTTGGGAGATCCGGTATTTTTCTCTTGATGTATCAGTGGTTCTCATAAACAGTGTGTCTGGGGAAAGGGTAAGAGATATTTTCAAAATATACAAACTAACCCAGATTCTGTTCTAGAAGCTTTTAATCTAAAATTAGTTAGCAAGTAGACAAGAGACATCAAGGAAATGCACTTAAAATAAAATCTTAACAGTAAAAAAAATCCTGTGGCAGATTCTTGCAACAGAAAAATCTTGTACATATTATGAGTATTCTGTAAATGAGGGAATGAAAGGGCCATATGCATAATATAGATGACAAGAAAGGTGATAGGTATGATAATCACCTGTCATACATAAAAGTATAAATACAAGGCTTCCCTGATACAAGTTTTCCATAGACGATTCTATGTCAAAAGGTGAAAGCTTTATCCAACCTCTGATTTTTAGTTGTAGTATTTTTATTAGCTTATTTATACATATTTAAGATTACACATATGAATGCATCACTATTTAACATACATTAAATATATTAGTGTAGAAGTATCTTTTTCAATTCATGTGTATTCTCAACACTTCTTTTGGGTCATCTAACATTTTCTTATATTGGAAGAGGAAATTATACATATGCATTTCAACAGTCAGAAAAAAAGGAACTCAGAGTCTTTGTTTCTGTACTTCCTTTTTTGAATCCAGGTATAATGTGTCCCTAGAGGTTTACCCCTAGCTACCACTACTCATTTACACAATATTAGCAACTTCAGCATTTCATTCGTCCCATGAGATATTTTCTCTTGATCTCTAACGTAACTAATCGGTATTATTCGTGGCTTAAAAAAAAAAAAGCAAGAACAATTTATTTGAATAGGTAATATAGTTACATGGTTGAGAATTCTTAAATTTAAAAAAAATTAATCTGGTGTTATTTCCTTCCCACCTCCATAGCCTGCTCTGCTCATGCCTCAAGCACATTGTTAGTCACTTCTGTCAGCCTTCCTGACTTCTTTGCAGATATAAAGCAAGTATAAATGCACTTTCTAATTCTTTTGTCCTATGTATGTGGTAATATGATAAAATAATTTCTGCATGTGGCTTTTTAAATATGATAACATATCTTGGAGTTCATCCTATTTATTGGCCTTTTATAGTCTACATGATATTTCATTATGTGGATGTTCTAGAATTTATTTATCCTGACCCCTGCTAGTAAATATTTGTTATTTCTCATCTTTTCTTTTATAAACAATGCTTCAGCGAAGAACCAATCTTGTACATATATTATAAATGCAAAAGTGTACCAGTAGGTCTGAAAAAATAAATGCCTAGAAATGAAATTTTTGGGTCAAAGGATGCATTTAATTGCAGTAGCACTTTTACTAGATGTATGATCTTGGGCAAGTGAACTAACTTCTCAATTACTGGATTTCTTTATTTGTGAAATAGAAATAATATTACCTAGCTTGAGGTGCCTGGAGTAGTGCTTGGCACATGGAAAGGGCTAAAATAATTAACTGTTGTTACTTGGCACAACTTGGAAAGGGCTAAAATAATTCACTGTTGTTACTACCAAATTGTTCTCCAAAGGCAGAGCTATTTACATTCTCCAGTGCTTGCCTATTTCTGTACCCTCAGCCCCCAACCTTGTCAGTGTTATCCAATTGTAGATTTGTTACCATCCAAAAAGTGAAAAATGTTATTCCACTGTAGGTTTCATTTGTGTGTCCCTTATAAAGAGTAGCATAAGCATTGTTTTTTATGCCTAAGTAAAACTTGCATTTCCCATTTTGTGATTTTTTTTTTTTTTTTTGATCATGAAATCCTACTAATTCTTGCTCTTTCTTTGATTTCAAAGGCTTCTTCTTAGGGAAATTAGATTTTATTTGTCACTCATATTTTAATTTTTTATACTGATTTTTGCTATGTAGATTACTAAATTTTATAAAGTCAGATTCATCTTAAGGATTTTGTTTTAAGACCGAGTTAGCAAGTAGATAGAAGTCTTCTACTTCATGTGAGAGAAGAATTGTTTCATGGTTTCTTATATTAACTTTTTGGGCTTTCTTTTTCATATTTGAAACTTTGAGTCATTGGGAATTAATTCTAGCTATAAATATGAGGTTTCAATTTAGCTATAATATATATTTAAAGGTAACTATCTAGTTTTGCCAAACCTAGTCATTGAATAATGACATTTTCCATAGTGATTTTTGATGCTACCTTTTAAATATACACGACTTTTGTTTTTTTATACATACCTATTTTAAGACTTTCCATATGTTCCCTTCATCTGACTGTTGGGAAATGCTCCAGGACAATACTGTTGAGGTTTTAGAATATGTTTATACAGGCAGGAAGATTTGTCTACCCCTGCTCACTGCTCTTCTTCTTTGTCTGTTTACAGTGCTTTAAAAAGTAAACATTGAAATATTTATAAAGCTAATAAAACCTTTGATTATGAAGTCATTTTAAGAAATAATTACTGTTTCTTATAAAAAAATCACAACTAATTCCACCAGTAGAATTATATATATATATATATATATATATATATATATATATGAAAACATTATTGAGTTTGCTTATTTTTTCTAAAATATTGTTTTTTTCAAGTAATTTTTTAAGCAATTGCAATAATACTCAATAATATTAGAAATTTTCTATGAAAATGAATAAAAGCAATAAATAAAATAAAAGCAACTTAGGTAAAGGGACAGGTACAAACTCATGTACTAGAGCACAGACGCTGTTGCATGTCTGTGATGTCAACTTTCTAGAACTGTACTGCTGCAAGTGAAAGAGCTGTTTTTATTGTATGATAGTTTGGTTAATTGAATCAAAGAGGAGAGGTTGTTTCTCGTGGAAGTTTTAGCTCTGGTAGAGATTCAAATAGAAAATAAATGAAAGAAACAACAGGAGGATTTACCTGATTAAAAGTATAATGTACTATAGCAAAGGTAACATGGTAGTTACTAGACTTTTTTGATCTCATATTGTGTCAGCTAATTGTCACTGTGATGAAATACCTGAAAGGATTATTTTGGCTCAGTTTTGAAGGTTTCAGTCCATGGTTGGTTACCCCTGTTGCTTTGAGGTCTGTGATGAGGCAGTACATTATGGTAGAAGGATGTGGCAGAGCATTCCGCTCACCTCATGGTGACTGGAAGCAAATAAAGAGAGGAAAGAGTAGCAGTTCACAATTCCCTTCAAAGGCATGTCCCAGTGATGTAGTATCTCCCACTAGGCCTGACATCCTCTACCACCTTCAGATAGTGCTGTGGGCTGGGAACCATCCTTTAACTCAGTGGCCTTTGGGGGAATCTTATCGAAACTATAGCATATATGTATCACCTAAATACTTTTAAGCATATCTCCCAATATATAAACATTTTTTAATTTGTAAATGACTTACTTATACTACTTACTAAATTATTATACATATTAAATTATTATAATTGTTATAAGTAAATATTTATTATACTTATAGTACTTATTTTACTTAAACTAGTATATTCATGTATTTTATCTGTATTACAAATTATGCATGTAAGTAGGTACTAAAATATCTGAATAAGAGTTCAATATAAATGGAATTTTCTTTAGGCAGCACTGTTGTCTATCTTAGGCATACCCTGAAGTTCTTCTATTCTATTTGAGAGTTTTGTAGTAGGTTGGGGTTTGTATCACAAATTAGAGAACCTGGACTGTAGGCAAAAGTTTCCAAATAAGTCACTTCAATCTCAATAAACATTGCCAAAAAACTGGGAAAAATAATATTTACCTTATAGGGGTATATTGAAAATTAAATATACTAATATGTGAGATATTATTTGGTTAAGTAGTGAGTGAAATAAACATATTTCATGACATAAAATTGTATGGCCTGAGCCAGGTATGGTGACACAAGCCTTAATTTCAGCTATTAAGTAGGCTGAAGCAGGAGACTTTTGCTGATTCAAGGCCAGCCTGGGCAACTTAGGAAGACTCTGTCTCAAAATTAAACAAGAAGAATAATTGAGGATATAGCTCAGTGGTAAAGTGCTTCTGGGTTCAATTTGCAGTACTGCAAAAAAAAAATAAATAAATAAATAAACAAAAAGTATGACTTAAAGGCCTTGGAAATAAATAAGTTTTAGATTTTGGCTCCAGAATAATATATGACCTCAGGAAACCTAATGATAATATGACATATGGTTATAACTTAAAAAAGCACATTACTTTTTATGACTAAAGTATGTTCTTCAGAAAGAAATACAGAAAATTATCATGTCAAAAGGCGTAAAAGACCTTGAATTTTGTGGTTTTTATTGTTTTATTTTTGAGGAGCCACATCATTTCTTTATAAAAGATTTTCTATTAATGGGACTCCTGGAGACACCCAGAAAGAAATGGATCCTCTTTATTCCAATGGATACTTAGTGTGCTTCACTTGTGCAGAAGATTCAAAGGAGAGCTCTTCATTTCCTAGAATGCTACCATTTAAATAACTGGCTTTCTGTGCCTTCAGTATAACAAGAAATCATAATTATCATTTGTGAGATGTTAATGCTGTTGAAGGGGCTGGCTTGAAAGGTGATGCGTCAACTACATTTGTGGGTGTTTTATGACTCAATGTGTCATTTTTAGAAATTGCTTTTGTGTTTTACTGAACAAGTTACATTTGGATAACAAAATTGGCAATGGGTTTCAGGGAGAGAGGTTTCCACTTTTTGAGAAAAGTGTGTATTATAAAGCATATAAAGAAGGTACTATTTAGTAATCACATGTATGCCTGAACAGCATTGTATAATCAAGCATCTGATTTCCTCAGACACATCTTACCTCTCTCACGAATCAGAAAATAATACAATTTTATTGTTAAGAGCCCTCTTATCTCTCCCCTGCAATTTAATTAATGCTTGTTAAAAAGAGGTAGCTGTCAGATTAAAATTGAATTTTTGAATTTTCTATTGTCTTCTGACGGAGTGGCAATCTAAATCTTTTTATTTAGGTATGTTATTTTCAAGAACTTTTCAAAATGATAATTTCCTAGCTTTTCTGATTGTGAAGAGAAATTTTTAGCATTTGAATAAATAGATTGAATGGTTAAAGGTTTTTTTTTCCATAAAAGGAAATAATAGAGAAGCCATTAAAAAAGGAAAACAATAATGATAATTTTAAGTAAGAATAACTATCATCCTCAAGTTGTACTATTTTTTCTCATAAATTTTGCTGGTATATACCTTTATGGGTAGGTACCTACCTGCCCAGTTAAATTGTTTTGTGGTATTTACAAATGTAAAGAAATAATTCTTGGAAAACTAGTAGAACAAGTCTATATTCATCAGTAACATTTTATTTTCCTAATATTTTTTGTTCAGCCTACAAGTATTTATCAAATCCCTATAAACACTGGAGATAGTGTTGAAAAGATAGACATGTGGTCCCTCATGGCAGAGCTTACCTTCCAAAGGGAAAGTATAAAACAAAGTAATTGCTATTTCTAATGAATGTTAAGGAAATGAACAGTGGACCGAGATAGAATATAACCAACAAAAAAAAAAAAAGGGAAAAACTCATTTTGTAGGATAAATGTTTTTCTAGGTAGGGCTATCTGAGGACTGTTATTTAAGCCGAATTAAAAGAAAGAGTCCTTGACCCACACCCTTCACGCATGCCCTTGCCTGCAAAAAGTAACTTGAAGGTAGTCTTCAAGTGCTGGAAAAACTGTATGAAACTGTTATTCAGCCCTGGCTTCACCTCTCCTCCTGCCCCTGACTACTGTACCTCTATAAATATGAACACCCATATTAAATGTTGCTGTCTGTCCCTCTACATATGACCTGTATTCCTTTGTGTATTTCTTTTTTTTAAAATTTTTTTTATTGATTATTTAAAGCATTACATAGTTCATGATATATCATCTTTCATACATTTGACTCAAATTGTGTTTTGAACTCCCATTTTCACCCCAAATACAGATTGCAGAATCACATCTGTTACATATTCACATTTTTACATAATGCCATATTAGTGACTGTTGTATTCTGCTACCTTTCCTATCCCCTACTATCCCCCCTCCCCTCCCCTCCCCTCCCATCTTCCCTCTCTACCTCCCCTGCTGTATTTCTTACTTTACTCCAAACGACATCTCTCTCTCCAGATAGACTACATTCTCCCATGAATCAATATCTGATTTCCTAATTAAATATCTGTGTCTTTAAAATAAATAAATAACAAACAGAAGAGAACTAGCAAGAAGATTTATTTTTTAATCAGAGCATTCTTGTTATATAGCACTTGGGTTCATCCCAACAAAATCATACATGCTTGGAATTTGATTTCAGTTCATATCCCCACTTTGCCCTTCTCTCCTTTCCCCCATTTTCCTTCCTCTACTTTACTAGTCTTTCTTATATTCATCTATTTTTTTAAAAAAATTTGATTGATTCTTTCTACTTGTATATACAGGTGAAATTCTGTGTGGCATATTTATATATGCACATAGAATGATTTTTTTTCAATTTATTCCTCAATTACTCCCCTTTCACATCCCTCCTTTCTCCCTTCAGAGAGTAGATCTTCTCCTCTATGGATATTCCCTATATCTTTATGATCTTAAATCCTCCCTTTTCTTTTCCTTTATTTTGCTGTAGCTTCCATATCTGAGAAAAAACACTGGACCCTTGATTTTCTGAGTGTGGCTTATTTTTCTTAGCATGATGTTTTTTATTTTCATTCATTTACCAGCAAATGCAATAATTTCCTTTGTCTTTATGGCTGAGTGAAACTCCATTGTGTATATATACCACAATGTCTCAATTTAAAATTGATTTAAAGGGCTGGGGTTGTAGCTCAGTTGTAGAGTTCTCTCCTCGCATGTGGAAGGCACTGGGTTAGATCCTCAGCACCACATAAAAATAAAATAAAGGTATTGTGCCCATCTACAATCCAAAAAAAAAATTTAAAAAATAAGTAAAATAGATTTAAAGTAGAATAATTGCTTAAATATTTCCCCATTAAATGCCCTTTAATATCTCTCAGTGAAGATTTAATTTTTTCCCTATAAGATCTTCTATATCTTGTTTTATTTATTTTTAAGTAACTTACTTTTTGATTTGTATTTACTATAAATTTTATATGTGAATACATTTTATTGCCTAACTTTTTTTTTGTTAAATTATATAAATGTAACTGACTTTTTCTTATTTATTTTATATTTGGCAACTTTCTAAATAATAATAATAATTATATATTACATATACCATTATATATAATTATATACATGATAATTATTGTTATCATTTTTGTACTGGGGATTGAACTCAGGGCCTTATCCATTGCTAGGCAAGAATTCTGCCACCAAGCTTTATCTCCAAGCCCTTTTGCTTTATTTTGAAAATTACCTAGGTTTGCCTTGAACTTGAGATCCTCCTGCCCCAGCCTTCTGAGTAGCTAGTATTACAGGATGTGCCATCAAGTCTGGGATCTAAATTATTTTAAATTTTAATACTTTGTTTATAGAGTCTGGTTTTATCTGTAGACAATCCTAATGTGAGTGCACATGAATAATTTGTCTAATTTCTTCAATAATTGTACCTTTGTAATTTTTTTTTTCATTTGTCGTTAAGCTAGTGAAAGAAGAGGTGACAATGTTATCAGTATGGAAAATCCTTGTATTACTCCTAATTCTAGAGTAAATGCTTTCAATATTCTTTTCATTAGTAATGATGTGTGTTTTAGTATGTGTGTATATATATATATATACACACACACACACAGTATTTTAGTCAGGGTAGGATATTTCTTATCACTTTTACTTGACTAGAGGTTGATTTACATAAGTGGGTGTTTAATTTTATTGAGTGCCTTTTGGCACTTACCCAGGTAATTTTTATTTTCTCTATGTTATTCTCTTATTGTGCTGATTTAACCTAATTGAATTTCCCATTTTAGCCATACTGTGATGCCTGGGGGACACCCAAACTGGTCACTGCTGGATTTGGCTTGATCACTTTTTTTTTTCCCCTAGGAATTTTGAATTTACATGTTTGAATAAATGATTTTAATTACTGTTTTTTTGTACCAGAAATGCCAATATTTATATTAAGGTTATTCTGGTCTGATAAATATCTATGCAGTAGATTAATTTGTGTGAGATTGTCATTATTGTTAATGAAGAGATAGCTCATGATTCTACATTAGGAATAGCTTTCAAACTGTTTATACATTAGGGAATCAGTAATATGGAGAAATCCTAAATATTAATTGTGCTGACATAAGCCCTTATAAATGTACTTGGGAATAAAGATCTCCTAAGGTTAGGATAAAGGTTTTTTTATTTGCTACTGGTTCTAGATTTTAATATCAGGAATAAAGGATGCAGGATTGATGATTGAATATTCAGCAAAGGTGATTCTAAGAGTGGTAGGTTAAATTCCTCCTAGATTGCTTTTTAGTAGTGACAGATCACAGGGATTGAAAAAAAAATTTTTGATTGGACATTTTCCTCTGTCGTCTGGCAACTGTTCCTAGAGAAATAAACTGTAGAGAAACTTCTTTCTGTATCCATACTTTTTATACTTGGTACCTTGACAAAACCATTGGTACTTATTTTAATCAGCTTTTTTGCTGCTGTCACCAAAAAGACCTGACAAGAACAATTTTAAGAGGAGGAAAAGTTTATTTGGGGGCTCACTATTTCAGAGGTCTCAGTTCATAGCTTAAGGTGAGGCAGGAGATCATGGTGGAAGAGTGTTGAGGAGGAAAGCATCTGGGAACAAGGCCCTAGGAAAGAGAGAGAGAGAGAGAGAGAGAGAGAGAGAGAGAGAGTGAGTGAGTTGCTAACAAGAACAAAATGTATACCCAAAAGGCACGTCCCAGGGAGCCACCTCCTCTAGCCATGTCCTACTTGCCTAAAGTTACTACCCTATCAGGGAATTAATATGCTGATTAGGTTAAGGCTCCCATAACCCAATCATTTCACCTCTAAACTTTGTTGCATTTTCTCACATAGGATAACTCATATCTAAACCGTAGTAATCATGGCAGTTGATGCCTCTAGACTTATCATGCCAAAGTATGTTAATTATTTATTATATATGTAGTTTAGCAGTCAGCAAATTTACTCCTAACACATTTTTTTTCAGGAGCTGGGGTACCCAGCCATATTTTGTATTTTATTTGGAGACAGGATCTCACTGAGTTGCTTAGCGCCTTGATTTTGCTGAGGCTGGTTTTGAACTTGGGATCCTCCTGTCTTAGTTTCCCAAGCTTCTGGCATTACAGATGTGCACCACCTCGCCTAGCCCTAACACATATATCAATGTAGTACGTAGTTCAACTTTTTTCTGAAAGAGTTTATTTTCTAGAGTATGGGGAAGTTGGAATACATGCACGTGATAAATGTTAGACCCAATAATTCAAGTTTAAAATATCTTTCTTTAAGATCTTTTAAAGTTTCATATGAGTACGACTACTCCCATACATGTTAATTTAAAAGTATTTTTCTGTCTCTCTGTAAAATATTGACAAGATTATGCCATGTTTATTCATGGCTTTGCTGATCCTCTGAGCCATCGCTGAGTATTGATGTGGGAATAGGAATCCCAATTTGAGAAACACACGTTGAAGCCTTCCATATTGGTCTCATTTGTGAAGCTCTCGGCATTGGGAGGACTTTTTGATGTTAAGTAAAGATATGTCTCTATGAAGGAAGTGTTTCAGAAATTGAACGAGAAAGGAAAGAAAACACTTCACACAGGGGCACTGTGCCTAGCTTGGTACTTGGCATATAGTAAGTATTCAACAGATAGTTGTTGGATGAATTAATATGTTTTCTAAAAACTGAGCTGTGGTAAACAAGAAAAGCTAAAGGCTGACAGATATGTTTGGAAGTATGGAGGGTCCTTGCTTCTATTTTTCCAACTTTGCTAGACAGGAATTTTTAGTTACTAAGAAATATAAAATAACTTGCTGAATCAGGAAAAGTGTTCATTTGCATATTTTGTCTGAGGGCTTTATCATTTGTAATTTGCATGATATTAATGCTTCTTGGATTAGAGAGGAATGATTTATTAAGGTTAAATGGCTATTCAGTTCTTTATATCTGGAACTGATTTGTAGAAGGGACTTATGGAATATCCTTACTTAGATTTTTGGACCTACAGTATTATCCAGCTAAGCTACCAACATCCTCAGGCATATTGGGGCTTTAAGGGAGCTTTCTGAGCTTTTAATAAAGTAGTATATTGTGTTCACTTGACTGTTGTTCCCTTCTTATGCAGGTCTTCTTTAGGGGTTCCATAACAGAATAAGTGAATGAAAGGGCAGATTCTGTCAGGATGTTTCTGATATCCTAACAATATCCTCTCATAACCACCTGGAACCACTCTAACCCTCACATGAAATAAGGGAAAATGCACAAAGCAATGTGGATCTTAAGACCCTGCCAACCT
The DNA here is from genome assembly GCF_964194105.1 of Spermophilus citellus. Classification (NCBI taxonomy): domain Eukaryota; kingdom Metazoa; phylum Chordata; class Mammalia; order Rodentia; family Sciuridae; genus Spermophilus; species Spermophilus citellus. Next base: position 52,898,752 of record NC_138191.1, on the reverse strand, counting down.
ATAAGCTCCCAGTGGAAAAGTCTTCCCTTCTCTGTTTATCCCTGTGCCCTTAGTCATATGCCTGGGTCAAGGCCTGGCTCACAATAGGCACTTCAAAATAGATTAATTAACCAAATTAATATTTTTCATGAAATATATTTTTTCTTCCTTATTGAAGGTAATAGGAATCTGCATTTTGGTTGGAAAATAGATTGTGATAGAGCATGAATAAGTAAAATTAAAAGTTTCATATGGAAAATAATCCTGAGATTGAGCCTGCCAAACAATTTGGAAGAAGAAAAACATTGTTGAGAACTAGCCTACACTGGAAGTGTAGTTACAGGGAGGGACCTGTATCTCATGCCAAATCTTACTTTTGTGTTACTGAAAGTTGGGCCAGCTGGATTGAGGGGAAAGAGTTACAGAGACAGTTGAGTGAGAAACCATATGTGACTCACAGGGCAGGACTGATCATAATAGTTTTTCAGAAACGGTAACTTAGCAGGCATATGTTAAGAATCTGCTGTGTGCTACAAACGTGCTGGATCATAGCTCCCTGAGCTAACTCTACCCTTCGCCATAACCTCTAGACATCTCTTGTGAATTCCCTACTCCTTATTACTATTACTATCAAGTTGTCTTTGAGGTGTTAGAGACAGAGAAAACAAAGATATTAGGATGATCAAAAAGCCTTCAAACAAGAATGTAAAGTTGATCAGGGCAGTTTGTTTTCTTGATAACAAAGGCAATATCATTCATCTGACTGGGTAGATGTTTCCTCATTTTTTTTTTTCTTTTTGGACATATCCCTCCAAAAGCTCATCCCTCTCTTTCCTTGCTAAATCCAGAGCTGTTCTAAATTATGAAATAGTTGTACATTCTGCTAGAAAATCCAAATAATCTCTCCAGGTCCACCTGAAAGATAGCTCAGTGAATTAAAATAAGTGTTATTTTTATTGGTAAATGTGGAATTACTTGCCTCTAAATGGAAACACTGCTTAGAAATGGCAGCAAAAAGGTCAAACTTAAAGTTTTAAGAACAGAAGACTTAATTGTTTTTAAGGACATTTTAACCTCTATGAAGAAAATTCTAGTTATTTCAAGTGTGTAATGTTAAATCAAATATATGTATACTTTCAACACTGGATTTATCTCTTCTTCAATTATGGGCATACAAGTAATCCAATTTTACAACATTTGTCTCCAAAATTTGTTATAAAACATTTTTAGCGATTTGTATTTGTGGAGCACATGGTTTTTAACAATTTTAAAAGTCTTTTCTATACTGTTTTTGCTACCTTAATCTTGTGATAATACAATTCACATCTGTAAATTTTAAGTATAAATAAATAGATATTTGTGATATAATTTCAAAGATAACATTTTGTCAAGAAAAAAAAATTCTCTTAAAAGATTCTAAAGTGTTCTATCCCCTTAACCTTTTTATAAATTGGTAGAGACTGTTCTTAAATACTCTTCTGGGAAAAAAATATTTTTTTACTTTTCCTATTTGAGTTAATTTGGTTAAAAAGCCAATAACTTAATCATTTGCCTATATTTATGTAACTTTAATATGGGATCTATTTCTGACGGTTGGATTTATGTGAAAATATGTTCTGGCAATTTTAAAGTTATAAAAGTAACAGAAAATTAAAATTTCCATAAACTATTTATGAAAATTATCAGAATCCTGCAGAGTTTTGGATCAGTTTCATCTCAAGCCAGTGTTGAGGGTTTGTAAGGAAGAAAACTGCAGTGTGACTGAATGGGCTTGAGAGATTGTGTGCACCTATGGTGTTATTAGCCGCCATATGTGCTTCAAAATTAAGTACGGTTAAAAATAGCACAATGGCTTACAGTGATGAAAATGTTCCCACAAGGCCACGCAACCAGAAGGTAGCTTTCATTTTCTAGTAATAGTGAATGATATGCTTGGATTCACCCACATTAATTTCCCCATGTGACCTACAGACATTGACAATATGAAGGCCAGGGTTCTGAGTTGTATCTGGTATTTATGGGACCTGTGCATCTGCTCTTGGGCTTTTTGGTTACAGGATGATTCTCCTTGAACAGAATCAAAGAAACAAAACAAGTCCAATCTGACAAGCAGGAATGGGACCCCCTTCTGATGGCCTGGGACCCCTCCAGTTGATGGGATATAAAACAAAGCTTGTGGATCTTTTGTTCTTCTGCTTGACACCCCACTTATTGGAGTGCACTTTCCATGGATGGAAAATAATGAAATATAGTAACTAAATATTAATATTAATATTACTTTTAAAATTTAACATAGTGGATTTATTTGGGGTGTTTTTGTTGTTGTTATTTCATTTGTTTGCTTCATTATTTTCTTTAATTTCTTTCTCTAAGACTTTTGGGGGCTTCAACAAATTTTGTTCTCACTTTGTTTTTCTCTTATTTAATAATAGGGGGTTTTAGTGACATATGTTACAAGCTTACCAAAGTTTGATCATGTTCCTTTCTCAGGAACAATAGTTGAAACAGCAACAACATAATAAAAGTTTAATCTCACCTTTTTTCTAGAATAAAGGGGAACTCCAAAGTTTAAGAATCCTGTTTTGTTCTGTAATAACACTAATTTAGCCCCAAGTGCATGAAGAAACTATATGTTTATTAGGTTGTCTGTCTTTGGTCTGCCATATGCCTTGCCCACTGCAGACAGGAATAAACATTCACTAACTAAGGAAATAAAGTCTATTATCTTTTCAGGATACAGTAATCCTAAATTGGTTTTCTTGATAAGCAGGTGCTGCTTCTAAATTCTCTAAGCTGCCTTTTTTTCTTTGAGCTTTTAGTAGAAAATTTTTCAGTTACATTTCAGATCAAATTTCCTAGAATCCAATCATGATACATATCAACTTTCTTGAATTTGTTTACATTTCTTTTTATGACTTGATTCTACTATAGGTACATCATACTTAAAGCTACTATTTGAATGTGAATGACATTCAAATTACTTAGAACTAGTAAAATATTTTACAGTTTTCACATAACTCCCCAAACTTAGCACTTCAAAATAAGTGATTCAATTTTAAAAAGTCACAGGTAACAAATAGACCAGGCTTGTATCTGTGTGCATTTTACTAAAGTGGATCATTAATTTTATACAACCTTTTTGTTGTTGTTGTTGTTTGTTTGTTTGTTTGTTTTGTTTTATTCTTAATTCTGGAAAAAATTCCAAAGCATTTTAAGCACTAACGTATCAAGTTCAAAACATTACATATTAGTTTTCTGTCACTATGACCAAATACCTGAGGGGATCAATCATTTTGACTCACAGTTTTAGAGGTTTCAGTCCATGGTCACTTTACCCTGTTGCTTTGGCCCTGTAGCAGCATGGTACATTGTGGCATGATGGAGGGGCCAGTTTACCTTGTAGCAATCAGGAAGCAAAATGAGAGAGGAGAGGAACAGGGACACCAGTATCTGTTTCAAGAGCACACCCCAACAACATAACCACCTTCCACTAGACCCCACCTTCTAAGGGTTCCACCACATCCCAGTAGTGCAACAGGCCAGAAACCAAGCCTTTGACACATAGGCCTTTGGGGGACATCTGAGATGCAAACTATAGCACCTTGATAATGTAGAAAAGCCCCTCCCAAAAAGGATGTTCAGCTTTGCCCATCAGCTGTGCTGAGATTTCCTTATAGTTTTACTTCTCTTCCTTAGACATATAGCTCTACTTTGTTATTAAAAATATTCAGTTTTGCTTGGGTATAATTGGTATGTCAATTGGTATATCTGTCTCACTTCCAACTTGTCCAAAGCACCTAAATCAGTGTAGCAAAGTCATTTTGGAAGTTTCAATGTATAAATGTGACCCCGGCTCCTGCAGGTATCCCAGAATTGAATGAAGTTTAAAGCCATATGTAACTGAATGGGTTTTAATGTTTGTATAACACTGAGCCTCAGCAAGCAAGACAGGACAGTTTGGGACAAGACGTGTTTGTTTTACTGCTGTTGTCTTCAGGCTTTCAACTCCTACCCCACCTGTTCTCCAGTTCACCTTATCAGTAACACAGTCCTTTCTCCCCCTACAGCTATCCAGGCACCAGACTCTCCTGATTCTGCCTCTCAGCATTTTATCTCATCAATTTCGCTGGTACCAGGAATCTGATTGTTGTTACTGCCCCCAGTCCCTTTTCTTAAACTCCTTCAGGGCTCCATTTATCTTCTACTAAATCCAAATGACTGCAGGAAAAACTCCTCTAGGACCTGACAGTCACCTGCCTGTCTGTCTTCATCCTTCACTGTTCCCCCTTCTTATTCTCTGAGTACCAACCCTAATGAGCCACCTGCAACTCTGAAAACTCAAAAGTAAACATGCCTCTGTGCATTTACACCTGTCCTTTGATTTGCATGAAATACCTTGCATGTTCTTTATCCTGTTGCATTTATATTTCTTCATGTCTCCAGGAGTTCACAAGGGCAAAATCCATTTCTTCACCCTCTATTTTAGTTCTTAACAGAGCCTCTTAGATGGATGCTGAGCAAATGCTGCAGGGTGAGTTGAGTGAGTGGGAACAAATCAGATCCTGATTGGTGTTCCTGGTTATCTTCTTGGTGCCAATTTAATCTAAAAGGTTTCCTTCTTTCCCCTCTTCCCCTCTCCTTTAACCACCCTACACACCTCTTTCTAAGGAATCTATGTGAGTCTGTCTTGGTCGAAACCCTCAGTGGCTTACATTTCCTGCAGAATCCATTTCATGCTCCATATCATTTCCACCCTCTAGTGGTCAGTCTTCAATCTACCTTTCCACTTGGATTTCTCAGGTTTTTCCTTGCCCACTCCAGACTTTAAACTAGGCTCTCTCTGCTCTTTTATCCCATATTGTAGCATATCACCTCTCTGGTTGTGTTCATACCATTCTCGAAGCCAGGTATTTCTTTGCCCCAGTCAGTGCCGTGTGAATTAACAGTCAAAACATTCTATAATCAGAATTTAGAATTAATTTTCCATTCTGTATCTTTATTTTTTTCCTCCATGAAGATATGTGTCACATTTTGCTTTTTATTATAGCTTTTGGTTTTTGCTTTACTTTTGCATGTCTTTATTTTAATAGATTATGAACTCATTGAGATAGGAGCTGAATTAGTTCAACCTTGAAAATCACAGGCAAGCCAGCTCTGTTCCTGGTCCCATCCAATAGTTATAGAGGGAAGATATATTTGGCAGACCTTGATTTGAATACCTGAAATGCCACAAACAATTGTAATCTCCATCAGTTCTTTCTCCCAGTTTCCCAGTTTATAATAGGAAGATAGTAATACCCAATTTAAAACATGCTTATGCAAATTAGATGAAATAATGTAAATATATAGCTTAAAACAATGACCCGTGGATATGTAATAAATGATTCTTATTACTTCTACTACTCTTACTATAGATATGGAATATTGGAGAATGATATTGTTTTGTTTGAGTTCTTAGTATTAATTACTTTCATTTAATTGAGTGACTGTAGCTAGAAATTAACCTTTAGCTTTGTTGTTAAACATAAACCCTTTTTTATTATCTTACAATCTTCTATTGTTACTTAATTCTGGTATTGAGACATTTTGTGGGCAAAAAGCATTGCTTGCTTCTTCAGTTTTTCCAACAGAGGGCCCAATTGCTGCCAGCATCTGTGAAAAGAAGAATTATGCAAACTTTAAATCCTCTTTATCCCAACTTTCCCCATGCCATTTTGCAGTAGAGTCTATGAATTGGATTTCCCATCATTAGAGTTATTAAACCCTGCGTTGTGGTGTTGGGGGAGACACTGGAGCAAGAGAGGGGCTCCTTTGTCCTGGAAGGTATCTTAACACATCTTATTCTCCCACTTTGGTTAACTTTTGGTGTGCTCTTTCAGAACCTGGACAGGTGGTGGAGTCAGAATACATAATCCATGCACCAAAGAAATGGCTAAAATTGAAGTTAATCAAAGAGAAGGACATCTAATTATATTATGCATTTATAAATTGTTAGGCAAGATGTTGTCCAGATCATTCTTTGAATAACATGATCATACTCATTATCAATTAGTGTTTCTCCAGTTTGAAATCATGGAAGATTATTCAGTGTGAGGAAATTCCTGTCTTGTTTCTCCTTTCCCAGTTGAAATAATAAAGAAAGAAATAGCAATGGAAATCAAGTTAGACCCTGATCTGGCAGGTGAATGACATGTTTCCAGAGACCAAAATACCAAAAGAGAGAGGATCAGTGTCAGTTTTGCCAGGTAATATTGATGGCGATAATGGTGATGGGCATAGAAAGCATGTACTAGGCAAATTGTGAGGCAGGATGTGAAACAGTGTTTTTTTTTTTTTTTAATTTTGTGCAGTTTTCTTAAAAATCCGTATGAAGTGAGTATTATCATTTTTATGTTTTCTAGATGAATAAACTACTTCAACAGGGAGTCTTATCCAATGTCACATAGCTTATGAAAGAAGCAGGACTTAAGCTGATGTTGACCTAACCCATAGCCAGTCCTCTTCATCTCAGTCCTCTCTGGAGGTGAGAGTGAGTCTTACAAGACCTTTTCTCTAGAGAGTGAAGAAACCATCCACCTCCACCAACCTGACCTGGAGTCTTCAATGAAGGGGATTTACAGATTGACAAGGGAAAACCCTTTGCTATAAATCTGTTATTAAAGTAACCCCATTATAAGCTTCAATAGGAAAGGGAGGAAAAGAAAATATATGATTCTGATGCTGTGTTTCCTAAAGCCAATTCCTGGGGGGCCACCTCTTTCAGCAATCTCACTCCAATAGATTGCAACTTTAGACTGCAAAGTCTAACTAGAGAATAACAGTATGGTTCCAACTGCTATGTGTGCCTTTTGACCCTAGGTGGAGGAGGAGAAACATTGGGTTACTACTTAATATTTGAATGATAAAACCCCATCCAACAACTCAGAGAAGTGAGGCTTCTAACAGACCTGAAGCTTTGTCTATTAGACATAGATGTTAAATGAGTTTGACCTTTAATAATTTTACTTTTAGCTTATCCCTTAGCACCTACAGCCTGTCATTATTAGTTATTCAATTAATATCCCATTAGACAGGTTCTCTAAGAGTTAGCAAAATCATTGCCCCAAAGAATACACATACCCATAAAGTACTAAATGGCCCCATTGATATGGTTCTCCCCCCAAGAAAACAGAACAAGAAATTTAAAACTCTCTCTCACACACACATACTCCCCCCCAATGAAACTCAATGTTACCATTGAAATAGATTTCCCATACCATATATATATATATATATATATATATATATATATATATATATTCTCAGAAACAATACATTTTATTGATTCTAAGATATTTTCACATTGTAACATGTTTGAAATAGAAATTCTTCTTACTCAGGGACCTATTACAAATATATACAGTTATGAAATGGTGGTAATGCATAATATCCCATTTAAAACATAGGAGGGAAGAAGTCATTTCTTCTTAAATCTTCATGGCTTTGGATCTCATGCAGTAAAACCCAGAGCTGTCCCACAGACCACACAGCTCACTGTGATCCAATCACCTACCACCTGTCTGACCTGTCTTGAGTCTCCCCTGTTCCTTCTCACTGTGCTGAAGCTGTGCTGGTCGCCTTGTTCTAGAAGAGCCAGTCATGCTTCCACCTGAGGTCAACTGCCTTCTTGATTCCTCTGCCAGGATCTCTTTCCCATTTAGAATGCCATGGTTCACTCACATGTCTCCTTAGAAATTTATTCAAATGATGATTTCTTATTTTGGTTTTCTTTGGTCACCTTATCTGAAGTTTGAGCATTGTAACATTTTCTATTGAGATTTTTTGTTTCATTTATCTCTTTAGCTTGTATTACTGGCTGATAGTTAATATTTTATATTGCTTATAGATTCTCTCTCCCCAGCAGAGTATAAGCTCTACTAAAGCAGGGATTTTTGTCTATTATCTTCAGTACTCATTTTCCAGGTCCTAGATGAATGCTTGGTACAGTCAGGAAGCTATACATATATACACAGTCACGCTCACACACACACACACACACATATATACACACACACATATATATATATAAACAATATGAATAAAATATATAAGTATGTAAAATATATTAGTCTGCCACATATAAAGAATAAGTCAGTGGACTGCATGCTTAGTTTGGTAAGTAAGATAGGGAGGGGTGTAATTACCGCACTGAACCTTCCTAATGGACCTTAGATTTGGGGTCCAGCATCTTGAGATATAAACCTGTCTCTGTTGCCAGTTATCTGAGTAAAATTGTTCAAGTTAATCCCTGGGCCTCCAGGCTGGACAACATGATCTATGGGAATGCTATAACATGTCAGTTAATTGAGCTTTCTTAAAAGCAATTGAAGACTGGGAAGATAAAAGAATGAAACTACATCTTTTAACAAATATTTGTTGTCACAATAATAATAATTATTGTCACCCTAATGAGAGTGTTAGTATAAAAGAATTTTGAAATAATTTGTTGTTCAATTTACTTCTTTTCGTAAATAGTGAAACTGAAGCCCAGGGTTGAAAGATTTACCAAGATTAAGTGCTACTTGATGGCAGACCTTAGAACTCTGTTCAATGGCCCTGACCAATTTCAGTGTTCTTTTTACTTTAACTAGTACATGTGATAAATACTGGTAGCTTTTTAAAATGTTATTCTCAAGCTGTTTTGATATCATGTTCTACTTACATTCGATGAATTTACCTCATGGCAAGACTACATAGATCAATTTCTCTCTCTTTGTGGCTTACTTCAGCTTACAGAAGAGATTGGAAAACTTGAAGATAAAGTAGAATGTGCTAATAATGCCCTGAAAGCAGATTGGGAAAGATGGAAACTAAATATGCAAAATGATATCAAGTCAGCATTTACAGATATGGCTGAGGAGAATATCCACTATTATGAACAGGTAAGTGGTGCTACTTCATACTGCTTTTTTTTTTTTCCATGCTGCTTTGTTTTTAAAGCATTATATTCTCTTCTACTCTTTACTATCCTGGGTTGAAAGAACCAATTTAAATTCTTTTAAATTCTTAAGTCATCATTTTAAAATTCTTATCATTTTTCTTTCCAAACAATTATTTTTCGTTATATAACTATTTCTCAAATGACTTTCTCAAATGAATTTTATAATACTGTTGCTTTTCTCTACCCAGCATATTCTAAACATTCTTCTTTAAATATTCTTATTTTAAATATATGTCTTTAACCTTATTTCTTGGTGAATTAATAAATACATGAAATTGATAAATTAAGGAAATCATATTTTAGTCTGGAGTGATTTTCAGTATAAGGTATTTTAAATTGAAATGTTCATTTTGAAAGATTAACTGATATTTTCATATTAACAAGAAGAGTTAACTGGGTACTTCCTATCCCCTCCTGCCCACCTGTGTGGGCACCTGGAGTATACAAGGCAAACACAATTGCAATTATTTCTCATGTAGTTGTAGTCAAATATGGAAAGAGTTAATGAAAAAAAGAGATCATGTTACAGTAGTATAAATTTCAGTGTAGAAAGTCATTGCAGAGGCATCTCACCTAATGTAAAATGAATAAGGAAGTTGCCTCGAAGAATGTTTAAACTGATACCTGAATGATGAGTAACAGGTTGCAAGACAGAGAGATGTGTGAAAGAGCACTGTAGAGCGGAAAAGAAATACAGACCAAAGCACAGAAGTGAGAGAGACTTATGTTCATGTAACTGAGGCTTATTTCTGGAGGAAGGAAATGTAGTGTTCAATTGAAAGATTAGGCTGAAAATGGCATCATGAATTTTTAGTCTTTTGTCATTCGTTCTAAGGGAAATGGGAACCATTAAAGAGTTTCCAGGAGGCAGGACTTGCCTTGTCCAGGGATCACTCTGGTTGTATGTGAATCAGGGTAAAGCAACACTGGCTGTGCTGAGCCTGTTTGGAGGAGGCTGCTGCAGCATCCCAGGCAGAGAAGTGAGCTGACCTGGGGTTTCATGGTAGTGCACAAGATGTTAGTGAATAGTGTCAAGGGATTTTTTTTTTCATGGGTAGAATTGGAAAGATAATTTTTAATCTCTTTTTTTAGTTTTGTATTCTGCATTAAATTTAAGTATCTAAAGGAATTCCCATAAATCTCTGATTTTTGAGTGATTTAAAAATATTTCTCTTTTTATCAACATAGGGTTTTGTTATCACTTGTTTAAATCCTCAGTAGTAACTACCTCTCTTTTATGGTAAAACCTGCATATACTTATATTTCCGAATTAAATGACAATCAGCAAGATAATTTATTTAAAAAGTCCTCAAAATTAGAATATGCAATATATTATACATGATTATTATTATAAAATATAAGTATATTAAGGTTTAAAAATTGCATGATATATAAAACCAATGTATTTTTCTTTAAATGATAACGTCTGCCAGAATTTTCGAATTTGGACCTTTTTTTTTAATGTTCAGATTCATCAAACTCTAAATAAAATGTTTGGGTTTTGACTATACTTCTTATATAAGTATGCATTTTGTCATTCTCATTGATTAAATTCAGTTTATACAAAGCACTGTTTTCTTAGAAACAATTAACTTAGCATCACTGTGTCATGTTGCAAATTTTATTCTTCATAGCAGTTTACAGTTCTTAACATTTCCCCAAGTGAATTATATTTCTGAATGTAACTAAAAATTTATCAACTGCATAGCATCTTGGATATATAAATTTGGAGGTGTCATTGATTTTATTTAGTGTAATTTCAAAAGATCCCTACTTCTTCAGTTATTTGTTGTTGTTGTTTTTTTTTTGTTTTGGTTTTTTTCATGTTAAAAAATATTTTAACATGTTTGTCACATCCATCCACTAAAGCATAGTAAGGGAAGTTGGAGTCCTTAAATAATCAATGATTCTTAATTAGCAGAAAGAATATGAGGCCTAAACAGTGACAATCTGCTGTTATCTATTAACTTCAGAATGTGTCAGATATGCAGGGAAGTGAAATATTTCATCTTGCTATTCCTTGCTTAATTTAGTCATATTCTAATGGAAGTACTTCCTTTTTCATCTGTATTTACTTGATAAGTCCCCAAAGGGGTCTGCTTTTAGTATGATAAATAAATGGGGCGTAAGCATTTGCCTTTGGATTTACTTGTGTGAAGTAAAATGATCACAGCTTGTTTACAACTTAAAATTTCTATATCAAGGGAAAAAATGAAAATCAGATTTACAACTATGAGGTAAGGATCTATATGAGATTCCAATTATTGTCGTATTGAAATGTTGTATTTAAACATATGGATTTATTAGTAGATAGTTGACTGCAAATACAGAAGTGGTATCTTGGACTAAACTTTGAATAGTTCAAGTGTTATTCCCATTCTGTTCTATATGACTAATAATTAAGAATGAATTTATTGAGACTGTAGAAAAACAAGAATAACAACACAGTAAAACCCAAAATCCAACTCAACAGGGTGAATAATTTCAATGTATGGCCATGGGGCATTTAGGAGTAGGGAGTCATTCTGAGAAATATGTCCTTAGGTGATTTCATAGTTGTGTAAACATCATAGAGTGTACTTACACCAACTTAGATGACTGTGATTTCACTAGGCACTATAATTCTGTGGAGCCACAATTCTATGAGGTCTGTCATTGATTGGAACATTGTGTGACATTTGATTGTACAACGGCACTCAGAGAGCCAAAGAAAATTATTTCCTGCTAATGTGAAAGGAATAGTGAAACAATAAAATAAGACACATTAGATAAAGTACATGGATATTTTTAATTGTTCCCCCATGGGCACAAAAGAGAATTTGCTGTTGCTGTAGTTCATGCTAACAATGAAGAAGGCTTCAGAGGACGTGATCCTTAGCAGATAAAATGAATTAGAAGAGTGTGTTCTTATGAAAACTCAACTGTAATGTCATGGAATTTTCTTAACTATCCTGTGTCCTCTTACAAATGGATGTTGAATGGTTATTTGGGATTTCGGCAGGAAAGTGCAGCTGATTAGGAATTGCTCTAGACTATTGTTGGGTTTGGTAAGTTTGGCCCAAAAAACAGGAAATTATCTACCAATCCAGTGGCATCACCTTTGCTATTAGGGAGATGACAAACAGCACTAATCTCTTTTACATTCTTGTTTAAGGCTTCTCAACTATATTAATGTTTTTGTTTTTTCATCTCTGATGTTTCAAGGACAGCTTGATATTAATAGAGTAAGGAATTCACAGAGGTAGCTTAAAGTTGTGGTAAAGGGAACTATGATCCAACACTTCTTTAACACATGGAAGATTTTTTTTTAATGGTGCTGGGAATTAAACCCAAGAGTGCTCCACCACTAAGGTATTCCCCAGCCTGTTTTTATTTTTTATTTTTGAGACACAGTTTTGCTTAGTTGCCACAGTTGGACTTGAGCTTGTAACCCTCCTTCCTGAGTCTCCTGAATAGTTGGAATTTAGAAGAGGGTGCTGCTACACCTAGCTCAGATTCTTAACACGTGTCTGCTAATTTACCATTTCTAAGTAGCTAGTGTGATCATCCCTGCCCTGTGTATCACACACAGAATCTCACTTAACTTTCTAAGCCCCAGCCCCACCCATCTCACCCAAGTTTCAAGTAATATAAACATTTTAGTGATAATTTTTGACAAATCAAGCAGTTTGTACCTAAGTGAATTTAATGAAGGATAATAGCTTAGTCCTTTACATAGCTTATTTTAAATTATTAGTAAATATGTGGGAGTCCTTGTTTTATAGCCTATTTTTCTGGTCATAAAATTCATACATGCTCACCAAAACAAACAACAAACAGCAAAAATTAAGTAGGTATACTAATGAATAAAGAAGAAATACTACATGCTTATAAGCCTATCTCTTAAAAGAGTGGTACTTGAATATTAACTAAAAAAATTACTATTTGAAATTTAATATTAAAACTTTTCTGCATGGTCATTTCTAAATGTGTTTATATGTTGATATAAACACATTAATTTTCTGTCATGATGATTAAAGTGAATAGATTATTTTGACTTTCATATTTTCTAATCCTTTTGCATACTTTTTTCACATGGTTACAATCTTCATATGATACATTGTATTACTATATTTTCATTTGCTTAGGTAATTACAAATAGTGAAACATAATAAGTAATACTAGTAAGCTAGTTGTGATGACAGACACCTGTAGTCACAGATACTCGGGAGGCTGAGGCAGGAGGATCACTTGAACCCACAAGTCCAAGACCAGCCTGGGCAACAGAGTGAGACTCCCATCTCAAAAAAAAAAAAAAAAACAATTATAAATAACTATTAATATTAGCTTTTTAAAAACTTGCTTGGCATGCTTGGCAAGAATTTCAAGAAATAACTCCATCAATGGGTATTACATTTCAAATGCTACCAGTCTTATTTAAAAAATATAATTTACTTCATGCAAAATCCTTTAAGATTTGATTAGCATCAAAGCACTATGGGATATCCAAATTCAAGCTTCTATCTTGCCTATAGTAGTTTAAAGTTTATTAGGAAAGAATAATATGTATTTTCACTTGACTAATACAATTTATAATGTGTTAACTTTTTTAATGGAAGAATATTTGAATTTATTTGCTTGAATTGTAATGGACAGACCTACTAGAAAGATTTGTCCTTAGTGGATGGCAAAAATATTTATATGGACATCTAGGAGGCAGAAAATCAATTATAGTGAAGTATATTCTCTAGAAGAAAAATGGACTAATACTTCTCTAAAATCCAAGTCTAGTTATTGATGGGTCATTGAAAATTACAGAAATTTTTTTAAAAGTATGTCTCATTACAGTCCTTCAACTAAGTAGTGGATGGACATTGAGTATCCAAAAGTTTCTTCAAGTATAGTTGTATTTATTTAGAAATGTATTCTATATTATTTTGGTAAAATAGTAAATTCTAGTGAAGAGGTAGTTTGTTTTAAATTCATTGTCATCCTACATACTTTAAACATTTTGGGGGTTTTGTGAACATTTACTAGAAAAGAAACATTCTGATTGTATGAGGTTAATCTATATCAATAATAATTATAAAATTGTTACCTAAGGAAGATTCTGATGGGTAGCATTTAGATTTTGTCAGAAATGTCAATCTTTTGGATGTAGAAAATCAGAAAATTAACTTTTTGAAAGGAATGATTAGCAGATCAGCCTCTAGTCTAGTTAATTTGCTAGTTAGTTCTAACTATCAAAGTAGAACTGCCATTAACATAGGGAGAAAGTACCCCCCCTTTTTTCCCCAAAATCTAAGAGGGAAAGCAATGGAAAGAAACCTTGGCCATTCTCAGTCATATTCCCTAGAATTTAGTAAAGTGGCTTTAAAAATTATAGAAAAGCTAGTTATACTTTCAAAGTCATCGACTTTAAAAGAGAACATGACTTAAGAGGAGTGAGCAGTTCTGAAAAGTGAAGAGTGAGGCAGATAAAGAATGAGCTCTGATTACACCTGTGGACCAGGGACTGTGACTGTGAAGATGAAAGAGGGGGTGCAGTCCCAGATGAATACGGAAAAGAACAGGAAGTGTCAGGGAGGGCAGTTCAGGAGGAAGTGAGGTTTGGAGGGAAATAGTGGAGAACTTCCCAACAGTACCAGAGTCAAATCAGAGTGGGTGTGAGTAACCCTTTGGAAGCAAAAAAAAAAAAAAAAAAAACTTCTATAATAACTGTAACAAAATTAATAAAACGAGTCCCTTATGGAAACTGAGCAAACGGAGTTGCCTCATGTCTATTCCACTCCTTCTTTCTCCATAAAGAAGAATGCAAGTATGTGTTGAAAAGGTTCAGCAAACACACACAAAAGAGGTAAGTAAAATCTAGTATGTTTGAAGAGATAAAACAAAAACTATACATTTCCACAAAAAGAGAAGGCTGGGCATGTTGTTTATTTATTTTTTCAATGAGTGGTATAATAATCCTTCCTTTACTGTCTGGAAAGCAGTGCTTACAGAGCCCCAGTTGAAGCCCTTCATTCTACACTGAGTCCTGGAGGGAAAATTGACAGGTTTCCACGTAGCAGGCCAAGCTTCTCTCCTAAGTTAATACTAAATATTGCTGCAGAATGGTGGGAATACTGGAACAATGACACCTGTTTCCAGAGTAGCTGACTTCCTCTGTAATTTGTGATGCGTGCTGTACACAATCACCCGATAATACTCAACTCTTTGTGAGCAGCCTGTCTTGGAGAGAAAGGATGGAAGTGGCAGAGGTTATATCCAGATGGAGTTATTTAGTTCTGAGCCAAAGGAATGACAGGTAGTATCTAGGTTTTCTTTTAAAATTTTGGAAAAGTGGCATAATAGATAGCCTGTATTAAATCATTTTTTTTTTTATTGGCTCTCTTAGGTTAAATCTGAGTAAAGGGGTACCTTCGCTAAACTCCCTTTCCTTATACAACCGAGGTTAACTAGAGTTGGATAATCCAGAATTATCTAGGACAGGAATTTTTCAATCCATATCAGGGTGCTTTTTATTTTACCTAACAATTACAAAACCCTAACTTAAACCCTTAGACTCGGCAACAGAAATTTTTTGATGATGCTAAAAACACTCCTTCACAAAAGAACAGTCAGTATCTTTGGTACCATATGAAGAATGTCTGACAACTACGTTATACATCCTGGGATGAAGAGAGCCCAATCATGTGTGGATTAGGTTTCCTGCAAAGCAAGCATACCTGCTTGAGAGGCTCAGAGGCTTACAAATTTTCCAATCTGTTACCTCCTTGAACTCACATTAGTTAGTCTTCTCCATTTGAGGCACTTACTAGAAGCCTGAATGCCTGGGTTAGGAGATTCAGGCTGTGTCACACTATTTCCGAGGGAACCACCCTCAGACATTGTGGTCTTCATCAAAAGGGAAATATCCACTTTTCATCATCTTAATGCCATTAAATAGCAATCCACTGATAGCTAGGCACTTTCTCGAGTTTGTTCTAAAGAAATCAACCGTGATTCATCTTGTCCTCCTTTTTACCATCTTGTATCATAGATATCATTTTATTATCAAGCAAGACAGTCTTATTTCAAACAGAATCTAGAAGTTTATGATATAAATGAGTAGACCACAAGAATAAGAGATGAAATAGCCTCATAAGGCCTTAGAACTTTGAAACTTTGTGTTCTTACTAAGGAGAGACTTCACCATTGACCATGTATCCAGAATCATCAGTGGATGATTTTTTTTAATTTTAAACCTTTTTGGACTGCTCCTAGTAGGCTGTTGCGGTCATCTGTTACTGGCTGACTGTTGGCGGGAAGGAGGTATCTTTGGAGACTAGCTACCTCAGAGAGCAGGAAACTGCCTTTTCAGTTTGACAGATTGTTACTAGGAATTTTGGATAAGTGAAGAAACAAGAATTATAATCTGAACTCAAGGACATCTGCAATTAAGATTAGATGATGATTTCTGTTCTAAATTAGATATTCAAAAGTCATAGCTATAGCTATGTAACACTTTTATTATGTCTAATATAAATCTGGAAGATTTTTGTTTTGTAAGTTTCTACTTTCTTAAAAACTTCTATTAAAATATTATTACCACTCCCCTGTATTCTATAATATAATTATATCTCAGTTATCTGTGCAAATGAAATTAAGCTTCGGTATAAAATGCACATTTACACCATAGCAGTGACAGTCTACCCATCCTTTGGATTAAATGCATTTTTTTGTGAAGTTAAATTAATCAGAGATTTGAATGGAAGGGGATGAGAAAAAGAAATGGTTTAACACACATGTTCATGATACAATGCATGATTCAACATCTTGAATAAAGAGTTGAATTTACTAATGAAAAATATTAGAGTTGTGTATCATGATGCTGCTGGCTAGTCATATGTCTTAACCATGTCCTCTCTGCCCATTTGAATCTGGCAAACAAAGATTTTGACACTTTTTCCTTTGTCCCTCAGCTTGCCCCATTCATACACTCACCCTTCACAAATCTTTAGGAGGCTAAAATAAGAACACATAATACTTTAAAATGATGTGCTTCAAACCAGAGTTGTACTTTGATACATTTTCCAGTAATCTAAAGCTAAATGTGCTGTCTTTATAGTTTGTTGTATTTCAGTAAATGGTTAAATAAAAACACATACACCCAATCCTGAAGTATTCATTATTAAACTGGACAAATTTCATGCAACTGACTTGTTTTACGTCAAAAATAGTGATGCTACGATATATAGAAAGCATGAGTTGAAAAGATATGAATTCAAATTTAGGCTTTTATATGAATCCCTCCTATAAAGATTTTCCATATTTTAGATCTTTTGGAACATAAATGTATCCCATGTGTAAAAATGAGAGGAAATGGTATAAATTACATCTAGGGATCTTTCTATCTTTATCAGATTTTAGGGTAGACATCTTCAGAGCAATACTACAGAATAATAAATAAATGGACCACAAGATGGCGTTTGTAGCTAATGAGTCCTTTTGCAGTCTCTGTTGCCGTCATTTTGAGTATTATTGTAGTGTTTACAAATGCAAACTTATCACTCACATTCCTGGGAGATGTATAAAAGTAATTTTAGGAAAATATGCAAATTATGATTTTAAAGTTACAGATACTTCTAAAATTATAAATTGGCAAATGATTCTCAGAAGTTGAATTTAGGCTTTTCCAAAAATGAAATTCAGTAGATAATTTGAGCTATTGTAAAATAATAGAAATTTATTTTCTCTATCAGAATCATCTTTGCTTTCTTTCCAGGCTTATTATAGTTCAGAATTTCAAAATATGCAGCTCCTGAAAGTTTTCATTAGTATTCCACATCTTAAGTTTAGGTGATAAAAGGCATTATTAATATGTTATACACCTATTATCCTTATTATATGATCTATAATTTTTATTTGTGCTAAATAACTTTGCAATGATAGTGACCTATTGTAAAAATAATTATGAATTAGAACTTCACTGTTTCCTTAAATGTAGGTGATATCATCTGTTCCCAAGTTCGTTTAAATCAACATTAAAATACTTAGGGACACTGAATTATATTTCATATTTGTTAGTTTGTTGAGAATGATGCAATTATCATGGTACTCTCTAGATTAGTGGAGAAAACTAGAAACACAACAACTTTTGACTTAAAATGGTTTTAATGGAAATATATAGTAAGGTTTGGCTTTTATCATTTTACAATGATAAGTATCATTGTTATTATTTTAGACAAATTTCTAGTTATTTTAATAATGTAGTCATACATAGGTCATACTTTACTAATTTTGACTTATGTGATAATTTGGATGGAAGTAAGTTTTCCAGTAGCTATTTCCATGAACAGGTAAGCTTTACCTGTGGAAATATCACATGTTGGCATTTGCCTATGATGGCTAAGAGGATGGGTTTTGGATCGGCATAACTTGTGACTTTGAGCACAGTGACCTTTCAGTGATTCTCTTTCATCTTCTTCAGTTATCCTCAGTATCCTCTTCTATCAAGTGAACTTAGTAATACCTATCTCATCATAGATTTACTGGGTATTAAAATATACTTGTACATATGTGTGTGTGCAATGGGATATGTGAAGATGAAAGAAAAGTTTTAGAAGCAAAGTTTAATATTCCCAGTGAGTCACCAAATGTAAGTTGATTTTAAACTTTCTTGTTTATTAATATATTTCCAGGAGTTTCAACTAGCATATATCTCAAGCCACTAATTTTATGTGAGCCTGTAATTGCCAATATATAAAATAGGTTTTAAAGTTGCTAAATGAATGAATGAAAAGCATTTCTCACTCAGTATCTTGTACATAATAAGCATTCAGTAAATGTAGGTTAGCATAGTAATAAAGCTGTGATTGAGAATATTTATCATATTTATCATACTTATCTTTAGAAACTATTTATAATGATAATTATTTTACAAATACAGTAGTTAGAAGGGGGAGGTACAATTTAATGCTTGCCACATTCCATACTGAGTCAAACTATGTATGTTATTAGCTTTTTGTTGCTGTGATTAAAATCCTACACTTAGAGGAGCTATGGTTGGCTGGCTCAAAGGCAGGAATATGATGGTGGAAGGGCCTGGCAGAAGAAAACTTCTCAGCTCATGGCAGACAGGGAACAGAGAAAGATAATGAAGGGACCAGGGAAGATAAACCCTCCAAGGCAAGCCTCTCCTGACCTACTTCCTCTATATCAGTCCCCATGGTTAATTCAGCTATCAATGGAATAATCTATCAAAGGGATCAGTCCACTGATAAGGTTAGAGCCCTTATGGTCTAACCATTGTCCAAAAGTCCTATCTCTGAACCTAGTTGGATTGAGGACCATACTTTCAGAGCATGAGCCTTTGGGGACATTTCAGATCCAAACCATAGCACTAATCCTATAGATGCCTATTAATAAATTGTATGTGATCTCATTTGTTGCCTTCCTGTTGACCATAGGTAAGCTCTGGAAACTTTTAAGTTTAGTTCTGGGAAGAAACTTAATGGACACACATATTCTAAGCCCCTTTTCTGTGAGTAGGCAAATAGGCCTAGAAATATAAAGAGATTTGCCTACAGTCACACTATGGGATAGAACATCCTCATACCCCATGAGCCTGAGAAAATATCAATATTAATTCTTATATGTGGACACTCCCATGGGAAGTTGTATTGTATCTAGAGTAACAACGTTAATGTCACTGTTTATTCTTAAGAAAACTCAATCATTTTGTGGGACCACTACCTGCTTATAAGAACTGAAGAGACTTTTACCCCTTCTTATGGTAAAAAGTCATCAGTACCTCTGCTGAAATGAAGAGATTTGTTTTCAAAACTAAGTTTGTCTTGGAATTAAAGTTTCATTTTCCAAGTGTTCCATCTTTGTGTTTGAGATGTTTTTAAACATGTATAGGAGCTTAAGGTTTTGCTTCCCAAGGATGTGTTTCCCTAGCCCTTCTGGCCTGCTGGTTGTCTTTGGATTCTCTCCTTCCAGAGAAGTTTCAACGTTAACCTTTGACTACTGGAGCCATCTGGGAAAAATAAGCACTGGATTTTCACTTAAGGGGCATTTGAAATAAACTTCTTTTTTAGTCACTCTACATCCTGGATAACAGCATGCATGGCATATTTATCCACTATCTTTACCTGGAACTGAGGAGGAGCATTCCCCATGGTTTCATATGGGGAAAGGGGGGGTAGGGGTGTACAGTGTGAACATAATACTGTACTCTAGAATCAGTTTTCTTAACTAAAATTGGGATGACCTGATTTCATCAGAGCATTGTTACATCAAATGGAATAATATGAATGGAAAATGAGAACTCTTTATTCAAATGAAAGTGGAGCGCCTTTTGTTGATTTTTCCTGTAATAATATGAGAATCTCAACTAGAATGAGCTGACTGGTAAACTAGTAAAGGTCAGGCTAGCACCGATACTGGGTATTTTCACTTATTACTCTGATTTTGACTGATGTTAACTAGCCTCATAGATTGTAATGATTTTAAAATGGGAATAAAGGCAAAGCCACATTATTAGAAACAACTCTTTAAAAACTGTAACTTGGAAATGAAGGCTAGTCTCACACTCAGTTTTAAGATTTTTTTGTTGTTGTTGATTTAATGATTATTTGAATCCTTCAATGATCACAAAGCCAAGCAGCACCACATACAAACAAAGATGTTGTGTCCACCGAAAACTAAAAAATAAATATTAAAAAATTCTCTCTCTCTCTCTCTCTCTCTCTCTCAAAAAAAAAAGAATTCACTATTTGTTATTTCTAAAAGATGTATATAAACTTTACACATGTGCAAGAAAGGTACCAGGTAACTCAGCTCATTATTGAACATTGGTTGGAAGGGGCAGTTGAAAAATACGATTTTTCATTTAGTAAAAAATCTTCTAAGATTCCAAAATCTTGATCTAGTAGCATCAGGAGTGACATAGTTCAGGGTCAAATCCTCATTTTGCAGGCCCAGATCTTCTTCAGTCAGCATCCAAAGTGTAGATCAGGCTTGTTTGGCAAAACTTATCATTAATAAGTTTAGAGAGCAATAGAAATCAGGATGTCAATTCATTAGTGTTCAGGTAGAATATAGTTTCTGTGATGACCAGTATTTTAGCATCAGTCATTCAATACTTTCCTTCTCTGTTGTCATATGACTTCATTTACTGAGCACCTGCCACATAACCTGCTGTGTATTAATGTAGTTGTCTTCAAGAAAGAAATAATTTCTAAGAAATATATAGAGAATCAATATACACAACCTTTGTATATACTCTTTCCTAAAATTTGATCAGCCTATTGCCTCTGTAGTCAAACATTTTCTTACCTCCTCTTCCAAAATTGTTCTTTTTCCACTATGTAAAAGAGAGAGAGGTCTTGTCTTGCTTGCCAGTGACTTTGTAAGTGTATCCCAGTGATAGTTCAGGCAATTGGTTACTTCCTATTTGGTGACAATAAACATTGACTATCCTATATATTTGTACTTAACATCATAATTGTACTACTTTAACCATTTGCGCCTTGGCTTTCTTATCTGTAAAATAAGATTCATAATAGTTATTATCATATTTAAGAAAGTAGTATGTAAATTAACTGTTATAATGCTTGACCAAATATTCATATCAATATAAGGGAGTTGTAATGTTATTTCTGTTGTTATTACATATTAGTGGTTCTATCCATTTAGTATTTCAAAATACATAAATCTTTCTGACTCTCGTATGGAATGTGGTAAGGGAATAATAGTTCAGTACCAATTTTGTCTCTTTTACGAGGTATCACTGTCCTTTTCAGTACTTACTTTAGAAATGAAAATGCTCATTCACAACACTAGTAGACATGGATGGCTAATGAAGTTAATATAGTTGAACCAGAATCCGATGATGGAAGTATGTTCCCTTGATGAGTAGTGCCATCTTTGATGAAATTTGGATTGGTTATTTGACAGGAATTCTAAAGAGAACAGAAGCCTCAGATTTTATTTTGAATTTTATTTCAGGGACATTTATAAGTTTGTTTAAATGTTTGACAGTTATCAAAAAGATATGAGATCTTCTGAGCAGTGAGTGCTTTAGGCTGCCTTGCAGGGTTACTGGCTGCTAGATCATGTGTGCATTTGCAGAGAGACCAGAAAGCTGCAGCAGAAAGAAGGTGAAGGGGTTCCCCAGATGTGAATTATGACTCCGCTCTCTATCTATCTCTATCAGCCCTCCCAACCCATTTAATAGTTTTCTTTATTTTGTAAGCTTCTAGATAGATTTCTTTTTTGAGAGAGAGAGAGAGAGAGAGAGAGAGAGAGAATTTTTTAATATTTATTTTTTTCAGTTTTTGGTGGACACAATATCTTTATTTTATTTGTATGTGGTGCTGAGGATTGAACCCAGCACCCCGCACATGCCAGGCGAGCGCGTTACCGCTTGAGCCACATCCCCAGCCCTAGATAGATTCTTTAAAAGTTAGTTTGGTATCTTTGCATTTACTTCATACTTTATACTGGAAGTTTGGTAAAGGAGATTTTTATTTGTAAAGCTGAGGTTTTAATTTCTTTTTTTCTTGGCATTGAAAATAAATAAAATACTAACAGCAGTTAATATTTATTGCATGTCTGCATGTAATGTTAACTGTAGGAATTTTATAGATATTCTTCCTCAGCATGTGGAATTCCTATTCCTAATTTGTTGAGAAACTTTAAAAAAAAATCAGGAATAGATATTGGAATTTGGAAATGTTTTTCCTGTCTATGCTGATATGATATCGAATTTAATATAGTCAATTATGTTGGTTGGTAGTTGATGATTAGTCCAACCTTATATTTTGAGGAAAGTTCCCATTTGGTTGTGATGTGTAATTCTTTAGATAGATTGAGGGATTTGATTTGCTAAAATCTTGAGATTTTTTTGCATCTGTGATTATGAATAAAGTTGGTTGCTCATTTTCTTTTCTTGTAATGGCTTTGGTTTTGTTCCAGTTGAAAAGCTCTCCTATATTTTGGTTTTCTGGAAGAGTTTGTGTAGGATTAGAATGCTTTCTTCCTTAGGGAGTTATAGAATTCACCAATGAAGAGTTCTGGGCCTGAAGTTGTCTTTGTGGAAAGATATTTACTGCAAATCTAAATTCATGTGGGCTATCTGTATCTTATGGAATGAGTATCGTAGTCTGAATCTATTGAGCATTGGGTCCATTTCATCTATGTTTTCAAAAGTATGGACATGAAGTTCTTCACAATATTTCCTTTTTTCCCCTCAGTAGAATTGGAGCTGAAATTATGCCTTTCATTCCTCACCATTGATAATTCATACCACCTATTTTTATCATCAGTATGGCTAAAAATTTATCAATTATAGTAATCTTCTCAAGACATTCAATATTTAGTTTCTTTATTTTTTTCTCTATTATTTTTCTTTTATCTTTCATTGATTTCCACTGATCTTTTCTGGGGTTTTCTGTTGTTGTTTTGATTTGGGGTTTTTTTGGTGTGTGTTTTAAATTTTCAAAGTAGAAATCAGAGTCATTAGTGTAAGACCTTTCTTCTTTTCTAATGTAGGTGATTAGTGCTGTTTCTATATGTACTATGTTTTTGAACTATTACAGTTTTTGATATGTTGACACAGGGGATTATTTATAATTGTCCCACTTGGATTTTAAATATTTGGTGTTTTTCACATAGTTATTACCAACTTCTAATTTAAATCCATTATATTCAAAGAACATAATTCATACTGCTTGAATCTTTTTAAATTCATTGAGATTCCTGTTATATGTGTACATTAAAGAAAAATGTGTGTTCTGTTTTTGTTCTATTGATACCAGTTAGGTCAACTTAATTGAAAATGTGATTCAAATCTATTTTATTGCTTTTTTCCTCAGCATATTCTATCAAACATAAGATGGGTATGAAAATCAATAATAATTATTTGCCTTTCTCCTTGTATTTCTGTCAATTTTGTTTCACAGATTTTCAAACTTTCTCATTTTGTGTGTAAACATTTGAATTGTGTCCTCTAGATAAATTAGCCCCTTTATCTTTGTGAAATTATCATTTTTACCTTTGATAATTATCTTTGCTCTAAAATCTACTTTTCTGACATTAATATAGCCATTCTAGCTTTTCTTTTGACATGTATTGCATGATATATATTTTTTCATCCTTTTAATTTTAATCTATTTGTGTCCTTTTATTTAAAACTGTTAGCAATTTAAACAAAATTAATGTGGGTATTTTTTCATTCAGTAGACCATCTGTATCTTTTATTGTGTATCTGGTTGATTTAATTGGTTGATTATTGATATGATTATGTTTGAGTCTTTTATCTTGCTGTTATGTGTGTGCATTTACACACACACACACACACACACACACACACACACACCCTTTTTTTTTTTGGTCCCATCTGTTCATTGTTCCCATTTTCCAATTTCTGCCTTATTTTGGCTTAATAGACTGTTTTACAGATATTCATTCTGTTGGTATATTAGGCATAACTCTTGTTTAATTATTTTAGTAGTAAGATAGCCAAGCATATTAATGACCAAATCTTACCACCCAGTCCCAGCAGATCATCATAATGTAATATAATTTATATTATAATAAGAATATTATAATATATTTGCTAACATTTTGAACTCTTTGTGCTAGGTATTCTGCAAAAGATTTATACAGATTATATAATTTAGTTTTCACAATTGCCTTATCAGTAAGTACTGTTTTTAACCTGATTTATAGTTAAAGAAATGATAATAAAAGTTAATCAGCTTTCCTAAGTTCTTCCGTGATGTGGTGGGATTTGCCTGCACAGGGCATTCATGCATCCTTTCTGTTCTGTTCAGTTCACCTGCCTAATGCCTCGTCATTTCCAAGTGGGTTCATCTTTTCATCTGTAACTTTGAGCTCTGTTTTCTCTCTTGACAATGGGGTAGCAGTGCATTATTTAAACAAAGTAACCCATGCTTATCTTTTAAGTCTAATATGTTTTAAGTCTGATTTAGCAATAGCATCCCTGGTTAAGATTGAAAATATGTGGGAAATGACGTAGATTCTGGTAGGCTGATGGGAGAGAGGAGTAGAGAAGATTGCTGTAGGGACAGATTAGGCAGGGTTTATGAATTCTTTGTACTCTGAAAGTGAACTTCTGTTGGTCTCCTCATCTGTGTTTCCGTTATTCAGTGCCTTGCTACGTGGGAGTCATTCCTTACATCACAGACTGACCTCCACTTAGAAGAAGACTCTGAAGATAAACTTTAATCCCATAAGAACTTCTATTTGGTCTTTGGGAGACAGCATCTATCAACCAAAGTTATTCTGTAAGGATTGGCTGTGCCCTGTATAAAGTGGATGAAAATGTTTCACACTGTCTGGAAAACCGACTTGAAAACTCAGGTATTCCAGGTCATTGACATGAATTTGGATGTATATATAGAGAAATCTATCTATATAGATATATAGATACATCTACATATCTATATTAAGAGAGATAGGTTTAGCTTAATTTTAATTATGTTCTTAAATTTATGTGCCAATAATTGCATATAGAGATTTTTTTTCTTAAATATTTGATGTGGAATATTTCATTTTAAATATGTTGTAAAGACTGAGTTTTAATAAAAGGTTTAATATGAAATGACTGGCTGTGGTGTATTCTTTTTCAATGGATAGCTCAAGACTCTGAAACATATTCTAATATGAATTCAGCTATGTTAACAGGTATGCTGTGCATTCATTTTAATTATAATTTTCTCTCAAATACTATTTACTTTTATATTAAGAATTTGAAGTAAATATCAAAAATTACTTAACATGAAAAATTAATAATAGCTCTTAAAATAATTGATTTGTTACAAGTTAACCAGTTTTTTCCTACACTTAAAAGATTAGTTTTCAAAAAGTAAATTTCAATTATTATTTGAGGTCTCAGTTAGAAATCTTGATACAGTCTTATTCCTACCTGTAAATATATTCTATTTCTTTTGCCATATTTTACATACTCTTCACAACTCATATCTAGCCTTGACTTTTTAAGGTATACAGGGTTTATCAGGATTATTCTCCTATTCATTTAAGTGTCTCCCTTTTGCAAGGTGTTGTTGTAGGTGCTTGTGGTTCAGAGTGATGGAAAAGAACCACTTGCTCTCAAGGCTTAGATTCTGTTATATTGATTGTATAGAGTGATTTCATGTTAACTTTGTAGGTGTGAATTTTCTTATACCTGCAAGTGAAATTTCTGGGTCATGTCATATCTAAATGTAACCATTTCAGAAGCTACCAGACTGTTTTCCAAATTGGCTGCACCGTTTTACATCCCCATGACCCCAACAGTGTATGAGAATTTCAGTTTCTTCACAACATCACTGATACTTATTAATATCTGATTTCTTTTGACTGTAGCCATCCTAATGGTATGAAGTGGTACCTCATTATTGTTTTGATTTGCATTTTCATAATATATTTTTCATGTGTTTATTTGCCATATGTAAATATTCTTTGGAAAAAATGTCCATTCATATATTTTTCCACTTTGAAAATTAGGTTGTCTTTTACTGTTGAGTTGTAAGTCTTCTTTGTATATTCTAGATTCAAATCCCTATCAGAGTGTGATTTTTTTTTTCATTTTCTTGATTATACCCTTTAATCTAAAGGAGCTTTTAATTTTGATGAAATCCAATGTAACTATTTTTTGTTTTGTTGCTTCTACTTTTTGAGTCATGTCTGAGAATCCATTGCCAAGTCTATAGTTACACAGATATCCTCCTATGTTTCCTCCTGAGTTTTAACTCTTAGATTTATAGGTTTGGTCCATTTTGTGTTAACTTTTGTATATGGTATGAGGAAAGGTGCCAGTTTCATTCCTTACCTGTGGTATGCCTTTGTTTGTTGAGAGACATTGTCTTAAGAGTTTTCACACTGAGTTCCATGTCTACAGGTCTTGTCTCTCTGTCCTGCTACTTACTAGTGGAATTCCTGGCATAGCTTTCCCCATCTTGTTCTGATGTGTATTGTGTGTGGTTGTTAGTAATCTGTAAGTGTGGTTACTGAATACCTCATCATAAACAGCTTTTTACGTAAAAGACTTTTACTTAAAAGTCCACCCTAATGTTTACATGTACTTTTCATTCAACATTTGAGTAAATAAATACTTCCCAAAACACAAGCATCTTGCTGTTCAGTTACTTTTTCTACAAGTATATAGCCTTACCAAAAAAAAAAAAAAAAAAAGATGAATTCAATGATGTTAAAAGGGACATTCCAGTAGCTGATATTTGGACACCATGATAGACTACTTAGTACATTTTGATAGTTATTGGCTGTGAAAAGATGAGTACTTGTGTAACTGTTTGGGGCCACACTTCCTAAGGATTCTACTGCCTCCTTTAATTCCAGTTACCTGGAGGGAAAATAACAACATTATTACCTTAACTGATTTTCAAACCAGAGCTTTGATGATTAATTTCTTAGTTGTTTGACTTGAAATCCAAGAGAGAAAGAAACATTTTCTATATCTCTGGGAACTGAGATTGTGCTTGCATGGAAGACTTCACCAGAGAGCATGCCTTCCGTGAACCATGGAGCTACAGGCCTAGCCTGGGCATCTGACTTAACTCAACTGGTTCACAAATGCCGAAGTTCCTGTTCAAACTTAAAATTTTCTTTCTCTCTCTTTTTTTTTTTTAAAGAGAGAGAGAGAGAGAATTTTTTAATATTTATTTTTTAGTTTTCAGTGGACACACATCTTTGTCTGTTATGTGGTGCTGAGGATCACACCTGGGCCACAAGCATGCCAAGCGAGCGCGCTACTGCTTGAGCCACATCCCCAGCCCATCTCTTTTTTAAAAAAATTTCTGGCAGTCGATTCAGCAGAAGTCATTATTTGCTCCATTTCTCAAGAAGTAGAAAAACACAAACAGACACACACTTTGAACAGGATATCATTTCTTGATATTTGTATGCTCTCAAGAAGACACAAAAACACAAAATCTGGGCCTCTTTTTTTATTTTTTAATTTTTTTTTTTTGCCTCCTTCCTATGCCTCATTCTTTTCTTTTTTTTATTGTTTTTTTTTATTGGTTGTTCAAAACATTACAAAGCTCATGACATATTATCTTCCATACATTTGATTCAAGTGGGTTATGAACTCCCCTTTTTAACCCCAAATACAAGTTGCAGAATCACATCAGTTACACATCTACATTTTTACATAATACCATATTAATGACTGTTGTATTCTGCTACCTTTCGTATCCCCTACTATTCCCCCTCCCCTTCCCTCTCATTTTCCCTCACTATCCCATCTGCTGTTGTTGAATTCTCTCCCTTTTTTTTCCCCTTTCCCCTCACAAACTCTTATATGTAATTTTGTGTAACAATAAGGGTCTCCTTCCATTTCCATACATTTTCCCTTCTCTCTCCCTTTCTCCCACCCCACTCATCTCTGTTTAATGTTAATCTTTTCCTCATGCTCTTCTTCCCTGTTCTGATCTTACTTGCTCTCTTTAT
Source organism: Spermophilus citellus (assembly GCF_964194105.1). Classification (NCBI taxonomy): domain Eukaryota; kingdom Metazoa; phylum Chordata; class Mammalia; order Rodentia; family Sciuridae; genus Spermophilus; species Spermophilus citellus. The sequence goes on along the minus strand of NC_138191.1, from coordinate 52,870,329 downwards.
ATCAAAGAAGACATTTGGCATTTGTTTTTTAAGGATTAGCTAGCTTCACTTAGCATTATCTGCTCTAATGCCATCCATTTCCCTGCAAATTCCATGGTTTTGTCATTTTTTAGTGCTGCGTAATACGCCATTATGTATAAATGCCACAGTTTTTTAATCCATTCATCTATTGAAAGGCATCTAGGTTTATTCCAAAGTCTAGCTATTGTGAATTGTGCTGCTATGATCATTGATGTGGCAGTATCCCTATAGTATGCTCTTTTAAGGTCCTCAGGGAATAGACCGAGAAGGGCGATACCTGGGTCAAATGGTGGTTCCATTCCCAGCTTTCCTAAGAATCTCCATACTGCTTTCCATATTGGCCGCACCAATTTGCAGTCCCACCAGCAATGTACAACTGTACCCTTTTCCCCACATCCTCGCCAGCACTTATTGTTGTTTGACTTCATAATGGCTGCCAATCTTACTGGAGTGAGATGGTATCTTAGGGTGGTTTTGATTTGCATTTCTCTGACTGCTAGAGATGGTGAGCATTTTTTCATATACTTATTGATTGATTGTATGTCCTCCTCTGAGAAGTGTCTGTTCAGGTCCTTGGCCCATTTGTTGATAGGGTTGTTTGTTATCTTATTGTTTAATTTTTTGAGTTCTTTGTATATTCTGGATATTAGGACTCAATCTGAAGTGTGAGGAGTAAAAATTTGTTCCCAGGATGTAGGTTCCCTGTTTACCTCTCTTATTGTTTCTCTTGCTGAGAAAAAACTTTTTAGTTTAAGTAAGTCCCATTTGTTGATTCTTGTTATTAACTCTTGGGCTATGGGTGTCCTATTAAGGAATTTGGAGCCCGACCCCACAACATGTAGATCGGAGCCAACTTTTTCTTCTATCAGGTGCAGAGTCTCTGATTTGATATCAAGCTCCTTGATCCATTTTGAGTTAACTTTTGTTCATGGCGAGAGAAAGGGATTCAGTTTCATTTTGTTGCATATGGATTTCCAGTTTTCCCAACACCATTTGTTGAAGATGCTATCCTTCCTCCATTGCATGCTTTTAGCCCCTTTATCAAATATAAGAAAGTTGTAATTTTGTGGATTGGTCTCTGTGTCCTCTATTCTATACCATTGGTCCACCCGCCTGTTTTGGTACCAGTACCATGCTGTTTTTGTCACTATTGCTCTGTAATATAGTTTGAAATCTGGTATCGCTATACCACCTGATTCAAACTTCCTGCTTAGAAATGCTTTTGCTATTCTGGGTCTTTTGTTTTTCCATATGAATTTCATGATTGGTTTATCTATTTCTACAAGAAATGCCGTTGGGATTTTGATTGGCATTGCATTAAACCTATAGAGAACTTTTGGTAATATTGCCATTTTGATGATGTTAGTTCTGCCTATCCATGAACAGGGTATATTTTTCCATCTTCTAAGATCTTCTTCTACTTCTCTCTTTAGGGTTCTGTAGTTTTCATTGTATAAATCTTTCACCTCTTTTGTTAGGTTGATTCCCAAGTATTTTATTTTTTTTGAGGATATTGTGAATGCGGTGGTTTTCCTCATTTCCGTTTCAGAAGTTTTGTCGCTGATATACAGGAATGCCTTTGATTTATGCGTGTTGATTTTATATCCTGCTACTTTGCTGAATTCATTTATTAGTTCTAGTAGTTTCTTTGTAGACCCTTTTGGGTCTTCTAGGTATAGGATCATATTGTCCGCAAATAGTGATATTTTAAGTTCTTCTTTTCCTATTTTTATGCCTTTAATTTCTTTTGTCTGTCTAATTGCTCTGGCTAGTATTTCAAGGACTAAATTAAATAGAAGTGGTGAGAGAGGGCATCCCTGTCTTGTTCCAGATTTTAGCGGGAATGCCTTCAGTTTTTCTCCATTTAGAATGATGCTAGCCTGAGGCTTAGCATATATAGCTTTTACAATGTTGAGGTAAGTTCCTGTTATCCCCAGTTTTTCTAGTGTTTTGAACATAAAAGGATGCTGTACTTTGTCGAATGCTTTTTCTGCATCTATTGAGACGATCATATGGTTCTTTAAGTCTATTGATGTGGTGAATAATATTTATTGATTTCTGTATATTGAACCAACCTTGCATCCCAGGGATGAATCCTACTTGATCATGGTGCACAATTTTTTTGATATGCTTTTGTATTCGATTCGCCAGGATTTTATTGAGGATTTTTGCATCTAGGTTCATTAGAGATATTGGTCTGTAGTTTTCTTTCTTTGAAGTGTCTTTGTCTGGTTTTGGGATCAGGGTGATGTTGGCCTCATAAAATGAATTTGGAAGAGCTCCTTCTTTTTCTATTTCTTGAAATAGCTTGAAAAGTATTGGTATTAATTCTTCTTTAAAGGTTTTGTAAAACTCTGCTGTATACCCATCTGGTCCAGGGCTTTTCTTGGTTGGTAGTCTTTTGATGGCTTCTTCTATTTCTTCCTTTGTTATTGGTCTGTTTAAATTGTGTGTGTCTTCCTGACTCAATCTGGGCAGCTCATATGACTTAAGAAATTTATCGATGTCTTCACTGTCTTCTATTTTATTAGAATATAGGGTTTCAAAATACTTTCTAATTATCTTCTGTATTTCTGTAGTGTCTGTTGTGATATTGCCTTTTTCATCCCGTATGTTAGTAATTTGAGTTTTCTCTCTTCTTCTCTTTGCATGGCTAAGGGTCTGTCAATCTTATTTATTCTTTCAAAGAACCAACTTTTAGTTTTATCAATTTTTTCAATGTTTTTTTTTGTTTTGATTTCATTGATTTCCGCTCTGATTTTAATTATTTCTTGTCTTCTGCTATATTTGCTGTTGTTTTGCTCTTCCTTCTCTAGGGCTTTGAGATGTAGTGTGAGTTCATTTATTTGTTGTTTTTTTCTTTTTTTGAGGAATGAACTCCAGGAAATGAATTTCCTTCTTAGAACTGCTTTCATTATGTCCCATAGATTCCGGTATGTTGTGTCTGAATTGTTGTTTATCTCTAAGAATTTTTTGATTTCCTCCTTTATGTTTTCTGTAACCCATTGATCATTCAGTATCATATTGTTTATTTTCCATGTGATGCTGGATTTTTCCTTCCTTCTTTTATCATTGATTTCCAGTTTCATTCCATTATGATCAGATATTGTGCATGGTATTATCTCCACACCTTTATATTTACTAAGAGTTGCCCTATGGTATAATATGTGATCTATCTTTGAATAAGATCCATGTGCTGCTGAGAAGAACGTGTATCCACTTGATGATGGTTGATATATTCTATATATGTCAGTTAAGTCTAGGTTATTGATTGTGATATTGAGTTCTATATTTTCTTTATTCAACTTTTGTTTGGAGGATCTGTCCAATGGTGAGAGAGGTGTGTTGAAGTCACCCATAATTATTGTGTTGTGGTCTATTTGATTCTTGAACTTGAGGAGAATTTGTTTTATGAATGTCGCAGCACCATTATTTGGTGCATAAATATTGATAATTGTTATGTCTTGTTGGTGAATGGTTCCTTTTAACAGTATATAATGTCCTTCTTTATCCCTTTTGATTAACTTAGTCTTGAAGTCGATTTTATTCGATATGAGGATGGCCACCCCTGTCAAGCTGTTATGATCTTGAACAATTTTACACAAAACCCGATCTGCTTGTTTTAGTACATTGCATATACTTTTCCCCTCTCAAATTTGTTTGTTTACTCTCCATTATTTGCATCATCCCACTCCAACAAACTTTTAGCAGGAAGCACATTTGTCTATCTTATTTATCTCCCCCATATTCAAATCTGAAAGCAGCAGTAATTGAGTGCCACAGTCCAGATTTCTGAAAGTATGATGAGACCAGTATCTGCAAACTCAAGGGAGGAGTTTAGTACTTTTATGTATTGAATTCAGGACGTGTTTATCCAGTGTTGTGTCTTGAAGGTGGTTTTAATAGTTTGGGTTTGTTTTCAGCAGTTTCCTGAAATTTCATTAGAATCATAAAGTTCATAGATAACTATAATCCAGTTCCTTCATTGGACACTTGAGGAAGCCAAAGACCCGGAGCTCAGTGGATAGCTGTACCTAGGATATAGGGGCTGGGAGCAGACAGGGCAGTCAGGCTCTTCTCTTGTCGTCATCCCTTTCCCTGATTCATCCTGCATTTGATGCTCATCCAGACCAGAAAATGAGTCAGACTCATTTTCTTGAACTAGACTTTATGCTAGTTATTTTAAGACATGAAGACTCGTTGGTTTAGTGGAGACATTGATAATTTATAAATTCAGTAAAATTTTCAAAGAGTTTAGAAAAGGACTAATATGGAGTTGTCCATTTTTAGTGAAGTTAAGGTCATTAAGAAACAAAAGGAAGACATACTCTTGCCTCATTATTTTATGATCCTTTCATAAGTGGGCATTTTCACATCTGAAAGGATGATGAATAGGACGTTTCCTGTTAAGCTAGAAAGGGCCATGTGACTGAACAGTGGATGGAGAACCACCGATGTATTCCACATTCGCTAACCAGTGCTGCATACGTATATGGCCAGGCACCTCCTTCTGAACCCAACAGATTCAATACCAATTATCATCTTGGCAACTCTCAGTTCTTGTCAATAGACTTATATAAACAAAGGTGTAGGAGTAGTGAGTTATTGGCCTACAGAAAGTGAAGAACCCCTTCTAGAGATGGTGCAGGGTGGGAGGGTGACTTCAGCAAGGGGAAGTATTGTGTATTCCTTGGGATTCTTAGGAAGGTAAAAGTGATTTAATACAAGAAACATAGTATACAGTTACTGGATGATGAAAATGAAAATGGGCCTCTAGGTAATCCAACCAGCTACCATGCTAGAGCTGAGAAAAGTAGAAGGTGCTGTCACAAGAGCATAGAGGGCAGAGGAAGGGTCATCACTGTAGGAGCTGGGACCACCAAAGGGTGCACTAAAGGTGATGAGCAGACCTCTGACGGGGTTCCTGGGGCTTGTTCTGGGTCTGTCATGAGGGAGTATCCAAGTTGTTCACAGTCCTGGAAGAGAAGACCCCTTCTCTCTAGCTCACTTGTGATTTCCCACCAGCAATTCCTTTTGGCAGCACCTAAGGGAAGCCAGCTGTGAAGAGAAGCTGTGAAATGGAGTTTGCAATGCCACAGAGCAGAATGTAGGATGGTTGGCTTGAGGTTGAAAGAACTTGGTAAATAACTCATGGTACCTTATTTGTCCATCGGTCACTTATACAGAAGACTTTCTGATCTGCTCTTTGTGTTTTCTTGAACAAGGAGAAATAAAAATGGAGGTATATTTCTGGACAGAGACTCACAATCTCAGCCAAGCAGCCTACATAGTATTCTGAATTAAGTGAACATTTTGGCTCAAAACCACCTGTCAATACTCTAAGAAGGTAGACTCTTGTGCAAGGGGAACCTGCCAGCAAGGGTCTTAGAGTGTACCAGTCAGGTTGAACAGGGGACATTAGTAAAGTTTATTTCTTCCTAGCATGTCCTTCTTTATCCCTTTTGATTAACTTAGGTTTGAAGTTGATTTTATTCTATATGAGTATGGCCTCTCCTGCTTGCTTCCGAGGGCCATGTGAGTGGTATGATTTTTCCCAACCTTTCACCTTCAGCCTGTGTATGTCTTTTCCTATCATATGAGTCTCCTGAAGGCAGCATATTGTTGGGTTTGTTTTTTTGATCCAGGTTACTAGCCTGTGTCTTTTGATTGGTGAGTTTAGTCCATTAACATTTAAGGTTACAATTGAAATATGATTTGTACTTCCAGTCATGTTTATTTATTTATTTATTTTAGTTTGGCTAGTTTTTACTTTTTGGTTTTTTTCCTCCCCCTTTACTGAGATACCTCCCACTGTTGGTTTTGGGCACTATTTTTCCATTCCTCTTCTTGTAGAATTTTGCCCAAAATGCTTTGCAGTGCTGGTTTTCTGGCTGCGAATTCTTTTAGCTTTTGTTTATCGTGAAAGATTTTAATTTCATTGTCAAATCTGAAGCTTAATTTTGCTGGATACAGTATTCTTGGTTGGAGACCATTATTTTTCAGCATTTGAAATACATTGTTCCAGGATCTTCTCACTTTCAAAGTCTGTGATGAAAAATCAGCCGTTAACCTAATTGGTTTACCCCGAAATGTAATCTGCCTCCTTTCCCTCGTAGCTTTTAATATTCTCTCCTTGTTCTGTATGTTGGCTATCTTCATAATTATATGTCTTGGAGTTGGTCTATTACAGTTTTGGATGTTTGGGGTCCTGTAGGCTTCCAGGATTTGGCAATCCATTCCATCTTTCATCTCTGGGAAGTTTTCTAGGATTATTTCATTTAATAGGTTGTGCATTCCTTTGGTTTGAACCTCTGTGCCTTCTTCTATCCCAATGACTCTCAAATTTGGTTTTTTGACGAGATCCCATAACTCTTGGATAGATTGCTGGTGAGATTTAAGCATCTTTTCAGTGTTGACTATACTCTTTTCAAGTTGATAAACTTTGTCTTCATTATCTGATGTTCTGACTTCTACTTGATCTAGTCTATTTGTAATATTCTCGTTAGCGTTTTTAATCTGGTTTATGGTTTCTTGCATTTCTAAAATTACTGTTTGGTTTTTTTTTAAGATCTCTGTCTCCTGGTAAAGCTCGTTCTTTGCAGTTTGAATTTGTTTGTTTAGTTCGTTTTCAAAATATACTTTCAATTCTTGGATTTGCTGTCTCATGTCTTCTCTAAAATTCCGTTCCATCTGAGTTAGGTATGCCTTGATTTCTTTCCTTGTCCATGGTTCTGATGCTTCTAGGTCCTCCTGTAGATTTATGTTGTCCTGCATTATCTGTAATCCTTTTTTTCCTTGTTTTTTCATGTTGTTCACATTACTTTCCAGCTCTGTTTGACTGCTTTGTAACTGCTTTCTCCTATACATTTGTTTTGGCTTTGTTTATCTCTGTTGTCCCTCCTTTGTGGTGGGAGATTATGCCTATAGATGTTGGGCTTTATTGTACTTTAGAGCTGATTCATTCAATTTATAAAGGGCTTCCGGATTTTGTATGCATATAGTGGTTTGTTTTTTGTTCTTAGGACTTTAGGTTAGGTGCTATGCAGGTATAAGGGTTAGTATGTCTTGGCTACTTTAGAAGATTGCTCTACTGAAGGGGGATACTAACCGTCGATTGGATCAGGGTGTTGGTAGAAGCTAGGTATTTAGGAGCACTATAGACGGCCTTGAAACATTCACCTATTTGCATTTAGACAGTTACACGAAATGGAGGACATAATGCTTGGGATGAAAGTTGGGGGGAAGGGGAAGGAAGGTTCTCTTGAAAAGAAAGAAGGAGAGGGAGATAGATAGCATAGAGGAGAATGGAAAGAACAATAAAACTTGGAAGGAGAGAGAGAGAGGGAAAAGGGAGATAAAAAAATAAAATGAAATAAGAAATAAAATTAGGTCTTAGAGATCCATTTTCTTCTCTTCCTGTAGGCAAAGCTGTGCCCTCCGGGCTGAGTTTTGCCCTCAATGTGTCAACAGCAATCCCTGTAAGGCGGCTCCTGGGAGTCTCTCAATCCTGTTAGTCCAGAGCCGTTTCACTTCTACAGCCCCTCCTCCCCTTCCTCCTGCCAGCCAGCCAGGTCCTGCTCACCAGAGGCAGTTCCCCAAGGATTTGGTTACACTTTCAGCCCCACCGAGTGCTCTATTTCCCTAACTACTGAGCACTCTCGCTGTCATTCATCTAAGCCCCAGTGCTGTGGAGCTGTGGTCTGGGAGTCAATAATTTAATTTTTCCGGACCCCTTTGGTGGGCACACCTTCAGAATCTGGCGGCTAAGACCATTGGTGTCGCCACTGGTGGTAATAGGAGTTGGGGGGTCGAGGATCCTCTCTGCTTCCCTCAGCCCCTACAATCACGACCACTCCGCTGGCGGTAGGAGGAGTTGGGAGTCTGGAGTGTCCTCTGCTTCCCTCCGCCCCTACAGTCACACCCACGTCTCTGGCAGTAGGGGGAGTTGGGGGTCGAGAATCCTTTGGCCCTTACGGTCACACCCACGGAGAGATTTTGAAGTTTCCCGGTTGTTTGTATCTGGTGTTGGTGGGAGTCACACACCTGCTAAAGCAGATTCTGCTGGGAAGGAGTCTCTTTGGCCGAACTTTGGTGACTTCCCCTCTCTGCTATGGCGGGCCCCTGGTTCCTTGCCGGAGTGTCCGAAGGGAGGGGTGGAACTGGCTTGTCTCTGGTCTGACACAATCTCTTGTTTTAGTTCCCAGTTCGCTATTTCATAAAGGCTTGGTTAGATTCCCTTCACGTCGTCTGGGGGTGGTGGGAGCCGTTTGCCGGGTGGGTGGGGCCATTAGCAGAGCAGGGAGGGCACTGGCCGTCTGCCGGACCAGGCGGGGAGACCTCTCGCTGAGGCGGGCAGCTGCGGCCGCGTGGCTAAGAGCTGGGCGGGCGGGGTGGCCATTCACAGAGTGGGCGGGGCCGCCAGAAGAGCCAGGAAGGCGGGGGCCGTCTGCCGGGTCAGGTGGGGACACTTCTCGCCGCGCCGCTCCCAGCCGCCGGCCGCTTGCAGAAGCGGCCCGTGGCCGCGGGATTGGACCTCTGCGCCCGTGTGGCCGGCCAAGATTCACTTGTCTGGGACAAACTGTCACTTCTAATAAACTTACTAATTCCCGACAGGTCTCCTTTTAAGGGAATTTTGCTAGAAGTTCCTCAGTAGGTAGAATGTAGCTGTTTTAATGGGTCTTTCTGATCTCGTTAATGTGGAAATCGCTGCTTCCTCGCCGGCCGCCATGTTGGATCTCCCCTATGCCTCATTCTAAGATTACTTCCAGGATAATTTTCTCTCTCTCTGGGTTTCAACTTATGCTGTTGAGCATCTATTTCATAATTAATTTTGTTAATTCCTTCATCTGTTCTGCTATAAATAGTTCTTTTGTAATTTTTCGAAACTCACAGTCAGATCTATGCTTTGATCAAGCCTGATTGATCGAACTTTTTTTCCCCACTGCTCATAGGCCCAGTTTCCCCATCTGTCTCTTTTGAATTTTGCTTCAAAATTCTCAATGTGATATTGATTGGATAGAGTGATTTCATGTTAACTTTGTGGGTGGTTATTGCACTTGATAAATGAACATATTAAATTACATTTAAAAAAAACGCAGTGGATCAGCTTATATAACAAAAATGAAGCAGAAATATTTGGGCACAGCTGGTCCTCCTTCTTTCTGTTTCCTATTTCTCTTGAATAGGTTGCCTCCATTTCTTCTCTTCCTTTCTTTCCATGAATCTAGATCTGTGATTCAACTGGTGTCATTTTGATCCCCAAAGGATATTTAGCAGGGGCTAGAAGTATCTTGGGTTGTCATACTAGGAGAAATAGGGTACTATTGGTATCTAGTAGATCAAAGCTAGAGGTGCTGTTAAATGTCCCATAATGCACATGGCAGCCCCTGATAATAAAGAATTATCTGACTGAAATGTTAATAATGCTAAAGATGAAAAATATTGGGTTAATGTGCACTAGTAGCTCCTGGCTCACAAGTGCCAGCTTTAAGTGAAATAAACCAGTCCCACAAAACCTAAGGCCAAATGTTCTCTCTGATATGCAGATGCTGACTCAAAATAGTGGTTGGGGGCAGTGTTCACTATATTAGACAAGGGGGGCGGGGATGAGAAAGACAGTAGAATAGTAGAATGAATCAGACATAATTTTCCTATGTTCACATATACATAAACAACCAGTGTAACTCCACATCATGTACAGTCACAAAAATTGGAAGTTATACTCATGTATATATGATATGTCAAAATACATTTTACTATCATGTATAACAAAAAAGAACAAAAATTTTAAAAGATGTTCATAAATAAAGGGGGGGGTGGTCCTTCCTTGCTACAGAAAGGGAAAGAACTTGTCTCTTTCAGATTCAATTCAGTTGAAAATCTAGGAAAAACTGGCTTTATATACAATCAAGCCCCCATTCATCATTACCCCTCATTTCTGTCCCAAGTCAATCTTTGTGGATAAGAGTTACAGTTAGTTCTTCCACAGATTATAGCAGGCCGGGAGATTATGGCCAAAGAAAGATGGCAGCCTTAAATCAGATCACCTGTTAGATATTACTGTTCAAACAGAAAGGACTGCTTTACCCGGAAGAAAGAAGAGTGTCAGGCAAGAGAAAGTAATACCTTACATGTTCACAACTATAATTTTAAATGAATATGCATTTTATCCATTGAGTATTTTATTAGCACTATACATTTATATAATTAATACTATTCTTATGCCTAAAATTCTTCAATAAGCAAGGACTAATGTAAAAATAACTCTTCAAAGAACATGTATTAGAGATTATAAGTGTAAATAATCAGTTAGTCCAGCACATATAATTGCATAGAAAGTCAATCATAATTTTGTTGGCTAAGAAATATCACAGGACTGTGAAATTAGTTGTTAGTGCACTCATCTGTATTAAAAATACCTTTAGGTTTGATTGAATATGTAGTGCAATATATGAAATGTATTCCTGTGCTGAAATACCGAATTGAGATTCCATCCAAACACACTGATACGTGTAATGCATTGAATAACAAAGATGTGATCCATTTATTTATTTATTTATTTATTCATATTTGAGAGAAAGGAAAAAGACGTTTTATTGCTTTGCTAGCAAAGGAGAAAGACAGGGGACTCCTGTCCCAAAGGCTGTGATTCTACCTATCAGCAGTGATCCTTTCTTTTACAAATATGTTCAACTACAGATTATTTTATCATAAATGAAGTAATGAGGGACTGACACACCAAATATTACTAAAGATCAAGTTCATTGCACTAATGCAGGAAGATTTGAAAGTTAAGAATAATGAAATTCATCTATTATGTGGACATTCCTTTTCTAGGTTTCTTAAGCCAGGTTAGTTCCTGAAAATGGCATTTGAATGTCTTCAATTTAAGTACTGCGCACCTACAATTGATCTTGTAATTAATCAGTCCGTTGCTGGATTCCTCTACCATCTTAGGTTTTGACCCCCTCTATCAGCACACCTCTTAATTCTGGCAATCTGGGATAGAGTTATATTATTATTGTTGTTTTATAAGCAGCTAATTTTTCATAATATCTCAGACAAAATTTTCACAAATATTAGTGTATAAAAACCTCACAGCTAAAGCAGTAACATTGTATCTATTCATTTCCTTCTGTACAGGTATTTTGCAATGGACTTAGCATTTTATTTTATTTTCTTCCATTTTTAAATAGGACTAAACATTTCTTTCTCTTCTCAAAATAAAAGGGGCATCATAGAATTCTTACAACTATAAAGACAAGGGTCACACTAGTACAACTTTCAAATTTTCTGTCCACGTTACTCTTGTTCAGCAGGTGCTTGAGGCTAAAGTTCTTGAAGATTAGCTCTGCTTTGTCATCTCACAGATATGCTTAGTGTGAACATTCTCAGATCATGGTGTTTGAGAGCCAGACCCTCATATTATTTCAGTCAACCTTTACCATATAAGAAAAGCTCACAGGAGCACAGCGGCTCACGATGGTTGCCCTTTCTGTTTCATTATTGCTTTCCCACACTCTCTCACATCACCCCAAAGCCAGGTCTGGCTCACATCTTCCCTCCTTTGCAGCAGAGGCCTCTCAGTAGATAGCTGTCATAGCAGGCTCTCTGACATCTATTTCAGTCATCTTCAAACCACAATTTTCTGACTTGTTTCATCCTCACAGAGTTTTCTTTGGTCCACAGTACAATAGAAAGTTAAGGACAATGTACTATAGTTTTCATATAGCCAAATTCAAGTTGTTTTTAAATCTATTTTAAAGTTAATATGCTTCTTTTGTGGTATAATGATACTTTCTATGTCCTTACCTGGCAAAACAAAAAGAAAACCATTTATGATGGTTAGTTTCATGGGTCGATATGATTAGGCTACAGGGTGCCCAGAAGTTGGCTGAGATATTATGGGTGTTTTCATAATGGTGTTTTGAGATGAATTTAACTTTAAATTCATTCACAGAGTAAAACAGTTAGCCTTCCCTAATTTGAGTGAGTCTTATTTATTTAGTTGAATGCTGAATAAATTCAAAAGGATAAGAGCAAATCCTGCCTTCTTGTCTCCCTCTGAGCTGGGACTTTGTCTTCTTTCCTGATTTTGAACTCAAGTCATCAGCTGTTCTTGGGTCTCAAGCCTGTTAGCCATTAGACTGGACCTAACCCCTAGGTCTTGAACTTGCTGATTGCAGATCATGGGATGTGACAGCCTCCATGATCCTGTGAACCTGTTCCCCACAATTAATCCCTTTTTCTCTCCCCCAGTCCTCTCTTTCTCTGAAGAGCACTGATCAATACATCATCATTTGTTTCCCCACATTTCTTTAGGAACTATACTTGTTGTGAAATTCCAAAGTTCAGAATCTGAACTCTTCACACCCTGCTTCATCAATCTGATTCTATTTCTCTAAGTCTATTTTTCTGCATTAAGCCCCTGAGGGCTTTAGCTTGTAAAACTCAGGGCTTTGTCTTCCTGCCTACTGTACAGTCTCCCTCATGAGGCTATCAGTGCCTCTAACCTCTGAAGGAAGGATGAGAAGAGGCTAAAGAATATAGGTAAAAGGATTATTTTGATTTGTAGTTTAAGTCTTATTACCAAAAAAGGTAATTTTAAAAGAGAGATTAGTCCTTGTCAGATATTCTAAGCTGCTCAGATGCATAAATTCACAATATTTCTAGATTGAACTTAATTTCTGCAATCAGATTTCTCAATTTTTGCAACCTTTTTATGTGCCATTCCTGCTGGTTGTGATTTTCTTGCATGTTCTCACTTCAAATTTCTAGCAATACAGAAACAGAGGCACCATTATCTCTGTCATTCCTAAGGAAACTAAAACTTAACCAAAGTTATTTTGCCTAAGCTCACCAAATTAGGAAATAATGGGTCAAGGGCAATGGAGTTCTCTTTCCAACAAGTAGTACAGTCTCTTGCCTGTACCCCAGATTCTGAGTCTTCAGCATGCACCTGTATCACATGACTGATTCAGTAGGTCTGGGTAGAGTCTGAGGTTTGCATTTCCAATAAGCTTCCAGGGAATGCTGATGCTTCCACTCCAAAGTTGACTTGTCAGTTAGCAATGTGATTCATTATTGAGATGGTAGACCCCATGAGAATGTAGTACATGACAGAGATAAATCCTCTGTTTACTTGAGTGGTAGAGTCACATTTTGGTTTGTGTTTTGGCTCTTTCACTTTAGTTCTGTGACTCTAGGAAAATCATTTAATTTTCTTTCACCAGTCCTATAAAAAAATGGCAACTAATAGCACCTAATTAATAGGATTATTGCATAAAATATGTGTGAAAATGTCTGTACATATTAACAGTACAGGCTATACATAAAAATACAGGAACATAGGAGGATCTAATTGTTCTCATAGAGACCTATCGTGTAGCATAGGATTCTTCCAGAGTGGGGAAAATAAGAAACACGCAGCTGTTAGCTACTGATAAACTCTTTTGTAGTAAACTGATCAAGAAAAATTTTTCCAAGTCCTGCCATTTGTAATCATGTGCAGAGTGACAGTTCCCTGGGCCTTGGGTAGCCTACATGCAGAGAGAGATAAAGGCTTTCTGGAAGTGGTCTCTCTGGTAAACCATTCTGGTATGTAGCCTATAAATGTAGAAATAATGTTCGTGTGTGTTTAATAATGCCCTTGGATAAACTTGGAGAGTTGATAGAGCTAGAATTAAATTCCGAACATACTGTTAAAAAGAAAAAAAAAAAACAGGCATTTTAGCATTAGAATTAAATTCTGAGCTCTTGAGTTAACTATTCTAGGCCCCAATTCCCCATCTGTGAAAAGGGGAAATTATTCTGCCAGATCTACATTATTGGGAAGTATAAGAATAAATTACACACAGCTGACTTTGACTACTTACTTTACCAAGGGGGAAAAAAAAGTTTTAAGATTTGCACCAACTTCCCTCTGTTACCTACTAAATACTTGAATCTTCCAATCCCTCCATGAGTGAATCCTGAGATAAGGCAAAATTCAGAAATGTGATACTTGTTTGTGAGATGCATAGATATATAGCACATATTGAGGTTCATATTTATTCACATGGCATAGCAGGATGTGTGCATGTGTGGTATATGTATGTATATAGTAATTTCTAGAGATACATGAGTCATAGATCCATGGAGCAGGAAGCATGCATACTCTTGCTTATCTCCCTCTACTCTTTTCAGGTACCACAATTCCCTCAGGTTTGAAAATGCATTTATGTCCATGCTCATAAGGTTATTAAGGAATGAGATCCTTTAAAACAAGGCAGCTACTTATCTGTTTGTTGACTTTCGCTTGTATAATTATTTAAGGCTATAATTAAATATGTTCAAAAGAGAAAATTTGAATTTCCACAGTTCCTGTTTATGTTTCTCTTAATGTAAATCATAGAGATTGAAGAGATTATTTGTGGTTTTTATTCTAAAATATGACAGTGAACTCTTTTGTTGAGATCAGAAGAACAATGCTTTCTCATTTTAAGGGGGATCATCCCAGAACATTGGATTTAATAACTAATCAAAGATAGTTAAATAAGGCATTTGAAAAATGTGCATCAAAAATGTTCTCCATACTTGAAATCATATTATTATTGACTTTAAAATTAAATTATTATTTATTTGAACAATCTAATATTCCAAATGTTTTGAAGCAGTTCACATTAAAATATCATCACCCATGCACCCACTCATTCAGTAATTCATTAGTTCTACAGATATTCCACTACTAATAAGTGTCAGAAAGCATCATCTGTGCTGTTGTAAACAATAATGATAAATAAAACAGACGTACCCCACCCTTATATAATCAACAGTCTAATGAGGAAACAGACATGCAATAAGTAATAATAAATCTCATTTATTAGCTCCTAAGGCTGCCTTTTAAAAGGACCAAAATCTGAGTGGCTTAAAACAACAGAAACCTACTGCCTTACAGTTTGAGGCTAGAAGCATGAAATCAAAGTGCCTGCAGGGCCGTGCCTGCCTCAGTGGCTCAAGGAGAGAACCTCTCCCTGCCTCTTCTAGCTTCTGTTGTTGGCTGACAATCCTCGGTATTCCTTGCCTTCTCTCCCTGTGTGTCTTCAAATTTTCTTCCCTCTGCAGGTGTCTCTGTGTCTAATTTCCCTTTTTAACAAGGATTCTAGTCATATTGGAGTAAGGCCCACCTTAATGACCTCATTTTAACTTGGTTATAGCTAAATGGCTAACATTGAAATAAGTTCACATCCTGAGCTTTCGTGGGTTAGGACTTTAATATGCCTATGTTCAAAGGTGACATAGTTCATAACAGTGCATAATTACAAATAATGTATGGCAAGTGCCATGACATAATCCAGAGGAAGTATCATTAGTGAGAGAATAACATGGATATCTGTATTATAATGGTGGTGATGATGATGATGATTTTGGTACTGGGGATGTAACACAGGGATGCTTTACCACTGAGCCATATCTCCATCCCTTTTTATTTTTTTATTTTGAGACAGGGTCTTGCTAAGTTGCTTGGGGTCTCACCAAGTTGCTGAGGCTGGCCTCATACTTGCCATTCTCCTGCTTCAGCCTCCCAAGTTGCTGGAATTACAGGAATGTGCCAGCACACCAGGCTGGAACAACTTTTTAAATTGAGTAGACTGGGAAGGATTACTGAAGACCTGGAAAATAATAACCAACCAAACAAGCAAAAGGGCAAAGATTAGGGCTAAGAAAAACAGCATATTCAAAAGCCCTGAGGTAAGGAAAAGTTTGATGCGTAGAAGGAAATAGAAGAAATCCAGAGTGTCTGGAGCATTGTGAAGGTGAGAGACGGGCCCCAAGATGAGTTGCTTAAACTAACTGGATGTTTTTTAAAGGAATGTTGCGAAATTACCAGAACTTGGCTGAGGATAGTATAAACTTACAAAGGACCCAAGGACTATGGTTTTATTACTTCCTTAATAATAAGTGAGAAGGGCAGAAACTTGGGAGGAAATAAGCAATCTAGGAACAGCAGAAGAGCAGGGAGAAGGCTGAAGAACGAATGAGTGCTAGCAGAACTCTTAAGCTGTCATAAAGGTTTCTACTAGTGCAGCCCTACTGTCACTAAAACATTTAAATTTCATATTAATTAAAAATAATTGAGTCTTCCAATCACCTCACTGGCCCGTCTCCTGAAACCTTTCTTAACCCTTAAGTTTCAAAATTGAGACCATCTCATGATTGTGAGCCCAGGAGACCCCTGCTTCAGCTCCTTTGCTAGCATTTATGTACATTTACCATGTACATGTGTACAACTACAAGTATGCAAATGTGTTCATCTGCATGCATTTATTTGTAATTAGCAGAATAAGTTTAAAAGTCAATTATTTTAATATTTGCCTCAGCCATAATGTCTGAAATCTTCACCATCCACTGAGAATCAAAAGCATTGGCTGATAGGGAGGTGTGGAGGCTAGAGACAGGCATGTAGCTGGGGAAGTGAACTTAAAAACAGAAAGTCCAACAATCAAGTTGGCCTTGATTCAGGCTGATGCTTGTATCCAAACTGGTCCCTTTCCACAGAAAAAGTGGCAAAAGGAGAGATCCAAGCACAGGCAATGCCTAAAGCCCAGAGAAATAACTGCATGCCTGTTCCAGTGGAGCAGCTGAGAGATGGGGGGCAGGATCCAGTCCTGTGGGGGAGAACTGGTCCCAGTTGCATGCTGGACAGGTTCCAATGTTAGCACAGGAAGGAAAAGCTAACCCTGTCAAAGTGGGATGCATTTGGAAAGGTTTAAAAATGGAGGAAATGCCTCCTCCTCATTTAATCAGGAAGTCCACAGGTAGGGTGGTTTCAAAATTAGCTTCATCTGGGTGCTCTACTTCGTGTCTCTCTGTAGTGGCTGCTGCCAGCATTTTGCTTCTTGGCTTGCTTTTCTCTGCTTTCTTTCCTGACTGTAAGGAATAAGCTCGTAGCTTTAGGTTTCATATATGTATACACATTATCAGAGAAAGCAAAAAATTGTCTCCTCCAATGATTTTCTATGCTTCAAGAATAGGTCTCTCTCCTACAAGGCCTAGCAAAATTCTCCTTGTGTGCCTTGTCTCCAAATTAAAATCTACCCACACCTTGAACCAATTCTTGTGATTCTTTGTCACACAGCAGTTGGCTCAGACTCAAGCTTCTAAGCCAGTCCCAAGCAAGCTGAATGAGATTATGCATTCCATTTAGTCTACTCCTGGAAAGCACAAAATCAGAGAAGGATTTGATGCTCTAGTATTAGTGTCTTAGATAAGGATGCACACTCCAAGACAAAATTAGAAACATCAAAGATTTGTATAGGATACCTGTGAGTAATAAAGAGGAGAGGATCTGGGGAAGGCTTCAGGCTGAAGTACAGGTGTGAAGCTAGGGGAGAGAGGCGCAAAGAGACAACACTGGGTTTGAAGGACTGTGGAAGACAGCATAGTTCTTAGAAGGTCTTGGGTCAGAAGGGAGTCCAGGATAAGCATTTTCTGTTATAAGAATCCCAGGTGGGCAAAGATGGCCCAGGTCTAGTAGCTCCACCAGCTCAGCTCTGAGGAGCTTGAGGAAATGATATCTGTAAGGACATTATGATGGGTGGGTCTGCACAGCAGGCAGCTGCAGGTGCCCACTGACCATGCTTCACAACCCATGCTTCCTCTTTGAAAGGGAGCTAAGCTGTGGGCCTAGCTGCTGCCTAGGGTATGTCAGAGTCTGTCCTCTCTTGTCAGTTTCTAGAAAGTTCAGAAACTATATTTCATCAAGACTTATTCAACCACAATTACCAATTTTTCTACTCTTTCACATAGAAGCTTAACATGTTAGAAAGATGTAGAAACATGTATGCCTTGCTAATTTTAATGAATCTTGCCATTACAACAAGTTCTGATACAGTACTTGAATCTTCGTATTTTAAATATATTTTGGTCAAAACTTTGGAGTTTTGAGAAAAATGTATTTAGAGAGCCTTCCTGTTCTTAAAAATAGAAGGAGACAGCTCATTCAATTGGTAGAAAATGTCTACCATATAACCTAATTGGCAAGACCAGTCCTTGTTGTAAATCAGACATTATTTTTAAATTTAAATAAACATGAAATCTGAGCTTTTGGAAGAGTCATCTCACCCCTGAGTTTTAAGATACGTAGTTATATGGAGAGGTAGGTGATAGATGGGAAAAGGGATGCATGTGTTGGCAAACAGATCAGGATATCTGTGAGTAATGAGGAGAGGAGCTGGGGAAGGCTTAAATTGTTTTTTTTTTTTTGTAATTCAATAACCAGAATTTACCACAACTCAATGACTGTTCATATACTACACTTATCTTCAAGGCAGACTGGAGAATTAAATATTTGTACACACAGCTTCCAACAAATAAAATCAAATCTCTTTTACTAAGGAAAAGTGAAGTCTAGGTATGAGCTAGATAACTAGCAATATCTGCAGTCTATCTATACCTGTGATAGATGGCATAAAATTCCACTTCTCACCACTGTGAGTCAGCTGCAGTGGACACCAAACCCAAGGATTAAGCCTTGTGTGACATCTTTTGTCAGGGCCCAGATTTTGAGCTTTTCCAAGGACTCCTCTTGAAGGGCTTAAAGGTTTTTTTGTTTTATTTAAATTGTCATTGCAGTCACTTAATGTTGCTTCTGTGTGTTTCTTAATATAAAATATGAATATTCCTTAGAGGAACATCACAGTAAGAAGTGTTTTCTTTCTTTCTTCCTCTTCCTCTTCCCCCTTTATTTTCTATCTTATGCTTCCTCTTAGTGTTCTATCCTCTTCTTCCCTCCTTCCCTCCCTTCCCCTCCCCACCCCTCTTTTCCTGTGTTTTCTCTTTCTAGTACTGGGGGTTGAACCCAGGGGTGCTTTATCACTGATCTACATCCCAAGCCCTTTTTTATTTTTTGAGACAAGTTCTCACTATGTCGCCAAGACTGTACTTGAACTTCAGATCCTCTTGCCTAACCCTCTAGAGCCACTGGGTTACAGCTGTGTGCCATCATGCCTTGCTAGCTTCTGTACATTTTGTCCTTTGCAATGCATTCCACCTTAGGGAATTGAGATTCTGACATGACAAGAAAGAGAGAATTGTGCTAAAAAATCAATACTTTTTTGGAGGGAATTTTGTTGTTGTTGTTTAATTATATCACCAAAGCATAAAGAACTCAAGATGGCTTGATGGCATAATTGGCATCCTTCAGAGAGCTGTAAAATGATATAATAGAAAATGCAACCAAAGAACTATAATTATTCACTTTTAAACTTTAAGACTGAAAATACGTAATAGCTGCATTTTATTATCTTTCCACAAAAAGTGTTCTGCCAATCCTTTCTCTCTTTCAGGTTTGATTAGTCAAATGTTCCTTTGAACATATATGATAGAAATCATCAAGAATCTTATTTAGGAAGTTAGTATTTTTCTCCTCTAAGGCAAGGATGTTATAAATACTGGAAGATATTTTGGTGAGTCATTTACCTTTAAGAGGAAAAAAATGATAAAATTCTGCTATAAGAAGTGAACATTATAATCTTTTTCATCTGAGAGAAAGATAAGGTATTAAAGTCATGACTCAGAGTTCAAAATTCTCTATGGAATCATGGAGATAAATTTAGCTTATAGCTGAGTCCCTTAATTTTCAAGAAATTATTTGCCAGGGTCTTTGGATAGTCTTCCCAGCATGCAAACTGTGTGGTCATATAAGACACTGCTCTTAAAAGGGCCCAATGTAGCTGAGTGTGGTGGCACATGCCTATAAGCCCATTGGCTCTGGAGGCTGAGGCAGGAGGATGGCAAGTTCAAGGCTAGCCTCAGCAAATTAGCCAGGCTGTAAGCAACTTAGTGGGACCCTGTCTCAAAATAAAAAATAAAAAGGGATGGGGATGTGGTTCAGGGGTAAGTGTCCCTGGGTTTAATTTCTAATACAAAAAAGAGGGGGATGGGGGACGTGCCTGGTTTAATGCTCTACTGTTGCCATCTTGAAAATTCTAATTATTTTCCAACAAAGGGCCTCATGTTTTCTTTTTGTAATGAGCTCCACAAATTATGCATTGGGTCCTGCTCTCAGATATTTAAAACAGAGTCTGAATTAGAGCTATTTTCCCCTGTCTTCCCCTCTTATATGCTTAGCCATCATGATTTTAAATGAATTATTCTGGTAGCTTCCTTTCTAATATACAGCATCTTGTTATCTCTAACACAGGTATTGTACCCACATCAAATGCCACTATCTTTAGTTACCTCAAGTAAGTGACTGACCCACAGTGCTTGCATGACAGTTCTTTGGTATACACAGGAGGCACCATGCATAGGCACCTTTGGCCCTTGATCCTTAGCACAAGTTCAGTGCAAAAATACTCATCCAAGTAAAACAAAATATTTAGAAGTTAAGGACAATGAGCTTGACAGTAAATATGAAGCTTGGGTTTTTTTTTAAGTGGTTAATATTTTTATAATTTTAAAAACAGTTTTGACTTATCAACTTGATCTTCATATATAAGATGAGGAGAGAGAAACAATAAAGAGTTTGAAAGTCTTCAAATATTCAAAGATATATATATATATATATATATATATATATATATATATATATATATATAAAATAGTATTTTTTTTTATTTTTTAATTGTCAAAGGATTATTTATTTATTTATTTATTTATGTGTAGTGCTGAGGATAGAACCCAGGGCCTCACATATGCCAGGAAAGCCCTTTACCATGAGCCACAACTTTAGCCTTATTTATAGTATTAATATAATATATATGTAATACTTCAGGAAAAGTATTATTATTTTTATTTTTTTTCTTATATAAATGTTCCCTCCTTTCCATTCTGCATTTATTGTGTTTTATATCTCACATTCTGAATGAAGATGCTTTTCTTCTTATTTAGCTGCTCTGTGTCCAATTCAAGTAAATTGCAGCCCCTGCAATTCCTATACTGAAGAATTTTCCAAGGATACATTTGTTGAATCTTCTGAATAGAATCCTCTTCTCAGAGGAACCAAAGTGTGAAGTTTCTGACCTAAGGTGAGAACTCTGAACCCCACTGTACTGAACTTGTTCAGCACCACTTTCAGATTCTATGCTTGCTTTTCGTTCTGGTGACCAGCAGGTGAACCTCAGTACACAGAACAGTTTGAGCTGCTATATAACTGGAAGTTCTCAGAATTTTCTCATAAAAATTTTCTCAAAGTTGATCTCATGTTTTTTTTTGTCATTTAAGAAATGATTCCTCCATATCATTCTTCCTTTTTTAAATACAGAACTAAAATTATCTCAAAGGCCTACTACCTCTAAGATGTTAATTTGTTGAACAATCTCTGAGTAGATTGATCAATAAATTTGTTATTGATTGTTTATCAAAAACTAGAGAAATACTTAGCATCTAGTTATGCAGGTAGGATAACCAGGTGCTGTGTTATGTTATGGTTCAGAATGGAGGACTCTGGAGTTAAGACCTGGATTCAAGCCAGTCATATATTATCTGTGTGAACTTGTCCAGAACTTCCATGACATGTAGGGTTTTTTGAGTCATTATTTTTTCTTTTCTATAAAAATACTGTCTTAGTTTACTATGGCTACCATAATAGAATATGACAATTCTGGGGGCTGGAAGTCCAAGATCGGGTGTCAGCAGGTTTGCATTATTCAAGGCCCCTCAGCATGGCCTCTAGGATAACTACCTTTCACTGCATTCTCACATGGTTTCCTGTTCTCTTCTAATCTCAAGCAACTGGTTTGACAGAGAGTGAAATAGAAGACTCAGCTACAGCACCATCTAAGTGGCAGTGCCTTGCAGGGCTAGGTCAAGGTTCTCCAGAAGACTATATATTCTCTGAATTAGGGTCCAGTACAAAGTGCTGTTTCTCATATCTAGGATTCATTGGCCCAGGAGTCAAGGGATAGAAATGGGAATGGCACCCCTAGTGAGAAATTGGCAGAATTTTCACTTCTATCCCTGTGATCTTATTCTCTACTGCCTAGAAGTCTTAGTTCCAGATGGGAAAATGCTTCCATGAGGACACATAACAATGGTTTCATTGAACCAGATGTTAAGACTGATACCCATCCACTTTCAGCTTCTCATGACTCTAAATCAGTAGGGAACCAAGGGTACTACCATGCTGACCAGGGCAATTGATCCTGACTACCAAGAGGAAAGGGGGCAACTGCTCCATAGGTACATAAGGAAGGGAATGTCTGGAATTTAGAAGTTCCCTTTCACTGTTATCATTGGTGTGATTAAGAGCAATGGAAAATTACAACTAATCCAAGAAGAACCACTAATGGCCTAGAAACTTCAGGAATGAAGGTTTGGGCCACCCTACCAACAACAGGACCATGACCAGCTGCCAGGCTAACTGAAGCAAAAGGAACACAGAATGGGTAGAAGAAGGTAATAATAAATATCAACTACAACCACATGGCCAGCTCACAAATTGCCATGAGTATTTCTTCATTATTTTGTTAATATGTCTGTGTGGATTTGTGTGAATACACACACACACACACACACACACACACATATGTCTATAATCAATTTTGTGTAATATATGATAAATATGATAATATATAATATTTTTCTTCCCTATAAACTTCATATCATGTATCATAAGGCAATTGGTTTTATATCATAGTATTTAAATATTATTATTTTTTGTCATAGTATTAAGTTACAGGACATCAAGGAAATGATGTTTGCAAGAATGAACATCATCCAAGACTTTGGGGTGGCTGTCTGACACGACTACCTCGTTGGTAAGATGGGTATGTGAATAGAGATCTGATAGAGTTAGGAAGAATACCTTGCAGGTACAGGGAAAGGAGCATCCCAGGAGAAGAACTGATCATTAACACAAATGCTCTGAGCCCAAACTTGCAATTGATATTTTCAAGAGTAATGAGAAAGACAATTTGTATGCAGCACCGCATAGGGGGAAGGCTGGGGACTTCAGACTGTTGGCAGGTAACACATCATCTGATGCAGCCTCTGCTTTCCTACACAAATTATGTTAAGAAGAATTATTTTTAAATTGGAGATTTAGAATAAAAAGATGCTTTGAAAGTCTCTTATCCTCAAAGTGATCATAAAAACATGCTATCACATATTTTTGACTTTGGAAAGATATATATTGAAGCAGCCTGTCACGTTGAGACTACTCCAAAAATCATGGCTATTATTTTTATTTAAGATATACATTAGTCTTCACATTTCACAGTTTCTGATTTATGTCCTATTTTATTCAATAATAGGCAAGTGTCTTTTGAGTATGTATCTGTGTCAGACATTCTCATCGATGGCAGTTAATGGTGGAAAGAGGGACATCTCTGTTCACAAGCCATCATCAGCCAACACATTTGTATGAAGCATGGAAACAGGAATGTGAGCACTAAAATAGCACTTAGAGGAAAACTTAGGTGTCAGATCATTAAAATCTGAAAAATTTAAATAAAATGGTTATATTTGCTTTTACAGTTCTGGTTTGCAAATACACTACATCCAGGAAGGGTTATTTTACAGCTTGCTTTTGGGCATGATTATATTAAATCTAGAGCAAACGTGACTATAAAGCTCCAGGAATCAAAAGTATGTTATATAACTTGGAGTGTCCTTCTTTTTGGATAATGTAAATGGTTTTGTCCTTGGTGGAGATGATTGCATAATAAAGACGATATTAACAATCAGAGAGACAGAAACTTTTTTTTTTTTACAGATTTGGCAGAGTTAATTTATTCCTTTTAGCATTCAGAAATCTTTCATAAAACTAGATAACAAAGAGTCTAATGTATAATCTTGTTGTGAGTGGGTGGTTATACATTGAGATATCTGACACCCAGTTGTTAGAAGATCAGAAAAATGCAAAGCCCAACTGAAAGGCTAATTATATTTTGTGTCACATGTAGCACAGCAGTAAAAGAGAGGCACACTGCACAGGGAGTGCTCTTTCTGAAAGCTGAGAGCCATGCATTTTGCAGCATGTCCAAACAAGTCTTACGGGGAAGAATAAATTTGTTTCCATCTTCTTCACCTTCACTCATCAATGTAATAATCCATTCACCAAAGATCTTTAAAAATAAATAAGGAAATAATTTATTTATATGCTATGCCAGCATACATTGCCTCTGGCTCTAGGTACAGAAGCAAAGAGACATTTGACATTGAACTTGATCTAGTGATTCTTAAAACTTTTCTCTCTTATCACTCCATTATCACCCATTCAACTGCTGTCCTGAGTTTTTGGGAGAAGCCGTACCACCCAGGTTCAGGTAGTTAGGGGCCATTGTCATCGTCACCACACTGGCATTAAAGCTCCACTGATACCATATTTTTCAAATCCACGATCCTTTAAGAAGCCCATAACTTGCTAACAATGTAGTCTCGATTGCAATAGGACATGTTTACAATACTTCACACTGTGTGGCAATTCTTCCATCGTTGCCTTAATAAATTTGTAAGTTATAAAAATATCATTTCCCCCACTGAGAATTTAGAGTAAAATAACAGGCTACCAAACAGCAGTTCTGGGAAAAGAAGCATAGTGGACAGGTAATCCTATTTTATTTTATAGTAACAATGATTACTATTTTTTTAATAGATACTGTCAAGCACTTACCTGTGAATAGTCTTCACTGGGTACCATGAGACAGGCACAATTGTTACATGTTCTCAGAGAAGGAAAGTAAGGTCTGGAGAAGTGAAATAGTTTGTCTGATTTCACATAAAACCAATGTGATCATACCTTAGTCTTTGTTCTTAAGCACTACCCTGAGTTACCTCCCATGACTGAAGTATGCAAGGAAATTTGGTTTGTTTATAAGAAGTGCAAGTCATTTTGCATTTCCCTGTAATATTCGAGCCATAGTGGTGGGGAGCAGTGGAACATTCCCAGCAAGTCCCTTGGAAAAGGGCAAGAGTTTCAGCCCTTCTGTGTGGAGACAGGAGGAGGCATGGCTTGCTGCCAGTGACAGCTGGTGTCTTCCACTGTTGAACCTGGAGAGCTGCAGAGAGAAGGAACTATCAGTGTCAACAGATGTGGTGAACTGTCAGGTAGGACTCTCAGAACTACTAACAGACCAGCTAGGATTGTGTTTTATTCTGACCCTCTTCCTACAGTATTTACAAAATTAGGGAATATAGCAACTGACTGTTAAAATATTTTCTAACTAAACTTACATAGGTGTATAGCTATTGCATTTGTATTTTGCACTCACCCATATGTTGTCCTGCTTTTTATACCCTGATATTTCCTTTCTAATGCTCAGTCCACCTTGCATTGTTTCTTTCTTTGCAAAAATAGTTAGGAAAGAAACTAAAATAATGAATGTGCAACTCTCAATGTTTCTTTAAATCTCATGACTTTGAGGAAATAGTTCTGTTCTTCTAAGTTAAGCTTTTTCTAGGTCTCTTGATACCCCAGAATAATATTCTAAGCAAAACCTTCCATTGTTTTAAGATTTAAGCAAGTATGTTGGTACTGCAATGTGTACTGATACATCAAAGACAACAGGAGCCAATGTATACTTTGTAAATCTGGCATGAATATACTGATCTATTTATTGAATACCAGTTGATATTTGTATTTCAGATTAGAGTGGTCACTGGATAACTATTAAATTAGATTCTTGTGTGTTTCTTATTTAGCTAATATGAATGTTTGATTCATAATGCAGAAGGGATAATTCTTTTTTTATTATTATTAGTTGTTCAAAACATTACATAGCTCTTGACTGCCGCAGTCTTGGCTGGACACAAGATCACGAGCCACTCACAGCTTTGTAGATTCAAACAGCAATTCTTTATTCCAGAACTCACACCGGCCTCTACACACGTTCTGGGGAAATCCCAGTTTTGCCGCGCAATTCACGTCCCAAAATACTTTCTCAATTCCACAAGAACTCAACAGGAACTCAGGCAGCAGGATACGCCCTATTCCCAGCAGCCATAACCTTAAACCTGGAACTTCCCTAAACCCAGATTGTCTTAAACCAGGAACGCCTTAAACCTAAATTATCCTAAACCGGGATACTTCCTAAAACCTGCAGGATACACCCTAAACCTGGATCCACCCTCATCCTTGAGCAGGGTCACCTTTCTCAAACACACATGAAATGTCACAGCGAATTTCCAAGGCAAGTCCATTTAACATGGGGTACGCTGGCAAGGAAATTTCAATGCGTCATTCCTACTTGTCAATGGCCCTCAGCACTTGACATATCATATTTCATACATTTGATTCAAGTGGGTTATGAACTCCCATTTTTTCCCGTATACAGATTGCAGAAATTCTGAAGTCTAGTTGTGATTTCCTCTCTTGTTTACCATTATGCATAGATCTGACCAATTTGCAAATGCACCTATCTTTCCTCAAACAATATAGATATCTTAAATCTAAGGAGCTTTATTGTCACTATAATTTCAAAGTACTTTGATAAAAAATGTTACAGGAAAATAAAGATTCACCAGTGTTTTCTCATTGCTCTGCAGAGCTTATAACATCCAACCTGACATTACTATTGCCAGATTTTTATTATGGCTCCATACACACCCAGCTCAACCATTTATATTGATTTAGGGAACCATTCAATAACCTGCAAGGTTAGAAATTTTAATGATCTAACTGATTTAATTGAATTTCCAGAGAGTTTGAAATCTTCAGTCCATTCAGGCCAAACAGTTCAATTTTACCTACAGGTATAGTCTTGGTGATTTATTTGAAGTTCTATAAATTGGTGTGTGTTTTATCCATATAAAAACTGTGTTTTCTTTGTTAAACTTTTCTATTATTTGATTGTGCTTTAATCTACATATTCCTTTAAAATTAATTTAAATGGGAAGAACTTGCATTTTGAACAAAGAAAGATAAAATGAGTAATTTCTGGATTTATCTTTATTAAGAAAAGCTTTAGGAAGGGAAAGAAAATAAAAACTCATATGTGGCACTTTAACAAAGACAGATACTCAAGAATAGTCTAAAAATGTTAAAAAGACCCTTTTATAAAGATAAAGTGAGAAATATGTACTCAAGGCAAATCCCTCTGAATAATAACAAAAACAATTCTGATTTATGCCATCTTTTGTTGTTGTTTTGATTTGTTTTTATATGAAGTGTTTTTACAAAGGAACATTTGAGTCTCCATGATTATATAGACATAATAGTTGCTGTGGGAATATTTTTATTCATCATTCAGAATCCTAAAGCTTTCCAGTGTCAATCAGAATGAAAATGAATACATTTAGGAATATCCACTGCCAACCAAGTCGAGTCACAAGGAACAGCATTACCACCCCAACCAGAAAAATAACCCTATGGACAAAGTATATGAAATAAGAGTTATCAAGATACTGGAATCCTACTATGTAGGACCATGGTCACTGGGTAAAAGTGATGTGAGCCCTGTGGTTTGCCCAACTCACTTCCTTGAGAGATTTTCCAGGCAACAGCATGTGGACACAGAAACCAGGCAGAGCCTGCTCAACTTTCTGAGTTGGAGTGACAGAACTGAGGGTTTGTTATACAGTGTGCTGGAGAAGAACCCAGAAAGGGAACTCCAGAGATCTGCCCCACAAGCCCCTCATGTCTTTAACAGAATGTTGTTAATAAGTGTATGTGTGTAGGAAAACTACAAAAGGTGATGAAAAGAACTACCTAAGTAGATTAAAGGTGCTGGTTCTTGACTAAACATAGCATCTTCTCACCAGCCAAACTGGGAAGCCTCATAATTCATAGAATATCTGGTAAATCACACTGAATATCTTTATCAACAATAGGAAATCATCAATTTGAATTACCTTTTCTGCCTTGCTTGAGAAATCTTGAAAGTAAGATCAAACAGGATCCAAGTAAATGAATACTGTACAGTAGTCTACCCTAATCTATGGCTTTATTTCTCTAGTTTCTGTTATCCATGGTTAATCATGATTTTAAAATATTAAATGAAAAATTCCTGAAATAAACAACTCATAATGTTAAATTGTATGCCATACTGAGCAGGGTGATGATATCATGAAGCATCTTGCTTAGTCCCACTAGGAATGTCCAACTTAATCATTTAGTAGCTGAATGGGTACCAGATTGACTGTCTACAGAATCACAGTGCTTATGTTCCTATGATCCTAAGGTAGTAGCCTAACACTGTAACCCAATGCCTGCATCATTGGCCTCACTTTATCTCTTCACATAGACACTGTGTCATTCCACATTATCACAAAAAGGGGAAGGGCAAGTAGAGCATGCTAAGCTATTTGGAGGACAGAGACATACATGCACAAAACTTTTATCAGATCATTATAATTGTTCTATTTTATTACTAATTATTGTTCTTAACTGGCTACTGTGCTTAATTTATACATTAAACTTTATCATAGTTATGGATGTACAGAAAAAAAAAAAACATTGTATTTGCAGGGTCTATAACTACATGGTTCCAGGAATTCACTGAAGCCCTTGGAGCACATTCCTCTTGGGAAAGGCAGGACTACTATACCAAGGACAAAGCTCCAGAATATGTATGAGAATCCAAAGATATTCAGAACTCTTCGCACCAAAATAAAGTTCAGAATGTCTAGACTTAGAATAAAAAGTTATCAAACAGACAAAACTTTAGAAAAAAAATGTGACTCAATTGAAAGTCAGAACTGACAGAGATGTTAGAATTAGCAAATAAAAACTTTAAATAGCTGGTCACCATGGTGCATGCCTGTAATCTCAGCAGCTGGGGAGGTTGAGGCAGAAGGAGTACAAGTTCAAAGCCAGCCTTAGCAATTTAGGCACTGAGCAGCTTAACAAGACCCTGTCTCTAAATAAAACATAAAATGTACTGGGACGTGGCTTAGTGGTTAAGAGCCCCTGAGTTCAGTCCCCAGTACCAAAAAAAATAAAAAATAAAAAATAAATAAGTAGATATATTCCTATAGAATAGTTCATAATAATATGTTCATAAATTAAGCTTAGACATGAAATACATAAAAAAGACAAATTAATTTCAGAAGCAAAAACTGAAATGTGTGAGGTGAACAATACAGTGGATGGAATTCATGAAAAATACACATCATAGCTATAAAGGTCAATCAATGTGTGAACATAGAAATAGATGATATCTAGACGAAACACAGAAATAAAGGAGGATTTACAAAAAAAATGAATGGACATTTGAGATAAGGGACAATTTCATGTGGCCTATTATACTTGTAACTTAAATGTCAAAAACAGATGGATAGACACAGGAAAAAAATAATGAAAGAAAGGCTTAAAAAATTCCATATCTGACAAAAACTGGAAATCCACAGACCCAAAAAGCTCAATGAACCCCAAGCACAAGAAACATGAAGACAACTACATGATAGTTCATCATAATCCTGTTGTTAAAACCCCTAATAAAGGGAAAAAAAATTTAAATCATTTATATTATGAAGAACTTCATCTATCATCTCTTCCCCAAAACTCAATAAAAGAAAATAATGTGTTCATTGAAAGTGAGCAAAAGATTTAAATAGACAATTTACACACAAAAAAAAAACCCAATGGAAAATAACCAAATGAAATAATAAGCACCTTCATTCAGGCATTAAGAAATGCAAATTAAGCCAGGTGTGGTAACACAGGCCTATAACTCTAGGGATTTGGGAGGCTGAGGCAGAAAGATTGCAAATTTGAGGCCTCAGGAACTTAGCAAGACTTTATTTCAAAATAAAAACCAAAATGAACTGGGGATGTAGCTCAGTGGTAATGTGCCCTGGGTTCAATCCCCAGTACCATAAATAGATAGATAGATAAATAGATAGATAGATAGATCCATCTTTAAATATGCCAAAAAAATTTAAAAAGAAATACAAATTAAAAGCACAACAGGATATTACCACCTACCCGTTTGAATGTTAAAATTTAAAAGACTGTGTATTGCAAGTGCCAGCAAGAGTGTAGAAGAACTACAGCCCTCATATATGGCTAGAAAGAATATCAAATAGTACAATCACTTTGGTTGACAGTGTCTTAAAATGTTAGTCCTACCATGTAGTCTATCTTTCCTACTCTTAGGCCATCTACTATATTATTATACTCAAGAAAAAAGAAAGCCTCTGTCTTTACAATTATTTGTACTGAATGTTATGAAAAGCTTTATTTTTTAGTAGCTAAAAATCTCTAAATAATCCAAATATCTATCAACAGGTGAATGAATAATCAAATTATTGTATATGTTTATAATGGAATATTGCTTAACAACTAAAGTGAGTATATTATCAATGTATTTTACAGCATGTATTAATCTCCCAATAATTATACTGGGTCAATGAATCAAGTAAAAATAGAGAGCAGTAAAATTGTAGAAAATGCAAACCAATCCATAGTGACAGGTTAGTCAAATATATAGTGATAAACTAATTTGTGATTAGAAAGGTAGGTGGAGTGGCAAGAGGCAAGCAGGAAGATTTATAAAATGGTACCCAAATCCTGGGGGTGATGAATATGTTCACTACCTTGGTTGTAGTATTGATTTCATAGCTATATACATATGTCATTTTAAATATGTAGCTTATTGTATGTTTATTTTATATCAGTAAGTCACTTTAGATAATAAATACACTTAGGAATGCATGGAAATTTGTATTCCTCTTCATTTCTGTTTACACCCTAACTTGGAAAGTATGCTCTTTTGGAAATGAACTGTGCAGTTTCACAGTGGCAAATTTTTAAGAAATGTGCATTTTCTTTGAATTCTATTATTATTTATCCTATGATGCAAATGACAGACCATCTCTGTACATAAACATTTTAGTAATTTTGGAAAGCTTCTTTAATGCAGTGTTTCTGTTGAGGTTGCTGTGTTACCAATAATGAGATATGTGGCTCTTTTCGGTCTCAGCTTACATAGCTCTTCGAAGAAAAACTCACTTTTATTAATGACTCCTACATAAACATTTCATTGTGGAACTCATACTTCTGAACTGGTGTCATTTAAGTCATGCTGCCCACTGAAGAAATTATTTCTAAGTTTGTTTAAATTTTAAAACTTTTGTGGAAATAATTGTTTTCTCTTAAAAAAAAGCAAATAACATTTCTTATAGAAACATTTCAAAATGCCAAAATCAATCTAACATTCACACAATTAACCCTTGACATAATTTACCTATATTTTTCTATGAATTTTGATTTGTGTTATATTATCATATAAAATTGTGTATCTTGTTTATTCACTTGATGTTAATGTATTCCCTTCCAAGGATACGTCCCTGTGACCTAAGACTTCCCACTTGGCCCCACCTATAAAAGGTTATACTACCTCCTAATAGGGCCATGAGCTGGGGATCAAGAATTTAATGCATGAATCTATGGAGAATATTCGCCCAAACCATAGCAGAGAGAAGAGGTGGAAAGAAATGTTGTATGTGTTTGCCTGTAGGCACCTTCCAGGTTCTAGCTTAATGGTTTCTGAAGAGTGATCCACATCAGTTTAACTTGTACCATATGTTCATATGCTAAATAATAACCATGTGTTGGTATGGATTGGGTAGAAATGTCCAAATGCCCACTTTGCTGATTTTAAGGGGTTTACTCAGGTGAAACCAAGTTGATAATTCAACTTCCTTACTATCAGTATACAAAGAAAATGTCCACATAGTATATTTAAAAGAAAATAAGATATCGTAAAATTAAAAAATGGCATCAATATTTTTTTATTCTTAAAGTATATAGAAAATTTTTCTTCTAAAGAACCAGATGTTATTTAAAACTATTTAATAGTAACAATGTGCTGTTGAAAATATCTTCCAAAATTGTAAAAGTAAGAATTCTGAAAAAAAAAAAATAAAAGAGGGAGCAGAAGAGTTGTCAGAGGCAAATTAAAACACATTTTTTGGTAATATTGTATTGATATCAACAAAAAAGAAAGAAAAAGTATTTGCACTGAGCCTTCTTTTTTCCACTGTTGGTTTAAAAATGCTTAAAGGATCATATACTTTTTTTTTTTTGCCTTTTTAGTATTTTATTTTATTTTATTTTTTTTTATAATATTTTATTGTTGGTTGTTCAAAACATTACATAGTTCTTAATATACCATATTTCACAGATTGATTCAAGTGGGTTATGAACTCCCATTTTTACCCCGTATACAGATTGCTGTGTCACATCAGTTACATTTCTATTGATTTACAAATTGCCTTTCTAGTGACTGATGTATTCTGCTGTCTATCCCATTCTCCACTATCCCCCCTCCCCTCCCCTCCCCTCCCCTCCCCTTCTCTCTCTCCACCCCCTCTACTAAAAATCGTTTCTTCCACTTATATAATTTTTATCCTACTCCTCCTTTCCTCTTATATGTAATTGTGTATAACCCTGAGGCTCACCTTCCAATTCCATGCAATTTCCCTTAACTCTCCCTTTCCCTCCCACCTATCATCCCTGTTTAATGTTAATCTTCTTCTCCAGCTCTTCCTCTCTACCCTGTCCTTGGTTACTCCCCTTATATCAAAGAAGACATTCCTCAATAGGACACCCATAGCGCAAGAGTTAACAACCAGAATCAACAAATGGGACTTACTCAAACTAAAAAGTTTTTTCTCAACAAAAGAAACAATAAGAGAGATAAACAGGGAGCCTACATCCTGGGAACAAATCTTTACCCCACACACTTCAGATAGAGCCCTAATATCCAGAGTATACAAAGAACTCAAAAAATTAGATAATAAGATAACAAATAACCCAATCAACAAATGGGCCAAGGACCTGAACAGACACTTCTCAGAGGAGGACATACAATCAATCAACAAGTACATGAAAAAATGCTCACCATCGCTAGCAGTCAGAGAAATGCAAATCAAAACCACCCTAAGATACCATCTCACTCCAATAAGATTGGCAGCCATTAAGAAGTCCAACAACAACAAGTGCTGGCGAGGATGCGGGGAAATGGGTACACTTGTTCATTGTTGGTGGGACTGCAAAATGGTGCAGCCAATTTGGAAAGCAGTGTGGAGATTTCTTGGAAAGCTGGGAATGGAACCACCATTTGACCCAGCTATTCCCCTTCTCGGTCTATTCCCTAAAGACCTAACAAGAGCATGCTACAGGGATACTGCTACATCGATGTTCATAGCAGCACAATTCACGATAGCAAGATTGTGGAACCAACCTAGAAGCCCTTCAATAGATGAATGGATTAAAAAAATGTGGCATCTATACACAATGGAGTATTACTCTGCATTAAGAAATGACAAAATCATAGAATTTGGAGGGAAATGGATGGCATTAGAGCAGATTATGCTAAGTGAAGGATCATATACTTTTAAAAACTCATAGAATTAGGGTACCCCTATGGACCTAATGAAATAATATATGATTATATTTAGACAAGGGCATGATGCAATTGGGAAATTCTGGAACTTATGCTGCTGAACAGGACTAAATGCTTATCTAGATGGAGAGACATAAGAATGCTTAATGATTCAGTATTCAGAATGTAGCATGAAAGCACTACAAGGATATTAATGTCATTAGTCTTTTTTTTGTGGGGGTGGGGACACCAGGAATTGAACTTAGGTGCACTCAACCACTGAGCCGCATCCCTAGCCCAATTTTGTATTTTTATTAGAGACAGGGTCTCACTGTATTGCTTAGTACCTCGCTTTTGCTGAAGCTGGCTTTGAACTCATGATTTTCCTGCTTTAGCTTCTTGAGCCTCTGGGATTCCAGGCATGCACAACTGCACCCCAGGATCATTAGTCTTTTAAAAGGAGCTGTGAATTAGATTAGGAAAGGTCAGAAAATAGAAGACACTCATGCGGCCACTTCCTTTCCTTTTTGCCATGACAAACATTGTCAAGCAATTGTGGTACTCTTTCCTATTAGGTCTTAACATGAGCTTGGAATTCTTTTTAATACTGTGTGTCCAAAACCAACAGATGGACTTCAAAGCTCAAACACATAATAGCCAAATGTGAGATATACTGATGCTTCAGCTTTCTTATCTTTAATTTTCTCATAGAACTGTTGTAAAGGTACATAAAATGGTTTGTGTTTAAGTGAATTTTCAGTACAATGCTAAGCATTATTACATGGGAAGATGATTCATTTATCTATGGTTATAAAAATGTCACAAAGAAATAATAGGTTAAAGTCCCTTGTATATCACCTAGAAGTTCTTACTGGATACAGAATTTTCTGTTTGAGTGGTAGTCTTTATAGTGTTTTGTTCAGAATGCCAGCCAGTTCTAGAATTTTTTTCTTGCTCAGATATACTTTGTTAAATTTAACTTGCTTTTGGTCTACCAACAGCAATAACCCTCGCCTTATCCTGGCAGCCAATCACCAATGATCAGTGTAGTTAGTAGGATCTGAAGGAGAATTTACAGCAACCCCAAGACAAGTAAGTGATCATGAAGATATCTACTAAGGTACCTTGAGCCTAGCAATCCCTTACAGTAGTTAGGATCACTAGGCTCAAGGTACCTTGAGTTTGTGCTCCACTTGCTTTGTGTTTTAAGCTTTCTGAGTTTATTTAAACAACTATTATTTTCCTTATTTTCTTTTTTTTTCATAGTTTACTACATTGGAGTCAGTTAAGAGTTTTAGGTATCTAATTGGGTTAGACAGAATCTGAACTAGATTCAGAATCAAATTAAATTTGACAGTTCATTGTATTGAATACTGTTAAGGACCTTGGGTAGATATTTTTGATTTTCAGTTATTTTTTTGTATTTTTTTGTTTTTATTTTTGTTTTGTGGTGCTGGTAGTCAAACCCAGGGCCTCTTGCAGGCTGAGCAAACACTCAACCACTAAGCTACATTGACAGGCCCCTTTTAAATCTCTTTTTCTTCCATATTTTTATTGGTGCATTGTAATTACATATAATAGTGGGATTCATTATCACATATTTGTAGTTGCAAAGGATATAACAACATAGTTTGGTCAACATCTCACTGTTTTAAATTCTTGATAAAGTAGTTATCACAATCCAAGGAGTCTAGAACTCCACCTGAGACACCAGTTAGGGTCAATGCCATCAAAATTTTGAGCTCAGAACATGCACATTTTTGGGAAAATGGGTCAACCCAATGAGAAACAGCTGAAAAACCAATGACCACAATGGAGAAGTTTTAATTTGGAAATTACTATTTATTTATGATGCATATTAGAAATACATGGATCAAAACCCCTGCAAAAACAGTGGCATGTGTTTTTTAAATATATGTGGAAGTATCTAAAAGATGAAATGAATCAAAAATTGTCACCTTAGGGCTGGAGATGTGGCTTAGTGGTATAGCGCTTTCCTAGACTGCATCAGGTCATGGGTTTGATCTTCAGCACCTCAAAACATAATCTCTTTAAAAGCCAAAACAAAGCTTAAGCAACAAACTAAGAGCATGATGAAAGAGCACTGTATTTTGAACTAACCCCAACTGTTTCTTCTCTCTATCCATCTTGAACTAAATACTCTAAGACCACTTACCTTTTGTTCAATTGCATATTTACTTGACAATAATGAAAAAGAGGAATTTCGATGCTTCATAAAGTAAGATCTGACCGTCCAACCTCGTTTGCCATATCCATTTTTACTTAGTCTAAGACAGAGCTTAGAAACATCATAAAAGAATTTCCAAATCCAAACAAAAATCCTCAAAATCTCACTGAGTAACTTAGAATTTTCATAGGATCTGGATTTCCCTGATCTCTACCTATTGATGCCCATGATATTGGAACTCAGTGAAGCTTAAAAATGGGTGGCAGAAATGGATGGCATTAGAGCAGATTATGCTTAGTGAAGCTAGCCAAACCCTAAAAAACAGATACCAAATGTCTTCTTTGATATAATGAGAGCAAGTATGAACAGAGCAGGGAGGAAGAGTAGGAAGAAAAGAGTAACATTAAACAGAGACTTGAGATGGGAGGGAAAGGGAGAGAAAAGGGAAATTGCATGGAAATGAAGGGAGACACTCATTGCTAAACAAAATTACATATAAGAGGTTGTGAGGGGAATGGGAAAATAAACAAAGAGAGAAATGAATTACAGTAGATGGGGTAGAGAGAGAAGATGGGAGGGGAGGGGAGGGGGGATAGTAGGGGATAGGAAAGGTAGCAGAATACAACAATTACTATTAGTGCATTATGTAAAATTGTGGATGTGTAACTGACGTGATTCTGCAATCTGCATTTGGGGTAAAATTGGGAGTTCATAACCCATGTCAATCTAATGTATGAAATATAATATGTCAAGAGCTTTGTAATGTTGTGAACAACCAATAAAAAAAATGTAAAAAAAAAATGGGTGGCAGAAGCAGAATGGTAGGAACCTAAGGAGGATATTAAAAACTTTTTCCAAAGTTTATTTAAGGGAGGGATTGAGGGGAGATAGGAAAATTGCTGAAAGCCTTTTAAATTCAATCCCTAAGGTTCTCCACAGAAGATTGATAGGTCTATTATTCAGTCTTGCAGGCAGAAGAAGAATGAACCAGTTTCAGATTACAGAACTCACTTACACTGTGAAGCATTTGGGGCCTGAAATACATCAAGAGATATTTCCTGTGGGGACTGAAATGACATTAACTGCTTTATTTGTAAATGGATTTTGTCCTGAACTTAGCAGTCTAATTAAAAAGCATAAACTGGTATGGCAGATTACAGAAATGGTTGAATTGGTGGCTTTCACTGAGTATCTTGAGAGGACTCCAAAATGCGATGGAGGGGACGCCCCAAAGGCTAACATGCTTACGTTTCTCTAACTACAACAATCACAGGGACTCAGAAGACCAAAAGAACTTTCCTGTTCTTATTTTAATCCACAAATGAAAGGAACAAGAGAAGAAATTCTATACCTCCAGTTGCCTGCCTTTATTGCGAACAATTAGGACACTGGAGGAGAAACTGTCTGCTTTTATGACTGTCTGCAAATAAATGTTTTTCTTTGGGCCTAGACTTTTCTCACTAGAGGGAGCCCACAAGAATATAATTACCATTGATGGGACTTTGAGGGAGTTTTCAGTAAAATGTTCCCCATAATACCCTTGAATAAAAAGGGGACAAGAGAAGTTAGAATAAGTGGGGAATCCTGCACTATCCTGGTAGATACTATAGCCACCCTATCTATCATAAACCCCATTTTTATAAATCAGCAAACTCCTTGGAGTAAAACATCATGTCTGTGGTGGGAATTCTGAATCCCATATCTGAACATGTCCAGTTTACATCAGGGCCATTTTCAAAATAGCATGCATTTTTAAAGTGTGATATTATACCAATGAGTCTGCTAGAATGAGATTTTTCAAACTAAAGGGACATATAAAGTTGTCTTCAGAGGAAGAAATGACTTTAGAGTTTTCTCAATCCCCTGGACCAGAACTATTGTGTTCCCTGTAAGCAGAAATTGATATGGTTAATGCTCAGACCTGTGATATCATTGATCTTTTCAATATACCCTAATGTTTGTGGGCTGCTGCTTCTACTGACATAGAAAAAATTAAAATTGTGGAGCCCATAAAATTTCAAATAAGATCTTTCTAAATTTTTACCTAAATTACCAATATCCATTGAAATCTTAAGCAATTCAAGGATCCCCACTGGTTATAGAAATCTTACTTAAACAATGACTGACAATTCCATACACCAGACTGTGTAACACTTCAATATCACCAGTTAAGAAGTCAAAAATATGAGGGCTACTGCCTTTATTTATTAATGATTTATAATCAATAAAATTGTGATAATGAGGTTTCCTCTGGCTCTAAATCCAAATACTTTATTGTGCAATGCACCCACTGATTCAAAATAGCCTTTTTTAGTATTCCACTTGAGAAGTGATACCAGTATTTGTATGCCTTTCCTGAAAATATCAACAGTACACGTGGACAGTAATGTTGCAAGAATCTACTGAAAACCCTTATTAATATCTCCTGGGTATTGCTTCAGAAGTAGCAACCATAGTCCCCTAAGAATCCTACCTGTATTCAGCATGTAGATGATCTGTTCTATGCTCTCCCACTAAATAGTGCTCTGAAACTGGCTCAATTTATGTTTGCCTCTTAATACCAACTTGCACAGTAAGGTCACAAGGTTTCAATGGAAGAGCATTAGTTTTCAAGGAAAGAAGTCCACTATTTAGGACATGATCTATTGAAGGAATTTCTCTTTTATTTGAGAGAATAAAATAAAAGCTATTTGAAATCTTCCCCGTCCTGCAATTGTCAGTTGAGAGACTTTCTTGTGGTCCACCATCATGTGAGTTCATGAAGAATGCTGTGCCAGTGCCTTTTCCTTGGGAAGGCTATATATGTATATATTCTGTATATATGTATATATATATATATATATATATATACATACACACACACACACACACACACAGAATGCATTACAATTCATATTACAGATGAATTTCATGATTGCTTCTTCTATTTCTATGAAGAATGCCATTGGGATTTTGATCATAATTGCATTAAATCTGTATAGTGCTATTGGTAATATGGTCATTTTGATAATATTAGTTCTACCTATCCAAGAGCAAGGTAGATCTTTCCATCTTCTAAGGTCTTCTTTAATTTCTTTTTTTAAGGTTCTGTAATTTTCATTGTATAGATCTTTCACCTCTTTTGTTGATTCCCAGGTATCTTTTTTTTTGTGATTATTGTAAATGGGATAGTTTTCCTCATTTCCTTCTCAGAGGATTTGTCACTGATATACAGAAATGCCTTTGATTTATTGGTATTGATTTTATATCTTGCTACTTTGCTGAATTCATTTACTAATTCTAGAAGGTTTCTGGTGGAGCTTTTTGAGTCTTCTA
Organism: Spermophilus citellus; assembly: GCF_964194105.1. Taxonomy (NCBI): domain Eukaryota; kingdom Metazoa; phylum Chordata; class Mammalia; order Rodentia; family Sciuridae; genus Spermophilus; species Spermophilus citellus. Next base: position 52,831,557 of record NC_138191.1, on the reverse strand, counting down.
GGTATAGAATCATATTGTCAGCAGCCAATATGGAAAGTAGTATGGGGATTCCTTGGAAATCTGGGAATGAAACCACCACTTGACCTGGCTATCCCTCTTCTTGGTCTATACCCAAAAGACTTAAAAATAGCATACTACAGAGACACAGCCACATCAGTGTTTATGGCAGCATAATTCACAATAATTAAACTGTGGAACCAACCTAGATGGCCTTCGGTGGATGAATGGATAAAAAAAATGTGGCATATATACACAATTCAATTTTATTCAGCAATAAAAGAGAATAAAATCATGGCATTTGCAGGTAAATGGATGGCACTGGAGAAAATACTGCTAAGTGAAGTTAGCCAATACCCCAAAACCAAATGCCAAATGTTTTCTCTGTATAAGGAGGCTGACTCAGTGGGGTAGGGAGGGGGAGCATGGGAAGAATAGATGAATTCTAGATAGGGCAGAGGGGTGGGAGGGAAAGGGAGGGGCAGGAGATTAGCAAGGATGGTGGAATGTATGAAGACATGAATTGGTGTCAACATATTTTATATACAAAAATAGATATAAAAATTGTGCTGTATACGTGTAATAAGAATTGTAATGCATTCTGCTGTCATTTATTTTAAAAAATAAATTTAAAAACAATTCATATTACACATATAGAGCACAATTTTTCATATCTCTTGTTGTATACAAAGTATATTAACACCAATTTGTGTCTTCATATATGTACTTTGGATAATGTTGTCCATCACATTCCACCATCATTTCTAATCCCATTCCCCCTCCCTTCCTCTCCCACCCCTTTGCCCTATCTAGAGTTTGTCTGTTCCTCCCATGCTCCCCCTCCCTACCCCACTATGAATAAGCCTCCTTATATCAGAGAAAACATTCAGCATTTGGTTTTTTGGAATTGGCTAACTTCACTTAGTAGTATCTTCTCCAGCTCCATTCATTTATCTGCAAATGCCATGATTTTATTCTCTTTTATTGCTGAGTAAAATTCCATTGTGTATATATGCTACATTTTTTATTCATTCATCTACTGAAGGGCATCTAGGTTGGTTCCATAGTTTAGCTATTGTGAATTGTGCTGCTATAAACATTGATGTGACTATGTCCCTGTAGTATGCTGTTTTTAAGTCCTTTGGGTATAGACCACAGAGAGGGATAGCTGGGTCAAATGATGGTTCCATTGGAGAGGCAGTCTTAGCCTTTATCTGGATGAAGTCTCTTGTTCTAGGACTTCTAAATTATACTATTCACTATATTTATGTATAAGTATAAAAATCAGGCACTAGGAGTTCTTATCCAAGAACCCGAGGGAGAACATAGGCCCAATGCATATTAAGGCGTGCAGTTAGATTCAGTAACAAAGTTATATCCTAACTGTTTAAAGGCAGTACTAGGAGCAGCCAGATTAAGAAATCTCATCTGAATTAGGGTTAGGGAAAATTTCTTGCAAATTCCACATATAAAAAGTCTGTTAAAGTTCAGCCAAACTCAGCATCTTTCAAGAAGTAAAATACTGGGCTGGGGATGTGGCTCAGCGGTAGCGCGCTCGCCTGGCATGCGTGCGGCCCGGGTTCGATCCTCAGCACCACATACCAACAAAGATGTTGTGTCCGCCGAGAACTAAAAATAAATAAGTAAATAAATATTAAAAAAATAAATAAATAAATAAAAAGAAGTAAAATACTATCTTATGAAATTCTAGTTTTTTTTTCCGATCTTTATCTAAAATACAACTTAACCCTGCTACTTTACTATTTTTACTGGATGATAGTGAAGACCACAATTATGCAAGGATTGTACATCAGATTTAGTGACCTTTCATATTGATTATTGGGATACTGCATTGGATAATTCTGAATCAATAGTTTTTGTGATTGATCTTATGCCCCATAACTCATCAGAAGAATTTCAAGCAGGGTATGCTGTTACAACCCAAATTGAGTTAATAGAAAAAGAAACTCTTCCTGAATTTAAGTCAGCTCAACCTGTAGAACTTTTTGCTCTCACCTGAGATTGTCATATAGCTAAAGGACAATCAGTAAATATTTACACAGATAGCAGATACACTTTTGGAGATATTCATTATTTTTGCATGTTGAAGAAGACAGGGTTTCTCACATCTAGTAAAATTTCTATTAAAAATAAACATCAAAGAGATTAGCTCCTTTCTGCTATCCTGTTCCCATTAGACATTGCCTTTATTGAATCCATGCTGGTAAAACTGAACCTGAATATCAAGGGGGATGCACTGGCAAACTTCTATGCCAAGTCAGCCTGTGCTGAAATAGTAAGAACATGCATTTTGAATGGATTCCACAGATGGGGCCAAGCCAACTTCCTGTGAGGATCTATTTAATAGTCGGTGAAATGTACCACCTAATTCAAAAAAGCAAAATTGGTATCAGAAGGGATGTAAATTCTATAGTAAGCAAAGACTCACAGAAGGCTTGAAAAGCCATCTGGTTTTCCCCAACTCTTGAAAGCTTCCATTGTTATATGTCTTACATTTCACATTCATTATAGAACAAGTAATAAATTCAAATTATTAGAAAATATTGGTAGAGTGACTGTTCTAAAATTATATAAAAAAACAACAACGTTGATTTATAATCAATGTTTGATCTATTCAAGTCACAGTCCTGGGAAGACAATGACAATTTCAGATGGTGTATGTCTACTATCTGATGGACCACTTGCATGTTTACAGGTGGATGTCATTCAATTTCTACATTCAATGGAGGATCAGTATGTTCTTATATTAGTATGTATGTTTTGTGTTTAGACAGAACTTTTCCTATAGAAAAGCTGATACTATGTGACAGTACCTGGGAAGTTACTAGAAAATATTTTCTCTTTATGAGAATACCCAGAGAAATTTCTAGTGATGGAGGAATCCGTTTTACTGGGAAAATATAAGACTTTAATGCATTATGACAGAAGGATTTACAGCAGGTAAATGAAGCTCTTCTTAAATCACTAACTGATGGCAAACAGACCTCTCATATCTAGAACCTGGAGTCTGGATCTTTTTGGAAATAATATTAGAGAAAGATGGTCCTTGAATTGCACTGAAAATTATTCTACCAAATTCTTCTCACCACCCATACAGCAGCATAGCTTCAGGATCTTGAACCTTTGGTCCACACCTCACAACTTAAGAGGGCCCCTTTGAATACTGAAACTATGCCTGTTGGAAAATTTCAGTTAAAGCTAATAAGGGAAATTCTTCCTCAGAAGTAGGTGGCATTGTAAGATGTGGACAGCTTTCTCAACATCTTGGATCAACGACTCTCCATTGTCCTAAAGGATGTATCTTTTCTCTTTTTTCTTCCATTTCCTGCCATACTAATCCTTTCCCTTTCTACACAGAAGAATCCATGGAACCATAATTGGTAGATGACTTTAGTAAAAGCTTATGTTGATACTCTAGTAAGAAGCCATAATAATAATTGGGTCTATGGGATGATACCCCAAATATCAGGAACCTATTCTCCCAAAACCCAAAGTAGAAATTTATCATTGATGTGTTAAACATCATCACGATTTTCTTGCCCATACTCACTAGAAGTGATATTTGCCCTTCCCCCACACCCCCATATTTTTATTGGTGCATTATAGTTGCTCGTGATGATGGGATTGGTTTTTACATATTCATACATGTCACTGTATAACATAATTTGTCAACATCACTACCAACACTTCTCTCTCCCTCGCCTCCTTCCACTCTGTGGTTCATTTCCTCTACTGATTTCCCTTTGATTTTCATGAGATCATACCTACCACCTTTCTTTTCTTTTTCCTCACTAGCTTTCACATATGAGAAAAAATTTACTACTCTCGACATTCTGAGTGTGACTTATTTTTCCTAAAATAATCTCTCAATTTCCATCACTTTTCCTTCAAATGTTATAATTTCAGTTTCCTTTTATGACTAAATAAAACTACATTTTGTATATATACTGCAATTTTTTAATACATTCATCTCCTGATGGACACTTGGGCTGGTTCTGTAGTTTGGCTATTGTGAATTGTGCTGCTATAAACGTGGGTATGCTTGTATTAGTATACTATAATGACTTTAATTCTTTTGGATAAATAACAAAGAGTGCATCATATGGTGGTTCTGTTCCTAGTCTTTTGAGGAACTTCTATACTGATTTCCATAATGTTTGCACTCATTTATAATCCCACCAACAGTGTGAAAGTATTTCTTTTTCTCTACATCCTCTCCAGCATTTATTATTTCTATTCTTGATGTCTGCCAGTCTGACTGAAGTGAGATGACATCTCCATGTAGTTTTGATTTGCTGTTCCCTAAAGGTAAATGATGCTAAAGTTTTTCACATGCTTTTTAGTCATTTGTATTTCTTCTTTTAAGGAGTGTCTGTTTCGGTTTTTTGTCCATTTATTAATTGGGTCAGGTTTTTATTAGTGTTTTTTTTGTTCTTTATATATACTGGATAGTAATCCTTTGTCAAAAGAGTGGCTATTAAAGATTTTCTTCCATTCTGTGGGTTCTTAATTGTTTCCTCCGCTGTACAGAAACTTTTAACATTTTATGCCATCCACTTATTAACTCTTGTCATTATTTCCTGAGCTTTAGAGGTCTGATTGAGAAAGTCATTGCCTGTGCCTTTATGTTAGAGTGTTGGTCCTAAGTTTTCAACTAGGAGATACATAATTTCTGGTCTAATTCCTATGATTTTCCATTTTGAGTTGATTTTTGTGCAGTTTTAAACTTGAGAATCTAGTCTCATTCTTCGACATATAGATAATCAGTTTCCCAGCACCATTTATTTAAAAGGTTGTCATTTATCCAATATATGTTCTTTACCTTTGTCAAATAGCTTGACCTTTTAATTGGTAACCTAATTGCTACTAGGAATAGAAAATCTGTCAGGAGGATACTGCATAAGATACATGGTGCTTCTAGGTAACTCATATTCATATCATACCCATATTGTCTATGCAAGTTTGAATGACTGCTTATATAAAGTCACTGGATTAAATCCAGTAGGGTTCCTTGCCATAATGTAGCCTTATAACATCAATAAAGGGACCATAACCAGCTAAGAGGAAATTTCCCAATGGATTTTGTTCAGTAGTTGTGATGATTTATGGGCAAATAGGTGTAACTGACCCTTGCTCAAACCTTGCTAGATGATCTTTCCATCCCCTGGAAACATTTATTAGGTTCATGAAGGATTTACTTATTCTGTTCTGTATCTTTGATGGTTTATGTCTTATCATTTGGCTTTGCTCATTTGTACCTTTCAAGGTACTTTCACTGACCAGATGGCAAAATAATCAATAATCAAATTTAGTATTGATCTTCAAATAGATGAGGACAAATTGAATTCCACTGAAGAAGAATACCAGTGGGTTTCAGGGTGATCACCCTTGGCAATGGAGTGCCAGATGTATAAAATATAAAGTCAATAAATTGGAAAACTTTTTGCATTCAGGACTAAAGATGGGTAGAGCCCACTCTCCACAAGTAGATAGAAGCATTCATGTCCAACAAAAACACTTAATGGAGATTCATGGAGGTCTGATCTCTTAGTCCAAGAAGAAGCTCTGTGTCAGTTGCTGAATATGATTGAATCCTGCACTTATCTTTCCCCTGATTATCATACTACAGAGAGTTTAATTTAAAATTGGCTAACACTACTCTTTCTCTAGACACTGCCACCAAGCATATTAAAGAAACTTGGGAAAGGAACACCTGATGTGATCAGGGAACACCCCTTAGCTGGTTTGTAGACATCCTGAATGTTGGAGGGCAAGCCTGGCTGTTCCAAGCATTTCTAACATTTATATATCTTTCAGTGTAATTTGTCTTAACTCTCTAACTCACCATGACTCATGTCACCACACTAATTGTGAAACGGAATTCCTCTCTATGTCAGACCATTTTGCAGCGCTTTCAGGGTCCCTGATTATCATCACACTCCAAAAGAAGTCTTTGGTGTTCAGATACAATTGAACTGCCTCTACTGCCTAAGCATTGAGTTGTTTAATTTTGATTCATTTGCCCTTGGAGTCTTCTGTTTAAAAAATGTATTTCTATCTTTTTCTTCTCTTGACAAGGTAGTGTGTTGTACTCAAAGTTTATGCAACCTGTATATAGCCACCTTTATACATTAAACAGTCTTGTGAAGGTTGGAACAAAAGCATAAAAATTAACAGTCATCTAACAAGTGTGACATTGTGGAATTGTAAATTTACTGGAGTCAAGCTGATTTATTGCTATGGTAACAGAAGGCAGAATCACTACCCATACTTTTGCTGGATCTCAAGAATTGAGAAGATGACCCAAAGCGGGGGGGATTGTAAACTAAAACAAATCTACCTTAAAGTGGACTTTGTAGTTGAGTGATGAAATTTGTCTCAAAGAGGCCGCCATAAATAGTGAACTATGACCTAGTTTGATAGCCACCCCATGACCTTAAGTGTATATCGTGGCAACCAAGCAATTGAACCTCAGAGAGTTAGAGCAGCTGAGCCCTCAGCCCATCCCACTATGAAGATTGCTAATTTATGCCCAAATAAAGCAAATCCAACTGCACCAATCAGATAATATACATACATCCTTTCCTGTTTGTCTTCTTCTTTTTCTTTTTTTTTCTGGTTATAAATACAATTCACAGCTCCTAGGGGCATATAGAACCATCTTCAGCTTAGAATGCTAATTGCAAAAACTTTTTTATTCAAATTCAATTAAATTTTACTAGTCTCAGGATTTTGTTTTTGTACTTTCAAAACTAATTTCTAAGATCTCATATCAGATATTTCCTCCCTTCCTTTTGCTCTTTCTTGGTAGTGGCAAAACCTAAAAATATTCGTCTGTCATGACAAATGATGCTTTGAGTAACTGCACGTTCACATCTCCCCTTTAGACTGGTCTCCTCGGGGGCAGGGTGTGCATTTTTCATTTTTATATTTCAGGCACTAAGTGAAATATCAGGGATATGGATTGTACCCAATACTATTGAACTGAAATTAAAATAAAAAAATTGATACTATTTTTAAACTCATACTTCACATTTATCACAAGTCTCAGGTGAGGTCAGTGGTTCAGAATTTTGCTGTCCATCGACATTAGGCATTTTTAAGTCACTGTGAGTTTGACTTTTATACAGTATAGTCTGAAGGAAATTCATTAGTGCTGTTTATAAATAAACACAAATGTTATTCTTCTAAGTTATGTAATAATATTTTTGCATTTTACCAGAGATGGCTCCCCAATGGAAACTATTAATCCAACAACAAATATGTTTTCCTTTTGAAATGCAGTAACATAAAATAATAATAGACTTTGATTTTAACTCTTGTGTTTGGTATTGCTACCATCTGCCAAATGGTTTTGAGATTCCAAAGGGAAGTCTTCTCTCTTGTGCCTTCTGAGCATCATACACTTTATTTTCTGAAATTTTGCTATCCCACTTGCTCTGCTCTTGGGGTGGGGTGTTTCAGTTTATAGAAATGTTGAGACAGCAATGCATCAGCAAATTTGTATTTGAAGGAGAGATGAATATTTCACGCTCATATTTATGTTGTCTTGGGAGGAATTTTTAATCTGGATCCTACAGCTGTTACTAAAGTGAACCAGTGGGGTCGTTTTCCTCTGGCTAAACCAGTAGGGGGTTCCCAAAGCCTGTCTACTGCAAGATGTTCTCTGCATTTTTATTACTTTCTGTAACCTTAACAACTGTGTTTGCAAAAGCATGATTTTTTTTAAAATCCCCTTATAAATTATGTATGTCTTTATTGACTTGTAATCAGCTCATTCACAGGTTCAGTGTTTGGGAGAAAACAACAAGCATTTAGATGGTGGAGCTAGAGTCTTCAAACAATTTTCAAAAGAGGAAGCTAGAAAAAAAAGAAAAAAATTCCTGAATATTCTGAGTGGGAGGTTTCTCAGGTGATCTCATGAAAGCTGGGGTGTTTGTGCATGCACAACATGCTCTTGAGTATTAGTACAGGTTGGTCTCTTTTATCTGCCTCTTCTTGGTCACATGGTCCTGCTTCAACAATTGATTCTAAATCTCGACGCCTGTGGGCCCTGTGATTTTTGTGAGGCTGTCAGCTAAAGGAAGGCAAAAGTACTGAATTTTAAAGGAGTGAATTTCCTGAAAGTAGACAGTAAGGGGCAGGCACTTGGGGCCAGATCTTCTATATCACTATGCATGTCTTCACAAAACAGTACTTAACAAAACAGTAGTTAGCATGGTAGGTTCTCTGCAAATATTTGTCAGTCTGATATTATATTACTTGGTTTTTGAGGAATGCTTTAGGTCTGTTTAATTATTTTAATTTTGAAGGAAAAAAACCACACATAAAGGTACATTAGCAAGATATGGTTACATAGTAGAAAAGTATCAGTCTATGGAAACACTTGCTGATTTTGCTTTCATAAAACATGGATTAGGAAGGAGGTAAAAATGAAGTTTTGCTCCTGATAGAAATGTTCTCATTTTTAGAATTACTTACTTTAATCAGACAACAGGCATTGAATCTTTCAGGCTACACTGTTCTCATCCTTGACCCACTTGATCCTTCACATTGATTTCTTGTTTTTTTTCAACATTATATCATCCATCCTGGCAAATAAAGGCACAAGAAGGAGCCATACTTAAAATTTTCTTGTGATTTGGAAGGGTTGGTTTCTATAGATTTTAAGTGAACCATGCAGAACTACTGTACATAATTAATTTTGTTTTCATTCAACAGCAATATGCTTCTTTTGCTAAGCTTTGAATGAATCTCATGAAGAGGATTTTCAAAGTGGAGCTGAGAGACAGCAAGGCAATCATTACAGACTTTACAAACACTACTTTTGTATACATATTGCCATATCATCTACATTTCTGGTGTTTTAATTCCTCACTAAATATCTCTGGTAATGTTAACCAACAAGTCAGTTGCAATTTCAGTGGCACATAGTCTAGTGTCTCATCGAGGGGATCTCAACTGTTCTATACCAGGAAGTCAGGAGCAGGACTGTAATGCATCCTAAATTACAGGGCAGATGGCCCAGATACAAATGGATGTTCTGCTGCTGGATGTTCCGTTCCAGAGAGGATGCAATCAGTTCAAGTTGTTTGTGACTGATGTTTCAGATTGTGGTCTTAGAAACAGACCTGAAAATAGCTATTTAAAAAAAAAAAAAAAGACTGTAAATTTCTGTAATTAAGGTATGCCTGAAAAATTAACCCTAAAAAGTATAAGAGTTGGGAGATGAGATAGCTTTTTTGTGTTGAATTACTAGCTGCATAGCTGTAGCACTCTGTTCTTAAAAGAGGAGGAAGCAGGTCATTAGAGGGGATGTATCTAAATGCTGTGTGTCAGAAATGAAAGGAAAATGGAGTGTCCTTTGTGCTGGAGAACTATGTAATTAGCTGGGACAACAAGCATTGGTATTTATTGTAGAGGAATGTGAGGAAGAAAATGAAAAACAAAACTCCTGGTGTCTCTGTTCCACATCTGCCAAACTAATTTGGGGGTAATTTTATCATTTTAATCTGCACGAAGCTCTTCCCCAGTTGCTAAAGTACCCTGGTGTATACCAGATGTCAGACATTTAATGAGGCCTCCGAGGCGCAGGACAGGCTCGATTGCAGGTGTTTAAAGCCTGCCAGGCCTTTGGACAAACCACAAGCTGATGTTTTCTGGTTTGCAATAATTCCTAGCATTCAAAAATCTCCAGTAAATGTTAAAGGCAACTCTAGCCACTAGGAGGAGCCGGAGGCTACTCCATCCTCTGTTCAACTTCCCCCAAGACTGGTCCAGAAGTAAGAGCACAAGATTTTAAGCACTAGGGCACTAAGGAGTTAATATCATGAAAGATGGAATTAAAGCTTTTAGCCTGTATAGATATGACTGCACATAGAGTGCACTGGTTAAGAATGTATGATTCCCAGAGTCTAATTGCTACTGACAAAATACTGAATTTCTTGGTCCCTTGCATCAGCTTTGAAATAAGGGTAATATTAGTACTTGTCCCTTAGATTTGTTGTGAATAAGAAAAAGAAAATAATCTGGGTAATCTAAGTAAAGAAGTTAGCTTAATGTTTGGTACAACATTAACATTAATTATTTTATGTATTATATACATATTTACATACATACAAACATATATACACATATACTTATGGTAGTAACAGTGGCAGCAGTAGCAGAAGTAGCTGATTCTTGGGTGCTCGGTTTGTGTCTGGAATCATCTTTTTTAAGTGTGGCTCCCAGCTGAGTTACATAATGACTTAGATCTCTCATGTGTTGGTCCTTGGTTCCCCTTCTAGAAGTACTTTAGCCCAGTTGTTAGAAGCACATAGTCTAGCATCATTTGGTCCTGGGTTAGTGTTCTGGTTCTGACACTTAGAAACTCTGTGACCTTGGGAAGTTTATTTAACCTTATTATATCAAGTTTTATGATCTTTCAGTGGGTAAAACAATAATACCTTTATCACGTAGCTGTTGCTAAGATTGTAAATTAGTGATCACTCATATCAGTGTTTCAAATAGTATATGGTACACAGTGGCACTCAATAAATGCTTGGTTGCCTTGCTATTAATTAGTGTCATGCTTTATCTAGTTTAAAAATCTGTGCTTTCAATTATGTTTTATTTTCAAAATTTCAGAAACCACTGATTATAGGAGTTTTTTTTTTTTTTTTTTTTTTTTTGTCATAGTACAATTGCGTCGTCTTCCCATTTCCATTGAAACTCACACTCTGCCTACAGGCAACCTTGATTCTGATAAGTCTACCTCAGTCACTTTAAGATTATAGACTATTGGTTCAGAATATACAATCTCCATTCTCTTGTTTCCAAAAGCTTATGTTTTTAGCAAAAAAAAAAAAACCCCTGAATTTGAAGACCAACTATATGTTATATCTTGGGAAGATCTTTCAGCATTAGTTTTCTTATTCTTGTAATGGTGATTAAAAATATCTAATTTATGATGTATTTTAAAATAAACTTATTCAAATAAAGCAGAGTTAATAGTATAAGGTGGCCCTCGGTAATAAACCTGGCTGCTGGAGGAAGCAGGGTGCGGGGACAGAGGGATTCATAAGTCAAATTGTCACTTCACTCCAGGACTTAGAATCGCTCTCATCAGAGAGGAGCCTGCAATTTCACCTAGATTGACTTTTTCTCTTTCCTCTCTGGTTAGACTCTATATCCTTTGCTCATTCTTATTTCCCCTCCCATGAGATTGCACCTCCAAACCTAGCAGCAACTAAGTATGGGGATGTCAATTAATACCCCTTGTACTCATCACTGATGTTTTGATATTTTCACTATGGATAGAAAACAACCAATAACAGATAAAGGCATTAATTAGATTCTGAAGAAGTCAAGCACGAGGGCACTGTCTGACAGGCTAAGAAGGAAATGTATGGTCCATTGTGGATGGAAAAGAGCAAGGACAGATGTTCCAGGGACAAGCAGGAAGAAGCCTGGGCCATTTGTGTAAAGGGAGCTCTCAACCAACTACTGTACATTGAAGGTTCACTGCCATTCAATTCTGGCTTCTACATACAATTCCTTTTGTAGTTGGCTTCTCTCATAGCTTGACTTCTGACAAACTGAAGTGAAATTTGAAGTAAAAATTAAAACAAAACATTCCTTGCCACCTTTGAAAGATCTCTGCTGAGGATTTTTCCAGCAGGTGACAACCAGTTGGAGCACAGCCAGTTGACAGCTGCCTGAAATCAGCAGTTAAGAGTTTGAAATTGAAAAATACATGTGATAGTGTTGCTTCATGAATCCAGGACATTCCCTCACGAAACTTTAAACCCCTTAGGATACCTGCCAAAGTGTTTTCTGATTTCAAAAAATTGCAAAGAAAACCAAAAAGTACTAAACAAAACAAAAACTACTAAGAAGGTGTTAATGTTTTTCTGAGATAAAGGGAAGGGTAAAAAAGAGTTTTCAATGATACTTGGTACAGGACAATGTAACATAACCTTTAAGTTACTTTTATATTTGTTCATGTAAACTACAAGTAAGGAAAAGAAAGGAAGATTCCAAAATTAAGGCAATATTTTATTATATCAATACAGGTGGCTAAGTAGCTTAGTTTTCTTAAATACAATGAAAGAGGTATTAGAAAGCAATTTTTAAAAAATGAATGATTGTTGGACTGATATTTTTGAAATAGTCATTTAAGTGTTCATGCAATTATTGTCTAGTTCATCTTACCCGTACGTCTTGGTGACTCCCTGGCAGGGGATTCAAGGTATTCTCTTGTGAAGTTAGATAAGCTGCCTTTGTAATTTTTCTTAAACTGTTTAAGAAACAGACTACTTAAGATATCAAGTAACACAGGTTTTGACAGTTAATCCTGGATAGCAAACAAAGAAAAAATTAAGTAGAAATGTTAGCAACAGTATATTCCACAAGGTTTATTGTTTTTATAAATGTTAATTCATCATCTTTAGCATGTTTTTAAAATTTGGCAAAAAAAATCTTTTCTTCTGTTTTCGAGGGATCTGATCAGACAAAAATTTTATTTATTCAGTATAATTAATTAAACAAATGTGATATGAATGCTTACATTGTGGGCTGCTATGGACTCATGGATGGACACATGAAGAACTAAATTCAAACAGGTGATGAACAATTGCCTCTCTAAGGGGCAACATTTGAGCTAGGATAAGGTGAATCACAGAGGAAGATATAGAGCAAAGGAAAGGACTGGTTCCCAGATCTGAAAACAGGAGTGAACTTGGTATCTGGGTGCATCAGGAAAGAGGTAGAAAAAAAAATTCCCTTGAAAATTCTTAACACAACCTGGATTCAGAGTCTGGGTTCCTTTTTAACCCCCGTACACTAATGCAAAGAATGACTCCAAGTCTGGTTGGTATGCCCCAGACACCTTGCAGAGGTAGACATAATTTTTTTTCTGTGGAGGAAAGCCTCAAAGTATTGTCACAGCAAAGCTTTCCTAAACACAAGGAAACAAACCACCATAACTCAGATGTAGCAGAAGTTTTAGCCCAGAAAACTGGTCCAAGACTGAAATGACAGAGGGATCAGAATCTGAAGTTTTAATGTCATGTTTAGCATGTTTAGGGAAGTAGAAAAGAGTATTTAAGTCTCTCTTACTAACACACATGTACTGGACACATTTGATGCACTAGAAAGTGTCCTGAGTCTCTCTTACTAACACAAATGTACTGGACACATTTGATGCACTAGAAAGCGTCCTGAGTGCTGACCTTAAACATCCTAACATCTAGGATCTGCATTCAAGTTCAAGATTGTCCAGTGTTTAGCAGTAACTCTGAAGCATCGTATGCTTCTGCCCCTACAGTATTCTTTTAAGTCCCAGTCAGGATCTGTTTACCTTATTTTTGGAATGTATGTGCTCTACCTTTTGGGCTCATGATGTAGAGTGTGTTGCAGGTGACCTTCAAAGAGCACACTTGTTTTCCACTCTCTGCCTGTGACCTACAATGAAAGAATTCTCTGGCTTTGAGCCTAATGTAAGCTGACAGATTTGTCAACTAGTAATTGAATCAATGGTCTGATTCATAAAAAATGAACCAGAATTGGTGAATGAGACTTATAAAAGGATTGAATTATTTGAAGAGGTGGAATGAAGGGTTAAGGTTTCTGGGTTGGCTGGTAGGGAGAGAAAGAAGATAAGAACATGATGTGCAATTCTACATTAACATGTGGATTTTAACTTTCATGGTCACTATAATTAATTAAACTCAGCTTATCCTTCAAATGACTGAAAATTCATCCATGATCCACATGTCTATATTATAATAAAATTGTTTTAAATATGAATGAGAAATGTTGATTAGACTAAAAAAACTATATATTTATTAAAAACTACAACTAATTTATTTATTTATTTATTTTGGTACAAGGGATTGAATCCAGGGGCTTTCAACAACTGAGCCACATCCATAGGTGCATGTGTGTGTAAATGTGTGTGTGTATGTTTGTGTGTAAATATATATGTGTGTGTGCATATATACATATATATATATACACATATATAACATATACATATAAAATTTAAAGACAGGTTTTGTTAGAGCTTCTTAGGGCCTTGCCAAGTTGCTGAGGCTAGCTTTGATCTAGCAATCTTCCTGCCTCAGCCTCCTGAGCCACAGCCAATTAATTATTCATTTTTCTTTTGTTTTTTCCTTGTGTGAGGGGGATACCGGGTATTGAACTCAGGGGCACTCAACCACAGAGTCACATCCTCAGTCCTATTTTGTATTTTATTTAGAGACAGGGTCTCACTGAATTGCTTAGCACCTCGCTTTTTGATGAAGGCTTTGAACTCACAATCCTCCTGCATCAGCCTCTCCAGTCGCTGGAATTTCAGGCGTGCACCACCATACCTTGCCCAGCCAATGGATATTTGACAAAAGTTCTGAGATGCATGTTGAGGAGCCAGGCTCAGTGGGGCATACCTCTAATCCCAGCTACTCAGGAGACTGAGGCAGGGGGAATTGCAAGTTCAAGGCCAGCCTCATCGTCTCAAAATAAAAAATATAAAAAGTGCTGGGGATATAGCTCAGAGGTAGAGCATTTGCATGTTCTAGGCCCTAGGTTCAGTTCTCAGTTTCCATTAGACAAACAAGCAAAAAAACAACCCAGAACACATGTCAAGGAAAAGACAGGCAATTCAATAAATGGTATCTGCAAAACTGGATAGATCACTATCCCTCACTGCTAAAAGCCACAGCCAAGTAATATGATGCATGGCACTTTTGGTTGTAAGGTGATGCCAGCTAGCCATTGAGATGATATGATTATGTTAAGATTTGCATTCATATGGATATTGGACTCCTGCTGTTCACCTCTGCCTGCTATGGGACTCCTGGAGAGTTCCCATTGGTTGGGGAAGTACAGTAGGAGGGAATTCCGGGGCAGGAAGTTGTTCTGAGGTTCCGGTAGAACACCACCGCGTGGGTGGACTGGCTTCCCCCCACTGGTGCATAGGCCTATCCACAAATATGGCTATATACTGGACCGGTAGTCAGTGATGGGTATGATTCAATTGCAGTGGTATCAACCTAAGACAGGAGGCTGACGCCTAGAGGTCAGTTTTCCGATGACAGGTAAGAACCATATGTTGAATTGGACATACCTAACAGGCACGGTCCCTAGCCACATTGCCTATTGCTTAATTACACAGAAGGGGGCAGATGCTAAGAGCCACAGCCATGTAATATGATGCATGGCACTTTTGGTTGTAAGGTGATGCCAGCTAGCCATTGAGATGATATGATTATGTTAAGATTTGCATTCATATGGATATTGGATTCCTGCTGTTCACCTCTGCCTGCTATGGGACTCCTGGAGAGTTCCCATTGGTTGGGGAAGTACAGTAGGAGGGAATTCTGGGGCAGGAAGTTGTTCTGGGGTTCCGGTAGAACACCACCGCATGGGTGGACCGGCTTCTTCCCGGACGTATACGGGGTATTGGTGGCATTTTCAAAAATAAAGTTTTGTTCCTGCTTGAGTGGCTCATGATTCTGTGCCCAGCCAGACTGCGACACCTCACCATATAAAAGCAACCAATGCAAAATGGACAAAAGCCCTACTTGTAATACTAGAGACTATGATTCTATGGGCAGAAAACAGAGGTGAAGGCAAGAGGTTTTTTTTTTTTTTTTAATAATATCACAACAGCACAGGCAATAAAAGAATAAATAGACAAACATGATTATACCAAACTAAAGAACTTCTGCACAACAAAGGAAACAGTCTACAAAGTGAAGAGAAGCCCTGCAAAATGGGGAAAAA
Source organism: Spermophilus citellus (assembly GCF_964194105.1). Classification (NCBI taxonomy): domain Eukaryota; kingdom Metazoa; phylum Chordata; class Mammalia; order Rodentia; family Sciuridae; genus Spermophilus; species Spermophilus citellus. Next base: position 52,815,771 of record NC_138191.1, on the reverse strand, counting down.
GAATGTTTCTCAACTATGTATCTGACAAGGGTTTAATAGCTAGGGTATGTGCCTAAAACCCAAAGGCTCAAACAAAATCTGTTTGAATAAATGGACAAATGATTTGATTAGACATTTTTTAAAAGAATGAAGACAAATGGCCAACAGGTACATAAAAATGCTCAACATCACCGATCATCAAGACATGCAAATCTAAACCACTTTGAGATACATCACCTGACCTGAGTTAGAATGACCACTACAAAAAGGACAAAACATGGCAAAGGCTGGGGAAGATGTAGAGAAAGGGAGACCTTATATACTGTAGGTATTAGAAATGTAAATTAGTACAGCCATTATGGAAAACAGCATAGAGGTTCCTAAAAAATTAAAAATAGAACTATCATGATCCAACAATCCCACAAGTGGGTATATGCAAAGAAAGTAAAATCAATATGCTGAAGAAACATGTGCACTCTTGTGTTCATCATAGTCCTGTTCATAATAGAATAGACAAGAAATGGAATCAACTTAGAGTGCACCAATGGAGGAATAGATTTTTTAAATTTAGTATATACAATGGAATAGTATTTAGCCCTAAAATGAAATTGACATTTGCAACAGCATGGATAAAGATAGGGAATGTTTAATTAAATAAAATAAATGAAAGAAAAAATGACATATACTTCACAGCCTCACTTATACATGGAATCTAAAGGAACAATTTCCTTAGAAGTAGAATTTAGTGGTTATTGGAGGCTGGGAAGGATAGTAGGGATAAAGCATGAGAGGAGGGTGGTCAATGGATACAAAATTACAATAAGGTATAAGGAATAAGTTTTGATGGTTATTGTACAGCAGGGTGACGAAAGTTATCAACAATGTGTTCTGTATTTCAAAATAGAAGAAAGGATTTTGAATGGTCTCATCACAAAGAAATGATAAATGTTTGACATGATGGATATGCTAATTACCCTGATTTGATCATTACAACATATATATATATATATATATATATATATAAACATCACACTATGCCAATAAATGTGTACAATTATGGTCTATTTTAAAAATAAGTAAAAGAAATTTAAAAAGAAATGATAGCCTCATCTTCTCTGGATACCCACTAAAATTTTTATGAAATTCTATTCTTTTAACAGAAAATTTTTCTTTGCTGGCTAAGTGAAGTTCTGCTTAACAAAAGAGAGAGCCATGAGTAACTTTTTAAGTATTTCAGTATGAATAATTTTTTTTTATATTGTCATACTCAAGAGTCCCTTACATGGGCACTCTGGCCGTGATCTAAAGTAGAAGAAAGTGTGTGTTTATATGTAATGTGTTTGTATTCTTATTTATATATTCACATACTTATTCTTAAAGAAAGCATGGTTATTTAAACCATCCCTTTCCTGAAGGACGTGCCTTTCTTGATAGGTAGTACCAATAAATAATTAAAATAGACAAAAAGGCAATAGAATTCTACCACTTCAGTTTTAAAGATGAGCTAACAGAAGGAAAATAAAACCATATTATGATAATATTAAGAAGGAAAATAGTTAATAAAATTTCAATAGTTCTTTATTTCTTATGAGTCTCAGAACTGTGTGTTTAACACATATATTTATTTTATCCTGCCCTTATCAGAGACCATTTGGTTGTAAGAGACCTGATATGCCTAAGCGACATTAAGTAAAAGGAGACGTACCACAAGAAAAAAGGAGTTTTCCACAAAGCAGACAGGCAAAAGGTGTGGCGAGAGCTCACAAAATATTGAAATGAAATAGGAAAGGCCAGGGACCCCAGCATTTCTGCACTGCTCTGCTTTCTGTACCCAGAGTTTCCCTTTCCCATCTCTGCATGGCTTTTCCCACCACCTCCCCAACCCCCAACTTCCTTACTCCCTTTCTTTTCTTGGAGAAAAATTATCATGGCTGTTCCCCATCTTCCCTGTGGGCTCCAGATTACATGTGTTCTCTGCTTCTATCATTTACAAATATTACTAGAACTTCTATACTCCAATTTAAGATTACCAGGGCAGGTTGAGATAGAGTGGGGAGCAGAGAAACTGAAATTCCCTACATGGATCAGATGAAAGGATGATTGGGGCCCCGAGTTCCTTTTTAAGGGCAGCTCATGATAAAGGAGGAAAGGGGTTGAGAAGATGAAGTAGGCTGGGCGGGAACCCCAAATGTGTCTATAAAGACACTCCTTATAAACAAAGGAAGGAGATTGTTTTCTTTGCTGCTTAAGATCTGAGACTGAGTTCTGAAGGAAGGCTCTTAGAGTAGTAAGTCAAAGTGTGGAGTACTACAGGTTGAAAATGAACTAACTCACAGTTAGTAATCAACAGTAATCATTAAAATACCCATGGCAAGGACAAGGAGTGTGGCTCAGTGGTAAATTTCTTGCCTGGCTTGTGTGAATCCATGGGTTCAATCCCCAGTGCCACACTCACACAAATACACATGGAAGACTACCATAATACTCTTTGAAATATCAGATTTTTACAATGATATCTTAATCTTTTTTTTTTTTTAGTTTGTTTCTGTGTTCCTTAAGGATACTAAATAGGATATTGCCAGTCCTTCACCATTCAGAAGAAAATTCGCTGCCACACTGAAGTGGAAAATGGAGGCACTGACCTGTAAGTACTTGGTAGTTTCCTGAGTACAGACTTGGTTTCACAGACTTTTGTGAATTAGGGAACATTCTTTTCTAGTAGTGTATCATAATCTGGGGCTTTTTGCTTATATATAATGCTCACAAACCATATTTGATGAGAAAACATGATTTGTAATACATTGTAAGGCTTTCAAAAAGATTTGTGTTTTATATTATTTGAAAGCTGAAGAGTAATTTTTATCACTTCAAAGATAGTAAACAGTTTTTTTTTCAAATAAACTGAAATTTCAACACCTTAGATTATAAATACATAAGTCTTACTCTTGTCTGACTATTCCAAACTTCTTACACAGGTGACCCATCTTGCTACTTGTGCCAGTTCTCTACAGAGGAGTTATTGGAGCTAAGCGGACAGGGGGCATGAGATACTTGTTCTTTCCTTACTTTTTCAATGTGCTCACTAAGCAACGATTATTTTTGCACTCGAGAATATGAGAAGACAGGGATTCATTTGCTGTGTTCTATATCAACTTCTATATCCTGTCGCGTCTACCCGCCAGCAGGAATGACGACAACAACAGGATTCTTCTTTAACACGCTTTATTGGGAGCATCCATTAGGTATAGATGAGAGGAAAGACCCCGAGCCCGAGAAAACCACCCCTTATATACTTCAACTGCAGCCCTGCTCGTACACCATTGGACAAAGAGCGCATAGCAACACAGCAGCAGCCAATAGAATGATAGACCCAGCACTTGCACACAAGGCAAGAGACACCCAGTTCCAGCTTGTGCAAAACAAGGAGCACTTCTTGAAGACAGTTTGTTCCAGGAGCTGGACAATTGATACATTCCATTCTAGGGAGTGGCTGAAAACAAAGAACTGGGTCTCAGCCCAAGAATTAGGCTCACGCCCACACAAGGCAGCACAGCAAAATAGCTCACTACAGTTCCCCCTTTTCAATTTTGTTCGAGCCATTTGAAATTCTCCCGATCCAGGAAGTGTCCTCATGATGACCCCTCCGATCAAGGGTGGCATTCAAAGGCCAAACAAGGAAGTCACCTTTCTGAGTGCAATGGGCAACATTTACCCTTCAGAGTGCAAAGGCTGTCTTCCTAAGACATGGAAGCCTTCCAAGGTGCAATGACAACAAGGTCACTTGGTGTGCAAAGGCCATCCACATCAAAACAGGGGTTTTAGGATTTTGCCAAGCTGGCTAGCCAAATTTGTGGGGAGGCCCCAGGTTCCAGTGCAGCAAGCGCCTGAACTACCTTGACTCTATCACTCTGCTGCGTGCGTCACATACGACAAATCATCCAAAGGCATAAGACAAGGCCACAAAGAAGCATAGCACTAAATAACCCAACCCCTACCCACTCTTTAAAGTAGGAAAATATAGAAGAAGCCCAGGAGGCGAAGTCTGCAACAGAAAGAGGTTCCACGCGTATTCCATTTAAGTTGGCAATCTGAGACAGCAGTTCTTGAGTGAGTCGCTCTCCTTCCTGGGTCCAGTTTCCCTGTAAAAATCTAGACAATCTATTACTCTGTTCCATGGAAGCAGTCATATTGTAATATAAAGGAGTAACACACACATACTTATAATGAGATACACATCCTAACTGAGTAATTTTATAAACTTCCTCTACTTGTTCTTGTATTATATCTACTCTTTGATTAAGCAAGTAGATACCAGCAGTAAGATGTCTATTGATTTCTTCCACCGTAGTTAAGGCTTTAGATGTTTGATCTACTACACTATTAATGACTTGAGCTGTTTGTACCTGAGAGGCCATAGCTATGGCTGCAGTGGTAGCTGCTGCGGCAGACGCCACAATAGCTGTAACCACAGCAGCTGTAATGCCGAAATCTCTCCTTTCCCTGACCAACTGTACCAGGGGAAAAGAACTAGGATCGGCCTCAACTGGCATGGGCACAAAGGTCGGAACCTTTACCACCAAAGCCAATGACAAGGAAGTATTCCAACACTGGGTTAAATAACACTCTTTTACAGTACAATTAACTATAGTAGAATTGTCAGTATGATTAACAAGTAAGAACATGAATGGCGGCTGAACGCATATTTCAGCAGCAGGAAAAGAAATATTATAGAATTCTTCATTGATAGTGATATTTGATAAGTATTTTTTGATCCCAAATTGACATGCATTTCCAGAAACATTTTTAATCCAATGAACTCCCTCGTTTAAATAGGCTATAGCGGAGAAGTCTGTTCCCGCTCCCACCTCATTATATAATACCCAAGAGTACCAAGGCCATCCTGCCAGATTTGTCCTAGTAGAATTTCCACTAATATTAAAAGAAAACCCCCTGAGGGGAGGGGACAATTGGAACCCCGGGGCAACTTGTTTTTCTGGAACCAGAGGACTCTGACAAGGAGTAAACTCTGGCGGAAAGGAATAATCGAGTGAACATCGTGGCCCAGGTCTCATTTTGATAGCATTTGGTGTCCCCAAAAATTTTTGAAGCTGCTTGAAGCATTCGGGCGACAAAATCTGAAAATGGCTCAGCTGGGCCCTGTATGACTTTTGTAAGATTCCCTGTTGTTTCACCTCTATTGGGGAGAGCCTTCCAGGCACGTAAGGCCAAAATATTAATTTGTTGATATACTACTAATGGATAAACATTTTGATTTTGGGCCCACTGACCTGTCCCGGTCAGCATCTCCACATCCCAGGCTTGTTGACCATCAGCCGCATTCGCATGAGCCTGTTGTATAGCGGCATCCAAGTATAATGATTTAAAATCAAGATATTGTCCCATGGAGAGACAAGCCTTTGCTAAATGATACCAATCCATTGGTGCCATAGCATTAAGATATAAGCGTTCAATCAATGCAATTGTAAAAGATGCTGTGACACCATTAGTCCTGACAGATTCAGCTATGTCTTTAACTAATTTATAAGGAATGGGCTCAAAATATCTCTGTCCCTGTGCATCCTCAAAGACAGGATATGCACCAACAGGATATGCCCCCTCCTCCTCCAGCTTCCTCCAAGTACTGCGTTTTATAAAGCCACAAGCTCCGCCTGGAGCAGTGGGTGGAGACCCTTTACGTGGCAACAGTTGTTTAGCTACAGAATACGCCGGAGGCTTTGGAGGAAGAGGGGCGGCGGCCATTGCCGCGTCATAGCAGCCATGCTCATATTCAGCCACCATTTTCTCTAAGCTTTGTTCTTCTTCTGGGGTAAAGCCTTCTGACTCACCTTCCGACTCAGACTCATCTGAATCAACTATCTTTAATTTACGGAAGGCAGATAAATCTGGATAGAGTTTCGGGCGTGCTCCTAATGCTGGAGTCACGTCCTTTTGTTCCTTGAGTGCACTTTCACTTAACTTTGCATTAGATCCCCTTTTTTGTTTTGTTTCATGTCTTTCTTGCTTAGATTCCTCTGACTCTGACCCAGTATCCTGATGCTCCACCAAAATCTCCTGTCCCCTTTTAGTGGTTTCAGGAAAACAGACTGATATTGATCCATGATAGAGCACTATACTAAGCCAGAGCCACCAGATCAGGGGATTACTTACCGGCGCCACCGCTCCGCGTGTAAAGTTCTGAATCCTCCCGCAAAATATCGGGGGTCCCCTCGTAGCCGACAGATGACAATTCCCGGGATTTCGGCACCACTTGTCGCGTCTACCCGCCAGCAGGAATGACGACAACAACAGGATTCTTCTTTAACACGCTTTATTGGGAGCATCCATTAGGTATAGATGAGAGGAAAGACCCCGAGCCCGAGAAAACCACCCCTTATATACTTCAACTGCAGCCCTGCTCGTACACCATTGGACAAAGAGCGCATAGCAACACAGCAGCAGCCAATAGAATGATAGACCCAGCACTTGCACACAAGGCAAGAGACACCCAGTTCCAGCTTGTGCAAAACAAGGAGCACTTCTTGAAGACAGTTTGTTCCAGGAGCTGGACAATTGATACATTCCATTCTAGGGAGTGGCTGAAAACAAAGAACTGGGTCTCAGCCCAAGAATTAGGCTCACGCCCACACAAGGCAGCACAGCAAAATAGCTCACCACAATATCCGTGTTCTATATGAATTATAGTGTCTCATACACATAGATGCTCAATTATCATTTACTAAATGAGTGAATTTTTTACCATATGACTTTACCTGAAATCAGACACCCATTGAAAATTTCCATTTTGGAAGGTGTAGAGTACTAGAGGTTGAAAATGAACTAACTCGGAGTAAACATAATTCTGACTGACCCTGGAAATCATGTAGTATTCATGATGGCTATTTTTATAGAGTATTATTAGTCTTTTGTATTCACTCAAGGCTAATGCAATTCTAGGTCAACTCTGCTTCTATGTAGTCAGAATACAGGATATAGGGTACAGAATAAAGGAATTACTTTTCTACTCTCTATGTTCTTGTTCTTAGTCCTTTCAATTTTCATTTCTCTATAAAATATTAATGATGTTAACTATGTTGCAGGCCATTGAAACACGGGACAATGAGACATGGCCTATACCTTCAAGGACTTTTCAAGCTGCAAAATATCACCGGGAATTAATAAACAGTAATGAAATATTATGAGTAATCTGATAATAGATTTTATAGTGGGCACTATGACTATATATAAAAGGAATTATTTTTATCTTCCAACATACAGAGTGGTATTATGACTTCCTCATAGACTTTGGAGCACTTTAAAAGAGTTTAAAAATATAATCAGTAATTCTTTAAATATTAACACTTACGTTGTTTCACCTTGGAAGATAAGGAAAAAAAACAGGTATTAACCTTGTACATGAGTGCTTCCCACAAAATATGTTTAAGGTTATCTCCTTTTAGAAGGATTGTAATGTCACACTAAGCTGCAGAAGTTTATCAGGCAGATTGTGAAGCACAAGGGTATTCCCATGCTCCTTGTAAGAAAGGAGATCTCTTGGTGAATGCATGTTAGGCACTGGGAAGCACAAGTTGGGACAGAGGCAATGTTGAGATGTACCCCTCATTTCTCAATGGAGCAAACTCATGGTTTTCTTCTCTCAAATGTCCTTCTCCTTTTTGTAAGTCCATCCTGGATCTCCGTGCTCCAAGAAGATTCTGCTGTGTCCCCATTGTACTCTGGCACTTTCCCTCAAACACTCCTGTGTAAGTCATAGCCCTTATTTTTTCATGTTTTGAACCTGTTTTTGTGGAGGGAATCATGTCAGGCCCCTCTAGTCCTCCATCTTTCTCTCTGAAGATATGTTATTGCTACTTGCTAATGTTTGGCTTTGCCAATGTCTAAGAGGATAGATAAAGCAAAGAGGAGAGAGTAGGTTCACAAAAAAATAAAAGAAAAATTACAGGGATATATTCATTTGATCTGAGTGCTGTTCTCTAAATCTTAAAATTTCTCATGGGGTTTTAGACCATATGGGTCTCATTTTTTTTTTTTCATAGCAGATGTTCAAAGGCAACTTTCACTTGCCAAAGGCTGTGGGAAATGTCCAACCAAAAGGACACTGGAATGATAAATTTGTGACAGGTTTTTTGGTGATGAATGTATTCAGACCAAAAAAATATATTTTATACACTTAAGTGATTGTTTTTATTGAACAGGCCTTTGGAGAAAATATTTGAGGCATTATTTAAGACTCTAATATCATAGTTGCCTTTTAATTGGCTAGTATCAACCCCTGCCAGTCATCGTAACTCAGGCTGTTCTGTAAATATTATAAACCAGGACATGGAGTATATAGATAGTAAATGGTGCTCAGATGAGAAAATGAAAAGGAAATCAGAAAGCCTCAATTCGGCTTCCCAATTTTATTTCTCATTGAAGTGTCTTTCTCACCTTTGAAGGTTAAGTAATATAATGACACAAGTATAATTCATAGGTCCAAAAGACTAAAGCATATTAACTAAGTTTTAGTACCCCAATTGCTATTTCACTAAATAACACAGGGATTTGCATTTCTAGTCATTCAGGTATCTTTTCACCAAAATGAATTCAATGACAGGGGAGATTATTGAGTTGGCAGTTAGGATGTTCCTTCATGGACACAGCAGCAAAGAAAGAGAAATAAAAAGCTTTGAGGAATGGTTTTTCTGATTCCTAGTGAATCCCTGTGAACCTTTCCTGCTCCACAAATGGCTCCACTTCTCCAATGAGTAAGTCATGTGTTTGTTGGATTTCATGTCTGTTTTCTTTAGCAAGTTTGGAGAACTACTGCCAGACGCATTCTCTGCTTTCCATTTCTCTATGACTCATGAAGATATTTCCACTTTTCTTCACACATTCTTTCTTTATGAAGATTTTTGTCATCCAGAATTGGAAGTCACATAGTGTCACTTCCACAGTACTCGGTGTATGGCGGAGGTTCCAAAGCCCAGCCTGTGTTCACAAGGAGGGGTAGACACTGCCGCTCATTGACAGGAGTGAAGATCACCTTGTAAGACCTTAGGGCAAGAGATATAGATGATGCCATCTTTACAAATACCATCTGCCCTAGTCCACCCTCTGGTAATGTTGCTTCCAATTGCAAAATACATCCAACCCTGCCCCAAGACTTCCAATGTCTCAATCATTGGACATCATCAGCTCCAAGTCCAAGATTTCATCATTTAGATCAGGCTCAGGCTTCTCATGTGCAGTTCCTCAGTACTGCTCTTCCAGTACAGCTCCTCCCAGTCTAAGGACATGAACAAAAAGAAACAAATCTGTCCTCCAGCTCCTCTCCAACAACATGTAATTCTTGAACAGGAAGCAGACATGTTCATAAAAATAAGGTATGTGTTAGATGCATGAGATTCACTGCTTCTATGCAGTTCTGAAATCCAGTGGAACACACTTTGTCCTTCTTTAATTAGGGATGGTCCTACTATCTGGGAGTTTCCCTCAGTATCTTGGGGTTCTATCCATGGAGTTCTTCATTTTTTATAAGAACAGGTTTGTGGTTTCAGTTGACAAAACTTGACAGCCTGTTTCCCACTTGTAAAAGTTTGGAGAACTCACTTTTCTCTCATTTTGTGCCATCTGAGACCCTTTCAATCTATGATGGCAATACTTGCACAAAAACAGATTTCTTAAAAGTTTTGTGAGTTTCTATGAATATTATTGATATTCACTTCAACAGACAAAGCCATCTGCACTAGTCTCCTGAAAACTTGCCCTTTTCTCTCTCATGCTCCCTGAAAGGCAATTAAATGACCAAACAGTGACCATTTTCACAAGCTCTGTACTTTGTTGGGAAGAATCTTTGAGATACTCTCAAAGATTTTTAAAATTACTTTCTTTGAAATTTTTAATAAGCAAAATATTAGAAATTTCCAATGTTTTAACAAAGGAGGGTATACTCCTTGCTAGGTTTTGATCTTAGGCATGATATTATCTTAATATGAAAATCATTCATCATCTGGAGAGAATGAGAAATAGTTTTATCTCCAGCTTAATTATGTCTTGATGCCTTGATATTAAAGAAGCCAGGTGGCAATTTTAACATTATCCTGAAAATGCCCTTAGCTATATATCATTATGTCATGAGGCCCATTTCCTATTTTTCACATTATAGAGGCATTACTACTGCCAACATTTCTGTCCCCACACCACAAGGAATACATTCCAATGAGGTATGTAATAGATGCATGAGATTCACTGTTTCTATGCAGTTCAGAAATCCAGTGGAACACACTTTGCCCTTCTTTAATTAAAGATAGGTACAAACTTTTCCCTGTAGCCCCAATGGTATTTTCTTGAACCCCTTACTACTTACATCCTGTAGGTTTTGAGACTCATCTGCTAACACCATCTTAAAGTCTGTTTCACAGTCTTAAACACCTTCTACTTAAATTCACTTCTGCATCCTCAAACCAATACCATACACTTGAGGTTTTCATTTTGACAGCAATCACGATGCTCCTTGTTACACAACAAATCACTACAAATCATAACTTAAAAACAATCATTGTTCATAATTCTGAAATTTGGACAAAGATAGCTTATTTTTGTTCCTAAATCATGTTAAATGGAATGGCTATTCTCATGATGGTGTGCTCACCAGAGGCTGTTGTTTGGAGGTTCAACAACCAGGGTTGCAGGCCAGGAGCCTTGGTTTCTCTTGACATGGGTCTCTCATTGTATTGCTTGGACTTCCTTACAGCATGGAAGCTGGGTTCCAAGACTGAGAATTCCTAAAAAGCACAGTAGAAATATGTGATATTTTGTAATCTAGGCTCAGAAGTCACATAGCATCATTTTAGCTGAAATCTATTGACTGAGGAATATCAGAATCATATTATTTGAAAAGAATATGGAATTAGAGATATTGTTACAACTATACTTGGAAAACAACAGCCTGCTGCAACTAATATGATTGGAAAAGGTTTCCTGTTTATGGTCCAGTCATGAATTATCTATTCATACCCATTGCCCATTTTCTAAATCTTCATTGTTGACTTTTTATTAATATTTATATGTACATGTATATTGAGAATATCAATTTGTTGTCTGTCATATTTGTTAACATGGTTTCCCACCCCCTAGAGAATTCCTTTTTATGTGGATTCCAATGACCATTTAAATAAACTGTGCTGTGATAGGTATGCCCAGAATACATCCAGGAAGTGAGTGATGACTGAAGTTTATAGGGATATTCAAAAGTTTTGTCTGTCATTTATTATATATATGAAAAGAAGTAATTTGAAAATTTAAGTAAGAACTTTATATTTGTCCTACAGTATAGGGAACAGTATTATCTAGAGAGAAGTTTTAAAAGAAGAATTTCCAAGATTAAATAATTAAATGTATCTTTCCTTTATTAAAAAATTAGGTAGTTCCTGGAACTTAGTAAGTGCTTATTTAATGGCTATTTTCCTTTCAAGTTCTCTTTCACCAATGATGGCCTTAGTTTGAGTTCTTCTAAAATTATTCTCTTTAAGAAGGGTGTGGGTATACGTAATTTATTTGGGAAAGTTCTCCAGCCAGCAGATTAAGATACTGGGAAAGAAAATCAGAGAACAGATGCTGGTGTTACATTGGATTGCAGTGTGGACAAGTGGGACTCAATCCATTTGGGCTCTTTCAAATGCTATGAAAAACATACCTAAGAATAATCCCATCAACAGAAGGGAAAGGTGGGGTCTTAAGCCATCAATTCTACCCCTGTAGGGTTAAGTATTACTCCTGGGAGCATGGATCAGCTGGCATTTCCAGCCCTCCCTAAACACAGCTGCTTGAGGTGGGAAGCCCTGTCATGTACAGGAATGGCTAACCTAGCTACAGCGACCTCTGTGCTGGTCACAGGTGTGTGGGCAGGACTCCAGCAACATCTACCACTGTGATGTATTCGATAATGGGAAAAAGAAAAGAAAAACTCTAAAGATTGTACAACAGAAATGAGCCAAGCAAACAGGAAATCCATTTATGGAGGAAATTTAATTTTCTTAAAACTTCTAAAAGTTGTGTAAAAATCAATTACTTTTACTGTGACTTTGGGAATCAATATAATTGAGAAGCTAAAAAGTTCAATATTTAATCATCTGAGATGATCATTTGAATAGGTAGATTTCCTAGTCAAGAGTAATAGACTGAGTCATATGCTGAAAAGCTCCCTTTTGGAATAAGATAGAAAAGGTGTTGGAAAGGAGAGATTACTGGTTTACTACAGGGAAATGTTAGAGTTCTAACAAAATAAAAGGGAAAATGGAACAGAAATTCTTCTCCTCTCCCTTCCCCTCCCCTCTCCTTCCTTCTTGCCCTCTCCTCAGTCTCTCTCCCTTTCTTTCTCTCTTCCTCCCTTCCTTTGTTAAGACACAACACAAGAGAACCTTGTTAAAAAATAAAATGTAGGGGCTGGGGATGTGGCTCAAGCGGTAACGCGCTCACCTGGCATGCGCGGGGCGCTGGGTTCGATCCTCAGCACCACATAAAAATAAAATAAAGATGTTGTGTCCACCAAAAACTGAAAAATAAATATTAAAAAATTCTCTCTCTCTAAAAAAATAAAAATAAAAAAATAAGATGTATGACCAAATATAGATTTAGCCTTCCACAACTTTGTCTTTAGCTCTTATGTCACCCTGGGATCTCCTAGGATAATGACATTTTGTGATTAATTGATGCCTATCGTTCAGTGTCTGTTTGATCCTAACAAGATATACACTTTTAGATTAGCTGCAAGCTGCTGCGAGTGGATCACCATTCAGTACCGATCTCCCTGTGAATGATAATAGAATTAACAAACATTCAGAGTAAAACGAAATGTCAGCTTTTATTACATACTTTTCTTCCATCTGCCAGAGTGGTTTAAATGCCAGCTTTAGAGAGTAAAGTGGCAACCAGCCGGCCTTTCTGTGAGGCTGCCTATGGCGCATAGTGTTGGGGATCTGATATTGGCTCAGGGCACTGCTGAGCCCTGGCCTGGTGGTGGCCTTGGGCTGTAATCCCCTGTCCATCTGTGCCTCTTCCCTGCCTGGGTTAAGCTGTTATGGTTGAACAGCTCTGTTTTGTCCATCTTTTCCTGAAGGTTTCTTGAATCCCGAATCTTGGCTCTTGCATTGGCAGATCTTCCTCTTTCCTCCTTCAGAAGAATACTGCCTCTTCTCCTTTCCTGCCTGCTGCATTTGTTAATCCTGAGCCAGCAATCTGCGTCGCTATGACTTGGGGGTTGGTGGCAATTGTTTCCCAAGTATGAAAGCTTTCGAAGTACAGGGTGGAAGGGTATCAAGAATTTAATTTTTACATTTCCCTGGATAAATAAGGAGCCTAACCTGGGATATTATAACCCATTGCTCACAAAATAAGTACTTCAGACTACTTGATCATGGTACGCATCTATACAGGACTCAACAATTGCTTAGTATGTTTTCTCCACATATTTATCTCCATGATTCCATTAGAATGTAAGTTCTAGGAGTGCAGGGACTTTGTATTTCTTCTGTGCAGTTACCTTCCAGCAAACCTGAGCATAGCATAGCAGTCATTAATATATATCTTGAATAATAATAATATATATTATTATATATAATATATATATTATTATATAATATAATATATATATATTAATATATATCTTGAATAATCGAATGAATGTTATCTTGCTAATTATTTGATCCCATCCACTTTAAAATGCATTTTGTTAAGAATCCATAAAACGAGAAAGAGCTATGCCCTACCTTCCAAAGAAGATGACAGTTGGAAGGGTCATCTACCTCAGTGCAGTTCTCCCTTCAACTCTGTAGCCCACAGGGAGTTTAAACAGTGAGCAAATCTGAAGTACCAAGCTTATTCATCTCCTGCCAAAAGATAAGTGTTCTTCTTCTTTTTCTTTTAAAGAGAGAGAGAGAATTTTTAATATTTATTTTTCAGTTTTTGGTGGATACAACATCTTTATTTTATTTTTAAGTGGTGCTGAGGATCAAACCCAGCGCCCTGCGCATGCCAGGTGAGCACGTTACCGCTTGAGCCACATCCCCAGCCCAAGATAAGTGTTCTTCTAGCAGGTAGAACCCATGTTAACCCAAACCATAAGCTTGGAGATAAAAGGTCACATGGCTGAAAGCCTGAGGTTCATAAATGGGAAATCCAAAGTCATGATAAAGGAGGCCAGAAGAGAGTGATGCAGGTATAAAGTCAGAAATGTTGAGAGGGAAAAGATGCTGACCAGAAAAGCCAGGGTTAGGAACTGCAAGCACTGGGGAAGGGAGACTAGGAAGGAGACTGGGAACTGGGAAAGATTGCCAGGTGCCACAGCTGGTGCAGTAAGTGCAGAACTACTTGATAGCAACTGAGACCAATATGCATATTCTGCTAATAAATACACTCTGCTACCACTAAAAGCCATGACACAGGGCTGTCCAGGCAGACTTGATAAGGATCCATCTTAAAACCCCTTTCTCCAGAGCAAGGTGGCTCTATTGGAGTTCTGGTCCCATCATCTGTGAAACACTGCAGTGCCTTTCACAATCTTCTCCCAGTGTCCAACCACCAGAAGGGATCATTTGTTGAGAGCCAAATTCATTGTATACTTCTGATTGTTAAAATATTTCAACATGTAAGTATTTCTGTGTGTTTTCTCCTTTGATCTTAATTCTATTACTTAGGACTGATAGCTCAAATCCTGTTCCTCTTATACATGACTGGATTCTCAAAATATTAGAAGACAGTCATTGTGCTCTGTGCTAATAAGGGTGATTAAATCCAGTCACAACATCCAAGAAATGCTGAAACCTCAGATGGCCAAGAATAAAGGCTTATTTTATTTCTTGTGGATCAGGGTGCTTTTCTGAATCTTATAGCTAGCTAGGTTTTCTGGAATATAGAACTTCAAGATCACTTTGCCAGGAGAAAAGAGAGCTGAAAACAACAAAGTAATCATTAATTGTAGTGTCCATAAAGTGACTCATTCCTCAAGCCACTGAGGCCAATTTCCAGAGATTCTGGAAAATTTAGGACAGTCGAATATTTGGTCAACTTTAAATGTGCTGTGTGCTATATGATATTCTCATGGTTAGTTTGTATTTTTTTTATTTTTTTAATTTTTTGGCCCTGGGGATTGAACCCAGAGGTGCTTAATCACTGAGCCATATATCTCCAGTCATTTTTTATTTTTTATTTTGGGATAGGGCCTAGCTAAGTTGCTTAAGACCTTGCTAAGTTGCTGAGGCCGACTTTGAACTTGTGATCCTCCTGCCTCAACCTCCTGAACCACTTCCCCCCCCCCCTTAATATTTTTTCAACTGGCTAGATTTCTCAAGAGCATTTTTTTTCTTTTCAATTACTTCTTTTTTTAAATTGGTTGTTCACAACATTACAAAGCTCTTGACATATCATATTTAATACATTAGATTGAAGTGGGTTATGAACCCCCAATTTTACCCCAAATGCAAATTGCAGAATCACATCGGTTACACATCCACAATTTTACATAATGCCCTATTAGTGACTGTTGTATTCTGCTACCTTTCCTATCCCCTACTATCCCCCCTCCCCTCCCCTCCCATCTTCTCTCTCTACCCCATCTACTGTAATTCATTTCTCTCCTTGTTTATTTTCCCATTCCCCTCACAACCTCTTATATGTAATTTTGTATAGCAATGAGGGTCTCCCTTCATTTCCATGCAATTTCCCTTTTCTCTCCCTTTCCCTCCCATCTCATGTCTCTGTTTAATGTTAATCTTTTCTTCCTGCTCTTCCTCCCTGCTCTGTTCATAGTTGCTCTCATTATATCAAAGAAGACATTTGGTATTTATTTTTTAGGGATTGGCTAGCTTCACTAAGCATAATCTGCTCTAGTGCCATCCATTTCCCTGCAAATTCTATGATTTTGTCATTTTTTACTGCTGCATAGTACTCCATTGTGTATAGATGCCACATTTTTTTTATCCATTCATCTATTGAAGGGCATCTGGGTTGGTTCCACAGTCTAGCTATTGTGAATTGTGCTGCTGTGAACATCGATGTGGCAGTATCCCTGTAGCATGCTCTTTCAAGGTCTTCAGGGAATAGTCCAAGAAGGGCAATAGCAGGGTCAAATGGTGGTTCCATTCCCAGCTTTCCCAGGAATCTCCAAACTGCTTTCCAAATTGGCCGCACCAATTTGCAGTCCCACCAGCAATGTACAAGTGTACCCTTTTCTCCACATCCTTGCCAGCACTTGTTGTTGTTTGACTTCATAGTGGCTGCCAATCTTACTGGAGTGAGATGGTATCTTAGGGTGGTTTTGATTTGCATTTCTCTGATTGCTAGAGTTGCTGAGCATTTTTTCATGTACTTGTTGATTGATTGTATATCCTCCTCTGAGAAGTGTCTGTTCAGGTCCTTGGCCCATTTGTTGATTGGGTTATTTGTTATCTTATTGTCTAATTTTTTGAGTTCTTTGTATACTCTGGATATTAGGGCTCTGCCTGAAGTGTGAGAAGTAAAAATTTGTTCCCAGGATGTAGGCTCCCTATTTACCTCTCTTATTGTTTCTCTTTCTGAGAAAAAACTTTTTAGTTTAAGTAAGTCCCATTTGTTGATTCTTGTTATTAACTCTTGTGCTATGGGTGTCCTATTAAGGAATTTGGAGCCCGACCCCACAATATGTAGATCGGAGCCAACTTTTTCTTCTATCAGATGCAGAGTCTCTGGTTTGATATCAAGCTCCTTGATCCATTTTGTGTTAACTTTTGTGCATGGCAAGAGAAAGGGATTCGGTTTCATTTTGTTGCATATGGATTTCCAGTTTTCCCAACACCATTTGTTGAAGATGCTATCCTTCCTCCATTGCATGCTTTTAGCCCCTTTATCAAATATAAGATAGTTGTAACTTTGTGGATTAGTCTCTGTGTCCTCTATTCTATACCATTGGTCCACCCGCCTGTTTTGGTACCAGTACCATGCTGTTTTTGTCACTATTGCTCTGTAATATAGTTTGAAATCTGGTATCGCTATACCGCCTGATTCACACTTCCTGCTTAGAATTGCTTTTGCTATTCTGGGTCTTTTATTTTTCCATATGAATTTCATGATTGCTTTATCTATTTCTACAAGAAATGCCATTGAGATTTTGATTGGCATTGCATTAAACCTATAGAGAACTTTTGGTAATATCGCCATTTTGATGATGTTAGTTCTGCCTATCCATGAACAGGGTATATTTTTCCATCTTCTAAGACCTTCTTCTACTTCTCTCTTTAGGGTTCTGTAGTTTTCATTGTATAAATCTTTCACCTCTTTTGTTAGGTTGATTCCCAAGTATTTTATTTTTTGGAGGATATTGTGAATTGAGTGTTTTTCCTCATTTCCGTTTCAGAAGTTTTGTTGCTGATATACAGATGCCTTTGATTTATGCGTGTTGATTTTATATCCTGCCACTTTGCTGAATTCATTTATTAGTTCTAGTAGTTTCTTTGTAGACCCTTTTGGGTCTTCTAGGTATAGAATCATGTCATTTGCAAATAGTGATAATTTAAGTTCTTCTTTTCCTATTTTTATGCCTTTAATTTCTTTCGTCTGTCTAATTGCTCTGGCCAGTGTTTCGAGAACTATATTGAATAGAAGTGGTGAGAGAGGGCATCCCTGTCTTGTTCCAGATTTTAGAGGGAATGCCTTTAACTTTTGTCCATTCAGAATGATGCTAGCCTGAGGCTTAGCATAGATTGCTTTTACAATGTTGAGGTATGTTCCTGTTATCCCTAGTTTTTCTAATATTTTGAACATAAAGGGATGCTGTACTTTGTCGAATGCTTTCTCTGCGTCTATCGAGATGATCATATGGTTCTTATCTTTAAGTCTATTGATGTGGTGAATAACATTTATTGATTTCCGTATATTGAACCATCCTTGCATCCCAGGGATGAATCCTACTTGATCATGGTGCGCAATTTCTTTGATGTGTTTTTGTATTCGATTTGCCAGAATTTTATTGAGGATTTTTGTATCTAGGTTCATTAGAGATATTGGTCTGTAGTTTTCTTTCTTTGAGGTGTCTTTGTCTGGTTTCGGAATCAGGGTGATGTTGGCCTCGTAGAATGAATTTGCAAGAGCTCCCTCTTTTTCTATTTCCTGAAATAACTTGAAAAGTATTGGTATTAATTCTTCTTTAAAGGTTTTGTAAAACTCCGCTGTATACCCATCCGGTCCTGGGCTTTTCTTGGTTGGTAGTCTTTTGATGGCTTCTTCAATTTCATCCATTGATATTGGTCTGTTCAAATTGTGTGTATCCTCCTGACTCAGTCTGGGCAAATCATATGACTTAAGAAATTTATCGATGTCTTCACTATCTTCTATTTTATTGGAGTATAAGGATTCAAAATAATTTCTGATTATCTTCTGTATTTCTGAAGTGTCTGTTGTGATATTGCCTTTTTCATCCTGTATGCTAGTAATTTGAGTTCTATCTCTTCTTCTCTTCGTTAGCATGGCTAAAGGTCTGTCAATCTTATTTATTTTTTCGAAGAACCAACTTTTAGTTTTGTTAATTTTTTCAATAGTTTCTTTTGTTTCAATTTCATTGATTTCCGCTCTGATATTAATTATTTCTTGTCTTCTGCTACATTTGCTGTTGTTTTGTTCTTCCTTTTCTAGGGCTTTGAGATGAAGTGTGAGCTCATTTATTTGTTGGTTTTTTCTTTTTTTGAGGAATGACCACCAGGCGATGAATTTCCCTCTTAAAACTGCTTTCATTGTGTCCCATAGATTCCGAAATGTTGTGTCTGTATTTTCATTTATCTCTAAGAATTTTTTGATTTCCTCCTCTATGTCTTCTGTAACCCATTGATCATTCAGTAACATATTGTTCATTTTCCATGTGATGTAGGATTTTTCCTTCCTTCTTTTATCATTGATTTCCAGTTTCATTCCATTATGATCAGATAAAATGCATGGTATTATCTCCACCCCTTTATATTTACTGAGGGTTGCCCTATGGCATAATATATGGTCTATTTTTGAGAAGGATCCATGTGCTGCTGAGAAAAAAGTATATCCATTTGATGATGGTTGATATATTCTATATATGTCAGTTAAGTCTAGGTTATTGATTGTGATATTGAGTTCTATAGTTTCTTTATTCAACTTTTGTTTGCAGGATCTGTCCAATGGTGAGAGAGGTGTGTTGAAGTCACCCATAATTATTGTGTTGTGGTCTATTTGATTCTTGAACTTGAGGAGAATTTGTTTTATGAATGTCGCAGCACCATTATTTGGTGCATAAATATTGATAATTGTTATGTCTTGTTGGTGAATGGTTCCTTTTACCAGTATATAATGTCCTTCCTTATCCCTTTTGATTAACTTGGAAGCAGGCGAACGGGAGCTTGAATTCAGCCGATCCAGGCTCAGTGTGTGTTCTGAGAGGCCCAGACTGTTCGCCCCAGATCCACGTCAGCTCAGCATTGCCTAGTGATCCTGAGCAAACAGATTTAGGTTGTTTACGACTCCCTATGCCTGCACAGCTGAGGAGGTCAGGGACTTGATCTCTCTGCGCCCGCCGCCATGTTGGAATCTCCTCAGTTACTCCTTAGAGGGAAGAATCCCGAGACCTCTCATGTCTGCCACAAGAATCATAAACTGCACTTTGGTTTAGTATTCCCTCCCACTATTGAATCTAAGCATCTTCCTTTACAAAGCTTACAGATTAGTGGTACAGGTACATAAGGAATTACAGTGGAATGTAAAAATTGAACTCATGATTGCAGTGCAGAATATACTATAACCACACATTAGGAATACCTGGCTTCAAGCCTTCCTGAATGAAGAGATTTCTAATGTGAAATCTAAGGCACTTAGTGGAGTCAGCAAGGTGGGAAGGGAGCCAAGGATAGAAAAATCAGGGCAGAGGGAAGGGTGTGTGATGGCAGAGGCCCAGGTGCAACAGAGAGCAAGGTGCCTTCAAGGAATAAGCAGAACTTCAGTCTTGCTGGGGGATGTGATGGGAAGGGGGACTAGGCACAGAAGAGCTGGAATACTAGTGACCTGATAATTCAGAAGCCTGTAAAATATACACATGGTTTTGACATTATTGTAAGTACAATAGAATTTATTGATTTTTTTAAAAAAATAAAGCAAAGAGGTAAAAGGGTCAGGCATATTTTAGAAAGACTATTTTGGCTTCATTGTGGAGACCATCAGTTTTTTACTAGAATGTGATGGATTTAAAAGCAGGTGACCATCACAATAATCCTGATTATAATATGCAGTGTTATGTAAGAGGGGGGAAAGAAAGATCCTGGAGATCTTAGATAACAGGTTTTTATGAAATTTAATCTGCTTCATCCAGAACTCATCTTCAATGGGGTTTCTGACTCAGAGGAAGCAAATCTAACTCGGTGTTTCTAACCCACCAAAGTTGTAAAAAGTCGAACTTCCAGATTGATTTAAATAGGACACCTGGATTGTCGTGTATATATACATATATTTTTCTCTCAGCTAAAATTTAGGCTTCTTTGGGGACTACATTTTAGGCTTTATATTTTATATCTTATTTCTATTTGCAGTTTAGGTAGAAAATATAATTTATGCTAATGTAAAACACAAATGCAGCATAGCATACAAAATATAAAAAATTTTGGAATCATTATCATAAGCACGTCTTCTGTCTCTCACATTGTTCCCAGGAATTCTATGATTTTACAACATGACTCTAGAATATACTTACAGCTGAATGTCTTTACTTACCACTAGAAAGAAAAGAAACCAAAATATGTATTAAGTGTATAAAGAAGCCCCCAAGAGTGATTTTATTTGGAGGAAGATTTGCATGTGATTATCTCTTTAAGCTACTAATCTGGCAAGAAGAAACATTAAAAATAATGAATTGGGTTCATCTTTGAAGATGGATGAAAAGTACACATCTCTGAGAGTAAATGAAGCACATTTGTCATAGGAATCACTGCACATAGTACAGTATCTTTTTAAAAATACAGTTTATTTTTATGGACATATAGTAATTCTATGTATTTATGGAACATAGTGTGACAATTTAAAAAAATGTGCATGATAAGGATCATTCCTATCACCTCAGACATTTGTCATTTCTTTGTGTTCGGAACATTTAAAATCCTGGCTAAGTATAGTCTTTTTGATGTGAATATGGGGAAAGTATGAACAGTTATTCTGATTTCCCAGACCTCAAGGCATAAACACTAACATCTAAACAGAAGATATTGTTAACCCCACCTTAACGACAAAGGTAAGGCTTTTTTGTTCATTGCCGAAGCATTGAGTTGCTACATATGCAAGAGGACATTTGTTAAAATTGCAACATGTATATGTGGCACATATGTGGCAGCATCTTCCCACACACGTCTGCACAGGAGTTACATTCACCATTTGCCTAACAAGGAGCCCTGTTATGCTCACACAGTTAAAGCTGATCACTCTGTTTTGGCAAAGAAATGAAAAACTCAGTGGGATATGTGCACTGCCACAGAGTTGAGATTCTCGTTAAATTAAGATTATCCAACCCCACTGAGGAGGAAAATCCATTTACATATTTACACCCCAAGATCTTAATTTTCCATACAGGACCTAATAAGAGGGACTATGTTTTATACCAGACAATAAATATTTGTTGGAACTATTTATTACATTCCTTTCTTCTTTTGTTCCCCACGTAAACAATAAGAGAATGCTGTGGCCATTAATATTCCTAAAAGGCTCAATTTCCAAAGTGTTTCTCTTTGAAAATACTTAAGCTTCATGAAGAATAAGATCTAGATAGTATTGGTCATTGCTCTCTACATATCACTACATACAGGAAAATTTTTCAGTAAATGTGCTTACGGTGAATATATAAACAAGTAGTTTACATTGATCCATTTTATGTTTTGCCTACTAGACAGCTCTGACATGAAATAGTTCATTTTTGATGCTTTTTTATTATTAGAGCTAAGAACAAGTTTTAAAAGCCAACACTATGCTTTATTATAAATAACATACAGGAAAATGTTTAATTTTGAAATGTTAATAAAGTCAATTATAAAAACAGATATTTTGCATAGATAAACACTTAATAATGCTAAATGCCTCTTCACTTGATATTAGAAGGAAATTTGTTCAGGAATATGTTACTCTCTTGTTACTGAATTGTATTTTAGCTGTTGACAATCTAATAATCCTTATCATCATTATCATAATTAAAAATGTATGCTTACATATTTCCAAGGTTATAAATATTATAAAGAGATTATATGTCATAGATTCTCCTTTGATCTTCATAGGCTTTCAGATTGCATGATCATATTTACTTGTAGGGACCTGGAAGGACAAGAATGTGACATTCTTAATTTCAGGTCCTGTTTGAAGATCATCACTGCCTACTGAGCATTTAAAATTTAATCTGCCTGAAACATCATCATGCCATCAGTCTGCATTGCTGATTTAGTAGCTAATTGGCATTAACTTTGTACTTTCAGTACAAGAAAAGGAAACCCAAATCTGTAAGCTATCAAAATAAACCAGTTTCTATTGAAAGTTATACTTACCAAGACATGATAATTGTGGAGAAGATTCAAAATCATGAGGAAGTGTATAGAATATAAATGTTAAGTGGAAAGTATTTTACATAAAAATACAAATGCAAATAAATAAAGTTTAGAAACTAACATGTAAAAATCAGATATTTAATTAGTAGTTAGAGTTATGAGTTAATATTTTTCCATTTATGAATTTATATTTAAAACTCCTGCATCTTTATCTTTTTCTTTTTGAAATGTGTACTGCTTATCTTTTATAGTACACAAAGTTTACATACAGCCAGGGATTTCTTCACAAATGGATACAGTGTCTCTGGCTCTTCAGTACTCTGTGTTTCTAATACAGGTTTTGAGTTCAGACCACCTTCACTCACCTGCTAAAAAATAAATGTTCTTCACTTATGTTATGAGTAAGCCATTAAGTTCAGGTCAGTCTAGTTTTTACACTGCTAAATAAAAATAATCTATAGATAACAAGCATTCAAAGACAGTATGAGAGTAGAAAAAACTTAAATGGGAATAATTACTAATGAAAAGGACAAAAAAATTCATATTTATATCTATTATGCAAATAAACACCAAATGAGGTTTTAAGATAATTTTTAAAGTTCCTCCCTAACCCACAGTTTTATTTTAAAATGTTGCATTTGAAAATGTTATCATTCATGGTAGGTATATATATATATATATATATGTGTGTGTGTGTGTGTGTGTGTGTGTGTGTGTGTGTGTGTGTGTTTGTGCCACCAATAAGACCATAATGTTTTGTGACATTAAACCTTGAACTCATGTCTCCGTGCTGTTCAATGCATACTTAGTTGCTAATGTGCAACAGAGAAAAAAGGATAATAATTGACATACGTTTGATTACGTGAGTGGAGTAAAATTTTCCTTTCTTAAAATTTTAATTTTCCAAAACAACAAGAAACAGCTACTAATGGGAAGCAAATGCAAGCTTTATATGTTAAAAAAAATCACCTCATCATGTTTTCTGCTTTCTTGTACCAATGCAGATCTTTAATTTTAAGCAGCATTATACTTCTCTCATCAACTAGAACATCAGCTTGACCCGAGCTTTCATGCTCAGGAACTTTGCAAATTATCTTTCCACCCAAAATGAGAAATTGTTGTCTCTATCCTACAACAACAAATAACATCATGCATTAAAATTTCTGTCAGTGTTCAAGTAAGGGATAGTCTAAGTAGTTACACAAAGAACATAGAAAAAGGACAACTGAATTTGATGTACAACCACTTAATCTACAGAAACAAGGTCCTACCAAGAAGAGCTCTTTTGTGAAAAACATACACGTCCTCCACCGCCAGTTAGAAGGAAATGTTGTTATTATTAAATGCACAAACATGCCAAATCTGCTCATGTAATACTAAGTATCAGCATAACATTCAGTGCATAAAAGATTTAGAAATAAAGAGAATCATAGGTCTAGAATGAGCAGTCAATAATATGACAACTGTAAAAGGCCTATTTGGAATTCAGAGATCAAAAAGGAGCTATAGTCTCTGCAGCTCCATTAGGAATTAGGCCCAAACCACTTCCCTTTTTTATGACAGTATTCAACTGTGCACTTTAGATCTTCCCAACAGAAAGCCTAATGAGCCCTGTGGAGGCCACACTACCTGCCAAGAAAATAATCCATCCTCCATAAGCTCCAGTGACAATATTCCTTCATGCTTAGAAAAAGTGTTGAAATGTTGTCATTCAAAAGACTTTCTGCAATCCTCCCTAGCAATCCTGTAGAATCTAATGAGTAAAAAGTAGAAGAACACAAAAGAATCAGCATCTCCAAATTTAGAAGGAAAAAAAAGTACTAGAAGTCAGCAAATTAACTACTGTCAAGAATGACCTTCGTGAAGCGTGGAACAATTCCTGTCGTGGCTTCTCAAATAAGCCCAGCAGGAATGCCCTACAACCGAGAGGAGGACACTGCTTTGATTTACTGCCTTACTAATGTGCAACCTGTTCCTAAAATCCTTATTGTCATTTTATTTTAGAGATGCATGCGAAGACTAAATCATTCCTCTGCCAAGGATTGAATCAATCCAGTAATAAGACTAATACAAAGGAGAGATCGGTGTGTTTTCAATCTATTTTTTTTCTTTACACTTTCACTGATTATTTTTTAAATTTTTTCATCAAACATCGATACTGTTTTTTATCTTTACATAAAACAAGACAGACTGCCCTCTAGGGTGTTTAGAAATCAACATTTCTGAGTCTGATGAGGCTGCTCCCAGTAGATTGCTAGAAAAAGTTGAACATGCCATCATGAGTAAAGCACCATAACTGCCCTAAAAGAACTCAAAATAATCACACAGACCCGAGTGCTGCAATCAAGCAGCAAAAGAGATATGAATGGTACCTTGAGTGTCCACCCAGTTTAGTCTTGAGGATGTTGCAAATCTTTTGGAAGAAAATGTTGATTAAACTGACCCTTGAAACAGAAATAACAGTTGCCCTCTGAAGGCCTCGCCCTTTGATTATACAATAAAAAACTTCAAGGCTCAAGTTGTGACCTCAACTAGCAAGGTACTTTATTTATGTTTCTTGCTTCTCTTTTCTGAAACAAATTTCGCCAACCTTCCAGGAGTATTGTGAGGATGAGGATGGATGACTGAGACATACAAATTAAAGATTGGTGCTGCCATTGTTTGACTGTATCCCCTAAATTTCATGTTGGAAATTTAATCTCTGATGCAACCATGTTGAGAGATTAGCATTTTGAGAGATTTTATGGTCATAAAATCTCCACCCATATGAGTGGATTCATGCTGCTATAAAAAAGGGCTTGTGAAAGTAGGCTTTCTCTCCCTCCTCCTCATTGGCCTCCCCTCCAGAGGATACAAATTCAAGGTGCCATCTTGGAAGCAGAGAGCCCAGACGTGTGGACTTTCCCACCTTCAGAATTATGAGAGTATAAATTTCTGTTCTTTGTAAATTACTAAGTCTTAGATATTATAGCAGCACAAAACACTAAAGACAACTTCTCAATCAGAATGTTACTGTATGTCTTATTGGTTACAAAAGCTTATATGGTGTTGTTTGTAACTGTCAAGGTAGCCATTAAAGGTGCCTACCTCATGTATTCACTCTCTGGGATGAATGGTCTTCTTCCATCTAAATATGGCCTGGACTTACTGACTTAGCTGTAACTACAGAATATGACAGCAGCAACAAGATGTCATTATGCCATTTCCAAAATCAAATGATAAAAACACTGTGACTTCTTATTGCAGATTTCTCTTTCACGCTCCTGTCTCTTTCTGACTGTCATGTCTATCCAGCTGCTATGTGATGAGGCAGGTCTACACAGAGGCCCAGGCATCAAGTGTCCAAAGTCTGACAATAACTATGGAGATGAGTTTGGCAATGCATTATACTTATCTATCCCTGCACCTACCCATTTAAAGCTTCAGATGAGACCACAGCCCTGGCTACAGCACCTCAGCTGAGACCTGGAGCCAGATATGAGCTGCTGAGCTGAACCTGCCTTCTGACAAGCTGTTAAACACCTTGAGATTTCCACTGAAATTCCAGAAGGGCCATGGATTAGAAGAAAATAATGTCATTGGAATTAAAGGATTTGTCATAAGATTAAGACCAAAACCAAAAATAGTTTCTAACAAAGTATAAAGTGAACATCCTCCACACTATAGGTAAACTAGCAATAATGTAGCCACATGCTCAGATAAATCTCAATACTACTCAAAATATATAATAGAGTGCATATTCTGCCCAAGCATCATCTACAGTCTTCAGTTAGAATTTTAGAAAATTACATACATGAAAAAAATCATAAAAATATAACAAAATCTTAAGGAAAATTCAGTCAGGAGAAATATATCCATAGGTGTTGAAATTAATAAAGTTTCTAATAATATCATGTTAAATGTCTTAAAGCTTCTAAAGGGAAAAATAGCACAAAGAAATTGAAGAAATGGAAACTATCAGGAGAGATACAGAGTTCTACAAAGAAAACAAATGAAAATCTTCTGACTGAAAAATACAGTAAGTGAAATAAAAAATTTATTGGAAGAAATTTACACTTGACACATTACACACAGAATAAAAATAATATATTTTTTTTGCTGAATTTTCATCAGAAATGAGGACAGAAGACAATAGAACAACACTATTAAAAAGACACCCAAAATAAACAACAACAACAAATCCTCTCAACTTAGAACTGTATATAGTGAAAACATATTTCAAAAACAAAAGCAAAATTGCAAAGCTGTAAGAATTTGCCATCAGCAGAAATACAACACAACAAATGTGGAAGGAAATTGTTGGACTGAAACAAGTGACTCTGGATGGGAATCCAAATTCATGGAAATGGGTGAAGAGTTCCAGAAATGCCAAATATCAAAGACGGATTGCATTTCATTTTTGTATATTTTTAAAATTTACTTTTGTCCTTACATTATTTAAGCGTTGTTTTTTAATATTGTTTTTCTTATATTAAAAGTGAATTAATTATTTACAAAACAATAAATCTAGCAAGGTCAAAGAACATAAGGTTAGTATAAATTCAATTACTTCTTATATTTAGTATATGTGGAATGGGAAATAGAATGGAAAATATCATTTTCAATCCTATCTTAAACTATCAAGTTTACTATCAAAAACTCTAAACTGGGGGTGTAGCTCATTGTTAAAATGTGCACTTGGCAGACAGAAGACCCTAGATTCAGTCACAGCGCCAAAACAAAACAAAACAAAAATACAAACAAGAGTATAAGGTATCAGGAATAAATTTAATAAAATGTCTTCCAGATCTTTGCAATGAAACAACAAAACATTACTGAGAATTAAGGAACACAAATAAACAGTATGCATATATGTGTATATATATATATATATATATATATATATATCATATTTGTGAATTAGAAGACAATATTATCAGTTATCCTCATATAGATCTAGAGATTCTGTACCAATCAAAATATCCAGCAATATTATTTTAGAATAAATAGACTGATTACAAATCTGTATGAAAATAGAAAAAAATCTAAACCAACTAAAACAATTTTAGAAAGAATGGAACTGGAGAACTTATGAAATATCTTATTTCAAGACTTTCCAGAGTTCATATGCATATATTCTGATATTAACTTAAGGATAAAAAAGGAAACAAATAGGTAAATAAATATGTAACTAAATAAATAGATAGATTAGAGATTCAAGAAGTAGACCCATACATAAAAGATCAATTAATAAAGTACTAAAGTAATTCAATTGAGGAAAGATAGTCACTTCTACAAATGCTGATAGAACAATTCAATATAAATAAGAAAACATTAACTTTGAACCATACCTCATGCGTACACAAAAATCAATTCAGAATGTATCATAGACCCAAACATAAAAAAAAAATCTATACCACTTCAAGAAGATTAAATAGAAGAATCTCTTTATAATGTTGAGGTGAATGTTCACTATGCCACAAAAATGATAATTTGACTTTATCAAAATTAAAATGTTTCCTCTATAAAGTCATCATTCATACAATAAAAAAACAAGCTGCAGCTGAACATGGTGGCACACGCCTGTAATCTCAACAGTTTGGGAGGCTAAGGCAGGAGGATCACAAGTTCAAAGCCAGTCTCAGCAAAAGTGAGGTGCTAAGCAACTCAGTGAGATCCTGTCTCTAAATAAAGTACAAATAAGGCTGAGGGTGGTGCTCAGTGGTTGAGTGCCCCTGAGTTCAATCTCCTGTACCCCCCCCCAAAAAAAGAAGAAACAAGCTGTAGACTTGAGGAAGTATGAGCAATACATCCATCTGATATAGAGTTAATATCCAGAATATGTAAAGAACCCTTCCAATTCAATTATACAATTCAATTATACCAAAACCTTGAGCACAGCTTGCACAAAAAGAAGTTATCTTAATGATCATAAGAAGTTATCTTATGACCTCATAGGTCATAAGGGGAAAGTATAAGTTATAATCATAATGATACACCACTTCACATGCATAAGAAAGTCTAAATTTAAAAACTTGGTAATACCATTTGTTGGGAAGTATGTAGAACAACTGAAACATTCATATATTTCTGGGAGTAGATGACACAACCACTTGAGAAACAAGTCTAGTTATCTCTTATAAAACTAAACATACACCTACCTATGGTCTGGAGATTTTCCATTTGTATATATTTTTTCAAGAGAAATCAAAATATATGTCCATAAAAAGATAGGTATACCGATATTCATAGCCGTGCTATTAATAATATTAAAAAACTAGACACAGTCCAAATATCAATATAAAGAAAAATGGAGGAACAAATTGTAGCATTATCATAATGTATAATACAATACAGCATTAAAAAATGAATCAATTACTGATACTCTCCATAATTTGAGTGAATCTCAATACATTGTGTTGATTAAAATACATCAGACAAAAAGGATTCTGTAAATGTTTTAAATGAGGTTTTAACCCAACTGAGGCAACTTAGAATACAATGCTAAAATATTCAACTGGTGTATTAGGGAATCATACTTTCCAAACTGGAGAGAATTTATTCATCAAGTTCAATCTTTTTCTCCCCTCCAGTTCCTTACTCTCCTCTTCCTAATTTTTGTTCTTAATTTTCTTTCTTCTTTCTGGTGAATAAACAAAGACTCAAGAGAAGTGAATTATTTGATCAATCATCTAGCCCGTACAAAAATAATGAAATAATTTGTACACATACAGAATGATCTGTAAGACAATTTTCTATGATGGCTGAAGCTAAGCTACAATGACAGATATTAGAGAGGTGGTTACCTTGGTGGATGGGAGTAGATATATTGAGAGGGGGATTGTCGCGACCCCCTTGCCCGCAAGGAAGACGCAACAACAGGAATCTTCTTTCAGCCGTTTATTCAGGTCCTTGATATTTCTTCTTCTTCCTCTCGGATGCCTCTCCCAGCCTTAATAAAGCATCTCAAGCCCCAATGCGAAGCTGCCACGTGGAGCTTTCTCATAGGGTGTTAAAAAACCATGCGCCAACTCTCCCAAATAAGGAGTTGTTTGTTACAGACCACAGCGGAGCCAGCGCCATCTTGTAATGGCGACCACAGTCCGCAGAAACGGCTCACCACAGTTCCCCCTTTTGTTTTCCAAAAACAATACAGGCGAGAGTAGAGGTCCTATCCCACTGTGCAGAAGTGGCTGCATAGTATGGCTCAGCCCCAAGGAGGGCCCTTCCCCAGATCTGAGGCCATATCAGCCGACGCCTTTTTTCGTGGGACGGGGCGTGGACGCGTCTAACCCGCATGCAATAGGACATGCTCTCCTTGAGGTCCACTTCAAGGATCACTCAAGTGCAGTGCCTTGCCTCGCATCCTGTATCGTGATGATGGTGGACGAAGGGGGATGGCTGAGGCTGAACTGTGGCTGTATAGAAATACGACGACAAACAAGTTGGCAACACCCTAAAAGAAAGGCACGGGTCTTAAGGCGATAGAAAAGCACTAGTGTGGAAACCCATCTGCGTGCAATGGCAGTAAAGCCGGCAGAGTGCAAGGGCTTTCCAACACTAAGAGAATAACAAAGAAAGACATGTCGATCCCAGTGCAATGTTCATAAAACTTGGGGTGCAACGACCATGTCAAAGATTTACTGTTTAATCTGCGCAAGCCAGACTTGAGATGAGATGCCATTTTCTAAAGCTGCAAGAGCTTGTATGATCATAGCTTTATCTGGACCAATTTCCGGCCAAATATTCGCCAATGATACGGGAGGCATTCCTGGAATCATTAAATCATGAACCGGCATCGGCATTGGCCAAGCCCGTGCCGCTGCCCACCACTGCATTGGTGTCGTCCATGTCATCGGCACCAGCACCAGAGCCAGAGCACTCAGCAGAATGAAGATCCTCATCACGGGGTTGCTGTGGTATTTCTTGTTGCTGGGTAGCTGGCGTCAAGACTCTTCTTGTCAGGCGTTCAGGGACCCACAATGGTTCCGTGCGATCCTGGGAAAAAACACATACAGATCCTCGTGCCCATGTCAGCACGGGGTCGGGGCCGTTCCATTGGCCCGTAAGAACATCTTTCCACTTAACATAGCCAATCACAGAGGGCTGAGGGGACACATGTCTATCGGCCGCAGAGCGACCGTGAATATCCAAATTCAAAAAATTAATGGTAAAGAGAGCTAAGGACAGGCGTTCTTTAGGAGTATGTTCAGCTCCTATTCCCCCCTTTTGTTTTTGTAAAGTTTCCTTTAAGGTGCGATGAGCACGCTCAACAGTAGGCTGCCGCATAGTGGCAAGCACACATAATTGGAAAGGTTTATCACTAGTGATTATGCAAACTAGGCAAAATTAGTAATTGAGCAATCCGATCTCCTGGGGAGATGGACACAATGCCCCCTGGAGCTTCCACCATAACCTTTACTATCCCTACAGTATCAGGACTTATGACTCCGGGGAAAACACGAAGACCTTGTAAAATAGAGGATGCACGTCCAATTAGCAAACCTACAGTGCCAGGTGGTAAAGGCCCTTTGAACTCAGTTTCCACCAATTGGACTCCCATCTCAGGTGTTAATACGAGTCTGGAGGTGGAACAGAGGTCCAATCCCGCGGCACCTGTAGTGGCTCTCCGCGTTTCATGGGATGGCGTAGAGATGGCCATGTCTCGGGTTCGGGTGCAACATTCTCCACTGCCCCATATATTTGTGGGCCCTGGGGTCGAGGGCCCCGTCGGCCGTTTTTTGGCCCAGCTGAAATAGGTTGTCCATGAATGTCCCTCACTGATCTACACTCTTTTGCCCAATGCTTCCCCTTTTTGCATCTTGGACACAACCCCGGTAGACGAAAGCCATTGGAAGGGCCACCGTGAGGAGGTCCAGTAAAATTGTCTTTTTTGGGACATTCACGTCTGACATGACCGGGTTGACCACAATGGAAGCACGTTCCGGCGGCAGGACCGCCCCCTTTTGCAATCCGAAGGACAGCAGCTGCAAGACCTGCATTAGTTAAAGGTCCTCCAATCTCTCTACACACCTTCATCCATGCTTCTATGCCTTTGTTCTTATAAGGAGCGATTGCTGCTTTACATTCCTTGGTGCATTGCTCAAAGACCAATTGCTTAACAAGGGGCATGGCTCTATCAGGATCCCCAAAAATCTTTCCAGCGGCATCCACCATCCTTGCTACAAAGTCTGAAAAGGGTTCTGTAGGGCCTTGTATAATCTTGGTCAAATTACCAGATACCTCTCCTCTGTTTGGAAGTGACTTCCATGCCCGAATGCAAATGTTATTAATTTGATCATATACCTCAAGAGGGAATCCTGTCTGTTGATTAGCAAATCTACCTTGCCCCAAAAGCATGTCCTTATCCCAATGAGGATGTCCCGCCGCATGGTTTTGGGCGGCCTGTTCTATTGCGCCCTCTAACACAAATGTTCTCCAGTCCAAATATTTACCTGGGGAAACACAAGCCCGAACAAGGCTAGCCCAATCAGAGGGAGTCATACAGTATCTAGACAGACTCTCCACCTGAGTTAGTGTGAAGGCGGCATCCACCCCATAAGTGCGCACAGACTCCGCCAGGGTCTTCACAATTTTAAAATCTAAAGGCTCATGGAATCTTCCCCTATTATCGTCCTGAAAAACTGGATAAGCAAGACCCATCTCAGCGTGAACAGCCTTCCATGTTTGAGCATGGAAAGCTCTCCCCGAAACACCCCCACCATACGGCGGTGGATCCGGAGGATCACATTTCTTGAGCCCCTGCTTATCTTTGCTCCCTTCTCCTACAACTAAACTCCCTAGCTGGCGAGACAGCCTCCCAAGCTCCTCCTCCTCATTCTCCTCTTCCTCTGACCCACTTTCACATGGAGGTGTGCGCAGCGCACTGAGATCTGGATACAATCGCCTCTTCCCCTGTTTCACGCTCCGCACACTTCCATCCTCCCGAGATACCTCACTTCCTGCCGTCTCTGATTTCTCCTCATGTAATTGTTCTAGAACTTCCTGTCCTTTAGTAAGTGCGTCATGACATCTGTCCTCTGTGAGGCAACTACGGACTATTCTCCAAAGGGGTATCACCCCGCCCTCTAATATGCCCTGCTCAGAAGCAAAGTCAAGATCTTTGCCTAATTTATCCCAACTAGGTATGGTAAGGCTGCCCGAAAATGCAAACCACGGTGCAGCAATATCTATCTTCTGTAAAAATCTCTGTAAAGTACGATGCTTCACTTCCAGGCCCTTGGAACGTAACAGGCCATCTAGGGCCAGGAGAAGCGGACTTGAAGATGCGGCACCCATGACACAACAACAAAAGAAACACAGAAAACAAAAGACACAGACGACAAAAGAAACACAGAAAACAAAAGTGAAAGTACACATTGCATCTGCAATAAAATATGAGGCTCTCTCTTTCTTTGTAGAGGAGCTGACCCCGCTTTGGTCGCGGATCCCACTTACTGGGACTATCCCCGCTTTGGTCGCGGGTCCCACTTACCTGGGACTATCCGGTGCACCACCCCTGACGTCTGAAAGTTCTGGTTCCCGGGTTTCGGCACCACTTGTCGCGACCCCCTTGCCCGCAAGGAAGACGCAACAACAGGAATCTTCTTTCAGCCGTTTATTCAGGTCCTTGATATTTCTTCTTCTTCCTTCTCGGATGCCTCTCCCAGCCTTAATAAAGCATCTCAAGCCCCAATGCGAAGCTGCCACGTGGAGCTTTCTCATAGGGTGTTTAAAAACCATGCGCCAACTCTCCCAAATGAGGAGTTGTTTGTTACAGACCACAGCGGAGCCAGCGCCATCTTGTAATGGCGACCACAGTCCGCAGAAACGGCTCACCACAGGGGATGAAGGTATTTTCTGTGGGGATGAAATATTCTACATCTTGATTGCAGTAGTGGTTATATGTGTGTATCAATCTAACAAAGATTTCACCCTTCAGGAAAAATGTGTAAATACTTTATTAAAAATAAAGCAGAAATCAAAAGTACATATGCTAAAAATATTTTTTTAAATAAAAGACTTGAAATTTGCAATGTCATTTTGTGTCAATCACTTTGGGATTGCTTTATGTTATTTATTTACATTTTTCTATACATCTGTGCTCTCAAATTAAAATTTATTTTTATTAGCTCTAACTTCATTAAATATTGAAAAATATCAGAAATAGAGATTATTAAAATTGTTTCTCCTGCGCAAAAGTTTGAATGGAACATCATAAAAGTAATGCTTCTGAGCATTACAGATTAAAATTAGAGAAGAAAGAAACAGGATTTAAAAAGTGTATATTAACATGTTTAGAAAGTGCACATATGATCAGTTGGAATTTTGAGTTCGGTAAGGAAGACACTAAAATCCTTTTGTATGTAAAACTATGATTAAAGTATACTCCAAAATAAAATGAGAGAATGAAAGAGATTGTGGGTTGCACAGTAAAAATCCAGATAAAAATGCAAAATTAATTTAACTGAGAATCATAAAGCATGATGGTTCATGAAAGGATAATGGGTCCTAATCCTGGGTGAGAAGCCTATTAGTTGTGGCTTTATCTGGCACATTTTCACAGAGAATGAGGTCACAATGAGGGAAATATTCTATCTACAACCACCAGTACCCAAAATGTTGACTTTTACTAATGGAAATTGAATTCCCCATAAGATTTGCAGACCTGGAAATTAATGAGAAAAAAATGTTACTTAGTTTCAAATTGGACTGCCTTCTTCATGCTGAGTATAAAGGAATGTGAACTGGCAAAATAAATATTTGGTGTCATTTATACACAAGAATATTATGACTTTAGGAGAGGAGCAGAGCATTGCAACATTATGCTGAAAAGTTTCTAAGCACTCCTGATGGGTACATAATATTTGAATAATACTAACCTGCAGGTTTGTGACTGAGGATTTTCTTCTTCCCTTTAACTGTGTTATTTTTCCCTGTGGTTTTTTTTCCCCAGTGTGATATGCTCATAAGGAGAGTGGAAGGACAAACTTGTTACTGAACTTGTTATGGAAGTAATGTGGGTGTGACTTTATCAGAAAACAACCAACTAGTTCTTGCTAGTATTTAAAAATAAAATATATGAAGATTATTTGTGGGAAAAGATGACTACAGTGTCTTGTTTCTCCCTGAGTTCTCCTTGTTCAGGCTCTGGGCAGGCAGGAACCAACAGTTGCCGGTCAAAAAGTTCTAAGTGAAGTCTTATCCACCAAAGTATGGGAAGTAAGAATCCAATACTGAAACATTCAACTGTTATATTATAGAGCATTGAGTGGAATTGATTTTATAGATCTTTTTAGGTCTATAGATATTATAGATCTTCAACTCTAATCTAGTTGCTTTTTTTCTAATGAAAAAAATACAGATCTTGAGGAGTTAATGGTTTGGCCACGGTCATCCAGCCCTTCAAATGAGAGAACCACAAATCAAGTTTTGGTTTTGACACATAGCTCATTCACTTAAAAAATAATAGCAGCCTATTAAATAACATACCTTTTTGAGTTGCTTACAGGTCAAAAAGCCTTTTATAATTTTTCTTATGTAAACTTTGGAGGTAGGACAGAATTATTGTTTTTATTTTACAGAAAAACTGAGGCTTAGATTCTTTTTAAACAACCTTACTGGGAAAGTTAGTGCACAAACTCAGTTCACTATTTAATTCATTTACTGAATAGCTAAGAAGAGTAAGGCATTGTGTTAGGTTGATAGTTTCAGTCCTAATACATATCAGAATCACCTGGGAAGATTTTAGAGTTTACCCATAGCTTGGCCATAATAATATTTCTTTAAAAGGACAGTGGATTCCATGTAGGTCCAGGACAGAAGACCACTGCACTGTAAAACAAAAGTGTTCATTCAGTGAATATTTACTTATTCATTGAATGCTTATGTGTTCTAGTTGCTAAACATCAAATAGCAAACACCACAAAATCTCTACTCATTATACTGACCATTCTGGTGGGAAAGACAAATAATAAACTAATAAATATGCAACACAGATACTATTCCAGATGATAATAAATGAGATGGGAAGAAAAAATAAACAAGATAGGAGAAGAGAAGAGAGTTATTGTACTTTTAAATAAGTGACATTTGAACAAAGTTCAGAAAGAATGAGAGAGCCATTCTGGTATTTTTAAATAGAGCTTCTTGGTCAGAAAGAAAACTAAATACAAAACTTGAGGCAGGAGAGTACCTGGTGTACCCTAGGCAGGTACAGCTCTTGTAGGGCTTTGTGGTCATTGTAAAAAAATTGGATTTTACATTATAAAGATGGAAGACCACTGGACTATTTCAAACAGTAGAATAGCATGATCTGATTTATTGTAGAGAAAATAGACAGTAAGCTGGACAGAACAGAAATCAAAGGCCCAATAGGAGGTTCTGCAGAGATCCAAGTGAGAGATATTGGTAATTTAGGATACAGTGGTAACCGTGAAGATGGTAAAAAAA
Organism: Spermophilus citellus; assembly: GCF_964194105.1. Taxonomy (NCBI): domain Eukaryota; kingdom Metazoa; phylum Chordata; class Mammalia; order Rodentia; family Sciuridae; genus Spermophilus; species Spermophilus citellus. The sequence goes on along the minus strand of NC_138191.1, from coordinate 52,779,802 downwards.
ATAATTGGATATACTTTGAAATTAGAGCAAATAGAATCAACAGTATGGATGTGTGAAATGAGATAAAGGTATTAGCTCAGGATGACTCCAAATTTTTAGTCTGTAGGACTGGAATTTAAGAGACTCTAATAGCTGAGATTCAAAATATATACCACAAAAGCTTATGAAAATGAAAGAAGAAATAGACAAATCCACACTATAGATGGAAACTTCACACTCTTCTAACAATAACTGATAGAATAAGTAGACTGAAAGTTCAGTATTAGTACAAAAGCCCTGTGCAAAACTATAAACCAACTTGGATCAATTAATACTTATAGAACATTATAGCAAACAAGTGCAGAATGCCAACTCTTTCCCGGTGCACATGGAATGTTCACCAGGATAGATCATTTGGTGGGCCATAAAACAAGTCCAATTAAATTTTGAATGATTTAATATTGCAAGATGAGTTTACTGACTTTAGGAGAAAAATTAAAATCAACAATAGAAAGATATCTAGAAAAGCCATCAGGTTATTTGGCAATCAAAGAACTGATTTCAAAACAATTTGAGTTAAAAGAGAAACCACTATTTTAATATTCTCCATAGGAATAAACATAAAACTTAAAAGAAATATTTTAGAAAATTCAACTTAGCAATGTTTATAAATGCAATGCAAGATGAAAAAAGTGAGATTTGTTTCAGGAATGTAAGACTAAATCACATTCAAATGTTGATCAATGTAATTCACCATGTTAACAGTAAAAATTTTTAAAAAGTCATTTTAATACATATAGAAAAAAATTTGGAAAAATTCAATAAATAGTCATGATTTTTAAAATTTTCAGCAAGCTGGAATAGAAGAGAATTTCATTAATTTGAAAAGAACATCTGCATGAATTCTACAGCTAATATTATTTTGAATGGAGAACTATAAAAAGAATTTTCCTAATATCAGGAAAAAATATATTTCTATTCAACATTTTACTGGGGATGGGATGTTAGCCAATTCGATAAGGCAAAAAAAGGAAATACAACTGTAAAGCTTGAAAAGGAATTAGTAATGCTAATTTTATTTATAGAGAATATGATTAATTATACAAACTGTATTTATTTAGACAATCAATATCTAAAACTACTTTCCACACACAAGCTCAAAGACTAAAACCAATAAGTGAAGTCAATTTACAATTCCTCTACAGTAGCAAGCAATACAAAAATAAAACAAAATCAATCTTTCATAAAAATGAAACCTAAAAACACCATTTATAATAGTTAAAATACATAGGAATATTTTTAATACAAATGCAAATCTTATATATTAAATACTTATAAAGCCTCTGTGGTAGAAATGAAGGAAAACTTAGATGGACAAATAATGTGTTCATGGAATAGAAAATAGTATTGTTCAATTTTACAGAACACAAATTCATTTTAATCCCAAAGAAAATCTCAAAATTATTTTTCACAAAATTTGAGATGTTCTGAATTTTGTATGAAAATAAATAGAACTTGAATCAACCAAATTTTTTTAAAAGAGCAAATTTAGAAGATTCACACTGTGTGACATCAAAGATTAATATAATGAGCTTATGTCAACATTTCTTTCATTATTGCATGCCCATGAAAATAAATAGATTTAAATTATCCCCAGTTAGAGAAATTAAACTTTAAGTTAATAAAATTTTGTCAGGTATGGTTGAGATTTGGAGGGTCACACACTTCAAATCCTGTAACATCCAAGAAATTTCTTATTCCTAAGCAATAATCCATTTTCATTCCCATTGGAGAAATATCACCTCTATTGAGAACACATACTGTAAAATATGTAGTAATAAGGATGGTGTGATTCCTTGTATAGAAATTATAGAATAGACAAAATTATTGTATGTAATAGTAGAAATTAAAATAATGGTCCCCTATGATAAGTTGAGGCACAGGAAGATCATAGTTTCTCTTAAGAGAATATCTTTGCTTTTGTCATTTCAATAAAATATACAAACAAATTAGGAAATAAGCACATTTTGTTAAGCTGTTCAAGATCTCTTTTATGCTAATCAGTGGCAAATAAAATTCTTTCATTTTAATTTATAAAGTTATATGAAGATTAAACCCAGGATGAAAAGATAGAATGATAAAAACTGATTTTTAGGGCTGGGGTTGTGGCTCAGTGGTAGTGTGCTTGCCTCACATGTGTGAGTCACTGGGTTCAATTCTCAGCACCACATATAAATAAATGAATAAAATAAAGGTCCATAATGCTAAAAATATTTTTTTAAAACTGATTTTTAACATATGCCACCCTATTGTCTTTATACTTTTGTAAATTGCTTTCAATTTTTTAAAATAATAGGATGATGTCTATGTATAGATGTTATCTAAACACTTACCCCAAAACCTAGTGGATTGAAACAATCGTTTCTTTATGCTGATGATATTTTGGATCAGGAATTTTGGAGTGGCTTACCTGGGCAATTTTTGCTACAGGTGAGGTGTTGCTGCAGGCATCTGAGGGATTGACTGATGCCCATATGGCTCATTCATGTTAATGTGAGTTCTTGCTGAGTATACCTGAGTTTTCACTGGTTTGTGGGATGAAGTGTCTACACATGTCCTGTCTAGCACAGAAGATCATAGTACAGAAGTAATTCCACTTCCAAACATGTGTGTATGAGCGAACTCCATTATTTTTTTTTATGAGTGTGTCTTTGATGTCATTCAGAGTCATTTCTGCATCTTAATAGTTACAAGTTTGTCCAGATTCAAGAAGGAACACAGAACACACTCATCCACGGAAGCTGTGTCAAAGAATACCCATTTCTTAAAAATGCCACAGATGGATGAAAAAATAAATGAATTAAAATAGATTATTTTGTTTTGATTGAGAGTTGAGATGCGTCCAACCCAACACATTCTATCCTGACTGAAAACTATTTTTGAGATATTTATATTTTATCCAGAAGCTGAGATCAATGTTATTATATTTCTAGAATCTCTCAATCATTCCACCTAATAAGTATCTTTTTCGATTGAGTAACTGGCATGGGATACTCAGGATTTAAGAAAAATTAATTGGAAATATGTCTATTTTGGTTCAGCATTTTCTCAGGAATAGAGCTCTGAATTACATGTTAGTTCATTTACATAGAAGGAGGATTAAGTAAAAACATAGAATTATTTAGATTTCTTAAGTTTAGATAACTTAAGGAATTTGGTTTTTATTGTATCTTATATACATTCTAAATGAACCCATTAATTTATAAGTCAGTTTTTATTCCCTACTCTGGAGAGCAAGAGGAAGTTGTCTAATCTGGAATAGCCAGATTCTAGTTTTTTAATTTCAGTTGAAATCCAGGCCCTTCTATAGGGAAAAGACTAGCTTTGAAGCTCTGAGAGCTGACTGGTTACTACAAAGGATGCTTGTGAACGCACAAAGGACCCAATGATTTAGTGCTGACCTGTCATGCCCAAGAGGAAAATGCTGAGCTCTCTGACACTTTTGCATTTTTCTTTTTCCTTTGCAAAATCTCTTTCCTCTCAGAAGAGGACATGGGTTGAAGGCCAGCCGAGGTAATGCGTGTTACAGATATGTAGTTTTTAGTTTTAATTCAGTCAATTTGCTTCAGCCTCTTGAAATATGTTGATTGGCAACAGGCAAGTGGAGCAGGAATCTGTAAGTGTAGCCTCTATGGTGAACTTTGCTATTGATTTTGGAATGAGATCTAAAAAAAAATTCTTTATGACCACCTGGATTCTTCATTCAGGATGAAGTGTTTTTTTTTTTTTTTTTTTTTTTTTTTAGTGAGATAACAATTCATTTCTTTGATTTTCTTGGCTCTAGCATGATAATGCATTTGGTAAATATGAAGCCACACTGCTTTAATATGAAAGAGAAAATTGAAATAACTTCAAATAGTTCTTCCCAGACTTATTTTTCAAACAAGTCTCTTGGTTTGGTTGGAAACTAATGACTTACACACTGGCAATGTTTGGGGAAACAGTTATTTTATGATTGGGTACAAAAGTAAATGAAATGTCACGTGAGCCAATCAGTCAGCTCTGTAGTGCAGTGTCTGTTCTCAGTAATAAATGGTGTCAATATTTTGTTAATTCTTCATGATGTGATCTTAAAGAGTGTTCCTTAAATTTAAACCACAAAATGATATATGGGGCTAGCAGACACTTACTCTTCTGACTGCTTTTGAAATGGATTTTGGAGTACCAGAGGTTCTTAAAAGGGCCAATGATCATATTGTCTCCCCACTCCCCACAAACACACATACACCTGCCCCCTAATGAGGTTTCCGCTCTCATTTCTGGACCATAACTGCAGGGTCTCTGGGGGAGACTTAGATCACTAGTTCAACTGTGGCTTGAAGGAAATTCCACTTATCTGTTCATGTCATTGAACCAGAAGATAGCACTAGAATAATGAACTGAGAGGCACTGATATGCTTCAGCAAAGAGAGATTAGCATCACCTTCCCCAGCCCTTAATTTTTACCTTAGGTGATGGAGGCCCACCGTGTGTAAAGGGTTATACATTGTACATCTCTAGGCTCAGCAAACAATCCTTTTTTTAATCAAACCTTTCACTTTCTTACAAAAATTAAAAAGCAACTTGAAAATTCAGCAATAGAATGTGTGATGATCATGAAACTGTTGTCTACACCCCTCTATCACTGTTAGTTCCTGACTCATAGTTCCATGTTCTGAATATGGGGAGCTCTTCAGATAAATTCAGATAAATTATTGACAAAGCTTTCCTGAGTATAATAACAATTTTGTTTTGTTTCTCTTCTTACTACTGAACAGAGTACTTAGTTTTTACCTCCTGGACCTTACATTTTATTCCTTGTAATTTATGATCAATCATGCAGGTTTTTGCTAATTGTAAAAGGTTTTTTGTTTTTCCTGCCTTGGAAATGTTTATTTTTCACTAAATGCTTGGGCTCAGTTAGGAAGCCTCCTGCTATTTCATGAACATGTATTCTTCTAAGTACCTAAGTCTTCATTTGTTTAAGACAGTATTAAATAAATTAAACTCATCATCTCATTTGACCTAGCAAATAGAAGAGCTAGACATTTTATGCAAATTCAGAAACATTATTTCCACCAAGTAATTGTCTCACACTGTAATTATTTTTGATATGCCAATTCTTATGTTTTAGTAGGCGTCTTTTGGTGCTAAATTATAGTGTTAGTATTTTTCTTTGAAGAACTTTAATGAAATATTTAAATAGTTTTGGAACTTAAATCAATGCCACATACTTTCCAGTGGCTCTACCATTAAATAAATAAAAGAAGAACATAGAAATTTCATGGTTTTTGTTGGAGAAATATTTGCCCCTCAGCCTTGATAGTATTTTCTGATAAAATTATTGATGTCTTATTTTTTAAAATCATTGCACACCAAGAGTCATATTTTAAGAGACACAAGTGAGGAAGCTCTTTAGTCATAGCAAATGTATTCCACACAGGGATTTCATTACTTCTTACTGTAGATACTTTAAAATAAACAACTCTACCTTGTAAAGTTGTATAAATAAAAAGCCTACCTATGAACCAAGAGTAAGCTGTCCTGTTATGAGAATGTAGCTTTTAATATGAAATTAATAGGAGTTATTTTCAAAATTGAATCCAAGTCTATCCAAGTCCTTCAGCAAAGCATTTCCTATTGATTCCCTTAAATACAGAACAGTTGGCTCATATATAAATTAATGCTGGCTGGCACATATTTCCCTTTGGATAGCCTCCCCCATCTTCCCCATTATCCCCGCCTCCCTGGAGCCTAGGATCAGCCACAGGCCATTTGGTTGAGTTTATTAGTTGTTAGAAAATGTTTTCACAACCTGGCAGATTTCTTACAAATCTGCACACCATGCATTGCATCTCAATGAATGGCATTTTCAGTACTTGAATTTTGAGTTCCTTATTGTGCAATAGAAAATTGTACAGTAGTGCTGCTGACCTAGCTAATTTGGGGAAAAGGTCTTCCAAAGCCAAGTGCTGTTACTGAATGTTAACTTTGTTTTACCAATCTTCTTTCAAGCACATAAGAAAAATCATAAAACTTAATCAAATTTCATAAGGTCAGACCAATTACATATAGGGGTCCATGTATATTATTGAAGACTGGCAATTATATTCAATATGATTTATAGTCTCAAAGCATCAGAAATGGATGGAAGTAGAACTTGTCAAAACTCTTTTCCCATAAGCTTAAGTTCTTTCTTTGGAATACCACTCTGGAGACCTACACTAATAACAATGTTCCTAAAATGTTCCTCTTTATTTCTCTCCCTTAAATATGATTTTACATTAATAATTATGTAACAGTGAGTTTTTATGTGGTCCACAACTCCAGAGTTCCAATATGGAGCTTTGTGAATATCTGGTTTTATACCTAGAATATGCTCTGTACATCTTCTCCATTCTGGGTTCACTCCATTCTGTCACTCTGTGGGATTTGCTCTGTGATAGATGGGGCCAAGTTATATTTTCTCCTTTCCTAGTGCAAGGTTGGTTGTTGCTTGGAGTCTTACTGAGACAGGGACTCCTCTTCCAGGCCCTTTGACATCCTAGTTATACGGTTCCCATCAGTGGAACATGAAACAATATGGAGTTATCTTTGGACTTAGATCTTCAAATATAGTTATGCCCTCTCCAGTGTCTCACACACACTCTCTCTTTTTTATTCTAGCTGAAGACAGAAAACTCAGAGCTCTGGAGGGAACCCAGTGTCAGAAGACAGAAAGAGCGTGGTTCCCTGAATCACTGTGTGAAGGAAAGCCATACCTGCCCAGAAGGAGCAGTCACCTTGGACATCTAGTAGAAGTTTATTTCTAGTAGAAATAAACTTCTACTAGATGTGTCCATGGAAATTTGATATTTTATTTGTTATGTCAATTAGCTTTTCCTAACTAACATAGTTACATAAGCTTTTATGTGCTTTCCAGAAAGTAAAGCTGACTTGTTCATTTTTGAAATTCCTTACATTCCCAGTCTCCCCTATGGTATTTAGTATAGTATTTTTATTCTCAACAGATAACAATAAAACTCTCTTACTGAACAGTTACTATATGGTAATCATTATGTCAAGAGATTTTCTGATATCACACAATCAGTTTTATAACATATCACAAAAGTGTTACTAGGAAACAGAGAGAAATATCAATTTTCCATGAATATTCAGAGATCATGTGACTTGCTCAAGGTCAAATTCGAAGAGTTTAAACCCATAACATTTAATTTTAAAAGGTATTTCTCATGCTAAACTAAATCATTTCCTTGATAATTTCACTTATTAACAGCTTTTTCTGGGTCAATTTTGCATTGTGCACATCATCTCATTTAATCCTCCAAAAAGTATATGTGGAAGGTGCTCAATCACAGAAGATACAAGACTGTTTTATAATTTGTGTGTATTTAAACATCTTTGAGCACTGGCACTGTGCACAGAATTATAATATATGAAATCCAAAGAAAATAGATTTGTTTACTGTTTTACTAAGTGGATAGGTAGCTAAACCCTGATATAAATCTAACTGAAGGGCTTAAGTAAATCATACTAGAACATTAAAATCAAGAGAGCATGAAACTTGCATCAGCAAGACTTAGCTAGAAAGATATTGTATTAGTCTGCTATGGCTTGCATAACAAAGTACCATAAATTGGGTGGCTTAAACAACTGAAATTTATTATCTCATAGTTCTGGAGGCTACAAATCTGAGATCAAAATGTTGGCAGATGGTTTCCTTCTGAGAGCTGCAAAGAATATATTCTGTGTTTCTTACTCAATTGCTGGTGGTTTGCTGACAATCTTTGGAATCCTTGATTTGTAGAAGCATCACCCCAATCTAAGCTTCATCTTCACACAGAAGCCCACCATTGTTTTGGGTGCTGGGGGACTCGCTGATGAACAAAGCAGATAAAATCTCTGCCCTAATCCTAATGTACCTGCCCTGACTACAGTGCTATCCATTTCACCCCTCTGGACTCCTAATGAATTTCCTTGATGTGCTATTTTGACAATTAAATCTAATAATTCTAACAACCAGAAGTGAAAACACACCTGTTCTTTTTTGAAACCTCTACAACAAATAATTCAGCCATATTTAATAGATGAATTCATTCCATTTAGAGGCAAAGTTTGCAGGTAGGAAATCTATTGATTTTTCTTAGTCTCCCAGCATGACCCTCAGTGAATTAATTTTGGCTAGTAGTCAAGTGACATAGTATACCAGGTAAGCAAATTAATAGTTATTTAACATAACATTGGATTTTATTAATTTTGAGTTTCTGAACTACTAAAATGGCTTATACAGTCTAGAACTGTGCATTTGTCAGCTTTTCATTGCTGTAACCGAAATAGCTACCAAGAAAAACTTAGAAGAGGAAAAGTTTATTTTGGGCTCATGGTTTCAGAGGTTCAGTTCATGGCCAGCTGGCTCCATTGCTCTGGACTGAAGGCAAGGTAGAACATAGTTGTGGAAATGTACAATAGAGGAAAGCTGCTCAGCTCATGGGAGCCCAGAAGCAGAGACAGTACCTAGAACTAAGGACAAAGTGTAATCCCCAAGGACATACCTCCCAGTGACCTACTTCCTCCAACCATGTCCCACCTGCTTACAGTTACCACACGATAATCCATTCAAATTATTAGTCCGTCTAATGGATTTATTCACCCTGATGAAGTTACTGCTCTAATAATCTAATCATTTAACCTCTTAATATGGGCACATTGGACATCATGTTTCTAACATATGAGCTTTTCAGGAGGCACATCATAGGTAAACCAGCTTGATACTTCCAAAGTGAAACAATTTGCAAAATGATATATAGTGACCTTTTAAATGTTCCCACCGTATCTTCTCTTTGCCTAGATGTATGAGCCTAGTGCCTAGAAAATAATATTAAGTTCTAGGTGAATATGAGCTTTAAAAAAATAAAAGAGGCCTGTGGGAAAATTCATACTGGAAGAGTTTAGAGGAAGGAGATTATCCTGGACAAGAGCTAACAGAAATTTATGAACAGTATAAAAAGATCAACATATTTTAGGGGTTTCCTGGAAGGGATCCAGAAATAGATATTTGAGGTAGAAAGTAAACAAATTAATACTTTTGATGCCATACATGTCTACAAATTTCTTGAGGAAAAAAAATAATTTAAAAAACTCCTCAGGTATCTTCCTGGACAAGTAAGACTCAGCACTGCATCAGGGCAGTGTCTACGGAATATGTGACAATGCAAGGGTAGGGGATATTCCAACTGTCTTGAAGCATTCATAGAAGCCTATTCCCAGCCCCTTTTGTTCCTTTTTCTGAACACCTTGCCCTATGCCCATCATCTATTTGCTTTGCTAACTTTCTCATCTCAGTTGACAAATTTGAGTTGCCACCTTTAAGAAATCCTCTTGATGTTCCCAATTCTAGTGTCCCCTGCCCTCTGATCCTCTGACACAGTACTCACTATTACCACAGCCTTCACCATCAAGTTTAGTCAGGTTTTTCACCTCTATGACCAAAAGCTTTCACTGCTGTGACCAAAAGACTTGAGAAGAACAATTTTAGTAGAGGAAAAGTTCATTTGGAGGCTCACAATTTCAAAGGTCTCAGGGTATAGGCAGTCAAACAGATTCTGTTCTGAACAAATGCTTTCCAAAGGCTTCAATCTGAAAAGTTAAGATATTCAAATTACTTTCATCATTTAATTAAATTCATTTGATAATGCTGAGCCTCCTGCACTTTCACCCAAAGCCCAAATGTTTTTAAGGCAAGGAAATAAATTCTCTTTCCAGCAATGAACTGCATAAATACTGTTGATGATAATGTAGAGCTAAATTTACCAAATGCATTTTTAACAATAAAATAAATAAGGGATCTTTGGGATCTTACCCTTTTCTTTTTTTAAAAAAAAAATTATATATGGCAGCAGAATGCATTACAATTCTTATTACACATATGGAGCACATTTTTCATATCTCTGCTTGTATACATAGCATATTCACACCAATTCATGTCTTCATACCTGTACTTTGTATAATAATGATCACCACATTCCACCATCATTAATTACCCCATGACCCCTCCCTTCCCCTCCAACCCCTCTTCCCTATCTAGAGTTCCTGCTATTCCTCCATGTTCCCACTCCCTATCCCACTATGAATCAGCCTCCTTATATCAATGAGCTTATCCATTTTTTTAGTGGATTGATGTGATCCAACTTACAGCACTGAATTTTTTTTCTTTTAGTGTTAATAATAGACCTAAGGCCTGCATAGCTTCTCCCATAAGCTTTTCACAAAATGCTTCACATATTTCTCAGGGGATCCTCACAGCACCCCTGTGAGGTGGAAAAGACTGTAATTATTTTTAAAAATGTGTTCTTGAAAAGTCCAAGTTTCAGTAAGGTTGATTTCTGAAGTGTCATCCAACTATGAATGACAGAGCAGTGACAGAAAATCCCTTATTCATTTAGTTATCAACACTTCACTTTCTGCCATGCTTTTCTAGTATAAGCTAACAATTTATTATTAGAAAAATAACTAGATAAAATTTTAGCATTCTAAATTTTCTCTCTCTCTCTCTCCCCCCCCCCCCCGTGTGTGTGTGTGTGTGTGTGTGTGTGTGTGTGTGTGTGTCTGTGCGCATGTATGTGTCTAGTACTGAGTTTGAACCCAGAGGTGTTCTAACACTGAGCTATATTCCCAGGGGATTAGTTATATTTTATTTTTTTAATTTTTTAATTTTTATTCAGGGTCTCAGTAAGTTGCTTAGGGCTCACTAAGTCTCTAAGGCTGGCCTTGAACTTTTTGATCCTCCTGCCACAGCCTCCTATGTTGCTGGAATTTCAGATGTGAACTACCATGCTAGCTAAATTTTATTAAATTTTTTACTAAATTTTATTTTATTTGTTTTGAGTCCCACAATTTTGGAGAAGTTTGTTTTACAGCAATTTAAGCTACTTAATGCAACATAATGACAATAATAAAACAATGGATCATTTATAATCCCACATAGTAGTGAATTATATTGAGCACTTTACACTGAATGTAAAATAGCAAAAAGGATGGTGCATTTTGTAGCTTTAAAAAGTTTGCTCTGTAGTAGAGCTGAAGAATGAGTGAGTTGCCACTTGCCCTGAAGGATGGTGTTATGGTTTAGACCTGAGGTGTCCACCAAAATCTCATGTGTGAGAGAATGCAAGAAGGTTTAAAGATGAAACGATTGGGTTGTGAGAGCCCTAACCCCATCAGTGAACTAATCCCCTGACAGGGATTAATTGGGATTAATTGAGTGGTAACTGTAAACAGATAGGTTTGGCTAGAGGAGATAGGTCTGGCTGGAGGAGGTAGGTCTGGCTGGAGGAGGTAGGTTATTGAGGGTTTGCCTAATTCTCAAAAACCTGAATTGAGCACAGTTTAAAAGGTCCTACGGAAAATAAACACTTGTTCCTCAAAGAAGTAGTAAGAGTTAGTGGTTAATCACATAACAGGAAATTATTTGGTGCATTAAAATTCATAGTTTATGAGTACTTCAAAGGTTTTAAAGTGCTCTCATGCATATTGGACTTCTATGGGTCTATGAGATTGCAGACTAGATTTGAACCAACTAAAGCACAAGGCGTTTATCATTTGCCCAAATTAGGCAGGCAGGCACTGAGTATTTACTGGGCACTTTGTTTTTTTTTTTTTTTTTATTGGTTGTTCACAACATTACAAAGCTCTTGACATATCATATTGCATACATTAGATTGAAGTGGGTTATGAACCCCCAATTTTACCCCAAATGCAGATTGCAGAAGTGCATATTTCCTTTATCAGAGTTGATGATATGAGTTCCATAGAACTTTTTGTCCTGTGGGACAAACATATATTAAATAAATATGCACAAACCATAAGCTTGAAAGGACCCCAAAAAGAGTTTCAGATTGCAATAGGAAACAATAACAGGAATAATATGTACACTTGGGGAAAGAAGAGTTATTTGAGAAAGAGATGTTAAAGCTGAGACAGGAAGCAATAGTAAGGAGTTGGTCACTTAGCAGACACTGTGTTTGAGCTTTGATATACTGACTTGAAATTCAGTGGTCTTATCACTAATGCATATCATATTATGAAAGAAAACTTACTGAATGGCCCAATGCAAGTTGTTTCACTTTATTTTATAAGATAAATGTCTCAAATTCATTCCTGCCTGTAGTTTAATAACTAGTAAATGAATCCCTAAGAATAGTTTCCTTCTGCTGAGGAACCAACTTAGAAGAAGTGTTTTGCAGGGTCATGGGGAGGCTGGGCATCTGTCCACTGATAGTTTTTCTTCCTTTATAGAGGCTTTTGACATTATTCCAACTTGGAGGGCTTGCTTTTCAGATCCTTTCTGGTTGCTTTCAGGATTTATCACATCTCACTTAGTGTTTTCGAGATTATCAACCAGTTGCATGCTTCAGTTTTATATTTAGTAAGTTTGGGTCCTATAGTTTTTAAAATTTTCTTCTTCTAACAGAAGCCAAGTATTTTGAACTATCCCATCATTTTTTTTCACTTATCCTCCTCTCCAGAAAACCAGAAGGAGAAATTGGGGTGATAAAGACAGGAAGGGGGAGAGAGTGAGAGTGAGAAAGAGAGAGAGAGAGAGAGGGATTCTGTCTCATCACATGGAAACTAATTTTGTTATCAACAGGTGTGAAATCGTCAAAGCTGTCAGTGGCGTGGAGTTGGTGGAGACTGCCAGAGAGGCAGCAGTGACACTTTCCTACAGCACCATCGGAAGTGTCAAGACAGAGCAGACGCTCCAGCAGCCAGAAAGCAGATTTTTCGACAGCTATTCTTTCCTGGGCTATTTATAGAGAGCAGGATTGTTCTGTCATCAAGAACAAGTTTGAAATCAGACTCTCTTGGGAGGGCTACCCCTCTCTTGACTGTGTTGGGAAGGCTCTTTGTCCTTCTGCACTTGTACATCAGGTCCTAGGGGTGAGGTAGGAATCATCCTTGATTCGGTGGTCCCTTCTGGACCCTTCTCTCTTTTGTAAGTCCCACTCCTGATGTGTTAATCTCAAGTCAACAGATTACACCCAGATGCAGCACCACATTTCCCAGCCCAACTCCCAACCATTGCTGCCACTGTATTCCTTGAAGATGTTAGATTCTGGCATCCTGCCATTCTCTACCACTACTCCCACCATAACAGAGGGTGATTACAATATTCACATAGGTTATTTTTCCAAATCCGTAACCTCTCAGTTTCTTTTTTTCTTATATATATTTATTTTTTAGTTCTCTGTGGACACAACATCTTTGTTTGTATGTGGTGCTGAGGATCGAACCCGGGCAGCACGCATGCCAGGTGAGTGCGCTACCGCTTAAGCCACATCCCCAGCCCTCTCAGTTTCTTTAACTGCTCCCCTCCAATGATTTTTCCTCAATAACTATCTCTGACACTCATTGCATTTATACCAGCAATACCAATGACTGAAATCCCTCCATCATCCTAAATCCATGTGGTCTAGTCTCTGAAAGCAACTCTTCCCTTTTCTGTTAATTTACACTATTGCTCTGACATACTGCTTTAACCTCCTTTTGTGAATAAAAATCCATTGATTGTACCAGGTTTTTAATTATGCTCTCCCTCCTTTCCTCACATTCTATTGTCACTCATTATAATCATTTGGTTGAACACATCCTTACATTTCTGATACTTATTTGGAAATACCCAATCCTATTAAATCTAACTTTACACCCACTTTTTATCTGTAACTTCTCAGGTGAAAGTGTCTGGATAAAACAGGCCACCATAGTGACTCACAAGTTCACAATCAACTGGGGCCTCAGGACTGCTCCACAGTGGTAATCTGTCCCTACTCCATGCATTTCCTTATTCTCCTAGATGGCTGTTTCATGCCTCCTTCTCTCTCCTGAGACTTCAAATATCCAATCTCTCTTCACCTTTTGCACCTCCTTCATTTTCAGCTGATGAAGCAATCAGAAGAGAATTTCTCAAGTTCCTATCATTCCTAAATGCTTTGTATTCTACTCTTAGAGAAGAGCCACCTTGATTGAAGGTCAACACCTTTTTTTCCTTTCATGCTAAATCCTATCACCTTTTGCCAACTTAAGGAGACTACTTCAACCAATTCTCTTCTTTTACATTGGAGTTGATAGTTATTTTCTACCAGATTTTCTTCATCCATATAGAAAAATGCTGCTGTTTCTTCCATCTTGAAAAACCACCCTTGACCCTACTTTTCACAGCTGCTACCCTATTTCTTTTCTTTTAGAACAGCTCTCCACAAAATGAGAGTCTCTACATGTTGTTTATTCTCAGTCTCTTTTCTCTTGCTTTCAGGACAATCAGGCTTACACTCCCACTATTCCACCACTAGTCTTTTTTTCTAGTCACCAATTGACATGTTCTAAGTCCAAGATCAATTATCAATTCTCATCTCACATAACCTACAAGCAGAAGTTGGCAACTTTGATTTTTCTCTCTCCTGTGAAACACTATCACTTGGCTTCTAGAACATCACACTCCCTTGTTTTTCCTACTTTCTCATTGGCCATTCCTAAGTTGCAATTCTTTCATTCTAATCTTGCTGGCCTCTTAACACTGAGACATCTCAGGGATAAGTCTCTCTTACTCAATTAGTGATCTCAGTATGTAAGAATACAATATTTAATGTAATGCAAGTATAAATCCCATATTACGTGTGTGTATGTGTGTGTATTATAAAATTTATGTGTCTTATTTTCAACCTCTCCCCTGAATAATAGGCTCATATTCAACTACCTACTGGACATCTGTTAAGGGGATAATATGCATTTTAAATTAGTAACTGTGGTCAAACTCAGCTCATGCTCTTTCCCCTTAAAACCTTTTTAACGATCATTCTTTCTAGTCAATAAACACCTCCATCTTTTGCATGTCTGGCCAAAATCTCAAATTAATCCTGGACTTCTCTCTTTCTCTCTTAAACTCATTGATAAATCTTAATGTCTATATCTTCAAACATGTTCAGAACCCAGCTAATTTTCACACTCATAACCAGTCAGCCATACCAACCTCATCTGCCATCTGCATAAATGTAATAGCCACCTAACTATTTTTCTTGTTTTATTCCTTTCTTATTCCTTCTTTTCTATTCATATAGCAATTAGAATTATAGAATAGCAATATTTAAACATTTCATTATAATTTATTCTTTGGCGAATAGGTTGCCAAGAATAGGTTGCCAATCCATTTTCATGCGTTAGGAAAATTTATATATATATATATATATATATATATATATATATATATATATATATATACATACACACACACACACACACACACATACATGAAGGGAGAGAGAGAAATAAACAAAGAAAGAAAGAGGGGAAGAGAGACAGAGAATGTACTCGATTTACCTTATCTTTCACTCAGCATAATGACTTTCCATTCTTCTGTGTTATATCAGTAAGTCTTCCCTCTTTTTTTGTGGCATTACTTCCCATTGTATAGATCTTCTACAGTTGCTTTTTTCCATTAACTGTTGATGGCATTTAGGTTACATATAATTTGGGGCTGTGACAAATAAAGATCCCATGAACATTCATATACACATCTTTGAAAAGACATTCATATACACATCTTTGAAAAGACATATGCTTTTGTTTCTCTTGGAAAAATATCTGGAAACAGAAGGGCTAAATGCATGGTGAGTGCCTGTTTAACTCTTCGTGAAACTGCCAACCTGCCTGCCAAAGTCATGGCACAATTTTATCTTCTCATCAGTGATGAAGAAGAGCTCCACTTAGCCCACTCCACAATAACATACCCAGGCTTTTAATTGCTTCTTAAATGTTAATTATTCTAATGGGCGTATATGCTTTTTCATTATGATTTTCATTTGCATTTCTGTTTCCATAAGGTCTAGAGATGTGAAAGCATTTCTTTTATACTTAGGTGCCATTGACATACATATTCTATTGTGAGTGAAGTGTATATTCAAGTCATTTGTCATTTTTAATTTTTGACTCAAAAAATCCACCTTTTCCAGTACTCTTTTCTTTCTCTTTAACATTAAATTATCCACCATAATATGTAGTCTTTATTAATGCCTTTTATAAGATGTGTGTGTGTGTTAATAGTGTCTTCTAATATATTCCCAGAATGAATTTTAAAACTAGCCCTAGCTTTAATTGTGGAATACTATTAAAGGCTTGAGTTTTAGATTTGTTTATTCTTTCAACAAATATTTCATTCCTAAAGGTAAAACAGCATAGCCTAGTCAAGGCTTTTCCTTTCTTGTAACTTCAATTCTAGTGAAGAAGACAGATCACTGATAAATACTAATCATAAACAAATGAATGATTCTTCATCTTGATAAAGCTATAAAGAATAAATGGGTTATTAGGATAGAGAATTATTAAGAAAGGGATTAGGGTAGGCCTCTCTAAAGAGTAACATTTGAACTAAATCTCAAATATAAGGAGTCATCCTGGGGTGACTGTGGAAACCGAAAATGTAAAGGCAAGAAAGATCTTGGCACATTCTGAAGGCGGAATAAAGCCAAGGAGGAGAGAGTAGCAGGTGATTATGAAAGGAGACATATTTCTTAAATCTGTAAGTTTCCTCTTAGTTTCCTTATTGCAAAAGGGTAAAAATAACAGCTCTTTTACTGAGTTATATAAGCATTAAATATTATAAAGGAATACATATTCCTCTGGCAGATTATGGAAATTCCTGGGAGAAACCTACTGTTGGGAGAAGGAATAATAAACATGAATAACTCCTTCATAGGAGAAACAGGGTCTACCTCAAAACCAGTCCCAAACCCAATTCACACCTGACCACTGTTGATACTTAAAGTCATGTTGACATTGAACCCTAGGACAGCTGAGCTGGAATTAAAAAAAACTAAAAGTGTCACAGTATTTACTTTTAGTAAAACTCTTAAGGATAGTAGAACAAAAACAAAAGTTCTTTGGAATCCAGACAATGAGATATAAATCTAGCAGGTCTAATTAGTCCATCTGTACAGTTCTGTAGAGAATTGGACAGGTTCCAGTACTTTGGTTCAAGTTGTGTTAGTTTACGTTATGAGATGTCCCCCAAAGCTCATGTGTTAGAGCAAGAAAGTTTAGAGGGAAAATGATAGGGTTAGGAGAGTCTTAACCTATTCAGTGCATTCATCCACTTGAGTGGATTAACTGGGTGGTTAACTGTAGTAGGTAGGGTGTGGCTGGAGGAGGTTGGTCACGGGGGATGTGCCTTTGGAGTATAGATTTTGTCCCCTGAGAACAGAGCTTTCTTCCACCACACATTAACCATGATGTTTTAATAGTACATCAATCCCCTGATAGAGATTAACTGGGTGGGAACTGCAGGAAGGTTGGGTGTGGGTGAAGTTGGTCACTGGTGGGGGGGTGCCTTTGGGGTTTAGATTTTTGTCTCTGGTAAGGAGCGTTTCTCTCTCTCTCTCTCTCTCTCTCTCTCTCTCTCTCTCTCTCTCTTTCCTCTCTCTCTCTCTCTCTCTCTCTTTCCTCTCTCTCTCTCTCTCTCTCTCTCTCTCTCTCTCTCTCCTTCCTGGTGCCCATGTACTGACCTGCTTTCCTCTATCATTCCTTTTATCATGATGTTCTGCCTCACCTGAGGCCCAGAGTAATGGAGCCGGCTGTCTATGAACTGAAACCTCTGAAATTGTGAGCACTAAATAAATAAACTATTCCTCTGGGCTGGGGATATAGTTCAGTTGGTAGAGTGCTTGCCTCATATGCACAAGACCCTGCATTCAACCCCCAACACTACAAAAAAAAATTGTTCTTCTCGGGTCTTTTGGTCACAGTGAAGGAAAAGTCGACTAATAGAAGTTGCAACATACCTACCATGAGAGGCCCTCCCCAGAGACAGGGTATCAAAGTGGAGTGGGTGGGATAGTTCCTGGAGGTCTTAGCAGAGGGTTCTGTGGTGTCTGGAAACTAGAGAGATTGGTGGTGCTCAGCTGAGGCTGAGGTGTCTATAGGAAGATAGAGATGCTTGATGGGTTCCAGAGCCACCTCAAAAGTACTGTAGTACCTAGAAGATGCTCTGGTATCTGGCAGCGATTTGTAGAAAAATTTAAGAATTGAAGAACAAGGAGTGGGATCCGGACATGTAGTAAAACACAGGAAAATGTGGTTTTAATGCCTTACATTGTGTGAGATATTTAGTAGAGGTCTCTGTAGGGTTGCCAGATAAAACACAAGATGCCCGATTAACTTTAAATTTCAAATAAACAATCATTTTTTTTTAGTATAAAGTATGTCCCATGCAATATTTGGGACATACCTAGATTAGAACTATTTTTTCATTATTTATCTGTAACTTAAAAGTAACTGGGCATCTGTACTTCTATTTTCTAAATCTGGCAAACTTAGGACAATTAAACTCCTTTTGATTGTAGCTTGATTAATTTCCCCTGACTACTTGGAGGTCATTTTCTGTGTAGCAGATTTTCCAGCAGACTTATTGTATTGGGGTTTAAACATTATTTACTTAAAACACAGTGCCACCTAGCTAGGCCTTTGCTATTTAGCTATTTCATACCCACTACAGGAAAGAGTCACTAAAGCAGTCACAATCCACCATGTATTGCTATGCAAAAATATTCAACATTCAGAATATTTAGTTACCTATTTCAAAGAATCCTATTCATCTAATGTGTATTTTCTCTGAACACACCCACCACAAACCCCCAGTCAGACAATCAGTGTTTCTTAAGTGCCTAAGACTGAAAGCTCACTTTCAAAGATTTGAGGTGAAAGAATTAGAAGAAAAAAAATATTTCTGTGGTGGAGAAACTCTGGCAAAGGATCCTAGGCAACTGAGATTATGGAGAAATTATGAGGTAGACCTGAGGAAGGAAACTTGAAAAATTTAGTCTCTTTGATCTTTTTGTCTAAGTACAGCCCTGTCTCTAGGCCTTTGCTACACTCTGGTTCTAAAATTAGAATTTCCCCTCTTAAAATAGACAGAATATCATTGAAGAAAATCATGATTTCTTGCAGATGCTCACCTGGTGCTGGGAAAGTTGGGTTCACCTGACTCCTAGCCTCCACTGGATTTCACTTTCCTACCCACTCCAGGGTGCTGAGTTCATTAAAGGCACAAAAATCCACAGTGAAAGCCATCTCTATTGAGCGTGATGATTTTACTATCATTAGTAAGATTCTGAGACCACTAAAGATGGCCTCAGAAGTGAGGCCAAAAATGAAGACACCTTTGGTTCTTGGTTAAGGAGTAATTTTTATATCTACACTTTCAATTTTCCCAATTTTGAGTCAGATAATATTTGCTATTAAAAGGTCTTATTCCTCCTTTCACATGATGGCATGAATTGAGGATCCCCACATCCCCCAAGAAAGTAGAGAGATTGACTAAATAATTTATGTGTGAATGTATTACATTAAAATATTTTTCAAAATTTCTGCCAGATTAATTGATTAAAAAAAAAATAGCTTCAGGGCTGAGATTGTGGCTCAGTGGTAGAGTGCTTGCCAAGCAAGTGTGAGGGCACTGGGTTCAATTCCCAGCACCATATAAACAAACTAACTAACTAACTAAAAAGATAAAGGTATTGTGTCCATCTACAACTAAAAAAAATATTTTAAAAAATTAGCTTCAGGGGGTTGGGCTGTAGCTCAGTGGTAGAGTGCTTGTCTTGTACGTGTGAGGTACTGGATTCAATCCTCAGCACCACATAAAAATAAACAAATAAAATAAAGGCATGCTTTCCATCTACAACTACAAAAAATAAAAATAAAAAAAATAGCTTCAGGCTGTTGTATATATTTGACTTACATCAAAGGATTTACTTAGCATTCTCTGCCTTTCACAATCATCAGCAAGTTTTTAAAGCACACATTGATTTACATGATTAAAATGCCAAGGTCTTTTATCTTTTCCTCACTACCCTCCAACCCCTCCCTCCGATTCCTGTACATGTTTCTGATTCACTTTCACAAATGCTGACTATATTGGACTCTATGTAATGTGCTTTTTACACTTATAAATAGACCAAACTGCTAAAAAGGGCACCACATTCATCATTTCAAAAGTTGAGCTACTTTTTGATCTACGTTGTCTGCTCTTAGCCTTAGGTTCAGCATACTAAGAACAGAGACTCTGATTTGACTTTGAGTTTCAACTTTGTTTCTTATCATTGATGTCAGCTACATTATTAAATTTAAGTGTTAATTATATATAAAATGGTTGATGATAATAATACTAATTATGCAGGTTATTTGTAGGAATTATATGAACAAATGCCTGAATAATACTAGTACATAATGAGTGATCAGTAAGTGCTAGCCCTTTTGTGGTTCCTGCCATTTGTTTCAATCTCCTCCTCAATGACAGTTCAACCTTCTTATGTACTACCTAGGTTCTCTGCTTTATGCTGTCCCTGGGACCATCTTGATTTTAACTGCCAGTCCTCTTTTTTTTCTCCTCTTTCCTGTCCCCTTCCCTTTCCATTCCCTTCTCTCTTTTTTCTTTTTCTTCCTTCCAGAATGACACTTATTAAGGGCTTTCTATGAGCCAGTACTATCTTGGGCATTGAGGATAAAATGATGATGAAAAGTGATGGCCCCTCAGGAGAATCCAATGAACTCTGAATCACTTTAGAGCAGCCTGACATAGAAGGGCTCCATTAAGTGTTCATTAAATAAATTAAAAGCAAACCTGAATTGTTGCTTTGTTTCTGATGCCTGAACACAATCTTATGTTCCATTAAGTGATCAGGCCCTGGCCAGTTGTGATAACAAGTTTGTTAAGTACTCTGGTCATTTCAGTATTGAGGGCCAAATACTTTTGCCATCTCATTTTCATTTGAGGCAAGGTGGGGAGACGAGCGCCAAGAACATCCCACTGCAGGCAATGGTTTCTGAAGTGCCACCCCCTGCTGGTAAGTTCCTTCATCGCCAATTGCTCATTTGGATCACTTTCATTGCTCTCTGTTGTTCTGGTCTGTGTTGTGCCTCTTAAAAATCCATGCTGCTCCATATCAGACCCTTCTGAGAAAAATGAACATGCTGGATTATCTCAGATTTTCCATTTCCTAGCTGTGGGAGTACTGAATTTTCACCTACTAGCTTTGCTTTCCATGCTGGACAAGCAGTGGACCCCATGCCTGCCCCCCACCTCATATCTCAGTTAGATCTACTCTGTGGACAACCCACCCACCCAGCTGTCATCATTTAAAAAGGAATAAGGTTTATTTCTTTTCAGTGTTCTTCTTTCTCATCAGAATACCTCAGAATGTCTACTTCTTAATGAATGTGTACATGAATATTCATAGAGTCTGTCAAGTAGATGTTAAGACATTTTTATGAATAATTCACAACAGACAATAGGTAAAATCAATCTCTGGGGAGTAAATGATGTGAACTTTAAGTTTTCCTTCTGCCTGTGACATCAGAACAGTAAAGAAGAAGATGCCCTAACTAACCTCTAGGAACAGTTTTATAATTTTTAATATTATAAACACTTCCTTTAAGTAAACCTAAACCTTAATTTGGAATAGGTTTGAATTTGCAAAAATATTGTCAATATGATACGAGAGAATTCTTTTACATCTCAGACTCAATTTACCTATTATGATCATTTTACATTAATTAGCAAGGCACATTTTCCACAGCTAATAAAGAGATTTATTACAATTAACTGAAGTCCATTTTTTATTCTGTTCCCTTAGTTTTTACCTAATATCCTTGTTGTGTTCCAAGATCCTATACAGGATTCCATATTTCATTTACTTGTGTCTCTTTACACTCTTCTTGGCCATAACCATTTCCCAGGCTTCTTGTTTGTGATAATCTTGAAAGTTTTGAGGAGTACTAGTCAGGTATTTCGCAGAATGTCTCTCAATGGATATATATATATATATATATAAAAAATTAATGATTACAATGGGTCTTTGGTTTTGGGAAGACCTCAGTGGTAAAGTGCCCTTCTCATCCCATCATATCAATGGTATATACTATGCATGATTTATGACTCAATATCACTTTGATTACCTGGCTGAGGTATCATTTGTCAGGTTTCTCCACCACAGAATACTTTTCTGCACACCATACTCTCTGCATGGAAGACACTACATGCAGACCACACATTAGGAACCGAAAGTTTACAGCCTCCCTGAGGTTGGTTCATTTTACCTAAATTATTCACAATTGCTCTGCATAATTTGTCTATTCTTCCCCCTATTAACTTATTTATTCAATCATTTATTTCCATCAGCATGGGATCTTTAGCGTTTATTTTAAACTTTGGGTTATAATAATGATAGTACATTATTTATATTCTTGCTCAAATGCTTCTATCTTTAATCATTGGGAGCTCTTTTAGTTGGGCCCTATGTCCCTTGGACACTCTGTCATCATGTGTTAAGGTGTTCAGGATACAGTGCCCCAGAATAGGACTTAGGCACTTGAGAAAACAGCAGAAGCAGAAAGTGCAGCCTTACCCTCCTCTTATTCTTTTCCCCTGAAGCATCTCATAAAAGCTTCATTCAGAGGCACTCTTCATAAACTCAGAGGAAAACATGGAGATCCCTTGAATAATGTAAGCAAACAGAACCAGCTGAGCTCTCCTCAGTTCATTATCCCTTGATCACCCACCCTTTGTCCAATCGAATTTCTCCAGAACTGTCCACACTTCATCAAGTCTAGATAGATCTCCCTCTTTCCTAAAGCTCTCAGGTTATGTAAAACTTAAATTAACTTGTATGTTTTTCTCTTGTTAATTGATCTTTTATTATAGGAGCCCCAGGCAAAAAACATTTCAATGAGTGAAGAAAATGTGACAATTTTTTTTCCAGTTTCTGTTTATTGCTTCTTTATGTCTGTGTTTCCTGCTCCCTTCCTAGAAACCAGCCATTTCTCCAAGGATCTCTATCAAAAAGGCAGATGCTTTTTATTGGAGAATGGTATTAAAATCAAGATACAGGCTCTGGTTGTGCTTATTGTAGCAAGGAACATCCTCTTCTATGCTATTTCCTTTAGTCACTAACAAGACATGAGGGAGCTAGCCATGAGGGTCATTCTCAGCAGGTGAGGTGCAGAAATGGATGGATTATAAGACACTTGGCACTAGAGAGAAGAGAGGTAATGTTAATGAGTAAACAATTGAAGATGGCACCTAGATGGTCAGCAAAGTATTCTGTCTGTAGTTAGAGTGAAGGATTCAGACAATGGAGAAATTTAAGACAGGGTCAAACAACTAACCCAGGAAGCTAGATCATTTTATAATGGAAAATATCAGCAAAGAGCCATTATTTTGTTATAGTTTTCATTACTAATAAAAAATGACAAAATACAGATAAGTTATTTGATAATTGTCTTAGACTTTACTTTTTTCATAAACAACTCTAAGAGATTTTTCAACTATCTGTGGTGATAATATTTATATGGTACATTTTAGCTTCTTCAGAACTACCACACTATGTTTCCCATTTTATTCTCAACCATCTGTGTGGTGAGATAAGTAGTATTTACCTCCCTTTTACAAATGAGAAAATTGTGGGACAGGATTTAAGTAGCTAGCTTGAGGCCATCTTTTTTAGCAGTGGAAATAAAACTAAAAGTTTACTGTCGATCTCATGTTCTTCCCAGGGCCTAATCCAAGTTTTCTCAAGCTGGGTACAATGGCAATTTGGGACCTGATGCAGGGGCCACTGAGCAGCTGTCCTTTACACTGTCAGGCATTTATTAACACAGGGCATTTACCTGCAGGAGGCCAGGGATACACTTCCCAAGTTGTGACAACAAAAATATTTCTAGACATGCCCAGTTGTCCCTTGGGAGACAAAATTGCCCTCATTAGAGTACCATTAGCCATAGTTCATAATCTACTTTTAAGCAATAAAGACGCAGATACCTCACCCCCAAAATTCAGCAGTGTAGATATGAAATATCTGAAGATGTAACGTCTATATTTTAATATAATGTATGAGCTGTGTGTCATAGCTGATTATTTCATTCACTAAATTTCAAGAGGTGCTTTTTAAGATACAAGGCCTCATTTACAACAGTAATTTAGTATAGCTATTATAAAGGTGCTGAGTTTAGGATTGTAGATTAAAATAGGATGAGGTTCAGTCATATTATAACATATGATATTAGGATTTCAGTCAAGGTCAATCCATCGGGTGGAAAGGCATTGTTCTCCACAGGGCGATTTAAACTATAATTTGACTTCATTATGTAAATAATACCGTAGATGTACTTGTTAAACATGTGATAGATGTAAAGGAATGACTGAAATATAAATTTTAATTACCACAAATTTGCACATTCTAGATTTCAGTTTCCCACATTCTCTTTTAATCTCACATTTACATATATGATTTTTTTACATAATAGTAATCATAGGGTATAATTTGAATCTTTTTTTAACTTCAAATTATATCATAAACATTTTTTCTCATTGCTCCATAATGTGCATAATTATAATTTAATGACTACATAGTATTCTGTCTAATTGGTAAGTCATAATCCATTTAACCATTCCCCTATTGCTGTATATTCAGGTTGTTTTTTTGCTATCATAAATAACTCTGCAACAATCATCTTTGTGATTATTAAATTATATTACTTTTGGAGACAGATTCACAGGAATGAAATTATTGAGTCAAGGTTATGAGCATTTTAGTGGTTCATGAAATGCAATGCCAAATGGCTTTCTAGCAGGATTTGCATTGCCAGCAGAAATATAGGTTTGCATTAGTTATATTACATTCTTTTCAGAATTAGGCATTTTAATCTTTTTTCCTTCCTGTGTTCTGTAATTTAATCATTGTGAAATTTACTTTGAATCTTCTTTTGTCGGGGCTAATAATCTAGGGTATAGGGGAAAAGAAAAGAAAAAATTGATTGGATGCTCACTCTGGCCATTACTGCATCAGGACACTTGCATTAATTGCCAAGAACATCTACCCTACCTCTACCTCCCCAGGCCAGTGTCTCTCAATGCCCTTATCTTGCTTTACATTTCTTCATAACATTCAAAAGTAATCCAAAATTACATTGTCCATTTATATTACTCTGTATTTTACTGATTCTTACAGTAAAATTAAAACTTAGTAGAGACAGGAGAATCTTTCTTTTTCTTTTTCTTTCTTTTTTTTTTTTTTCATAGCTAACTGATTTCTGGGACAGTACCTGACTCATAGTAGGGACTGGGTGAACATTGTTGAATGACTGTATGAAGAATTTAATTAATTTTGATTTATGACCATATCAATTCTGACAGATGGTCATTGGGGCTATTTTTCAAATGTCTCTCCCTTTCCTTCTCCACTCGATTGCATTCAAGCAGGCTCATGCAATTTTATTTGGTAAATGAAACGTGAGCAGAAGGGATATGTGTCTTTTGTGGGGTGTACTATTTAGGAGCCAAGCATATCTCCACACAGGTCTTTCTGTCCCTGCCACAATTAGTATGTAAGTTCCAAACAGTTGCTTCTCTGCCAGTCTGGATCTCAATTTAGAATAGATATTAAAGAGATCAATACTTTTGAATGACACTGGAGACATATGCAGTATGAACCCCAAATACACACTAATTCCTTGGGGCTGAGATTTTGGAGTTGTCTGTTACTATAACATAATTTAGTATAACCTCACTGCTATACATTAGTAGGTTTAAAGAATGTGGTCTAAAATCACAGAGCTGGCCATGGAGAAGCTAAGATTCAGACAGGACTCTGTGTCTTCTCTATTATTCCTGAATACTTTCAGGTTAAATAGGTGCATTAGTTTTCCAGGGCTGAGTACCACAAATTAGGTGGCATAGATAACAGAAATTTATTATCTCACCGTTTTAGTCAGCTTTCTTCACAGCTATGACAAAAAGGCCAGACCAAACAACTGTAGAGGAGGAAACGTTTATTTGGAATCTTAAGGTTTCACAGATCTCAATCCATAGACAGCAGGCTCCATTCCTCAAGAAGAATGTGTCAGGGGGAAATAGCTCACATGGTGATTAGGAAGCCTAGAGAGAGGGACTCCACTTGCCAGATACAAATGTATATCCCCAAGCCACACCCCAATTCCCACCTCCTCCAGCCACACCCTACTTCAGTAGTAACTTCAGTTACTACTCAGTTAATCCCTATCAGGAGATTAATTCACTAATTGGGTTAAGACTCTTACAACCCAATCATTTCTCCCCTGAACCTTCTTGCATTGTCTCACACATAAGCTGTTGGAGGACACTTCATATCCAAACCATAACACTTACTATTCTGGAGGATAGAAGTTCAAAATGAAGGTGTCAGCAGGATCGGTTCCTCCTCAGGGCTGTGTCTCATCCTGTCATCCAGCTTCTGAGAGTTTATTGATCTCAATCTTTGGCATTCTTTGAATGTGAAAGATGTCACAGAAGTTTCTGATGTCAATTTTTAGACTTCATCTTTACTTGGCTTTCTGGATGTGTCCAAACTTCTACTTTATATGAGAATGCCAATCATAACAGTTTGGAGCCCACCCTATTACAGTGTGACCGCATCTTAAATAATTGTATCTACAGCTACTCCATTTCCAAATCAAGTCACATTCTAAGGTACTGAGGATTAGGACTTCAACATATGAACTTAGAGTGGAAAACTGCAACATATGAAATAGGAATAAAGGTGCTTATTCTATAACTCAGCATGAAATCGTCTATATACACATACATATGCATATATATATATATATATATATATATATATATATGAACGTAAACAAGGTACCATGAGTTTATGTAGGATATAAACAGTCTATAACATTTATGTGACAACATTTATAAGATAATTTAGCTTACTATTGCTTCTGATATCCTTACAGTGTTCCTGGAAATTTGTGGAATTAGAAACAGTAAGTGATAATGCAAAAAATGGGAGTGAAAATAGCAATGTTATTTTTGAATATATATATTGTTAAAATGAACAGTGTTGGAGTTTCAATTGATGATGACAGCTGTTGTGTACATATGTCTTCAGTATTTCATGATTAGCACTGAGTATTCGGAATAAATATAAAGGCATTTGAAATGGTATGGCTACGATCCCAGATACTATCACCATATGTCTTATGAATTTCCCATTTAAAACTACCAGGTTTATATCATTTGACTTATTGATCTAATATACAAGTTGCTGGCCTATAACACAAAGCACTGAACTTCAAATAAAGGAAGCTAGCCAAAAGAGCTTGAAATTCTCATTGCATTGAACTTGCACAGTCATTGCAATTTAGGATCCCCAAAGTTTAGGTTTACAATAAAACCGTTTTAAAATTCACCCATATGTTAATATCATTCTGCAAGAGAGCAAATGTAATTATTTGGGCTCTTTCTATAGGGGTTCTTGCAGATTTTACTCCAACAAGGCATTTGCAAATCTAATGTTTCATGTTTTTACTTGTAGTAGTGAGGGAAAAAGTACTCAACTTCAAAATATACTTACCCAGCAGTTACATAGTCATGGTCCCATGTTGGGGACTGTCTGGAATCAGAAGTATTACATACAAATCTACAGTAACAGCAGCAAAAGCATTTATCACAAAGACCAAACATTTAATTTCATGAGAGAAGTGTGCACTTTACCCTAAGTGACTTAAGTTGGCATTCTTATCTGTGATCTGTTGGCATCTTTTAGTTCTTTCATGGGACATGAACATAGGAGATGAAATTTCAAGACAGGGTATTTATGGAATGAATTTGGCCTCTTCTGCTCACCTAAATATATGCATTCAAAGCCAAAACATCCAGTGTGACTGTGATGGGAGGTAGATCTTTTAGGGAGCAATTAGATTTCAATGAAGTCATACAAGTGGGGCCTTAATCCCATAAAATTGGGGTGTTTATAAAAAGAGGAAGAGACACCAGAGATTTTCTCTCTTCGTTTGCACACAGAGAAGTCAGTTGTGTGCAACCCAAGCAGGGAGTGTTGAACAAAACTGCGACTGCTCATACTTTGAAATTGGTCTACCAGTTCCAGAACTGTGAAAAAATAAATATCTATTGGGTAAGTCCAGCAGTGTGTTTTATTCTGTTGTGACACCCAAGCTGACTAATGCAATAGCAGACTGGAGGCAGGTGAGGAAATTTCTAGGACAGACAGTTTTCAAAACAAAAAATAATGGGAATAAACAGCAGAGGGTAGAGAATATCAGTAGAAGGTGAATACTGAAAAAAAAATCAAATAAACACATCTTCTGAGATTTATTTATTTATTTATTTTTAAGTCATGGGAATAAACTCCTCCATAGAGCTCTTTATAACTCCAAAGAGCTTTAGTTTATTAGAGTACCAAAAGAAATGATTCATATTTGAAAGGCTGGGCTGGCTGGATTCCACATGTGTACGTGCTAGAACAGAATGTGAGCAATATCATTTTAAAAGGTTGTTAAATATTAACTTATCTGGGAAAAAATATTTCTCCTAATTACCATTCCTCTCTTTCCAATGAATTATCTGAATAAATGAGATGACACTTGAATACAAATATTTCTAAACTATTGATAAGACCATTATTTCTTGATTGGGCAATAAAAAATAAGTAATCAAATAAAGAAGAATTAAATTATAGCATTTGCAGATAAATGAACGGAACTAGAGAATACTATTCTAAGCAAAATAAGCCAATCCCAAAGAACCAAAGGCCAAATATTTTTTCAGATATGCGTATCCTAATTCACAATAGGGGTGGAGAGTGGGGAGAATAGAGCTACTTTGGACTACAGAGAGGAAACTGAAGGGAGAAGAGGTGGCAGGTGGTAGGAATTAATATATAGTAGAATGAACCGGACATTATTACCATTTGTATATATAGGATTACATGACCTGTGTAACTCCACATCATGTACAGCCAGATGAACAAGAAGTTATACTCCATTGATGCATGATGTGTCAAAATGCATTCTACTGTCATGTATAACTAATTAGAACATATAAAAAATATATTTTAAAAAATTTAAAACATTGACAGGAGATGTGAAGTTCTAATTGTTCTGTATTACTATAAAATATAGATAACATTTCTTTTAAAAATAAATTTTATGTATATATGAGGTTTTGTACACACACAGGGTTCTGTGAATGTTTTTTGTGTGTGTATATAAACATCCCTATATATACATATAGATTATTCCTCACTTCATACAGTAGTATGGGACCATAAAGATGACTACACAAGCTGAAATAATGCAAAGTGATCCTAATAAGCAATGGAAATACATTTAATCTACTACCTTTAAAATTTTTGTTCAAAACTTGAAAAACTATCTTATTGACAGTTTTAAATTTGGAAAATGAAAAAAAATGCTATTATTTATTCATTACACTTCAACTTAAAAAAAGAATTAAACATTTCTTTTCTTTCCCCCCAAAAATATTAATTAGTTCTGTTACGGATTTGATGTTTGTGCCCTTCCCTCCAACTCATGTTGAAGCCCCAGTCCCTAGTGTGATGGTGTTTAGAAGTGGATCCTTGGGAGGGAATTAGGCTTAGGAGAGTTCATGAGAGTTCATGACAGTGGGTCTCTCAGAATGGAGTTAATGCCTTTCTAGGAAGGGAAAGAGACCAAAGCTTAAGTGCTCTGTCTCTCTCCCTTTCTGTCTCCTCCCTTTCTCTCCACCATTTGAATATATAACCAAATGACCATCACCTGAGTTCAGTTATGCTGTCTGGCACCCCGATTTTGAACTTCTGGCCTCCATAACTGTGAGAAATAAATGTCTGTTATTTAAACCACATCTATGGCATTTTGTTTTAGCATCCCAAGCTGATGCAGGTTGGAACAATATTTGCTGCCTTCCTATCATAAAACTTACAATATGGAGCAAGTGTCTTTTTTATGTCTTGGCTAATTGTCACATTCCTCTGTGAATTCAGATCAGCTACCAATGTTTCATTCCTTTTACTTTGAGTGTTGTGAAGTATCTCCAAGAGTTTCATCAATGGAAGTTTCCTTCAGACTCACTTCCTGCAGGACATCATCTTCTTGTTCACCATGGCCCTTTCCTCACTCACTTCATTAGCTTTCATATCTCACTGGCTATACTTCAAGTTTTTCAGATAGTGATGATGGTGCAGACATTCCCACGGTTAGCTGTGTCTTCTAGAAGTCTATGTTCTATTTCAGTTTCATTTTTAGCTTTATCACTTTTTCCTTTGCCGATGTTCTACCTTTGTTGATCAAATCCTCTTTAAATTATGAACTTTGTAAAATGTCATGTGGATTTCACACTTCTACGAGACAAGGAGTCAACAAAACCACATTCTTGGCTGTGTGTGTGCACAGAATGATAAGTGTTCAGTGATCAATCTGAATGAAGTCACATGATTGGTCCCTGAACATATTTGCATATATTATTTACCTAGTGATTGGTAGACTGAAGAGTTGGTAGCAGAGTTTTGCCTTATGCAATTAACCATAGTTACTATATCATAATTATTATTTGAATCCTATTGTTGGGGAAGTGATATTTTAAGTTAGACTCTGTTAACTGAAAGCTCTAAAAATCAGAGTTGCTTAAATCAAATGTGCATACACATATACCCACACTCACACACATAACAGCATATGTATTATCAATATATCACAGCCTTATATTTTATTTTCCTATTCTTTTGGCCTAGATGTTTCTTCTTCTTCTTTATTTTATTTTTGCATATAAAATTATGTATCTTCCCCTTATTACATATAGGAGAAGACTTAGCAAGTTTATCTCTAAATAAAAGTCTCAGCATGTTCCCTAAAACTCTTAGTTAAATACAGAATAGATAGTTCTCTAGCCAGTCTATCACAAGGGCATTGTGGGGCTCTAGCTGGTGACTGGTGGGGTGGTCATCATTGCTCACATGTAATAAGCTTGATTTCTGTCATCATTTGTGGATTTCTTATGTTTGCCAGAATCCATTAATACTCAAAAAGTTGAGGAACTCAAGTTGGGGACAGCACTTGAACATTTAGCAGCAGTAAAATTTGTGATAAATTTGACATAAAAATATTCCTGTTGTCCTCTACCTGTTTCTCGATCCACCCTGTGTAATAAGATCATAGTTCCTCCCTCAGTCCTTGAATCTTAGCCTTGGGACTTGCCTTGGCCAACTGATGAGGTGGCCAAGGAGTGGTGTGCCAGGACCTTGTACATTTCTGCTCTCTCACTCTGCCCAGAAGCTGAGCTAATCTGATGAGATTTTAGGGATTACATAAAGAAGAACTCAATTGTTCCTGGCAAAGCTATCCCAGACCAATAGACAGCCAAGTGAACACTACATATGTGACAGAGTCCAGTCAAGATCAGCACAGTCACCAACCCAACTGTGGATGCCTGAATGAGCATCAAAATGGGTTGGCTGAAGCATATCGTGTGAAGAATCATAAGTGCTTATTATATATAGCATTTTAGGGCTTTAAAATGCAGCAATCATTGAAAAATACAATGTTGTTTATGGAGCCAGTGATTCTTTTTTTTTAATATTAGCCATTGCTGTAATCTATAAAAATGTCCTTTGCTCAGCCCCAGAGTAAAGATCAGATTAGCTCCTAGACCACTCTCTCACTTTAACTTTAAATAAACCTTTTAGAGCTCCATCATTGTAACTTCTGAACCATACAATTAAGAAAGGCGGGGTCATGCCTATCTTTCCAATTACTGATGAGTCAGCACATTACAAATTATCTAGTATACAGAATCACTCGATAATTATGCTAAATGAACGAAAGCTAATAGTTCTTATGGATAAGGAGCAATGCCTCTAAGGAAACCTGATTGATATTGAAAGTGTCTCACTATTTTGGAAAGTTCTCCTTTTTAATAAAAAGGACCTGAACAGACACTTCTCAGAAGAGGATATACAATCGATCAACATATATACGAAAAAATGCTCACCATCTCTAGCAATCAGATAAATGCAAATTAAAACTACTCTAAGATCCCATCTCACTTTAGTCAGAATGACAGCCATGATGAAGACAAACAACAACAAGTGCTGGCGAGGATGTGGGGGGAAAGGTACACTCATACACTGCTGGTGGGACTACAAATTGGTGCAGCCAATTTGGAAAGCAGTATGGAGATTCCTTGGAAAGCAGGGAATGTAACCACCATTTGATCCAGCTATTCCTCTTCTCAGACTATACCCAAAGGACATAAAAACAGCATACTACAGGGACACAGCCACATCAATGTTTATAGCAGCACAATTCACAATAGCTAGACTGTGGAGCCAACCTAGATGCCCTTCAGTGAATGAATGGATAAAAAAAAAGTGGCATATATAAACAATGGAATATTACTCAGTACTAAAAAATAATAAGATCATGGCATTTGCAAGGAAATGAATGGCATTGGAGCAGATTATGCTGAGTGAAGTTACCCAATCCCCAAAAAACAAATGCCGAATGTCTTCTCTGATATGAGGGGAGGGGTGACTCAAAATGGGGTAGGGAGGAAGAGCATGGTGCTAAGAGCCACAGCCAAGTAATATGATGCATGGCACTTTTGGTTATAAGGTGATGCCAGCTAGCCATTGAGATGATATGATTATGTTAAGATTTGCATTCATATGGATATTGGACTCCTGCTGTTCACCTCTGCCTGCTATGGGACTCCTGGAGAGTTCCCATTGGTTGGGGAAGTACAGTAGGAGGGAATTCTGGGGCAGGAAGTTGTTCTGGGGTTCCGGTAGAACACCACCGCGTGGGTGGACCGCGTGGGTTGACCGCGTGGGTGGACCGGCTTCTTCCCTCGTGTATGGGGTATTGGCGGCATTTTCAAAAATAAAGTTTTGTTCCTGCTTGAGTGGCTCGTGATTCTGTGCCCAGCCAGACTGCGGCAGCATGGGAAGAAGATTACCTCTAGATAGGGAAGCGAGGTGGGAGGGAAAAGGAGGAAGAAGGGAAATTGCATGAATGGTGGAAGGAGACCCTCATTGTTATACAAAATACATGTATGAAAAAAAAAAGAATAGCATTACCTTAGATTAAGAAAAGAGAAGTGATGGGAGGGGAGGGGAGGAAATGGGGGGATAGGAAGGATAGTAGAATAAAACACACATTATTATTACTGTGTGTATATATGTGACTGCATGACCAATATGATTCTGAAACCTGTAAACTCAGAAAAATGAGAAATTATATCCCTTCTGATTCAAATGTATGATATGTCAAGGTCATTATACTGTCATTTGTAACTAATTAAAACAAATTTTAAAAGAATTCAATTAAAATGCTTTTTATTTTTCCTCTTGAGGAGAAAAATAACTCCTCCTTTTCTACAAGTTATGGTGTTTCAGTAAAAAAAAGGAAAACAGAAATACATTTATAAATGCAATAATATGAAGGAATGGCATCTGGCAGCATCATTCTTTTCTTAAGAATGACATCTTTAGAATGATGTCATGAACTCGGGAGTTTTCATTGAATGCTAGGTGTGATTATATGTCCAGTCATCTATATTTTCTTGTTTGTAGCTCTTTATGACCAAGGGAACAGATTTGAAAGATGACAATCTGAGCTTAGAATTTAGACCCTATAATGCATTCTGGACTCACAAGAATTGGGATTGGAGGAGCAGACATGTTTTACATAAATGCAGCTATGTCCCTACTGTACTAAGAACTGCCTAGAATCTTAACTGAAAGGGGCAGAAGGGAATAATCTGAATATCTTATTTTTCTTCTTCAAAAAGATTCACTCACATGTAATCTGTAACTGATATTTTCAAAGAATTTTAATTCATAAGATATCAGAAAGGTAATTCCAAGCAAATTGTAAGGTCAATTTTTACAAGGTATAAATAGAACCATTTGGTATAAGTCCAGAGCAACTTTCTAGAACATAAAATCAAATTTTAATAAATGGTGCCCTATAGGCAGGTGGAGATATTTTACATTCTTTCTGTAGTGCTTTGCCATGCAATGGAGGATGATTATAGAGTGGATTATATGCCTGCCCAGTGACTCAGAGTTTCCTGGGGTTGGTGGTTTGTAAATGAGGAATTGGTAAGATGCCAGGATGGCCCTAGGGATCAGAGGGCCATTTATTGCCCAAAGAACTGGTTTAACCTGACCCTTTGTGAGCCATTTCCCATTTCTGCCCAGTTAATCTGAGGAGTCTGACTTCCATGCACATTAGCCAGCATTCTTCCGTCTTCCACCCCCAGTGAGGACCAACACACAAGGAAAAAAACTCATTTTCAAAATTCAATTTTTAAAATTTTATTTGAAAAATACAATACACAGCAGAGAATTATTTTCTCCCCTACTGCTCTTTTCACAAAAGAAACTATATGGTAGATGTAACTGAGATATTTGGCTAGGATAGATCCTGAGAAAAGAGAGGCCCAGCTAGAAGTGGAATAGACAAAGTCTGTCAAAGAAGGTTCACCTCTCTTTTAACATAAAAGAGCCTTTTAAGTTATCTTAGGAATCAGATAAAACATGTGCAGAATTTCTGCCATGCAAACAGAGACTACTGAAATTTTCAGGTTAACCAATTTATACTGACCTGGGCCCCAAGTGAGTAGAATAAAAAGGAAATGTCTTTATCTGAAAGATATGTGTTTATCTGCTTTTGCTAGACTATGTATGTACATATTTACATATTAATACTTTCGTAAAGGTATTTTTCATTATTCTAAGTAATAGCATCAGGTTAAAGTCTCTTTTCTGGCCTTTGCCCTATTTGCATGTACCTTTTTTGTTCTTTTTTTTTTTTTTTGATCATTCATCACACAATCATGGGCCTATGATGTATAAATATTAGAAATGACCTTACTCTGATTCTGGGTTATATCTGAGTTTTGAGAATTTATAACTCCTGCATTCAGACAGGTTTAGCAAGGTGCAAATATGCAATACTGACATACTCATATAGCCAAGGCTTCCACCAGAAAAACATGCCTGCTTGGATCCTTGGGAAGCTAACGAGGAACCAAAGGAAATAACCAAACTCTGGAGGCCTTGCTGGTAACCCTGCTTCTAAAAAATTAGGACCATCCCCCTTACTGCCATTCCCAGTAAGTAAATCCCACTGCTGCCATTGCCTAAGTCTTTGAAGACAGTCAGGCATTTAAAGCTGTTCATGCTCTAAATTTCCAGCAGAAATGAATCACTACAGAGATCTAAACTGGTAAAAATAGAGATTTTTCTTTATTTGGCCCTAATAGAAGGGTTTTAACTCCTACAACGTTGGAAATGGGCAAGTGACATCCATTTGGGGAACAATGAACAAGTATTTGATTATCCTTATTTGCAGATTTCTGTCGAATTATGGAGTCAATTAAAACTCACTTTCTTTCAAGATTTGCTTCAGCCAATTCAACACCTGCTCAGGGGAGCCAAAATAACTCAGGTTAGCTTTAAAGATTGTGAAGTCACCACCAAGAAGCACCTCTTCCTTAGATTATAGTGATGTTCACCCTGAATTCCACATGCTCGGTGTCAAAGATGTCCTGCCCACCCCGGGGGCCTGTGGGAGAGGGCGCAGGAGACACATTTGATTCAGGCTTCACATTCAAGGAGAATCTGATATTTGTTTTAAAATAGGCTACTGTAGAGTTGCTTTTGAAAAGTGTTCATTCTTAAAAAAGTAAACATTTAAAATACGGCAGAGCTTTTGTGACCCTCTTTTGGCATATCTGTATTTTTAAAACAGAGGTTGTTGCAAAGAACTCTACTGACCTCTGAATGGATTCAGCATTCAAAATGGCATGGCCATGATGGCATATTTGAAAGAAATATAAATCTGGGGTCCAAAGATCTGAATTGAAGTTTTAACTCTGCCTCTTTCTAGTTGCCTGGGATTGGACATGTTGTTTACCCTGTCTTGGCTTTATCTTTCTCATCTATAAAACAAAGCCATACTTTTAACATGTACATGGGGATATTATGAAATTGGATGAGACAATTACTGTTAATGTATTTTTGCATTTTAAAGCACTACACAAATGCAAATTAAAATACGTTAATCATATTTCTAGAATTTATATCATTAAAATTGTGTGTCAGTATGTGGTTCTTTCCTATTTAAATTATGTGGAATCTTGGCCAGTAAAAAGTAATCTAAGGAGGGAGCTTATAATCACTTGAGGACATTGTTACCAATGTAAAACTATTCTGTAAGAAGTTATCAGTGCTGGATTTACTCATGTAGTTTATCCTAATTGCTACCTGCCATCAAAAACTATTAGTCAACAATTAAACCACAGCTGTCAGGAGAAAAAGTCCAAATAAATAATTTTTAATTATGATACATTACTTATTACAGTAAAAATTGGCATTTTCCCCTTCAAAAGCAGAAGCACCAGTCTTAGAATGTATGCATGAATGGTATTTTAAGTGAAATATAGTATAATATAATGTGCAAACATTATTTTAGTATAAGACATACTTTCTAAAAGTAATTTCACACACTGAATTCTGTTAGAATGGAAAGAATGTCATGCTGAATAATAAAATAAAACCCCCCATGACTTTCAAAGTCCACTTCAAATTAAATATGGTATACTGCTGAAGAGATATATAAAAAATTAAAAAGCTTAACTAGCCAAAAATCAAATTAAATATGGTATACTGCTGAATAGATATATGAAAATTAAAAAGCTTAACAAGCTCAAAATAGAGGGTTTTCTTATACAAATATGACTCATGTAGAAGTTTCTTTTTCACATAGTTGCAGAGATTCTTTGAGAAACTAAAGTGAATATTTTATTTAAGAATTAATTTTTCATCTGATCATTTCATTTTTATTGAGCACCTAATCTGTGCTGCTAGGCTTTGTTGCAGATGTTGGAGATACAGAAAAGAAAGACACAGTCCTGCCCTCGAGGAGCTCACAGTCTAGTGGGGGAAACAGATAGGTTGACATTGATTTTAAAATTATAAAAATTATTAGACAACTTTATAAACTTCTATTGTAATCAAACAAACTTTGGGTGTTACGAATGGATGGTAAAAAGGGATGATGTCCAATGCAGGGAAAAACCATCTGCTTCAATATCATGTGACTTCCGCGAAGGCGGTGATGTGGTTCTGCAAAAAGAAGCAATTACGAAGTCAGTCTTGGGAAAACTGGTTCTGTAAAATATTTAGAGCTTTTACTTATCATCATTAGCCTAATACAAAACTTCAGCTCGAGGATGTTTAGCTTGCCAAAACGTACAGTGTTATTCAACTAAAATCTATGTATTATTACGTAATTTAGCTGCTAATTATATTTTATTCAATATTCTTAATTAACTGAATAGATTAAAATGTTATATCTGCTTTATTCAAAATTAACACCAAAATTTGGAGAGATAAAAATGGCAATGCCAGACACGTTAATATTCTGTTCAGTGTTAATGGAATTTTAATGCTGCCTGTTGGAGTTTCAGATTAATTGCTCCCTGTGAGACAGATGGCGTAGAATGAGGTGGTGAAATGCTCAGACTGAAGTGGCATTTGTTAGTTGACAAAAATCTACTTAAATATCTTATTTTTGATGCTTGAATTTAGATTCCAGACTGCAATATCTGTTTTTTACTTCATCCATAAAATTCTTGATAGAACTTGGGTTTTTTTAAAAGCAATAAATTATATATGGAGAAAACCTGAGGAATGACTAATATTTAAATAGCATCAGGCATGCAATAGGCCAGGTCATGGCTGCTGGAATATTGCAGTGAAAATTGATATTACATAATTAATCATGCCACGTTTGGGATTATGTCAAGATCTAACACGAATGACAACTTTTACAGAAAACAGCAACATGACAAAAGGGCTCCACCATCACAGTACCCATTTGGAATGCTTTTAATAGTAGTTGTCACATTGGCTCTTTATAATATAATGGTATCATAAACAGAATTTCATATAATGAATGCATGCCATGAAATGTCTTCAGCATAAATTTAGTTCATTTCCAGTTAAAGTGTTTTAACCAGTTAAAACACACTTAAAATGTATGTGAAGATGAAAATGTATTTTCATTGAATTTAGGCATATTAAACAGCAAGAATGTGACTGACTATAATTTAAGGCATTGTTTTCTAGACTTGACCCATTTAATGCTAGAGAAAAACAATATTAGCAGAAGTCAGAAGTAAGCAGAGCACGCTGGCTGCTTCATGGAGTCCTGATAACATTTTAGAAATTTTAATTTTCCATTTAGATAATGCATGATAAAAAGGTTGGGAAATTCAGGAATTTATTGCCACGTTTTCCTTCCAAAAGTGCAGGCATGACATTGGGACGAGAAACAGTTTTCAGAGTTATATAATCCACTATGATTGAATAAAAACCATACGAATTGTGGAAAGAATACATCTTCGCTTTATTTCCAGTGTCCCTGTGGGAACTTGAAATCAGTGAACTGAGAAAATACAATCTGATATAGAGTGTTTCAGTACAAAACTGACATTAGTGTTACACCTCTGGACAGGACCTAGAATTAAATAATTGCTAGAAAGTTAAGATAAAAATTGAAGATTAATCAATCAGTGGCAAATGATGGGTGGGGAAGGAGTAAAGAAGAGACACTAAGAGAGAGGAAAAGACATAAAAATGAACAGAAAATAGTGTTCTGAGGCCACTGGTATAGGCTCTTAGTGTTCCAGCTGTTGACCCAGATAAAGAGGGGACCACAGGCTCATTAAAATTGCTGAAGATAATTCTAAGTGAAGGTGACAACCAACACTCTAGTGGGTAGAATTAGATGTCTGGTGATCTTAATAAGGCACAGAAATCACTAGAAACAAGCTATGGATGAGCAATGCAAAGCTTGACAGAAGCAGAGAAAAGTCAAGTTCACAAGTGTCAGCTGGAGAAAGTACTTGAAGGGTGTGGTCACTGTAGGGGGCCACATAAATGTAGGTTATCATTTAACCTGGATGTGATGAAAGGTAAAAGGGGGCTGAACATAATCAGTAAGAGCAGACCTAAATTGGGACCATCTCAAAAAAAGTAATGTAAAATCACAATATGCTATGATTTGAATGTATCACCCAAAAAATAGGAGTTGGAGATTTATCCTCAATACAACAGCACTGGGAGGTGGAGCCTAATGAGGTAATTAGGTCACAAGGGTGGGGCCTTCATGCACGATTAAGGCGATTATTGTGGCAGTGAGCTGGTTATAAAAGGGCAAGTTCAGATCCCTTCTCTCTTCCTTCTCTTTCTCTTTGCTTCCGACATAGGATGATGCCACTTGAAGGCACTTTCCAGATGCTGGCCTCTTGATCCTGGATTTCCCAGCTTCCAGGACTGTAAGCCAACAGATTTTTGTTTATTATAAACTAACTGGTCTTTAGAATTCTTGTATACATGCCTTAGTAATGAGGTATTAAACATACAACTCTAAGTGTGCTATTGAGATCCAGAAAATGTTGGGATTCAAGGTTGTGATTTAAAATCACATGCTTTAGTGGCTATTCCAAACCAAGGAATATTACCCTTTCCTCCATGCCAAGTCATTATTAATTTAAACTACAAGGGAAACAGTTTATTTCCAGACTAACTACATTTTTAGATCCCAGGGTTCTTTCCTCTTAATTAACACTCTTTCCATTTCATATCACATATAAGTTTTAACATCTGAGATGATTTTCCTATTTGACAGGAATTAGAAGGATCCCACTTGGGGCTCATCATTTAAGTTGGCTGTGGTTAGCAGAGAGCTATAAACATATGAAAATAAAATATTGAAGTGTGCATAGGGAAGAAAGGGAAATTTAATATGATCTCAGTACATAAAAAAATTGCACAGAGAGGACAGGGGTCTCTTTATCAACTTCATTGTTTAAGAGCAAATGAATCTATACTCTAAAATGAAGGAGATGGATTATCTTCTTGTTTATTGCAGGCTTTTAAAAATAAGATTATTTTTCTTCTAGCACAAGGGTGATTTCCCCTGTAGGAATCTAGAGAAGGGACCAGATTATTATATAACAAGAAAATTATGTTACCATCTGAAATTTTATATTACACAATATTCATCAATAAGGTATGTAAATACACACTTTGAAATATACAGATGTAATAATTCACATGAAAGAAATTATGATATTGCTCACCCCCCCCACTGATGTTTTTCTCAGTAATACAAAAAAACAAAAAACAAAAAACAACTGCATTTACTATTTCCACATCATGTAAGTTGATGAGCATTGGGCTCATCAAGCCAGATGACAACGGATTTTTCCTTTTGTGTGAATTGTTCTTTTGTTGTTGTTACCGGGATTGAACCCAGGGGCACTTAACCACTGAGCCACATCCCAAGCCCTTTTAATATTTTATTTAGAGATAGGGTCTCACTGAATCTGCCCTTGAACTCAGGATCCTCCTGCTTCAGCTTCCAATGCTGCTGGGATTAGAGGTGTGTGCCACTGTACCCAGGTAAATTTGTGTGAAATCTTAGTTATGCAATACTAAATCTTATTTCTGGAAGACAGTACAAACAAGCAGTAGGCAAACCAAAATCTCATGCATAGAAGTAAGTGGTCATATAATTTATCCGTACAATTTCTGGTGCTGTTCACAATTACACATACCAAAGGCTTAAAGTGAAGATGATAGAACTGCAACCCAAGTAGGTAAAGTTTGGAATATAATACATGAACTATCCATTAGAAAGTGTTCACTCAGATCAACAGAAAGCATGGAGCAAAATACTGAGTCCAGTCCTTGAGTGCAGGGGTCCCATGGAAAAGCAGGTACTTCATTTCTAAGACATCTTTTGGATTCATAAATTTGGAAAATTCTAAAACCTATAGCATGTCCATTTTTAATGCTCTAAATTCTACATGAAAATCTATTTTACTATTTATTTTTCCCCTCCCCATTTACAGAAATTATGCTCTGCAATGAATTTAAAATGCTATTTAAACCAGATTATCATTTATTTATGGCATAAACAATTGGTGATGACTTGCCACCTGAGATTTGCCACTCACCACTTCCTTTTAAAAAAATAGGGGAAATGAGGAGAGAAAAAATAAAAACATTACTCTAGAAAAGTATGCCGAATTAAAGCTATATGAAAACAAAATGTGAAAAGCCATTATTAAGGGACTATTTACTTAAGGAATTTTAAATTCTCTTTAATAAGTGAAAAATAAAAATATTTGAAAAATTAACAATAATTACAAGCAATCTATAGTGTCTAGGCCTCTTTTGGTTGTAATGGAATTCTGCACAGAAGGACACATTTTTCCGTATTTGCTTTTGCTTTGCAACCCAATTCAAATTCCAGTGCGCTCTAGCGCACATACGTTTATTGCCTTAAGTGAAGGTGTTCACAGTGGCTTACTCCTATTATCCAGCTGAACAGCCTGGCCAGACAGTCTTTAAAGGACCTTTCCTGTGAACTTTCTTCTTGGCCATTCTCAGAAGGTTGGTTTTCAGACACCTACAAAATGTGTTTTACATATTATTTAAATATTTACTTCTTTGTGTAGAAAAGGAACAGTTTAAGTACTAGGTTGCTAAAGCTGCTAGATCAAAAGCTGAGATTAAATATTTCCCAGTTCCTTCTTTGAAAATGCTTCATTACTAAAAGATTGGACTTTGTGTTTTAGTAAGAGATTGTCATCAATCAGGTTAGGTTTTTAACCTGAACATAGAATAGGATCCATGCATATAATGCCTTTAATTCAATGATCTGTAGCTTTGACTCCATTGGTTGGGGAGATGTGTCATTGGGCATTCTGCAGCCAGGTAGTTTGAATGTCCAGTGTTTGGATGTGGCCTCCAACACTGGGAAGTTTTCACAAATAATTTAACCTGACAAACCAGCTTTCTCCTATGTTAAATAACAGATAATCCTATTGGAATGCACTTTATCCTATTTGTATAAATTATATTTTAGACATAATGATCCTTATCCCTACTCAAATATATCCACCATTCATTTAAATTTATAAAAATCATAGAAACAAGCTAAAAAAAGGTAAAAAGACAAAATAAGAAGGATGGGAAAAAAGAGGAGGGACTAGGAGAAGAAGGAAAATAAAAAAAATAATG
The DNA here is from genome assembly GCF_964194105.1 of Spermophilus citellus. Taxonomy (NCBI): domain Eukaryota; kingdom Metazoa; phylum Chordata; class Mammalia; order Rodentia; family Sciuridae; genus Spermophilus; species Spermophilus citellus. The sequence goes on along the minus strand of NC_138191.1, from coordinate 52,737,806 downwards.
AAAGAAATCAAGAATTTTAAAAAAATGGCTAGAATTTTAGAAATAAAATCGCCATTTGTTCATTTGACCTTATAGTCTATAATTCTACAAGTCTACATTTCTAATATCCAAGCAAAATTTAAAAGTCAAATGTTCCTTACAAGACTTGGTGCAAACTTAATGGTAGCAAAAACACAACTGATACAAAGCAATTTGTGCTATTTTGCTGCATAAATTGCCATATTTGATTACAAAGTGATCCTCTAAACCCTGTTTCTGCAACAGAATCCACAAATATTTGAAATATATTTTGCATCCTGAAAAACTCCTGAGGATTTAAGATAAAGAATCACTGTCCTATGATGAAACCAATCAATGATTCTGATGTTATACATATGTAGCTCACATTTTATCAGGAAAGATAGATGGCTAACTTAATCCCAAGTATTGTTGCTCTTTATTTTGCTATTTGTTTCCTTACTTTATTCATTGTATGGGTGAAGAGAGAACACAAAAAGCACTTTTACCACGTAGATTACATAGAGTACATAGTACTCTACAACCTGACTTTGTTAGGTTAGATTTTCCTCCTGGTACATTGTGAAATTGGTGAGAGTATTTCAGTAAACAGAAATAAAGACAGGTCCATGTAATAAGAAACTATTAGTAAAATTCAGACTTAAAGCTGTGAAATTGGTTATAAAATTCATGTTATGTAATTTATTTTCATTTTAAGAATTTGGGGTATGGAAACAAGCACAAAAACTAAAATGTGACAGAACAAGAGTTTCCTTGGAAAAGAAAAGTCTTGGGAACCATTTCTCTCCATCCAGTGGTTCTGTTTCAGTGCAGGATTTTGTATTAGTTCAGAGTTTTATTTCCATTCAGGAATTTCCTTTTGTACTCTTGAGAGAAGAGGGGCTAAAAGCTATTTTCTGAGAGAATTGTTTCTCCCCAAAGAAGGAAGAACTCTCTAGGCGGCTTTTTCTGATAAGCTAATTAAGCCAAAGGCAAGCCCAGTTTTTACTGGAGCATTAGCTACAGATCTTATAAAGTATTTTCAAGTCCTGAGAAGCCAAAGAAGCAGACAGCTTTCCACACCGAATCTTTAGGGACACTGGTTCTCATTCATGGTTTCATGTTAGGAGCTTTAAGAAAATACTGATGCAACTCCTAAGACCTGGATTTAATTGGTCTGAGGCATGGCATGATAGCTGGAAATTTTAAAGGCTCTCTGGATGATTCGAATGTGCAGCCAGCATTGAGAACCACTACATTAGAGGCTCTGCTGGCCCAGCTAGATCCAGGCCATGTCTTGCCCCACGTTCAACTCACCTGAGTTGCCTGATACATTTCAGATCCCCAGACCCAAATAAGGGCACACTGGAACAGATTCCTTGGGCTTGCATCCTCAAAGTTTGCCATATTTGCAAGTGCTTATAAGCAATAGAATCCCCTTCTTTTACATGGCTCTGAGTACCACTGCCTGAAGGTGTAGTACAGTGATTGGTTAGTGAAGTAGGCACTGCCAGGCATATGAAATTAGTTCTTTTTAAAAATGTAATCACTGTAAAAGAGTACTGCCTTTAAAAAAAAACAGCAATAGTGAATGATTATAAAAAGAAGTCCCTCATGTTCAAAATATTGCAGATCAGCTGCACATCAGATGCCTTGCCCAGAGCCTCACAACACCTCTAGGTTGTGAAGGGCTGCTTTATTTCAACTCCACGTTTTACAAATGCACTGACAAGACATTTCATGGAAGTCCATTAATACTCATGTGTTTATGGTACCTGATGGATGTGGGAATCCATGTACTCTGCATTCTGAATTTCTTATCTAAGTATCTTAGGTCCCATGGCCCCTTTTTATCCAATAGTCCTAGCTATATTCTCAATAATCAAGCATGTTAGGAGTAAAAAATTCCAATTTATCTCCTGTCTGGTCTTCCTCACACTACGAAGTTTCCTGAGCCATGTGGATACTTCCTGACTGCTAATTTATCCATCTGCCTAAGTCTCTCTTGCTCCCATGAATTCCATTTCTTTCTCATTTATTCTGGACCCTCTGCTTGATCATCTGAAAACTCATCCATATCCTGCCAAACACAACCTTTGCATGAGTTGGTTTGTCTATCTGGAACATTCTTCTTTCCCCTCCTCTTTTGCATAATGATCCTTGAGGTCTCCCTTTAGTTAATGTTGCAAGCATTCTAAATTTAGTTAAGTCCCCTGTAGTAGCTTCTTTAGCATATCCATCATCACAGTCTTCTGTATGTGCCTACAAAATGGTCTTTCTCCCTTCTACACTGTAAGCTGATGGGTTCTGGAAAATATATCTCAGTGTTTCTTATTTGATGTTTGTTTCATTAATTACAAAACTGACTACATATAAAAGTTTGCTGTATGTAACAAATGATAATAAGGTAATTCATTCATAAATAGCCCATAGGCCTTCTTTTACACTAGTATTTTAAATAACTGGATTCTTATTTATTTTATTTCATTTTGACTTTTGGAGATAGTTTAGATTTGTTAAATAAGCAGGCCAATGTTATATGACAGAGAAGAATTGGAGAATTGGCTAATGACAAACTGCATAATGAATTCTTGCATGATCAGGACCTGATTAAAATTCCTCATTTAAAAGTTTGCCTATTTTCACGAAGAAACACCAGTTGTAAAAAATTAGACAAGCCAAATCAAGATACATTTCAGAACCATTCCAAACCACAAGGGCTCTGAACCAAGACAATCTATAAAATCTTTTTTAAAGGTAAATATATATTTACCATACAAACCATATAATCTACCAGTGCCATATACCATCTATTCTTAGGTATATATCCAAAAGAAAAAAAAATACAGATTCATACAAAAACCTGTACATGTGTGCTTATCAGCATTCTTCATTATTGCCCCAAATGTCCTTCAATTGGTTAATTGGTAAACCAGCTGTGGTACCTTCACATGACAGAATCCTATTCAACAATAGGAAGGAAGGTGGGGGAGGCCTGTTGATGCATGCAGGACAAGTCAGACTCAAAAGGCCACATGCTGTATCAGTCCATGTATATGACAACCTGGGACAGGCAAAGCTGTAAGAACTGAAAATACATCACAGGTTGCCAGGGAGTGGAGGTTGAAGGAGGTGGCTGGTGGCAAAAGGGGAAGAAACATTTTGGGGTGACAGAAATGTTCTATAACTTGGTAATGGTGATGATGACATGATGGTATGTGTCTATCAGAACTCATTGAGTGTACAGTTTTAAAAGGAAACTTAGGGCATAAATTGTGCTTCAATGTGCCCGAACTTTAAAACATTAGGATGGCCAGTCATAAACTAAGCGTAAAGGCCCAGTAGTGTCCATAATTTAGTGTGTCAGTTATTGAATTGTTGTTTCAACATCAGATTGTTCAAAAAATTTTAAAATAAATTTATTGGAAAATATTCAAACAACATTGATCAAAATGAGATACCTCACTTATTTTTGATCTCTAACACAGGTGAAGATTATGAACAATAGTCTCAATATTGTTGGAGAGGACATTTGCATTCAAGTCTGAATAGTATTAATTCTCTTCCTTTTAGAATTTCCTCTTATAAATTTATCTTAAGTTATTAATTGATTTACAAATACAAATGTATTAGGGCTGTTTACCTTAGTATTTGTATATGATTGTGGAAAATTGGAAGAAGAAGCAATCTCTTAGGCCTATTAAAAGTAATGGATATATAATTTGATATGGTTTATAATCTTTTTCAACATATTATTGTGTGGCATAGTGATTATGAGTTTGGTATCCAAAATGACAAAGATGCAACATATTTCCATGAAAAGAAAAATACAGATTTGTATTCTTGATTTAAAACACAGGCCAGGCCAGCTGTGTGACCTTGGGCATGTTACTTACCCCTTTTTAGTCACTTTCTTTGTAATGTGGAAGAAAGAAGCACTCATATGATATCTATAAAAACTCAAAATATTTTATGTGTGAGGTTCGCTGTAATTTGAGACTCAACATTAAGCTCTAATTGAAGATTAGCTTTTACTGTTATGCTTGATATCCGATTATTGTATTTACTGATCTATACTATGGTGTATTTTTAAGTGAGTAAAAGCAGGCTATGAAAGGAATCATACACGGAATCGCTGGTTGTGCACAACCTCCTCCGTTCTTGAAAGCTACATTACGAAAATGTTTCCAGTAATTACTCTGGTGAGATACAGGTACTTCCCGTTAATTTTTTGTTTTGTTTATTGAATTTTATATTTTATTTTATTTTTTGTGGTGCTGGGGATTGAACCAAGGGTTGGAGCATGCTGAGCAAGCACTGTACTACTGAACTATACACCCAACCCTGAATATTCAAATTTTAAACATTGACCTGAATTGTTTACTCTTTGATTCCTTCTTTAACAACCACACAAAAAACAAATGGCTGGTTCTTTCATAAGATGTGTCATTGTTTAGTTTATTTTCCTAGTTTTTGTTAACATTTTACAGTTTCACTGCAGAAAGTTTTCATGGTATCATGGTGCCTCTGATTGATTCCAAGGACTCTTAGTACTTCTAGGATAGTGGATCCCGAGGAAGCAGATTTGAGGGAAGAGGGGATGAGCAGCTGGGAGCAGTTTCCTGTGCACATCTAATTATGTAGGCATCAAGAATGATTTTTTAATCCATCATTGTTTATTCTCTCCTTAACTAATGGCTGAATCATGTCACTTTAAGATGCAGACATCAACTCTATTTATTCACACAAATGAGATGAGAATGCTTGTTGTCTACATTCCAAAGTAAATGGCTGAAATATGCATTTATAAAAGGACTGTTGGATAAGTGGAAAAAAAATCTGGCTTTTATTCTTTGTGTAATACATTTTGATTCATAAATAGTGTGAAAAACTAAATACTAAATATATGGATGCACAAACTGGAAAAATGACATATGGCAAAGGAGTAACTAAATGTGCTACTCTTTTTAACCTAAAAAATGTTAAATGCTTGTTGAAATCTTTAAGCCTCCATTTTCAATGCACTGTTTTAAAGCAAAATTAAATTTGACAAGTGAGAACAGAGTATGGCACATAAATATTGATTTACTTCAAATATTTGGCATAAATGCTCAGAGCTTAGATTAAGGGAAAATGCCTAAAATATGACTATGTTTAGTTCCACTAAATATTCCAATAACTAATTACTAATAAAGTTGTTTTGACATGGTCCTGTATAAAATTTATATTACAGTCCAGCAGCCCTGTAAAGCAAAGATTTGTATCATAGGAAAGCAACTGAATCTTAAATAGATTGCCAGAGTTATTCATGCAGAGCATTCTGAAGCCTCAAAGAAATTTATCACAGGGTACATGGAAACGTACAGTCATATTTGTCTTGACAAGAAATCACAATATTGTTTTGCTGTTGCTAGGGCCCTAATGTATGCAGTATTTAATACCGTAATATTTTTGGCCACATGTGCTCATGCATGAAGTAGACATTGCATAAACTTTTAAATCTATGAAATACGTTCATAGAGGTATCCTTGTCTGAAGTAAAAGAGAATTCGTAATTTTTGCACGAAGGAAGGTGTCTAACTCCACCTACTTATTACATAGAAGAACTGGGTTTCAAACCAAGGATTTCCAGCTGCTAAAACCTAGCTCTCCTTCTACCTCCTTCCCTGACTAAATTTCAACTCTTGCTTCCCTTGGATTCCTGAAATCCAATAATCTGCAAAGGAGAACATGTAAAGCTCAATGCATATGGTTGCCTGGCTCATTGTGAGTTATCTTAGAATTTTGCTATCCGTATAATTTGACTTTGCCGTTGCCATGGGAATTAAAAATGGTAATTTCCATCTGTAATAGTACATACTCATTATGACATTTCTAGATTTTTGGAATTGTCATTACTGCCTATCACTTTCACTTAGTTAATGCTTCAGTTAAGCAGGGTATGCTTTCACATCATGAGCTTCATTGGCTAGTGAAAAGCCCCTTACCTAGGTATATGCAAACTCTTCTATTGTAAACTATTTCTGACATTACCTTCTGTTTCTTGTTGGCAAGAGGAAATCCTCTTTGATTCAACTGATTAATATCACATCAATCAAAGAGAACACAATGCTTGGGTTTAGATGAAAAATATATTTTCCTAAAAAGCACTTTTTATCCTTGAGTCTATTCACTTTACCTTTCAAAATTATTCCATATCAGCCATGTGTGCCTATAGTGGCCTGTGATAACTGCCTTAATAAAATAATGTGGATATTAATTTCTCTTAGTTCTATTGGAAATATTCCATTTTCTTTCAAATCTTATCTATTAAATTTTAAATACTTCTCTTCCCTTGTCAGATAAAATGCCTCTTTCCTTTTATTTTCCATGGGGAATCAGTTAAGATCCATCATGCATACATAATTTTCCATGTGTTTACCTGTGCCAACCTAAGCATCAGCATCAGGCTTCAGAATGACAGCAAGTAGGGGCAAGAGAGTGGTAAAGTTTCAATGGTTGACAACAAAGAGCTCACTGCTTTGCCAATGGAATGAATGCAGTGTGACCCAAGAGGCTCACTGAGAAGGAATACCAATGTACACCTTACCCATTAGAGTTGTGAAGAAGAGAAATCTCTGAAGAGAGAACAGAAAAATACCACAGAGGAGAAATAAGCAAGCTTTTTCAGGTGGGGAAGGTTCTTAGTGATGCCCTGGCTCACAGTCCTTTTCTACTGTAAGCTATTAAGACAATTAGAAAACTCCTCTGATCAGAATCAGCACCTGACTTAAAATGGACTCTGCCAAATGATACCTGGACAGTCAAAATGACACGGCATGGCTTCATTGAGATCTAGTCCACATTGTCCGTAGCATTGAACTGGACTTTCACAATATCCTTTGTTTTTTTATTTTTATTCACTGTTACTCTTCTTCAGTTTACTGTCCTTCAGTTTATTCTCCATTCTGAACATGTTTACTTCCTCCAGCTCCTTAATGAATCTCCATTGTTCATTAAGGCACAATGGAGATTCATTAAGACCCGACTGTTTGAAGTCACACAAGAAACCCTTCACGAATTTTCATCCACAATGACAGAATGCTTTTCCATGTATTTGACCCCCAATGATCTGCCTATTCATGAACTTGACCCATTTTTTCAAGTAGCATATTTTATATACTAAAGACATCGAACTTTTGATCTACACATTATTTATATTTTATACTTTTTCATCAGGCTTTTAAAAATTGTTTTTAAACTACTCTTGGTAACTTCTGTTTTTCAAAACACTTGAACTTTTTTTCTGGTTAGAAAAGCCAAGAATGAAGCACTAAAGAATAGTCCCTCCTTATAAAACCTGGAAATGCTCAGATTTTATACTTTTATGGTACTATCTAGGGTTTCTGTTTCATTTTTCATTATTTATTTTGCTATAAATCTTGTCTTTAAATAAATTTTATGATTTTGCAACATTTCTATTTCTATGTTTTGCCATAGTTAGTTCCATTTAATTCTCCATGTAAATAGCTTTCACTCTTTCTCCCAACCCATTCTTCTAATGACTTCCCTAAATTAAAAGCTCTGGATAGTGCTATATTACTCAGTTGGCAAACATTTTCTGGTACCTTTTTATGAGAAGCATGATTTGCAAATTCTGATAAAGCTGATATTTTATGGTTATGTTAACACTTACATGACCTTTTGAGTGGGAAAAGAACTCTTATATCACAAACTTACTCCTTGAAAACCTTTAAGATATTACTCCATTGATTATAGGACTAATGTGGAGGGAGAAGTCTGACGCCGCCTGCTCTTATTCTTGGGAAGTAACTAACTTTCTCTAATTTAGTGTTTTCATATTTCACTAAGTATACATTATGACAACTTCAAAAACTCAGAAACTCCCAACAAATATTTATTTCTGGTACCACAGTTTGGCAGCCAGGTTCTATTATTTGTTGAGGTTGCAGGTTAGATGCTGGTCGGCTTCTGCTATCTTCCCATTCTAGGGTTGAGGCTGAGGGAGCAGTCCTGATCTAGAAAGGAGCTTCTCCTGGAGGAAGGCACGGGATCAATGCCTCTGACGACCCTCTGAGTCTCTGGCTGATAAGCGTCCTATAAGTTCTATGCACATGTCATTGGTCCAAAGTAACCAGAGAAGGAAGGATGTTCTCCCAAAGAAGGAAGTACTTAATAATTGAGAACAATGCTATCCCTCAGTATTTAGAGGATTCTTCAGTTTTGGTAGCTAAGAACTTCAGTGAGAAATATCTAATTTCTGATATGTATTTCAACTTTACCTTGTATCTGAATACTGTTGCTACTCCATTTATTCTCTTCTTTAAGACATACAATGACCCGTTATTTTTCTGTGGTATGTTCTATATCTACTATCTTTTCTGAATCTATTATCTTTTCTGAGATCACTTTTATTCTCCTGTTCTTCTATTGAAAAACTTGTTCTTAATGTACATGCTTTGAGTTTCTCCAGTGTGGATTTTCTTTCTCAAGGTTTCTAGTATTGGTTTAAATCCTTTCAGGGCATTATTTTTTTTCTTACATTAATTTCTACTTGTACAGTTATCTTTTCCCTCTCATTTCATGTTTTCTTTAATTTCCTTGGCTGGAAAGAAGATGCTATCTACAATAAATGTAATTAAGTTTCATATCATTAAACATTTTTTTAAAAGATGTGTTTTATCTTTCTTCTGTGTCACAAAAACATTTTAAGGGATTTAAGTTCTTGTCTTGATTATTTATGTTTGAAGCAGGATAGATTTAGCTCAGTTTATTTTCCTAAAACAAGGGAGAAAGGACTCATTGATCTTTTAGGCAATCCTCCACAAAGGTTCTGAGTAGAGGAGCTGGACAAAGTAGTTTTATATCATCATTTTGATGATATATTCTTAGTACATCCCTAGCACCTCAACACATGTGTTCCAGATGCTGTTCTAAGTATTTTACTATAATGACCAATCTATGAAAGAGAAAACTGAGTCCCTGGGTATTTAAGAGATTTGCCTGAGTTCAAAATTGCCCCAAATCCCAAGCAGTCTACCTCCAGGATTTATAAGCAGAAGTACCATACTATAACATACTGGATCCCATTGTGGGAATGTGGCACCATTGATTTAACAATTCACTGCTGATGTACAATTAGACTTCTCATGATCTGATATGAGTAAGATCTGTAATGAGTTATTGGTAACTTGAATATTTAGTGGACATTGGAATATGATGGGCCAGTTTCCACAGATGACTAATTCTTTTCATAAAACCAGATGTAATGAATGTTCAGATTTACTTAGTATTCAGAAAAATCATGAGTTTTTCTCATAAGCTATGGTAATTAACCATATGACAAACTCCCTATAATTAAGGGATAAATTGCTGGCATAAAAATAAAGCACGCTTGCATGCTATAATTACTCTGTAGTTATAGTTTATCAAACATGCACTCTGAACATAAGAGGTTATATAAGTACATAACTTCTGGAAGAAACCCTGTGCTTTTTCCACATGAAAGTGACAACAAGAAAATGACAGTTTGGTGTAATAATGCTAAGCCTACTGGACATGTCTGCAGGCCAAACTTTAACACAGGGTCCCTAACTCCTCAGAGGGCCAGCTTTTAGAAACTAATATATACACTACACAAATATCAATTATTTGTATATTTGTATAGTAACAAATGAACAAATGATATTTATATAGTGATATTTCTCACTATATAAATATCAATTATTAAAATCAATTACTGGAAGAATTTTGCATGTTTTTTGCCAATGTGAACAAAAGTAAAAAGCAATATGTTTCCTTCATTTATTCCTCATCACAAAAAGAAAGGGCAGCCACAGTGATGGTCTTGCTTTCATTCTGGCTGATAAGCATAAATGCACGTCCTTTTAACAGTTTCAAAGGAGAGTCTAAGATATATTCCTAGAACATCTCATCTTCCTCTGTTTACATGTCTATGTAGTAAAAGAACAAACCAGGCCCTATGCAGGAAGTATTTTGCCTGTGAACAGAAAAAAAAAAAAAAAGAGGGAGAGAGAGCAGAGCCAGCATCATGTACAGACACTCCAGTGAGTGAGGGGAGAACTGAATCAGCTTCAAACCATCTTTATTCCCCAACCACAAACTAAAGAAAAGTACACGGATTTGATATGGACAACAAACAAATATAGTAATGAAAGAAAGAAGTTAATAAACATTCTCTCTGGTAATTCACAGAGTCTAATATAATATTTCTGCTTTTATCATTTTATATTTTTAAAGGCACTGTAAATAACAATGAATCAACATAAAATCAACAATAGAAATTTTCAATCCTTTAATATAGAGAATGACATAGTAGTATATAAGAATATTTGCAATGCTAGGGAACTACTAAAGAACTCTCATGCAAACAAATATGTTCAATAGCAGAAGTCTGTGATGATTACCTATGGTGATTTTGGAGATATACAAAGTGAAAAGACTCTAATTGCTACCCTGACCATTTTCTTTAAAATATGTTTAAGATCTTTTTCTCAATTCCATTGTTTCCTATGCTTATTTATTAAGTTAAACAAAATCTAATTTTGTAGATATAATTCAGTTTTTAAAATGTGTACTTATTTATATAAGTATGTATCTCAAAACATTATACTGTATAATGTTTCTCTGTGGCTTATCAATGATGTGTACTTTTGTGGATAAATATGGGGAAATTTATTATAATAAAACATCAGTTAAACCCCTAGAGAACAGAAATTAAAACAATCCAATGACTCAGAGAGGAAGCTGTTCATTTCCTTTATAGAACCATCTAGAGTGAAATGGTTATGTGGGCTCTGCTCCAGGAGGTCATCCAGGGACACAGACTGGCAAGGTTGATCAGTCATTTTACAAACCTGCTTCCAAGATTGCTCCAATCTATATTTTCCATTTGATTATAAGGGGTAGAGAATGCCCAGAGCAAGAGTCTTTGAAGAGATATGCTAGAGGTTGCGCTTATTCCTCTACTCATATTTCATTGCTCTAAACTTGGTCACATTCAACTAACTGCAAGAGAAGCTGAAAAGTACAGACTAAGACTGGGCAGCCATGGATATAGCAAAAATTTGAAGGAAGATGGGGAGAATGAATATCAGTAGACTCCTGACAGTCTCTGCCACTATAAAAAGACCCAGTTTAAAAATTGTTGTGGGGACTAAATATAGTTGTAAAGCACAGAATTGTTTTATAGAATTTATAAAAACCATTAGTACAAAACTTGATGCATACTAAGGATTATTAAATGGTAGCTGATATCAATATTATTATTTAGAATCTCTAACATCTAAATACTTAATTCCCTCCAAAGTATTATAGGTAAGTGATTATTTAGCTATTCTGGAATCCTTATAGTAAAAAGAAATAACCTCTCCTAATGCAGTCATTCCATTTTCAGAAAGGATTTCCTCTCTCTGGTCATCGTTTATTTTCCTACCCCCATTCCTTTTGTTCACCTTACTTGTGATCTCTGAGGTCCTACAGAACCAATCTCATACATCTACCATTTATTAGACACTCGTGGGAAATTATTGCTTCTTCCATGAGTTTTCTTTGTCTCTGATCATCTTTGCTCCAATAATCTCTCATTGTCCATGACTTTTGAGTCCACTCAGCATCCTGGACATATTCACTAACTCATTTAATGTTTATTTTTGGAATACTGAATATTCTATTTTGTTGGTCTCCACCATTGAACTGTGTTGCCACGAGCATTGCACGATATTCCATGTTATCCTGACCAGGATGAGCACAGCAAATCACCAGTCTGCTCCGTCAGGGTTGCATTTTCCTTAAGTGAGACTTAAAGATCCTATGAATTATTTTGACAGGGGTATTATGCTGTTGGCACATGCCAACTTGTGGTCCCTCTGACTTTTTTCATTTGTGCACTTAACCTAAATGCTCCCTACCCTACACAATTTTCAAATTCAAATACAAAACATTTTATTTCTACCTAGTTTATTGTCTCTTCTTACAGTTTCTTAAGACATTTTATTCTTTCACCCAATTATCACTCACAGATTCTCTCCACCTCCACTCCTGATTAGCACGTGAGTAAATTTTTCTGAGATACTGACCAAAATGTGAAAGTGGATCAGGCTGATTGAGAAGACACTAGTAACTCTCCGAGCAATCAACTAGTTACAAATGCACACAATTGCATCAACATTTAGGAAATATCACCCTATCTGGTTCACAAGAATCTCAAGAGCAGCTTGTCTTAAGAACTTGATTTCTGTGCTTGCTGCCAGGCCTGCTGAGGTCTTGATCTGCTATTCAATGTTCTTCGTAGTCTGGTTGTATTCAGCCCAGCCTGCCTTCACTGCCTCCTTTCAGGAAAGCACAACTAGTGTTTTCCTGCTGCCAGAATTTTGAGAATGAGATTCAACACATATTTATTAAGACCTGATTATATGCCAGGAATTGAACACAGCACTTTCTCATGGACACGGAATATGAAAGAAATGGAATCTATTTGATGAAAAATGCATATATTCCCAAGTAAAAGCATCTTACTACTTTGTCTATGTGTGAGACCAGTGCACAGCATTCCTTATATAGAAACTGTAGCAGAATACTTAACAGATTCCATCTATAGGTACTCAGCTTTTAGCATGAGGGATACAGAGACACTTTAAATACAATATGCATTTTTTAAGATGATCTTTTCAATGGCTAAATTCTTGCTAAACCATTAGACTTTGAGGTTAAGTAAATTAATAATAACTGTGCAGGCACTCTCCAGATACATACACAGGAATAATTATTAATTTGCTGTAGATAACAATTACATTTTAGAATTTAAATTGTGAATTACCTGTACAGATGGTACCTTTTCCAAAGGACTTTCTACTCGAGGAATGCTGATCATTGGCATCTGGGCCAGATTATCCATGTGTATATGCTCATTTTCTGGTTGTCTTCCTTTGAAATTGTTTACCACACACACGACCTAAAATTTCAAACAGTTATAGTTACTATAGATAGTGAAACTATATATCATACGACTGTTGCCCTTTTGAACAGTTTAATAGATCCAAATATAGTAATAAAGAATTAAAATAACTTAAATATTACATGCATAAAACTTTACACCCATATTTATCTCATATATATTTTAACAACTACTTTGATCCAGATATGTTCGAGAAATTCACCATTTAATATGTAGCTCAATTAATAATGAAAATTTATTATTCCAAATTTTTCATTAAAGTATACTTAATTCTCAAATCAATCCAAAAATAACACCATAACCTTATAAAAATTCATAGCAAGCTAACCTTTTCCTAATGTGGCTAACCTACAACTTAATTTAAATGCTAATTATTTTCCATTGCTTCAAGATTATTGCATTCATAATAAACCTTCTACAATTGGCACTATCTAATTTAGTAAGATCCTTTTAATTAACCCCATTTATTGTCTATTATTTTTGTTGCATATGTACTTGGTATTTCAACAATAGAATACCGGGGCTACTACTGAAATAGAAGACCCTTTACATAAAGGAAATTGACCTTGGTTTCAATTGATTAGATCCCAGAGATAAAAGAATTTGAACTAAACCAAAGGTTCTCATATTTTTGTATGCCTAAAAATAAAGTTCTGGCACTGTTAAAAATGCACATTCCTAAGCCTGCCCCTAAAATTTCTGAAGTAAAATATAGGTGAAGAATGAGGCCTACGAGTTGGCATTTTTTAACATGTTCCAGGATTTCTGGATGGAAGTGGATCATACTTAAGAAGTAGTAAATTAAACAACATAGTAAAATTATTTGCTATTGTTCATTTATAATAACTAGTGAGTAATGTACTGGACTTTGTTTTTCTGGATTTATGGAACTCTATAAATCAAAATGCAGGTCTTATAGGTATAAGCCAATATTCATTTTTTAGTAATACTTTATAATAATACATTAACATTGCATATTTTCACAAATGCTCCATCACAATGTCTTTTCTTTAGTAGAATTTATTATTGAATTTTTTCAAAGACAAACTACAACTTGTTACTCTCAATTTTTGAATACAAATTACAAATCTTTAAAAATCACAACATACTGTGAGATTTTCCTTCAGAAAAAATAAGTTTCCTTGAAAACTCGTAAGAGTTATTTGTGTTCATTTTTATCTCTTATCCTTCCATTTCCTAGAAAAATTACAGATTAAAAACCTGATAATTTGATATCTAATATCAAATTCTGATAATTTGATACCTCAGCTTTACCAATGCCACCAAGATCTTTAAAGTAATGGATGGTAAAGGCTTGAAGATGGGTACTTCATAAATCTACTGTCAAATGATGTTTCCAGCTTCATAACCCCACAAAAGACTCATAGATACTGACTGCCCAGGAGACAGAGTTAGCAAATTTTATCTGGAGAGGGAAAGTGATAAAAATCATTGATTATGTGAGATAAAGATTCTGTGGGAACTACTAAAACTCTGCCACTCTGATGCAAAAGTAGTCACTGATAGTTCATAAATGGCTTATTAGTGTTCCAAAAAACTTTCTTTTAAAAAAAATAGGCAGCAGGTCAAATTTGGTCTATCGGCTGTAATTTGCTGATCACTGCTCTGGAATATAAAGGATATAATCAAGAATTTTAGCTAACAATCACAACAAAACAAATTAGCAATTTCATATCTATCTCATGATACATATGATACATACATACAGGGACAGACATTCTTCCCATTCTAATAGTATTATAAATTATTGGAAAACAGGGCAGATGGAAAAAAACTGCAGATGAATCTTCTAAATAAAAATTTGGTGAAATTAAATAATTATGTACAAAGCCATAAGGAACTCATGAGATGAAATTCACCTAGAGTTAATTTGGGCTTCTGAAATTAGTATAATTGTTTTTGATATTATTTAGGTTTGGAAAACTTAGTGAAAAGATTTACTGTTTATACCTGCTTTTATTAAATGACAGGTTAATACCACTGAAGCAGCTGAAAATTCATATATGAAATTCATAAGCACATAACACGTATTAGACACTTATTAAATGTTATCTATTAGCATAATAATTATTCTTCTTTACTCTTGTTATTTAAATTTTAAGAAAGAAAATTACCAAATCTTCTTTACAGTCATATTGAAATATTTAATAAGTCTTATCTGCTAACATTCACAAGTCTTGATTTACTGTTCATAAAAATAATAAGAAAAAGAAAAAATAAACAACAAGAGATCTGGCTGATCCCGAGTTCAATACTGAAAACTGACATTCTTCATTCTTTGGGTCCATTTTCTCAATTAAAAAGTGATCACCAAAGTAACTCCAATTCTTTTTTTTTTTGGCAAAGGTGTGACAAATTCAACAAATATTCAAGACTAAGTTCAAACTTCACCCATCTTCTGACCTACCCCTAGACTCTCTCAGGAAAGGCAACATCCCCACACATATCTTCTCCCAGCCCAGTGCAGCTATAGGAGGCTTAAAATTTAAATTTATCTTTTACACTTCCTATACTCAACCACTTATTGAATATGCTCAATTTTACTTTCTAAACATGTTGATTATTTCTATCTGTTTGAGTCTATGTCTATCACCAACAACTCCAAAGACTAAGCAACCATCACCTCTTCCAGATTCCTGCATAGTTTTCTAAATTATCCCCCTAAATCCAGTCTTGGTCATCTTCTATTTTGTATAATGATGTGAAAATGATGATTCCAAATGCAAATTGAATTATATCATCCCGTTAGAACAATCTTTTGGCTTAGCTTTCCATTTATCCTAAAATGTAAATGCTAATCACTTTGCAACCTTCCTTCTCTCGGTTTTCCAAACACCTTTGCTCCTTTTCACTTCCTTCTATTTGAAATACTCCTCAGCTCCACGTTCTTTGAATTCCATTTTTAACTCAGTCATGGTCTATCCCTTCAGCATCTCTAACTCACAGAAGTCTTTCCTGAATCTCTGACTAGAACAACTTATTTTGGTTTTGTGTTTGTTGTTTTGCTTTGTGCTCATGTGAAACCATGCTTCTTTTTTTTAATCAGAGCACCTACATCATAAGAAATTATATATTAGTTAGACTAATACTTTGATTGATATATGCCTGTTCCAAGACTATATATGTTCCACAAATCAGAGATACTGGCTTTCATCTCCTGCTGTATTTCCACTGCTACAGTAAATGAAAAGATTAATGCATGAGCCACATTCAGGCCAAATATTCTCAAATTTTCCAATGTGTGTATATAATTTAATTTCCTTTGAAAGATTCAACTTTTGTATTTGTGACTTCCATATGTATAAGTCTACCTTTTCCTATAAAGAATATATGTGTGTGTGTGTGTGTGTGTGTGTGTGTGTGTGTATATATACACACACACACATATATTTGCTTTCTTCATCCAGTAGTGATAATAAATTGATATGATTTATTTGTGTTCATTTTTTCCCTTCCCATAGCAACAAAACATCATTATTGCTTGAGATGAAGTTCCTGGGCTTTGGGGTCAAATAGTCTTCAATCTTAATTCTGGACACTTTCATATTCTAACTTTTAAAACATGTACAGGATATTTAATATAACTAAGGCTTGTTTTTTTAATCTGCATAATGAGGACAATAGCCACATCTCAATAAGTTATTGTGAGGTATAATGAAACTAATGTAGCAAAGATCACAAACATAACTATTATTTTTATTATTATGTAAGATAATATGACATACTATTGTTGTGCTCAATAAATCTGAACTACTCTTACTAACACTGAAACATATAATTTTCATAAGTGTTTTGAATCATGCATTTGTATAAAATAATATTAATCAATCAACAACTATTATTCAACTAACAATTTCTTTGCATGTTGCTAAACATGGGATTCTACTCATTACTCTTAAGCAAAATGCACATAAGATGGGAACAAATTTAGATTGCAACATAATTGCAAAAATCAAGAAAAAAAATGGGAAAATCAAGTAATCAGGAATATTGCCTAGAGAAATTGGGACTTGCCTAAGCCAAATCTCAGGCATGTAAAAGACTTGAATATAGCTGTCCAGGATGAGGACCATGACACTCAGCACTTGGTCTGTTAACAGGCACTGGGCTGCACCTGCAACATGTAGGATTTCACTTGACCTTTAAAAGAGCCCTGAGAAGCAAATAAAACACTTTCTCATTTATCCATCTATCACCTGTTTCCTGAGCAACTCCTCGGTACCCAATCCTGTTCTAACCATGGAGGATAGGCAATGAACAAAGCAAACAGACTTCTCCCTGGGGAGCTTACATTCTCCAGTGACTGATAGCAAAACAAAAACAAAACAAAACAAAACAAAAATTAGATGTGACATAAGAATTGGAGTGCTGTAGGAAAAAACAACATTTTTTTCAAGGGTAATGAGTAGAATCCCTATGTCTAGCAACATACAAAAAAAAATGCTAGTTGAAAAAGAATTGTCAATTGATTAATACTATTTTATCAAAAATAAGGGAGGATTCATGTTTTAAACATGGTTCAGAGAAGACCTTGCTGTTTTAGGGGTCACCAGGGGCTCAACGACTTGCACAAGGTCATACAACAAGTGGCAAAGGCTGGACTCAGATGTAGGATTTTCTGACTTACAACTCCTTGCTTTGCTCACAAAGGCATATATGTAGGATGGTCAAAGCTTGCTTCTGAGAAGGCAGGAAGCTGATTGGATTCAAGGTGTAGGCTTTCTGTACTCAGTAAATAGAGGATAATAAATTTCTCTAGGAAGAGAGCAGGTGATAGAAGTGTGGATTTGATGCTGCAGGAAAGAGATTTTGTTTTTGTCTTGTTATTGGCAGTGAGTTGTTATAAGTGTACAGAAGTAGAATGGGGGTGGTACTGGCAGAAAGCCTGAAGGCGGGAGGCAGCTAGGAACCTACTGATAAAACCGAGGTGAGAAGCAATAATCTCTAGATTGAGAGGTTCTGATTAAAAGGGCAAAAATATAAGAT
Organism: Spermophilus citellus; assembly: GCF_964194105.1. Lineage (NCBI taxonomy): Eukaryota > Metazoa > Chordata > Mammalia > Rodentia > Sciuridae > Spermophilus > Spermophilus citellus. The sequence goes on along the minus strand of NC_138191.1, from coordinate 52,719,826 downwards.
ATGGAAGAAATACTGTTTGTAGTGGAAAGGAACTTGAACTAGATGAATCATTGGTTGTGGGAGAAGAACCAGGAGAATGAGTCAAAGGCAAATGCTAGACAAAGAGTCTGGGTGATTGGTGGGGACGGGGGCTCTTTTAACCAAGAGTCAGAGGCTTGGAGCGGGTTAATGTTAATTTTGTTTTGGAATCATTTTATAATCCTGCACACACTGCAAGATAACTGGAAGCTCCCCAGGATATTACAAACCAGAGCTGGAGTCATTGCTCAAAATAAATGTTCTACTGAGTTGCCTGAATGAGAAACTCAGGAATTATCACAGATTGCTCCCTGTGCCTTGGCCATATCAACTCCAGTGTTCCCTCAGGCTCCAAAACATCCCACCTCCCCAATCCCTCCTGGAGATGCTCTCCTCTCTCTGTGCCATTGAGGTCTGACTTTTGCTATGTTATTTTCCTGGGTCTGCATAAACTTTCTTCTCTATCCTCACCTGGAGTTTTCTTTTTCAGTAAATATATTTTCAAAGCACAAATTTTATCACAAGGTGAAAGGGAATGTGAGAAGACAAACTATCATGTATGGAACTTATGTCATTCATTCACATAGCCATTCACTGAACATATTCTAACTCATTTAATCTTTGTAAATCTAAAGACTGATCTTTAGGGAGGCTCAAATTCACCTCATTTAAAGGAGACACTAAGGCTCAGAAATAATAAAATTACTGAAGGATACAAATTGAACTGATGAAGAAACTGGGCTTCAATAATGCTGTGTTTTTGTTTTAACTCAGTTAAAGTCTGACAATAGATCACTCACATTTTTAAGCAAAAGCCCAGATTATTCTTGTAACATACAAGGCCATTCAGGATACACTGTCTGTGTCCTGTTCCACCCCACCTCTTATTACATGTGCTGGAGGACCAGTACCATTTTAGGAGGTCATGCTCTTTCATGAACAAGCTGCACCCTGTGTCTAGGGCACAGTTGGGCTCCATGCAGCCAATGTTTTGAAGCATTTCATGTTGCCTTTGTGCACTGTGCTCTTTCACCCTCATTCCAAAACTTTTCAAGTTGAAATACCACCTTCCCTTTTGGATTTATGTTTCATCCCAAACTTTACCTCCTGAGTACTGGTACTTGTATCATTACCTTTGACCCTCTGCAAAACTCTTTGCCTGTTTTTCTCTTTTTAACTTGTTATCTATGTAAGTACATGGATGATTTCTTTTTTTTTGGATATTTGTTTCCTGCACCAAGAACAATGCCTGGATTAGAACAGTGACTCAGTAAATGTTTATTTTATGATGGAAGAAAGGGAGAAGATGTTTAAGGGAATAATAGAACTGTTATTGTCTTTCTCCTAAACCAGACTGTAACTCCCACTGGAGACAGGCCATGTTTATTTGAACTTCCTTGTATCTCCAGTTCTTGGCACAGTGGTTGTTACCTGTAGGCACTCACACTCACAAACTACTGTGAATAAACACATAAATGCATGTGTAGTTATTATATGGTGAAAGCATTGATTTTGCATGACTTTTTCATGAAGTCCTTTTCCTGGGCATGGGGGAATGTTCCGTGAGCCATCTTGGAATGTTCTAAGTCTGTACAACGCAAAGGTCTTGAACACAAGGAGGATCCACTATAGAGCTCAACCCTCACCACAGGGTTCTCCACCTGGTAGGTAGCTAGGAAGGTGCTAGGGTTATAGTTTTGACTTTGCAAGGTGTTAGGAAGTTTTATAGAGACTAGAGGGAGGGAAGATGGCAGCAGCCACAGTAAGGTCAATAGGAAGGCTGATGAGATGCTGGAGAAGATGTTCTGGCCTGGGAAGCTGAAGCACAGCAGTCACATCTGGTACCTGTGCTCTGAAATTTTGACTGTTGGTGTGTTCTTTGCCTTGCCTGGGAATACTTTAAGATTTGCTTAAGGTGGTTTTGTTTGGTTTGTTTCTTCAAAACGTTAGCCAGTTTAAAAATGCGGAGAATAAAAGCTAGGAAAAGGTTTTGGCTCAAGTGTGGGCTCTTTTTCAGGAGGCCACAGGATGTCTCTAAGAGCAAGTGAAAGGTGTTAAATTGATAAGTTCAGCTTAAGGCTATTTCTGTACTCGGATAAAATTTGACCCAAAGTGGCTTCTGGATATAGTGAACTGTAACCTAGCTTGATATATAAACAAATTGCAATATAATCTATAGGACTGTACCAAGGAATGGAATCTAGCCATTCACAGCAGCTGAACCTTCAGCCAATCAGAGGCTGAACACTGCCAAAACATGACCAAGGCACTGTTCACTTCCTGTTCCCTGGGTATAAATATAACCTGTACCCATGGTACGTTGGGGCATTCTGAACCAACTTTGGTCTGGGATGGTATCCAGTTTTAGAACTTTTTTTTTTCTCAAATAAGTTTGGTTAATTTTAACACAGAATTTTTTTTTTCTTAACAGAGGGTGGTCCTAAGACTCCCAGACCTTGAGATTCAGAGTGAGTGATATCACCAAAAAATAGAAAAACAAAACAACAACAACAACAAAAAAAAACTCCACATAGGCACAGGATGTAGAATAGAGGATGAGGTCATGGTTACTATTTTACCACAAGAGATTCCAGAAGAAATAACCTACTAAATATGCAGGTGCATAAGTTGTGCTTAAGCGTTTGCTCACTAGAAAGATTCAAATACATTTTTTGGTTACTTACTGGTTATTGAATAGTGGAAGGAGATTGAGGAAGGACAGGTTAGAGTGAGAAGCAATTCAAATGCAATCGAAATGGAAATAAAGTATTTCTTATAAATTATAATGTGTCCATGAAAAAAAATATGCTTTGATTTATAGTCTCTACAATTTGTCATCCAGGTGAAAGTTATATACCTACAATTATAATGGATTGATACACTCTAATATTGAACTCAAATACATTTTTTCAACCACCAGAACTTATAGAAATATTCCAAGGTTACTTTAAAATAGGAATATGGATGGCAGGCTCACTTCGTTAGAATTCTCTGCCCTATATGGTGAAATATGACCTGAGGTGGCATTTCCTTGGAAGCTCTCCATGAATTTTTAGTTATCGAAATGAAATGACCCTTCTCACAAGCGGGCACTGTCAGAGCACCTGTGACTTGCTGGTTCCTGGAGAGCATGGGGCAAGGCACCAGACTATTCTGGCACTGTACAGATATAAATATTATATACTCCAGACATAAACTGCCCCAAGGAAATTGTTTAAATATCCATACGGTCCAGTTTTATATCTATCCAGGGAGGACTGGTTTTAGCCCTGATCCATTTTATCTGAAAATATTTTATTCATCTTTAAGTGTAGAATTATTTTTTTTCATCCCCCAACCTGACATTAAACAGAACATATGTAAGAGGTGAAAGAAATGAATGACTTAAAATATTAAGTATGATCATGTGATATGCCACATTTAGACAAACTCAGTAATTCCCTCTTATATTTTCTTATAGGCAACTTTTCATGTTAATTAAAAATCCAATAGTATCTACATAAATTTGACTTACCAGAAATACTGCTATAGATATTCCAACCAGAAAGCCTGCTATCACATCTGACCAATGATTTCGATATTCTGCTACTCTGTTGAGTCCAGTAAGAAAAGCCAAACACATTAATCCCAAGCATAGAACTGGCTTGGCAAGTCTGGTTCCTTTGGCTTTGATTGTGTTGGTAATGTACATCTGAAAGAATAAAAAAACATGACCTTCCTTGATGGTATTTTCTTTTTTTATATGCATAGCATATTATATGTAGGTACACATAAATATTACAGACATATATACAACTATATGGCTCAATTAATGTAGTTTAAGAATTTTTTGACTGAAGTTTCATTAAAGCACAATTTAAGATTAGATATTATTTAATTTTACTTACTTGCCAGGACCATTTCTTACTATTGGCCAATTATTATTACCTAGGAACTTTGAGCACAGATATTCTAGGTAGCCTTTTTGAAAAGAAAAAAAAATGTTAACATACCTTTTCCTGTATTATCTGAATTTACATTTTAGCATGATCTTAACATTTTTAGAAGGGGAAAACTGATAATGTCTATAATGTTTTCACTGTTATATGTCATAATGAAAGGACGCATGCTGGATAAAATCAGAACTGTGAATATTGCTTAAAAAATAAAATGGAGCAATTTCCAACAAACAGATGTTACTTTGAAGAAGGAATTTAAGAGTCAATAAAGTGCCAAGGTCTATTTTTATGTTTTTATCTGAAATGGTGAGATTACTTTCTGTAAATTTATCAGCCAAAAATTAGGACGACAATAACAAAAAATATGATGGAAATGTATCAGCTAATAAATAGATACTTACATATTTGGCATGTTCACACACATTAATGAAGAATATGTAGTGTTACTCGATTTTACTGAATGAAAAATTGTGTGCCACTATACTCAAGAATCATTTGTTCCTATTCCTAATCTGACTTGCTCTATAGTTCACCTGCTCATATTTAAATCAGGTATTACTTCATAAGCAAATGTGACAACTAAAGGTGTCAATTATTATTATAGTCAATAGGAAAGTAATTACAAAAGAGATGGCTTTACCAGCACAATCAAATTTTATGGTTTTAATGTCAGTAAGTATGTAGTAATGATAACATGCCAAGAAAGATACCTAGAAATGTATATAATCACCTAACTATTGCCATGAGTTGAATAAAAAATGCATTTGCCTAGGGGAGTAAACCAAATGTTTAAGTTTTTAGTTCACAGCAACCATTTTAGAACACTATGAACTTTTGTAATTATCTTTTTTGTGTGTTTTTCCCCTCTCTAGGCAAAGTGTGCAGCCCTGCTAGCTGCCAGAAGAGGCAGTATGAATATTTAAAGAGTACAAATGATACAATTTTTGTCTCTAGCCAAGTCTTAACCCTTTGCAATCTATCCTGGTTCCCAATATTTTAAAGGGGGAAAAAAAAACCCAAAAACTAAATAGTCCCCATGTTGGCCTGTGACCTTCAAAATTAGTTCTGTATATTCAAAGCCAGTGCTCAGTAGAGCTTAATAATTTCAGTTACAAGGATCAGTACATAGGACAGGGAAATAGGAAGAGATGAGAAAGAGAAAAAGATGGTTTTGTCATTCTAAATGTATTCAAGAGCTCTCCTACGTGCCACATCAAGTTTCCAGTGATGAAGCTAATGCAGTTATTCCTTGGATGTCTCCTCTGTATGAAGAGAGAGTGGAATTTGGACTGCTTGTAAGATTTCCTTTAATACAGTTAGAGGACTGATTGATAGTTCCTTACCTTAGCCTTTATTCACATCTGTCAGAACTTTAAAGATAGCCTATCCTTACTAAGACAAAACAAATATGGTACTGTGGAATAATATTAATACCACTAATATTAGTTATAGTCATCATTTAATGAGTGATCACTATTCAGGGAAAAAATTCTAAACATATTACATTATCTTATTAAATTCTTTTTAAAAAAATCCCTGTAATTTAGTTACCATTGTTACCTTCTTCATCTTAAAAATGGGAAAACAGAACCAAGGTAAAGCTTGTTATGAAGAGTATACAGCTTGATTATTGGGATGGCACTACTGAGAAAGAAGAGATATAAATGGAAATTAAGGGGAAGATATTTAGGTACTTAAGCACCTAAGTATTTCTTACTTTTCCTTTCTTCTTGATTTATTGTTGAGAGCAATGGTTGATGGACAAAAGCTGAATATCAGTAAATGTAAAAGAGTTGGAATTAGAGACAGGAGAAACAAAGCCACGATAATATCACAGGAGTGAGGTTACATTTATACTCCACCCTTAGCAAGAAATGGGAAAGTAGGGTAAGTGTGGTTCATGTCCAAAACCTCCTACAGAATCTATATGACTTTGGTAAAGGCTTGCTTTGCCTTATCCCCAAAGGCCATCTCAGATACAGCTCAGCCTTTACCTGTTCAAATTGTGGAGACTCATAGTAACCTGTGAGCTTGTACTATAATGTGCTGAAGTTTCTCCTAAACTGCCTTAATGATTTAAACAAGGCTTATATGGGACCCAAAGACACCATATGGCCACTTTCAAAACGAATGAAAAATATTTTATATCAGAAAAAGCCTGGAATTTGATGTTTTTTTTTTTCTCTATCAGATCTCACTTCATGTCCAGATGCAAAGGGAAGACGAGAAGGTGACTTAATTTCCAGGGTTATGAGAATTTCAAGTTACAGATTTTTTTTATTAGTGCATTTCAATTATACAGAGTAATGGGTTTCATTGTGCATATAAATTATGAAATCAGCATAGATGCCTGTCAACAGAAGAATGTATAAAGAAAGATTTAACTTGAAGGCAGATCATAGCAGTTATTTATAATGCACAGATTTTTCTGGAGCATAATCAGCTAGCATGGATATAACAAAAGAAATATTAGAGTTTTCACTTGTACTTGGCAACTCTGTAGTACTTTATGAATCCAAGTGCATTTTAACCAGGCTAATTGTGTTATCTTTACAGAAAGTCTATTATTCCTAATTTGCAGAAGAGGAAATTATGGCATAATAATCTATTAAGTGAGCTGGATACAGGACAGGAATTTATTATTTATGCTTTCTTGGTTTTTAATTCACTTATGAAACCATCTTGATTAAGCAGATGTCAAAATGTAGCTTAAATAAACACAAACAGAAAGATGATATGATTTGAGCAGGACAGTATTTACTCAGTCCTCAAGGGTCAGTGGAAGCTCACTGCCTTACAGGCCAACTCATTTAGCCATATTAGTAGTTCTCAGGCACCTATTCCATAAATAACTATTAGCACTAAGGTGCAGAAGGATAAAGTTGATCATTTGCTGCTTGTTAATAACCTGGTATATATTCTTGCACATTTTTCTCTTTGTTTATACAATTATACAATAATTAACATACATACCAAGGGGCTTTGCATATTTTTTTACTTTGACTAAAATATAATCATTATGCCCAAATTATATCTGTCATGTGAGTTAACTCACTTGTTATAATAAAGATCTACATTTTGAATAAATTGAGAATCTATTATACTATTTATCAAACAAGACTATTATTAAAATAAAATTTTTAAAAGCCCAAATGTTTGTTAAGCATCTCCTGTGCATCAGTGTTGAGTTTCTTCAAGAAGGCAGCTAAGGCTTGATTTTGAAGAATAAATACTACAGCTCCAGGTTAGGGGAAAGAGGGCCAGGGGAGCTGTCCTAGACACAGGACAACATACGTAATCCTGTAATGTGCTCTCAAAGAACCCTGTCTTCTATCAGAGTGCTTCCCACCATCTGTGGTTATTATTAATTTTAGTTGTTTTCTTCATTAGAGTGAGGATATAGAAACCAAGTCTGGGTTCTTCAGTGTATGCCTTGTGTTTTGCACTGTGCCTGACCCATAGTAAACACTAAATAAACACTAGATTTATTAAACAAAAACATGAATTAAGGGAAATGCAGATATTCAAAGGAAAGAGCATAGAATACTTTCTTTGTATCATTTTTTACTACCTGAATCATGTTTTCCATTTGCATGTACCTATGTTTAATCATTCTCTTCACTAGAATAGCCAATTAGCACAGAACTTCTATCCATTCACTAATCTCCCTGATATCCATAGAGGATCTTCTACACAGTAGCCACTCAAAAATTATTAAATGAATGAAGCAGGAATGGCATGGTTGGGTGACAATAAATTTTGAACTCTGAAAGTACTTATCACTCTTGAAAGTACTTATTGTCTGAAAGTACTTATCACTGTTATTATCTTGCATACATATTTTTTTTTACTTGCTGTTATGATTTGGATATGAGGTGTCATCCAAAAGTTCGTGTGTTAATGCAGGAATATTCAGACATGAAATGATTGGATTATGAGAGCAGTAATCCATCAGTCCATCTTAGTTCAAGGGACTGACTGGGTAGTAACTTGTAGGGAAATGGGGCATGGCTGAAGGTAAAGGAGGTGGGTCACTGGGGGGTGTATCCTGGAAAGGTTCATCTTCCCTATGGTCCCTTCCACCTTCTCTCTCTGCTTCCTGGTCACCATAACTGGAGCAGCTTTCCTCTGCCAGGCCCTTCCACCATGATGTTCTGGCTCACTTTGGGCCTAGAGCAATGGAGCTGGTCCCCATTGGACTAAACCTCTAAAACTGCAAGCCAAGATAAGTTTTTTCCTCCTCTAAGATTTTATTGGCAGGTTTTTTGCTCACAACAACAAAAAGCTGACTAACACAGTAGCTTGTCTTTGTCCTCTTTGTCAGGAGCAATGCTTGGTACAGAGTAGGCACTGGTGCTAGGAAGAATGTCAGCCCCCTAAAGATGTCCATGCACTCATCCTAGGAACCTATTTGGGGTTCCATACTATTTCCTTTGAATGTGTTCTCTAATCAAACAAGTCCTTCAAAGTACAGAATCTTCCCTGGCTGTAGTCAGAAAGAGATATGGATATGCAATCGTACTGCCTGTGAAGATGAAGAGAGGAATGCAGAGATAGCTCTAGAGCTGGAAAAGGTGACCAGTGAATTCTTCCTCAGAACACCCTGAGTTTTGCAGCTGGATGACAACTTGACTTTAGTCCAGGGAGACCCATGTTGGACTCTGAGATACAGAACTCTTATAAATCTTTGATGTTTCAAATCACTACATTTGTGGTAATTTGTCATTATGTCAATAGAAAACTATTACACTCAATATCTATTTAATGTGTAACTGAATTAATATTTATAAAAATGTTCCATAGGAAGAGATAACCATGGCATAGTGATTAGGAAATCTGCTTTGGAACCAGAAGGATTTGGGTTTGAATCCCAGCACTGCCCCTGTGTGAAGTGTTCAACTCATGTAAGGTTATCTAGGTATCAAATGCAAGTGATCATTATAATACTGCCACATGGTGTTGGAAGGATTAAATTCTAGGGCAAAGGTAGAGTACTGAGTGCAGTAAGATCTACAGTGAGTTCTCAGGAACTGTAGGGGTTAAGTCAGAGCCAGAACATGAAAACATAACAGGCCCAGAATCTTCATACTGGGGGCAGAACCTGGTGAATGAAGATTGGTAGGTTTAAGATGGTCCTGTAGCTGAGCATTTGGAGGACTTTATTCCTTCTCTTGTTTTCATGCTTCTTCATTTTTCACTATGTTATTTTGACATTTTTCTCCTTTTTTAAATACTGCAGCTGAAATTATCCATAATTGTTTATTTGCTGGTGATTATTATGTACACTTTTGTCATTTACCTCCTTCTTCCTACAGATTCACAAGTTAGATTTCATCTATTGATGTGAGAATAATGCAGAGGCCAGATTCTTCTGCAAAATAGACATTTTAACATATGTTCATCCTTCTCCAAAAATTCAGAGCCCCAAATTAAGCTCTGCAGAATACAGATCCTCTGCCCCACCCAGAGTCAGGTGGACTGTTCCGTATTGCACTCTGTACTTTACTCAATATCTTAGCCAGGTTAGGACTGGATTATCTTTAAACTGATCTCTTAAATTGATAACTTTGATTAATACAATCTAATAAAGCACATAACTTATTTTTTTAAATAACCTCATAACATGGTCACATTTTATTTATATATATGGTGGTATAAGAAACTAAGTCTTCCATGACTTCTTTTTTTTTTTTTTTGAGAGAGAGAGAGAGAGAGAGAGAATGTTTAATATTTATTTTTTAGTTCTTGGTGGACACAACATCTTTTTTGGTATGTGGTGCTGAGGATCGAACCCGGGCCGCACGCATGCCAGGCGAGCGCGCTACCGCTTGAGCCACATCCCCAGCCCTCCATGACTTCTTTACATGGATCAATGCCTACCTATTTTCCCTTATCCTGGACTTCTGAGACTCTTCAAAAAATGAAATTTCTTATTGCATTCAAAACAACATCCCACCCTGTCAAGATCACTTTCAATTTTTACATTGATATCTGTCATATTAGTTTTCTGGTTTATAGACAGATTTCCCCCAAATAAGACAACTTCAAGGATGTGATCCTCTGGCACTCCAGTAGAGATCTGTTTGCAACTTGGTAAAGTAACAGTAAAAAAAATATGAGGGGTTTATTTACCAAGCCAATGTGCAGTGTTCTGGACGCCTTATCATTGCATTCATACCTGATATTCTTATCCACATTCCTAGGTTTTCCAGACTGCTATGCAAAGGTATCTGATGGTGCATGTAATAACAGTTATGATGGAAGGCACTGCAATAGTGGAAAGACCAAGGATTTTAGAAAACAGATTTGTATTCACATAATTCAGACCTCTCAGGGGAGGTGGTGATGGTAGTATAATAAATGATAGTATATTGAAGTGTTGGGGCTCAGAAAATTATACACCAAAGCATAGCATTTTGGCATTCTGAATACTTTGAACTAAAGGAAATTAGAAAATTACAAGGTTTCAGAAGCATGATTTCTCTCTAACCTTTTCCTGCCCTCCCATCTCCCCTCTGCTTCCCCCTACCCCTGAAACAATGCATAGAAATCAGAATTTTTCTTCCCCAAGGTGGGTCATAAAACCTAGAAAAGTCATTATCCCCCTTATACCGTGAAGACCCTCCTTACAAAGGGGTCCTGGCCCATACCATAAAGAAAGGAATACTGCTCAGAGACCAAGAAGAATCTAAACAGAGTCTGTTACATTAGATCATACCCCTCTATGCAATCACATCTACATGGTTGTTTATTCTGCACTGAGTCTCAGCATAAAAATAGACTGTTTTCCCTGAATCACTGGGTCCTCAGTTCTGAAGTCTCCCATGTAACTTAAAACTTTGATTCAGTACAATTTTTATGCTTTTCTTTTTGTGAGCCTCTCATTTGTTATAGGAGCACTGTCATGGGCCTTACGATAGATGAAGAAAAGTATCACATCTTTTTGCCCCCTCAGAAGTCATGAATTTAACTTACTATTCTTCTGGATTATATAAAGCCTGAAGCTCCTCTATTTTCCATAGTGGATCTAAACTTCCTTGTGAGCACCTGCCTTTCAGAGTAGGAACAGCATGGGAAAGGAAGAATCCCGAACACATTCTCAGTTTTCCTCTTTTTCTCACTGTTCCTTTTCTGGCAGAACAACACAGGGGTCTAGATGGAGGCCTGCGAGATCTCATGGCTGAGGTGGGGAGGCAACATCAGAGTAGTGAACTGAGGACTCTGACAAAGTGCTCTCTCTGACTTTGTTGGCCTCTGTTGCTTGTGTGTGTCCCTGTGTCACTGATACCCTACTGACAACCACTACTCCTGTGTTTGTGGTCCCAGGCTGACTTGATCCTTCTAAACTCACAGATGAATTCAGACCCTTTAATCTCCAGCACTCCTTCTTTCTAGTCCCAGGTGGGCTCTGCCCTTTCAGCTCTGCTGAGTCATGGCAGTTGTCCTTTCTGCTTTCTGACCTACCTGCCACGGAGGCATATTGAGAGGGGAAGTTCTCCCAGTTTCAAACTAGAAGTGAGCTACAAGCTCCTCGACATTCTGTTAGATTCAATGACCAACTTCCTTCTAAAGTGTTCACAGCTGCCATTTTGCCCTCCTCCCCCTTTTCCTCTCCTCCAGTCTCCTCCCCTCCTCTAGGCTGGGGTGTCATCCTGTACCTCATATTAGGTCCAGTGTTTTTTCTATTATGGGCACAGAGATGAAGGTTCCCAGTGAGTTTGAAATATCAAGCACAAACATCCATTTTCCTATTATTGAAAATACTTAGATCTTCACATTTTGCTTTTGATATGTAGAAGTAGCTTTGGAATTTAGAAGTCCTTGTTCTTTCTTGACAAGGCTAGTCTCATTTAACACTGACGTAAATGCCAGCTTCTTTTTCTGATTGTTATTGTCTCTTGTCGTCTTCAGACCTGCCCTTCTCCGAGGCACTGAATCCAATATGATAGCCACAAGCTATTGTAGATACTAAACAATTGAAATGTGGCTACTGCCACTGTGGTACTAAATTTCCTATTCTGACTGTTTTCAATTAAGCTTAAGTCTCAAAACTAGTACTTATTACAAAACTTTTAAGTATTTGAAACTAATTATGTGTGTGTGTGTGTGTATATATACACACACATATACATATATATTCACACTGTGAATTTTATGAAATCCAAATGCAGATCAAGATCAAGTATTTCAGATAAAAATTTAATACTTAATTAAGATGTCAAATATATACTGGATTTAGAAAACTGAAAAAAGGAATAAAATATAATTAACTTTAAATTGATACCTGTTGAAATGATAATAGTTTGGATATACTGGGGAAACAAAATGTATTTTTAAAATTAATGTTATTTCTTCTACCTTTTAAAATTGTGACTATTAGAAAAGTAGTTCACTTCATATTTCTATGGGACATGCTGACCTAGTTGAGTGCATCAAAACTTAAGAGAAATGAAAAATAATCAGGGGCTGGGGATGTGGCTCAAGTGGTAGCGCGCTCGCCTGGCATGCGTGCGGCCCGGGTTCGATCCTCAGCACCACATACAAACAAAGATGTTGTGTCCGCCGAGAACTAAAAAATAAATATTAAAAAAAAAATTCTCTCTCTCTCTCCTCTCTCTACTCTATCTTTAAAAAAAAAAAAGAAAAAGAAAAATAATCAGTAAATATTCCCCAAATATTTCATCACTTAATGGTACTTTATATTATTTGTCACATTGTTTGGAGTTAGTAACTGAATCTAAACAATATTTTAGGATATCTGTGCTTTGTCAGACATTTAGCTGTATCTTTTTTATCTTATCTAACTATCAATTTATTACCCTTTCCAATAGCATATTCTGTAATAAAATATCATTATGAAGCTATTTTGAATCTTCTGACTTAAACTATCACAGTCTATATTTTTTCAGATTCTAATTATCATAATAGTTACTTTTAAAAAATTTTACCTTCATTAAAATTAACCAACTATTTTGTATTTTATGAGTTTAACAATCTGGGTTAGAAGGTCACTCTATCCCCATGACCTTAATCAAATTACTAAACTTCTGAGAATCTTAGATATATCATTGGTAAAATGAAAATTATCATAATATTCATTTTGTGGGATTTAGCATAGAAATCACATAAGGAGTGTCCACTTTATTACTGTCACAGGGTATGTGAAGACTTTTGTTTGCTCTGTGACTAGAATAAACATAAAGAATTGAAATGATTTATTTGTATTAAAACTAGGTATTTGCTGAGAGAAATAATAAATTCAATTGCATAACATGGGCATGGAGATAATGGTGCTTATTGTATTTGAAAAATGAAGCACAAACATCCATTTTCTTTACAATATCCTTGATGGGTACCTAACAAAAGATTACATCAACAGGAACACAGAATTTATCCTGTAGTTGACGTCCTTGAATGGGTAACATTAGGGAGTCACAAATGTGATGTAAGTAACAACAGCCTCAGTGTTCGGGACCAGCTGGTACATGCAGTTAAGATCAGAATACGCTCAGTAACTCAGCTGCCCTCAGCACAATGGCCAATTGATGGTTTGGCTGTGAATAACAGCTCCTTCATCACTGCCTCATTTACCTTATCCTTGAAGTGCAGCCCCAGCTGATTTCACATGGAGACCGTTTCTCTCCAGCATGACCCCCTGATAAGTATATTGCACACCTAATAAGTATACTTCATTCATCAGGAAGAAGAGCAAAAACTCTTTCACTGGACATTGTCATCTATGAAATCAAGAACAACACTTACTTACCACTTAACATTCGTTTTCCATACACCAGATAAAAAGTAAGCTGATATTTACATAAAAATAGGCTGCTGTCTTATTTCTTCTTCTGATACAATAAAAAGCAAGCTCTGTGACATGTGAGGAGTTACGTGCAAGCAAAATATATTTGATTGCTATGATATCAAGACTGTCGCCTCTGAGATTTTAAATACCCTGACTAGCAAGTAAGGAACTAAAATTAACACGCAAAAAACCAATCTGTAAATCTGTAAATACTATAAAAATATGCGCTAGACAATTGGATGAATTGAGGGATTAGTTTTGGCTTACTATAAAGGCAAATGAAATAAGTAGAACCTGAAAAACTATTAAAATATGTAAGCCAAAAATTTCATTTGAATGTTGGGGACAAGAAACTAGTGGTGAACCAGGGAAAATATATTTCAAGTACTTCTAATTCTCAAAATTGTTTGAATTTGCAGGTAAATCTTTAGGACTCAAAATATTTCTCAGATGTTTGTTTTAAGAAAAAAAACTATAGTTAATTATGTTGTGATTACCTTTATACATGATCTTTGAATGAAATATACTATATAATATATAATACATATCCATATGTCACCTAGAATCAGAGAAACTAGATTTTAGATTCTGAATACTGTCTTAAATTATAAAATAATGAGAAAAAATCAAATCTTGAGATGATAAATATACTATTGCAACAGGGAAGAGAAGTGTGTGCTACAAGGCTTTGAGTCTCATGGTCACTGTGGAGTACATCTGAATAGTGCCAAATGCAGGTTTGAAATCAGCAAGAAGTACTTCATCGATCCTATAATCATTACTATAAGTATCATACATATTTATGGTGTGACAGTTCATAGGAAGTCCTCAGATTTGAGAGTCTGCTTATAGATATTTCTGACCTTATTCCTAATCCTAACTGGGTAATAAGTAAAGATTAGATGGTTTCTGGAGGGACTCTACTTCCCCTCTAAGGGTTTAAGATTTCCTTCTTCTATTTCCCAATTTTCATTCAGCTGAAAGTTGCATAGATCCACCTATGAGCCTTTACCTAGTTTCCTACTCCTCTCAAGAATGAGAATGTGGGAGAGGATGAACTCCAATAACCTCTTCTTCTACACCCACCACCTTCTACATCTCACACCAAAAAGCTATGGGTTCAGAGGACCCAGGCTGTCAAGAAGTCAAAAGATACCTCTGCTTTCCTGCCTCTCAAATTGTATAATCAGCCTCAGGCCAGCTGTTGGGGCAGAGGGATGAGATCCTTCTCATTTTGCTACCCAGTATTTTGTTCCTATCATGAAAAGAGTTGTCATTTTTATATTTTAATAATATATCTCCTTCTCCTTTGCTAGCTTATAAGGGATAGAAACGTCCTTTGCACTTTGTTTATGTGCCTAGCATAGTATTGGTTCACTCACAATAGCTAGTTAATCCTTAAAAATATTAATATTTCTGAATGCTGTGTAAGAGTCCAGGGATAGACTAAGTGCTTTATATGTACTCAATTGAGTCATGCAAATAATGTCATGATGTTGGTACTTACAACTGGTCACAGGAAGATTAAGTAACTCATCTATGAACTTAAGGCTAACAGGTGGTGAACCAGGGATTCAAACTCAAGCAGTTTGGCTACAAAGCCCATGCTCTGTCAGAATGCTACACACAGTACAGAAGTCAGAGAAGCCACTTCTGCTTCAGTCTTAAGGCAGGTGGGGCATGAGGACTCTTTGAGTAGAGGTAAGAGCATGCTCTAAGGAGGAACTGGGGGACCCGAAAATAATTGAGTGTGTCAGACTGAAGGCTGTGTGGGTTGGGGCTGTGGGTGATACAGAGAAAAGAGTGGCAGGAAATCAGTCCAGAAAGGTTGATGGGGCCGGGTTTCAAAAGATTTTGTGTGTTGAGTGAAGGAGTTTGGATTTTCATTAAAAGGAAAGTGGGACGACATTAAAGGGTTATGAGAAAATGACATTGGGGATTTTCTAAAAACCACTCTAATTAATTAACAAATAATAATCATATATATTTGTGGAGTAGAGAGCGATATTTTGATTTATGTATACATTACATAAAAATTCAGTCAAGTCAATTGACCTGTCCATTACTCACCAATTTATCATTTTTTGGTGTGTATGATAAGAACACTTGAATTTTAAAATAATAATTTGGCTGAAGTGGCTCCAAGTGTTGGGTTGTCACATCCTGAACTAGAGTAATGGCTGCAGTTAAGAGCAGATTGAAATATTAAAGAAATTGAATCGCCAGGATTTGTCTTATAATTGGATATATGCTTGCATGTGTCCATGAGTGTGAAATGAGTGGACACCATTGGTGGAAGAAGAAAGTACATGCTGAGGGAGGAGTAAAGCATGACTAGTCCTAGTTCTATTCATAACTAGTAAAAGCAGCTTCTGGTCAGAGCATTTCTATTCTCATCCAAATGGACAACTATGTTCAGACATATACTAAGAACTGACCTGCCTTCTCACTGAAATAGTACACCCATGGTAGAACCATGGCACTGTTAATAATACATTTTAAATGCATAATGGGTTAAATAGACTTTTGAAACCTGAGCCAGGTGCCAAATCTTCATGTCTGATGTGTTACCAGTTTCCAATAACTGAGTAAAACAACTAGAGTGGACTTCCATAAGGCAGGGTGATAACTATCTTGTCCCCTACTCTATGTTTAGTCCCTAGCACATTTAAGGAATACAAAAAGCACTCATTGAATGAAAGAATGGAAGCACTGCTTTGGAAAACTCAACTCGTATCTGTGTTAGAGGGGTAATATCTAAGTAGAACAGAAATATATATGAAATTTATAACAAATTCCACAATATATATAATTTCATGGCTTTTGGGCCTTAAGTACTATGTAAGTTATTTTACATGTGTGTATATCACTCTAAAAAATTTCATATTTTCCAGGAATCTATTTCTCTTTGAAAAATTAATGAATTTAATGGCTTGGGGTAAGAGAATCCACTTCTTCATCTCTCTCTACCCTGCAGGAAGTGTCCGCATTAAGTGCCTGTTGGGAGTGGATCATGCCCCAGGTAGAATCAGAGAATCTAAGTCTCAGTCCTAATCTGGGTTCATCAGGGTTACTCTGTAAGCTGAGTGGTTTATGTTCACTGAGCCCTAGTTTCCCCATTGGTCAATGTGGAAACCAGCAATGTTTGTTCTGCTACAGCTCTATAACCCTGAACCCTGGAACTGGGAAGCATTCCAGAATTCAGAACATACAGATCTTAGGAGGTAATATGATGCACACTGTTTTAGTCAGCTTTTTCTCTGCTGTGACTAAAGGATCTGACCAGAACAATTATAGAGCAGGAAAAGTTTATTTGAGGGCTCACGGTTTCAGAGGTCTTAGTCCATAGAAGGCTGGCTCCATTCCTCGGGATTCAAGATGAGGCTGAACATCATGACAGAGTGTGTGGCAGAGGGAAGCAGCTCACATCAAGATTATCAAGAAGCAGAGAGAGAGAGACTCTACTCTCCAGATACAAATATGTACACCAAAGCCATGCCCTAATTCCCACCTTCTCCAGCCATACTCTACTGCCACAGTCTGGCTGGACTAAATAACCGAGGTGTGACAAGCAACTTGAAGGTTGAAGCGGGAACTACTTTATTGCAAGTGAACTCAGCAGGAACTGAGCTAGAACTCAAAATAGTGGGCACCCGAGGTAGCAAGAGCCGCTTCTCTGCAGGACAGCAGAGGTACATATACCCAACTAATTACACACAGCTTAACTCAATTAACATCATCTAGATACAGCAGTCAGTCATTAAGGAATCCTCATCATCTTAATGACTCTCTGGCGTTACTTCACAAACCACTCCTCCTGACAAAGTGCCAGGTGCCATCTTGACTTGATTTGCATCCCCAACACTCTACCACTTCAATTACCACTCATTTAATCCTCATCAGGGGATTAAATCACTGATTGGGTTAAGACTTTCACAACCCAACCATTTTTTCTCTGAACCATCTTGCATTATCTCACACATGAGCTTTTGGGGGACGTCTCACCTCCAAATCATAACCCACAAACTGCTCATTCTTTCAATGACACCTTCAGGGCATTGCATGCTATGCCCCATGATAAACACGCTCATATCTCTACATCAAAACAGCAAAGAACGGATAAATAGCCTTGCATGAATGTACCAAATAAATCAGGTCAGATTAGGCTTTTCTGTCTACAAATAAACAAACAAAAAGTGAATAACCTTACTTTGAAAGGGTAATTTTTTGTTTCATCATGCTTTGTTCACTTTGAGATTTCAGAATTGAGAGAAAAGAATTGCAAAACAGCTGTTTTGAGGACCAGATGAGATAATGACACTCAAGAAGCAAGTACGGAAAATGAGGAGCTGAGTGAGTCCTGAAGCTATATCACTCAATTCAGAAATGTTTTGGTTGAATTGGGAAAGCCTTTCCTTGTGAAGAGGTGACCAGGACTGGGGTTGCTTTCAATGCATGTAGTGAAGACATGCAAGGGCATCGAGGTTTATGGGCTAATGTGTATTCTGGGAAGTGTGAATAGACCCATCTGATGAAGCTGGAGAATCCTGGTTTGTTAAATAAGTAATCAATCCTGAAATTATTCTGAAAGAGAAGGACAGTGTCTTACTTGCTTGAAATGCCAGAGGAAAACTTGTTGGGCGAATGGAACTGCACGGGCTCAGGGAGGAAGACAGAATGCAGATATCCTCGGCTCTCACCAGGTCGGCAGAACCCCGAGACAGGGGAGTTAGAAACAGAGACATGGATGTTTGGCCACAAATAAGGGATAAACTTCCAATGAGAATAAGAGAGATAGGAGAAATTATTTCGCAGGCCTGTTCTCCTAAATCTTTTGTTTTCTTGTGAACTGTCACTTGGTTGGCAGGGACACAGTTGAGGCAGAAGAGGAAGGAGTGTGTTTGCAACTAGGAGCCAGTGGTGGCCAGCTTCTCATGCTCCAGGGCAAAATACCCAAAGGAAGAAGAAATGCAGACCATGTGTTTCTTGGCAGACAAGAAAAGGTTTCCTAGAATACCACTAAATATATAGTGTGTGCCTGGAAAAGGTTTTAATTAAAAGCTTAAAAATAGACTGAGGCTTCATGAGAAGTAAAGAGCAATAGATAGACTTTGTCCATCCATTTCCTCATTCCTTCATTCATTTTCATTGAACTTTTATTGTTTCTTTACTGTGTCCTGGACATTGTGCTTGGGCTAGGGGTATGAGTTAGGGAAGTCTGTCCTTGATGACCTGAAGGAGTCCTTAGTCTAAGAGAAAAGTGAAATGTAAAATGAGGTGCACATTCAGGAGCACAAATCATAGGAAGAATTTTCAGAAAATAGAAGTCAGATTGATCAATGTTTTTTCTTTTTCTCTAGGCCTCAAATATACAAAGACCTTCTCCTTGCCTTAAACAAAAGAAAAAAAAAAAAAAACCTGAAGCAAAAGCCAATCCAAACATGGGGAGGGGTGGGCAAAGCTTCTCTTGGGGGCTCTTTCCATGAAAAGCTGAAAGATGAGGGGGCAGGAGAAGAGGAACAGGAAGGAGATTTTAGGCAGAGGGGAAAGAGAAAATACCTTTATAGAACCTTAAAGAGAGAGATGTAAATTCACTTACTTTAAGGACAAATAAAGTAATACAAATGAACCAAGTAGTCTAAGTAGAGAAAGCCAACAGCAAAAGCATGGTGACGTGTAACTGGCCCCTCGTCCTCATGAATGAGGACGAGGCCAGCAGGAGGGAACAACTGCTTTTGAGAGGGGACAGCAGTCCTCAGCCCCCACCGTTGTGGCCATTAGTGAACATACACCCAGTGCCGCCATAGTACTCACATCTCAAGAATAAGCACACACAAAATTCTAATGTAAAATTCACCAAATTTAAAAGCTGGCTAACTAATTAAAATTTCAAATTTGTTAAGACAAATACCACCAGGTTTGCTTAGTGGATTGGGCATGCATCACCAGTTTGCCTCCCTATGGGGTGAGCAAGAGTGTGGAAAGCTCTCAAGAAGGCCAATGTTAAGTCCCTACTACATTCAGGAAAAGGGTCCAGCTTCTAAGCATGATAGAAAACACCCTCCTGATGTGGCCTTTCACATTTCTCCATTCTCAATCTACCACTCTATCCCCAGAATCGATGCTCTGTTCACGCTGACTGCTTACAATTTACTTCAAGAGACCCATATTCTGTCACTTCATCTTTCTGATTCCTTGCAGTGAGTTGAGTAGTGCCCCTTCAAAGGATATGTCCAAGTTTTAGTCCCTGGAACAAATAAATATTCCTTTTTTTGGAAAAAGGGTCACTGTGATTGTAGTTAAGACTCTCAAAATGAGATCATCTTGGATTTGGAGTGGGCCCTAAATCCCAATAGAAAGTATCTTTGAAGAAAGAGAAGAGAAAAGGAAGGGGAAATACACAGGGAATGCTGCAAATGTGGCCTTGTGGAGACAGAGCTTGGAGTTCTGATGCCACAGGCCAAGAAATGTCTAGAGTCATCAGAAGCTCAAGGTTGCAGAGAAGGATTCTCACCTCGAATCTTCAGAGGGAGGTTGGCCCTCAGGAAGTCTTGCTGGCTTCTGGCCCCCATAACTATAAGAAGTGATTTTGGGCCACCACATTTGTAGTAATTGTATGGCCACCCTAGGAAATCAATGAACTCCTTAACCATTGGCCATCCTTGCCTGGCTTCCTCTCCCAAAGTTCCACATCTGTCTCCTGGAAACCTACTGGCGGCCCCATCACCCTGCTCCTGTCTGTGAAAGCACTTACTAAACATGTTATTGGGTGGTTTTCGGCCCCTCACACAAAGCAGCACCTGAGTGTTAAACACCCTCACAGCAAAGACAAAGCAACTTTGTCTCAGATCCTCAGAACCCCTATGTGCCCCACATGCTCAGGAGTTGTTTGTGAAGTTGTCTGAATCGATTGTTATTTTCAATGTTTGAAAGTTCACCTAGTCATAGTTACTTTTATGACCTACATTTCTTCTCTAGCACATGGTCTAAGAGCTGTAAATTAATATAGAAATATAGTGAAATAAAAATTTATATTTTTTAGATTTTAGAAATGTTACTGGACACTAAAATAAGTAATGACCATGAAAATGACTAAAAACTCCAATCTAGATTTGTGCCTTTAAAGAGGAAGATTATGGTCACTGCTGAAGAAAAATGCAGGGATTTGTGTGTAACCATCAGGTCAATAAAAGTCAATAAAAGTCAATAGTGTGATGTGCTTGATAAAACAAACCACCAAACAAAGGATCAATGAAGAAGCAAACACACAGGAAGTAATGTCATGCATGGTTCATCATCTCTGGATTAAAGCTGAGGTGCTTTTCTCTCTTTGATATACTTTAATAACTCTATTAAGAAAGCACTTCATGGTTCATACAATTACAGAATTTTAAAAGTTGAAGAAATCTTACAGAAATCCCAGCTGCTTCCAGACTATATTCCATGAATTCTTAGGAAATTGCAGAGAACCTTCTAGTGCCTTTATGGGAGGAATGTGTGGAGGCAGCAGTGCATTATTTGATTGTATGTTATACGGCTGGTTACTTAATTTAGAGCCTAGTGCAAAATGAATGCATGGAGCTCCATGTTAAGATTCATTAAGATTTAAGAGGCCATGACAGCAGTAAAAAACCCAATCTGGGGCCCTGTGTGATTACAAGGTGCACATGCATGAAGCTGGCCCTTCATGGTAGGATCTCCATTTTAGAAAGTTACTTGGGCAATGACATAAAGAATGAATGGATCACAACTGGCTAGAGTAGAGGTTATTAAGAATTTTTTTTTTATTAGTAATGCAGTCTAGTAACCATAGGGGCCTGCACTAAGTTCTTGTAAATGGGAGTAAAGTTTTATCACCCTTAAGTAACACTTCATATGATCATTCAATTTTACTGTTTAATCTTCTCTATTTTAATTGTATTTGTAAGAATCTTAAAGTTTTATTTGAAACACCATAAGGCTTCATGAAATAAAAGAGACCCAATAAGAAAACTTTGTAGGGTAAGGAAAACAAATTATAAGAATAAGTTAAAGTGCTTGCAATTCTGTTAAAAAATAGCCCAACTGAATTAGTGGGTGCCACGAAGTTAAACCTAATAGCAACAAATATAAGAATACAGAGACCATTAGGAATCCTTAAATATAAGAAATATGCCTGATTTTTGTGTGGTGGCTTCCTTTAGTGCTTGTTGTCTAATGGGTGCACTATGACCTCCTTTTCCTTCTTAAAAAGCCATTAGTACTTGAATTATGCCATGGCCACTTGAATGGCAAAGGACCATGCTGAAAATCAACATTACACTTCTGGGAAACTAAAGAGATCTCAAATACCCCAAACAAAGGGCCTAGGTTACGGGACCTGAAATTCTGCATTGTCAGGCAGTCCAGGCATGCTCTTTAATTTGCTGGCTGCACTGGGGGGCTGGTGGGGTGGGCAGTGAGGCAGAGAAGGCCAGAGAGTACACCTGAGGAGCATCTCTGGCTCCAGTATACCAGTTGTGTGACTCTGGCCAAGTTATTACACTTCTCTGAGCTTCCATTTTCTCATCTTTTATTTAGGGAATTATAATAGTATCCATGACATACAACTATGAACTCTGAAGATTAAATGTAATCTATGTTCTCAGTCCTGGCACATATAGTAGAAGAAAATCAATTAATATTCAACTGTTCACACAAATAAAGTGTACTCTTTTAATGAAAAATAACAATAGTCTTGAGTTTATGGGTTTTAAAAAGTATGTAAGGATTGTACTGAAGTTGGCTGCTTGGGATTCTACAGCTGTGCTGTACAGAATACTGAGAACATGAGAAGCCACAGACTCAGCTAGGGACAAGAATCTACCAGACAACACCTATGAATCCAGCTCAGTTGCCTCCATGTCCACATGCATGACAGGGATGTGGGCTTGTTCATGGTGTGCAGCATGACTTCCTAATCTTTCAGGATGTGTGTGGATCCCCTTCAGGCAGCATCTCCAACCATAAGAGTAAAAATTTTCTCAAGTTAATATTAGAGTGATGAAAGGGCTCAGAAGGAGGTCAGTTGGCTTCTAGCTAAATGTCAAAGTGTATCCCATTATTTCTCTTAGTTCTATTAGAATGATCGGAAACAGTACAAATGCTTGATTTATTTAACAAACTAGAGCTTTTTATTCAGAACCATCAGTCAGTGCTTAATCTTGAGTATTTCTTTTTATGAATAGGTGTACTTTGAGACTATAGATCTATTAAAGGACAAGAACAAGGCATTTATTTAAAACTCTTAGCTTTAAATAATAAGCATTTAATATATAGCTGTAGTCATTTCAACCAATAAATACAGTTTCTTGACTCCTATTATGTTCATGCTTTATAGCAATGAGGTAGCTAAAATTTATATGTGATAAGATTTATAATGGAGGTGAGCTAAGGATGCACAAATAACAATAAAATCAGGCTCATTTTTAACCTTTTAAAGTAGTACATTACCCAGGCCTTTGGGGATCAGAATAAGGTAGTGGCACATTAAAGGTGGGTTCCTTTCTAGGTGTGGGCACTAAAGGGACATAGTAGTAAAAACTACTAAATGTATATCTGCTCTCCATTGTTACCACAGTTGGCAATTCTAAACACCATTCATGATAACACTTTCCTGCCCTCCTTTTCATTGATTTTGGCAGAACACATTCTTTGAGGAGAGATGCTACAGTCCCCACTCCTACCCCTTATCACTCCTCCAGGGAGAGGTTGAGTTAAACCCCTTCCTTTAAAACTGTGCAGTCTTATGAGCTCTTTGTAACCAACAAAATGCAGTAAATGTAATACTATGAGCTCACAGCAAATGAATTTCTGCTAGGTCACTGGAACACTTGTGCTTGGAGTCTTGCAGGAAGTCAGACTCCCTAGGGCTGCCATTCTGTAAGAAAGCCATGAAAATGTTATGTGTAGGCAGTCTCAGTTTTCACCTCCTCCCAGTCCAGATGTAGAAGGAAGGGTGAATGACCAATCTTTGGATGCCCAGCCCTAGCTTTTTAGTTTGTTTTGAATCAGCTTTTGACTTTTCCCAATTGAGACTAGAAACATCATAGAGCAGAGATGAGATGCAGCCACACTGTGCCTTTTCCAATTATTTGATCTAAGGAGTCTGTGAGTATAATAAAATGGTGTTTCAAGACAACTTTGGGGTGGTTTGTTATGGAGTAATAGTAAATGGAACATTACTTTAAGTTGAAATAATTATTGCAATTACTGAGTGTTACAAGATTCAGATTAGTATATTTTTATATATAATCTTCATAAATATTACATGGAAGTCAATCCAAAGAGCTCCCAGCCGTACATTTGTCCTTGGCACATGGACTTAGCTATGCTTATCTGTCTTAAGAACAGGTTTATGGAGAGATTGGAAACCACTGGAGTAGTTTTTGGCTAAAGTTAATGTCTCCAAACCCTGTGGAGCTGCATTTAAACAGTAGGTTTGAGGGGAAATACACAAATAGGATAGAATAATGATTGTAAAGATAAAGAACGAAAACTCAAAATTATTTCAATTCTTCCAACCTATGTGACTACTAAAGAATTTTTATTTATGTCTAAAACTTAAATAAATGAAATTATGTGAATGCACAGTATTTTTGTTGAGTCAGTGCAAGTTTTAGTTCATACATGAAATTCTGTACTGAAAATTTATATCTTTTACATTACAATATATTATAATGTCATATAAATATAAAAACTATTATTTGAAACATTTTAAAATCACATATTCTGAAACTATATTAAGACTGAAAAGAAGAAATAAAGTAATGATTATTATCGCATAACTTACTGAAAAAAATTTTCATCTAAGAATAGGGGTACTAAAAACGATTTTCTCTGGTGTCAAATATGCTAGATTGTATCATTGGGCATGGAAATATTAATTTCAATTAAATTAAAAAGATGAGACAAAACTTCAAATAGAAGATCAGTCTTACTCTCTTCAAAAAATAACATTCTTTTTTCTTTTCTTTTTTAATAGCAGAGCATCTGAAATCCCTGCAATTAGCAAAATTCCTACACACAAGCCTCCTACATAGGAAACATATATTGTACCACCAAAGTAAAAAAAAAAAAAAATCTGGACATGGCCTTCTCCAAAGTGCTGGCAGGCAGGCTGCTGGCATGTGATCCACACTATCAAGCATGCTCCTGCAGTTGACACAAAGCTGATAAAAGTGAAGCATCCATTCCCCTCAGCAGGGTGGTAGCAGTGCAGATGCAGATGCAGGCAGGGAGAGAAGAGGTACCAGGGCCCTGTAGTCACAGCAGGGTATCCTCGCCATACCTTTCCTGTGGTCTGCTTCTGGCTGATTCTCTCTGCCTAGGTTCTGCTGGTTTCTGCTCATTCACAGAGCCTCATTTTTCAGCTTCTCCTCTTATCTAATTTTGTCTAAATCACCTTGATTCACTTTCAATTATTTATAGTAGAGACCTTTAAACTAATATGCAAAAAGTGAAGAGAATCTTGACAAGGTAAATATAGAAGTTGGAGACAAGAGAAATATTATAGGCTGAGAGACAGCAAAACTATAGAAATCTAAAAAATATATTGTGTTTAGGAACTAGTAGAGGTTTAGTAAACTGAGTTCACATGAAATAAGAACTGAGTTCCTGAAAAGGGTATTCTGAAATAAAGGAGGTGTCCCAGTCAGTTCTGGTTGCCAGAAAAAAATGCCATATGATGGCTGGCTTTGACAACAGAAATTTATTTTCCCATAGTTTGGGAGACTGGAAGTTCAAAATCAGAGTGTCAACAAGGTCAGGTTCTGGTGAAGCCTTCCATCTTGGCTTGCAGATGGCCACTTTATTGCTATGTCCCTTCAAGGTAAAGAGAGATAGGAGACAAGCTCTCTGGTTTCTCTTTTATAAGGGCACTAATCCCATAAAAAGGGTCCCACCCTCATTACCTCATCAAATCCTAATTACCTCACAAAGTCCCAACTGAAAAAGTACTATCACACATATGAATTATGGGAACATAATTCAGTCCCAAACAAGAGCAAAATGAGATTTCATCCAGGGCCAGGCCTGCTTTATAGGCTACATGTCAGAGTGTGAAAGACTGGCAAGGAAAGGCTATGGGAAATTTTCATGCAAGGTGTCATGTGATTAAAACTTATTCTTCCAAAGTATTATTCCTGCTAGAGGGTGCAGGCTGGACAGGGTGAGGAAAGAACTACATCAGGAAGTTTATTTGAGAGACTCTGTAGTAGCCAAGGCCAATAATGTAAAAGAGCTGGGTTCAAGCAGGAGAAGCACATAGGGGAGATAGTAGAATCTGTGTGTGAGAGATTTCAAATGTGGAACCAACAGAATTAGTCAGACATCTGGATGTGGGGGTGTGCAAAAGGGAGGAGTTGAGAATGACTCAGAGATCTCAGGGTTGGGTAACTGGGAGGGGAGGAATGCCAATCAGAGGATACACAAGCAAGGCTAGCATGGAGTAATGGCAAAATCATAATTTTGGTTTTTGAATTCTGGGTTTAAAGAGCTGATGGAAAACCAAATAGATATGTCAAATTAGGTATAAAGCCTGGAGCTCAGGAAAGAGACTAAGGCCAGTGAAGGACTTTCAGGGTTCATTTGAAAAGACATGAAAGTGGGATGGATGAGATTGTCCTCAGGCAAGAAAAGATGGTCAAGAATAGAAATTCCATACACTGGTAGATGGTTTTCTTTCTGACATGGCAACAAAGCATTTAAATGAGAGAGGAAGCAAATTCTTTTAGTATAAAATGTTTTCAAAATCTTAAAAAGAGAAAAGCAGAGATAGTAGATGAATGGCCCAGATTATTCATACCATTGAGATGGCCCTCAAAACAAGAATCTGAAAAGGCCCTTGATAAAATCACTGGTAGATTAAATTTGAGGATTGGTTTCAGCAGAGTGTGAGTGTGTGTTTTGGGAGGAGGAATAAACCTGTGCTGTAGTTGACTCATAAAGTGAGGAAGTATAAATTAGTCTTTCTAGAAGTTTTCTTTGAGGATGAGATAGTAGCTTGAACTAACAGAAAAATTTTGCATGATTGTTTTGGTGTTTGACAGTGGAAATTTTAAGGAGAACATATTTCTTTATAGCATCCACTAATATTACAAGCCCCACAAAGAGAAAGAAAGCAAGCAGTTAAAAATATTATCTGTAAAGTGCTCAGCACAAAGTGCTAAATAATGATTATTATTTTATATACTAAATTACTGTATTATTATAGACGAATTTTAACTTGTTATTTGAAGCTCTCCATTCCCCTTCCAAGATTTTCCTTAAATGGAATAAACAAATAAATAGCTCAAAGGAGACTGTTCATGCAAAGGTAACCATTATAGTAATATAATAGAAGAGGTGCCAAGAAAGCTCCTGGATTTCAACTACATCCTCAACCAAGAAGGAGTTTGATAACTGAAGTTACAATGCTATAATTTGTTTCCTACATATTGAAGGTACTAAAAAATGCAAATATATGTGACATGGGGAGGTTCGCAGAAAATAATACATCATTCTATTAATCTCTTGCTGTGCATTAACTTATTAGCTCCTCTCTAGTTACAATTAGATGAAAATGGTGTGGCAGCCACAGAAGTAATTTGCTCTGATCTCCTTCTTAGAAATATAGTGTCAAAAAAAAAAAAAAAAAAGAGGAAGGAAAGAAGGAGAGAAGGAAAGAAGGGAAATGGTGTTCTTCTGCCATAAGCTGAGCTTTCACCTATAGTTAGCTCTCTTGGTTGGTAAAAGCTCCCTGCTGGCCTGGTTCCTAGAAGCCTGGGGAAAGAGGGGGTTTTATCTGAATGAAGTAGAAATGCCTTGGCAGATGGTGGAGGAAGGAATTAAAGGGCTCAGAGAAGTGTGCATTGCTGAATGTATATATCACATGAATTTTGAAGACCCACCAGAGGATGATGTGTCACGGGAATACCTAGTAGACACACTGCTTACTGAGGCCACAGGAATATAATGGTGAGAGGGACACCAGCATCACTCAGAAGTCCACAGGGGGCTTTTCTCTGCAGGTCAGAGCTGATGGTAGGAGAGGCTATTACAGAGCTGAGCTTCTTGAAACTAATGGGGTCTACAGAGCCTCTGAAGAAATGAAAGCCAGGTGTCAGTGCTTAACCACCAGAAGCCAAAAACTAGGGTCATCAATCATCATAAGAAAGAGCAAGGCCAGAGTGACAGCCAAAGGAGTTAACCACAGAAAGTTCTAGAGATGGTTTGTAGAATATTATAATTTCCTAATATATAGGGAGTCAACAAGACTACGGAATATATATCATCATAAGAAAATAAGAATTTATGAGTTGAGGGTACATGCCTCAAGAAAATGTTTCAGGCCTTTGCACAGTTGCCAAACCCAAATGACTTCATCAGCCAAAGAGGCAATATGTCCCCAGAGGTACACACTGCAATGATTTCCCCAGTTCTTCCCCCAAATTACCTATGACCATTTAATCAGTCATTTATATATAGGGGAAAAGAGAATACCTATATATTTTGAGAACTACTGGACACAAGGAGTAAGTGGATATTGATACCTGGATACCTAAATCAGTGTCATCATAATCCCCTATTAGAGTAGCAATATACGTGGATTAGGTGATAAATGAGTCCAGGCCAGCATGTGACTCACAGTGGGCCTACTGAATTTGTTAACACATCTGTTAATACATCTATAATAGTAAATGGAATAACCTCTTATTGGGGAAATTCAACTGGAAGCCCCTGAATCTGCACCCTCCCATTCCCTGCAAGAGCGTAAATCAAAGACAATGTTGTGTTAGTGGAGGGAAGACAGTGACTATTAAATGCCACTGTTTAAAGTCTCAAGAATGTAGCAATGGTGGTTCCTATCTCATTTCCATTCACCACATGAGACAGGTCCTGGAGAACAAGTGTAGCCTGTCAAATCTTGAGCCAGGTAATAGTGGCCTCATTTGTCTTCTGTATCCCACTCAAGAAAGAAAGCAGATGGGATAAAGCTCAGATGCACCAGAAAGAGGAAGCTCCTATGCCAAAGTTTATACCATATTAACTCCTCCACTCTCTGCCATAACATATCTGTACAGACATGAAAGTTTGCATGTCTCAAAGAGTGTCTTGGCCATTTAATATTGAAGACAGCATGCTGAGGAGGCAAGATATAAGGCCTTGATAATTCACATGCACATCAGGTTTGGGGAGATAAACCCTTCAGTATTCAGGGCCCTAGGACTTCAGCAAAATTTTTAAGGATCCAGTTGTCAGAAGCATGCTAGACATTTCCTCCAAAGTAAAAGACGATGACTGCATCTTCTATCCCAACCACAAAGAAGAAAGTGCAGCATACGGTAAGGGCCTTTGAGTTCTTGGGGAAACAGCCTGTGCCATGAATGCTACTCTGGCCAATATACTGGGTGCTCTGGTCTGAATATTTGTGCTCCCCAACTCATACCGAAACCTAACCCCCAAAATGATGGTGTTAGCAGGTAGGTCTTTGATGAGGTCATGAAGGCTCTGATTATAATGAGGCCCCAGAGAATCAGCTTATTCCTTCCGCCATGTGAGGACACAGCAAGAAGGTGACAGCCATGAACCAGGAAGCAGCCCTCAACAGACACTGCCTGACAGAGATGATCTTGGAAATCCCAGCCTTCAGAACTATAAGAAATAAGTTTCCATTGTTGTTAAGGTACCTGTGTGGTATTTTGTTAGGGCAATACAAATGGGCTAAGATATGTGGTGACATGAAGAGCTGTGCTACATGGAGGAGGGTAGGGCTTTGCAGAAGGCACAGGCTGTGAGGCATGCAGCCCTGCTGCAGGCAGTATGACCCAGCAGACACTGTAATAATTGAGGTTTCAGTGGTGGGAAAACACTGCCTGTAGTTCATGGTACAGGAGCAACTTACAATGCAGGCCCCAGGAATGCAGGAGCAAGGTCATGCCACCTGCAGCAGAGAATTACATGGTTTTTGAAAAGCAGGCTTAAGCATGGTACTGGGTCTATCTGACCTGGGCTGTTTGGTCCAAGATAATCAATGATCATGAATTCAGAGCTGTCCCATTATAAAATGGGTTCTGCTGGACTCTTTTAAAGTGGTAGTACCTACCATAAAGCTCTAATTAACTATAAGCACTGTGAATGCTTGTTATAATGAAATTATGCTGTCAATTATTGTACATTGCAAAGAAATTAAAGATATCTTAGTTGTCATCTTAAAAAGCAATTAAACTTCTTTAACTCCTTAAATAATGGGCAGAACATTAAAAATTAAGGATCATAAAAATAAAATATGCATTCACTTAAGATCAAAGTACAATTAAAATCCAATAATCCAAATCATTTATATTACTTTTAGTGCTTGAGCTACTTGGTTACCTGGAAAGTGGGACATGAGACAGGAATTTTTGAAGTGCATACATTTTTATAACTATCTTCCTCATTTATATTATGTAACATCCAATTAAAATCAACTAAGAGATTTTCTTTACCTACTGTGTGAGACACTACCCCCTGAGGATCACTCAAAATATGGCTGCCTTTTCTTTCCTGGGGGCATATCCCAGGAGGTAGTGTGATGTAAGAGACCAAATGTTGACTTTGGAGTCACACTGATCTGGGTTGCCCTCCTGGGTCTAAAGCATAGTACCTGAACAACTTTGAACAAGTTAATTAGCCTCTAATATCTTCAATTTTGTTACCTGTACAATAAAGACAGCCATGCTTTTATTTTGGCCACCCTGAAGATATACATATATAAAGGACCTAAGACAATGTTAGGCAATCAGTTGATTTTCAATAGATGGGGCTGTGGGACAGAGGTTTGAAACAGAGCCGCAGAACTGAATATGATGATGAGGCCTATGTACTTGGCTACATGTAGCCACATTGTCTGGGTCACCTGGTGATGATACTCAGACCTTGAAGTGCACATGGGAACACAGGTTCCAGTTGTCAGCCTGACTTTCTTATTTCTGTGGTTTAAAAGAGATTGTCTAGAGATTTGTGCACAGCTCCAACTTTTAACCATCCTGGTATGGCTCAGCAGTTCATAGATTCCCAGCTCTTTGCCTACCTAGAAACTATAAATTTAATCTGACCCTGGTCTCATGGGCTCCTAGTTATAAGAAACTGGTTAAATCCAAATCTTTATCAAATTTGAGATTCTGTGACAATCTCCTTAAAGATTCCCTTCAGCTTTAGTTTCTCCGTCATTTTAATTCCCTCTTTAATCCCTAGCAGATGATTTTTAAACTTTAGGAGTTTATGTCAGGACATAGAGGCCTGATGCATTATAAGCATTCAGTTTCTCCACAGAATTGAATTAAATGCCAGCATTCTGAAGCACAGCTTTTGTCACATCATTTTTAAGCTCCACATTGCTTATTATCTCAAGTCATGGATCCTCAGGGTGGTTTACAAGGCCTTCCTCATTTACCTACTCTTGCTCATGCATAAATCCCACAACTCCCCACATACGTTTCCATTGTAAAGGTCCCCCCAGTTGTGTATTCCTGATTGACTCCATGTTTCTTGCTCTCTTCCTTTGCTTCTGTGGCCTACCTCACCTACAATGTACCCATCCAAGTCATATCTACCTTCCAGAACCATTCCAAGTGCCACTTATTCCCTTAGCCCTCACCCCTGCTGCCTGTCTATAGTGGACAATGCGTGGCTCTCACTGTCATCACTAGATTAGCCAATGGTATAGTTTGGCTGTGAGTGTCCCCCAAAAGCTCCTGTTAATGCAGGAATATTCAGAGATGAAATGATCCGATCATGAGAGTTTTAACAGAATCAGTCCATCCAACTTTGAATGGACTAAGGTATGGTAACTGTGGGCAGGTGGGGCATGACTGGAGAAAGACTCATCTCATGCTCTAGAAGGGCTCATCTTCCCTTTGCCAACCCTTCCCCTTTCTTTCTTTCCACTTCCTGGCTGCCATGAACCGGGCAGTGTTCCTCCACCATGTTCCTCCTGCCATTCTGTTCTGTCTCACCTTGCACCCAGAATGAAGGAACCTACCAACCATGGACTAGACCTCCCAAACTGTGAGCCAAAATAAAACTTTTCTTCCTCTAAGTTGTTCTTGCCATGTATTTAGATCACAGCAACAAAAAGCTAACACTACTAGCAATCACATTTGATCTAGCATTCATTATGTATCATAATCAGGATAGACTTACCCAGTGGGTATGGTAGGGACAGTATCTAGGATCTTTGAAAATGTCTTCAATTCTTTTAAAATCAGAAAGAAAATGTGAACTTTTTAGGCTGAAGAAAGTATCTATTATATAATATTTCAATTTTGCTTTTATAGCATGGCTATTGTAAAACATAATTTTAAATTTCTTTTTTAAGAGGGAAGGGTGCATAAAGGAATAGTATACCTAGGGTCTACAAAAGTTATAATGAACACCCCCTGGCTCTCTTATATTGCCCTATAATAGTATGTCTTCTTTTTCTATTAGAAAAAGAATGTGTGCCCTATCTAGAATTTGTCTATTCATAACTAGAGATATGAAAAATTGTGTTGTATATGTGTAATAAGAATTGAATGCATTCCACTGTCATTTATTTTTAAAAAATCAATTAAAGAAAATTAAAAAAAAAAAAGAATGTGTGAGCTGTTGCCAGTAGTCCTCATGGTGGAGTTTGCTAACACCTAAGAAAATACAGACATATTAATGGAATTCTGTGACATATTTTTCAATTCTTCAAAGATCCTAATAGAATAGTATATTTATCCATCACAGGCCCGCATATACTAACTAAAATGTCAATGCTCTTTGCTTTTAGCTAGAACTATTAAAACAGTTGACAACGCTGGTTATCTCAGGTTGTTCAGTGGTTCTGATACATTATCTAAAGAGCTAAAATTTCTGTGATGTAGCTAGAAAACCTGATATCATTATAAAATCACATGTCCATCACAGAATTGCCAAATATAAGTGTCATTTATGGAAGTCTGGTAAAATTAGAGATGCAGAGTATCCATAAGTCTTTAATTATAAACTTAACTGTCAATTACTATCTCTACAATTTTAATAATTCTATGTGCACTATTTCAAAACAGCCTTATTATATTTTTATTATTATGGGTCACTGTGTAATATCTAGGCCTAAGTTGGTGTAGGAATCTAATGTATTTGATAGAGGATTTTAAAACATAAGAGTTCATGGAAGAATGTGAGGCAAGGGAGGGTGAATAATAAAAGGGGTACATGATAGTGAATATATTTGGAACCAGTGGGTACTTCATAGATGTCTTTTTTTTACTTCCAACAATAACACTAAGCTAAAGATTGACATGAGAGATGTTCATTGACTAATAATAGTGGTATCAGCACCAGTAGTTCCATTAATAGTACAGTAGTCACATTGTGAGTAAACCTGCAATAAATATTTTTGATAGATCACCTACTAGACACTTAATCAAATTTTCTCATTTGAAGTACACTTTAGTATTGAATTGCTCCTAAGTGGGAAAACCTTAGAGTTTGGCTCTGTGATAACCGCTGGGTCTCACTAGCCATGGAAGACAAACACATAAAGGTAGCCCAGAGTGTATCTTTTTACCAACCCATCCTTCTCCTCCAAACACAATCCCCAACCAGTCTCATGAAATGAATTGCTACAAGAAAACTGGCATGCATTCCCCAAATTCCTATGCCCCAGAATCTGTGCCATTCATGCTCCTATACAAAATTAAGTGGAAAAATCACTAACAGGAAAGGGTAAGCTGACTCCAGGCTGGTTGTACTGATTTACCACTTGACTCAGCAGCCTGTAAGCAGTGGTTGTTGCACAGGGGACCCTGAGAGCTTATTGTACAAGATGACCAGGTGGGAAGTAAAGGTAAGGTGATGCTAATGAGTAGTTACCAGTGACTAGGAGGACAGAGAGAAATGATGTTTTAGCTCCCCACTGATATTCTAGAAAACACTGAAATAAATTGTTTAATGTCTATAAACTCTTCCCCTTTCAGCATAATCATCTCTTTACAATCAGTCATGGCTGGAGGTGGATTCTCTGTCTGTACCCAAAACAGTTTGGGTAGTCTTGAGATTGGTTTGGACAGACAGAATAGAGTAGTGGTGCTGTTCAGGAAGTTTAGGAGCCTAACTCTCAAGACATCTTACATCTTGGGCCTTTGCCCTGTTCGAAGGAAGCTCTGAGAGGCCATCAGGGAAAACAACCTGCAAGAAAGACCTCCCAGGAATGGAGAAACTCAGCTGTTCCAGCTGCCCCGCCTGAACCCAGACTCCAGCCAAATGACCAAGGAGAGAAACCAAGATAGACCACCAGGAAAACTGCAATAGCACCATTACTGTATTCTGTCTGTCCAAAAAATCCTGAGGAAAGGAGACCATTTTTTGAGATTTAGGACAATTGGTAATGAAGTGACATAGAATGGAAAGAGGCCAGCAAATGTATCTGACTCTCTTTCTTTTCTTTTAATATTAAAAAAAAAATCTAATGCCAGAGTTGGAAGTGACCCAAGAGATGGTTTTATGTCTTTCCATCTTAGTGATTCAGGGGGTCAACTGGAAAACCACCAAACAGGGTTATTTTGTTCTCAATTTTGAAATTCATTTGCTCTTAATTAGAAAACACATTACTCATTTCATATGAAAAGAAATATCATAAAGCTAATTTTAAATATTCTAATGTAATTTAACATTGAATTATAAATTTGATAGTTGAAGGTTAAATAATTTTCAGGTTTTTTCCCCCTGGGAAAACAAGAGTATTTGCAAAAATAGGAATAGGGATTTATTTTCCTGCAAGTTCTCAGGAAAGCAAAAGAAAGCTCTGCAATCAAATTATCCTCAAAGCCTTAATTAAAGTCAGATGCTAAGGGAGAGTTCAAATTCCTTTATTTTATTTAGTAATCCATATACAGAAGCACTAGACAATATTCTTCAATTCTTATTCAAATGCCTCTTCATAGGTTTCATTTACTTTTATTTATGTTTATATATGCTTTTCATCAGCACTTAATATATATCAAATACAGTCATAAGACCATCTCCACAAAGAATACTGACCACATGGCTATTTTCTCCTATTGACTTGCCCATCGAAATTCTAGCAAATTTTATTTCATGAAACTACATTAGTTTGAAGCACCCAACATTTCTATTATGAAGTTTTCCCAACGTATTTCTACTGAATCTTGGAAGAAATACATTTGTGTATAAGTTCAAATATAATGGCAAAACCTGACTACAAAACCTACATTTGCAGCAGGAGTTACAATCAGAGTTGCCATAGCAGCCAGCCACCTACCCACTCCCTCCCTCCCTCTCTCTCTCTCTCTCTCTCTCTCTCTCTCTCTCTCACACACACACACACACACACACACACACACACACACACACACGGTAGGGAAGAGATAAAAACAGAAGAGAACAGAATCTATTGTTCAAGACAGAGGAACCCATGAATGTAATGACAGGCAGGGATCCTAACTTTCAATCTGAACCACACTTAAAGACAGAAGGTTTCCGAGTGCTGGAGTGTTTATTCAATGATTATTCTTTAAACTCATCTGATTTGCACCTTCATCTTTAAACTTTGCTGATGCTGGGATTGTACAGGAGGAGGAGGGAACTTAGTTGATCATGCACACATTAGGACTAGCTTGATTTAATGTTTCCTATCTGGAGCATTCAGAATCATTGTCACAAGAAAATTTGTGGTATATATTAATCTATAAAATAGGTGTAATAAAAGCACATGTTTCAAGAAAGTTTTATGTGGATTCAATAAGTTAGCATAAATAATTATTAAGTAACAGTGACAAATAATAAAATTTAAAATTTAATAATATGTAAGAATTAGTAAAGTATGAAAGTAATAGTGAAGCAATTAATGCTGGACACATAGTAAATGCTCAATAAATGTCTGCTATAATAATTATAGTTAACCATTACAATGAATACCTCCAAGTCTTTCTTACAGACTTTCTTACAGACTAGAACAGTATGTTTTATAATGCATAAGTTGCTAAAACAAATGCTTGCAGGTGGGAAGTAGACATGAGCAAGATAAAATATTAAGATTCTTCCAGTACATAGGAGGATAATGTCTTCTCCCACAATCACATATTTTAAATACTATTTTGATGAACTAAAAAGACCAAGCATTTTGTTCTTGTTACATTTTAACCACCAATGGTGAATGCTGGTTTACACAGTAACATCTAATTTCTACTAATGCTGAAATATTCATGCAACAATAATTGGAGTCAAAGAGCATTCTGGAATTTGTCTTCCATTATTGGCTTGATCACATATTTATAAGCAGAGATATATTTGCAATTCATGCACAAACACAAATATAAACATGGGTTTTAGATGTGATGGCAATGAGGGAAAAGCATTTTGTGACTTCTGATTTGCTTCTTTTTAAACCTTCATTTTAAGGCAGGATGTTTTATATTCTAGCAGGGGTAGAACATGAAGTTAAGTAACTTTGTGAACAGTAAAGAATGTACATGGGTTAGCATATTTCACATTGAACCAGAGTCACCTTATACCATGAGAAGAAAGCTGAGCTTAGAGGTGAGAGAAATCAAGAGCAATAACAGCAATTAGACCCAGAGAGTGAAGTGAGAAGGCAAAAGAAGAATTGTGAGAGACAAACTTTACAAGTTAGTAGGCACTAGAAGAAGAAGTGTATCTCCACAACTGTATCCCCCCCCCCTTCTCTAAAAATCCAGGAAGGGAAGGATAAAATTAACTTGGCTTAAAAACCTTAAAATGTTAAAATGCATCCTTTATGGCCTCTAACATTATCTTGCCATTGTAAATGTTATGTTCCATGATTTATTCCCCCCTTTAAAAGGCATTTCTGCTTTGCAACATTTGTTTATTTGTTTCCATCTCTACAAGAAATGTTACAGGCACTGCTAGAGATTCTCTGTTTTAGTGGTAGCGTACTTGATTGCATTAGAAACATCTCCATCATCAAACAGCTCTTGGAGGTTAAAAATAATCCTAAATTTTTCCAAATCATTAGAAATAATCAAATTTGGTTTCAAATTGGGCCTGAGTCTTAACAAACCTCTTGTTAATAAGCTGAAAGCAGAAGGAAGTAGATAATGGCACCATTGGGAAGAACACCAGAAGGCACTTAAATTCTCTTCACTTCTTTTTGGAGTTCATGGAAAATCCTCTGGAGAACTCCTTGGTGTCCAACAGCAAGATGCATAGAACATCCTGCTGCTAGAGGCACAGGCAGATGACAAGAATATTGGGGGTCATGATGCTCCTGCTTCCTTATCTTGCCTATCAATAACACACTCAGCTGTGAACACTTATTTTTGCTTCAAGTTCCTAAGATGGCTGCACTTGGGCTTGGCTCTTACCACAAAAATGATGCAAATGCTCAAAAATAAAGGAGAAACATAATTTATAAAAATATTTTTGTTAGTGCTATGAGGAAATACTGAAACACAGATTGTGATACTATGATGAAATAATTACCAACAACAAAAGAGCTTTCTAAAAAAAAGAGCATCCCTTCTTCACCTAACCAAGGAATTTGAGAGCTTGAGTAGGCAGTGAAGAGCCTAGATAGTTCTCTTAATTGCACTGTTACAAGTTCATGGGAAGTGCTACAGAGCAAATTTGTTTCCATTAAGTCCTATTGAACACAAAGACAAATATATGCACAAATAGAAATGCTACTGGCTATATTTTTTAATACAACCAACTATCCACACACAGCCTCATGAGAGTCAACCAACTTTTAATTTTATCCACCATGTAAACAGCAATTATTAGAAATGAATTGAATGGCCAATAGAAAACTATTAATGTCTTTAAATGACTTTTGTTATGGCAAGGAAAAGAATTTGTGCATTGGAAGGATGAACAGAAACACACACTAAAACAGGTTTTTAATCCTTACTTACTGTCAGATACATGGCTGCATAGACACTGAGAGCTGCTTCTTTGGATGGGAATGTTTTCCTTGCTCTCATGATGAGATCCGGGTTGCCAGTGCAAGCTTCTTCCCCACTGATGAACTGTGTGTACTGCTGACATCCAAGTGCTGTGTAGTTGGGCTTACACAGGGCAAGAAAATGTGGAGCCAGATTTCCTGTAACAACTTGTCCAGCATTTACAAAGATATCTGTAGCAAATAATCCAAAGGTATAAATTCCTGAGGAAGAAAACAAACAATTTTAGCTCTTTTTTTTTTTTTGCTGTTGTTATTGTACCTCAATTTACATTAAACCAAGATGAAATATCTTAGGAACAGTAAAATTCTCCATATATACATACACCGGGTTCTATTTATTTCACTCCTCCCTAGTTTCTTCCTTGGCTTTCTAGACTAGTGGGAAGTATTAAATTATTTAACATATTGAGCTGTCTACCACTGGCTACATTTTGATGCCTCACAGGTTTATAAGATACAAAAGAAGAAAATATATTCTAAGACTGTTTGAGTAATGCTAGTTTTAAATGGAGCCACATATATCTTGAGAGGGTATAGTCTATCATGTTTTACTAATGTTACCAATCTTTATATTTTCCCTGCTTTTGAAAACATTTTTTTATCTTACTAACATAAAGCAAAGCAGTTGTCTTCCTTGATTATGTCTCTTCAGCCCATTCAGACTGATATTAACTCTGCTGGAGGTGCCAATTAGCAGTAAAATCCAAAGCCATCAGTTTTCATTTAAATATCATGGAAAATCTTAAATAAAGCAGAATGCTTTCAGATGAAGCTTTGCATTGCCTTCAGAAACACTTTAAAAGGTACAGAACAGCTTATCTTCTATGGATTGGCTTTCTACTTATCAAATGTGGGGCAATTTAGTAAATAATAAAAAAATCAATATAATGATTTGTCAATTATCTTTACAGTATTAAAATTTATTTACTCTGGTCACCTGGAGGTATAAAATTAAGTACATAGATTTTTTTCCCCTCCTGTTATAAGAACTTGCCAATTTACTTGAATACCAAAAACATTTTATAAATTCAATGTCATTTGTCATTATTGTCAAAACTTATTTTTCTACTTAGGAAAGATAAATTCTTTGCCAATGATTTCAATTAAACTTAGATGCATCTTTCAAGGTGTGATGCTGATGTAATTAATTCTTTCATAATTTTGGAAATAAAATCCATGAGAACCTCTTAAAACTTGACAAAATTCTTCCTAAAACAGTTGGCTCATTAAGAAGTCATCTGATTTCATTATAAAATTTAGATGCTTTTCTTTTTAGTCACATATTTCTGGATTGTTTATTTCCAAAACCTTTTAATCATTACTGTCATGTGGGAAATCATGAAAGTTGTGCAGGATCAAATAATTTTCCAGTATTAGGTACATGGCTGGGTCCTTTTAATTTTTACATTATGTAAGATTTATGCATAAAAATTTATGCACAAAAATCTGCACATAGCAAATCTCGTATGTGTATCCAAATGTCAATGACACAAAGACATTAGTTTTCCTTTTATCCTGAACTTCTGAAAGGAAACAATAAGAATACCTTTCTTTATATTTCATCAGCATTCCATGAATCTCAAAAAGGAAAGGCTATGAAAAGCAGAATTTTGAGAGGCAAAGAAGTAAGAGAACTGAGCTCCATAAGATACTAATGTACACAATCTCTCCTTCCAAAACCTCAGGGCCAAGCACAGGAGTCTAAATTACAAGCTCTCTTCATCAGTACTCCTTTGAAATCTAGGCTAAGGTGTACTCATTTTATTTGACTAAATCATTCTTTTTATCTAGTGTAATAGGTCTTCCTGTTTAAAATAGAAATATTTGATAAGCATATGGAAAAGTCTCTTGATACCTGTGAAGTTTCCAAATGTCCTTCAGAAATATCAGTGTATCACGCCCAAGGCCAATGTTGTAGTTGACTACACAGATAATTATTAAAGTGGAATCCCATGAGAGATTTGACCTCAAGGATAAAGTCACTACACAAACTGAGGTCCTTTTATGCAGTGATGCTTGGTTACAAACTTTCATTTCATTAAAATAAACCGGAAACACAGGTATCATGATAAGGGAACAAGAAACAAATGAAGCTCTCCTATGTTTTACAGAGACTCTAAAGCATACTTTGTGCCACAAATTCTTGAGAAACATGTATTTAAATGCACAAATGTGATTTGGTTAAGTAGGCACATTATAATTTTCTTAACAGTATTTAGGAAAGCATCAATTTCATCAAATACTTTCATTTTTCATATATTATTGCTTATTTATTTTATTATTAAGTGTTTCTTGTACGAAGAGACATGAGTTAAGAACACAGTATTAATGCATGTGAAAATACCTTTTTAGTTTTCATAAAAAAGTTATTCTTCACCAAGATAAATGAGGACTGTAGAGATACATAGTATGATGGTTATTAAAAGAACAGCTTTGGATATGAAGACCTTTTGTCTTCAGAGAGATCTATTGCCATGATGGCATTTGGTTCATCTCTAATGAGCTTATATATAGATTAGGTCATCTAATCTTAGGTCTCCAAAGTTTTCATCTCAATCCCCTCCGCGAAAGATTAATAAATACTTAAGTGTTATACTATCCTCAGCGTATCTCTTAATACTGTTCAGAATTTATCGTAAAATATATAGCATATCTATATATTCTCAATTTTATATGATTAATCCACAAAATAATAATTTATATTAAATTTTATGGTGTCAGTTAAAGAATTGATCTTGGCCAAGTTTTTATTGAATTGAAATAATGTTCAGTAATTCGTCAGTGAACGTTCATATTTATTAGAGCTAGCATTTGAGACGGAAAGTTAAACATCAATGAGTATTGTCCTCTAATAAGATCACCAATATAAAATATAATATAGTTATATATATATATATATATATATATATATATATATATATATATATAGTTCAGAATTTGAGCCTGAAATACTTCTTATGAAATGCAGTATTTCTTGAAATTGCCAGGTTGCCAGTCTTTACCTTTATGATGTTGAACAATCTACCTCCATATCATTTCTCCACAGTCACTTTCTGATATTTTATAAACACTATAAATCATTTAAGTATATAACTGTTAGTTTCTTTAAAAATATCCAGTATCCAAGTGTTGTTCTTTTCTTCCTTCATGTGCAAATGATACCCAGAAGTGGGGTCTTGGAACATTAGAGAGAACATAGAATGTGATGTTCATTTATAAAACCAAATTGAAATATTTCACAAGAAAGAAAACCTAATATTTTTATACAGTTAAGACATGGGTCTTTTTTAAAATTAGCTTATACATCAACAATGTTTTGGCAAGAATAAAAACAATGCAGTGAACACATACCAAGAAATCGGACAGTTCGGCGCACCAGTGGGTTTATGTAGCAACAGTCTCCAGTTAAAATTGTTTTCTCCTGGTTTTCAAAATCCCTTGTGGCTAGTTGTAGGCAAAACACAGCAGTTTCTCCAACTATTATCTTGCAAAGAAATAAAAGATTAAAGGATATTAGAATGAACCCAGTATAAGTGTTTTTTTTTTAAATACAAAAAGCCACTCACTCCTTTTGTAACAATCTTGATGTAAAACTGAGACACATTTGTGTTTATATCTTTCATTATAACTTTGTCACTATATATAAAAATCATATTTCTCTCAATTCAAGGGAGTATTAAAATGATAAATTATGAATAAAAATAGACTATAACGATTTTGTTTTCTAAAAGCCTTCATTAAAAATGAAATATAGAAAGGATCTTTAAAGTACTCAGTTATTTTTGGTGTGTGACTGAGTTTTATGATTTATAAGTGACTGTGTCTTGTTTAAATATAA
Source organism: Spermophilus citellus (assembly GCF_964194105.1). Lineage (NCBI taxonomy): Eukaryota > Metazoa > Chordata > Mammalia > Rodentia > Sciuridae > Spermophilus > Spermophilus citellus. The sequence goes on along the minus strand of NC_138191.1, from coordinate 52,678,259 downwards.
GTCTTCTGTAGAATTCAAATAGATTCTTTTTGCAAAAACTTAAAAATCCGGTATAAACATACTAATTAGAAATCACAGTAATACTTTTATAATAAAAAAATCAATTCACATGTTTTGCCTTAAGATTGTTCTCATCTGATACATTATTAAGAATTGTAATGATTAATATATTCTTTTTCATTAGTACATTATATCTATATATACTAGTAGGGTTCATTTAGATATAATCATATAAGCACAAAATATAATTTATTCTAACTTGGTACCTAGTAATTCCTTTTTCCCCTCTTCATTTCCTCCCCCTATTCCCTTTATTCTACTGGTTATCCTTCTACCTATTTATAGTTTTTTTTTAATTAGGGAATTATGAATATACATAAAGATGAAATTCACTGTGGTAGATTCATGTATGTACATAGGATAGTTTGGTCAATTTAATTCCATCATTCCTCCATTTTCCTAGTCTTTCTTCCTACTTCTTAATCCCCTTCCTCTATTTTATTGATATCTCTTCTATTTTCATAGGAACCTACCACTTTTTTCCCTCTCATTTTTCTCTAGCTTCTGCATCTGAAAGAAAATATATGACCCTTGACTTTCTGAATCTGGCTTATTTCACTTAGCATGTTGTTCTCCAGTTCTATCCATTTACCAGTAAATGCCATTATTTTTTTATTCTTCTTTATGACTGAGTAAAACTCCATTGTGTATATATATCACATTTTCTTTATTAATTCATCTGCCGACAAGCACCGTAACTTGGCTATTGTGAATTGTGTTACTATAAACATTGATATGGCTGTATTGCTATATTATGATGATTTTAGTTCTTCTGGATAAATATTGAGGAGTAACATTTATATTTTAGTATAAATGTTTTATTTTAATCTTCATAAAAACCAGATGAGACAGGGAATAATATAACAAGTGAAGAAATCAAGACTTAGAACTCAAGTGAAATGCTCAAGAGCCAATAAGGAGAGCTGACTGGGTTCTGGTATAGGTTCTCTGCTCTATTTTCTGACTTAAAGGACCGGCTATCTTCCACTTTGTTCTGTACCATTTGCAGTGGTTTTTGTACATGGCTTTTAAAATCACCAGTAAGATAATTAGAATATGTGTTATCATCTCATTTTACAGATGAGGATGTAGAAATTTAAAGGAGATAAAAATACTTATTTCCCTTTAGGCCAGTCAATCCAGGAGAAATCTCTCACTCATCCTCACAACTATTACTTTATATTTAATACCATGAACAACAGCATAAGAAATAAGATTAAGAGAAAAGGAAAGTGAAGTCAATAATATGCCCGCAATTTTGTCATTGTTAAGTTTGTTTTTGGTAAGTTTTGTTAAGATTAATTAACATGCTGTATAGGGAGTCCTTGACGCTCCCCAGGTGCTATGGTTCCATGAGTTCCCCAGAATTCATGCAGAAATTTAATTCCCAAAGTCAGGTTTGTTAGAGGTATTTGGAAGTGGGCCCTTTTGGAGATAACTAGGATTTAATAAGATCATGAACTTGAGGACCCTGTGATTGCAGCTTTATATGAAGGGGAAGAGAGATCCAAGCTACACTTGCTCTGTCTTGTTATGCAATGCTCTCCACCATGTTAGGATGCAGCATGAAGATCCTCACCAAATGCTGAGCAAATGTTAGCACCATGCTCTTGGACTTCTCAGCCTCTGAAACTATGAGCTAAATAAACTTCCATTTATGTTACCCATTCTCAGGTATTTTGCTATAGCAGTAGAAAACAGACTAAGACATCAGGGAAAAGTTTTTGGAGTCTACATAAAAAAAGTAATATCTTTGATTATAAGATATTCAAAATAGTAAGTGACAATGGGGGGGGGGGGCATAGAGATTAGGTGTTCAACCTACTTTTACCCCAATGTGAACAAAAAATTATGTGGCACTTACCAATTTTCATTTTTATTTCTATCTCCTTTTCCTCTTTTCTTATACTTTTATTAATATACCTTTTTTCTTACTATACTTTTCTTACATATACTATATATGCATTTTTCTCTTTCTTAATTTTTAACCCTTTTTATTGGCATATTATACACATTAGTGGAATTCATTGATACATATTCATACTTGCACACAATATGATGATATAGTTTGGTCAGATTTGTTCCCCAGTACCCATATCTCATCTTCCAAGAAGGCCAGAGTTCAAGGTTAAACCAGAAGAGATTGAGCTGAACTATATTTTAAAAGTCTGTTGTTGCCTTTCTGGTGAGACTGAATTGAAATAGGAAAGATTCAAACTTCCAAATTCCTACTGACTTTTTTTTTAGTACCAGGGATTGAACTCAGGGGCACTCAGCCACTGAGCCACATCCTCAGCCTTATTTTGTATTTTATTTAGAGACAGGGTCTCACTGAAATGCTTAGTGTTTTGCTTTTGCTGAGGCTGACTTTAAACTGGAGATCCTCATGCCTCAATCTCCCAAACAGCTGGGATTACAGGCATGCATCACGGTGCCTGGTTCCTCCTAACTTTAAATTTTGACTTTGGTGAAGCAAATCAGCTGTGTGATGAAATGATCTGGTCAAAAGAGGCAGGTGTACTATTTTTCATGGGTACATCAGCTGTCACAAGGGCCTTAGGAAAAAACTAACAAATAGACAAGCTACATATTTGACACCTTCTTATTTCCCTTTCTGAATAAGTCATTCATGTCCTATCTCCTCTCTTTTGCCCCTCAAAATAAATAACCACCATGATCCTTTCTGGGTTTTCAATTTCCGCTCCTTCCTGATCTGTTTTGCCATAGAATGTTCCAAATTCTAACAATATACTATGAATTCCACTTCATGACTTACCATTCCCTAACCAACTGCAGCCCTCCTTCTCTTCTCCACAGCAGCTGTCATGGGTGTCCACTCCAGGCTGGCCTCACCTCATAGCACCCTGAACACCAACTCAAACTGATAATACAGTGTGTGTATGTGTGTGTGTGTGTGTGTGTGTGTATTCATAAATATATATGAATAATATCTAAAATTCTTATTGAATGCTTAAATAAATCCAATCATCAATAGATCTCATGTTCAATAGATCACAATGACCTTGTGCCTGACTTCTAATAACCAACTTCTTCCTTGTTCCTGTGACAAAGGCTTTACCTCATCCTTAGTTCCCATAACCAGATCTTGTTATGTGTAGTCTCTAACTTGATAACTTTTTTCATTATAAGATTGCTTTCATATTGGGAACTTCCTTGTGTGGGCAACTCTTTCCAAAACAACTATTCCCAGTGAGTCAGTCAGGGATTCTCATAAAGAGCAGCACCCCTTAAGATTTAGAGAATAACAACTGTCAGGCAGAAATGAGACACCTGTCATCCCCAGGAAAGGGCAAATGCATTGCTGGGCTCCTTATCCGTTAAAGCATGGTATGTGCTTTTCTGTGGGTCCCACCTTGCTAGCTATTGAGAGGATTATGTGCCTTTCCCTACCCCCTTGCTCACTAACTCTCCAACAATCTCTGGACTTCAGAAGCCAGGCATAGCATGAAAACCAGGATACCCTGCCAGGACTCTCCAAAGACAAATAAAGGAAAAAAACTATTGAGGAGTCACTCAAATAGCAAATTCCCAAGGTCCTTAGCTTGTTACTCACATATGTGTTTCCTTCCACCCCCTACCGATGTGTTCTCTAAACAGCTACAGCAACTCATCCTTATCACAGGGCAAAGATGTTTATATAGCATGCAAATCCATATGAAATGCAAGAGATATAACATTTGACCAGGATGAAGGATGACAGGCTAACTACCCCTCCCAAGAGGTTGAAGTGAAATGTACCTAAAGCCAACAAAGGTTCCTACATTCTAGGCCTCCCCTACCACCCATTAACATGAATAAAACTAGTTCTCTCCTTTGTCTTGGAGCCAGCGTGATGACTTTTCTCCCTTCTGCTCTGGTGAGAAGTTCCAATAGTCTTGCTTCCCTCATAATTGTACTATTTTTTTTTTCATCTGATCTTCTGATGGAGGTACAGGAGCACATTGTGACTATAACACCAGTATCTTTCCTAATGCTGATCTTTTGCTTGGTGCATCTCAGCACATTTTGTGTTTTTGAACTTTTTGTTTGTGTACTGAGCATGTTTGCCACATCAGTACCTTAGTCAATGGTATTTGGCTGCAACTATAAGATACCCACTCAAAAATAAATAAATTAATTAATTAAAAGATATTCATATTAGATTAAGAAAAATAGAGAATTGAATTCTAGCCTTGGGTTATCTCAGAACCCAAGGGAAGGGGTTTGGAGATTAGCTCCACCAACGGAAAGTCCTCTGCTGTTAGAGTGTGTAAACAAGTCAGGATAGCGCCTGGCATTTTGCCAGAGGGAGTGGTTTGTGAAGTAACGGCCAGTGAGCCATTAAGTGTGGAGATTCCTTATTGGTTGATTGCTGTATATATTTTATGTTAATTTAGATAAGCTGTGTGGAATGTATATATACCACTCCTGTCCTACAATAAACGGCTCCCACTCCTGCTGTATCAATCTACACAAGTTCCTGGTCAACCCCCCCCCCACGGTTATTTTGCTGCAGCCGGACTGCGGCACTCTGCAGTCCAGGCAATGGCTCTCTCTCAGTCTCAGTCTCACTGTTGCCCTGGAGTCACATTGTCTCACATATCAGCTCCTAGAGGGCCTGACTTATTCTTATCTCTCTGCAAGCCAGTTCTCCTGATTCCTAACCTATGCAATGGCTCTAACAGCCTTGAGTCTTATATTGAACATTTCAGCTTAGTTTAAGGAAATGGTTCAACTGACTTCTCTATTCAACCCCAATACCAAATTCACAAGAGGCTCAGCTTCAGGTAGAGCTCTTTCCTGGTTCAATGACCCAAGATAAAGAAAGGATGTCATGGTTTATACAATCTAGCTTCCTGGAGAGAGAGGCTAGTTCTCAGAAAGAAAAAATTCACTGTGACCTAATGGCTTTCATATCCATTGTATCTCTCTGGACATCCCTATGCCAATTCTTGGCCTGCATCAGCCCTTTCCATTATGTTCTCTGGAGACTGTGATCTGTCCGTCTACTTGGACTTCATCTCAGCAAACATACATGTTTGGATCCTGGTGTCTTCTTGGACCCAGTGGGCCTGTCTAATTCAAATGCTCTAGATCTTATTTCCTTTAGAACTTATTGAGACATCTATGGAACTCCTCATCAAAATAAAACTCTCTCTTACATCATCCCCCACCCATCTTCCTGAATGAAAACTTCCATTGTTAATATTTCTTAGATGAATTTAAGTGTTGAAAATCAAATAATTATTATGATGAATGCATTTAAGTAAAGGCCTTCTGAGTTAGGACACAGTGCGAGGTAATGATATTCAAGGAAGACATAAACAAAATACTTAAATAGGGTACAGGGATGCATGTGCTGACTGGTTTGGGTGATATTTGCCAGTAGAACACTTAGGAAGAATTGTCATGAGTGACTGAGGGCATCTGTGGTGGCTTGTGACTCTAGAAATACTACTATATCTCTGCTGAGGACACTCTTCCTAAAGACTAGTCCTAACCAATGACAGCATAATGGAGCACTCAGGCATGCCTATTTCTCTGTGACATGGGATACCTCTACCAGGTAATTTTGGTTGTTAGATTCCCCATGAGTTTGGACAAATCTTTCCTGGAACTGTGCCTCACAATCTGGGGTACCTTCCACATAATTCTCCTTCCCTCCCATTCTCTAATCTAGGTGAGACCTCCATCATCATCTGGGTTAGAGACTTTCTCTGTTTTCTCTAGATTACCCTCCAAACTTTGTCTTTTACAGTTGCTTTTCTAATAGATCTTTTGCATACTTGATCTTATTTTTTACCTCCTTCTAAGAAAACATAAATTAAGACAACATTTAAGAAAGACATTGTGTGATCCTGGCTACACTTAAAGGAAGAGTGGTGGTTAGATAAGTGAGCCAAGGATTTGGAAACAAACCCCACCAGAAGAGCATCAGGAAGTCCCCAGAGGTTGCCTTTTCCTGGTAGCTCTCTGTTCGAGCCCCTAGAAGCTCAAATACATTATCTTGGCCTTGGAGGTATTTAGATAGCACTTGGTAAAAGTTAACCATGATCATAATCAATGTTATTGGTAACAAGAATACTATTAGCAACAATGAGTGCTATTAACACCAATAGCATTAGTACTCAGTCTGACATATATACATAATAATTTGTAATTAATGATATCACTATTAATAATAATTGATGTTTTTGTCTACTTTTTCTTCCTAACCTCTTAGCACAGCAGTAGGAGGCACAGGGGACTCTTTGGTGTTTATTTTTCTCCTATTTCTGTCCTTCCTTGTGATTGATATAAAAATCAAGTCACATTGAATCTAATGCATACACTTCTCTCTCCTGAATTTGAATTAGAGGCTCTGGTCAGTGAATTACAAACCTAAATTCTATGTTCCCCAGTATTTTGTATTGTGATTCTCCTTCCAGAATCATTGCCTGGTAGACTTCATTCCTCTGAAGGCTTTCCCACCCTTGCTATTCTTGGGAATTCTTAATATTCACCTCTCCTCTAAACTCCAGATACAGGAATTCATGAACCAACTAAATGGCAATATCTCAACAAATTCAAATCTACCTATTAAAAATCCTCATAGTCCTCACACCCAAACAAATCTATGAGTCCCACCCCAAACCTCCTGTTCTTTCATGTCACCTCCTCAATGGGTCTACTCATCCTCCACTTGGATACTCAAGCACCTCTCTCATAAACTTATCTGTCATTATATATCCTGATGACCCTTCTTCCCTCATTGGCCTCTACCAATCACTGTTACTTTAATTACATTTAACTGACAAAAATGTATATTTTCAAGTGGCTTCTGGAGGCTGAGGCAAGAGGTTTGCAAGTTCAAAGCCAGTCTCAGTAATTTAGTGAGGTCCTAAGCAACTTATGGAGACCCTGTTTCAAAATAAAATATAAAAAGGGATGGGTATGTGTCTCAGTGGTTAACTGCTCCTGAGTTTAATCCCGAGTACCAAAAAAAAAAATGTATATTTTATAGTGTGCAATGTGCAATATGATTTTTAAAATATGTATACATTGTGGAATGACTAAATCAAGCTAATTAACATGGGTATTGCCTCACATATTTATTCTATTTTATTTTTTGTGGCAAGAACACTTGAAATTACTTTCTTAGCAATTTTTAAGTAAACAGTACATTGTTATTAACTATAGTCACCTCATTGTGCAAGAGATCTTTCAAAGTTATTCCTCTGGTCCAACTGAATTTCAATTAATTCTTAAATTATGATGAATTTATTCCTTAATTCTATTTCATGTTTGTTCATTTCCACCTCTATCACTATTTTTGTTTTAAAACCTAGTGCCTCATTACTTTTATCCTGCATTGCAGTATCCTTGGAATTCACCTCTCTTGTTCAGCCTGTCTACTGACAGATTGATTTATTCAAAATAAAATTTGTGCAATCCAAATGTCCTATGTATAATTTCAAGTCCTTATAGCCTATGGATTAGCAGGACTTGTCCTAACAGATCATTTACAGCTGAGCTTAGACCCTGCTTTTCAGCTCTTGCTTTCTTACACAGCCCACAGACATGCTCAGCATTTACATACACCCAGGCTTTTATACTTGGCCCATGGCTCAATATAGCTTGGTAAGCAGAACATTGCTGAGTGTGCAAGACGTGATTTAAATATTGCCTGCTCTATTGCAAGCTTACGTCTATCTCTGGTGCAATTCATCTGTCCCTTCTCCGTGTACCAACAGCACATAGTACATTTATTATGGTGATTTCCATATGGTTTTATAAGTATCAGTAACATCTGTCTCCTCCATTCAGCTGGAAGTTTCTCTGAGGCAGGGACGGTATAATGTTTATACTTGGAATTTTAAAGCTCAGTGATTGACAATAAATGTGAATGTTATTATCAATGAGTGAAATCCAGTTTAATCTACTCATTTTAGATATAAGAAAACCTATTCAAAGGTAAATAGGGAAGTTATATATGCCTGAGTCACACAGTGCATAGTCAGAATCCAAATCCAAGTTCAGAGCTATTTTGAACACAACCTCAACCTAGGAACTTGCAAACTTTTCCTCCAGCTTTTCCAGGTCAAGAGAGGTCAACTCCCTGGCTCCCCACACCTTGAAGTTCCACCATAATCCTACCAGTTTTACAGTTTTAAAGGGAAGGTTTTGGGTACACAACATCTTATAAGCACCTTTAAAATTCTTTAGATGTCCAGGTATAAGACAACTGAGTACAGAAAGATGACTTTCCTGATCATGTTACACATGCCAATCTTCTTACAAAGGCCAAAAGAGCATCACATCACCCATCCCAACTCCACTGTTATTTCTTGAGGTCTTCTCTATCTTCTCTGCAGACCCTGGCCTTCTATGTGGAACTGAGGACCTGGTTTTGAGTCATTTTCTATCTTATAAAGAAGGGGTTCTTAATTCTGGAGTCACTGGCTGCCATTCTGATTATGTTCCCAAAGCAGCCCTTGGGTACAGAATGCCATAGTTTTGTTCTCTCTGTAAGTGAAAAAGTCAGAAACACAACAGTCCAAGGGCACGGAAATCATCAATGAAAATGCTAACAGCATTGTCAGCTTTCTTTGATAAAATTTCCTTTCTTCCACGAACTAGCAAATAAAAGCTATTTCCAGAGAGAGTTCAAGTGATGAACCATGTTGGCTGAGATGAACTCAGGGCCATGGCCCTTCACCTGCTGCCACAAGCACCAGCTGCCTTCAAGAGTGAGAAAGGAGCAGAACCTCAGGAGGGACATGTGTGGCCTTTGTGGGGAGTATCAACCAGTCTCCCAAGGGTCAGCCTTTTGTGGGGGCAGTCCTCCCTCACCTCAATGAGAATTCTTCATGCACTGGAATATGAAAGAAAAGGGAGGAAGAAATTTCTACCGGTAGACAGAGCATGGGCTAGCACACTCTGTACATAGCTGTCAAGTCCCCACTTCATTCACCTTGCATCTGCCTTCCAGCCATGCTCCCATCTGGGCTGTAGCCTCAACTATGCTCCCTCTTCCTTTGCAAGAGAGGCAAAATCCCTCCCTGTTCCAAGCTCTGCATGAAACTCTGGAATAATTCTGTAGAAGGTTAGTGACTGCTCATGTTCCTTGATTACCTGATGCAGAATGTGGAGAAATGCCCACTAACAGCTCAGGAGCTAATAATGCAGGACCAGCACTGACTTACCCATCCAGCCAGGACTGGGTCTGAGCAAAGGTATTGATTCTTGAGTCAGAATCTTCTCCTTGGGGATGAGGTGACTCTATGTCCTTGGAGGTAAGACTTCTGCTCCTGAACCCAGGCTAGAAGCAGATGTTATTCTCCACATTCACAGAGCTCTGCAAACTTGAGCATCTTGCTCCCTGTTAAACCCCACCCCCTTGCTGGGTCACTATATTAGATTTTATATAACTCAGTGTTGAACACTATGGAGCCCTTCTAACCCTGCCTTGCCAATTACCTTGGACCTACTGCCCCTCTAATGACCTGTCTACAATTCTGTCCTGTCTTTGAGGACAATTTTTCCATTCAGCCTTGTTTCTTATCCATGATCTCATTTGGCAGTGAGTAAAAAGCCGAAACATACTAATGAATAGTAACCCACAAAACTGCAGGTATGAATTATAAATCCCCAGATATAAGTGTATAAGTGTCACCAATATGAGCACAAAATGTTGCTCTCATACCTCAAACCTGGACATTCAACCTTTGCTATCTATACTGCTTAATGACAAAATACCAAAGCAAGATGTTTTAAAAACACGGAATATTTATAGATCTTTTCAAATGCTAAATACCAAAAGTCTTTAAGATTTCATTAGTAAGACCCCAATTATAAATTCCTCTCTGAGGGTGACTCTAACATATCCAAGCATTATTGGTTTGAAATTAGTACAAGAAAGTAATTTCACATGTAATGAATCAGTAGAACTCATGCCATCAGTGTATTTGGCATTGTATTTCATCACAGATTTCAGGTGTGAGTGAAACAATATCTGAGAAACAATGATAATATGTAAAAATATAGTTGTGGATGATAACTTAGAATTCTAAATGTTTATATTTAGGTTCCTATCCAACATATTTTGTATTCTTGACAACTTGGCAAAGGCATATGTAAAGAACTCATTTCCCATTATCAAGTTCAAGTTAGCCAAGGAAAGTTCTAAGCTATACTGAGGTAAAAAGTTGCACTGGGTATTATCTCATTAACTTTGTGTCCTGATGCAGAAAAGCCAAAGCTTCTTACATTTCATCATTATAGCTGAGTGCTAATTTCTCTGAGCATGGTTTCTGAGTGGAATTGAGGTTAGGATAGATGAGAAGTAATTGAACTGAAGAAGTGACACAGTTGGTTATACAATAGTTGTACAGTCTTTTCCAGCAGTTAAATATCTGTGGTTGTATCTTCCTATAACTACCTGCATTTCATAACTGGACCACCAAAAACATATTCTTTCTTTGTTTTTAATTAATTCATTCAAATTTAGTTGACCAAAAGTATGTATTCATTATATACTACACGTTCAGAAAAGTGTATACATCATAGAATGACTAAATTGAGCTAACTAACATGTTTAGTCTCTCATACTTTTTTGAAAGATACTTGATTTCAAACTAAAGTCTTCATGGGAAGTGGCTTCTTCGTCTCAACAACATTCCTTGAACATTTGAATCTAGATGAATTTGCCCCAAATGATAAATGATATGTGTCAATTCCAGATCAAAAAGTTAAAAAAAAAACTGGGAGTGTTTTCTCCATTTTCTCTTCCCCAGATGCTGGCCAGAAGCAGAGATCTCTAGGCTCCAGCAATTGTTGCTGCCACAAGTTGGAAACAGCTGAGGTCCCTCAGTCATAAGACCTGCACTGGACTCCTAGATAAGTAAAAGATAACTCTTATTATGATGTCAGTGAAATGTGAAGTGTTTGTTACAGCAGCTAGAACTTGCTAATTTTCCTACTTTTTGTTTTAAGATGGAGTAAGTCTCAGTTTTATAGTTTTTAGCAGAAAAAAATAACTGGCTAGAGTTGAAAAATACTGGCTTTTATTATATTTATTCTAGACTCCCTACTGCTTATCAAGTGGTATTGGTTTTTAATTAGTCATAATTATATGAAAGGTCTTTTTCATTAAAATTTGCCAGAAAAGGGGATAAAGAAAAGTAAATTAGATCTGAGTATATGTGTCCATGATAGAAATCCTGAAGGAGATACTCTAAGGGCGGGGGCAGGGGGGAATTTGGGAAACATACAACATACAATAAAAATAAAATTACTGGAATTTGCTAGGTTTTATGCAATATTCTAGCTGCTTTTCAAGTATTTACCTACTTAATCTTCAAACTTATGAGGTAAACAGTGTCATTAAAATTCAAATACATAAGAAGAAAATAAAGCACAATCAATACGTTACTAGCTGTTGTCCTGCGGAGAGGACAGTTTAAGTGGAGTTGTGAATCAAAAAGCCAGTTTAGATAGAACAAGATGAGGTCAAGAATTGGATTTATTCCTTTTGAGTTAGGTTGGCAATCTTAAAGATCAACATCCCTAAAATGGAGCTACTAGGGGATAAGAAATATATGAAACTGTCATTCCATCCACTGGATCGGATAAGCCTATTAACTCTTTTCTTAACTGGGAAACCAATGGAACAATATTTGTCTATTTCCAGAGCTCCACAGGCAGTGGTTCTCAAATGTGGTCTCTGAACCAGCAGCAGCAGCAGTTTCTGGGACTTGTGTCTCTTAGGACCCACCTCAGTCCTACTGACTCAGCAACTCTGGGGGTGGGGTCTAGCCATTTGGGTTCTCAGAGCAGCAGGATATTTCAAAGAGTCTACAACTCTTGATTACACACATTTTTAATTTGTCAGGGAGATATTCAAAGGAATTTTAGATATTTATTTGAACAAATAAGTATTATGTACTTGTGCTAGCTATGCTACAAAGACAGGTTAAATGGATTCTAAAGTATAAAGAAATTGAATACTCAATTTCCATATATTTTAAGTGAGACTTAAAGAGAAGAAGATTCCTAACCAGAAAGACTCAGTCAATGCTCAGCACCAGACCAGTTCACTCATGTCCCTGGCCTCAGAGTTTACTGCATAGTTCATTTTGTCTAAAATGGAGAAGGCACAAAGAAACAACTTATTTGCCAGTGTAGACAAATGTGCAGATAATGCTGGAAAATAAATAAAGGATGACATCAGGGGTAAGTGATGTCTGAGAACTGGGTATGTAAGGGACCAATCCTGCACGAAATGGAACTTAATGTTCCTTTCCGTAACATTTCTTGCAGAAATGCATCCAGTATTCTTCAACCCCATGTAAGTAGAGTTGTCAGCAGTAACCCTCCAGAGCCTGAGGACATGAGCACAGAATACTGGCTTCCTAGAATGTTTGCCCACACTGGAAAGGCTTACTTTCTCCCATGTAGTACTGTTAAGAACTTGAGAAGCAGCATGCCTGAGGACTGGCCTTATCTCACTAGAGGAAGGACCAAGGGTAAGTCATAAAATCTCTCTTCACCTCACTGTTTACACCTGTAAGATGGAGAAACGATGCCATCATGGGGCTGCTGTGGGGATTACATAAGTTAATTGTCAAAATTATTAGACCAAGAGATGGCACAGAGCAAGCAAGCCCCATGTAAATTTTGGCCATCATTAGATGATGACCTTGAAGATTCACTCCAACTTGTATCTGCAATGAGATACAAGTTTTATCAGTATGCTAACTCTAGTAATGAAGTCAGGGCACCTGGGATACCAGGAATAGGTAATCTTAGAGCACTTTGATACTTTTGGATATTGTTAAAGTTCAGACACTAATATTTTGGTGCATGTGTGGGTGAAGTGGCAGTAAGAGGATACAGAAAAAAAGAGGTGTGTTCTGTTAACAAAAAGGCATACATTTACACACAATGCACAATCCTTTCTTAAAATGACAATAACTTATGTAAAGCATTAAAAATACTTTCCTAGCTAAAATAAATGTTGCTGATTAAACTTCACATGATTTTTATGCTTTGCTCAACAATTCTTACACGTGTAGTGAGCACAAGCAATAAGAAAAATGAATTATGAGAACACTGTGATACAAACTCATTTTGTATGCTTATAGTGTTATGATTATTATTTTAATATATGAGGTTGACTTCTCCATGTTCACAAATCTGCTGGAGGCCAACACTGTTATCATGTACCCATTAGTCCTCAAAAAAGTTCCCTCATAATTAAGCAAAATTCATAGATAAGCTATTAACAATCTTTTCTAAAATACACTTTAGAATTCATTTCCTTTCTTCTTTATCAAAATAAAAGAGCGACATTATAAAATGTAAATATTCTTTGGGACTTTGGGATGATGGAGAGTTTTAGAAATGTCTGAATCATAGGGAAAAATTAAATATCCTTAGTTAGTGCTCTTCAAACTATACTTAGCAGGATGTTAAATGACATTTTGAAGGGGAAAAATTATTGGTCAAGAAAAAGCAGCAAAAATCATCTATAACCTCCTGAAAGTTCAAATGCATATTAGCACATCAAGAGTTATAATTTCCAAAAGCTCCATAATGGCACTATTTTATCATATTCATCTTATAGATAAGAACACAAAGCTTAGAGATACTGACTGCCTTATTGTATTAGTCTATTTTCTATTGCTATACCAAAATACCTAAGGCTGGATAACTTAAAAAAAAAAGGAAAGATTTTTTTAGCTCACAGTTTTAGAAGCTAAAGGTACAAAAACCACTGAGCATTTTGGCTTCAGTGTCACATCATGGTAGATGGAACCATAGGGCAAGTCCAGAAAGAAGGAGAGATCACATACTCAAACAGGCAAGAAGGGAAGCCAAAGCTGCTGGGGAGTGGCTAAGCTTTTGCTTTCATGAGAACCCTCTCAGAAAAATTAACTCAGGGGTCTCTCTTAATCCCTTCCAAGAGCAATGCTTTTAGCAAAGACCCCCTCCCACTAGGCCCCACCTCTTAAAGGTCCCAACACCTATTAACATTGGCACACTGAGGACCAAGCTTCCAACTCAGGAACCCTTGAGGGACATACTCAAACCACTCCAGAACCGTGGCATGTATCTAAGGTTATTCAGCTAGTGAGACATAAAGCCAGGACTCAATTTCATGCAATTGAGTTCTGGAGTTCTACTTGACCCTGTGGTATTTTATTATTGTACTTTAGTTGGGAAGAAAACTCTAGCAAGTTAAAGTTTTCTTGTCTGACCTTCTGGGTTTATGAGTATAATTTCCTACTAATTAACTTTTCTGCATGAACCAAAAGATTGACAATCTGCTAAAGAAAACTGTCAATGTTGCTGTTCATTGTTTTCCATATTTATTTCGTCTTGGAAATCTATATTCTAGGGACCATCCTTCTTAAAGCATCTAGTAGAGCTTGTATCTCAAAAACTCTAGTGAGAAAAGGTAAGAGCAAAAGTCATCTTCTTTCTTGGGGGAGAGAAATTTGAATTGAAGAAGGGTGATTAGCTAGTGTAGCTATTATGACAAGTGGAGAAAGAGAATCAGAGCTTTTGAGAAAGAAAAAGTAAAGCTGAAAAAGTGGAGTGGCAATGGTATTAGGAAGAGGAGAGAGGAAAGTTTAATACAAAAGAGAACAAGTATTAACTCACACAATGGGAAGGAAAAATATTACTCTAAAGGTGACACCGGTGGGAAATAAAAAGGCATTTGAGTAGTGTTTTGAGATTGATGTGCTGTGGGAAGTGGCCAGGGGAACACACTGGGATTTACCTTACTTTTCAGATTCATGGTTTACAAAGAGCAACGTTATTTTCTTACAGCACAGAGAGCTATACTTTTCCCCAATTGACTTCCTGGAATGTCTGCTGACAACTGTATCTGGGGAGAATTATCAGGGATGGGAGTCAGTGTGCTGGCTCTTTATTACAGCCTGGTAGCAGACCATAATTCTACTTTAACTGTATTTCTGTTGTTCTCTTTACTGGTTCAGTTTATGTTGCTGTGCGGTTGAGATTTCTTTTGTACCAAAATACAGGTATCTGTTGTATAAGGGGACCGAATTATTAGGGGTCACCTTCAAGTGCCCTACCGCGGCATCGGCATCACGGCAATATGTATTCAATAGACTAATCCATGATCCCCCAAATAACACTCTCCTTTTCATGGAAATAGGCTTATGAGGTGACAGCTCTGCCTGGGAAAGCAGAGACATTGTTCCTTGTGATTTCAAATTCATCATACAGATCGTTCCCTGGAGGCCATCTTCTTCCGGTTTTCTTGGCTTTCATCTCTCCTGCCTTTAAACAGACTGCCAGAACAAATGTCTTTTAAGGCCATTCAATTTTACTGAAAAAAGGACCAGACATTTGAAGGACTTTATTTTTAAAATGCTTTCACGAGAACAGTAAATGATGATTACATAGGAAATCCTTATACTTACCAAGTCATTAAAAATGTTTGATGAGAATGTACAAAGAAGAGCATGATTGAAACCCAAAAATAAATGAATGAGATGAATCTTGGAACATCAACTCATTTTGCCGTCTGGGCTCATTTGTATTTGGTGTAAGTGCAACATTCCAGATTACTGCTCACAGTGTATTAGGAAAAGATATAATTATAATTTAAATGCGAAACCCTGCCAGCTCTGAATCAGTTGAATTTATTAAGCAAGCCATTTAAGTCTTTCCAATAGATAATGGGAAATGTATTTTTAAAAGATGATTATTTATTATCCAAAATACTTTGAATACCAGCTTGTGCTATATACTCATTTATTATATAAATTCATAAATATATTCCCTTTGTCATTTAAAAAAGTGGCATTAAACACTTGCCATGGATCAAAAAAAAAGAGCTACTGTTTTAACATCTTATGTGTATCAATTTGATTTGGTCCCCACAACTACCCTATGAGGTAAGTATTACTACCTCATTCACAGATAAGAAAACTGACACACAAAGAGGAATTTTCCTGAATTATCATAACTAGTAGTAAATGGCAGACTTGAGATTCAAACCCAGGTAGTAGGACCCCAATGTGAATGTTATATTCATCATAAAGGACTTTTGTAATAATGGAGTCAAAGAACTTTATAAGATACAAATTAACCTACTTTATTACTAAATGCCAAACTTGACTTCTAATATTTTATTATTTTGCTTTCTTTTAGGAAGACGTGGGAAAAAAATTTTTTCTCACCCTTTGCACTTATTATTTCCCCCAATTACCTATCTTGTAATTGGGATAAATTACAAACATAAGCAAAGAAATATGTTCTCTAAATTGCTAAATAAATCTGACAAGAGGCTCTAACAAAAAGTTGCATTTCATCAAACAAAGAGTAGGACAGAATCTGTATTGGTGGGCAGAGTATAATGGGGCTCAGAATACTGATTTTTGCAATGTGTCCCCAGACTACTGCATCTTAATTTTGAGAATCAGCCTATTCTTCTGAAATGCCTTTTAAAATGTTGGTGATGGGGCAGTTTGGTAGAAGGTAAAGAAATTAACATGATTTCAGATTACGTTAACAGAAAATTCATTTAAGGAAAAGAAAAATTTGAAGAAAAGTTATAAATTAATACTATTTCCCCAAATAATATTTTTTACAGATGTTGACTATCATAGCAGAAGACTACAGAAGGGATGTAGAAGACTTAATTCTAATTTTTAAGGGGAAAAAGATATCTTTGAAGCCCATTATCTCTTTCACATATTACTTAGTTTCCATGCTATTTTCCCCACAACTCTTGCCGACAAGATTCTGATTAGCATTTCCATTTGAACACGCATGTAAAAATTACCCTCAGCTAAGATTCTATGACTTTTATACTTGGAAGGAAAGCAATCTTATGCAGCTCCTTCGAACCTTCAGAATATCCCTCCAAATATCCCAATCATACATAATCTTAGTGTCTGCTTGCCTATTGAGTTATATTATGGGTTGTCAAAATATTTAGAGTCATCATAGCTCAGCAGTTAGCAAGTGTGTGCTGAGAACATAAAGTACCAACCCCAAGCCCTCTGACACCAGATTCATAATTTTGTACAGCAATACCGAATGAAGGTTTTAGATGTGATTTTCCTCTGTCTGTTCTTTCTATATCATTCAGGGAAAAAAATTCAAATACCTTATCCCTTCATTATTTGTATTAGAGCTTCATAGTTATACATAGTCGTTGGATTCATCCTGACAAACTTATACATACATGGAGCTTATGATCCCCCCTTTTCCCTTTCCCTTTATCCTCCGTCCTACCTTCCCTCTTCCATTTCCTTCCTCTAGTCTACTAGACTTTCTTTTGCTCATCTATTAATTTATATTTGATTGTGTTTTTGTTATCCTACCCTTCCTTCCCCCTTTCCTGTACTTTACTCTGGTTTCTGCATATGACCTTTGAGTTTCTGAGTTTGGCTAATTTCACTTAGCATGATATTCTTCATTTTCATCCATTTGCCAGCAAATGCCATGACTCTTTTAGTAGCTGAGTAGAACTTCATTGTGTGTGTGTGTGTGTGTGTGTGTGTGTACACACACCACAGCTTCTTAATGCATTCATCTGTTGATGAGTATTTGGGGTTGATTCCATAATTTAGCTATTGAGAATTGTGCTGCTATAAAAATTGATGTGGCTGGGTCACTGTAGTAAGCAGATTTTAGATCTTTTAGGAAAATACCAAGGAGTGGGATAGCTGGTTCATATGGTGGTTCCATTCCTAGGTTTTTTTGAGAAATCTCCATACTGCCTTCCAGAGTGATTGTACTAGTCTGCAATTCCATCAATAGTGTACAAGTGTACCTTTTCCCCTACAACTTCACCACCATTTATTCTTATTCATATTCTTGATCACTGTCATTCTAACTGGAATGAGAGAAAATCTTAGTGTTGTTTTAATTTGCATTTCCCTGATTGCTAGAATTGTTCAACTTTTTTTTTTATACATTTGTTGGCCATTTGTGTTTCTTCCTTTGATAAGTAAGTAAGAAAAGTGAAACAGGAGGCATCACAATCCCTGATCTGAAATTATACTACAGAACTGTAGTAACAAAAGCAGCATGATATTGGTATCAAAATCGACACGAAGACCAACAGAACTGAATAGAAGACACAGAGACAAACCCCAAAATACAGCCTTAAAAAACAAATGGTGCTGGGAAAACTGAATAGCTATATGGAGAAAAATGAAACTAGAACCCTACTTCTCACTCCACACAAAACTCAAATTGAAATCCATTAAAGGCTTAGAAATTAGACCAGAAACTTTAAAACTACTAGAACAAGATATAGGGTCAATACTCCATCATATAGATTCTGGCACCAACTTCCTTAACAAGACTCCCAAAAGAACAAGAAATAAAACCAAGAATCAATAAGTTGGATGCCATGAAACTAAAAAGTTTCTACATAGCATGAAGAAAACAATTAAGAGCATGAAGAGAGCCTACAGAATGGACAAAAATCTTGGTGATCTACTGTTCTGATAAGGGATTAAAATCCAGAATATGCAGAGAACTCAAAACACACAATACACATGTGTGAGCACACACGTAACCCAATGAGGACATGGGCAAAAGAACTAAATAGAAACTTCTCTTATGCTCTTATTTTCACCTTCATAGCATTGGGTTCTTCTCATGCCTGCCCAGAGGGTGCTGAGCCCCTATGGTCTCCCCACTAGGACGTCTGTGTGGATGCCTGGTGGTGACAATTCAGAAGGTTGAGCAGGTCCCCATCTGTACTATATAGTAGCAAATGCTTTACAAGAAATGCGGGAAGACTACAAATTCTCTGGCTCCACCTCTGACTTAACTGTGGAGGATCTTGAGTGATGTGGGGCCCGAACTGACACTGGATGGGAAGAGAAAGAGTCCCTAAAGGGGCATGACAGACTACATTCTCATTTAGCAACCTTGCCCTACAAGCTCCCCCGAGTGCAACAGTACATTTCAAAATCATGATTTTTTGACCTATGGTTTGTCATATTTCACAGTCGGCAGACATTTTGAGGATTCTGCAATTCACTACCAAAAGGTAAATTTATAACAGATATTTGAAATCCTATGAACATTTAAGTCCTAGAGGACTCAAATACTGGGGATAAACATTCCCTCAAAAAGAAACAGGAAACAATTTACCTTAATGAGCAATTCTGAGCATAGTTTGCTGGCCAGCAGTTTTAGATGGCCATTAAAATCTCAATCAAGTTTTCTTTCAAAATTGTAATTATCATCTCTCCATATAAACTTAAGCAAAATGGTATTAAAATGAACCTAGTATATGCATATTGAAAAAATTTTAAGTAGATTTAACATCAGCTTTTATAACTCAGGGTACCACTAAAAAACTGACATAAATTAAAATTCTTAATATCCTGACTTAAAATTCCACTTAATAATTATTGATTTACCCAAAACTTATATTAGTAGACATGTGTTTTTCTAAACAATGCTCTCTCTCCCTCTTCCTAAAAGAGCTTTAGTTTTGTTCAGTTGTCAACCTTTTCATAAAAGCATGATTGTCAAGGGATTCAGGGCCATTCTCAGGCTCAAAGGATGAATTATTTGTCAAGTCCTAATGGCCCTGTCCACCAGACCTGTGGCTATTTTAGTCCTGAATATGTGAAGAAGCTTTGTCCAATGAAGCATGGGACTTTTGCTAGAGATGGGTACTTCTGAAATAGGGGCTCTTGCTTTTTTTTTTTTTTTAAAAAAGGATGCATATGAGAAATGTTATTTTTCTGCTAGTCATCATCACATTTGGGTAAGATTTCTAGAGTAAGGGTGGCATTGTTCAATGGGTGGGGGGCACCAAGAGTAGAGGAGACATGTATTACAGAAGAGGAGACAGAAGAGACACCTGGATCATCGATCTGATGCTCAGATATTTTATATTTGAGCAACCCTAATTTGCCAATTCTTGTTACATGAAGTAATGAATTTTTCTTATTGTTTAAATGTTTAAGTCAGAGTTTTCCGTCCTTTGCAGATGAAAGAGGTTTTCATTGATAAAAAGAGTAAGACCCTGAATTTGGGAAGTACCATGAAAATAAATTTAAAAGACACGAATAACTGTAAGTGAGTACAAATTACTGCAATACCATGCTGGTAAATGTAAGACTGAAAGTAGGAAGAGAACATATTCAATTGGTGATAGTTGGGGGAGGGAGTAAGCATCATGAAAGTTCATGGATTTTATATGGCATATGATTTGTAAAGAGGGCTAAGCTTACAAGCAAATTAAACAGACTGGAGACTGAGGAATAAGACTGAGAAAAGGATCAGGAGAGACAGCTTTGTAGACAGGATGACCATATAATTGATCATGCAACCTACTATACTAGAGTGTAAAATGGCAAGCTTAGTGTTACTGATATAAGACAACAGGATCAAGCAGGGACTGCCCCAGGTAAACCAGGACACAGGGTTACCACAATTATAGCACAGAAGAGAAATAGTCCCTGAGGAGGTGAGGTATAAGTTGCCCCTGAGAAACAGGGAGTGGCTGGATTGGGCTGCCATGCAGCCCGATGTGGGGACTAGACGGGAGATTACCATGGGACTATGATGAAAATGCTTTAGGATCCAGGTGAGAATCTAGTATTTAATTCTATTCACAGTGGAAGGCCATGAAATTTCCTTGCAAGGAAGGAGGCAGCTCAAAACTACACTTTAGAAAAATCAAAGTGGAAGGAAGCAGGGGAGACAAGAGGAGGGAAACCCAGAAAGTAGCAACTGCAGTAATATTTTCCAGGTGATGAACCAGGGATGCAGCAATAGGAAAGCAAAGGAATATATGCAGATACTGAGGAGGGGAGGGCAGAGGGAGAGGCTCAAGGGCAAATTCAGAGATCACCCACATTTGGGGAGTGGGAAATAAAATATAAGCCAACAGAAGACACTAAGCAGTGAGATGGAAGGAAATTATTGTGCCATGGACACCAGGAGGAGACAGAAGTCAAGAGGAGGGACCATGACCAGCCACCTTCAGTGCAGCAAAGGAGAAGAAGCAAATGGAAGCAGGGAGGTTGTTTTTGGTGAACTCCAGGAAGCAGCTTGACATGACAGAGACAGAAAACCTCTTTTCACACTGCATTTGCCTTCCAGAAAACCGGGATCATTGACTCAACAGAATAACTCCCCCCCACACACAAACAATCTGACCTTAAAAGACCTTAAAAGGTTTGACTAAATGATTAAATCCGTTAGGTGAGGAGTAGAGGAGGGGAAAGCTCTGAAGCGGACTGTAAGAGTTTCCTTTTCACCTCTGTACCACCCTCTTCACAAAGTTAGGGCACTTGAAGGGATTCCTTTCCCAGTTCTCCCCAAACTATAAGCTCAGCCTTCCCTAATCACTGAAAACCCTGATACTGGGAAAGACAGAGGTATGTCACTATCACCCCAGCTCTGTGCTTGGGAATCAAGTCTCCTTTTCTGCTAATTCAGGTTGAACATTCTGACCTATATTTGATAACAAGATTTATGCATCGTTCCTGAAATGCAGTTTCTATTTTGCATCTGATTTCTGCTAATATGTTCCTGTTCCTGAGTTTCTCCTTTGACCACTCTAGTTCCTCTAAGGTTGAAACTGTGTGTTTATGTTTTCCAAGCTCCAGGATTTTGCTGCTGAGCTGTATGGTGACTTAGACACTATTTTCTTGCTTTGTGATGGATGTTCTCAACAGTGCACCCCTACTCCTGGATTCTTGGGAGCTATGTTTTGACCACCTCTCAGATATACAATTACTGCTCATGAAGACCCTGATCCCCACCCATGCAGGCTATTTTCTGGAATACCTGTCTTCTGCAACTGTGCCTTCCAGAACCCATGTTTTGTTGCAGGACTAGAGCCCCTGAGCACCTCCAAAGGAGTCTACTTTCCATTCCTTTACTGTGTCCATCCCTCAGATATGTCCTGTACCAACTCCTTCTAAATTAATTCACTCCACCAAGTTACAAAGTGGGTCTCTGCCTCACCCTGTTCTGATGTAGAATAGTTTTTCTTCTTCTTTTTTTTAATCTAATTGCCATATTTCCCAAAAAAGCATCCAGGCAAGAAGAGCACTTGCAAATTGGAAGCACAAGAAAACAGATTTTGCATTGTCCCTTCATTGACAAAAAAAAAAAAAAATCACAGCATGTGATTCATATACTTGGAAATCTATAGAAAGCAGTGAGAGGCACTAATCCATGCATACAGATGAACTGAAGTCTTTTAAGGTCGCAGTACCATCTTTGTTGCCAGTACTTGCACTGTGAATAAAGCTGTCAGCAATTTCTGACAATTTCTGTGATAATATTTAAATAATATGAATATACCCCACATATGTGTTTAGACATAATAAAGTAGTGACTTCTAATATCTATCCCACCTGACCTGATGCCTCTGATAATTAAGTACACAGAAATAAACTTCTGATATGGGTATTTGCTTTGAAAATGGGGAGGCTGGAACTCCTAAACATTAACATAAGTGGGACTTTGAATAAAAGTGAGGAAGCAAGGAACAGTTCCTATTTCCAGCATATCAGGACATCTGGACCCATGCTCTACCACACTAACAAAGAATAAATGATATGTCTTGCTGAGGGTAGTGCCGCACAATAGAGGTCAATGTTTGTGATATTCTTAAACACTATTCTCCCATTATGGTGTGAGATCCTTGAGGATTTTTTTCATTGTTTAATCCTATGCCTTACAAACTTCCTGACATATTAGAATTGTATGAATTAATTCTTACATTAAATGGACTGTGCCCAGAGTCTCAGCTGTGGATCCAGAAAATATACAGGTTCTACAATCTTCAGGCCACTTGCTGCCATGATGTGTACTGAAAGCAAGATAATCTCCTTTAAAGAGAGAGAGAGAGAGCAAGAATGCCTAAATGATGCCATGATTAGCCTTTCTTCATAACTTCTTTAACACATAAAAAGGATATGCTCTGATCCAAGTACAAACTACAAAAATATTCAAGTATTTTCTCATACTTCTCTATTTCTTCTGCTTGACAAAAAAGGGGTATTTTATTTTTAAAAACATGATTTAAAAATCATACTTGAAATAGTAAACCAAAAGTCTGTTAATTTGATGAAACTGTAAAAATCTATTCAGGCATCTTCAGCGATACATATCCAAAAGGTGCATATCAATGAAATGATATTTGCTAAACTCTTAAAAAATATAGCCACAAAACCACTGTTTCTTTAAAACAGAGGGGGAAAAAAATTCCAGATCTGCCCTACCCAGTGTAATTGGCACTAGCCTTGAGCACTTGCCTATTAAGCACTCAGAAGACAGCTGGTCCAAATTGAAAAGTTCAGTAAAAATATAAAAGTGGATTTAGAAGACTTAGTACAAACAAGAATGGAAAATAACTTATATTAAATTTACCTGTTTCTCTTTTTATTTTTCAATGTGGCTCCCATAAAATTTAAAATGCTTTGCATCATATTTCTATTGTGTCTCATGAGTCTTGATTCTATTGTTATGGCCCCTAGTACACCCAAAGCTGCAGGTAACTGGTCAGCAATCACAGTTATTTAATGGATTCTGTGTTTTGAAAGGAATCAGAACTAAGGAGAGAGAGTTCATGGGTATCATGGACATAGATTTTTGAGGCTATATTTAATGTGCATATCTGATTGATTTTCAAAGGTATAAATCTAAAATTAAATATGAGAAGAGCTTTGGAAGACTATCCATCCATCATGTTTCTTTATTATAATGTCTTGGTCTTTGAAAGATAAAAGGCCATGTTGACTCCACTAAGCAACTGGGCATACATTTGTGGATATCTTAAAAAAGATATGTCCAACCCTAGAATCTCAGACAGGTATTTTAATCAACTTTCCTGACATCTGTCTTGATTCTGAATTAGATCCAGTTCTGCCATATCAATCACATATAAGGTCTAACGTACAACAATCAATATGCCATTCATTATTCTTTTATGTTCCAACTAAAACAAATAGATCACTGTGGAATGAACTCACAGAATTCGTACTCTGATTTTTTTCTACTGTCTGAAAAAAGGTTGTCACTCTTTCTATGGTAAATGCTAATGTATACAGAATTTCTAACCTGGTTTTTCTTGATGCTGATTTTTTTTTTTTTTTTTTGCTTATAACCTAGGATTCTTAAGTGATCTTTTGAGAAACACAAGTTATATGAATGCAGCAAGTTCAATAAATTCACTATGAACCGTCTAGTTTCTCATGCTGACATCATTTGAGTGTACCTTCTAGGCATGCTTTTAATCAGGTTAGTTTTTCCCTACAAGGTGTGATGAGTTACTGGTGTTTTTATTTATCACTAGAACTTTGCACAAATTCTGGCATGGAGAAGGCAATTAACAAATAATTGCTTAAGAAAGATAAGACAGGAAGGAAGGAAGGAGGAAGGGAAGGGAAGGGAAGAGAAGGGAAGGGAAGGGAAGGGAAGGGAAAGGAAAGGAAGGGAAGGGAGAAGGGAGGAAGGAAGGAAGGAAGAGAAGGAAGGCCGGCCAATATAAGAAAAAGGAAAAGCATCTTAGTTGTATTGATCCTCAAACTAAATGCCTGCCACCTGAATGAATGGTGTTAGCTATGGTACATTCAGGATCCACTTGGATCCACTTGGATACCTGACACTATAGCCATGCAATACTTAGCACAAAACACCAGTGACAGTATTTCATCATCCTTCCACATCCAGACAATCTGTGGCTCATATTTTTAATAATACATGAATATACTTAAAGAAACTGTATTCATTCCATCTTCCCCATCACAGTACGGTCTCCTTTTTTATAGTATTATTAGAATCCACAAATCCTCATATGTTTATCTTCTGTACTTATCTGGGATCCTACACCAACTGAGAGTAACTTGGAAAAAGCAGGCTTCACAAAGGACATATGAAGAGATATTTAAATACAAACATCCTGGACAATGCTCTGTGAAGGAACTAACAACCACTATTTCTGTCACCTCCATCCTACTTAATGTTAGTAAGTTAAGCTATTTTCTTCTAGTTTAAAATAGTCACAGAACATAAATACTCTGGCTGTTTATTTCAACTCACTCTCATTTCAGACCATGAGTCGAATATGTTTATATCGATAGACCTATCACATTACTTTATAAGAGCTGCATTTTCCAAATGGCATCAGTCACTTGATTTTAATATAGATTTTTTTTATCCCATCCTCTAATCTTCTTCTCTATTAGTGATGATCTGATGTTGCTTTGGGACTTGTTTCAATTACACATAAATTATTGCTTCCTTGACTTGGTCAAAATTCTCTCCTTCTATAAACTTCCAGTGTGGTACAATCAAAGGCACTAAGTGGAGCAAGAATACTTCTTTTCCCAGAAATCCTCCTGGACCCCAGGAACTCATCCCTTGCTGTCACTGAAGAGTATGGAAAAATAATGGATTTTGGAGCCTAGCAGACCTATTGGTTTCAAATTACTTAACGTTATGCAAATTACTTAATGTTATTTGAACTGCAGTTTCTTCTTCAAAAGAGTAATAAAAATACAAAATGATAGAACTGTTATGAAAATTAAATTACCCCCTAAAATTAACATGTTCAAAAGAAATAGCTTTTGATACAATGAACGCCAGTTTTCTCTATGAGGAAACTGAAAATCAATGAGGAATGAATGAGGACAATTTCCATACCACGTTGATTAGTGGCAGAGGCAAGATCCAAACCCGTCTATATCTGATTCTAAATTTGCCTCAGTAAATATTAATTCTTATATCCTCCAAACCAAATCCAGATTCACCTGACATGGCCAAAATGCCATCTTCCTAGAGATACCTTCTCCATGCCTGAGTTCACTAGGATCTAAGAGCATGGCACATGGAATTCATTCATACATTAACCAGCGGATGGCTACCTTCCAGGTCCTGGGTACTCTCCAGGTTCTGGAATAAGTTTTTGAAACTTTAGCTTCTGAAGGTTTTCTGTATACATCTGGATCCTTATAGGACTCTGACTTCCTAAGGTTAGAACAGTCATTTGTCTTGACCCCAGCTACCCTTTTCTGTACTCACTGCAAAGTACCTAGCAAAGGTTTAAAAAGCCAGAAAAAAGCCAGGCATGGTGGCACACACCTATAAGCTCAGCGGCTCAGAAGGCTGAGGTAGGAGGATCACGAGTTCAAAGCCAGCCTCAGCAAAATCGAGTCACTTAGCAACTGGGTGAGACCCTGTCTTTAAATACAATACAAAATAGGGCTGGGACGTGGCTCAGTAGTTGAGTGCCCCTGAGTTCAAACCTTGGTACCAAAAAAAAAAAAGCCAAAAAAATTATAATCTAAGCTCTTCCAATATTTTAACTGCATGACACTGAGCAATCCTAATTTCTCTGAGCCTCAGTTTATCATCTTTAAATGATTATAGTACCCATGTCATGTGATTATTGGGAATCATTCTCTGAGTGATTTAGGACTACATAAATGTAAGAAGCCATGTTATTGTACTGTCAATATCAATCATTACATACTACATGGATGTCAGAATGAATGTTCATTCTACAGATAGCTTCTGCACTAGCAACTGTGAGATCAGAACTGTGGATCCATACAAAGCTTCCGTAGTTTCATTACCTCTCATTTGTTGTTTCCACTTGCCCAAATTCAAGTTCTGACCACCTGGATTGTTGATTTCTGCCTCCTGGGATGGTTTCTGATCCCTGGTTGCTGGCGCTAATGTGGGCTCCCAAGCCTTGCACCCCAGACTGTGTGCCTGGGACCTCATCTCATTGCCTGTTGTATCCTTTGCATCCTCTTAATTCTTTTTTGTTGTTTCTTTGTTTTTATTAGTGAATTATAATTATACGTTGTAATTCTGGCTCAGCACTGGTGTCTGTTGTCCATTAAACCCTTTTTTTTAGAACTGCTTGCCTGAAGCCTGCCTGTCCACCATCCAAGCAGCCATCCTTCTCTTGGTCTTTCTGGTTCTAAATATATCATGGTTCCCCCCAGTCTCTGTAATCAAACCCATCTGAGGTATCAGGGCTGCCCTAGTCCCATTTTCTGTTGAAAGAAACATCAAAATCTTGTGGTCTAATTCTCACCTCTCTCTTCTCCCATGCCCAGTCTTCCTGGCTTTACCTGCCTGCAGATTGTTAAAGCTTCTATAACTTTAGCTTCTTTTGGTTTGTTCTTGCCATGTCATTAACCTGACTGCTTTTACATACTTCCTTTGCAAACTTTAATGTGTTTCCTCTTTCGAATTCCTTGAAGTTCTCCCTTCTAAGTGAAAGAAGCCAAGATGCAAACACATTCACATCATAAAATTTATGCAAATCCAATTAATCCAATCAAAGCTTGTTTGTGAAAAGCCTGTCTTATGTGTTCTTTGAAGTCATTTCCCATGAATGGAAATCTTAATGAGATGACTAAATTTAGGAGTATAGTGCTTCTTGCAAGAAAACCAAGCACATTTAATCCTTGGTACTACAAACTGAAAAATATGAGTTTCACCTTCCAAGAATAGTACTTTTCAATTTCACATTAATTTCAATCAGTTTTTTTTTCAGAAAGAACTGCAATATCTTCAATTTCTAGAGCA
The DNA here is from genome assembly GCF_964194105.1 of Spermophilus citellus. NCBI lineage: Eukaryota > Metazoa > Chordata > Mammalia > Rodentia > Sciuridae > Spermophilus > Spermophilus citellus. Next base: position 52,650,638 of record NC_138191.1, on the reverse strand, counting down.
ACAAATGCATGTATACATTTCCATTCAATTTCCAATTTATAATGAGAAGACTAAAAACATATATTATACAGGTGAGCATACCTGTTACACAATATAGAAAATGCAAGGCAAGATGACTCAATTATAGCAGCAAAACAGCAAAAGTAATAAAAATAACCTTTCCAACTTGAATTTTAGTTATGCATGTCCCACGTAAACTTTCAACATAAATTGTTGTACAAATATTGGTCTCTTCGCATTGTCCAGGATACCTGAAATGACTTCAAGTCATGTAGCATGTGCATCACAGAAGTTAACTTATTAATAACCAACTAATTCACAGTGGTGAAATAAATTGAATAAAATAATCTGAGTACAAGATCATTCTACTTTAATTTGAAAGTGAGAAAAACTTTAAGAATTCTGAAACAAACAGCCAAACTGTGTGCTAAATTGCCCTACACTGCTTAAAACTCTGAAATAATATTTTTTAATTTTTCTCTAGTTTGCTAAATTGAAATCAATGAAGAAATAAAATTACTTGAGTGAGAAAGGCAGATTTAAAAGGCAGAAAAAGTGAAGCTGAAAGGTTAGAATGTGAATCATAGCTTGACCTCTGCAAGAGGGTAAGAAATCAGGACTTCAGTCGGAGTATCAACAGAGTGTAAGTTCCTCCGTGCTCTAATTCTGTGCTCTGCAACTTCCCATTCCAGACAGTCTTGTAGTTCCTTCAACTTAACAAGGTTTCTCCAGCCTAAAAGAGTTTGCATGCTATTTGACTGGAACACCTTTCCTTTCCTCCCTGACTTGCTGACACCCCTCCTTTAGGAACATATTTTCGTGATTCACTCCTCCACCCCACCCCCACTTCTTATCATGATTCACTTTGGAATATCTAGAACCCATCACACACACTGGTTTTTCTAGGAAGGTCTCAGCAAATGTTCCCTAATAAACATATGAAGGGATGAATTCCTGAATACAAGATCATCCTACTTTAATTTGATCTTCAGTGGGCTGTTTCTTTTGCACCCATTTGATAAGGTGAAGAGCTAATTTGCACTTGTTTGATATGTCACTCTAATTGGGAAATCTTGAATTTCATTGAAAAGTATCCATAAACAATATAATCCTAATTTCATTTCCCTGTTCTGCCTGAAGTTAATTGAACTTGTGATTTGCTTGCCCAAGCAGCCCTGAATCTTTCCTCTATTCATTAATGTCATTCTCTAAACTACACCTAATTTTTATCACTCTCAGTGGGAAGAAACTCTTCTCAAGAATATTTCCATGTATTGAGTCAAGCTTTTCAACTCTTAATCCATGATTACTAATGAAAGTGTACAGAGAATGATTCAGAGATCCTGAGTGACAATAAAATCATGACTCATCTCATTTAGAAACTGCCAACTCTCTGAATGCAACATCAGAACAACATAAAAAAAAGTCTTCTAATTTTACCATACACATTTCATATGTAAAATGCACTGATGGTTTAATTTACAAAGCTGAAAGAAAAATGATTTGCTCTTAAGTCACCTGATTTATTTTTGGGGAAAAAAATCTAAGTATATTGAAATACATAAAATGTCACATTTGTTGAAGAAAGAACACATACTACACAAATGCTTAAGTAGTGATGTTAGAAAATTATAAAATGATATGCTGTGTACAGATAAAGACACAGAAAAATGAAAAAATAATTACAGACTACGAATATAATGATGTTAAAGATTTTTTACACAAAACTTCAGATGTTTGAAAGAGTGTCCCTTTGAAATCAATGAGTGTTATTTTGCACTACATTCTGTATAACTCTGACTAATGAAAAATTAAGTGAATATACTTGAAAAAACACTTGAAATGATTGATGACTAGAAGATAAAGTAGAATATTAAGTACCCAGGTTTGGGAAAAAATAACTTAAACTCTATAACTTAAGTATCTATGAATGGAAAGTGACATAAATATATTTTTTCATAAAAAATAGAGTGCCTAGGAAATTCATAACAGTCTTAAATAAGTAAAAGTACCTAAAATTATTTTAATTTCTATTAATTCTTTTAAGATACACAAATTATTATTTATATCTACCATATGAAAGGCATTACATTTGGGAGTATATGCTGAGAAAGAGGCAAAGATACACAAGATATATTTGCTAGGCTACATAAATTTTTAATCCTTTGATAGGCAAATTATTTGTACATAATTAACGATAGTGCATAACAATGCAGAAATATGCTGCATGTATATGCTACATATGACTAAAAGTGTTTAATAATTATCAGACTCCAAGATGACAAATCCAATTAGAAGAAGTTGCCTGGAGTTAGGTCTTTAGGATTAAGAAGCCAAGACAAGACCAGTTTCAAACAGAGGGAAAATTCTTTTTTTTTTTTTATTTTTTTATTGGTTGTTCAAAACATTACATAGTTCTTGATATATCATATTTCACACTTTGATTCAAGTGGGTTATGAACTCCCATTTTTACCCCGTATACAGATTGCAGAGTCACATCAGTTACACTTCCACTGATTTACATATTGACATACTCATGTCTGTTGTGTTTTGCTGCCTTTCCTATCCTCTACTATCCCCCCTCCCCTCCCCTCCCCTCCCCTCTTCTCTCTCTACCCTCTCTACTGTAATTCATTTCTCCCCCTTGTATTATTTTTCCCTTTCCCCTCACTTCCTCTTGTATGTAATTTTGTATAACCCTAAGGGTCTCCTTCCATTTCCAAGCAATTTCCCTTCTCTCTCCCTGTCCCTCCCACCTCTCATCCCTGTTTAATGTTAGTCATCTTCTCATGCTCTTCTTCCCTACTCTGTTCTTAGTTACTCTCCTTATATCAAAGAAGACATTTGGCATTTGTTTTTTAGGGATTGGCTAGCTTCACTCAGCATAATCTGCTCTAATGCCATCCATTTCCCTCCAAATTCTATGATCTTGTCATTTTTTTAATGCAGAGTAATACTCCATTGTGTATAAATGCCACATTTTTTTTATCCATTCGTCTATTGAAGGGCATCTAGGTTGCTTCCACAGTCTTGCTATTGTGAATTGTACTGCTATGAACATCGATGTAGCAGTGTCCCTGTAGCATGCTCTTTTTAGGTCTTTAGGGAATAGACCCAGAAGGGGAATAGCTGGATCAAATGGTGGTTCCATTCCCAGCTTTCCAAGAAATCTCCATACTGCTTTCCAAATTGGTTGCACCAATTTGCAGTCCCACCAACAATGTACAAGTGTACCCTTTTCCCCACATCCTCGCCAGCACTTGTTGTTGTTTGACTTCATAATGGCTGCCAATCTTACTGGAGTGAGATGATATCTTAGGGTGGTTTTGATTTGCATTTCTCTGACTGCTAGCGATGGTGAGCATTTTTTCATGTACTTGTTGATTGATTGTATGTCCTCCTCTGAGAAGTGTCTGTTTACGTCCTTGGCCCATTTGTTGATTGGGTTATTTGTTATCTTATTGTCTAATTTTTTGAGTTCTTTATATACTCTGGATATTAGGGCTCAAGGAACTTGATATCAAACCAGAGGGAAAATTCTGTGATCTCTTAGCAGTGTCTGTTGTGGTCAAGGGAGGAGCCAGTGAGCATCATCTTGCTGTGGGAAGATGTATCTGTGTGGGAAGAGGTGGAAAATATTTCCTTTATAGATGAGATAACTGACCACAAGGTCGTTTAATACCCACTGAGACTAATGCTTCAATGAAAAAAATAGTGTGCAAACTAGGGAAAATGCCTGATCTAACTTGCCAAAGTTGAAAGTACACCTGAGATATAGTCTTCAGTGCTGAGTATTAAATATAAAAATGTAAGATATTTCAAATTCAGTCAGACATGGGCAGCCAAAATGGTAGAACAAATTCAAGTCCATGCCAAGTGAAGATCTGTGCGGTTTCTCACTAGTTGCATGGCCTCAGACAAGTCATTTAACTCACAGGGCACAGATTTAAAGATAAACCTATATGAACGTTTGGTCCTCTTTCATTATTAAAAAGTTTAAGCTATGAAGAAGCATGTTCTCTTTCATAATGAATTTACAAATCATTTCCAAAAATGGAGTGGCAGAGAGAGGCTGATAGCATGGCTTGAATAAAGTGTCTACTGGAATCCCATATCTGTATTCTAGACTTTGCCCCAAAAAATAAATGAATGAAAAGGGGACCCCAAGTAATCATGTGGTGAGGAGTCAGAGAAGAGGAAACAAAGGTCTCTTTGTGAAAGACCAACAGGGTTGAAGCTTTGATTAAGTCTCTTCATTCATTTTAGAAACTGAGTACACCCAACACTGCCCAGGCACATGCAAAGGAAGAGGTCATTATCACCAACCCAAGGATACTGTTTTCTTTTAGTTTTTACATCAATTGGAAATGTCAGGAGTTCATTTTAAATTATAAGATGAATCCCCAGGTGCACTATCTCTATCCAAGGCTGCTCAATTTGGGTGTCTGTGAGAACATGGCATTCTGCTTTGATGAGGTCTCTGGAAATACAAGATGTTTCTCAGTGTGAAAAGTGCTTCTATGCACCCCAGTGTGAGAAAAAACTAAATCTGAAATGGAGATTTAAAAAAAGTACAGTTTTTTCTGTTACTATTGAAAGCACCCTTTTAAAAAATGGGATCCTTGCATAGGAAACACATAGAGGTTCTGGTTATACTAATAAATTTCAAATTTCTTTAGAGAGGAAATAGCACACGATATTTTGATAATATGCAGATGTGTTAGTAGTACATTTATGCTTAGCTGCCCTATAATTTTACATCCTTTTATTTCCCAACATTGCTTTGAAATGTGGGGGAAGGGCTTTAATCCTGGTTTTGAGATTTGGAGCATGTCAGTTAACCTCTTTAAATCTTAATTTCAAGGTATACTGCACAAGGAATGTGCTCACCAAATATTTGTTGAGAAAAAAAAAAGTATGAGAGGAGGAAGGCAGAGAAGGAGGGATGGAGGAAGGGAAGGAGTACAGAAGAGAATAGAGGGAATTTTTAAACATTCATTCTTTCTATACTGTTCCAGTTCCAAGTGTTTTGAATATTTTCATACCACACCAAACACAAAGTATACCCTTAATAAAAAAATTCAATAGACTAGCAAAACATGAATCTGACAATAGGGCAAAAAAAATTTTAGGTCATCAATTTAGTTAACATATTTTGGGTGTATAGTCTCAAAGTAATGAGGATATAGAAGACCCAGTTCCTAAATTAAGAAGTCTACAATTTTCTTTAAACTATTTCAATGTAATCTGTGTGATATATATGTACCACTTTGTTTATGCTCCAATTCTAGGAATAATCTGCTTAAATGATACTAAAATGCAAAGTCTTAGGCCGTCATTAACATTTTATCAAAAAGATCCCATTCCAAACAGGCTGCCAAAAGTCTTTTTGCTATGCCCATGTTAATTAACAACTGACTTAATTAGCATTGTGAATATAAAAAGAGGATTTTTTTTACTGATATAAGTAGTGGCTTTTAATTAGCATGATAAATGCTAAAAATGGACTCCTATTGGAGAAAGGAAAAATTTTTCCAGTTACATGGATTAACTAAGAGAGTTCTGAGACACTTCCCATGTCTGAATGAACAAGGTACAAGACTCTGGCAAGGACAGTAGCCTACACTCAATGGCTTGTTCTTGACGGATCCAGATTCCAGCCATTGTTGGATTGGGAGAATTTTAGCTTCAAGCATGTCAACCTGAGATCACAGAATATCCCTTCAGGAAGAATGTCATAAACCTAAAATGCTATAAAAACCAGAATGTTCAAAGTTATTAAACTTACAGCACAGGACTACTCTACTTGTTTCATTGAAAGGTTATTAAATAATGGTGGGCTCAACGAAATTTTGTCTGACACTTGAATTCAAATTCACCTTACCTTCATCAACAAAAACTTCAGTGGGTGCCTGGATAGCAGTCTATCAAAAATAATCTAGGGCTGGGGTTATGGCTCAGTGGTAGAGCACTTGCCTAGCATGTGTGAGGCAGTTGGATTTGATTCTCACCACTGCATGTAAATAAATGAATAAAATAAAGGTTCATAAGCAACTAAAAAATAATAATCTAAAAGTCAAGTCAGTTTACAATGCCCTAACACTGAGATGTTCAAGTCTAGTGATTGAAACATAAATAAAAATGCAATCTAAGAAACCTATAAAGTTATTTAAATGCTGAAATTTGTATATGAGGCAAAAGTGTCATAGAGAACAATGTAGCTATTTCAACTGGGAAAATCTAAGAGGTGTGTTTAGCAAAGTTTGTGCTAGGTCTAGAAGGATATGTCAGAATATTCCAGAAAGCTGTGAATTTGGGGGGAAGGGAAGGGGAGGAATTTATAGAGGTTAGAATCCAGAAAGATAAAAATGGATTTATACAAGAAATCACAAATGTAGTAATGCTTACAGATGTGTGTGCATGTATACACTAAACACACACACACACACACACACACACACACACATACACATACACACTTTCACTCACACATGTTCTCTCATTTGAGAAATGTCTACCAAAAAAAACTGTCATTAGAGTTTTAATGTACCTGGGTTGGGAAAACAATCTCTGGAGTTGTGTTTTTACCCCCTACCCCATATGGTAATTTTACTGACAGTGATTCTCAAGTTACATCTGTCATAATAGGACTAAAAATGTAACTAGCCTGCTGAGTGGAAACTGGCATTCTCAGAAATAGTTTAAATAGCACTGAATATAGAACTCCATTTCACATATTCGAAAATATCTTCCATCAAAATAATAGTCCTTATGGTTTTCCAAAGTCCATTAACAAGTCCTCCTAACCACAGGTTAAGTTCATAATTCTGAAATCAGAATTTGCCCTCTCAACTTGCATGGATAAGAATATCAACTTCCGTTGACTATTCCACCTGTGTTAGGAATCAGTGAAGTTTTATGTTTGCACAAAGATCTTAAAATTCCTTTTTTCATGTTCTTTTATAACTAAGCCTAAAGACTAAGAAGCATATGGACACTACAAATAGCATACTGATATATAATCAATAAGCTTTAGCTCTCCCCTGCCTACTAGGAATGCCATCATTTATGCTGTGAAGCAAATTAGTGAACAACTGCATGTAGCCAACAGACCATTGGACTTGAAGTAATAAGTTCACATTCTCAATGTGTCATTTACCAACTGGAGCAAATTGCAAGAGCTCTCTAGATTTGTTATTGCATACGCTATCTGAAAGAATTAATGTGAACAGTAAATGGCTTACCTCATTCATTCAACAAAATGATTAAGTACACATGATGTCATTTGACTCTGCACTATCAATAAAAAATATTAGCTTTTATGTTAAAAGAACAGCTATCACTTATTGAACACCGAGTGCAGACATGTATTTAATTGTTGTAAGATGTCATGTTAACTACTATTATCTCAGTCTTACAAAGATAAGATCTGAGGTTTGGAGATATAATTTTATGCATATTATCTGAACTGTTGAAGCTTCTGGAATATCATTTTAGAAGCCCATGCAATGGCAGTGCTACCTAGTACATAGTTGATGCAATACTATCATTCAAAACTTCAACAAATAATGTATTTTTAGCACAGTGAAAATTAAAAAATCAACATGATACAATACATACTTAACATATGGCATCAGCAGAGCTCCCTGGAAATATGATTTACTTCAAATTATGGAAAGGAATGAAATGATTCTTTATAATAATCTTTACAATACTCAGAGCTTGCTGAAATATTTTTGAAAAATAGAATTGAATATTAGAGTAATGGTCTGTAATAATCAGGAGGCCATTTTACACTGTTGGCTTTCTATTTTTGCTACTCTTTCTATAGGAAAATCAGAAAAGAACTTAAAAAATCATATTTATTTTTCCACACCACAGAGTAAATATATAAGGCTGGCAAAGTACTGCTGCCAGTAGTGTTAACCATCTCTGATGACGGTGGCTGCACAATCCACGTAACTGCTCATATTATGTTTCCCTTACAGGTATGAAGTGATTTACTGTCTCCAAAGTGCTTTCTCATCTATTTGATTCTCACAACATCTCTTCAAAGTGGGAAGGAGGAAGCCAAAATTAATTGGAAAAAGTAACTCTCTCAGAGAAGCTACATGGATATGAGTGATGAAGGGTGGAGGGAGAGAGTAAAAAGGGAAAGAAGAGAGGGTAGTGGAGGAGAAGAGGGGGGAGGAAAAGCTAGTTAGTGTTCTGATTCCTGGGTCTTTCGTTTCCCCTCAGCATCACCATCTCCTTATCAGAATACAAAGAAGAAGGACAAATGGAAAAACAGCGACAATGAATGTTAAACGGAGGAAGAGAAGACAAGGGGAAAAGTGACAATGTGAACAAATGAATAAGAATAAGAACATCAAGTAAAACAAGGTCCCAAGAGACACCAGGAGAGGTTAAAACAGTCCCAAAGAGTAGCTTTTTAGAGGATCTGGACATCTTTGACAGTATGATTAAACCATGGAGGCATACTAAAAAAAAATGGCACATGTACACACATAATATTTTATGCACAATTTCCATTCATTCACTGCACTTCAAAAACTAGTGCTAAGTTCAAGTTTAAGAAACATGCCTTAAAAGCAGAGGTAGCTTCACCTCTCTGAGTACTGTGGTTTGCACATCCAGAACCAGAGGGTGGTTCTACAGAAATGTGGATGCCTGCAGCACCATGACTGTGTGTGCTGCGGAGACAAGAGACATGCCTTCATATTAGAACAGAACTCTCAATCCCTTCTGCTGCCACCCACCTCTCCACAACATTTCCAAGTTTAACAGGAAACAAAACAATATCCTACACCACACATTGAGACCATTATCTTCAGTGGAACACAAAGTTTCCCATCAAACCAAGAAAACTGAAATCAAGGACACAGGGTTTGAGAAAATTTTGACTTTCCTGGTATTGAATTACTATTACTAAAAATCTTTAAAGACCAATTAACATGTTAGGATTCAGATATTTGATAAAATATTTAAATGCACAGGCTTTGACAACTGGCACTGTAATTGTGGGACGTTGAACTGGTCATCTGACCTCTCTACATCCAAGTATCTTCCATAAATTTATCATAGAAATTAATAATATTAATGAATTTAAATAACTTAAGTCTGACATAATAATCTTACTGAACTTATTACATTTCGTTAATGAAATAGATTTAATGAGGGTATATTACAGAAAAGTGCTATCTTTGTGGGCATTAAATGAAGCAGTGCATAAAATATATCTAACATAGGATCTGGTGCATAGGAAATGAATAATAAATATTAGTGTTAGTGTACTTTAAGAAATTGAAGTGTCATCAAAGGTAGGAATCATTAACTTGGTTTTAAGAATGGAATTCTGATTGCTGCACTTTTCTTACTATTCAGACTCCTTAATTTATGAAGGTTGGAGTGAACTCAGTGGCTTCTGCCTCTTTCAAATAGGTTTTCAGCTTTGGAATCCACTAACAAAAAGGTATTTTGCTAAGTGCTTTATAGAGGTTAGCTTGATTAATCATCCCAACCTCAAAAGGAGTAATGATAGCTGTCACATACATAGCTAGGCACTACTCTGATACTTACATGTGTTGACTCATTTCATACTCACAGTGTATCCTTACTATCTCCATTTAATAGTCAAAGACATAGAAAAATAGAGAGATAAATGGGTTCAAGTTTCACAGGTGAAAAAACTGGCAGATATGGGATTCAACCCAGGCAGTCAGATTCCAAGACTTGTGATCTTTACCCCTACAACCACTGACTCTCCAAGAGCCAGGTGTTTTTATCTCCAGTTTTTGAAAAAAGATTTTGGCAAAAGCATATGGCTAGTGAGGAGGAGAACAGGATAAGAATCCAGACATGTCTGACACCCATATCTGTGCTTCATCTCCTATTCCAGCCCCAGTAGTGGGTTCCAGGAATGAGGATGGGAGGGAATACCCAAGGCAAGGTTAGGAGGAGAAGAGGTCTATGGGAAAGCATTGGGTACAAGATGCCTTCCTGTCACCATCTACCTTCACTCCATTCAGTGATGCCAGCAGCCATGGGATGGCAGCTGTGGCTACATTCCTCAACTCTGGATCTCAAGGACCAGAGAGCATCCTGAGGATGCAAACATAAAGAATCTGAGATGTGCATAAATTTCAAACCCTCCCCATGTAGTGTCAGTAGCTACCTTGGTTGGTGCTGATTTTCTTTATCTTGATTCTGGCTCTATGAAGATGGATGGACTAGTTTACACTCCTTTGAATCATCTGGACTGCTCAGAGATCTAAAGGACAATAGGTCTTATGACTAATGAATCCAAATTTGGGGAGCAGAAGCTATTGTCATCACCAGTTCTTTTAATCAATGAAACTCAAAGGTCACTAATTAAATTTCTATCTGTGTATGCTTTATGTGACACTTTGATAAATGCCATATAGATCAAACTGAACACTACCTATTTTCAAAGGGTTTATAAATCATGTCATCCATGTAAAAATGAAAACACAATTAAAATAATTATTATAAAATATTGGGGACAGACTTTAAATTGATCTTATGTAGATATTTTGATAACAGAAGATCCCTCTACACTCCAAGCAAATAAATATATGAATAAATATGTCTTTAGACACTACCTCTCAGACCAAGTCCTGCTCAGTTCTTAGAAAACTAAGTTAAACTCTCAGTCTGGCCTTCCAAGCCTTATTCATGCAATCCCAGCCTTTGTCTTTAGCTATGAACCCTCATTTCCCCAAACATGACTCTCTGAAATGAAAAAAAAAAAAAAAAAAACAATAGTTGTTTGAGGAAAGCATTCAGCATTTTCTGCCCTCATGGGTTGGTAAAGGAAGCTGCTGCTGTGATGTCTTAACTCAACTGCCAATTGGACTCACCTTTCAAACAAATCTCAAATGCTACCATCTCGTCTAGGAATCCTCTCCCCATCCTACCAAACAAAAGTGATCTTATCCTTTTCTGAATCACCAGAGTCTCTGTGGTACCTACAAGTATATATATGCAGAAATATATATATATATATATATATATATATATATATATATATATATATAAAACTTTTACCATTATTATTTGAATTATGATCTTCAATGTGTTTACCTAATTTCCCAAATTAGGCTGCAAATTTCTTAGGATTGGTGACCAGGGTTTATTTCTCCAGTTGCCTCAATTACCTCTCTTTTGCCAGGAAACCATTTGCACTACAAGGATTCAATAAACACTTAATGAACTGCTATTTTATTAATGATAATGATGGATGGAGGGTGTGGTTTTGTAGTCGAACACTTGCCTAGCATGCACAAGTTTCTGGGTTCAATCAAACATTGCAAAAAATTAAATAATGCTAGTGATATAGAACCTCTTATGGAGCATCAACCATGCCAAAAGTGACATTAACGTAACTAATTTAAAATTCAAAATCCTGTGACCAAGGGAATTAAGGCTTACATTAATTGTTCAAGTTTACATAACATGTGGAGTTCCCAACTCAACATCTCAAATATACCTTCAATCAAAAATCCTATTTGTTAAGATTCTCAATCTGAGCCCAAGGGAACTCTATATGAAAGTGATACAATGCATAAGATATATGGTTTTTAAGTTTTGGATAAATTAATTTAATGAGTATGAAACAAATCTGCACCTCTCCAGAGTAATGAGTTTAAAAACTTAAAAATATATTTGTTAAGAAGAACCTTTATCACCACAGTATAAGAACTATAAGAGATGAGGGAATATATTCTTGTGTGAGGTATTCGTTCAGAATAATGATTATGAATAAATTGAATTTGCATAAAGAATAAAGTATAGGCTTAGAAGATTGATGGACTAGAGTTAAAATTCTGAGTGTAACATTGTAGCTCTTGTCTTTGGGCACATGACTTAAACTTCCTATTTTAATAGGGAACAGATTATTTTTGAAAGAACACATACATGAAGCTGGATTGGGACTTCTGATGTATTTTAGCAAATTATAGAGTCAAAGACAAAGCAAAACATTTTCCTGGGTAAAGTATAAAAAAAAAAACTTTCCAGTTTTCTTGAGAAGATGCAGAGGTACAGCTGCCACTCCTATTTCAATTCCTCATGTAAGGACAGAATACTCTATTATTCCTACCAGCATAAGAGAAACAAAGGCCAGCATCACAGCTTTCCTCCAAAATCCAGTACTTCTCTTTAAACCAGCAAACAAACCCATTCTCTTAAACCTAAAGAACTAAAGGTCAAAACCTGAAACCCAAGTTGGATCATCCCTTTAAAGTCTGACTACTTATATCCCCAATGCCTGCTCCATCAGTCAATCCCCAACATTCAGAGAACGTGTTCTTTGGAAGCAATAGGCATCAGTCTAAAGCATTTGGCATCAGTCCTATGAACATATAAACATCATAGTCAGTTTTTAAATTTTTTTTCAGATGTTCCCAACTTACTATCTGAATCTCAAGTTTCCTCAAATGTTAATTGGATCCCCTAGAAGGGCTGCTGTACAAAATATATGTGACTACAACTATTCAGTACCCAACACAGTGGGCACTCAGTAGAGACTAATTAATTCCCTTTCTCCTTCCTAGGTTCTGCCTAAGTGGAGAATTATCAAAATCTTTGGACCAATGTGTTTTTTTCTCTCACTGCCACCTGCCACCATGGATGGTTGGTTCAGATAAAAAGTGCTACTTCATTTCAGTAAGACACAGAATGTCATTTACCACAAGACAAGTTACAGACAGTCTTTATTGTATTTATTATGGTTGCAACCAAATAAATGACATGAAGGTAACTGTGTTTTTTGTTTGTTTGTTTGTTTTTTGTTTTGTTTTGTTTTGTTTTGTTTTTTTGATCCTTAGAAAATCCCTGAGCTAGTTCCCTGGAAAACAGGTGGCTGGAAACCCAGACTCCACCCAAAGTCAAAAGACCCCAAGAAACAGACCATTGCTTCCTCTGCCAATTTTTGAAATGGAGGAGAAAGATCACAAACATGAAGTTGTATTGGGACTTCTGATATATTAGCAAATTATAATGCCAAAACACAAGGCAAAGCATTTTTCTGGGGCAAGGTATATCCCATTTCAAACCACTATGCTAGAGCTGAATTTGAAGCCAACTATCACAGTATATGACAAAGTTACTTTGAAGTTATCAGAAGTTGCTTGGTTTGTTCACAAAATTCCATTTTGTGTGTCAGGAACATTTCATTATTTTGTAAATCACAAAATCATGTTCTTTAAAATCCAAGATGAATATCAAAGCCAAATGGATACAGCAGATGTTCTTAACACTCATAATTGCAATTTATACATTCAGCTATTGAAAATAAAACTTCACTTTCCCTGTCCTCTTGATTTTCCAATTTCCTCTTCATTCTTTATCTGAAAAGGGGGGATGGGAGGGGGAGGGAGAGGGAGACTGCATCATAGGAAGGGAATCTCTACTACTTTGTCAGTCTAAAGAAACCATAATGTGTCAGGTTTTCTAAAGAAATCCCATCTATTCTCATACAAAAAAAAAAACACGTCTGCATTGTATTCACATATGTAAACTGTGATGTAATTATTATTCCAATAATTATATATAAGGGTATATATACACTTGTGAGTGTATCTTTATAGTCCCTATCCTTATCTATCTCCCTCTCTCTCTCTCTCTCTCTCTTTCCCACTCTCAGACACACACACACACCCAGTCTATAAATCCAGAAGGCATTCTCAGCCAGATTTAAAGAGACAAGGATTTGAGCCGCCCAGGGAAGGAGCAGCCTTAAATAAATCTGAAGTGCTCTTGTGATTTAGGCACAGCTCCTTCTCAGCAAAGCCCTGTTGCCCAATCCTCTTCATTGACAAATTCCCAATTTCTTTTTTAGATATTTGGTCTCTGGTCAGCTTAGTCCATTTGGCTTTTTCATCTGAAAGGGAAGGAGGTAGTAAAAATATCGGTGTGCCCCGACTCGGGAAGCAGGGGTACCTTCCACACCCCAGCAATTGACCCCCTCTGTCCTCACTAGCTTGGCTGCTGCTCATCTTCCAGGAGCACAGGGGAGATCAGTGAAGCAAGGCCACAGAATCCATCAAGTCCAGATTCACCCAAAAAAGCAAACCCCTTCCCCATCCCCGACACTCACCCATTACCTCCTACAGCCCCCTTCCCTTCGGTTGCCTCCGCGTCACCCAACACTGCAGCCACCGCAGGGGGTGCGGGGGTGGCGTGTGGGGAGAGAGGGGGCTTCCTTCGCACCCACCCCTCACGCACCCAGAGAAGAATGTCCTCTGGGGAAGGGGATGCCAACAACTTGGAGGAACTTAGAAAGCAAAAGCTGCCGCGCCCCGACCCTTGGTGGGGCCGCAACCCCGAAGGCGAGGGCTAAAGAAGGGAGTCCGCGGCGAGGGCGAGCACCCCCGAGCTTACCACGAGCACGGGGACCCCGGCGGCCAGAGAGTAGAGGAGCACGGGGGGCACGGCGCTGCTATCCTCCGGGCCCGGGTAGGGCTTGCGGTAGGCACTGTCGTGGCAGAAGAAGCCCTGCACGTTCACGGTGAACGTGTCGGTGTATTCGAAGTAGTATGCCAGCATCACCGTCCCTGCCATGATCACCATCTGGAAATAGAGCATGCTGCTGGTGAGCGCCGCGGACAGCAGGGGCATGCACGCCTCCGGACCGAGCCAAGCCGAGCGGGCGGCCGACGCGGCAAGGCCCCCTCCCGGGTCCGCCGAGTCAGCCACCGGGGGCGCGGCGGCGGGGGAGGCTGGAGGACGCGGAGCGGGAGGAGGGATGGAGCCGCTGGAGGAAGAGGCGGAGGCACTCAGGGTTTTGAGGCGCGGGCAGGCTGCAGAGGAGGCGGCTACCCCCGGACTAGTCCCTGCTCCCCTGCCCGCCCCCTGCCCGCTGCAAGCGCCGCCCGCCCCGGCACGGGGTCGCGCGGAAGGGCGGGGAGTCCCCGGCGACTGGCTGCGGCCGCTGCACCCTGGCAGGAGACCATTCGCGAGACCGCTGTTCTGGGTCAAGCCCTCAGGCCAGCAGGCAGAAAGCCGCGTCGGCGGACCGGGCGGCAGCAAGCGGGACAGCGGCACCTGTACCCCCTTCTGAGGGCGGACGCTGTGGAGCTGGAGAGCTCCTGGCGGGGGAAAACCAAAATAAAAAGGGGAGGAGAGGCAATAGAGATGGAGCTTCTAGAAACTCCCTTTCTAGGCACCAGCTGGGCTGTTTAAGAAACCCGCACAATGCCTGGGAAAATAGTGCGTGGACACGTCTTCAGAGCGCAAATCCCACCAAAGCGCAAAGTGTCCGATGCTGCGCCTCTGAGTTTCAGCGTGTGCCTTTAGCCGCGCTCCCTTGGATTCCTTAACCCTGCACAGGACCCCAGCAGAGCAGTGGTTTCTAGGTTCGATTAGAAAAATGATCTCAGAGGATTTTAGCTTTGGGGTTTCTTTGCCTCCCCTGCAGCTTCCTAGGGCTTTGTGTGTAAAAAATACAGAAATCATTGCTCGAAGCTCCAGAAGCATCATCTCTTGTACACCGGTTCCTTCCTTCTTCATGTATTCTTTTGCTCATCTTCTCAGTCTCCTTTTATTAGCTGCTTGTGAGAAGGGGCTTTACAGATTCTTGGGAGTCAGCGGTACCAGCCATCAGGAAAAGAAAAAAGGCTATTTGATTCATCTCTGTATTCCCCTAGTTTAGGAATCTGCAGGAATTCCTGTAGGCTCAGGTGAAAGGAGAGGCAGACCAGTGCAGGCTCACAGTACATGCAAAGTACACCCATACGTGGGTATCCACGCGTGTGCGTGGAGGTAGGGTGCTATGGAATTCGTTTATGCAAGGAATGGATTCTGTGATGCCATGCAGGTCCCTCTGTGCAAGCTTAGGTGGTGGATTCCCAAAGGGCCCTTTGGAAACCTGACACTGCAGGTAAGAAAGCATTTATACAAAGCAAGATAGGAGAATATTCTTAGAGCTCTGCCCTTCTCATTAAAATGTAGAATTACCTTAGCAATTTTCTAACTTAATTCATTTTAATGGGTGTAAATGATTTTTTAAAGGTGGGCCTTTATCATCAAGAAAATTCAACATTGTTAGGCTAAAAAAACAAGCAGTTCAAATGATTGGTAGTTTGGGAATGGGATAGTAAAGACAGTGTGGGTTTCTTTAATGTTGAATGGGTATCGCATATACCTCCACATTATACAAAAACCATTCAGAAACTTATTTCTAAGAGATGTGTATAACAAGCAATTTGGGGCTGTGGGAGTAAATAGTTCCTAGGTGGACAAAAGTGATTTTCCATATTATAAAAATGTAACTATTATAACAATGCATAGGTTAAGGTTTCATTCAGAAAAATCATTATACTGCAATCACTGTAGTGTAAGGGAATTTAAACCACTTCTTTGGTTCTAAAGGGTATCGTGCAAAATTTCCCACTTAATATAATTTTTAGAAGAATGATGTTAATCACTAAGGTCAACTTATTTGTTCCACCTAATAAAAACAAGCATTATTTTCAAAATTGAAATATATTATAATTCACTGTTAATGTGTATTGAGTGCTTCATACTGTACATGTAATGCAGTGGAGTCCTTATTTTCTTCATTGCTCTATTTCCTGAATGAGCAGGGTATGACACATGGTAGATATTTAATTAATATTTGTCGAATAAATTAATGAGGTTACTACCGTAACAACAACAGGAAAGTGTTTTCATTTATAAAATTTGTCAAGATTTAGGAAATCACAGTCTTTATGTCCCTAGATAAATACAACCCATCTACTGGCATGGTCACACTGACATAGAAGTTCAGTAGAAGAGCATCACTCTGATACTGCAATAGTTCATTTGCCAGCTCTGCCACTTAACAACTGTGAACCTAAGCAAGATGCATGACTGTTTTCTGCTTTAGTTTCATCACTAGCAAAATTGAGATGATATGAGTAACCACTGTACATAGTTGATATAAGTATTACATGATGCTTCACTATATATGGCACATAATGGATATATAAATAGTGTTTACATTCTACAAAAATCAACTATCTAGCCTACCTTAAGTAACTTGGGAAATCCCAACACCTATCTCTAGTCACTTTCTTCTCATATTATTGCTTACAGAGTGACTCTGGGTGTGCTTATATTTTTGTAGTTGTGCATGTTTTTTTCCTATAGAATTGTATTCATTCTATCTTTTTCTTTAAATGCAGTCAATCTCAGGAACAAGATATGTATGAGCTTTTTATCACTGTAAGTAAATACCTGAGGAAATTAACTTAGAGGAGGAAAGATTTATTCTGGCTCATAGTTTCAGAAGTTTCAGTACATTGTCAGCTGGCTCCATTGCTGTAGGCCTATGATGAGGCAAAACACCATGGTGGAACACCATGGAGGAGCAGAGACATGCTCACTTCATGCTGGTGGTGAACCAAGGAGAGAGGGGGGGAGAATGAATAAAAAAGAGGAAATGCAGAAGGGACACCAAGGGCAAGAAATACCCTTCTGGGACACACCCTTAGTGACCTACTTCCTCCAGCTAGGTCCACCTCCTACAGTTTCCACCACCTTTCAATAATGCCATAAAATTATGGATCCCTCAGTGGATTAATCCACTGATGAGATTTGAGTCCATGATCCAGTCATCTTCCCAAAAGCTCCACTTCAGAACACTGCTGTACTTGGGACCAAGTCTCCAAAACCATGAACCTTTGGAAATATTCCAGATCCAAACCATTAAAGGTTTTTTTTTTTTTTCAGAATCTAATATCACCATTATTTTGTCATTTTAAATGGTCAAAGGGCATTGTTGACTGATTTGTGGTTGATTGAACATCCAGTGCTGAAATTCAAAGTTAATATTGAATCTTAACATGCATTATAAGGAAATCAACATTAAATTTACCTTCCATGAATATTTGAGCAGACTGGATATTCATAGAAAATGGTTCGAGGTGGATGAGAGAGAATGAGTTATATGCCCCTGGGCTACGTCTTCCTAAGCTTGAGCTTCTTCTAAGCTAAAATGAACTCAGTTTTCTTACCTCTGGGCTGACTTTGGCAATTAAATAAGAATATATAAATTATCTGATCAAAAGAAGGAAATTAGTGTATTTCTTAATTTTCTTTTAAATCATTTAAGCTAATTCTTTCCCAGAATACATCTTTTCATCTGCAAAGAATCCTTTGAAATCCTTCCTCAATTTTTATTTAAGTTTCTGGCTTTTTCTAGATTAAAAACATCCTGTTGCTATTTAATCTTGTGGAACAAAGACTTAATTCTTAATTTAATTTGAATCTTAAGGATATCATTGTGTTTTCAAATAAACTCAGGGACACTCAACCACTGAGCCACATCCCAGCCCTATTTTGTATTTTATTTAGAGACAGGGTCTTACTGAGTTGCTTAGTGCCTTACTTTTGCTGAGGCTTGCTTTGAACTCACGATCCTCCTGTCTCAGCCTCCAGAGGCGCTGAGATTACAGGCGGGCACCACTGCACCCAGTGAGCAATCAGTCCTTCTTAACAAAACATTGTACTGTTGGAACTCTCCCCATCTCAGCTCCTTCCAACTTCCAGTATTCATATTATATTTAGATGCATATGACTTAACAACCATTCATACCTCTACTGTGTTTCTCTATGACAAAAATACTGAAACAAATCTTGGGGGAATCATTTATCAAGACCAGTACCTGCCTTCTTTCCACCTCAATACCATATGCTCTAGTAAGAATGAGTAAGGTTCTATACCAGCATACAGATATAGTCCTTGGGGCTGGGGATATAGCTCAATTGGTAGACTGCTTGCTTAGCATGCACAAGGCCCTGGGTTCAATCCCCAGCACCACAAAAAAAAAAAAAAAAAAAAAAGATACAGTCCTTGTCCTTGTGGTTTATAACTATTCTTCTACAGACAGAAGACAAGTGTACAAAATGTCAAGTTGGGGGGACACTTATGTTGATAAAAAACAAAAAAGGTGCAAGGATAAATTGCCTAGTCCTTGGGTAGACAAGCACTGAATGCCTGTGGAAGACTAGATATGTGAGTGTGTTCTCCTCATTCACTAATACAAGTACAGGAGACTATTCCTGACTCCTCAAAATTTTGACCCATTGAATTCAATACAACAAATATTTTATTACTGAAAGGGTCAGATTGATATTTTCTGCCAAAGGCTAAGAATTTGATCCTAATGGCTTGTGGACCAAATGTTTTTGTCAAAGAGATAGCATTTGCAAACAAAATACAGAATGTTAAATGTTCATTTCCACCCATTTGATGCAAATAATGTGTAAATCCAGTCATTTTCCTTACACTTTTACATTTAATGTGAAAGAGAGAGAGAGGAAGAAACAACATGACCCTCAATACATATTCTGTCCTTTGTGGTAGAATATGAAGGCCTCAGAAGACTTTACATAAGACAAATTAGAGATGTTTCTCCAAAAGAAAAATGGATTTCTTCTTTAAACAACAAGGCTTATGTTCATAATGCTAAAGTTGAATTAAAAAATTTTAAAGAGAGAGTGTGAAAAGTTTTGCACTTTGCACTAAAGAGGAAGCTTAAATATGAGCACATAAATTGGCACAAGATCTCATGAGAATAGACTTGGAAAGATTTTTTTTTAAAAGAATAGATTATGTAACTGCTTTCAAAATAAATAAGGGCATCTGGTAATTCATTAAAAAGTTTTGAATGTATACTACAAAAGGTAGTATCCAGCAGCTCATTGTTACCTGGATCTAGAGAATTAATAAATACATGAATATACTAACTCATCTACTACTTGGTACAGGGAACACCTTGAAGTTTCAATGAGAAAAAAAGGCATAGAGCTGTTTAAAACTATTAATATAATTCAGAGATGTGACATCCAAAAAGAAAGAGTTCAGAACATTTGATTCTTACTGTTGATGTTATAGAATTCTGCATCCCCACAAAATGCTACTTTCCAGTGTTTGATTTAGGAGATAGCTGCTTTCTCAAGAAAACAGAAAGAAAAGCAGCTATAATGGTAATTTAAGTGTCCATCTCCGACATTCCAGCTATAATGGGAGGTTTATCTCAAAGGCCAGATGCTTCTGACTGGACAAGCAATACTTTTCTTCAGCTCGGACCACTGAGATGTCTTTAAACTGCCTCATTCCATGACTATATTATAGCTTGTTCTATTCTTCTACATTTCCAAAATTGCCAATTTTCACTTTCTACAGTTATCACAATGAAGCCACATATTAGTGAAATTAGTTATTTCTAACTAAAAGTACATATGTGAAATTTATGGACTGAGTGTAAAAATCCAAAATAGTTTTAAAATATCAAGGCCAGGAAAGAATAGAAATATTTAACCAATATCATTACCTGAACACTCCCAGATTAAAGTAAAAAATTTCAATTTAATAATATGCTATTCATATTCAATGTGTAGCCCCAGCAATTAGAAAGCTTTTCTGAGTCTCAGTTTCCTCATCTATCATCTAGGTTAATGAGTCTTAACTTTAAGAATATGTTAGAAGGCTTATATTTGTAAAATTATTTATAAATATTAAGGAACTGGGTAAATCTACATTGGAAAACAAATGATCAGTTATAGAAAACACCTCATCCAAATGGGTCCAGGGTCTCCTCCCCATCACTGAGTTCCAACTCAAAAAAAAAAAAACTCAGATTAATCGATGCCTGCCTGTTTCCATGCCATGGCTATGGGTATTGTATTGTTTATCATATGTTTTACTCATAAAAAACACACTGTTTTGTTAAATATCAACTCACAGATTCATAATGCTAAGTGAAATTTCTAAGTGTGCATGTTCCCTAAGAATAATTTCATGCAATATTAAGGAAATGGACATAGGATTAATGTAAGGGTAAAATTTCTAAGCTGATTCTAAGCCGCAAAGCCTGAGTTAAAGTGTAAAAGACTGACCGGACATTGTAACGTTTCTAAACTGCAAGGCCTGGGTTAAAAAGTAAAAGACCAGGTATTGTTAAAATTCCTCTGCTACCCCCAGAACCTGTAATCCCTGTAACTGTTAGGACAATACCCGAACTGCCCAGTAAATATTCCCACTGACTCCCTGGTTGTCTAATAACCTGGGACTCTGTGTAGTTTGTCACATAGTTATTTACGCCCTAAAACCAATCAGTTTGAATGTGTACCCCGCTTAGGAGTGACCAATCACCCCCGTCCAATCTGTTCCCGCCAAGGAATGTACTAATCATGTCTCAGAGTTGTTGTTCAATTTTCCTGCGCCTCATGATAATTTGTTCTGATGTATGCAAAGCCCCCCGCCCTCCCCCAAAAAAGTGTACTTAAGCTCTGCTTGACCTCTGCTCTGGGCTCTGGGCTGCTCTCGCTTTTTGAGCGAGCCTGCCTGGGGTCTCAGCGCGCTGAATTGGATCCTCAATAAACTCCCTCCTGCTTATTGCATGAAGCCAGTCTCTTGTGGTCTCTTCCTCCGACGCTTTGCCGGACCCTTACAGAGTAAGACAGGGAAGAGTGGTGTTTTAACCCAAGGACTGGGAACTCCACAGACCTGTCTTTTTGTTTCTGCAGGATCATGATTACTTGGCCTTGGCCAAGTCATTTTAATTTATCAGTTTCTATAGTATCCTAAACCTTGGATAATATTGCCCCTTAACCAAGAAACAGGTCCCTAGCCATCTACAACAATCCATCATCATTCCTGCTATTATAATTCTTCACTACAGCAGTATAATTCTTCCACTGCTAGATCAGCAAAACATTCATTGATCCATTTGGACATGTGCCTGCATAAAATCTTGCTGAATTGTCTTTGTAACTTCATGTCCCTTGAAGATACCTGAAAGTCATTATTTGTGCTGTGCTAAATGAGGACCACCCTAAACTAAACGGCAAATCCTAATACTTTGAGAAACAAAGGGTCTTTAGCAATGATGTGGAACATGTGTGACAAATTAAGCTGATGACAGCTGCGACTCCATTGTCAAAGACAAAGACTGTGAATGCTAATCAGTTTCGTTTGCTTGCCTTTCCCTGTACTAGATAAATGATTGAAATGAAAGCATGGCAGAAACTAGACACTCAAAATGATTCCTTATGTTCATAGCCAGACTACAATCAACTATTAATTTAGCATCTTTTAAAAACTGGGATCAAGAGCAAAGGAAGAAGTCAAAGTTCATAACCTTGATTAGTAAAAGCCTGACTTATTCATAACCATACTCCACTCACACCGAAGACCTCAGTTAGGTAGAATCATTTCAGACATAGGATTTTGCACATCATTTTGTGAAAGAGAAGCAAAGACTGATGCTGACGTGTTTCTTCAGTAAACTAGAGGTAGTAGTGAGGATCATAAATGTGAGTAAAACACTTCCCTCTGTTTCTGGCCTATAGTAGTCAATTTAAAAAATAGTGTTGTTGCAAAATCTACTTCAGGCATTTTTTCCCCCACAAAATGTCAAGTGTTTATCCTACCATCAACACTTAGAAAAATCAGTCTACTATACCGTGTATCCCTATAGTAATGAACTATAAGAGCTGAGCTTCAAAATAATGACCCTATGTCAGATCAAAGAAAAATACTGTATATTCAGCACTCTTTGGTTATTAATTTAAAAGTTCTGATGAGAAAGTGAAAGATTTCTATTAATAAAAGCCATAATTCCCCAGGATACCCTATTTTAGAAAGTTAATTAAGATTTTACTATTCATGTACTTCTATTTTTATTGTACATGTATATGAACCAAAAGAAGTATTAAAGCAAAATATGTGAGTAAAAAACAAACTAAAATATTTTATTCTCATCCATTGCATTTGATTGAAAATATCATTCCACATTGAAGCATTGATTATAACAATGGCACAGATAGTAATCAAATATGATCAATAATACTGACTTAATAATAAAATGATCCTCAGTAAAGCAACAAAACAATATGCACATTTCAAAATATTTTCCCTTTCTTTCAAAAATATTATTTACAGAGTATAAATATGCATATTTTTAAGGTTATACGTTTTTTACCACTTAGTATCTTTCAATTCAGCAATGAAGGTATTTTCTTTTTCATTGACACAGAACTATTTTTCTTATAATTGTAACTTAGTGGTGGATGTCGGGAGAAGCTCAGGAAATTTAATAATCCATCCAAGTCCAGTGAAATACAGGCCAGGAAAATAGAGCCATATCTTTTGCACCTTCACTAAAATCATGTTCTGATAAATCACCCGAAATGTTCATGGAAACACACACCTGAAACAATTGTGATTTGCCCATCCTTACACACCTCATGGCATGGTGTCTTGTTGGAAACTGAGGGTGAACACAGTAGAAAATTCATGAATGGAGCCTGTTTCTCCTGAATCCTTTCTCATTCTCAAGAAGAGCCAGAAGTGATCTGCTCTTTAAATCTCATCTCTTGAGATTATTCTACAATTTGAATTCCATTCATATTAAACCAAACCCCCAAATTATGAAATCTCTGAGGTCACATAGCTTCAGAGCAAGGAAGAAAACCTCAGTTTTCTGATTCCCAATACATTTTGGTCCTGTTATTTTTTTCACACTGAGACAAAGTCATGGTTTCATCATAATCAACTGGCTTATTTTTTTGACTGAGAGTATCTAGATCTTTTATCATTCATACCTCTTATTTTTAACTCTGAATGACATCCTGTTAAAAAGGACTTAGCCATGTCCTTAATCCAGGTTTTCTGAATCTCAGGCTGAATATTTTCTAGTATAAAACATGCTTCTTTACATGTTTATCTGATTAATATAAAGACAAATGTTACAGAATAAGAATTTATGTGGGGAAGTTCAGTTTGCCTAATGGGCCTAATAATCATGTGGTTGGGTTGAGAGTAATATATAAGTGAAGCTATACAAATATACACTATAACTTATGTCACAAAGGGATCTACCAAAGGCACATTTGAAGTTTCACATTCAAGACTTGCTAACCTCCAAACACCAAATCACTAATGAAGGCATTTCAGGCAGTGACAGAATGAATTTTGGGGAAAAAGGGCAAAATTCAGGATAGGCATAGGACTTTTAAGTGTTGTTACATCATACAGTCCAGAGGTCTCAGTTAATTTGAAGCTTGATTCTGTAGACTTTTTATGGTAAAAATCTGTTTGTCTTTGCTGACAGAGTTCTCACTTTGGTTTTTAGTGGATTTAGAGATGAGGCCATAGACTTGAAGGATAGTTTCCCTATATTCCTTCAACTTTGGATAATCAGCCTTGGTTTCTGAACCAGGAAATTAGGAAAGGACTGGGAATATAGACCCATATTGTTCCACTTGGGCTGCCCTAACCAAATACTGCAAACTGAGTGAATTAAACAGCAGAAATTTATTTTCTCACAGCACTGAAGCCTAGAAGCCCAGATCAAGGGCCACTCCAGCTGGTTCCTGTTAAGGCCTTTCTTCCTGGCTTATAGATGCCTGCCTTCTTGCTGTGTTGTCACATAGACTCTCTTCTGCACATGTACAGAGAAAATGAACTCGAGTGTCTCTCCTTCTTCTTATCCTACCTCATCAAGGGCCATGTTCTTATTACCTAATTTAAACTTAATTACCTCTCTAAAGGCCCTATCTTCAAATAGAATCAAATGAGGCATTAGGGCTTTGACATGTGGATTTGGGGTACGATTCAATCCACAACAACACCAAGTGCTCTCCCAAGTCAATATATGAATGTTTTTATTATGTTGAACCATAGGAAATTGCCATTTCTGAAGGAGAAAAACATTTTTTTATCTCCATCAGCTGGCAATTTCAAGTGGATCAACCCACACAAGGTCACTGATGGTTTCTTTATTGCTGGAATATCCAGCTGATGATCTCATAAATTATAACATTGGGGAACATTTGACTGTTTACTCCTTTTTATTAGTGTCTATACCTCCCAATCTGAAAGATTTCCAGTAGAACTATTTAAAGTTTCAAATGAAGTTCATTTTATTACCTCATTGTAAGAGTCAGAAAGCACGAGTTAAAACTGAATCAATGGCACATAACCTTAACAATTTACTTGGCAGTGCAACTGCACTAAAGCCCTCCTCAACAACATGATTTTGATCCTATAAATGCTGGTGACTGAAAGGCCATCTTACTCATGTAGCCAGAAGTATAGAATGAATGAATATTTGGAATTTTGGATAAGCACACACATATTTTTTTAATCTTTGGATCAGAAATTTAGTTGCTCTGTCTAGCTCATCAGGATAAGAGACTATGTGCTGTGCTCCAGGAATCACAACAAATCAATCACTGACAAGTAATAGAGACCAGTATCAAGTGAGATAAAGATGCTCAAAAATCAGCTCCATCTGAGAGCTTTGGCAAATCTGTGCAAACTACTCACACCTCTTCTAGGTTTAAGTTTTGCCTTCTTCCCTCCAGCTGGACTGAATGATGCACAATAGGTAAAATATACATGCATTTCTTTAATCCTAAGGAATATAAGAAGTATTGTGGATATCTCAGAAAATGAAACAATGCACAAACAGAAAATTTCATCCAACATTTGGAGAGAATGTAGAGAAGGCCCTTCCTTCTCCTAACTTTCCCTCCTCCTGACAGCAGGAATAAGACCAGAGAATAGGAAGAAGTATACTAATTCCTGTGGAGAACTAGAGGATTGGGAATAATCATTGAGACATTGAGGAAAACAAACAAACAGATTTGTGCCACTTGAGCCTAGAAAAATGGAATATGGGAGGGGGCTGGGGCAGCAGGAAGGAGGGAGTGCCAGAATTCTATCTGGTAGTATCAAAAAGTGGTTACCATCAGACTACACCATTGAGCATGTCCACTTGTCAAACCTAAATCTGATAGGTTAGTGAGGATTGACTTAGGAATTTGTATGATTAAAGGTTAGTGACACAGTCTGGGGAGGAAGGAACTGTCTCTTTAAGTGGTTTTCTAGCTTCAAATGGCTCAAATGGAGCTTTTCCAAGAGCTCAGCATGTTTTTAATATATGTGAAAAGAGTCCTATGAGTGGTAAGGTAACATAGAGGTATTACTTATTATTAACCTTGAAACTGAGAGCCTAACTCAATGGAATATATTAAACTAGAAGATTAACATCTGTAAGGTAACCAAAATACCAAATGCTCAGCTTTCAAATGTTTAAACATGCATTTCAGGTAAACATAATCCATGTGTCTGCACATTGTGTAAATATTCATGCTGCACATTAATAAAGATATAAATGAGCTTAAAATTGTGAATTACTCAGTAAAACCATAGCATCCCATCTTGATGAGATTACCCTTTCAGAAAAATCCATTAAAATGCAAATATGTTAAATAAATCAAATTTGGGGGTCAAATTTTCTGGGGAAGTACAATCTGCTAGCAATACTGCATCCCTACAGAATTTCCATCTGAATTGTACTAATGATGCTCATACTGAGAATGCAATGAAAGAAAAATTCCTAAGACTATGGGCTTCATCTTTAGCAGATGTTTTATGTTCTGATAACTAAATCAAAATGAGATGGATAAAATTCTTTGCACATACTTTATATATATTTGAGACATACTTTATAATAAGCAATTCACAGGGGAAATAAGGAAGCATAGACTATTTTGAAATAACATAATTCACATATATCAAAATATTAAGTACATCAACAACATTACATGAATAGAATATCTTTTTCCCAGGCATGCTGGTAGAGGTCTGAATTCTGTTTTAGCAATGACTTTCTCAGGCATATGTTCCCCTCCTCCCAGCTGATTAACAAATGACACAAAGGATGTCATGTTTGAGCATCTGTGGCCATCAGGCTTCTCAAATAAAAACTAAGATTCAGATAGTAAATAGCTCTTTGATGTATCATCAGTGTCTCATTCTGCGAAATCTTAGTCTTATCCTTTTGAAGTCATCCCAGAAGACCTGTCCAAAGGTACTGTCAGAATAACCCTGTGGAGAGGAAGTCTACCACACTCTTAAAATGCCCCACAAAGGACCTGCATCCCTGACAATTCTGAGACACTGTCTGTCCTTTCTTACTCTGACAGGGTTTCTAAACTTTGATGCACATTGGAATCACCTGGGGAGGTTTAAACCTCTTGCTGACCAGGTCACACCCAATACCAATTAAATCAGAATTTCTAGAGTGGAGAATAAGAGAGTCATAATTTTTTTAAAAATTTCCATGCAATTCAAACATGCATCAAAATTTCAGAAGCACTGCTTTATTGTCCGTCTGATACTGAGCATAGTGACTGGGATGCAATTCACATCACATGTATTTGTAGCATACATGAAAGAATCCAGTCTCAGACCCAGAACTCTTCTTGCTACTGGGGTTCACTGAACCCTTTGTGATAACAATTTTCCCAACACTCACTCAGATAATGTAAAGACAAAGGTTAAA
Source organism: Spermophilus citellus (assembly GCF_964194105.1). Classification (NCBI taxonomy): domain Eukaryota; kingdom Metazoa; phylum Chordata; class Mammalia; order Rodentia; family Sciuridae; genus Spermophilus; species Spermophilus citellus. The sequence goes on along the minus strand of NC_138191.1, from coordinate 52,623,272 downwards.
CTACATTAATTATACACATTCAAATCAAAATAATACCATGTTGTTTCTTTAAATATTAAATTACAAAAATTATATGCAATGATAAGAACATATGCTACTGAGAATGTTATGAAATAAACATTTTACTACACTCTTTGTAGGAAGACTTTGTTGGAAAGTTATTAGGTGATAAGTAACAATAATCGGCCACTATCCTATGAAAATAATTGAGCCTATCCTATGAAAATAATTGACACTTGAAGAGAAATGATGGGTTAATCACATTATCTATGCCACAAAAAAATGAAAAATTTTATATGTCCAGTAACAAGATGTGGTTGAATAAATTACAGAAGAGCAACTCAATAATATCTCATGTAGCAAAAAAAAAAAAGCATTTTGAAAGAATTTTTAAGAACATTGAAAATTTTCTATTATGTTGGACTATAATTCTTTCATTCTACCTGTCCTTTTCCCTATTTTCCAAAATTTTCTTTAGAAAAAAAATATGGCATTTAGAAAAGGTAAACAAAACAAAACAAAAAAGAAAATTGCTCTAAAGGTCCATACTCTATGTCTAAATTGACATATGAAGCCAAGTTTGGTGCCTAAATTGTATCCCACCTTCTTTCCTCCCACTGCCTCATGCTCCCCTCTCTCAGAGTTTAATACAAGTGAGCTCATACAGGGGTCTAGAGTGGTTAGGGAACATTTCACAGAGGAGGTAGCATCTGAGTGGAACCTCAAATATTTCTAAATTCTAATAAAAGGAAAGATCTTGGTGAGAGTTTCAAAAACTTAGAGTTTCAAACAATAAAGTGAAGGACAGAAATGAGACAGATGTTTGGGCGAGGGGGTTAGTAGAAGATCAGCTTAGCCAAAGAAGAGAGTTGATGATGGGGAAAAATGGCAAATTATTTAAGACAGGCAGATGGATCCATTTGGTAGTAACCCTTAGCAAAACAGATGCAATAGTTTAAGCCTTATCCTAGAAACAGTAAGAAGTCATCTATTTGATCAGAAAAGAAATAATGTTCAAACAATATGTCATAAGGCTGACTTGACATTGCTTTATGTAATAACTCACAAGGGAGGGACAGGAGACATATACAATCAATTGGGAAACAAAGAAAGTGGTCCAAAAATGCAAGATTATCTTCAAAATTTAATCAAATCATGTTATCCCATTGTTTAAACATTGCAATGGCTTTGTTTGAACACAAAGATGACATTCCTTAACATGAGATTCAAGGCTCTAAATGGCCCCTACCTACCTCTGTAGTGCCTTGACTTTACCATATCTCCCCAACTCTGCACTTAGCTTCTTGCAGCCTCGGTTCACCATGCTCCCTCTGATCATAAGGCATTTGCATATGTGGTGGACTACGTGGAGTGCTCCTCCTGGCCCTCATTGTCTGATACTCACACTTCACATTTGAACTTTAGTGTCACTGCCCTCAGAAGTTGTCTCCCATGTCCCTGTTCCTCTTATCAGTACATATGGCACCAAAGTGCCTTTGAGGCTTTGCAGTCATCTCTATTGGGATGATATCAATGTTTGGGTTACTATTTGATATCTCTTTAGTCATTCTTCTAAGCCCTGTGAGGAATGAAGGGATGCTTTACTTTTATATTTCCACTCCCTAAATAGTTTCCCAGCAACTGGTCTACACTGCATTCATAGCTTTTAAATAAATGCATAATAAATAAAGTATGGAATAAGGTGGTAGAGGTACAAATCAGAAAGGATGAACATGAAAGACATTTTAAGAACCAGTAGGAAAAAAGAAGAGTGACGAATAAAAGATGATGTCAAAGATGATTACCAGAGAGTAGTGGTATCATTGACCATAACAGAGGACACTGTAGGGCTGAGGGAGGAGGAAATGGATAATTTTAACATTGTAGAGTTTAGACATGCAAATAATTTGGACATGCAGACTTTGGAATTATCTACAAAAATGATGACAATTGAAACAATAAAGAGGAAAATTACCCTATATTGTGTGTATATATAGCTTCAGAGTTCCTTGCAGAGGAACTTCCACCAAAGGAATACTCACCATGCATATTACTCATTTCTGCTCAAGTGAAAGCAGTGATTTACCTGAGTGGTAATGACACCTTTCTCCACTGGGAAGATGTTATCTACTTAAATACTGAAAAAGTCTGCAGATTCAGCTCTCTTTTTGGTAATGGAGGCAGCTATTCTGGATAAAAATATTTTTCCTTGAATAGGTCTTTTCAACCTGAAATTCCGGGATTGAGTGGAAAGGCAAAGAATATTGGCATCCCTTTCTGGTCATGGATTAATAGAAACAGTGACTATCCATCTTCTAATCTCCTATATCTGATTGTCTTCGATTAGTTCAAAAAGATGCAAAGGAATTAAGACATATCATGCTTTATTCCACTAGAGCCCAAGATTATAGAAAGTTTTACAATTAAAGTATAAGATAGGGGCTCAGTGGTAGAGCTCTTGCCTTGCAAGTGCTGGGTTCAATCCTCAACACCACACAAAAATAAATAAAATAAAATAAAAATATTGTGTCCATGAGAGAAAAGTTTAATCCTAAACTCACAATGCAGACTTCAAGATCCTGTCTCTAGGAAACACGTCCGTCCTCTGCTCTCTTGACACACTCTAGCCCCCATACCACCCTTTCTTCCCTTCAATTTGGGAAAAATAGCAAGGATACAAACACTTCTATTTTTCTCTTTTAGTAGTTAAACTATTTTATGAATATGGCTCCTGTATAAAGAATCCTATATCAGAGCAACTCAAGTTGTGCCAAATCCACTGATTGATCCAGTGCCACTTTCTGGGGCTGAACTGAGTCACGGGATACATCAAATCAGAAAGGCATGGGAAAGGAGAAGAGAAAATCTCATGGGTTTTTCAAGTGAAAAGCTAGAACTAGTATTCATCAATGAAAATCAGTACTCTGTTATGCTTCCTGCCCCTATTTCAATGAGAAAGGTGAAAACATTTCAAATATAGAGTAAAAAAGTTTTGGTTTTACAAACAAAAGGCAAAAGCAACCACTGGCAAAATTGGCTATGTTTAAAATGATATATGTATATATAACATATATATGTATGTATAACATATATAATTTTTGTTTCAAAATCATTATATTTTAATAATTATTTTTTACAGGGAACTTGAAGAACAGAAAAATAAACTATATTAATTTTCAATTTCCATTTTTCCCATAAAAATGGAGGTTCAAAAGGAGTAAGAGAATTCAACAATTTTCCCTGAATCAACAAATTAATATCAACTTAAAATGAACTTTTTAACATAAAAGCATGAATAAATTGAGTTATAAAGAGATGCTAGTTACTTTCAGTGTGTGCTAAAAAAGAATAGCACTAGAATTGTAGATCTCTTATGTGGTAGGTATTGTCCTAATCATCCAACTTTTTTGCATTATTATTTAACATTTTAGACATTCAGAAAAGTGCAGAAATGATATTTTTGAACATGTCTGAACCTACCAGAGTTTTTTTAAATTATAGTTTCAAAAACATACCTAAAAAGGATAAGTAAACCCTTCTGTCCATATTATTCACCTTTGGTTATTATCTCTTTACCATCAGTCTTATTTTCTTTTTCTTATTTTCTTTTTCTTTTTCTTCTTCCCTTTCATTCCTCCCAGATTTATTGAAAGCAAACATTCAATAAATTGGTCGCTTCCTTACCATATGTCTCTAAACAGGTGTTTTTTAAAGATAAACAACACAATAATTATACTTAATAATTGATATTAAATATTTAATATCATCTAATATTAATATTGCTCAATATTCAAATTTTCCCATTGTCTTTTTTAACAGCTTGTTCAAATGAGTATTCAAAAAGATGCAAATTTTATTATATTTCATTTCTACATTAATTTATAGGTTCCCTTCTATAAGTTTATTCCCTTGAATTATTATTTAACATTTAACATTTCAAACATTCAAGTTTTAAAACATTATATAGTTCAAATGACTCATTTATTGAAGGAATGAATCATTTGAAGTATGGAGTTCCCATAATCTAGACTTTGGTAATTGCAACCCTATACAGACAACTAACATATTCCCCATCTCCTATATTTCTGTGCATCAAAAGATCAAGTCTAGATTTGTTTTTTTTCCTGACAATAATACTTCACAGGCATCATATTTACTTCCATTAGGACATATATAACAACTGGCATATATTCTGTTAACAGCATTTAAAAAGATTTTGACTTGCTTTTCTCTATTAGTAATATTATTAACCCTTGGTGATTATTGCCTAGATTTGTTAGGCAATAAATCTCCAACAATAAGATTTTAATATTACAATATTAATTGTTAAATGTTCAATATTAATATATGAATTAAGTCACTAATATAACAATAGTATATTTAAATATATTATGATTTTATTATAATTATTAACAATATAATAACTATTATTAATTATAATATATATAATTACAAGTTTAAAATTTAAAGGTATTTGAAGTGTTTTTCTTATTGATACCCCAATCATCCTGCTTTTAGCTAGTCAGAGCCTCTTCACATTGGTTCCTGGATCATTTTTTACATCTCTCTATCACAGCTAGCTTCCTTACTTCCAGTATAAGATGTCCCACAATCATCTTTTTCATGCTTTTCCCATAGAGCCCACTAACTTTCCAAGGTGCTTTGGTTCCTTTTAGGAGGAAATGGTATCTAGAGACCAAATCTGGCCAATAAAGGTTGCCAGATGCTACCAGTTGGTTATCATTTGTAGGCCTTTTTAGTGGTAAGAACTAGATTTTTTTTTCTTTTAGAGAAAACAAGCCATGAGTTTACAATGGCATTCTAAATCAAAGTCAGGAATACTGGATTTCTTTGGTCTTATATCTATACTTTCTTAGTTGCTGAGAATTATGCTATACAAGAACACCAACATAATTACACATCTGTTTTTATTATGCATTGCACAACAGCAGCAAACAACATCAATACTAACAAAAATAACAGAATCACTGAAGAGTCAGGTTTTTAAGTATTTGTGTGTGTGTGTGTGTGTGTGTGTGTGTGTGTGTTACTGGCATGGAACCCAGAGAGCCTCTGTCATGCATGTAAATATTCTACCACTAAACTATATCATCAGCCCACTACTGAAAAGAGCTAAACATTTTTATTGTTGGTTTTTTCCCAAGGTTGATGCATTTTTGTTTGTTTGAAATTCTTTAAATTTAAAAAAAAAATTAGTTGTTGATGGACCTTTATTTTATTTATTTATATGTGGGTGCTGAGAATCAAACCCAGTGCCTCACCCATGGTATTCAAGTGCTCTACCACTTAGCTGATCAGAATTTTCCATTCATTCGTTAAATCATAAGCAGTCATAGTCTGCCTACCATGTACCTGTATCTAGACACTCAGGATAGAGCAATGAGTAAAGTAGACAAAATGTCAGCCCCAATGGAGTTTGAATTTCAGCAGTAAAACAATATTTGTAAGTAAAATTTAGCATAGGTTACATAGAGATAAACACAAAGAAGCAAAAATAAGGCTGAGAAGGAAGATTTGAAATCCAAGTGAGGATTGAAGTTTTAGATTTGAAATTTTAGATACAACAGTCAAGGAAGGCCCCACCGAGAAAGATGACATTTGAGTAAATATCTAGAGGAAATGAAAAAACTCACCGTAGTTATATCTGGGGAAAAGGAATGTTCCAGGCAGAAGAACCAGCAAGTGAAACCCTGAAGGAAGAACTCCTCTAACTTGACAAAGAATGGAGAGGCTGGTGTGGCTAGGGTGGAGAGGGAGAGCAGAAGGAGTTGAGGTTGGACAGGGACTCAGGTCAAATTATTTCTGGCCTGGTAGATCATGGTCAAGACTTGGATTTTTACTTGAGATGGAAAGCCCCTGTTAGGAAGCAGGGCAGTAGCATGGAGTTACTGTGTAAAGAATAGACTGCAGGGGCCTGGAGAGGAGAGGCAGAAGCAAGGTGATCAGTTCCAAGGTGACTACCACAATCCCCTGACCTATAGGGCTGCTTCCAACTGCTGGATGGATGCCACCACTTGACCTGACCTGCAGCACCTCAACCTCAACACATTCAAAATGGAAGCCATGTTTTCTTCTGCCTTCCCCATGATTGGTTTTCCATCTTGTCCCCAAATTGTGTGAAAATCATCACTCCATGAAGTGCTTTACTGGAAGCCTGGGATCATTTTCTTGTTTCCTCCTTTTCATGCTCATTCGGTGAGTCCCTAGTGCAATGATTGTATCTGTTCCCTGAATCTTCTCCCTCCTCTCTGTTCCCTCTGCCACCATCTCCAGTCAAGTCTCATTCCTTCTACTTCAGGCAATAGACTCTGATACATCCCTTTCTCTTGATGTATATTTCTCTAATCTATCCATGTTGCTTTCGGAGTGAATTTCATAATGAGAACAGATTGGGTCCTTTCCCTGGTTGATGAGAATAGTCTCTTGGTCTAATTTCCACAACCTATCACCTTTAACATTTTAAACTCCTGTACGCTATACAAACCCATCTGGATTCCTCCTTTTGCTTCAAAAATAAAATACATAAGATTTGTTAAGAGACCAGCCTCACGTGAGATAAGGCTCTGCCTTTCACCTTAGTATACATTAAAATGGCTCCAAAATAGGCTAAGATCAAGCTTATTTAAAGTTATGTTCAAAAGATAGATTTTTGTTGTAAATATTACTGTAACATTTCTTGGTTCAAAGCTATTATACAAACTAAATCCTCATATAACTTTATAACAATTGCTTGTTAGTATTTTGAAAAACTACTACTTCTAACACAATAACCTGAGTTAATTTAAGAAAATAAATCATCAATTATAGGACAGATAGGATATAATGCTTTCAGTACTAATACTGACATCAATTAAATAAAAAAGGTAACTATAAAATTATAGACATTAAAGTTAAAACCCAGTACTCCTACTTCAAGACCAGTGAAACTGGCCTACAGAATGTTTAAAACCAAATCTTTAAGACAAAAACCAAGGAAATAAAAGGGCCCAGGGGAAAGCAGTCAATATTTTGGCACTTACCATGTAAGGTCAGCCAGAATCTAAGGAATGACTAAACCCTTCTAAGGGCCCTTCAACTCTTATAAGTCACCTGACCTCATGATCAGGGGGATCCTGAGGACCCTAGAGAACAGGAAGCCAACCAGTGCATAGTCTGCAAAAAGGAGGGTCATTAGAAAGGGAAAAGTCCTTGATGCTCTTGAGGAAAGCCATGTGTGGTCAGAAAGACCCTGCTATATCTTCCCAGTTGTGCTCTGTGGGAAAACTTAACCTCTCTGAACCTATTCTGCAAAATTGCCATAAAGGAACATAGTGAGGATTAAACAAGGCAATGCGTATGGTATATATGACATAACTCTAAAGAGCTTTCAATAAATATGAGCTATTACTACTATTATTTATGTCAATAGAGGATTAATGTAGGTAAAATGAGGACAAGGTCAGTCTCCAGGGGAAGCTGTCATATCACCCGAGGCAGAAATTGATGCAAGAAAAGCAGAACTTGGAGCCTACTGGGGACAGAAGCTGCAGGTCACCATGTGGGTCCCCTAATTAGACCAGGAAAAACAACTAAACCAGTCCCAAGAGGCAACTCAATTGAGGCTGCCAGTAGCTTGATGAGAAGTTAGGTAAAGAAAAGTAGGACGTACAAGGGACGGTTCTCAGAAATGAGCTTTTTACACAACTCTTCTGGATTGGTGGATTTGAAGTTACTTGACTCAAAGCTTTAAGAGGTAGTATCAAAAGAAGCTAAATGTTATCGAGTGGATTGTATTCCCCCAAAGGAGCATCAAAGTCCTAACCCCTAGTACCTCAGAATGTGATGTTATCTGTAAACAGGGTTTGAAAAGAGGTAATCAATGTAGGATGAGAACATCACAGTGGGCTCTAATCCAGTAGAAGTGGTATCATGAGAAAAGGGGAACTTTGGACACAGAAATGGACAAGTACAGAAGGAAGATGATGTGAAGATGAGCAGGGAGGGGACAGCCACGTGTCGAGAGGGATCTATCTACAAACTCAGGAAGGCCAAATATTGCTCCTGCCAGAAGTTCCAAGTGTCTGAGAGGGATTCTCCCCTCTAGAAGTAGCAGAGAAAGCATGACTCTCCCCTCTCCCTCCCAACCCTTTGTTTTCAGACTTTTATGTTTCAGAACTGTGAGACAGTATATTTCTGGGGTTTTTTTTTTTTTGCTTGTTTGTTTGCTTGTTTACTTTTGAATTTTTAACTTTTGGTACTGGGGATTGAACCCAAGGGCGCTTCGCTTAAACACTGAACCATATTTCCAGCCATTTTTTTTAAATTTTATATTTTGAGACAGGGTCTCACTAAGTTGTTTAGGGCCTTACTAAGGTGCTGAGGCTGGCTTTGAACTTGAGATCTTACATTTATGTTGTTTTAAGTCACTTCAGGTACTTTTTCTGGAAGTCCTGAGAAACTAATATACCTGGTAATATAAAATACCAGCCAATTCTTTGGGGTTATGTAATATGCACTGGGAATTGTCTTTTTTCTTAAATTTAATTTCAATATTTCTTTCAGAAATAAAAATTTATACATTTATAGTGTACAACATGACATTTTGATACATGCATATATTTGGTATGATTAAATCAAGCTAATTAACATATCCATTACCTCACATGTTTATCACTTTCTTTTGTGGTAAGAAAATTTAAAATTTACTCTCTTAGCAATTTTAGTATGTAGCACATTATTAACTAAAATCACCGTGTTTACAAATAGTACTTCTGAACTCATTCCTCCTAACCAACTGACATGTCATATTCTTTGGTCAACATTTCCTTATCCCTGCCCCTTGCCCCAGCCCACAGTAACCATCATCCTACTCCCTGGCTAAGTACCTTTTATGCATTTCCATATTTAATCCTTAAGGTTCTATGAGTACTATGTACTAACACGGAGGGTAATGAGGTTATGGCTCTTTGCCTTGGATCACACAGCTAGTAAGGGGAAGAGTGATACTCAAGTCCACTCTGCCTGACTGGGAGCTGGTGCTCCAGTTACTACATTCTGCTTCCCTGGGGTACATGCTGGCACCCTGGACTTTAGAATGAATGTGGAACAAAACCAGGGTTCCAGATACTGTCATCTTGAGGGTGATACTAGCTAGATGGTACAATAAGAGGTTCCAGCTTTTGTCCTCCCCCTATAGAAAAAAATAATTGGTTAGCCACCCAGAGACAAAGTGCTTTTGTGGGAGTTTTTGGATGTGGGTAGTAGGTGGAAAAAATTCAGTGAAGTGCAAAGCTACTCTGTGCCATGGGTCACTTTGAGAAGGACATCACAAACTCCAGTGGCAGGCTCGATGACATGGTCCCAGGTATAAACCAGAATCTGCTCTGTCTCCCTTTGTACTCAGCTCCAGTTCGGGTTGGCTATTATATTACCACCAGCCTCACCTACCAAGGGACCTAGAAAGAACCATGTCCATCAGTGTTTCCAGTGGCTGGTCTTGGTCCTGGCTGTGAATTTGGAACAGCCCTGAGGTCTAGCTTCAACCCCACTCTAACACAGGGTCCTGCCTATCCAGGACCTGAGAGGACACATGTCTGTCTGCCTTCTTGTAACATGTTCACCAACCTCAGACCCAACTGTGGACCCTGAAACATGCACATGCACACATGCATACATAAACACACGCACACACAAAGGACACACACACAAATGGTAGCTATTGTGGTGATCAAATCACAATACACACAACTATCAGCACATTAAGTTGTACACCGTAAACTATATAGCTTCTATCTACCAATCATATATCAATAAAGTTGATAAATTTAAAAAAAAATTAAAAGGAATACTGTCATCTTAATAAATGACAGGGGCCATCTCTGTTTATGTGCCTTTCCTGTGGGGGGACGACGGGGGAGCTGAAGGCAGTCTGCTGAAATAACTCTGGAGAAGAATAAATATAGAATTAGATTGTATGCCTTCAGATCCAGATATTTTGATTAGATAAATGTTTGGTTTCCGGGAAGAAATTTAACTTTTCAATTTCTCATGCAAAAATGACTCTGGATGCTACAGTCTCTCTTGTATCACTTTGTGTTCATTCAACCAACAAATGAAACCGAAGCTATCACTACATTCTACAGAACAAAGCCAGACATTAGAATTTCAAAAGGGAAAAGAGATTCTCTGCCTCTCAGAACTCCCAGTCTGCATTTCTGCATTTCACTTGTATCTCACTTCTGTTTTTCCATATAAACTGGTTATCATGGGTAAACATTACAGATGAATCTGATTTTCACTGTTTCCTCATTAGTATGTATAGAAATTAATTAAGAGCACTAATTTAAGAAAAAGACTCATCTGGGTTGAATCTTGGGCACATATATTATTTACGTGATATTAGGCAGTTATCTAGACTCTCTACATTTAAGTTTTTTCATTTGTGAAATAGAAATAATAATATTTATCACATATTTTATAAGATACTCATTAATTTGATAATTAAATGAAATAAGGTACGCCAAGCAAACATTTTGGCTCCTGTCAAATGGAAAATTTTATTGAAGCTCATATTATTATTACTCATTTATTCTCTGCAGCATAGTAAATATCAAAATGGTTGATAAATTAGTGAAATAAGATAATATAAATGAAGGCATTTTGTCAGATATTTCTGCCAAATATGTGTATGCTTTAATCATTCTGTTATCACTTCTTAAGAATAAAATTTAAGGGCTAGGGTTATGGCTCAGCAGTAGCTCACTTGCCTGGCATGCGTGAAACACTGGGTTCAAGTCTCAGCACCACATATAAATAAATAAATAGAGGTCAATTAACAAATATTTTTTTAAAAAAAGAATAAAATTTAATAGCGGGGCTGGGGATGTGGCTCAAGCGGTAGCGCGCTCGCCTGGCATGCGTGCGGCCCGGGTTCGATCCTCAGCACCACATACCAACAAAGATGTTGTGTCCGCCGAGAACTAAAAAATAAATATTAAAAATTCTCTCTCTCTTTCTTTCCTCTCTCACTCTCTCTTTAAAAAAAAATTAATAGCAGTTTGGAACACTATTAAGTTTTAATATTTTGAAAATATTAATTATAAAAAGAGACTGTCAATACTTGTCAAAAAAGTAATACCCCAGTGATACAAATGTATGAATTGCCAAGATCATTGTAATGTCATGTGTAAAATTTTTAAAAAAGTAAGTATTGTGAAAAATTTTTCAGATTCAAAATGGTGGCACTTGTGTCAAACTCTAACAAAAGAATAAATAAAGACGGGAGATTCAAAGGAGGGCTCACATGTTCACAAGCTAATGTAAGATTATTACAATAAGTTTCTAAGGTTACATACCTATACCTGTAATGAGCTTTCCAAACTGCAGCATGAGTCTCATGGACCAGCAGCTGAATACACAAGAACTCTTGCCTGACATGCAGTATCCACTAATGAACCGATAGTCAACTCTTATAATCAGCCCCTGTAGCCAATGTTGTCTTTGTTTCAAAACAAGCTATATTTAATTTTTCTCTTGTGTCCTTAAGTTTCCCCCTTGCCTCAACTTCCCCAGATTTGCCCTCTATCCTCCATGGCACCTCTGTCTTCCTACATTGAAATGCTTCAGCTTATTTCCAGATGAACTATTTATGAAGAATAGCTCTCTGTTACTTCCACTGCCAATAGTTAGTGCAGTGAGAGCTCATTTATATGCAAAATAAACCCAGGGTTATTGGATGGATCCTTTTGGCTTTAATCAGCTGCTTAGTTAAAAAATAATTTGACTCATAATTTTGACAGATTAAACAATAACCACAAAAAAAAAAAACACCTAAATTAAGCAGATTTTTGAAATAGGAATTGCCACCCACCTTATTTACTTTAACCTTGAAGTATCTCTGAAAGTCTAAAATAAACCCACATATGGAAAGGCCAGGTCAAAGAATACCTGTTCCAGAAATTATTTATAACTTCTAGCCAAGAGTAACTCCAGTGTAAGTTTCTCTTATTCCTGTCAGCATTGACCATCATGTTACATTGTTGATTTGAATATTGGTCTTATTTCTTCTGTTGGAATCCAGAGTTCTTGCAGGGGGAAAAGAAAATATATGTATCTTTGTCTCTCATGAAACTTACTGTAGTATTTTGCATAGAAGAAATATCCAACATATGGATGAATAAAGAAAAAAAATACTAAATGAATAAATAAGTAAATGTTTATATTTATGAATCTACCTTTTTTTAGAAATCCCAGACTTCCACTTCTGGAAAATCTGAATTCAGAGATCTTAATTCTTACATTGGTTAAAGTTACTATGTGCCTTTGTTTTATATACTTGAATGAATTAATATGTTTTAACATTTGTTGTATTTGAAATCATTGTAAACACATATTCTATACTTTATTTATAATTTGACGTTGCTAAAATTCTTTTGAAATTTAATGATGCATGATCCTTGCTCTTTAGAAAACTCAATATATCCAAATACAATTTTCTCATATGACCGAAACATTTATTATAGACATCTTTTAAATAGTAATCTCCTGATGAATTTAAATGCTGACAGTTCATCAACTAATTGGCAGAGAATCTTGAAGAACAGAGAAATGGTGAAGGTGTTGTGAAGGACAGCCAATTGCAAATCAATCAGAAATGCAGATAAAAGAACTCATTTAATATAAGTCAATGTAATTAGATTTGCCCTTATTTGATTTGCACATAACTTTTTAAAAGTTTACCTAATGAATAAAAGACACATATGCATAAAATTAATTTAAAGTTTTAGCACTTGTTTGTTTTGCCTCCTGGTTATAAATATCTCAAATTAATTTCTAATTTTGCTAAAACATGTTTTTCACCAAATGGTAGAGTCTTTTCTTACATGAACTTAGTTGCATGAACACTGTAGGTTATAAATATCTCAAATTAATTTCTAATTTTGCTAAAACATGTTTTTCACCAAATGGTAGTGTCTTTTCTTACATGAACTTAGTTGCATGAACACTGTAGACCCTTTACATTTCCAGTATCTGAAAGCTGTCCTGATATATCAGATCATCCACCTTTCCTGGAAAGCTTGTCAAACTTACTTTTCCTATCAGATCATCTCCTGCCTGGCACTTCTACCTTTCCAATTCCAAACAGAAGAGTTGGGGATGTGATTCAGAGGTAGAGTATTTGCCTAGTCAGCACTAAGTCCTGGGTGTAATACCCAGTACTGGAGGGGGAGGTGGGAACTCCAAATAAAACATGTTTACTAACCCTTAAACCCAACAGAGCATGTATTCTTACCAACCCATGTGAACTACCATGCTAAGTGCTGAAAATGTAGTGTTAATCAAATAATACATTCACAACATGATTTAGGATCCAATCTTTATTTCCAGTGGTTATTTGTTTATATTTTTATTAACATGTATGTAATTACACATATCAGTGTGTTGTGTGCTATTCTACAAATGCAAGTAAGGTACACTGATCAAATCCAATCTTTCTTTATCCCCCCTTCTTCCTGCTTCTCAATCTCTAGTAATTATTGTTCTATGTTCAGAGCAACTTTGTTAGCTCCTGTGTGAGAGAAATCACGTAGCACTTGTCTTTCTGTGTTTCAGTTAACATAATGTCCTCCAGTTCTATCTATTTAGCTGCAAATCAGAAGATTTCATTCTTCTTTATGGTTAGATAATATTCCACTGTGTATATACCATATTGGTATATACTTTCATCCATCGATGGAGACTCACATTGTTCCACACCTTATCTATTGCAAAGAGTACCACAATAAATGTGGGATTGCAGGAATCCATCTCTTGGGTATGTTGATTAAGGTCTCAATATTAAACAAACTCCAAACTCCTCCATTAGATAAAAATCTTTCATTTTTTCTCCCCATTTAAATACTGTAGGTTATATTTCCATGAATCATTATTTTAAGTTATTTTCCTCTCATTCTTTATAATTAAGTCTTCTTTATAATTCTTTTTTACAATTATAAATAAGTCTAGTACTAATTATTACTTCTTTCAAAATTCCCGTGATATTTATTCATTATTTTATCAAAAATTTTATCGACTGCCTATCATGTGTCTATCAGTATTCTGCACCATGGAAATAGAACAATGAAAAGCAAACAGACCAAAAAATTTAACATATCAAAGGGGAGATACAAACTGAAAAAATATGGTAAGGAAAGTGCAGAAAGATCAAGAAGCATAATTGTGGGAGGTTAGTTGACTGTGACTAAAGGTTATAGAGTTTCCTGGGTGAGGAGAAGGTTCTAAAATTGATAATGATGATGGTAAATTCAGTGAACATACAGAAAACCAATGGATTGTACCCTGTGAATGAGTGATTTATATGACATGTGACTTATATCTCAATGAAGCTGTTTAAAAATATAGGAAAAACTAATTAAGCCATGAAAGAATAAGTTGTTTTAATGTTCACATCAATTCAGCATTAGATTTTTCAGATCAAATTAAAGTACATCTTTTTATTTAGGTAGGATAATGTTATCCCTAGTAAGATAAATTCCCTGACTAGGGCAGACTGCAGTACTTCCTATTTCCTGTACACACTCTGGTTTACTCTGTTTGTGTCCAGGAATCTGTGTCTTCATCTCTCCAGACTAAGTCCCATCTATTCTTCAGTAAAAATTTAATTGGCACTTCCCCCACAAGGACTTAACACAAGTCTCCAAATAAAAATATTTTCTTCCTAAAAGTTTAGCTATTTGGTTATGGTACTTACCATAATGACCACCATTTTCAAATACGGGAGACCTGTTTAAAGTTCCAGTTGTGCAATTACTAACTGAATGGTGGGAACAGTCCTCTGTGTCTTTACATACCTCTTCGTGGATCTGACAAGGATGGATACTAGTACTTACACAGCCAGTGCTTTTTATGTATTACACTACTTCATGTTTCTTCAACATCTACCCACATAGTTGCTTTTGAGTGAGGCAAAGATGAAGGACATCAGAAGTGGGCAGCATGTGTTCTTTTCCTGCAACAGTACTGTGACATAAATAAATCTTAGCCCTGTACAGAAAGGGACAAGGGTCCTAAAGGAGAGGCTTTTGTGCAGATGAGTATATGCAGTACTGAGTCAGTCATGCCATCCCTTATAATTAAAAAGGTTCAACATTTAAGCCTATGAATTAATGCTTCATTGATAAAATGGATGTTTCCCCAAAGAAAAACTTCATCGTGCAATGCAGGAAATGTAAAACCTTACCATAAAAATATAGTTGTATGTAGTTTAATTTTATCTCTAATTAAGTTCATTTGGCTCAAACATCTGAAAAATATTTAAAATAATTTTCAAAATGGAAGTACCGTATTTCAATCAAATTAAATACTCAACCTTCACCAAGTTTATCAAGAAATTTATTCTGTTGTTCATTCATTCATTTGTTTATCAATTGTTTGTTTGATTTTTGATTTTTTGTTTGTTTTTGCGGTGCTGGGGATGGAATCGAAGGGCCCACATGTGCAAGGCAAACACTCCATGTCTCTGTCACACCCTAGCCCATCAATTACTTTTTGAGAAACTACCACATATGGGCACTGTGCCAGTACTTTCATGTGTCCACTGGAGAGCAACATAGACATTGTCAATATAGACATTGTTTCTGTCCCTATGAAGCGTAGAGTCTAGTGGGAGACACGTAAAACAAGTAAATATGTAACTGAATGCAAAATGTACTATGAATAAAATCAATGAAACTGTTTGAAAGAGAACACAAAGAAATAATTTGGGTATTCAGAGAAGGCCTCTCTGAAGGAATCATTTTAATGGAGACTTGAGATTGGAAAGAAGCCAGCCCTGTAGAGTCAGGAAAAGAGCATTTCAGTCATAGGGAAGGTCATCTGCAAGTTTCCAGTCAAGTTCCATGAATAGGTCAGTAGGTAGTGAATTAGTGGTATTACTGGGCTAACTCAGAGTCTTGCAGCTTATAGCAAGAAACTAAATTACTTTCAAAAAGCAATGAGAAGACATTGAAAGGTTTTACATAGATCTGAATTGATTTGTGTTTAAAATAAATCACTCTGGCTATTAATCTAGAAGTTTGGAATCTGGAAAATTGAAAGATATTGCTGTGTGTAGAAATTTGGATCTAGATTGTGGGAACTGGCAGAGAAATTCATAGATTAAATTATTATTTAGAAGGTAAATAATGGGATTTGGTGATGGGTTTGCTTCAGGGTACATGAAGAAGAGTGAGGAAAAACAGATGCCCAGGGTGATTTCCTGCAAGGTAGAAATAGATATAGTGCCCCCGAGGTATATGGTGTAGCCCCAAACCATGACCAACAGGACAGAAACATGGGCAACAGTGAGAAAAAGACACTGGAAAACCCAGCTTCATTCAGGTGTCCAGATCTTCATGTTTACCCTGCAATTTTAGCTTCAGCACTTCCTGAGTCATGGCTCAGCTGGGAATGAGAGAGGCACATGTAGACATCACAGAGAGGACCTGCAAGGCAAATGCCACATTCTTTTCACCAGTGTGTTCTAGCCAATGCTGTCTGTAACTACTGGAAATATAAAGGCCTGCAGGAAGGTTGCAGATGTGTGATACAGAAATAAATAAAAAAATCAGTGAGGTAAAAATAATTAAATCTGAAAAAATGTTAAAACGATATTGAAAAATTTTGATTGATGAATATACTATTTAAGTTCAAGTTTTGTATACTTCATTGAGTCATACTTTTTGCCCAAAATAACTTCTAAAAGTAGAAATTTCAATGTCTCACTGAGCTAAAGTAGTGTGGTTTTCCATTCTCTCATGCTCAATAGTTTAGGAAACTCCATTATCTCATGGAACTTTAAGTGTGTTTTCATTAGCAAATGTGTGTTTTCATTAATGAATGGAGAAGAAAATAAAGGCAAATGAGAAGATAGTTCTGGTCAAGTAGTTATTTCAGCACAATTTCTCTAGAACCAAGTTTCAAAGGTATATATGTGATACTTACATTTAATTAACCTGATACTTAATTTGATGAAATTTTAAACAAATAGAATAGGTTGGATGGATTAAATGTTTAAAAAAATCTAATTCAATGTAAAGTAATAGGAAAAGTCTTCAATTTGGGGGTCAGGAATGAGCATGGTGAATGTAGCCAGGGTCAACAGGTTTAATCTCTCTGGAGTTATTTCTGCATCAATAAAATAGCCTTCATCTCAGAGTTGTTGAGTGCAAACAGATAATACATGCAGGTGTAGTATTAGGCATCAGTGGTTACTGTGAAGAAAACACATTATATTATATGAAAACAGAATAAAAGCACACATATGTACTGCATACCTAGTGCAAATGAGTTATTATAAATTATATAATGGGATGTCAAACATGTGATATTATTATTTAACCAATAAATGCTTATTGAGAGCAGTTACATGAAAGATAATATAAAAATGAATAAAAAACATTTCCTTTTTTATTGTAACATATCCTAGCTGGGGAAGATGAGTAACACATATAACTATGTAGTATTTAGGTATGGATAAATGCCATACAGATAAATAGTGCAGATTATAAAAATAGAGTCATGGGGTGATTAATAAGGCCTCTGGTCTGAAAGTGATATTGGAGTAGAGACTAGAAGTGAGAGAGCAAACATGTAGGTAAACAGGGAAACCTTCTCTGGCAAGTGTCAGTTTTGAGGTAGGTTAAGTGTGGATCTTTAATAGGGCAATGTGTGTGGAGCAGGAGGGTGGTAGTGAGATGAGAATTAGATGAGAACTGAATATATGACGTCACAGAGATAGTGCAGAGCCAGATCTTGAGAAGATTGGCAGACCACGTTGCACATTTGGACTTTATTTAACTCAGAATGGAATCTGATGGGCTTTGGGCAGGAGCACAGCCATGTACTGACTCATATTTTTAAAGTATCATTTGGATTGATGGGTAGGGACCATGGAGGAACCAGGAAAGCCAATTGGGATGTTGAGACACTAATTCAAAGACATGATGGTTTTTAGAATCAAATGAAGGTAGAGAAGTGATGTGAACATGTCAAAATTTGCATATCATCTGAAGCTAGAGTCAAGCAATTTTCTAATGACTGTATTGGATTCAAGAGAATGAAAGGACAGGTGGAGAGCAGAAGTATGAGCAACTCATTTGAGGATTCTTCTGTAAAGATGAGCAGAAAAATTGAGTCATGGTTGAAAAGGGGTCAGGAGGAGCTTTTACTTAAAATGGAAAATCTTGTAGTATCTTTTCAGGCTGATAACATTATCCAGTAAATACTGGATAAATTACACAGTAACATGATGATGCAAGAAAGACTAATTGCAAGAGTACCCTGGAGTGAGATGAAGAGAACCTTATGCACAGAGGTTTGACGGATTCTTAGGTATGGGCCACAAATCTGCCATTCTCAGAGGAAAAGAAGGCCCATTACGTGATTGACTAAGTAGTAAGGACATGAGAAATTTATTCTTGTTGCCCAACTTTTCTCAGTGACAGAATGAAGGACAGAGATATTAGAGCTTTGTGAGGAAAGAAAATATGAAACCTTCACCTAGGAAAGCAAGAAAGTGAATTAACTGAGGAAATGTAGTAGGATCACTTGTAACTTCAGATCTGCATCAATGAATACAAAATTCCTGTGGTTAGCATGACTGTTTTCCTATAGCCCCATGTTCAGACACTTGGGACAGAAGAAGAGAGGACAAAAACCTAAATTTAACCGGGGCTGGTGTTTTGATAAGTGATCGTAATGTAAAGATAGCTAATTCCCAGTGCAGCAGCCATTCTAGATTTCTTGGCAGAAGATGATTTTGAGATGGACCCTGGTTTGTGTAGACTTTGAATGGTCAAAATGTTTGGATTGTGTCTCCAAACAGAAGGATAATTTTGGGAAAATAAATGTTTAAAAGGGGAAAGAAATCAGTGATTTTCAAATATGTGGGCCCATTAACCTACACAATACATGGGGGCTATTTTAATGACGAATTTAGAAGTGGGTGGTGATGAAAAGGAACAAAGAGGGAGAAAGCTCTTCCTAATTTTGGTAGCTTTTGACTGCTGCCTTATGTAACAACAGAAAAATATTATGAACTTTTGATTTGACAAAATACCCTTTTGGTTGCATGCCTTATAAACATTCAACTCAAAATTTTCTAGGTTTGAAAACCTGCACAGAATTTAAGACCTAAACTAAAATTGAAAAGAGCAAAAGACAACAAAACAAAACTAAGAATACACAAAGCCTTTACACATTTGGGCAAGACTTCAACTTTTCGTTGTTTTCTGAAGGTAACAATATGAATTGGTAGGAAACGAGATTGATTAGACAATAGAGCAATAAAAAGTACACTCTAGTAGGTTCATTTTTCTCTTTTTTGAAAATAAATGCTTTTATTCACTTTCACTTTCTGATACTCTTGAGGACATAAGTAATAGTAGGTTATACCTTCTAAGGAACCAAATATTATATCTTTATTCAGCTCTTTTGCCCCACCCAACACCCTCAGCCCATTCTATTAATGAAAATAAAAGAATATAGAAGGGAAAATATTTTTTTTAATGTTCAAAACATCTGTAAAATATTATTGCCATTTATCTGGCTGGTGACCTAATGCTGGGTTCACAAAATTTGACTATTCCAATAACTTAAGAAAATGAAGAAAGCACGCAAACACACAGAAGTGCCTTTTCAAAATCTGGGGATGGCTCTGTGATTTTAGGGGTCCATGGAAAGACATAGACAGCCACTGGAATTCTTTATTCTTATATAGGGGACACACAAGGGGAGGTTCTATGGAATATTCTATCTCAAAAAGGGCAAAGGGGTAGGATTATAAAGGAACAGATGGGTGTAATTCAACCCCATGGGTGACACCCCCTCCTGGAACCACACCTTCCCTATCTGAGTGGAGGTAAAGTCCAATGTATTATGGGGTGCAGTAACTGTTCATCACCCCTTTACTCAGGACTTAAAGCTTAAAGCACTCATAGCTTCTGTCCAGAGTGGCTCTCGACAAAATATATATTCCCTAAATGATTCAACAGAAGAACATATTTATTTTTGTATTTTTGATTTATTGGGATTTATACTCTTCAAAAGTTGAACAACCCTCCAAGCACAGAAGATGAGATGATCAGTATTGCACTAGATTCCCACTAGTGCTTTTACAGTTTTCTGAAATCTTAGAGCAAATACATAATTAAATCAGGATAGTTAATAATCCATGAATATACAAACTGTTAATAACTTCATCTTCATTTTCTTTTCATGACAGTATTTTCTGTGAAATGCATAATGCATGATTTCTTTGTCATTGAGAAAAATATTATATTTTTCTATATTTTCTCTTAATTTTTTTAAATGATGAGTGGAAATAATGTCATGACTCAATCACAGAATAATTTTTGCTCAAAATATATCAATATCACCACCATAACAGTGTAGCAATGTACAATTCATAAGAACTTTATATTTGGTGTTTAAATGTTATCCTTTCTTATTTGTTAAGAGAATTCTTAAACATACCAAGAATACATCATGAGTCTGGAATACATGCTGAAAATTTACATTGCTATCTTACTTAATCCATATGTAAGTATGAGATTTTACTATCTCAACTTTATAAAGTAATTCAACTTCACTGATATTTCAGTGATAAAGTATTTTTTAATATTGCATAGAAATAGAACTTTGAACAAATAATTAAAATAAATAATACATTCACACATAAAATGATGAGTACACGAATTATTGCCAATTCAGATTTTAGGGAAAATATTTTAAAGAAAAATAAATAATTCTAATTGAAAATGTGTGGCTGATATTTATTATCTATTTATATACTATAAAGTAACTTTCAGTGTAAGAGACTTAATTAGCTAAATGACAGTATTCCTTATAAATGCAAGAGTCTACACTCTCTATTGTCCCTATAATAATTTTTTTCTTTAATTTTTATTGTTGGTTGTTCAAAACATTACACAGTTCTTGACATATCATATTTCACACTTTGATTCAAGTGGGTTATGAACTCCCATTTTTACCCCGTACCTATAATAATTTTTATCTGAGAATGTTATTTGGATTGAAAAAAATTGTCACATAAAATCTTGCCTTCCAGATTTTTATATTTTGCATGGAAGTGGTAAAGAGAACACTGGAGAAAGAGGCTGGAGCCAGGTGAGAATCAGGGTGGACAGCAATCTGTACCAGAGGGAGCCCAGAAGTCCACTACATATGGGATTAGTGAAAAAAAGGCATCTTGAAGAAGTTGACATGTTGATAGTGATTTGGTGCTGTGGGGGACTATCACTTGGCTCACAAGTGAGAGTTCAAGTCAGAGGAGCATTAACAGTCCAAGGATAATAGCTATAAGGTCTCAGAACAGGTTAAGACTCTGAATTGACTTGAAAGAAGTCATCCCCATCAATCATCTCCATTGACTTTGTGACTCCAGAACCCATAAGGAGTTCCAGATTGTTAGGAACAAAAAGAGAAATTCCAGGACTTTTGCTATGATGCTAGATTTCAAAACTGCTTGATTGAGTTTTCTTCACTCAGGTTAGAGAGAAAATTGGATATCAATTACTGTACTGTATTTGACATGAGTCATTATACTTTGTGAATTCTTAATATCTGCTTTAATTTATTTTATGTTCCTTGAATTTATTATTCATTGTTTTAAAGTTTTTGAGATGAAAGATTTATGTCTTGTTTAATAATAACGATACCCATGACCAAAATGTTTTCTTTGAGAAATATTTTGTTCCTAGTTCATATTTTTTAGCTTTTTAATTTTAGAAAGTTTAAAACATATTTAAAATTAAAATATTATAGTGAACTCACCTATATATCTATTCCCCAGCTCTACCTGTATCAATTGGTAGTTGATATCCTTTCTGTTATAGCTCTCCAGTTACATTTACCACCCTTGGACTTTGTTGTTGTTTTTGTTTGTTTGTTGCTGGAGATCAAACCAAAGGTCTTACACATAACAGGCAAGCACTCCACCACTCTACTGGAGGATTTTCAATTCCACCTTAGACACTGTATCTTCCCTCAATTTAGAGCCTACATCTTGTGAGCAAATTTTTGCCCCTCACACATTAGACACAGCACTGATCTCACTAATCTCTAAGGTATATAAAGAACTCAAAAAGCTAAACACCAAAAAAAAAATTCAATCAATAAAATGGGGCCAAGGACCTGAACAGACATTTCTCAGAAGATGATATACAATCAATAAACAATAGATGAAAAAAATGTTCATCATCTCTAGCAATTAGAGAAATGCAAATCAAAACTACTCTAATATATCATATCACCCCACTCAGAATGGCAGCTATTATGAAGACAAACAACAATAAGTGTTGGCAAGGATGTGGGGAAAAAGGTACATTCATACATTGCTGGTGGGACTGCAAATTGGTGCAGCCAATATGAAAAGCAGTATGGAGATTCCTTGGAAAACTGGGAATGGAACCACCATTTGACCCAGCTATCCCACTCCTTGGTCTATACCCAAAGGACTTAAAAACAGCATACTACAGGGACACAGTCACATCAGTATTTATAGCAGCACAATTCACAATAGCTAAACTGTGGAACCAACCTAGATGCCCTTCAGTAGATGAATGGATAAAAAATGTGACATATATACACAATGGAATATTACTCAGCAATAAAAGAGAATAAAATCATGGCATTTGCAGATAAATGGATAGCGCTGGAAAAGACAATGCTAAGTGAATTTAGTCAATCTCAAAAAAACAAATGCTGAATGTTTTCTCTGATATAAGGTGACTGACTCATAGTGGGGTAGGGAGGGGAGCATGGGAGGAATAGATGAATTCTAGTTAGGGCAGAGGGGTGAGAGGGGAAGGGAGGGGGTAAGGGGTTACCAATGATGGTGGAATGTGATGGACATTATTATCCAAAGTACATGTATGAAGACATGAATTTCTGTGAACATACTTTATATACAACCAGAGATATAAAAAATTGTGGCCTATACGAATAATAAGAGCTGTAATGCATTCTGCTGTCATTTATTTAAAAATTAAATAATAAATAAATAAATGATAAACATTCTTACATAACTTTGTTATGTCTTTTAAGCACTTGTTCTCTCCCTCTCCTTATTCCTTCCCCTCTCCTCCTCCTTCCATCGCTCTTTGCATTTAAGAAATCTTTTTTTGTATTAGGTAAAGTTTGCCTTAGTCTGGATTTTGATGATGATTTTTCTTTGGCATCATTTCTCATATTTCTCTTTCCCTTATATCCCTATAAAGTAGTCCTTATATGGAGAAAGGTAATCAGATCTAATTTCAATGTGATGGTATGTACTTCCATCACAATACACAATGTTGATTATCTTTTTTGTTATTAGCAGCCGTTGATGATCCTTGTCTAGATTATTCACATTAGATTTGCAGTTGCAGAATTGTGATTTGCACTTTTACCTTTCCTCTTTCACTTATTAGCTCCAAAATTTCCTCAGAAAAACTTTCACTTGCCAGTTATTTGGTTATTCTGAGGTTGGTGCCTATGGGAAGGGTAGAGCGAATGATTCATTTCTTTATACTTTTCAAAATCCAGTTTCCTAAGGATTTTTTTGGGGGTGGGGAGTGTTTAGGAAGGGTAGGGGAGATACTTATTCTTATGAACTTATGAATTTAAATGTATTTGGTGTGTTTCTATCTAGAACAGATATTATTCTTATGGTCAGTCAAAATGCCCATTCTTGTCCATTGGAAACCTCTTTATGTTTACTCTGGACTTATTTTGATATGAAACCTGTAAACTTTTAGAGCTTCATTACTTTCTGTATGACCAATGTTCCCAATTCATATTTACATTTCCTAATCCAAACCTGAAGTCAGCTTTCTTCAGTGAGTCTTCATTCTAAAAGTAGAAAATGACATTGAGAGAACAGGATCACAATGCTGGGGGCATATCTCAGATGTTTTAACAGCAACTTCTTGTAATTGTTTTCTAAATACTCTGTAATTATAACTTTAATCTATTTGACTCCAGAGATATATCATAAATATTACTAACTAGTCAAATGTGTCGCTTAACATTATCTTTTTCCTTTTAGTTGTTGTTTTCGTGAGCAAAGAAAATCATCCCTACAAATTTTTGCTTTTGCTGTTGAAGCAGTCCAAGGTTCTATCAACTCTAGGCTTCTCTGATACTATAAAATATATATAGCAACTTTATATATATATAAAATGTTGAGCTTATTTTCTCTTTTTCATGCTTCATAAGAATCTTATGGACCCTGGGGAACCAATTAGGTATTCTCAAAGGAATTAAAGTTGCAATCACCAAACCAAGATAGAGTTGTATTATTTGTAGGGAAATACTTGCCTACATGAATCTGTTTCCATCTTGAATGGGTTTTCTCTTGAAGACCTTGTAAGTTCTCTGAAGCACCCTACATTATTCTGTCTTTCTGTCCTTTTTCTTTCCCAGGTTGCTGCCTCATGTACACATAATAATGTTCTTTATTGCTAGGAGATGTTATGCACATCCATATTCATTCACATTTTGAAGATTCCTTAAGATATGCCAGACCTGGAATACCCCCATGAATCTTATAGTTGAGATAGCATAATATGCACATGTGGTTAGAAAATTTCTCTTGATAACTGTTTTAACTCTGAAGCCACATATACTATAAATAGCCAGGGACAATAGAAAGAAAGTTAATTCTGATAAAGTTTTAAAAGTTAGCTATCAATGAAGCACAAATCTGATGCTTGCATAGATTAGTGTTAATAGCAGTTCAGTCTCTTGAAGAAGTGCAGTCTTCTCAGGCTGTCTTGGGTTATTGTTAAAGAAAATGAACAGCTAATAAACTGGATAACACAATTTGAAGAAGGAATAATATAATGTAATTTTAAACTCTTTATATAAACATGGCATTATAAAATCCTACGGGAACCCTATATTCTCATATCTATCTAATGTATATACATGTCAAAAGACTTTTCCCTTCAGTGATTGGATAAAGAAATGTAACAGTTCCAAAACCTCCTCCATAAAATTAGCTGGTAGTTTTCAAGTTGAGTGAAACTATTAGTTCCATAAATCATGTGATTTTAGTTTTACAATATTTAAGTGGTGATTTGAGTACTGCTTTGTGAGATTTAGTGCTAAAGACATTTATTGAGACACAAAATACACTGAGTCTTACAGAAAAACTTAGTAAAGCACTCACAGTCCGTGCCCAGTGGGCATACAACCTAATTAGATTGATAGACCTAATGCGGTGCTAGGAGCTCACACTACATTAACAAGTCAGTTAACCACTTTTAAAACTGGGCCAGCAATGCTAAACTCTCATGGGGTTCATTATGCCTTAGTGCAAACTGGGCATCTCTAAAATTGCAAATGACTTGATAAAATAAAGAGCACTGGCAACAACTCTTACACTATAATGCTGATCCACACACCTTTTCACCTGCCAGAGGATATATCTCTATTATGCTCATTCTCATCAACCTCAGTCAGCCTTAATCAAATGCTTTTGTAGTCACTTGGTGGTAGTAGTAATGTTTTATGGGCTGTGACTTAGACCATTCTGATGCTATGTACCTAACTAAGGTAGGTCAATTCTATTTTTTTTTTTTTTTTGTACCGGAGATTGAGCCCAGGGTTGTTTAATCACTGAGCTACATCCTCAGCCATTTTAAAAAATATTTTTCTTAGAGACAGGGTCCCACTGAGTTTCTTAGGGCCTTGCTAAGTTGCTGAGGCTGGCTTTAAACTCAAGATCCTCCTGCCTCAGCTTCCCAACCAGCTAAGATTATAGGTGTACATCATTGTGCCCAGTAGTAGGTCAATTCTTAAATGGAAAAATCCCAAGAAAAATCAGACATTTTCTATCATCAGCTAGAATATAGTGTTTGTGTCAGAACTGACACACATATGTGCATGTCTACTGTAACAAACTTAACAGAGAGGTCTATCGGTTGTATTGAAGCCTAGTCAAGAACTATTTAAACAATTCTACCTTGAAGAGGACACAGCTGCACAGACTGTCTCTCCTGCTCTCTTCTTAGAGTCTCTGGGCAGAATGAGATCCTTGATAAAATTCTTCCCACGTCCCTGTTAATGCCTGAGGGGCTACAGAAATGTCTTATCAGATATCACATACCTTCAGAGTGGGGTGGATGTGGAAATGTAGGGGTGTAAAGAGTCCAGCTATAGTAATAACCAGAATTTAGGCAAGGATGGAGTACCCCTATAGTCAAGTGCAGCCACCTACAGTACCCTGCAGACAGTCCCAGGACTTCTTAGTGCTATTAAATATAGGTAAGGTTGAGTCAGAAGGGGAGGATCTCTGACCAGACCAAAGAGGTTACAGAGATTCTTACCACACAGTGTAGCATAGTCTGCCAGCTGACTCAAGGACCTGTGTATAAAGTTTTCCCTTTCCCCTTCCTCTCAGCCTCTGAGGATTAAGTGACCCTCCACATCTTGCATCTTGAAGCTATTTTGTGTGTATCAGGAAGAAGGACAGAAAACCCTAAAGATGGAAAATTCATCTAAATAAGATAAGGTGTAAACCATCTAAAGAATCATCTAAAGAAAAAACTTAAATTATTGAATCTATACAAGTTACTGTATTAAACCAAGTTATATTACTCTTCCTATGCCCTAGAATCATTGATGAGGGTGTCAGGGTTGTGATCTAAAGAAAGATCACATCTGTTATTGTCAATATACTGAATTTTCTGTCTATGTGAATTTAGAAACCGTTTATAAACATAAACATTGACTTAGTGCATAAATCACCAGTCTTGTCTGTGTTACCAATTGCCATGGTAATTATTAATGTTAGAATGGTCAGGAATCTGCCAGAAAAATCAAATTATCAAGTCTGAGAAGATGTCAGGAAATGCTAGTATGTTAGAAATTTCAAAAGATCTGAAGCTTATATTATGTACACAGAGATTTCTGAGGCAGGTTATTGAATCACAAAATATTCATCCATTACTCATAAGGGCAACAATTTCTTTCTGTTTTTTTTTAAGTAATGTATCTCCAGATCTTATGATTTAGCCTAGAATATAATAAATACTCAGTAAATAGTTATTGAGTGAATGAACAAATGAATGAAAAGTGAAATATGGATACTGAAGTTCGAAACAGGGATTGAAATCAAGAACTGTAGGTAAATGGCTGTAGTTCAGTTTCAAAGGCTGGCCATGGTATGTATTACTGGGCCAATTATCTGCTTGAAGTAAAGTTATGAAAGACTAAATATCTTGCTGTTCATAGCTGATTTTCTTCCACTTATTTACTGCCAAGTCACTCCCTGACTTTGCCTTACTGACTTTTGCTGGTACTAATGGGTGGCTTGAAAAGTTTCCACAGCAAATCATTGACAAAACCAAAGTAAAGAGTCGGAACTCCCAGGATCAACCTCCATTGTCTCACAGTATGGACCACTTCTGCATGCCTGGGCTTTTCTACTCTAGAAAAATACAGATGTTCTCCATTATGACATTACACAGAAGAGAATTTTCTGCTTTTAGCACATTGTTTTAATTAACAGTTGAATAATCTAGAAATAATGTTTTAAATAAAACAGAAAAACATAGAAAATGACAGACTGTTCTTGTAAAATTAAAAACAGTGTTTCAAAAATTGTTATTTTTACATGTTATTTGTAATTTCTCTATACTTAAAAACTCATACTTTTCTGAAAAATATAAATATTTATGAAAGCACAGAAAAATAAAAGTTTGTAATGACTCTGGGAAACTAAAAATATAGTCAAAGTTACAAGAATTTCTACTAATTACAAGGTCCTTGAAACCAAAATGAGAAGCAGTTTATAACCTAGACCTGATTTTTCTTCCAAACAAAATAGGTTTCCAGTATGTGCCCCCTGGATACATTGTGGTTTGTATATGCCAGAAAGTGTTCCAGATATTTTAATATATCTTCTGCAAAAGTCTACAAAAATAATATTTTGGATTATTATACATTTTGGATTATAATGGGACAAATGCACAAATGTAAGTGCTCAAGGTATTTATCAGCACAAATTTTGAAACAATAAAACTAAGTGAAATTCCTCTTTATTATAAATGAAGATATAAAATATAGGGAATACTTCAAAGCATTAGAAATGTGGATGTGTATATGTAATGACAAGGATTGTCACCATTGGTATATTTTTTGAGGGAAAAAAATTGTATTTTATGAATGAGTAAGCACTTGTAGAATTTTAAGAAATGGATGGATGGATGCCTCCCTTTACCTTTTCTATGGTACATGTGTTTATATGAACAGAAAAGAGGCTACCACCATAATACTAACAGCATTTATTTATTCTTATTAGCATATATTAATTGTATGCATTGATGAGATTCATTTTGTATTTCTATATATGCCTACATCATGCATTTATCATGTGTTTGCCTCCTTCTTCTACTTTAACTCCCTTCCCCACTACCCCTCAGCAGCCTTCTCAGTCCCTGGTAATCCCTCTTCTACTTCCAGGTCATCTTCTATTTTAAGTTTCACATATGAGAGAGTATTTATGATTATTTTATTTCTGTGTCTGACTTACTTTGTTTAACATGTTGTCTGTCCTCCAATTCCACTCATTTCTCCACAAATTACAGGATTTTATTTTTCTTTATGGCTGAATAATATACTCCATTGTGTATATGCACCATATTTTCTGTATTAATCTGTTGATAGCACCTAGGCTGATTCCATATCTTGGCTATTATAAAAATGCTGCAATAAACATGTGAATACAGGTATGACTTTTGTATACTGACTTAACTTTCTTTGAATAAATACCCAGGAGTAGGATGGCTGGATCATATGATGCTTTATTTTCAGTGGTTTTTTTTTTTGTGTGTGTGTGTGTGTGTATGTGTAAACTCCATACTGTTTTGTATATTAGCTATACTAAATTACATTCCCAACTACAGTGTTTAAAGCTTTCCTATTCTCCATATAATCACCAGCATTTCAAGTTATTATCTTGGAAGTAAAATCACCAGAGATTTTCATTTTCTTTTACTTGCTTAAGTATTATAAAATCTTTTGCAGTGATTTACTTTCTAATAAAAATCAAGCCATTTTTAGACAATAAAATCCTTGATATTTGTATATAGCACGGTTAATAAATGATCAAGTACCAGTATCAGAAAACATAAAAGGGAAATAACCACAAGTTGAATAGTAATCAGTACACAGAGCTCTTCCTCCGTGCTGTAGGATAGAAATATAAGATGTGAATTAATCAACAGTTTCTTTTTCCAACATAATTCTAAGTATTCATATCCTTGGCTGAGAGTTTTGAGTTTGGCTATTATTAGAAAACCCAATTTTTCCCCTTTCCTCACATCTGTAGAGGTGAAGAGAGTTTTGCAATATTTTTGAGGCAGCAATTTTTGATTGTACTAAAAAGAGCTAACATATTAAACCATTTAGTATCAAGGAAAACTCAGGGAGTTTGGGCTCTTGACCATGAGGAAACATTGCCTTTCTCCAGTGGACTATGCATTTCCTGAAATCATCTCTAACTTCTCACTTATTTTTCTTCTGAAGAAGGAATGATTTCACTGACAGGTGAGAGGAGATATTTTCCTGTTTTTATTAGAAATAGAGATGTCCTATTGATGTGTGGACAATAGGTAATTAACCTCCCCCTCCTTTCCCTCATACAAATTTTGTATTCAGGGAATAGCCTAACCTCATTAATATTCAATATCCTCACATATAACTAGGAAATACACTTGCTTACCTTTAAATCTTGACATAGGACCTGGCACTTCATAAGTTCTCAATAGACGTTAATTATTATAATTACTATTGATGTTATTGCTTTGGAGAAGGAGAAAGAACAATTTAAGAAATTAGAAAATTTAAAAATCTCATCTGGGATCTGACTGACAGGAATAGAGGAGTGACAGAAAGAAATGGAACATGAGATAAATGGAGAAATGCAAGAAAAGAGGAAACAGGAAGCAGATTTTAGGATGTTATGGAATGAATGTAGAGATTAAAGTTCTACAAACTTCAAAATCCTGAGAAGGTAGCATTGGACAAAGTACAATGAAAATAGTTATCCTCTTTTAATCCACTGAGGGCACAAACTTGGGGACAAAAACCAGAAGCAGTAATTTGGTTTAGTGGGGAAAATTTCCAGCTGAGGCAAATATGAAAATCCCTGAGACATAAGATTCATAGACCTAAGGAATTTTGAAAGAGGAGGTAGGAGTAACGCTTTGAACTATTTTTGGCTTTAGACATTTTTGAACTTGAGGAAATGCAGCAAAAGGGCAGAAGATTGACATTGTGGAGAATATAGTGCGATAAACTCTGGAGCATGGGCTCTTTGTAAATGTAGGACACCCAGCTTTCAAAGGGAAGCAGAGGGTGTATCCCTAGGCAGCATACTCACTCCTTCCCATTCATATGCCAGAATCATAAGACTCAAAGGAGATGTGGAAATGAAATGATGTGAAATGAACAAAATGAGAGGAGAGTCAAATAAGGCCTCCAGGCTGGTGAGGCCATCATAGCAAATTTATAATTTGCAAAATGTATATATTAAATGTGGAATCAATATCACAATTAACCTGTTAAAAGAAACAGTCTCAAAATTTAAGTTTATATGTTAAAGACTCAAAATAAACTGGCCCGGATTATTGAGCAACACTGAAATCAAACCTACTTTATTTACTTGTTTATTTTTTTGCTGATTCCATTCTGGCAATTTCAATGTGAAATTATATTATGAACAGGGATAACTGCTATGGGAAAATTGAAATAATTTTATGTTTTCTAAATTGAATGGGGGAGGACTGTAGCTGATATCATCTCATGTATCCTTTTGATTCCTTGATGACATTTCACAGATGATGTGCCTCAAAATTTTTAAATTTTAATTTCTTTACATTTTAATGACTTTGTGTGTGTGTGTGTGTGTGTGTGTGTGTGTGTGTGTGGTGCTGGGGATTGAACCCAGGGCCTTGTGCATGCAAGGCAAGCCCTCTACCAACTGAGTTATATCCCCATCCCTTTAATGACCTTAAATCAGGTTTTGCTTTTGGTCTTTAATTTCTCTTTTAGAATATTATAATAGGGGTAATTCCGTAAGGTTCAAGTTTGGAACATATTAGGACATTGCACTGTCTTATTGGAGGTCTTACTGTCTTATTGCAACATCTTATTTATTTAGTTTTGGATTTTTGTGTACTCTGTAATAAGAAATATTTGAAAATATGTCTGGGCATAATTTGAAGTTGGACATTAAATGGGGAATCAATTTTTGGCTAGCATTGCATTGTGCCCTGTGAATTATATCATTTGATGGTACTCATATCAAGACATATATGGGTGCAACAATTACATATTCATTATTGTCTCAGAAAGAGACCCACAGGGGCAGTGGTAGGAACTGAAAAGAGGTCTTCTGAATAAGGAGTGAGATACCTCTGATGCTCTATAAGTTCTTCCACTTAAGAGGTATAGCCATCACCTGGGTTGACCATAGGCTATGTTATTAAACATAAAAATATTAAATAATACAGCATTAGGGAAGAAAGCTCATTCTAGATTTTCTTTTTTCCTTATTCCTTAAGGAAAAAGGAATTTGAACTCACTCACATAGAAGCAGGGGAAACTATTGGATTGGTGAGCTTGTGGAGATCTTAGTGTCTGTGGACCACATTTATGGGAAGGCAGGATCAGGATGTTGAAATACTATAGTGAAAATGGTTCTCCTTTCCTTCCCCTATGCCAAGAATCCACTTACCTTCAGGTACTGGAGAGTCATCTTGTGGGCCTACCATCCGTGTGGCAACCAAACCAAAAAAAAAGAACCCTAGTAAGCCCAGTTTGTCTTCTCCTTCTGACTCAAATGTCTGTCTATGAATGACTCAATTCTTCCCTGGAAGCCAGGTAGCCTTTCATGAGGGGACATAGTAAGGATCAATCTGGCCTCAGGGTTTTCTAGGCAGGGTTCTCTAACTACCTTTAACAGTAATAAATTCAATGCTGAAATTTTTTCTTTATTTATTCCCTTGATCCTTTCTCTTAAATTAGAACCAGGAGGAGAGGTTAGTGAATAATTAGTATCCAACAATTTATGCAATATCTATTCCCATTTTCATTGATACTACTCTATTTCAAGGCTCAAAGATCAATTCTTCAAATTAAATCAAAGTGAGATAGGGGATTAAGAAAGAAAACATAAAGATTATTTAAACAAAGCAAAGAATGAAAAAATGGTATAAGTAGTACAACAAACCCAACCACATGGGCAATTAATTCTTTCTGTTTTCAGAAGGAACAGTTAAAGTTGGTAGAAAATGTTTAAATTCGTGTTTATATTGCCTGATGGTTGGGCATATCCATAGAAAAATCTCAATTTTATGGAAAAATTAAAATTTTTATTCTACCATAACTCAAATTACCCTTACTCTAGCACTGTTCTGCTCAACATAGGGAAATCCAATTTTCAAAAATGCCCTTCTTCTATCCTTGTACATCCACCACCCCTACCTTAGTTACACACACCTGACACAAATGATTCTGAGTTTCCCCAGGAAATATCTCACGGTGTGTCAGTAATGGCCTAACTCAGCATCAACCATGCTCCATTGGTCCCATATGCTCTATATCATGCTCCATGAAGATAACAGCTTCCCTACTACTGACCTCTGCTCCCAGGGGGAGTTGGAGGCTGCTGATGGCCATGAGGCTGTATTGGTTTTAAATGTCTCTCTTGCTGCTTACCCTAGCACTCTAGGTGTCTGAATGCCACAATAAGCCCTCATTTTCAACAAAGCTGGCATGTGATCTACGGAAAGGGTTGAGAGCAGCCCTGTTTTCTTTGTACAATTTTTTTTTAAAATAGATTCTTGTGACAGTGGTGAAAATTACAGTTGCCTATGGCACAAAGAGTTACAATGTTCAGTAGAAGAATTCTTGTGCTTTTGCTTTTAGATCCATGAAGCTGAGGCCTAGAATAAAATTGTTTCAACCAAGACCTGTTACTGAGAGTTCAAGTATTCACATGGTTTCTTCCTCCTTTGGAATGAGTTATTTCTCTAGAGTTCTTAATTTCCTCTTCCACCCTATATATTTTTGTGGATTATCTTCCCCTTTGGACCAGACTTCATTTTTTCTGCATCAAGAGTGTTCCTTGTTATGTCTCCCATTTTAACACATCTAGAATATCAAAGCAACTCTTAGGTAAACATTCCACTTTGGTAAGAAATTACAGCTTATACTTGAACTTAATCTTCTAGAAAGTTATTGTACCTATAGACAAAGTTCATGGAAAAAATCTTTTTTTTAATCGGTTCATCTGTTTTTTAAAATATTCTTATTAGTGCATTATAATTATACAAGATAGTAGGGTTCATTATGACATTCATATATATATATACATAATATGATTCACTCCTATTAATTTCCCAGTATTTCCCTTGTCCTTCCCCATTTCCCTCCCTTGGTTCCTCTTCCCCTTGGTTACTCTTATGGTCTTCCCTTCATTTATTTATGTGCATTTTTCCCCACATGTGCATTGTATAAGAGGTCTTCAAAAATCAAAGGAATCCAAGACTATCTTCACATATATAAAAGAATTATTGTCAACCTGTTCTTAAATTAAGAGCTGACAGTTCCTTTTACACTTTATACAATCAAAGTGATTAATATTTCTGGAACATCACTAATAATGGCACCATGTCAAAAGACCAATTAATTCAATGGAAAGTTATAGTCACAGTAGTTTAGGTTTGGACTTTCAACTGTGCTTGTGGGAATGCTTGACTCAGAAAATAAAGAGCAGTAAAAGGCTATTAATAGGCCTATTAAATTCCTTGTACATGTGTGTGTCAGTCTGCTTGTGTTGCTAAGCGGAATACCACTACTGATACAGATATAAGTAGAATCTGGTCCAAAGAGGAAAGAAGAATCCAAAAAGAATAGAAGATATAAATGATTCAATTAAAAAAATTAAAAGGTTAAGGGACTTGGAAACTGTCTACTGAGAAACTTCCATAAATCCACATAATAATGATTAGAGCTTATTATCCACATAAGAACATGTGAGAAAGTTTAATGTTAAATACTTTTGTATTGCAACAAGAAATTATTTAAAGACAATAGCCATGAAAGCTAGTGTTCCCTTCTAGTTGGCAGTGTCAACTCACAGGATAGTTAGAATGTTGATGAAAGGTAAAGGATTTTTGAATTTTGGAAGTGATATATAACTATAAAGGAAAAAAAGGAGTACAGATCAAAGATCTAAACAATGATTTAGAAAATTAGTATGCAATTGTCTCAAAGAAAGTGAAAATTGATATCTCTTATACCCACTAAGTTGGCTACAATGAAAATACCAAAACTTTCAAGTAACTAGAATTGCCATTAATTGCTGGTAGGAGTGAAAATCTGGGCAATTGTTTTGAAAAGTGATTTGACACTAACTTCTAAAGTTGAACATATACATAACTTATGACCTAGCAATTCCACTTCATGTCACTAAATATAATCACTAGAATTTTCATAAAAACATTATTAGCAATGATATCAAACTAAATATTACCCATATAACCATCAGCAGGAAAATGTGTACAAGAGTAGGAACAATTTCCTTTTGTCTTACTGAGTTCTTAGTCGAGATCCTCACAACAGAGACTTACAAGGAGAAAGCAAGCAGAAGTTTGTTAATATGTATATTTCATATACACATGGGAGATGCAGAGGAAATAAGTAATTCTCAGAAGATGGCTTAGGATTCCAGCTTATACAGCATCTTCAACAAAAGCAGACAAAGAAGGAAGCATGTTAGGGGAAATTAATAGTACATAAAAGCCAGGAGGTTCAGTTTGTTAGGTAGATCTCCCTGGTGCTGAAACAGTTCTAAAATCATGTCTGGTGATCAATCTCTGTCCTTCAAGGTAGCAAGGGAAGGAGAAATACAGTTTAAGATTTATGTCTTGTTTTGTAGCAAATGGGGGGGGGCAGTGAATTATCTTTACATCTACTTTTCAATTGCCTTCAATTCGATCTGTCTGCCGAAGTGGAATGTTTGGGGGGAACATATTTTGCTACCTTTCAAATGAATAAATTAATATGATAGAATTGTGTAATAGAATAGGTTAGAGCAATAAAAAAGAAATTATAACTGCATGAAACAATATGGAAACTTTTCACAATATGGGAAGTTGTGAGTAGAAGATGCAGAAAAAGTACATATTATATGATTTTAATTAGATACACTTAGCCCTCCATACCTTTGGGTTTCACCTGTTGGTTCAACCAACTATTGATCAAAAATGACCAGAAAAAGTTGTGTCCATACCATACATGTACAGTTCTTTTTTTCTTATTATTATTCCATAAGAAATGTAGTATAGTAACTATTTACATATCATTTACATTATATTGGGTGTTATAAGTAATCTAGAGATGATTTTAAGTATATGGAAGGATGCATATAGGTTATATGTAACTTCTATGCCATTTTATATAAAAGACTTGAGCTTCTGCATATTTTGGTATTCTCAGGGGGTCCTGCAATCATTCCCCTATAGATAATAAGGAAAAATATAAACTATAAGATAATGCAAATAAAAACTTTATTTATTTACCCATGCTGTGCTAAAAGTAAGCATAGTGGTTGCTCTTACAGGGACACAGGGTAGTAATAAATGCAGCAGGAATGAGGGTTGTTAAGTATGTTGAACCTCTTCTTCTCACTCCTCCCTTCAACTGGTATTACTATTCCTTGACTCTGAAGACTGCATCTTAACCAGTTTCCTTCTGTTCTTATCTGCCCACAAACCATTCTACATTTCAAAACCAGCATGGCCTTTTAAAGTATAAATACAATTGTGTCTTTTCTTATTTAAATCCCTCTGTGGCTTCCTTTTATACTCTGAATAAATTCCCAATGATCACCATAGACTGAATGGTCCTACAAGCTCTGTCTACCACTTCAACTTCATTGTTACCATCAAAGTCCACCATACTGATCTTTTATCTACTCCCCCAAATCTTCTCCTTTCTTTTCACTATTTTCTCTACTTAGAATGATTTTCTTCCTGCATCTTCATTTGGTTAATTCCTTTACAATACTCATATCTCAAATCAAATTTTACCCTTTGGGAAGGACGTCTCTAATCTATTATTCAAAATTAGCATCACCCTAGATCATACAACCAGTGTATTCCTACCACATCAAAATTGTAACAACTTTTTCATAGCCCTTATCACTATCTGAAACTTTGTTATTTCTGTTTTCATATCCATTTTCTGTCTTCATTCACAGAATATGAAATTCGTACAAGTTAAAGTCTTAACTTTGGTCATGTCTACTACTTTATCTCCAGAGCAAGTTACATGCCTGACACAGATAAAGTGTTCATTCAATATTTGTTGATTTATTTGAAAACTGAAATGGCATGGAAGAGGTGGAATTATCACAAGGCATAGTGGCAGTTAGGACAGAAGAACCCAGAAGAGACATTGGGCAACTGGGCTTCCCAAACACAGGGAACTGTGGAACTGAATAACTTGATTGCTACCTTCACACCCTCAATATATTTGCCAGAAATAAACTTATTTGTCAGGAATAGCGGACCCTACATTCTCAGATGATGTAGATATTTTTTATATCTCTCTCCTCAGTTGGATCTTAAACTGAAGACAAGATTCTTCTTTCCATATATTAAAAATATGAATCACATACTAATTATGTTCCAAGTATTATGATACCTTTAAGGGAATAGATAAAAATAATGCAGTAATAACCCTTGTCCTCATGGTCCTTATCTTCTGGGTGAAGAAACAGATATTAACAAATAAACATAAAACAAATATATGATTTCCAATAGAAGTAAGATCTCTGAGGGGAAAAAAGTGAAACAAAAGAGAATAACTGGAAGGAAGCCAGACATTTGGATTAGGGGTCAAAGGCCCTATGAAGAAAACAAATAGTATTCAATATTCTGGGTTCAAGAAGAGCTAAAAATCTGAACAGGAATTTACTGGGAGAAAAGTTATGAAATGAATGCTTAGTCTGAGAAAACTGCCTTGGCAATGGGATCAGGATAAAAAGGAGGCTGAGTGTGAGCAACTGGGGGAAGAGTAAAGCTTAGAGAATTACAGTGGAGTAAAGCATGGTGGTTGGAAACACAGGCAAACTGGAGATTCATGATGAAGAATCTGAATTTTCTTCTGTCTTAAGAAAGGCTGCCAGGTGATTTTAGAGGAGGAAACTGACATGTTCTTATTCACACTTTTAAAAGTCACTTGGCAACCAATTGAGAGAGGAAGCTGGAGGGTCAGCTTGAAAAGTGGGCTTTGGTGAAAGATGGTGGCAACTTGGATTACATGATGGCAATAAATATGAAGAGAACTGGATGGATTCTAGAACTATTTTGGTGGAAAAATGCTTAACTTTCTTGATGAATTGGATATGGGGAACAGAGTTAATGGAGAGGGAGGTATCACGTTTGATTTCCACAGTCTTCAACTAGGATATTGAGTAAAAGCAGGCACCATCTCCTAAACAGTGGGAGAGAACTGAAGTAAAAACATCTTAGTCTTTGTATCCCTAGAGCTTTGGGTTTATGTTGGGAAGTCAACAAAAACAGATCAATTGAGTGAGTGAATGGGTAAATGGATAAATGGATGAATGAACATGTAATGTATGTAGAAGAGAAAATAAGGAAATAAAATTTGACCTGTCTTACACTATTTAAGGATAAGAGATCACCACAGCAGGCAGAGAAATCTCTGACCATACAAATATGCACATGATACTGAAGCAGAAACATTTATCTTGTTTCATCATGGATATAAATAACCTCCTTAACACGGGGTTGGGGGTACTCAACTACTTAATGGTGAGACTTCCTGCTTAGGGACTAGGGAAGAAAAGAGTTACTTTAGGTAGAGGGGAGTGAAGGGAAGGGAGGGGGTATGAGGGTAGGAAGATAGTAGAATAAATCAGACTTTATTACCCTATGTACATATGTAATTATATGACCTGAATGAGCACATCATGTACAACCAGAAGAATGAGAAATTATATATATGTGATGTATCAAAGTGCATTCTACTGTCATGTATAACTAACTAAAACAAATAAAAATTTGAAAATTAACCAGGACATATAGTATCTAACATGTCCAAGATGTAACTAAAAGCATTTCCATTTATCATATCAAGAACCAGAGAAGTCACAACATGAATGAGAAAAGATAATCAACAGAACGCTACTAACAACAAGAAAAAAATATTGGAAATATTTGACAATACTTTTACAGCAGTTATAAAAATTCTTCAATGGCAATTCTGAATTCTCTTGAACAAATGAACAAACAGAAAATTTCAGCAGAGAAATAGAGTGGTTAATAAATACCCAGATGGAAACATAGGAATAAGAAGTGCAAATCCTATTTTTTTAATTAAATAAATAATGGAGATAACAGGATAAAATGAGTGAACCTGATGTGAAATCAATAGAACCTGCACACTCTGAACAACAAAGAGAAAATAAACTGGAAAAAAAAATGAATAGAATAAAGGCCTGTGGGACAATAGCAAAACAACAAATACTCATACCCTCAGAATTCTGGAAGATTATAGAAAGTGAGTCTAAAAATGTATTCAAAGAAATAATAGATTAAAACTTCCAAAATTTGACAAAAGAAAAAAAGATATGCATTCAAGAAGCTAAGTTGAATAGGATGAAATCTATGCTGTTTTAAAAGTGAGTTTTATAATATGTGAATTCAATAATCTCAGTAAAAAACAAGCCAATTGCCTTTTAATCATTACCATCATTTTATTTTATTGTTTTTAAAAAATAAAATGTATTGTATATATTAAATACATACCACATGTTAACTCTCATAATTACCAGTTTTGGTTTGCTTGTTTTTGTGGCCAGAGCAGCTAAAATCTGTTCACTTAGCATGAGTTCCACATGCAGTACAATTTTATTACCCATAGTCCTCATATTGCACATTCAGTCTGTAGACTTGTTCATCTATACATGAGGTATTCCATGTTCTCTGACCTTTGTATCATTTCTACCATTGGTAACCATTCTCTCGTTTACTTTCTCTGATTTTTGTCATTTTTTTTTAAGATTTCACACTTAACTGAGATTATGCAATCTTTTAATTTCTACCTTATTTTACTTAGCATAGTGTCATCCAGGCTCACCCATGTTGTGGCAAATGTCAAGGTCTGGTTCTTTTTGGAGATCAGCAGTCTTCTGTTGTATACATACACACAGACTCTTTAGGCACACATCTGTCCAGGAACACTTAAGTTGTTTCCATACCTTGGCTATTATGATAATACTATAGTGAACACAGGTCTCCGGACACCTTTATAAGGTGGTGACTTCATTTCCTTTGTGTATTTGCCCAGAAAAGAGATTATTGAATCATACGGTAGATTCATTTTTAATGTCCTTAGAAATCTCCATACTGCTTTCAAAAATGACTGTACAAATCTACATTCTTACCAATACTGTACAAGTCCCCTTTATATACTTTCTAACATTTGTTATCTTTTGACTTTTTGATAATACTAATTCTAATAAGCAGGAGGTAGTATCTTATAGTGGTTCTGATTTGAAATCTCCTGATACTTACTGATGTTGAACACCTATTCATATACATGTTGGCCTTTTTTATGTCTTCTTTGGAGAAAAATCTTCGCCCATTTTTAAATTGGGTTATTTGTTTTTTAATTGTTGAATTACATGAGGTCTTTATAAATTCTAGATATTAACCCTTATCAGATTTGGGAAATTTGCCCCCAAATTTTGGTAATACCAACATTTTTAACAATATTAAGTTCTATGAGCATGGAATATCTTCCCATTATTTTGTCTTCAACTGATTTCATCAATGTTTTATAGTTTTCAGTGTATGCATCTTTTACTTCTTTGGTCAAATTTATTCCCACTCATTTTGTTTTTAATTTTTAGTGCATCACAAATGATATTTTTGAAATTTCTTTTCCATTTAGATTGCTATCTGTACATAAAATGCTACTGACTTTTGTATATTGATTTTTAATTCTGTGACTTTACTGAATTAATTTATTAGTTCTAGCAGTTTTTATAATAGACACTATGGATTTTTTAACATATGGGGTTATGTCTTCTGAAAATAAAAATAGTTTTATTTCTTTCTTTCCAATTTGGACAATTGCTTTTTCATATACTATTAGTGAATATGTGGAAACAGAAATTAAAAGCCCACATAACTTAAAATTTTTCCAAAGAAATTGAACAAACCATGTGCAAGAATGCTGAAAAAAAATGCTAAGATGCTGATGAAAATTTATTAAAAGTCTTAAAGAAATAAAGAGACATATTGTGTTCACAAATTAGGAGATTTAACATAGTAAAAATGTCAATTATTTCTAAACAGATTTATAGCATAATTGCCATTACTATCAAAATCCTAGCAAGATTCTTTGCAGACACAACAAACATATTCTAAAATATGTACAGGAAAACATTGACCCAAGAGTAGCTAAAACAATCTTGAAGAAAAAAGTTGCAATGGAAATAATCATTCTTTCTGATATTAAGTTCTACTATGCAGCTATGGCAATCAAAATAATGTCTAGTATTAAGGGAGGGACAAACACAGACATATATAGAACTTAATAGAGAACCCAGGATTAGATTCACAGAATTATGCCCAAAAAGATACAAAAATAATTCACCAAAAGAAAAATAGCCTTTTCAACAAATGATGCTTTGATCAATGGACATTCATAGGTTAAAAAGAAAAAAAAAATGAACCTCAGCTTAAACTTCACCACCCTTTGCAAGAATTAATTTAGAAAGGATTATGAACTATAAACATATTTGAAAAAAGCACAGAAGAAAATATTTGGATCTAAAACTAGACAGAAAATTACTAAACTTTACACAAAAAGCATGACCTAAGAGAGAAAGAATTGATAGGTTGAACCTCATCCAAATTAAAAACGTACACTCTGCAGAAGACACTATTGAAAGGATGAAAATATTACTACAGACTGAAAAAAAACTTTTCCAACCACATAACCAACAAAGACAATTATCCATTACAAATTTATCATCATGAATATGGATATATTAATATATTAATGAACATAAATATTTTAATGAATATATTGTCATTATAATTTTAAATGAAGACTTCTCAATTCCCAAGAATAAATCCAATTAGAAAATGGGCAAAAGTTTTAAAGAGATATTTCATTGAAAAGATACACAGGTGGAATCTAAGCAGATGACAAGATGTCTGACATACAACCATAGAGAAATGTAAGTTAAAAACCACAAGGAGATAGAACTACAAACCTATTAAAATGGCTAAAATAAGTAGTGACATTACCAATCATTGGTGAG
Source organism: Spermophilus citellus (assembly GCF_964194105.1). NCBI lineage: Eukaryota > Metazoa > Chordata > Mammalia > Rodentia > Sciuridae > Spermophilus > Spermophilus citellus. Next base: position 52,581,856 of record NC_138191.1, on the reverse strand, counting down.
GTATATAGAAACTGGATTTCTCATGCTTTACTGGAGGGAATGTAAATGTTAAGGCCATTACAAAAACTGATTATTTCATCTAAAACCAAAAAATGCAACAGCCATTGTATCCTTGAGTATTTATTTATTCCAGAAAAAAATGAACATTTACATGAAGCCTGTACACAGGTATTCACAGTAGCTCTATTTGTAATAGACAAGGACTGGAAATGATCCACACATCCTTCAATGGGTGAATAGTTAAATAAATTGTGGAATGTCCATTGTCCATACTGTGGAATACTATTCAGCAATATAAAGAAATGAACTATCAACACATGCAACATCTTGGATGAATCTGCAAGAAATTGTGCTGAGTGAAGAAAACTGATCTCAGTTGGTCACATATTGTATGGTCCCATCTCTATGTCAGAAATGGAGAATAAATTAGTAGTGCTCACTTGTTAGGAGGAGGGTTGGGAGATGGAAGTGGTTGTGATACCAAAGACAATCCAGGGAATCCTTGGGATGATGGTCTTGTTTTGTATCTTGACCACATCAATATCAAAATCCTGGTTGCAGTATTGTACTAGAGTTTTAAAAGATGTTGGGGAAAACTGAGTAAAGGGTATCAGGCATCTCTGAACTATTTCTTATAACTCAATATAAACCTATCATTATGAAAAATGAAATATTAAATTAAAATGTAGCATTGGAGTAAAAAAATAAAATATTCTCTTTGATGAATATTCAGAGTTCCAGAGCTAAGAAAGGTTTCTAGTTAAGGGAGGAGGGTGTAAAACTGGTCTCTGAGTGCACACCTGGGAAAACTAGGTAAGAATCAGCAATGTTTCAGGAAGGAAGATTCTGTGTATTATAGTTTTAAATTTTTATATGTAGATTTAATATAAATGAAATGAGGATTATGGGAAACAAAAATATTTGGGTTACATTCTGAGAAAGCAAGTATGCTATTATGAATAAACACATAAAAGGAAAAACTGGCAAAACATTATTTACAAAAGAGAAGATAGAAGAAGAAGGAATTTAAAAATCTTTCCTATAACTTTGTGAAATGCATTAGCTGAGGCTTAAAAGATGAGACTTTAGCTAGACTGATAAAGGAACAGGAATGAAGAGGCAACATGCTCTAGTTAGAGATATAAATATCTGCAAAAGCTCGGGGCTGTGAATATAGAGTGCATGTGAGGAAATGCTCATAGCTGGCTATGACTGAAGCTGAACTTGAGGTGTATTTATGGAGTTACAGAAGTTGTCAGGGAAAGTGGAAACTCTCATAAGCCAGGCTGAGGACTTGGACATCCATCTACCCTGAAAGTGGCAGGGAATTATTGGAGAAATATAAGCCTCTGGCTGCTTGATATTCCTAAGCATGATAATTTCTTCCCTTCTTTCCTTCCTCCTTCCCTCCCTCCTTCCTTCCTTTTCCTTCCTTCCTTCTTTCCTTCCTCCCACCCCTCTTTCCTCCCTTTCTCTTTCTTCCTTCCCTCCCTTCTCTCTCCCTCATTTTTTCTCCATTCATCTCATATTCTTTCCTCCTATTCAGCAATACACTGAAATAGGCACCAAGAGTGCAAATAGATACAAGATCATTTCTGTTCCTAGTAGCAAAAAATGTACATGTAATTAACTTACTGTTTTTAGAATTTCTTTTTTTTTGTTGACAGAAATGGAAGTGGAAATAAAAATATTTTAAGCCATCTAATGTTCCAGACTCTGTGCAACATTATGCATGTGTTATCTCAATTTATCCTCGCTACTACCATATGAAGTAGGAAAACCATGGACAAGCATATTGACATATTATGTAAGTTCTTTTCATCATTAAAACTCTATGGAATATTGTCCCTGAGGTGTTCAAAAGCAGTCTAGACATCCATCTGTTATGAGTACTGGAGTGGAACCCTAGGGAATGCTGTAGCCTTTGGCTTGATGAAGTTATCAGTTTCTATTTTGAAAATCCTGAAATTCTATGATTAGATGGAAGTAGTGATGAACTCTTGCACTAATCTCAAAAGATTTAAATGTGATAAATTCTTAGAGGAAGAAACTGATGTTTTACTATATCTTCTTACTAAAAATGCCCCGACATTCTCCCCGGGGTGATGGTGGCTATGCTCAGGCCAGGGCCAACTTCCAACAGAATAATTTTGGATAGCTTCCTCTAGTACCCTGGATATTTCAGAGACTTGAAATAGTCTTTAATTCGAATTTTAGTAATTGCATAGTTGTATTGGTCATAATCAAACTTAAGTTTGAATGGTAGGTTAAATGTCCATATGTACATAGATTTACATATATATGTGTGTGTGTGTGTGTGTGTGTGTGTGTGTGAAATTGAATCATCTTTCTCATGCTTACACCACTGGCATCAAATAAAATGATAGAATTTAAAGAAACTCACCAAGACTGAACCCTAATATAAGCTTTAGTAATTATATGTCAAGATAGAATCATTGATTTCAACATGTTCCACTGTGACATGGGATGTAGATAGTGTAGAAGATGTGCATCTGTGGGGTCAGGAAGTAAAATGGGAACTCTCTGTACCTTCTGTTAAATTTTGCTGTAAACCCAAACCTGCTCTATAAATTAAAGTTTATTTTAGTTTTTTTAAAAATCAGAGTAACTATATGTGTAGGACTGTAAGCTCTATGAAAGCAGAAACCAATTCCTCTAATGTTTTGATCCTGTTGTAGATACAAAGAATGAATGCACATACTTTACTGAATTGTGAGTAAATAAATGCACGAATGCAAGTATGACAACAGAGCAGTGTGATAGGTGCTTGTGATTCGGTAGTGAACAAGATCTAAAGGTCTCTATGCACATGGGTTTGGTGATATAGACATGGGCAAGCCCACTGTTAGTTGTGACCAATAAGTTAAATGGAATCAGTGTGTGTGTGTGTGTGTGTGTGTGTGTGTGTGTGCACATGTGCGTGCACACAAAAATGGGCTCCTGAGTTTTTCAGGAAACATCATAAAGACAGGAATGGAAAGCTATGAATTAAAGAAGGTTAGCTTTATAGTTTTAATAGTAGGTGTCCCCAAAAGCTCATGTAGGAGACAATGAAAGAAAGTTTAGAGGTGAAATGATTTGTTTGTGAGATTTTTTGACACAAGCAGTGAATTAATCCCCTGGTAGGGATTAAGTGGGTGATAACTGCACAGCAAGGTGGGCTAGAGGACGTAGGTCATTGGGGCCATGCATTTGGGGTATGTATTTGGTGACCTGAGTCTAGCCTCTCTTTGCTTCCTGATCATCATGCCCTGAGCCTCTTTTCTCCATCATACTCTTCCACCATGATGTCCTGTTTCACCTTGAGCCCTCCCTTGAAAATGGAGCCGGCTGGCTATGAACTGAGACTTCGGAAATGATGAACCCCCACCCAAATAAACTTTTTCTCACCTGAAATTGTTCTTGTCAGGTATTTTATTCACAGCAGCAAAAAAGCTGACTAAAATACTAGCTATATTTTAAAAATATCTAAAGGGGATTACTGAGATGAAGAAAAGAATTTTTTATATTTAATACACCTAAATGTCTTCCTCTTAACTCTGTGTTGGGACAACTTATATAGCTGCCCTGGAATTGAGTAATCTCTATCTAATGCTTCCAAAGGGAAATTAATATCCAAATTAGTATAGACTCTGTCAGACTCTGCTTGAAAAGTATTTTTATCTGTAGGACAAATTCCTGGAAGATGAGTCTCAGCAATGTCAAAATTCACTTAAGCATTAAACAACTCTTTTTAAAAAAAAATTTATTTTTAGTTGTAGATGGACACAATACTTTTATTTTGTTTATTTATTTTTTAATGTAATACTGAGGATCCAACCCAGTGCCTCACACATGCCAAATGAGTTTTTTACCACTTAGCGACAACCCCAGCCCCAATAAACAAGTTTTAAGAAGTTTATTTGCTGATGCTATAACTTCATATTTCATTTAACATGCTTACAGATTTTAAAAGTTTGAAAAACACTAGGCTATAATTGATTCAGCTTGATAGAATTTTCTTTCTGAAAAATTACAATAGTGTCTAATTTCATTGTTTATTGTTCACACAAACAAAACATTCTAGAATGTATGGACTTAACATGTACCTCACTAATTAATACTAATTAATACCAATATTAATATTTAGAGTTTCAACTCTAAATATTACTACATGATTCTCTATTTTTTCCCCTGATAGTGATATTATTAGCTTTATATTTCAGCTGGGGAAACTAAAGTGAAGATTGACTCAGTGGGAAACAAACCAAGTGTCACATCCAGAAAGAGACCCAGTTTGTACTAATGTTAGAACTGATGGGCATTTGACTGCAGGAAATATGTCATTTTCTTTTGAGACTCTCCACATTTCCTAGCACTCTGCTCTGAATTTAATTGACTCAAACCAAGCACCAGATAATACCGTATTCTCGGAAGGGAGTAAATAGCATTGACCTGGACATTCATGATAAATGATGATAAATGCATTGCTTAGCTGGGTCTCTAAAAGCCATAAATACCAACCAAACAATAAAAATGACTTAAAAAATAGTTTAAACTGCTCATACTGAGTACCTAGGGCCTTCTCCTCAAGCCAGGCCCCGCTCACCTGTGAAGCTCGCCACAATACTGGCTACACGCCGGGTCTGCTGCTCCTGTGAGCCCTGTTTCCATGGATGCCTGGGCACACCCTTTCTGTTTGCCTCCCTCAGACCCTAAGTTTGTAGGGCTTGGGGCTGAGGACCCCCAGCGAATTTGTTTGCCCTCAGGTAGCAACTCCCCTGGTAGCTGGTGCAAGGGACCTCTGTTGTCAGCAGAGGGATACCCTGGGTCTGACTATTGTGCTCAGTTGGCTTTTACCTCTGTGAGTTCAGGTGGGCCGACTAGTTATTTCAGCGGGATCATTAGTGCTGAGTCACGAGAAGCAGGCAAACCAGAACTAGAATGCAGCCCAATCCGGGCTTGGTGTGTTCTGAGAGGGGCAGACTGTTCGCCCGGGATCCCCTTCAGCTCAACAGTGCCTAGTGGTCCTGAGCAAACAGTATTTTGACAGTTTACTTCTCCCTTTGCTCGCGCAGCTGAAGGGGTTAGAGACTTGATCTCTCCGCGTCCGCCGCCATGTTGGATCACTTAGATTTTAAATTGTCACTCATCTTATCAGCTGTTCCATTTAACTCGGCAGCTCACTCGCGCGGTGAAGAGTCTGCTCTATGGTGCTCCGCGGGAAGCGGCGGCGGTGGCAGCGGCGGCGGCGGCGGCGTGGTGGCGGCCCAGCTGTGGCCTTCGGGACCCCCGGGGAGGGGTTGCGGGCTGGGGGAGGGGAGGCAGCGCCTTGGGGCCGCGCGGGCCAGGTACCGGACACGCAGGAGAGCGGGCGGGGTGGGGGAAAGAAATTGAGATCTAGATTTAGGGACTGAGCATGGGAGGAGAGATATGGGATAACATAAAAAAAAACAAACTTACGAGTCATCGGGATAGAGGAAGGTACAGAGATTCAAACCAAGGGAATGAGTAACCTGCTGAATGAAATAATTACAGAAAACTTTCCAGAAATAAAAAAGGAAACGTATATACAAATTGTAGATGCATACAGGACACAGAGCACACAAAATCACAGTAGACCAACGCCAAGACACATTGTTATGAAGATATCCAATATACAGAACAAAGAGAAAATATTAAAAGCTACAAGAGAAAAGAGGCAGATTACATTTAGGGGTAAACCAATAAGGTTAACAACGGATTTTTCATCACAGACGCTGAAAGCGAGAAGATCCTGGAACAACGTATTTCAAACACTGAAAGACAATGGATGCCAACCAAGAATTCTGTATCCAGCAAAATTAAGCTTCAGATACGACAACGAAATAAAAATCTTTCATGATAAACAAAAGCTAAAAGAATTTGTAGCCAGAAAACCAGCACTGCAAAGCGTCTTGAGCAAAACTCTACACGAGGAAGAAATGAAAAACAATAACCAAAACCATCAGCGGGAAGTGCCTCGGGAAAGACAGAGGACGGGGGGAAAGCTAATCATGGAGAAACAAACTAAATTAGAAAAAAAAAGAGATAAATAATCAAACATGGCAGGAAGTACAAACCATATATCAATAGTAACTCTAAACGTTAATGGCTTAAACTCTCCAATAAAGCGACATAGGCTGGTAACATGGATTAAAAAAACAAATCCAACAATATGCTGCCTCCAGGAGACACATCTGATTGGAAAAGACATACACAGGCTCAAGGTAAAAGGTTGGGAAAAAATATACCACGCACACGGTCCTCGTAAGCAAGCAGGGATGGCCATTCTCATATCGAATAAAATCGACTTCAAGACTAAGTTAATCAAAAGGGATAAGGAAGGACATTATATACTGTTAAAAGGAACCATTCACCAACAAGACATAACAATTATCAATATTTATGCACCAAATAATGGCGCTGCGACGTTCATAAAACAAACTCTCCTCAAGTTCAAGAATCAAATAGACCACAACACAACAATCATGGGTGACTTCAACACACCTCTCTCACCATTGGACAGATCCTCCAAACAAAAGTTGAATAAACTGCTCATACTGTTCCTGATTCAATGTAAAATTCCAAAAACTGTATCAAACCAGTTGTACAATACAATGTATGAAAGTCTGGAAAAAAAATTATACTTAGGAATAAGGACTTCAAAGACTTTCCTATGCTTGTGAGGGTCCCAAGTTCATGTCCAATTATTATTTTATCTCTTACTTATTTTATCATTTCATCATTCTCCAATAAATTATATTTACTGAGTGTTGTAGTTACTGATTCATCGAATGTAGTCACTCATGGAACAGACATTTTAGAGTTTGTTAGGTGTGGGCTTGAACCAGATGCTTCTGTTAAAGGTTATTTTTGAGTTCACCTCTAATAAAAGAACTCAGACAGTAGCAGGACAGAACCTGAGATTCTACACAACACTTTTCTTCACTCACCCAACACCCAACTCTGAACCTTCTGGGTACTTTCCTGAGAGTAGGAATATAAGTATGAAAGAAAGAAAAAACAGAGTTTCTACTGTACATGAGGCTCACATTCTCATGGAGGTGGGGAGACAGATGGAAGGCAGGCAGGCAAGGGAGGGAAGATGGGAAAGAGAAGGAAAAGAACAGAAAGAACAGAAGGACGGAAGAAAAAAAAGGAAATTATAGAATGTCAGGTGGTAATAAGGATTACAAGAAAAAATATGATAGGAATCAGAAGTTGACATGGAGTAGTTTAGAAATAATGGTGAAAAAAATCTTTGTGGAGATGGTGTTGGAACAAACATCCAAACTAAGTGCATGTTATATAAATGTCTAGTGAAGAACTCCTAAAATCAAAGGGAGACGCAAGTGCAAAGGTTCTCAGATAGGAACTTTCTTGACAAGGTGAAGGAAAGGCACAAAGGCTACTGGAACAAGATGAGACATAAAGTCAGAGATGGCCAGGGGCAAAATAATACTGGGTGTTTTCCTGAGTTACAATGAAATGTCATTAGTTTTATTTGGAAGATAATCTATATATGTGGGATGGGGAGGGGGGAAGCCAAGGACCAGTTATTTGGCAATAAGTTAAGGCAATAAAATTGGATCAAAGATGAGAAATGATGGTGATGATGTTGGAGTGCAGATGTGAGAAGTGGTTGGACTTGGAATATATTTTTATCATCATTAAAAAATGGTGACAATATGGTTCAAGATACCTATGTTTCTGAAGATGAATTTTCTACTTTTATCTCAGACTTTTATAGTCACCTCTCTTGTCAAAAGGCATAACATTGATTGACTCTATTGCTTCAGTATAGCAGAAAAACCACAGAAAATAATACATGAAGAATTTATATAAATGGACAAATTTCAACAGGGAGAAAGAAAAACCTTTCTGACACTAATTAAATAACAAAGCCAGATGTCATCTACAGAGTGAAGTGGAGGAAAACAAAACTAGTCTCTCTCTCTTTTTTTCAATAATGAAAGCTCTTCTTAAGTTTTTAATCAATTACCTTGGTTGCAAATAATAAAAACTGATACTGTGTCATCAAGCAGGAAAAAAGTACTTCTCAAAAGTATATTGGATTTTCCCAAGGATTGCTGGTAAGTTTGGGAAAAAAGGCTTGGAAAATGTGTACAAGCAAAGGAAGCAACAGAGCAACAAGAAGCCCGTCTGGAACCACAGAACAGATGGGTTTGGTAGAGACACTGATGCTGCTGCAGCTGCTTTTGGTCTCTGGGCACCATGGCAGGCATGACAGCTGCCACAAAGTCCAGAGCTAGACATTGCTTGTTGCCTCTAGAACCACTGTCATAACTGCTCTTCAGAATGTAATGCCACTTTTACTGCTGCCACCCTTGCAAGCTCTGTTTCTGTCTCCAGCTCCTGTCTAAAGGCCTGGGGCATTTGATGGGTGTAGCCTCAGTCAATTACCTGTACCATTCCAATAAGAGAGTATGAGATGAGCATCTAGCTATTAAGGTTTCTAAAGGTAAAAGCAGGCCTCATCTCCCACCAAGACCAAGACTCATACATGGGGAATCCAAAAATATAGGACCACAAAAATATATCACAAATATCTACTATAAAAAATGGCAAATACATAAGCTAAGAACAAAAAAATTCTACAAGAACTAGTAGAGTTTATTATGAAAGGCTATTTTATTCTGATATAAATCCACATATAAAAATGGTGACAGGGACTACACAAAAAAAGGATGAAAGCAAACTGGATTATTTCATCCCTTAATTTGAGGATTTTCATCAATTCTTTGGGAAGGAATAAAAATGTTATATAAGAATCCCTTTTATAGATGGAATTTTGTTCCCCACCCCAAATTCATATGTTGAAGTCCAAACATAAAAGCTCAGAAAGTGACTATTTGGAGACAAAGCCTTTAAAGTCATAATTAAGATAAAATGGGATCACAGAAGTAGTCCTTAATTCAGTTGGCTGGTGTCCTTATTAAAAAGATTCAGATGCAGACAACAGACACACGAAGACAACCATCTGCAAGCCAAGGAAAGAGTCCTCAGCAGAAATCAAATCAGTTACCCCTTGATCTTGAGCTTCTACCCTCTGGGACTATGAGAAAATAAATTTCTGTTGTTTAAGCCACCCAAACTGTGGTACTTTGTTATGGTAGCCCTAGCAAACTAATAATTTTTTTTTTTTTTAGAGAGAGTGAAAGAGAGAGAGAGAGAGAGAGAGAATTTTTTTAATATTTATTTTTTAGTTCTCGGCGGACACAACATCTTTGTTGGTATGTGGTGCTGAGGATCGAACCCGGGCCGCACGCATGCCAGGCGAGCGCGCTACCGCTTGAGCCACATCCCCAGCCCCAAACTAATAAAATTGAGGGATCAAAAATTTGTATCTGAATCTCTTCATCTTTTGAAATTTGGTTCTAGAATGGCAAAGGTACAGTATATAAAACTTCACTCCATCTGCTGAGCCAATGAAGACAAAAATGATCAAGAATACCAAATCCAATCTTGGCTTTATGTTGAATCCAATCTTGACCACAGATTTCTTGTCAGCATAATGTTCCAGTCACCACTAATGGAGTGTGGTGAGTAGGTTAAAAATCCAGTGTCATTTCTATGCTAGAGTAACTATTTATTCAAACATTTATATTGTTCGCAAAAAATATGTTCAGTAATTTTCAAAGTAATCTCTGTTGGATTCACGAAATCGTGGTTGAAATAACTTTTTGATATTATTGGCCTATACTCACCCCAGATGATTACAACACAGAAGAATCTGACAACTTCCAGAATGCTAAGTAGCGCTTTTCAATTTTACTGAACAAAGTTTCTCTCTTTGTCAAACAGATTGCATTTAGCAAATGCTTCATTGCCATGCCATTAATTATTTAAAATCACAGTATTTTCTCAATTATAAGATTGGAAAGTCTGGGTTGGGTTGTATCTCTATGACAAAATAACTAGTTAACATTCACAAGGCTCTGGGTTTGATTCCCAGAACTACAAGAAAAAAAAAATAAAAGTCTTAAATGTCTCAATATCTGTAAGAAATTACCTAGTACTTTAAATAGCGTCCTTGACTTATCAGTCTCTATCTAGATAAACATACATATACATTAAACATATTTATATATATTATATGCATGTGTATATTCTGAAAAACTCCATATTTCACATATTTAATTTGATCAATTATTCACTTTTCTTTTGCTTCATTCTTTTGATAGATGCTGTACTAAAAGAGAGGTGCTAGGATTTTCAGGAGAAAAATTTTGCTTCATAATTTTATAAGCTATTATCACCTCATGATAACAAGGAATGACTCTTTGATCCAAGCACATTTACAGACTGATCAAATTCATCATTAGTGAAAGAGAGGGTCTGAACATGTTGGTAAAATGTCACTGTAGATTTAATGATCACTATGAAAAGTTGCAGAAGGATTCAAAGGGAAACTTTCCCATGATAAATTACTAAAATCTTCATGTCACAATATGAAGGCAAGGTTCTTTGTAGACTAGGTACTGCTTTCTGAGACCGCTTATTAACTTGAAAAACAGTTCTTTAAATCATAAGTTGAATAATAAAAATAACAATTTTAAAAACTCATTGGTTTAGAATACAAGAACTTTAAAAGAAAGACTTATGCCATTGAATATGCAGTACAGAACAATTTCAATGGATCAAAGATTTCCCTCCTGTCAACTGTTGGTAGTCAGACAATGTCCCTGCCACTAAATTCTAGTGGCCTTTGATATTTTTTCTGGCCCAATAATTTTGCATTGTTTAGAATACCATATGAATGGAATCATGGTACACTTAAACATGGTATTGAGACTGGCTTACCCACTCAGCATAATGTCTTTGAGACTTATCTATGTTTTTGTATGTACCAATAGTTTTATTGCTGGGCAATATTTTATTATATGGTCTGTTTTAGCTTTTTCATTGCTGTGACTAAAAGACCTGACAAGAACAATTTTAGAGGGAAAAAAAGATTATTTGGCACTTACAGTTTCAGAGGTCTCAGCCCACAGATGGCAGACTCCATTGCTCTGGGTCCAAGGTGAGGCAGAATATCATGGCAGAAGAGTATGGCATAGGAAGGCAGCTCAGGAAAGAGCAATCAGGAAGCAGAGAGAGTTCTGCTTACCAGAGACAAAATATATACCCCAAAGATATACCCCTAATGACCTACCTTCTGCAGTCACACCCCAATTGCCTACAGTTAATGACCATTAATCCATAACAGATTAATCCACTGGTTAGATTAAGGATCTCATGACCCAATCATTTTCCCTCTGCAAATTCTTGCATCATTTAAAACATGAGCTTTAGAGGGTCATCTCATATCTAAACCATAACATGGACAAACAATAGTTTATCAATCAAGGATCTGAAGCAAAACAGTCCTCAATGATGGGGGTCCTGTTCACTATATCAATCTGAGTGTGATGTTCCTACAAAAGTTTCTTAATGGGAAACAATAAGGATATGGACTGTTCTTGTATCTTCATTCATAATACGCAGAAAAATAAATAAATTACTTGAAAGCATCTGACTTTAAAAAAGACTAAGAAAGGGGCTGGGGATGTGGCTCGAGCGGTAGCATGCTCGCCTGGCATGTGTGAGGCCCGGGTTCAAACCTCAGCACCACATACAAACAAAGATGTTGTGTCCGCCGAAAACTAAAAAATAAATATTAAAAAATTATCTTTCTCTCTCTTAAAAAAAAGACTAAGAAAGATTTTACATATAGTAGACAATACATAATAATCTTATAAATGGAATCAATGCAGATGATCCCATCAATAAATGGAATCTTAAGAAAACATATTTAAATTAGCTATTTGAATCAGTTTTTAATTAAAAGTAAACATGTTCTATAGATAAATAAAGAACAGATTAAAGTAATAAAAAGTATAAGTAATTTAGGCCTGCAGATACATACTACCCCTGAATGTATACTGATATTTAATAGCACAACTTCATTCCACGTAGTACATATAAAATTATTCAAAAGTATTTTTGTTGGGGTTACCAGGGATTGAACTTGGGGGCACTAGCCCACTAAGCCACATTCCCAGTCCTATTCTGTATTTTATTTAGAGACAGAGTATCACTGAGTTGCATAGCGCCTCACTTTTGCTGAGGCTGGCTTCGAACACTTGATCTTCCTGTCTTAGCTTCCCAAGCTGCTGGGATTACAGACGTGCATCACCGTGCCCTGCTGCTCAAAAGTATTTTACTATAAATTGGCATATATTGGTCTCCTTGAAAATTTAAAGATGCTCAAATAATTTAAATTGAAAAGAATCAACAGGGCTATTTTCTCTTATAAAACATTGTTTAGCTTTATTGGATAAAATTGGCATAGAATATACTGTATATATTGAAAATGTACAATTTGAAAGGCTCAAAAATATATATACACATATGGAACTATCTCTGCAATCAGGAGAAAGAACAAATCCATCAATCCAAACTTTCTGCAAACATTTTTTTAAAACTGGGTATTAAATCCAGGGGTGCTTTACTACTGAGCTACTTACCCAGCCCTTTAAGTTTTGTTTTGTGGCAGGGCTTTCCAAATTGCTAAGGGTCTCCTAAATTCTTAAAGCTGGCCTCAAACCTACAATCTTCCCTCAGTCTCCTGAGTTTCTGGGATTACAGGTGTGCTCCACTATGCCTGGCTCCCCATAGCTTTTATATACCACTTCTTTGCCACCTCAGTCTTTATCACATTTGAAGACTGATCTCTTTGTCTCACTATATAATACTTTTAATATTATAATATATATATATAAAATGATATAAGGTCTAGGCTTTTTTGTGTGGTTTCCTGCACGCATCATACTTATTTTAAAATAAGTATTGTTTCCTTTGCAGATTTTTTCCTTTTTGAATATTTATTTTTTAGTTGTAGGTGAACACAATACCTTTATTTTATTTATATGTGGTGCTGAGGATCAAGCCCAGTGCCTCACGCATACTACGCAAGCATTCTTCCTCTGAGCTACAATCCCAGCCCCAGATTTTTTTCCTTTTATTGCTGAAGAACATTACATGGATATATAACAATTTGTTTATCACTCACCTGTTGATGGATGTTTGACTTGTTTTTCCAAGTGATTATGTCAGTTGCTTCATTTCTCTGTCAATGCTTTTTTTTCTACACACACACACACACACACACACACACACACACACACAATGCTTACAATGCTTTATCTAAGTGTACCAATAATATTTTCTTTTTTTGTTGAATTGCTTTTGGGGGGAAATCATTTGACTATATTTACCATATATATAGCTGTTAGTTTTTCCAGTGCTCTTCACTTTTTGTGTCAATCAAGAGCAATCAAGATTTCTCTGCAGCATCATTTTTTCCACTTCCCAAAGCTCTCCCTTATGCACTGGCTGTAGTGAGAGAGGACATGCTGGTGATGACTACCTCCTTCTACTGTGTGTGTAAACAGGTCTGGATTTTCCCTCTTAAAAGACACTTTTGGGTATGGAATTTCAGGTTGATCACTTCCACTTAGATGTTACCCATGGTCTTTGGGCTTGCATTGGTTTCCATCAGAAGTATGTTTCCTTCTTATCTTTCTTAATTCATAGGTGACATTTGTCCTTTATCACTACTTCTCAGAAATTTGATTATGATTTATTTTGGTGAATTTTTCTTAATTTTTTCCCTTGAGCTTCATTAAGCTTCTTAAATTTGCAGGCTTTGAGCTTACTTGAAAATTGAGAATTTTTTTTAAAGAGAAAGAGAGAGAGGGGGAGAGAGAGAGAGAGAGAATTTTTTAATGTTTATTTTTTAGTTTTCGGCGGACACAACATCTTTGTTTGTATATGGTGCTGAGGTTTGAACCCGGGTCTCATGCATGCCAGGCGAGTGCACTACCACTTGAGCCACATCCCCAGCCCAAGAGAAAAATTTTATTCATGTTTTTCTTCACATTTTCCCCCTAGGCCCTTTATTATGCTTTCAGGGATTCTATTTATCTGTGCTGTGTTGCTTGAAATTGTCCCACTTCTCACCTATGCTCTCTTCATTATTATAAATTATTCTTTCACATGCTCCATGTAGGGTAGAAAATTTTATTGCTATATCTTCATAATTAGCTAGTGTTTTTATTCATAGTTTCTATTGCTTTGTTCAAATTTGCTATTCTTTTTTTCTGCTGAGTATTAATGTAATATTAATCCCATTGACTGTATGTGTGTGTGTGTGTGTGTGTGTGTGTGTGTATCTTAGGCATTATAGTTTTTCCTCTTTTTAATTAAATATTTTTGCATATCTTCCAATCTCTACTGAACATGTTTTTCAACATGTTCTATCTTTTTAAATGCATGAAACATAGTTAAATAATTGTTTTATTGGTTCTTCTACTAATTATATCATCTTCGTAATTTCTGTGTTAGCTTTGATTGCTTAATTTTTATTTTTATTATATTGGACCTTGTGAATTTTTCATTTTCATCCACTGCTGAATGTTTCATATTTTTATAAATATTCTTTATCTTTGTTCTGTGATGATGTTATATTACTGGGAAAAGTCTGATATTTTCAAGGCTTGCTTTAAGCTTGTTAGGACTGAAGCAGCATTAAGTGTTAGGACTAATTTTTCTAACTATTAAGGCATATGCTTGTGAGCACACTGTATAATATCCTTTGAATTGTGAGTTATTGTTTTTAAAATTCTGACTGATGAACACAAATTATACTTGGCTCTATATAATCTCTAGGAATTGTTTCCCCTGCTCTTTCCAAATAATTCTTTCTCCAACTTTGAGTGGTTTCCTCAACTTCATGTGCTGATCAGTACTAAGCTGAGTACTCAGGAGCACCCTGTGCAGATGTCTGGATCTCCAACTCCATTTCTTCTCTTCAGGGAGAGCATATCATAGGGCTCTGCTTAAGTTCCCACTTCATGTTTGTGGCATCTCTAGGCCTGCTGGGACAATCGTCGGATTTAACTTATTATCACTCCTGGCTCAAGAGTCATTTTACTACCTGATGCTAAGTATCTGAAAATTGTGATATATCATGTCTTCTTTCTAAGTTGATTCAGGTGGAGTGTAAACACAGTGCTTGTGCCTCTATGCTGATCTCATTCAAAATTCCATACAAGCATTTGATATATGATATAGTATTTTTTTCTTAGTGAGTAAATATATTACCAAATATTTCTAAAAGGAGAAAAACTTTTCCTGGGAAAGAATTTGTTAGGTGGTACAGCACTTGAGGTCTACTCCAAATATTTAAGATTTTAGGTAGAAATTTTTGTGATCTAATTCAATTTATACCCAGAGGACTAAAATTAGGTCATTTATTTTTCCCTTTGGAGTCAGTGCTTAAATCTTCAGAAGTTAAATTTCAGTATGAGAATATTTCTGACATTCAACAATACACAAGAATCAGAATAAAGGGTATATTTAATAAAATTGGTTTAATTACTTAGGAAAGCTCCTCCCTGATACTTAAAATAATTTATATATTATTTAAAGTAATAATTTTTTAATTAACTGAAATTAGCATGCCAAACCACTGACATTAACTAATAACTGCTAAATAACTAGAAGATAATTTACATATTTTATTTTAGTTAATTAGTGTATATCATTAGTGTAAAGTATTGCCTCAAACATTTCCCAGAAACCTAGTATGTGTTAATTATGTAAAGCATAGATTTTAAGTAATTAATATGTATCCATTACTGTATCACATGCAAAGAATGCATTAGAACACTAGTCAGGCATTGCTGGGGCACAGAACATTGAGTCAGAGGCTTCTATTCATTTACTTTTAGATAATATTTACAAATTACAGTTATCAATGACTTTTGGCAATTATTATCATTGTTATAAGAAGCTTCTTTCTTAAATGCCTTTCTTCAAACCATCTCAAATTCTGATTTCCAGAAGGGAGTGGGTGAAAATATAATTCTGCTGAGGAGGCAAAAACACATTCAACACAATTTTGTTTGGGCCTGGGGCATGTACTGCCTTTGCTCAAGTTTGATGCAACTTTCAGACTTCTCTTTCTAGAGTTTCTCTTATCTCTTTGACTAATAACAAATTCTTCATCAGATCTGCTGTGTTGTTTTTTTTTTTTTTTTTTTGTCTAAACCTTAATTCATTCCCTCACTTCAGTCAGGTGTCTTAGTTAACGTGATTTGGTGTTTGAATGAAAGAAATTAAACAATGTTAACAGAAAGGGAAAATTTTGTTAAAAGAGTTGTTTTATTTTCTTTTTTTATTATCTACACATGACAGTACAATGATCTTGACAATTCATACATTTGAATCAAATGGGGTATAATTTCTAATTTTTCCGATTGTACAGGTTGCAGAATCACATTGGTCATACAGTTACCTATATACGTACAGCAATAATAATGTCTATTTTATTCTGCTGAGTTGTTTTTTTTTTAAATGTGACCCACAGGAAGAAAATGCAGTTTCTTTAGCAAACAAATAATATCAGAAATTAGAAAACTTCCAGAAAGCAAGGCAGCTGCTGTGGTTTCAGTGTCCTCTAAAGGATCATGTGTTCAGATTGGTTCCCAGTCTGTGGTGTTATTGGGAGGTGGTGTAACTTCTAAAGGAAGAGGCTAGTGTGAGGTCTTCTGTTCACTGTGGGCATGCCCAAGAAGGGGATATGGAGACCCAAGCTCCTTCTTTTTCTGCTTTGTTCTTCATGTCCTGCTGTTAAGTGGCAGGTAGACATGAGCAGTAGGGACATGGCATTAAATGGTCAATTCTATAGACTGACTATTTGCTAACTCTCTGCATGACTCTTTGAAGCACACAAGGCCATTCTGACCCAGCTGTGGTTTAAAAAGAGAACAGTAGATTCCAATCCTTGACTAACAGGTTTGCTATTTTCAGGATTGTTCTTCCTTCTTAGGGTTGAACAATGTAGGTCCAAAAACAACTCCATTGATTGAAAAAACTCAAGTCACCCTGCTTCAGCCTGGACCATATGAAAGAGGATCTTTGTGACAATTACATAAAACAAAATGACCAAGAGTTGCTTTTAGGTAGAAACATGTGTAATAGGGACTTAAAAATCTGATGATATAGTTCTCCCATCCGTCAAAAATTAAGAGGTAGCAGGATTCTCCAGAAATCTTTCCTCCCACCTCAATTAAACTGAACTCACAAAGAAGTCAGTTCTCAATTTTCTCTCTGAGAGAACCCATTCTCTCTCTTGTGGTTATCCCCCCAACTTTCTCCTCCCCTTTCTATTAAACGTCATTATACTTACTACTAAGTCTTGCAAAATTCTCTCATGTAAAGACACAAGAGATGAGAGTGCACAGTATATCCAGTTAAATCTTATGTCAGATATCATCTTATTTCCATTATCATTGCTGTGAGGTGAGCAGTTGGTTCCACCATGAGCTTACCACAAGGCTGCTCTACCTTGCCACAGGCCCCAAATCAACAGGGTCAATCAGTCATAGACTTAAATGTTCAAAACTGTGAGACAAAATCAATCTCTTCTCTTTATATGTTGATGTGTTTCAGGTATTTGCTACAGTAACAGAACAGTAACTAACATGAAAGTTTTACTCTCAGTCTTTTCTTCTCCTAGCACATCAAATTTTTATAATTCACTTTGGAAATAGTTGACCATGATTCTTATAATTCCTGAATTTGCTTGTCCTAGATTTAGGCAATTTTCAGAGGCTAATTTGCATTTCTGAATATCAGTACCAAATTCTCCCAAATCATATACTGACTGGTCCACTTTGATATCAGATATCAACATCTGGTACAGGTACCTCATCAGAAGAGCAAGATCACAGAGAGTAAATTTGGCTTCCAGGGCTTGCAACTCATAGGTAGCAGAAACATATAAGTGATGGAAACATGAGGTTAAGGTATAATTCTATAGACTGGGCCTATGGTGCTGCTCCCCACAGGCTTTCTTTTAAAAAGCAAATTACCTGAGACCACTCTGGCTATGCCTGACTTAAGTCAAAATAATATGCTGTATTCCTCAGCAAGCAACCTGTTATCTGCAGCAGAAATGCATACCTGAAATGCCAATAAAATGAACACAGGTTACCCCAAAGCAAGGGGGTTTTGTAACCTTCACACAGACCAGATCCCAGAACTCAAGGAGATAAGAATAATTACTGCTAACCATAAAATATGTATGAACAGGATCTAATTAAAACAGGTCAGCATGGGCCAAAGTGACCTAGAGTTGTTATGCACAGCAGGGGAGTTGAAAGTCTGATATCATCCAGCTGTCAGACAAAAATCAAGAAGTGGAACTGAATGGGATTCTCTAGAAACTTCCATGGGTCCCCAGTAAAACAGGTCAGGAGGGTTGCACCATCCTTCTTCCTGAGAGGGCCCCTCCCTCCCCTAAGAATGACCCCTTTTGCTCTTTTCCTATCCCTTCTAATAAACTCATCCTGTGACTCTGCAACATGCCTGAAATTTTTCTGATGTGATTTCAAAAATTAGGGTGAAGAAGGGGCCTCTGCAACTGCCTTAGCTTCACAAAAGCCTTGTCCATATAACAATTACAATACTAAAATCTCCCCTCCATGGAGTAAGACCACATGAAAACTTGAAAGTCTGATGCAATTCCTACTGTCAGTCAAAAAGTTGAAAGGTGGACCTGGTGGCCCAGTCACTCCCTTTAGAGTGTCCAGTTTTCCCTTTTCCTTTCCCTTCTAATAAACTCTTGCCTGCAACAATGGACAACTTGCTTGAAATTCTTCAGGCAAAAATGCAAAAATGGGTAGATCTTACTCTGTAACATTACTATAGATCCTGCCAATTTAAATTATTTGACCATGGTGATCAAGAAAATCATAAATATGATTAAAATAAAAGTTAAAATGCTTTTTGAGAGGAAAAAACAGATTGGAATATCAGAAAACACAGATTCCACTTGAGAGTAAAAGAGTGCTTAACTGAAGAAATGTAGATCTGGGCTTTCATGAGACAGAAGTGTGTCCATGCAGCTTAGAGCATTGGTTGGAGAAGATAAGAGAACTAAGGCAAGTCTGGCTTTGGAAACTGATGTAAATCAGAATGGCCATGAATTTGATAAATTCATTGGAATTTCCAGGTCAGGAGGCAAGCTGATCATTATTTTTTTCCCCAAACTTGCAAGTTGTTTGATTCCAGAAAACTGTTCCCTCTGATGGAATCACTTCCCAGAATGATGTCCATGTGGCAATCTACCCCATCAGAAGGCTCAGGAAAGAATTTTTGCTTTTTCGACCACTCTGTAGCCATTTTGACATTCATTTCATCATTATGATGTCATTTCATCTACATAATTGCATTGTCTTGGAGTGCCAGAATAGTTCAGCTTGAATACCCAAGAAGGGCCAGAACATGGCAGCATCACAACAGATATTTGTTGAATGATTGAAAATCCTTAACGATTAACATTAAAGGGAACCAACTATGTACCAGTCCCAATGCTAAATACATTACATAAAATAAATTATTCAACCTTCTAACAATACTGTAAGGTAGACATAAAATTATTTCCATTTTATAGATGTGAAAACTGAGTCTCAGAGAAGGTTAAAGTAGCTTACAAAGCTTTTGCTTCCATTAAGAGGGATTTGAACCAATAGATCTCGCACCAGAAGCCAAATTGACATATAAAAAAGGACAGAATCTGTACCACATGACACCAGGCTTCCTGGGCATCCCAAGCATCTGTCTGAGTCCACTGGCTTTCCTCTCACTATATGCCTGTTCATCATTTTCTTCAGCATTTGGAAGCCTTGGTTCAAGTTACTACTGTGCATCTTCTTAAAAATGAGCCAAGTCAGAGAAAGTAAGCACTCATCAGAAAAAAACTGCAACTTTAACAGAACTTGACAGATTGGCATTCTTTGGTGAAACAGATTTGAGAAGGTGGACCATTGTACCTTTCATCAGTGTGAAGGAAAGCTTTGGTTTGGAAGTTGTTTTTTAAGAATTGTTTTTAATTGGCCAATACTTGTAGAGACTTATAGGCCAAGTCCTCTAAACATTTCTGCTCTTTATTACCATGGAAATTTAGCAAAGCCAATCATCAAGTCCTTTTATAATGAATAAAAGAAGGACATAAAAATCACAGCAGGGTGTTACAGGGTCCTGGAGTTGTGATTGGATGGAAGCCTTGTTGTCTGAAGTTGTCTCAGCACAAGCCTCAGAAGAATGAATAAGCTGTAAGCCTGCTGTGGGAGATGTCTTTGTAGAGTCTGAATGCTACCTGGAGGGAGTGAATGTAAATTGCCAGGTTACCAAAGCAATCAAAATTGTCTGATGGAAAGA
Source organism: Spermophilus citellus (assembly GCF_964194105.1). Lineage (NCBI taxonomy): Eukaryota > Metazoa > Chordata > Mammalia > Rodentia > Sciuridae > Spermophilus > Spermophilus citellus. The sequence continues at coordinate 52,561,543 of NC_138191.1, read as the reverse complement.
GCACACTATATATGGCAATAACAGTGCTCTTTGTTCCTTTAGAAGTAAATTATGAAAATTGTACTTCTCAAAAGATAAAAAGAAGCATGAGAGGGAGCAGTGAAGAATCAGCAGGGATCACAAATAGTTTTCCAGAGCCAACTGAGTTTAGAGTGTGTCAGGTAGAATATGAATTAGATAAATATCCTATTGTCCTTGAGTAAATTAGAATAGAAAATGCTATCTCCTTTTCAGGGTGAATTTTTGAGACAATGAGCATTTCTTGTTACCTGGTCAGTTGAGTAAACACAAGACAAATCCAAATACATCAAAGTGGTCTATGGCAAATGTTACTCCATTTCCTTATTCAATTTCTTTCCTTCCACAATCTTATTCTGATATTTTTGATGAATTAAGATATGGTAGATTTACGGAAACAATTTTTGTTAAAACTTATGTGTTTACGTGTGAGTGCATAGCTTTTGTTTTGTTTTCTTTTGATACGAGGAATTAAATCAAGGACCTGGCACATGCTAGACAAGTGCTATACCAGTGGGCTACACCCCAGTCCTAAATCTTGGTTTTAAAGAGAAATCTGAGATTTAATATAGGCAATGAAGTGAAATACTGACCTCAGGCAGCTGCCAATAGTTATTTTTCATCTTGAGCATGTATTTTTCCTTCCTATCAGTTATAACATTTGAGTTGCCACAGAAAAGCCTTTCATCTGCTTGTGTCCTTGAGCCCAGTGAATTAGGAGGTATCTGGCAATGTTCATCCTTGCTGTGAATGATTGTGGAGGTGATGATCATCACTGATCTGTAATCCTCACAACATGTAGTTCCTTTATTAGATCATTTCATACATATTTATGGTATAATGGAATTGGGGCCTAATGCTCAAAAATTAATATTATCTAGCAATTTAACCTGTTATGTATTAGTTAGTAATGAGCTATGGAATGAAAATAATAATATGAGTTCATGGGGTTTCTTTAATTGCCTTTAAGACTAATGAATAAACAAGTAATTTGTAGAAAAACAATAAGCAGAATAATCCAGAGGATAAACATGTGGAAACAAAGGGAGCCAATTAAGAAATGTGAAAAGCCCTATATGGTGGCAAATACCTATAATCTCAGAGACTCTGGAGGCTGAGGTAGGGGGATCAGAAATTCCAGGATAGCCTAAGCAACTTAAAGAGACCCTAATTAACTTAGCAAGGTCCTGTTTTAAAATTTTTTTAAAAGTAATAAAAAGGGATTGTGATATAGCACATGGTAAAACATCCCTGGGTTCATTCCTTAGAAGAAGAAGAAAGAAGAAAGAAGAAAGAAGAAAGAAGGAAGAAGAAGAAGAAGAAGAAGAAGAAGAAGAAGAAGAAGAAGAAGAAGAAGAAGAAGAAGAAGAAAAGGAATATGTCAAAAAGAAAAGACCAATAGGGCTAACTCCTAATGGGGTTAACTGGGATCATTGTAAAGTTAAAATTTATGGCCATAGTGTAACAGTGGTTCACTTCATGTTTTAAATATAACCCTCACTGCTCTAAAACAGACATGCTTTTTCTCTCCTTCCTAGTCTTTTCATCCCTATTCTCGCTTCCCTAACCTCTCCTCCCAAATCTCAGGAAACAGAATTCTTCCTGAATCACCTCTTTAAAAACCCTCTGCTCCCCCTTGTGGACAGAATCACAGCCTCTGGGACAGGATAACCTGTGTTTCTCTTTGCTAGCAAAGAAATAAATCTTCTGTTTCTTTTTTCTCAAAATCGTGTCCTCATTGTTGGATTGGCATCAGGGACAATGACTGAGTTAGCATTCAGTAACAAACTGGCAACCCAGATAGGACCTCAGAGCAGTCCCACTCCATCCTTCTTGGAAAGGCCTAGCCCTTCAAGAAATCCCATTTCCATGCTGAGGCTTCAAGGTGGCTGGTGAGCCTGTTGAGTAAGAGCCAACTGCTGGGGAGTTAGGAGACAGGTAGACAGGTGAGTCTGCTTAGGGTCAAACCAAAGGAGCTATTCCTAAGAGTAAAGAGAAGAACTGAGGGACTGTCCCAGTAACCGCTCAAACTCCTTTTACTTTAGTAACTCTGTTTCTTTCACTGAATGGTACAGGTTGCTCCTTCTTCATCCACTTAGGGAAGGAAGGGAGGAAGGAAAGAAGGAAAGAAAGAAGGAAGGAAGGAAGGAAGGAAGGAAGGAAGGAAGGAAGGAAGGAAGGAAGGAAGGAAGGAAGGAAAGAAGGAAGGAAGAAACTGAAGACAGTAAATCACAACAACCTTGGCCATCTGGCAAGTCCCCCAGTGTGCATGCTAAGACACTTGATTCCATACATCTAGTTTATCTTCATGGGAATATCTGGTCTCTCTTTGCAGGATTTAAAGGATTTAAATTCCTTCAACCTAGTGCTGGCAGTCCCAGCACTGTTTCTCTGTCAGGCAGCTGCTGATTGTTTTGCTATGGGCTAGGGGGAAAAAAAGAAAAAAAAATCACAGGAAAGCTTCCTAGGCTGTAGAAAAATGAGCAAAGTGGATCTGGCCTCTGCTCTATCGTCTACATTCTTTTGCTCATGGTAGGTGGAGGCTGATGGTCACAAAGGATGTGGGTTTCAGCACTGTTAGTTTTTGACCTAGGACAGGAGTGGTTTCCCATTTGATCAGGAGATATCCATCACTGGGACATAGCAATTCTTGCTATGAAAGGATTCCATCAAACTAAATTCATGGAGAGAGTGGCAGGATACACAACTGCATCCAGAAAAAACAAACAAACAAATAGAAACTAAAGCCAACCTGTGTTTTGTTGGCAGCCTCTGCAAAAGGATCTTCAAGGAAGCCTAAAGAAAAGGATGGAAAGTTCTGCCTTCATTGTATATCAATATGCCTAGTGTAAGAAAAATGCTCAAAAGGAATCTCGGGGTGTAATTGACAACAGGGAACTCACTTAATGTTGATGGCATTGTGATAATGATAAGGGAGATGGGTCAGGCTAAAATATATCCTGTGCTTCAATCCCTTGAGTGTAACCTGAGAGGAATAAAAAGATTAAGGCACATTTTTTTTATGTATGCCAGATTGTCTGATCCCCTAAGTAAGATGAAATTTTGTGTAAATTAAATGCACATATAACATTCATAAGGATTGTTTCAGAACATGAATTTAAGAAAGGGTCTGAAACTAGAAAAGATATATAAGAAAGTTATAGGCATGGAAAAGTATTTTAGTATGGAAAATTGGAAGGTAAAAGAAATGTTTCTGGATAAAAAAAGTATTTTGTATGGTAAAGAAATATTCTTGTGCAAAAGAGAGAACAAAAATAAGAATGTAAACAAGTTGTAGAACATCTAAGTAAGTTGCAGAAGGTCTATGAAAGATAAATCCTAAAAACATTGTGTATGCTATTAAATTGGCTATATTTAGCATATAGTTATTCAGATTGTAATGTACTAATATGAAGCAAAGTCTGAAACATTGATCTGTTCTTCTCTATCAAGGTAATTTTCTTATATCTGTTAGGTTTTATCACTTAGGGAAACTAAGTTAGGGTTTGTATCAGTTTTAAAGTCATCTAAATGATTACATCATAACTGGTTAAATAAACAAGTTATTTTAGGTTATAACAATATAGTTGATACCCAAAATATATGTGACATCCAAAATAAATACTCATTGTTTTGAGAACAATGTTTATCTTAGCCTTCTCTACATTTTATATAAAAGTTTGTAAATGAAAGCTTATGTGGTTTGACAAGCAAGGCAACTAATAAGTTTTCTGTGTTATATATTGTATTTGACATAGAAGGCTATACTTTCATTTTAATACCTGCCTTATATTTGTTTGCTTTGAATAAGTCTATTTCTGGGCTGGGGATGTGGCTGAAGCGGTAGCTGCGATTGCCTGGCATGCGTGCGGCCCGGGTTCAGTCCTCAGCACCACATACACACGAAGATGTTGTGTCCGCCGAAAACTAAAAAATAAATATTAAAAATTCTCTCTCTCTCTCTCTCTCTCTTTCTCTCTCTCCCTCTCTTTAAAAAAAATGAATAAGTCTATTTCTGATCATTAACACCGTTTCCTTAATGTATAAGACATATAAAACTGGGCTGGGGATGTGGCTCAAGCGGTAGCACTCGCCTGGCATGCCTGCAGCCCGGGTTGGATCCTCAGCACCACTGTTGTGTCCACTGAAAACTAAAAAATAAGTATTAAAAAAAATTCTCTCTCTCTCTCTTTCACACTCTCTCTTTTTAAAAAAAGACATATAAAACTATTCTTTGATATTTGCTAGTATTTATAACCCACACAGACCTGTGATTATTGTTATGGTACACTATGGATTTTGAATATTACTTTAAAAATTAAATTTAGCCCGTTTAAGGACATCTATATAATGATGACACTAATGATTACTGGTTTCTTTCTATATTAGATGTATTCATGATTTCAAGTATACAATCCTTTTAAAATGTAAAACTTGAGGAGAGCATTTCACTAAGTTGTTATTCTCCAAAGTAAAATTATCTGTAGCAATAGTCTCTTTCAGATTTTTATAGAAATAAAAAAAAAAATTGGTTGGTATTTATTTATGTCATTTCATTTTTTGTAACCAGATAAAGGTAACCTATTGTCAATAAGTTATATATACAATTTGTGTTCCTGTTTACACTCAATGGGAATTTAAATGTTTTTTGGAAGTCAATAAGGAGAGCCTGATTGTTCAAAGTTGACAATGTGGAATATAAAAATATTTTGCCGCTTTCCACAAAAGGCAAGAGCTATCTTAGCCTGTTTCATTATGTTTCAAATGTAATGTTATTTTGTGTTAACTGATATTCAGACTCAGGAAATAATACATGAAAACTCTGTAGAATACTTCTGAAAAATTGCAAAGATAAGCTTCAGAAATAAAACATTTTAAGTTTTGTCAAGACACCAGCCTCACTTGGATGATGGTTCAGCCTCTCTTCCTTTTCCATGCTAGGGTGGCTCCAAAGTAGGCTAGAATTAAAGTTGTGTTCAAAAGATAATTTGTTTAGTCAGCTTTTTTGCTGCTATGACTAAAGGATCTGATGATAACAACTATAGAGGAGGAAAGGTCTATTTGAGGGCTCACAGTTTCAGAGCTCCTAGTCCATAGAAGGCTGGTTCCATTTCCAGGGACTCAAGGTGAGTCTTAACATCATGGCAGAATGTGGGTGACAGAGGAATACAGCTCACATCACAGTGATCAGGAAGCAAAGAGAGAAAGACTTTGCTCTCCAGATGCAAATATATACTCCACAGTCATGCCCCCAATTAACCATTTCCTCCAGCCTCACCCCACCTGCCTTCAGTTCTCACTCAGTTAATCCGGTCAGGGATTGAGTCACTGATTAGGTTAAGACTCTCACAACCTGATCATTTCTCCTCTGAATCTTCTTGCATTGTCTCACACATGAGCTTCTGCGGGACACTTTATATCCAAACATAATTATAATTTTTGTTGTTATAAAGATTACTATGATCTCAAAAAAAAAAAGCAGGAGACATAATACAAAACTTAGGTAAAGATTTAGGCAAATTGTAAAAAAAAAAAAAAAAAAAAAAAAAATAGGCCTGTAAAAGAGTTTTAAAAGAAAGTAAAACTTGTATGTACTTGAGTTGATAAATATACAGGTCTTTGTAGAGGTCAAATAGATAGCAAAAATATGTTAGCATTAATTTTGTGTTTTCCTTGTAAAACTTTATAACTGTTGCCTGTTAGTTTTTTGCAGAAGTTCTACTTCTAATGGAATGACCTGAGTTAATTTAATTCCTTACCTACAGGACAGATAGGATATAATGTTGACATCTAGTACCAAATCCCAATTAAATGAAAGGGGTAGCTAGAAAATTATTAAAGTTATAACCTGTCACTCCCACTTTAAAGCTGGTGAAACTGGCCTCTTGGATATTTAAAACCAAAAAAAAAAAAACAAAAAACAAAAAACAATGGTTTTAAAGTCAAGAAAGTAAAAGTGTCAAGAAAAAAAAGCAGTCAATATTTCAACCCTTGTCCTCCAAGGTTAGTCAGGACCCTTCTGTGGTGAGTCACCTGACCTCCCAATCAGGGGGATCAAGAGGACCTTTGCACAGAAAGCCAATCAATGCACATTATGCAAAGAGGAGGGTCATTGGAGAGGGAACTGTACCTGATGCTTCCAAAGGAAGCCACATATGGTCAGCTATACCTGACCCATCCTGGCAAATGTTACAATTTTTAGAGGAAGGCTAGAAGAACTAAGAGCCTTTTCACCTGTTCCCAAGAGTGATCCCTGAGGAATCTCAGCTGACTCTAAGCATTGATAAGAACAAGATTAATTTGACCAACTTGGTCTTAAACACCTGGCAGGAGAATAGAGCCAAAGCAATCATACATGGACATTTTAAAGGAAAGACACTGGTTCTTTAAAGTATATATACTTGTATCAGTACTACCAAAAGTAAGTAAAGATAAAGGCTATAAAGGAAGGGTTCCTGTAGTGGAAGTGCCTAATAATAACTATCATAAAGAATTCTAGAGTCACAAGCTTGCCCTGAGTCAATTTGAGACTGATTTTATAGGTGTACAAATCTTCATTATCTGTTACATAGATAAACTAGATCTGTTTTTCACTGATATGACTATCTAGCCCCAATATTTATCCCTTAGATTGATCTAAAAGAAGCAATGTGGCACAGAAAAATCAGGTGACATAAGTGCCATTAATAAAAATTAAATGTTTTGTATGTTTCTAAGAACTCTGCTTTATTTCTAAAGCCTTAAATAGCTTCCACCCACAAATCAATGATATGTTGGGTCCACCCTGAGTTTTAAGGAGTTAACTGTCTTCATGGTTTTCAAAGACTGGCAAAAATACAGATTGCTTTTGTGCTAATTGTTTACAAAAAAGTAATGTTTTATTGTCTTATTTATTGTTGTCCTAGCATAATCCTCTATATTCCTTGTTTAGTCAACTGCCAACTGCCACCAGGGACCTCTGAACTGCCTTGATGCCGAACACCTTAACTGTCCATGCCCCATCTGTTAAGAGAACAAGGACTTTGAGATGGGTCACTTCACCCTATTTGCCCTCTTTTGGCACAAAGCAGCTTGACAATGCCATTTGAAAGAATTCCCCACGCAAAGACACTTCGCCGGGAGAATTCCAATTTTATTGCAAAAAGCTGTGTGCTTATATAGAACTAAAGGGGAGATGGTAGGGCTTAGATAAATGGCAGGCCACCTGTTTATTGGAAAGTTCTTCCAGATATCAGCTCCCGCGCCCAGGAATTAGTTATCATTGGGGCTAAGGTTCCCCGCCAGCGAGATTTGAAATTGGCGCTGGCAGGAGAGTTCACAAGGGTGGGAACTTTTTGCGCCACTGCAGAGAAGAAGAAGGTAGGAAGAAGAAGTCCTTAGGTGCCATGTTGGGGTTTTTTCTCTGGGGCACGGCTGCCGTTTATACTTTTCCCAACACCATTACCTATTTTTACATAGGAATGAAATGTAGAAATTGACAATGGGGATGTGTAATAGTGGTCCAATTCATGTTTTAACCATAGCCATCGCTGCTCTAAAATGCACATGCTCTTTCTCTTTTCCCTAATCCTTCCATCTCTGATCTTGCCTCCCTAATCTCTCCTTCTTAATCTCAAGAAACAGGATTCCTTTTGGATCACCTGTTTTAAAAACCTTCTGTTCCTCCTCAGGGTCAGAATCACAGCCTCTGAGACAGGAGATCTGTGTTTCTTCTTTGCTAGCAAAACAATAACACTTCGGTTTCCTTCTTCTCAAAACAGTGTCCTTGCTATTAGATTGTCATCACAGATAAGGATCAAGCTTTCAGTAAGTTTCTCAATGTTATTAGAAAGGAAATTTCTTTAGTAGTGCAGGTACACTAAGATGAATTTGCCTTGTCACTGACTTCAGCACCTCCTTAACACGGACTTGACCCAATGAACCCCCTCTGAATAGGAGGAATACCATGACAGTTCAGAAAAGACCAACTAGGGTCAAAAAACTCCCTCCTCAAGTTAAATGAGAAGTGAACCATCTGATTGGTAAAGACTGAAAAAGGTGGACTCCAGTTCTCCTGGGAAACATCATACAGCAATAAATTTTGATATAGCATTACTTTTCCATTGTCATTTTCTGTTTATAGATAAACCACTCTCCTTCTCATTTGACAGTGCTCCTTGCTTCTGCCTTACTTTCACTTGTAATGAAATTCTCTTGCGTGACTTTTCATGTCTGACTAAATGTTCTTTCATTGGGATATAGGAACTAAGGTGTGGGGCTTAAGTTCTCCATTTGTCTGTAAGGAACCCATATTGAAAATAATATAAAAGATGAGTTTTTAATTATTAATTTTAAAACACATATGTAATTAGGTATACATTTCTTGATTTGAGGATATCTCACATGAGAGTATGCTATATTATTAACATCACAGCAACATGATAAAATTTAAACGCCCATAACAGAACAAAAATTATGTAGGCATTGTATTCAGAAGCACAAGAAATGGAGCAAAAGGACAGTCAGTGTATATAAGTGATCAGGAAGATGGTGCTGATTCAAAAGGAAATAAAATGCTAATACCTCCTGAGCACTTCCCTTTCCTCTGACTATTGTCAAGATCACCTGACTCCAGGAAATTGTTTCTCCCAACAAGGAATTGTTAAAGAGTAAACCCTGGGTGGCTCCCTTCCTGTCTTCCTGGGCAGATTTGGAAAATAGTGAGAGGCACCCCCTGGATGGCTCTCTTCCTGCCTTTTTGGTTAAGTAGGCAGAATTGGAGGAGGGGACAAGAGAAGAAAGAAAACCTAAAATTTATAAAAGGGGTAAAAACACCCCCACTCCCTGGGACACCAGCTCTGGACTCCCTCCTCTCTAGAGAAGTCTCTTTCTTTCTCTCTCTCTGTTCTATTCATTAAATAAAACATTTTGCTCTTGTTTTGGCATTTCTTGGGTGTTCAGTCTTCAACGACAGGTGAACAGGACCCAATCCTGATTTTCAAATCTGGTTACACATATAAAGCATTAAGTAGTTAAAGAGTTGTTAACACAAAATATGATGCTTTTCTGAGATGAACCAGAAGCTTCATAAAAATGAAGAAAATAGAGTGGTAACATTCTAAATTGAAAATAAAATTTTTAAAAATGTAAGCAAGAAATATTCAGTGACTGTACTAAAAATATTTTCAATATTAGCTAAAATACTATCTAACATTTTCGATATTGGAATACTATCAAATACTGAAAATATTCCTTACCATTATTTAAAGTTAATTCTGTAGGCTTGAAATTTTTATCTTAAATTCTCTATCCTTTTTTTTCCTATTTATTAACTGATTGAGTATTGATATTTCCTTGGAAACAACACCTTGATACATTATGTTCTCTTTACATACCATATCACTTGATAGTCAGAATTTTATGAATATGAAACTTCTTTAATAATTTATCTTTCTATGTGGTTTCCCTATCTCCAGCCTTCTCTCTCTCTCTCTCTCTCTCTCTCTCTCTCTCTCTCTCTCTCTCTGTAATTTTTTTCTGGAATACTAATCACCAGTTTAACTTTTAAAAAATACCTTGCCCATAAAGTTATTTTCATTAAAAAGACTATACCTAATGGTTTCTATTGCTGTTCAGAGAGGAAATGATGATTCATTCACACTGAAGTTGCATAACCTATGAAACTTTAAGATCCACTTCTCCCAACAGAAACATTTAATAAACTACCTGATTATTCTCTTTCCTGTTTTATTTCCACACTAGATAAACATTCTTTCCTTTGTTCTCTTTTTCTGATGGTAAAACAAACTAGAATGATCTTTCTTCCCTCTCTCCAAAATACATTCTTTGTAGCCTTTAAAGAAAACCTTCTTAATAAAACCTACATAGTCTACTTTCATACAGTAAGCTTTCTTCCAATTTCCATGTTTATGTAAGCTTCATAAAATATTGTAAAAGAGTTATAATAACCTGCTTATGAGACAATCTCAATGTAAGAAGGATAGGACTTCTATTTGTTTTGAGGTTCTCAAAATTTATCATTGTTTTAGGTTTGAATAGGGTTTCAGTAATAGTTACAAATGGACCAAGAGAAATCAGAGGAGTTGTCTCTTTTTCTGTCTTGTTTAATAGAATATATAGTTAAGTATGACTATTTTTACAATCTTAACTATAATTACTTGCTAATGACCACAATGAATACCTGAGTGTGACTACTAAAATAAGGCAATCAAATATGAAACAAAATTTATAAAAAGAAAAATTTCATAAGCTTTGAGATATTAATATTTTTTTCTGTTTAATTAGAGAAATAAAAAGTAGAATACTTTGGTTGCAAATGTCAAAACAGAGAAGGTAAAAGACATATTGTGCTTATTAATTTCTTTATTCTTTAGGCAATTTCTCCTTCAAAATGTCTAAAAGCAGATGTTGGCTAAGTCATGAAGTAGAATAAAAGTGATATCAAAATAGAATACAAGAAATCCATTTAACGGAATAAAAGTGATATCAAAATAGAGTACAAGAGAATCCATAAAATTAGTAGCTCTTGAACTGTTCTTTCATATTTTTTTTGTCTCAAAGGTACAGAAATTATTTTCTAAAATGTTTGTGATAGGTACTTCGAATAATGTAATGTCAAGAAAGTCTACAATATAGTGATGAAATGGAGTAAGAGACAAGAGATAAGAGAAAAGCGACTTCTGGTGGTTGTAAATCCTGTGCTCCAAAGAGTATTAGTGAGTATGAATTTATCAGTCATAAAGCTATTTATAATCAAATATCACCAAATGTTATTTTCCAACTTGTGGTCTAACACAATTGTCAACAGATCATAAACTTGTACCCAAATTTTCACTTTTTGTGTCTTATTCTTAACAGGATGGTGTTTTAATCAGTTTTTCATCATTGGGAACAAAAGACCTGACAAGAACATATTGGAGAGAAAGTTTATTTAGGGCTCACAGTTTCAGAGGTTTCAGTCCATAGACAGCCATCTCCACTGCTCTCAGTTCAAAGGGAGGCAGAACATCATGGTGACGGGGCATGGTGGAGATAAGCAGCTCCGGGCATGTCATCCAGAAAGCAGAGAGAGCTCTTCTCTCAAGGGACAAAATATAAACCTAAAGGAACCCCACTCCCTGCAAGTGACCTAGTTTTTCCAGCCACACCCTACATTCATACAGTTAAAGCTCTTATTACCTAATTATTTCACCTCTGAAAATTTTAACATTGTTTCACACATGAGTTTTCAGGGTACACATCATATCTAAACTATAACAAATGAATATTTGAATATTAATAAATAATAAAAAAGACAATAACAATAAGAAATAAATTGGTAAAAGGGGAGACAATAAAGGAAGCAGAAGAAAATTTCAAATAAAACCTTCTTTTAAAAATATTATATCCATTAATCAAGGGGAAAAGCAGGATGATCAGGGATTGAGACAGAACTCACTTCTTAGATATTAAAATTTCATAGCTGATTTATTTTTTAAAATTCAGTGAGAATGTTGAAGGATAAATTCAGAAAATCTTCCAGTAAATAAGAGTGAACAAAAAACAACAAATAATATTGAACATGTTTATGTGTGTTTGTTGTTTGTGTGTGGCATTTGGTCCTGTACACACACATTTATATATATATAATTTCTCCCCGTGTGTGTGTGTGTGTGTGTGTGTGTGTGTGTGTGTATGAGAGAGAAAGAGAGGCAGAGACAGAGACAGAGACAGAGAGAGACAGAAAGAAAGAGAGCGAGCTATGTCTATCTCTAATATGTGTGATATTCAAGGAGTCCAACATCTAAACCCTAAGAGTTCCAGACAGAGAAAAGAGAAAGATGAGGAAGCGATCAATAATTGTGAAAAATTGGAGAATAAAACACTCAGTACTGAAATAGATGGTCTCCATTGTAGAAAGATCTTGCCCAAGCGCCCCCAAATTTAGAGAAAATATTCAAACAAGGTACGTGATTGTGATTGTCAAATTTGCAATATCAGTGGTAAAGAGTTTCTTAAAACTTCTTGAGATTCAGAAGCGCATCTGAGTTGAAGAGCAGTTGCTGGCTACAAGAAAACGAAATTATACTTTGTGAATGGAATTATTTTTAACACAGAATTCCATATCCAGCCAATCTATTAATTCAATGTTTACAGAATAGGAAAACTTTTAGATTTTCCAAGTGTCCCATAGTTTGAAGAATAATATGCCTCCCACAGATTATCCATGTCGTAATCCCTTGAATTTGTGAATGTATTAGTATAAATGACAAAGGGAAACTAAGGTTGCAGATGGAGTGAAGTCTACTATCAAACTGAACTTTCAATAGGGAGATTGTCCTTGGTTATTCAGGTGGGACCGATGTAGTAACAAGGGTCCTTAAAAGTGGAAGTGGGAGTCTGAAGAGGAGATCAGAGTGATGATACTGGGTGAGAGCTGCACCCATCACTGAGGGCTTTGCAGAGGGAGGAGGAGGTACCTGGCAAACAATGAGCAGTCCCTAGAAACTGGAACAGACAGGAAAGGTATTCTCCCCTGGAGAAAGAAAGGCAACCTTGATTTTAGCCTGATGTGATCTGAGTCAGACTGCATATCTATAGAACTGCCAGATGATAAGGTTGTGTTGTTTTAAGCAACAGAAACTGAATAATTTATAACAGAAACAATAGAAAATGAATCCATATATATTTCACAATCTACTGGAAGATTTTCTCTTTGAATGTGGGAGAATGAACCAAGAACAGGACACCTGAGATCAAGGGAACAAGTAATAACAACACAGGACAAAGTCCCTAGACCCATGCCGTAGACCAGACTTACAGAGTGAAGAGAACATTGTGTAACAAGAGAGTAAATACACCTGGGGAGGTTTCAGCAGGAAAAGAAACACACACACACACACATACACACACACACACATACACACACACACACACCAAAAAAAATAGATGTTTTATACATTTGATCACATAGAAAAATGTAGTGAATTTTTTTTTCTTTTTTGGTAGCAGGGATTGAACCCAGGGGTGCATAACCAGGAGCCACATCCCCAGCCATTTCATTTTTTATTTTGAGACAGGGTCTCCCTAAATTGCTGAGGCTGGCTTTGAACTCATGATCCTCCTTCCTCAGGCTCCCTAGCCACTGGAATTACAGACATACATCACCATGCCTGGTTTATAGTAAGATATTTTTAACAGAACTACAGAGTTATGTGTCCAGTTAGTCAAATATATTTTACAACTAAGCAAATAAGATAATGAAGCCACCTTTAACTCCAAGAAAACCAAACAGTTGTAAAAGAAAGGAAATGCACCCTTAGAATACCATATCTGAATAGAAGTTACATGGTCATAATAACAACAAAAACATTGTGTATAGATTTTGTCAAAAGTCATGATACATCCATTGTCAGAGAAGGACTAGGAGGGAAAAGGAGTAGGGATTATAAAAGCTAAAGTCTTCATTCTCTTACAAAGGGGTCCATAGATGGTATCTAAAATGTATACATCACAGCACAGCATTATATACATGTTATGTGATGAAAGAGGTTAAAAAGTTACTTGGTAGGAGGAAAACACACAATTAGTAGACTGCAAGTATTTGTGAATTTCTAAAACTTTTTGACCTTTCAAACTATGTCAATGTATTGATTAACAACAAAAAATGAATTTAAAAAAGAACAATTATGGTGATTTGTATGCCACAGTATTAATGGACACTACCTATGAGTGGCAACATTATAAAGAAAATTATTCTACTTGCTACTAACAGACACTGTCTTCATTCTCTGCTTTCTTTTTCTCCATAACACCAATCACAATTGATGCCCTAAATAGTTGACTCAATTATTTGTTCACTGCTTTCTATATTTGCTGGAATATAACATCAATGAGTAAAAGAGTGATTATCTATTTTCATCATCACTGCCTTTCCAGTGCCAAAACAATCCCTGCTACACAGAAATCATTCAATAAATAGAAACAAATCGATGAAAATTTAAAAACATTATGATGATATCTATTTTTAAGCTTTAAAATATTTCCTATTTTAAAATCGGGGCGGGGGAATACATTGAAAGTCATTTTCTTTTTCTGTTTTAAATTTATTTTGCAGTACTGAGGATTGAGCCCAGGGCCTTGTGCATGCTAGGCAACTGCTCTACCACTGAGCTACACCCCAGTCCTATTTTGTTTTTAAAGAAAAAGAAATAGTACTAAGAATAGAGGGGTGATGCTGAGGCTGAATCCGGTTGCTGGTTTTATCTTGTTGTTTTGAGAGAGGGAAGCTGCAGCAAAGGGCAGCAAGCAGGCAAAACTGCATGGGACTGTTGAAACCCTGGAGCTATATAAACATAAAGGTGCAGGACACCAGGTCAGTGTCATCTTACAGTCTTAGTTATCTTATCAAGTAAAATCAGTTAAGGTCTCCACACATCTAGACACAATTCCTTAAAAACAAAGTGCCTACGGTTTTTATTTTTTTTTAATTTTTTTTTTTTTATTTTTAGGAAGATCCTTCAGAATCTACTCAAGGAAGATTTGAAGCCAGCTTCTCAAGAATGGGCACTTGCAGAAGCCAGCTTCTCCAGTCAGTTACTTTTGTGGCTGTCACAAGCTCAAAATCTCCAGTGTGGAACATGATAACACCCCCCCAAAAAAGTGAACTTGTAATCCAAGATGACAATCTGTGCCAAAGAACCCTAAAATTATGATTGATACCACTTCTGACCATCCAAGCAACAAGCAGCTTCTCCTCTCTCCCTTCCTGGCCTCCTTGACACTTGGCCTCAAAAATAAAGCTTTCTCTTTTGTAAAACCCTGGTGCCTCACTATTGGCTTCTATGTTCATTGGGCAGGGAGCCCATGCTGGGTATGAATTGGATGGGGTGGGTTGTGAAGGGCTGTGACAGTGACTGGGAGACCAGTGTCTGAGACTGGGATCCCTGATGACTTCGTGGCTGTGGCATACTTGGTGACTGGGAAAGTTTCTGTGCAAAGGCATAGGATGCCTGGTTGCTATGGAGATGTACTCCATCCTAGAGTCTTATCAGCCTCTACCTTATAACAGCAGCTCCTGGGAATGAAGGAACTTCCTTGCTAAGATAACCACAATGTTTCACCTGTTCTGCTGCTCCTGAATCTGCTCGAAAATTAGTAATTTTAAACAATGGACTTTCTTGAGAGCTGCACAATTCTCCTAACATTGGACATTGCAACTGTAGAATGTAACTGAGAAAATAGTTGCATACTGTTGCTAACTCTGTAACTTTCATGAATACAAAGAATATGAATACAAAGAATAATGCTTGCATAGTCTTTAATCTGGTTTAGAGACATATATAATAAAGATTGCTGGTATAATTCTTTAGACCTGCTTCTCCATCAGAGAGCAGTGCTCCATCCCACCCCAGCTTTATCTTTAAGATTGGGGTAAAAATGGGAGTTCATAACCCACTTGAATCATAATGTGAAATATGATATGTCAAGGACTATGTAATGTTTTGAACAACCAACAATAAAAAAAAAAAAAGATCTGTGTGTATTGACACTTTCTTTCTTCCAATCTCCCATCACCCCTCAGGGGAACCTGCTAGTTTGGCCGCACTTCTGACCATCCAAGGTAGTAGAATGAAACAGACATTATTACTTTATGTATATAGGCGACTGTATAACCAATATGATTCTACAATATGTATACTCAGAAAAATGAGAAATTATATCCCATCTATGTATATCAAAGTAAATAAGTGCATTCTACTGTTATGTATAACTAATTAAATAAAAATTTATTTGTGGTGAAACAGGAGAGAACAGACATGCTGTTTATTTATTTATTTTCTCCCTTAGCTAGGCAAAGTTAAATACATAGGTGAAGGCTAATGCAAAAGTTTATAATCTGCTTCCTAGTTTATTGGGTTCAGGCACAAGTTAATATCACCTAAAATAAATTGATAGACAATAATCTCAGTTCATACATTAACACCAGTTAAAATAGCACCTAATAGTTAACAAACTTAGTCATCATTCATCCTTCCCCATTTCTGTCCCAGCTATTTTTCTCTCTCTGTCTAGATTCCTGGATTCACTCCACAAATAATTTAGCAAATGTCCCCAATTCACCCTAAAGCATTTTTCCAATTGTTATAATCCTTCTAAAAACATCCACCGGCTCCCCAAATACCAGAATTGTTTCAGTTTAAAGAACAATGGGATTTGGCATTACAGGTTGTAATTTATCCCGCTGTGCTCCAGTTCTCCTGCTCTATCTAATCTTGAGAACTTTAAATAGCACAAATCTCTCATAGCTATTCTCCCTATGGCCAGCTCTATTCAGCTACCTAGTAGCTTCTACCTATTTTGCTTGTATACAGATTGACTTTCCAAATTCCTTCCACTGTTATGACCTTTGTTTTCCACTGCATGAAAGAAAAATTGGTAGAAACAGCAATGATAGTTATCTTATAACTCAATTGTAAAGAAAGTGTTTCCTATAGTATGTTTGTCAGTTTATTTACTTTTAGATGAAAGTTGCTCATACTTAGGCTAAAGACCTTTATTACAAATACTAAAAATAGTTCATTCAATCTAACTTGTAGATTTTTACTGCACTTAAAAAATCTAATAAAAGGGTTTTACCTCTTATAGTCTTAAAGCATTTAAACACATTTTAAATAATGTCAAAGTTTGATTCGTATCACTCTCCCTTCCCTCCTGTCCTGAAAAGCTTGCCTATCAGTTCATAAGATTGCCTTGGATCATTTTATAGAACAATACTAGAAAGCTATTGCAGCAATCAAACAAGAAGAAAACTCTGTTATGGTTTGAATCTGAGTTGTTCCCTGACAGCACATGTGTTGGCTTGGTTCCCAAGGCAACAGTATTCAGAGGTGGGGCCTTTGGAAGGTGGTTGGCTCATGAGGGCTCTGACCTCATCAATGGATTTTTTTCCCTTAATGATTTCACAGCACAGTGGGTTTGGGGTTAGGGGTTTTGTTATAAAAACGAGTTCTCTCACTTTGTTTTGTAGTCATAATGAAGTAATTAGCTTTGCTCCACCATGTCCTCATGCCATGATATTCTGCCTCTCCATATTCCCTGTTGGGTGCAGAGCAGGCTGAACTGTGTTGTCTGCAGGGCAGGCTGAACAGATGTTGGCTGCAAGATAGCCCACACACTCAAAGCCCCTCTATCTGGTCCTTTATCACCTGTTTGTGTCAAGTCCCGCTCAAGGCTGAGCACTCAACCCCACTGGGGCCAACAAGGCAGCTTGCAGACCCAGAGGCCCCATTAGATTTGGGCTATAAAAACTCCCTCCTGCCAGGCCCCTCTCTTTCTTGCTCTCTCTCTCTTGCTCTCTCTCTCTTGCTCTTTATCTTTCTTGCGCGCGCTCTCCATCTCTCTCTTGCTCTTGCTCTCTCCCTGTTCATCTCTTCTCTTCTTTCTTTCTCTCTCTTTCCTTCCTTCTTTTCTCTTTGTTGCACTGCTGCAATAAAGATCTTTTGGTTGCTCCGAGTGTTGTGGTCACTTTCCTTTCATTCCCAGAAACAATAAAGCCTGTTTATCATAGACCGAAGTCCCTGTAACCATGAGCCAAAAGTTAATCACTCCTCCTTAAATTGATTTTCTCAGGCATTTTGTCACAGCTTCAGGGCTTGCTGGTTAATTTAGGGTCAGTTACATGAACCAATAAAATCAAGTCAACACTACTAAGTTCTAGAATAGTTCTAGAATAGGCTAAGAAATACTGGAATATGGAAGAGCTTGTAGAAAGAGTGGTAGGTATTAAAAAATGGAGGTATATACAAAGAGATGCATCCAGGAGGCAATAAAAATACAACTTTAGATCTAAAAAGACCTTTCTGCATGATGCAAATATACTATCTGTGTTCATAATCACTGTGACCAAGAAACAATTCAGATTAAAATAAGCCCATGATACTATAGGTTTCTTTTTTTTTTATTGGTTGTTCACAACATTACAAAGCTCTTGACATATCATATTTCATACATTAGATTGAAGTGGGTTATGAACCCCCAATTTTACCCCAAATGCAGATTGCAAAATCACGTCGGTTACACATCCAAAATTTTACATAATGCCCTATTAGTAGGTTTCTATAGATTTAATGTGTAGAGGGGAATAGTTGGAGTAGATATTGAAGGTACGCTATTCTATTATTCTAATACTACTTTTTCTATTGAATAATACATATTGGAATGGTGAAATTCCAGAGTTTTCTTACCTCTACAAAGATGAAGCAGGGGAAAATGGTGTTGCTCCTACACTCTTGGCTCTGGGGATTTGGAAGCATGTTTTCCTGTTGGCATAGGAAAAAAAGAATACAATGATTGTGAAATCCAGCTTGTATGTAGCCACATGCTCCATGGAGGCTCAATACATTCTCATTACAAATCTAACCTTGTCTTTACCAGGAACTAACATTCCTACATTCTGAGTTACCCTTTGGAATGTCAGAATATCTGTATCTTCCACTTGTATTGCATCTAGCATCCACAGAGATGCTTCCTCTTTAAATGCTGCCTCTGACTTGAGAAATTATCAAACGTTTCCACTTCATCCTAGTGCAGGCACGAATACCTAATATTTGACTGAACCTGTTGGAGAGACAGGAATTATGATTGGGAAGGTTGTGTTAGATTTCCCTGGGCACCATGGCTACACCATCGCCTGCAGCTCCGTGCCTGCTTTTTCTACAATACTTCCACAATATTAAACATTTCCTTAGATGGCCTCTTATCAGTAAACTTGTCAATAATCCCTCCAAATGTACTCCTCTCCCTAAGAATATGTTGGAGAAGGAAGATTCTTTTTTAATTCCGAGTTCTGCAGAAGCTTAAATTCCAAAGAGGTTGAAAATTATTGTTACTATACTATTTGGAAATTTTAGAGTGAAATTTTCTTAATAAGAAAACCACTTTATTAGATAGATATACATGCATGGGTTAAGACAGTGAAATAATCTCATCAAAATTATCAATTAACATTTTGAGATTGATCCTCATTAAAGAAAAAAAAAACATAATACTTAAATCTATTTCAGATAGCCAAGTAGGCAAAAAAACAGAAGAACTTCGTCTAAATCAGATGTTATACTGAATTACCAGCAGAGAATGGTGTTTAAAAATAAATTTGTACCTACCACTCATTAAAGCAGAAAAAAATATGAAACGTCAAAATGGAAAAACAATTTAAATTCCTTCATAGATGAAAGTGAAGTGATGAAAAGTATAATTTTTTCCCTATAATGCTGTATCATGACCAGGCCCCAAAGTTGTGTTGTATATTCTAAGTTCAATTACTGTAAGCATTTGAGATCAGCCTGCCTACTGAGAGGAGCAAACCACAGCTCTGCCCCCATAGTTCAGTAACTTTCAGTAGAATGTTTCACTTGAGAGGAAATCTGAAATTGTTCATGAAAATTGTGTTGCTATCATGGGTTAGATCTTTATTGCTCTTTAGGGACGGTATATGTTCTGCAATGAACAGGACAGCTCTACACACTGAAGAATTGTTCTTGCTTCCTGTTCCATTTTCTAATGTCCCACTGGCTTATACTCACCTTAAACATATGAATAATAGTTCACTTATGATAAAAAGGAAAGATAATAAGGAAAGAATAATAATTCAGTTATGATAATAAGGAAAGAACCCCAGTAATTTAAGAGAAGGTTTTTGTGGTCATGAAACTTAAATGGAATAAAGACAATGTTTCACAATTATAAACATTGTGTTTACATGGAACATTATGTTCCCCGAATATAATATGCCCACCCACACTTAGTTAAAAAGGTTTTCATTGCATATGCAGCAACTGCAGTTACTGCAAAAGCAAATTGGTAAGATTAAGGAACACCTTAAATCTTTATTTTAAATCTTTATTTTTAGCACTTAGCATTGTGCTAAATATAAATATTTAAATCTTTCAAATGATTTAGAACCAAATAAAACGTTGTTATTGCAGACTCATGGCATGCCTGAGCTTTTGAATTTCATGAATGACATTCATTGTAAAACATTTAATATTTCTACACACACACACACACACAAACACACAAACACACACAGACATATTCTTCAATTTTAGCATAATGGTTAAAAAATCTATGTAATGAAATTATATGTTCAAATTGTTTATTTGTTTTGGGGGTATACATAGTTTTAATTTTCCTCCTTCATCAGAGTCTTGGAAAGAAATGGTAATGCTGAAGGGATGGGGTAATGGAAAGCAGAGTGCAGTCTCATTGTTTGAAAGAGGGTGGACAGAGCTGACCCAAGAGAATATCTGGTCTTTGAGATTTTGTGCAGGGGAGATGTGAAAGAGGTAGAGGGTTTTCTAAACTTCTTTGTGAAGAACTTTCATATAAGTCCTGGGAGAAAACCAGACTTGACTGTGAATTAGTTCTGCCATAAAAAAATTACTTCTAATTGATGGTGATGAAAAACAAATGAAATGAGATCTCCCAAAATGTAAGGTAAGCATATGGGGAGAGAACCTGATAACCAGAACTCCTTGCTTCAGCTGTGCAGGATGTGACCCTTAGCACCTGCTACACTGCAGTAGGATCAACCAGTGTTCCCCGGGGCAGTCCCTGCCACACTAGCCTCCCTCCTTTCTAAATATAAAATATATGAGATTTAAAAATGTATAATGAGAGAGTGGGAAAAATAAAATGTAATCTGTACTAAACTGGAGGGACACTAATGAGTAATATGATGATAGTATATTGCAAACATCATTTCAAATAGTTTTAGGTTTTGGTAGAGAGGAACATAGTTCTCCTTTTGAAATGAAGACATTACTTTTACTGCTTTTGGTTCTCTCCCTGGGAGAGCTAACGCAATGGTAGTAAAGAGTTTTAGATGAGTTTTGTATACTAATTTGTCATACTGCTTATAGAACTAGTGGATTTGGCTTTTGTAAATAATTCTGTACAGGTTACAACTTGAGACTAACAATTGAAAACTAAATGGAATGGTAGCATAGTAGCAGTGAATGAGTTAACTATAAATGAAAGGTCTGTATACAATGATTTAGAATCAAAAAATATGTTTGCTCTTTTACATAGGCAAAGATAAATCCTCAGCTATATCTGGTTTTCTTGAAGAACTTTTGAGAAATGTCTTCTGCCTATATATTTAATGTATTCTATCATATGTACCTATGGCTAAAGTCTAAATGACCTTGTCCTTGAATTTCAATTGCTATTGAATCTGAGTGTTTTTTTTTTATTTATTTAAAATTTTTTATTTGTTCTTTTTAGTGAGAGTAGAATGTATTTGACATCTAAAATATATATGAAGTATAACTTCCCATTTTTCATAGTTATACATGATGCAGAGTTATAGTGGTCAGGTATGCATATATGAACATAGGAAAGTTATGGCCAATTCATTCTACAGTCTTTCCTATTCCAATTCCCCCTCCTTTCTCTTCATGCCCTTTTGTCTAATGCAATGAACTCCTATTCTTCCATGCCCTCCCACCTTATTGTGTGTTAGCATCCACATATCAGAGAGAACATTCAGCCTTCATTCTTTTGAATTGGCTTATTTCACTTCATTTTCATACATTTATTGACAAATGCTATAATTTCATTCTTATTTATGGCTGAGTAATATTATATTGTGTATATTTTCTTTAACAATTAATCTGTTGAAGGGCACCTAGTTTGGTTCCATAGCTTAGCTATGTGAATTGAGTGGCTATAAACATTGATGTGGCCACATCACTATAGTATGCTGATGTTACATCTTTTGGGTATATGCCAAGGAGTGGGATAAATGGGTCAAATGGTGGTTCCATTTCAAATTTTCTGAGGAATCTCCAAACTCTTCCCACAGTGGTTGCACCAATTTGCAGTTCCACCAGTGTACCTTTTTTCTCACATCCTCACCAACATTTATTGTTATTTGCATTCTTGATAATTGCCATTCTGACTGAAGTGAGATGAAATCTCAGTGTAGTTTTTTAATTTGCATTTCTCTAATTGCTAGAGATGCTAAACATTTTTTGATATATTTGTTGAATATTCATATTTCTTCTTCTTCTTGAAGTATCTGCTCAGTTCCTTTGCCCATTTATTAATTGGGTTATTTGGGTTTTGGGGGTGTTAAGTTTTTTGAGTTCTTTATATATCTTGAAGATTAGTGTTCTATCTGTGGTTCAGGGAGCAAAGATTTTCTCCCATTCTGTAGGTTCAGTAGTGTATTAATTAGTCTCCATGTATTACAGTAGCTTCTATTTTTTATCTTATTTTATTTTAATTCATTTCTAATTTAATTCCATTAGGATCTGATAGAATGCAAGGTAATATCTCCATTTTTTGTGATTGCTAATAGTAGATTTGTGGCCTGAGTTATGGTCTATTTTAGAAACAGATCCATGTGCTATTGAGAAGAGAGTCTATTCAGTCATTGATGGATAAAATATTCTGTATATATCTATTAAGCCTAAATTATTAATTGCATTTTTTAGTTCTATAGCTTCTTTATTTAGTTTTGTTTTTCATTTTTTTTTTTTTTGAGGATGTCTCCAATGGTGAGAGAGGTGTGTTAAAGTCATCCATTATTATTGTGTTTTGGTCTATTTGATTCTTGAAATTGAGAAGTTTTTTTTTTTAAATGTACATAGATGCTCCATTGTTTAGGGCATAAATATTTATGATTGTTATGTCTTGTTGATATATGATTCCTTTAAGCAGTATAAAATGTCCTTCTCTCTCCATTCTGATTAACTTTGGCTTGATGTCTACTTTATCTGCTATGAGGATAGAAAACCCTGCTTGTTTACAAGACCCGTGTGAATGATGTTTTTTCCCATCCTTTTACTTTCAGTTTGTGAATGTCTTGGTCTATGAGGTGAGTCTCTTGGAGACACCATATTTAGTTGGATCTCATGTTTTAATCCAATCTGCCAGTCTTTTGGTTGATGAGATTAGGACATTTATATTCAATATTATTATTGAGATATGATTTTATTCCCTGTCATTATTATTTCTTTTGGGTTTTTAATTTGAATTAGTTTCTCCTTTCATTGAATATTTATCTAGGTTAGTTCCACCCTTTGCTGGTTTCCACTTATGTCTTTAATTTCCTCTTCATGGAATATTTTGTTGACTGTGTATTGCAATTCAGGCTTTCTAGTTGTGAATTCTTTTACCTTTTATTTATCAAGGAAGATTTTTATTTCATCATCAAATCTGAAGCTTAGTTTTGCTGGGTACAATATTCTTGGATTGCATCTATTTTCTTTCAGAGCTTGGTATATTTTATTCCAAGATGAGAAATCAATGAATATTTTCTACAAATCTAATTTATCACTGAGAAATAAAATATAGAAAGAACCTTTTAAAATTAAAAGTAATAGGGCTGGGGTGGTGGCTCAGTGGCAGAGTGCTTGCCTTGCACATGTGAGGCGCTGGGTTTGATCCTCAGCACCACATAAAAATAAATAGATAAAGTAAAGATATTGTGTCATTATATAAATAAAATTTTTTTAAAGAATTAAAAGTAACATTAAAAATCATTTGCTATCAGCATCAATAAGACTATTAATGTTCTATTTTCATAAACTCTAGAAGTTTGCAAAAAGGTTTACAATTTCAATGGTGAATAGGGACAGAAAAGAGTGATGGAGAATGTGATGATTATAAGGGAGGAGGAGAAAAGAAATAAATAAAAACTTAAAGGAAGAGTGAAAAAGATAAGAGAGATTGGCTGTCCATAGAAGAAAAGAGAGAAAGAGAATCAAGGGAAACAAATAAGTGAGGAAAAAAATTTATATATATATATAATAAAAAATTTTAAAATAATAAATAAAAATAATAAAATACAAAATATACTAATTAAGTACCCTAATCCTCAAAAATCTGATCCATGAAAAATAACTGGTTTTAAAAATAATAGAAATGAGGAAAAAAGATGAATATGTATAAATGTCCATGAACAATTAATTCACGATTAAACAGAAAAATATAAGATCTTGATGAAAAGTAAAATAATAGTTTCCACAGGAGTTCAAAATATTCTCAGCTTCCCTTTTCAGCAGTGTCGGTTGAAGTATGATGCTTGCTTCACCCTCAGGGTGGAGTTACTGAAGTGAGATATTTAATCCCATAGACAGAACTCCTGGAGGTGGGGTTTAGGCTCAGGTAGACTCCAGGCTCTTTGCTGAATGCCAATTGGTCTGGAGATTTTAAATCAAACACTTCAGGGCCCAGCAATTTCTGGTCCATGCTAGAAGACTGTACCCAAGGGATCTCTGGTGTTTCCCTGGTGTGATGGAGGAGCCAAATTTTTAGTCCACTATGTCACCTATGGACTGCATGTTTTCTGGTCATTGGGTTCAGTCTCCAAACTCAATCTCTCCTGACCCACCCTTTTGAATTCCTGATCAGGCTCATCTCTCCCTACCAGTCCTGCATGCAGCTGGATTGGAGCAGGAGGTCGAAAGCTGGGTAGGTTTCCACCACCAGTTGTCCCCTGTGTAAATTTTTCTCTACATTTGATTTTCTCCTAGGTCACTTAGGCACCTTCTATGTCATGCAGTGTAGGCTTGCCAGACCTATATTTCAGGCCAGACTTGGGTTTGCCAGGAATTATTTCCCTCAACTGCCAGCCCTGTGCCATGGCTGCAACTGTCCTCCACAAGCAACTGGAGAGACGGGGCTTCTTTCCTGCACACGGATATTGTGCAGTGTGCCTTTCAGTTTAGTTGGGCAGTGTCTTTGATCTCTAGACTCTCCATAGCCATACATGCTTCAGGCCTCCTACAGATGCAGGTTCCTAAAATTCCCTTATTGCTCCATCATGCTTGTGGAGACTGCTCTGACTAGTGTCTCTGGCTGTAGCAGTGGCTATAGCACTGGGATTTCTTACTTATTTAATTATGTCCCACCTCTTAACTCCCTGATCTGTTTGAATGTCCAGTATTAAATTCCAGTAAAGTCCTCCCTACCTTTTTTTTCACCCACCTTGCTGAGAAGCTGCCTACCTGCTTTCTTGGTTTCATGCCATGGAGCCTCCAGGAAAGCAACCTTCTTTATTCTGCTTTCTTGAAAAAACCTTGAGTGTTTCTTAACAGTACATATGTTTGTCAATTTTAGACATGTTCACAAATTCTTTGAGGCTCCTCCTTTCAATAAGGGAAGGTTGCTTCCCCTTGTCTTAAGCATATGGTGGTCTTGATGACTCACTTCTGATGACAGGAAAATAGAAGAAGAGATGGTGACCTTGGAAGCTAGGTCATAAAAAGTGCTGTGGCTCCACTTGTTCCTGGGTTGCTGGATCTGGAATAAGTTGTCTCCCACACTGTGAGGAGAGACTCTTGTGGCCAGGACGTTTGGCATCCTGCCAAAAGCCAGTGAGGAACCTAGGCCTCCTGCATATAGTCATTTGATTAAAGAGTCTTGGAAACAAATCCTTCATCCACAGCCAAACCTTCAGATAACTGCAGTTCCTGCCAATTCCTGATAGCAACAACAAGACAGATTTTGAGCCAGAACCTCCCAACTAAATCATTCCCATATTCCTAGTCCACAAAATTTTAAGACTGTATTGTTTTAAGCCATCAAATTTGGGGGTAATTTTTTTTTTGTACTGAATATTGAATCCAGAGGGACTTTACCACTGAGCTACATCTCCAGGCCTTTTCAATTTTTATCTTAAAATAGAGTCTCACTAAGATGCCTAGGGCCTGGCTAAGTTTCTGAGGCTGGTGTCCAACTTTAAATCCTCCTGTCTCAGCCACCCAAGTCATTGGGATTACAGGAGTGCACCACTGCCCCCAGCTCAAAGTAATTTTTTTACACAGAAACATACTACAATAATTATCAACTGTGATTCATTGGCATATTAGATAATGAAAGTAGTGATGAATATTTTTTTGTGAAGAAATAAATATCCACCCCAGTAAGAATATATAACAGTAAAATTTAATGGAATAAAATCATAGAGAAGACAATTTTAGAAGTGGTTATTCAGTTTTATTTATTTATTTTTCTCATAATCCACTCTAGAGTTCACCCATCGGTGTAGACATTGTCATGTCTCTTCTGACCCTTCTAGTATGGTTTCAGATTTGTGCCATGAATGCCAAACTGGTCCACAAAAATCAACTTAGGTGTTAGTATCTCAGATACATTTCAGATTCAATCATTATATAATTATGCAGATTTGGGGGCTAACTGAAATCTGGTAAAAAGGTTTTTTATGAGAAAATGTTATTAGATGGGGTGGTTTTAAGAACTGTAATTAGCCGTATAATTTTGAAAAAATTTCTATATGCTATAAAATAGATTGAAAAGACGAACAAATTACTCAAACTATTCAAATACAAAGTATTTTGGAAGTGTCCCCTCACCTCTCAGGGGAAATTAATTTTTTTTCACATGTAAACTAATACCCAGAAAAATATACTTAATTCGCCTATGGCATAACTGTGACAAATTCAAATTCTAGAGTCATTTTCCCTTATAAGTACAAATGGAATGCTAATTAATGTTACTATTAGTCTCAGAAAAACACAATTAGGAAGGTAAATCTGCTGCTTTTTTAATCCTTCAAATCAAATAATGCATCCCATTAGAAATGACTCAGGGAAGATTAGAGATTTGGCTTAATTTCACTACAGCAATTCATCATTAATGCAAAATAATTGAGAAGAGACTGGACATTATTACAATTTTGTAATATTATTGTGTTCTAAAAGTATACATAGAAAAAAGTCACATAATATTTTCAAGAAAAAGTTAATATAATTGTGTGCACCAAAGCTATTCTCTAATTGCCAAAGACCCCTATCATATTCTACATTTTATTAGCAATTATGTATTGTTTTAATACCCTATTCTGTATTAATTGATTTTCATTAAGTTTTCCTTTGTGCCTCAAGTACTGCATAAATATGAAGAAACCTTCTTCAAGAAAATAACTGCATTGACTATTGATTGCAGCTTCTGTTGAAGAATCTCACAAAAAGATGAAAATCTTCAATAACTCCAATAACCTTGTGTGCTCTAGGGTACTGCCTAATGGGTTATGTCTAATTTCAGAGAATATTTGGCTACATAATCCTTTTACCAGCTTCCAACAATTTAGGCATTTATGGGCAGGATAGTGTACTCACCAAATTTATATGTTGAGGCTCTAAACTCCACTCTCTCAATTTGGGACTGTATTTGGAAACAATGTCTTGTATATGCTGCATTGGTTTTCTTAAAGAGAGAGGAGTTACATATATAAAATGGTTTATTTTCATCAAGCTCTTCATCTTGATTTTTAAATCACAAGGTTTCTAAAGTTTTTAAATATGAGTGTCAGCTTTCTAGAAGGTGAGAGAGTAACATAAAATGCTACTGGTTTCATGGTGAGTTCTAAAATATGCCAAAGTGTTTAAACTTGACCATCTCAAGAAATGACAATTCTGTTGCTAATGCATCAATTTAAAGCTCTTGTATTAGATTATTGAAATCATAGCAGCTTAAACAACAACAACAAAAAGAATTATATTTTTTCTTTAAGTAATAGTCTGGAGCTGATAAGGCAGCAACTCTGGGCTGAAGATCAGCCTCCTCTGTCATGTTACTCTTCCATCCCAGGCCAGTAGGTTTATTTTTTATCATGTCTGCATTTGGGGGACAGGAAGAAAGATAGGGTTGGACAGGGTTAGACATAGTTTTTAAGAAAATGTGCACATCACCTCCAGATGGCCAGGATATAATCAGAAGTCCAGAACTGGTAACATGGAAGGTTGAGAAATTTGCCTCTCTAAAACTTCTGTTTAGAGATGGAAGAAGCTGGGAATGAATGCTATCTGCCACCTAACAGAATACGTGAATTTTTTTTTTCTTTCACAAATCTTAATTTCAGACCTGGGAATTCAACAAACACCATTTTGAAAACTCAAACCATGTCTTTAGGCTTTGTGTGAAACTGAATAGCCTACTCTGAAAAGTGGAACAGTGTGGCTGATACCAGCAGGGTACAGACATTGGGTGCTTTCCAGTGAATCAGAAAGTCTTGCTGCAATTTTAGAGCTGTGGTCACAAAAGTGCTGCTGTAGCATTTTTTTTTTCCTCAATAGAAGAGAAATTGTGAGGTATACTTAGACTACATCACTTTGTAGAGGGGAATAAAAAGGCACCGAAAGGCTGTTCCTTGTCCTTTGAACTTTGTTCTGGTGTAAATTAGACTCGTCCTATACCCTCTGTCAGTTTGTTCATATGGCAGTCTAAATATACAATTATGAAAATAGTCCTAATTTCTATTTTATCAGTTGAAAGAACATTTTTTTCTGAATGTAAAAGCATGTATTATTTTTTATAAATGCACATAAAGAAGAAAATAAAAATACTGCATAGCTTTATCATCCAAAGGTAAATCCTGTTATTATTTTAGTATATATTGTTCCAGGCTTCATCAAAGCCTATAGATTATAAATTAGTAAATTATTTGTAGAATCTCTTAAGTATATGTCATTTGGCAACTACGACATTATTTAGGGTTCTAAGGGAAACTCTATGCATGGCCTTCTTAGTCTTCTTTTAGTGTTCTGTCACAATTTTATCTTAATTATTACATGATTATATACCACCTGAGTTTGAGGATGCTTAAGACTTTGATGACTTTGCTTATGTATTTGTGGTGAGTTCAATACATAAATTAGAATCTGTGTAAAGATTTGCTTTCCCCAAAGGTTCTAATTTACAGTAGCTAAGAAAGGGTCTTTTGGTACAGCAACTCTGAGTCTTACTCTGTTGGGTTTGAGTGCCAGGCTGTTCACCTGCTGGCTCACACACAATCCTTTTATTATCTGTATAGCAATAGTTCCCCTGGCTTACTCAACAGTCCCTCAATAATCCCTCTGGCAAGGAATTTTGTTCTATGCTTTTTGGCAGGAAAGGCAGATCTTTATTAGCAACTTCATTGAAAAAATCTCCATGCAGTTGGAAACTTAGTGAAGATGTTACTGAGAAATTTTATGCACATTCTTGTGTAAGTATCATTTTGCTAATATTGTAAAACTTCTTCAGTGAGGCCTGTCTCATTTTCTTTTTTCATTCAGTGTTGCCGTTGAAAACACATTGTCATTGTATTTCTCAGTTCTCTGTAGATAGTCAACTTTATTCTAAAATGCTTCCATAACTTTTGGGATATTCTCTTTATTCCTGTTTTTTTTTTTTAAAAAAAACCACTTAGGATTATGTACCTAAGTGTGGGCCTTTTAAAAATATATTTCTTGTTACTTTTATTCTTGAGACTTGTGTTTTTCCTTATCTTTTGTAAATTCTTGCATTATTTCTTGGACGAATGTCTATCCTATATTATTGCTGTTTTTTTTTTCCTGAAAAATTTTTTTTAATGTGAGTTTGGGTCAGAATTTTTATCTTGTAGAAACATTTTGTATTGTAAGTTTCTTAAGCAACATTAATTGTCATCACCAAATATAAAGTAATTGTTTGCTACAACTATATGATCTTATGGCTAAAATTGGCTAAGAGTCAATCTTCAGTACATTAAAATAAGTCAGGATTTCATAAATTATTGCTTAAGTAAATATAAGTAGGCCTAAATAACTTTTAAAAGGCCAGAAAACTTGAAATATGAACAATTAAAAATCACAGTTGAGGTCATAAGCAGCAGAATTGAAGCTATAGAAAGCCAACTCAATGACTGAGGAAAAAAACTTGACATGCTTTCTTAGAACAGAAAAGTAAAAAAAAATCAGAGATAAAATATATACATAGAGCACTACAATATTTATTGAAAGTTTTTTTCAAGGAAGAAATGAATTAAAGTTCAGGACACAAATCTCTCTTTTTAGATGAAATTTTCCCTACAAGTTGGTATAAAATACAGCCAACTCTGCTACTTCTTGAATGAAAACACAGTCATTACTCTGTCTTTTTGGCTTTCCTCTAGTGCCTAGCTACAGAGTAGACTCCAAGCATGAGATTGAGGTGAGAGAGCCCATGGGGCATTGCTTGGCATAGGAAGACCTGAAAGGGGAAAGCTAGAACAGCTCACCAGAGAGAGGAGACCAGCACTGCTTTCTTTTCTCATTGGCATGTGTATTCTAGACTCCTTCTTCTTTGCTATTGAAGAGGTAAGATGCAAGACCAGGGGAGAGGAAACCAGATCATTGGCTTATCAGAGGTCTACACTACACTAGGCAAAAGATTTCTTCATGTGATGGTTAGTAACTCCTCAGAGAACTAGAATGACATAGGAGTAAGAGACTAAATTTAAGTAGTAGTAGAGAAATTTAAGTGTTTCTTTGCCAATAGTGTTCCCTATGGATGGCCCACCTCTTCGTGAAACTTGTAAGAGTGTAGGTGGGGGCTGAAGCCTATGTGTGCTTGTTCAGGATCTTGGGCTCCTTTGAGGACTCTTTTCTCATGCATTATCTATTGCTTCCTTTTTAAGTGCTAGTTAAATAGTGAGTGAATAGAGAAGACCACCTTGGGTTGACATTTAATTGGTAAATTTTCACTAGAGAGGCTGAGACTTCTTCCTGTCTATTCTCTGGAAATATGGAAATCTTTTCAGAAATTGCTCACCAGGATGAGCACAAGGAGTTTGGCACTTTTACATTTGTGAATATTTCACATTTCTTCTGTAGTGATTCTTTTTTATTCATTGGGAAGTCAATTCCACCATCTCCTCCCTCCGGATCTCTAACACCACAGTCACCATCAAGAATCCACCAAAGGCCTTAAACAGGGACATAAAACAGAGGGTGTCTCAGATATCACTCACAAATTACAAGATTGGTTCTTCTGCCTGACTAAATTCCGGAGACCGGGGTTTCTCAAATGTTCAAACCAGAACAAATTGGAGAACACAATAAAGATGTGTATAAGAGAGACAAGAGAAAAGCCACATGGATCCTGAGAGATCAATGCAACTATGATGCTCTATTTGGCCCCAAATGGAGTCTTAAAAGGGTATTGAATAAGAAAAAGAATCTGAATTGAGTGGAAGAAGAAAAAATTCTAAGGTTAGCTTCTGCTTCGGCTTGGTACTTTATTCCTCAAAAGGCTAGTAGGTAGAACACAAATCTTGTTATTATACTATTTTACAGGTGAAAGAAGTGAGTCTTAGGGTTACTTGCCCAACGTCAAACAGCTGGATATTGATCTGGTATTATAAATACCTAAGTCCATGTACTTGCTACTGTGCCATCAGTTCTCACAACTAAAATACAGTGTGGTAAGTGCGAGGATATAGGTAAGCCCAAGGATCTATGATTTCAAACAGACGATCAAGGGTAGGTCTTGAAATAGCTAACCAAGTCAGTGACATAAACTGAACACTCAGACTCTATTTGTGTTTCCTAGAGTAGTGACTGACACAAATAGAAGAGCATGAAATAAGTACAATTTAAAATAAAAAAAATATATGGAGCTGTATTCAGTAAAGCAAGCCATACAATCAAGAGACTCCTGTTTTTGGAGCGCTACCTAGATATAGACTGCTGATGGCATCTTTCTTTCCACAGAGTACAGGAAGAGAGGAAGGAGAGAAGGGCTGAGATGGCTGCGGCACAGGATGACACAGCACAACTGTCATTCATGAAATCAGGACAAGAGCACGACTGCCTGTAGGAAGCGTGAAGTATTGGTCCCGAACACACACTTCATGGTTTGTTTGAGTCTTTTTTTTTTTTTTAATTAAATGTTCCCAGATTGAGCAGGAAGTATTAGAGGATCCCGACAGGAGCCCAGCTGCTGCCTCCAGGGAGAGATGAAAAAGTGTTGTCAGCTGCTGGGAAACCTCATGCACTAGCTGATAGGTCAAGATCACAAGTGAACAAGTCCACCTCTGCCCCCACTCCCACCGGATGTCGTTTCATTGAGGTCTTAGCTTGTTACTGACCCAAATAAATGTACAAGAGACTCTTTTCTTCCTTTTCGCCTTTGTGTTTTATTCCCTGTCTTGCTTTAGTGTCTTATTAATCAGGTTTTCACAATGAAAGTGGATGATATGAAAATTCGACATACCCCAACATGTAATTATTCCATTTAACAATTCTCTTTATATATAAAGGCTTGTTTCATCTTCCTATTGGGGTCACCCATCTGGTTTCCCTGGTGAGAGTGAAACAGTTTTAACAAGTAGATTCCTTTTGGTCTAAGTAGATGCAAACCATGAAGAGAAAGCTCCTGCAGGGTTTCGTGCCCGCAGGAGCACTGAATGAATCCCAACCCTGACCCATAGTTCTCTAATAGATAGCAAAGTGTTCATAAATTCACTCCTCCCTTGAAGTACCTACACTGCAATCATTGTCCTCTATCCTTGATTACAGAAGGCCTTCTTCCTGTTTTAATTTGTTAACCATTGTGCTCATTTGGTCCCTAGGTTTTTCTTTTGTCAGATTTGGTGCTGTTTCCACAATTTCCATGTCATCTCTTATGCTTCTTGTTTAAAATAAACATGTTCGCTTCTATAGAATATACTAGTTGCACTGATATGGTTTTAAAAAACACACTTATAGGTAATTAAAAGATTTCTGATTTAGAAATCTCTTTTAAGAACCATAACTATCATAAGCACAAGTCCTAAGAAAGCATTCTATAAACATGGGTTGAAAGAAAGAAATGAAGCAGAAAAAAAATCCATTTTTCTTTATATTTTTTTTGTTAATCTATGATCTGTGTTTTCAAAACTTAACCCCTTGCAAATTCTATTCAAACAAAACCCACACAGCTGTTTATTTCTCTACATGACATCCCACCCTATCCAACTTAATGGAGAAAGGACATTAATATTTATCAGGCACCTACCAATGTCAGGCACCAAGCCAAGTAATTTTCACATGCTATATTTAAATCCACATAAAATTTCTTCTTTTAGAGATGACAAAATAGTGACTCAGAACGGTTAAAGTAAGATTTCCTTCTTCAGTTTTGTAGAAAATCACAAGACAGTATTGCTTCCAACTAAAAAGATGGATGGAATACAAAAATTATAGTTTTTTACATTCATCAGAGAGGTGAAGTGTACAAAAATATTAAAGGAACTAAATTTCAGAGCTCTCTCGCTAGGAGAGAAAGCGTCTTCTGCTACATCCCTAGAAAGTGGGAGAAGACACACAAGTGTCACACCGATGGTGAGATTTCTAGGGTCAGGGGAAACCACCAAACTTTTAAGGGTCACAGGGGCTGGCATGACAGATTACAGCCTCGAGGAGCTCCAGAAGCGGAGTGCATGTCCACCTGCCAAGTTTTTCCTAGATTAAAAGAAAAAAGAGAGAGATTTATGGAATGATAAAAGCCAGGAGTAACACTAGAATGCAGAGGAAGCCGTCTGGTGATGTGAATCATGGCACTATAAGCACTGAGACGTTAAGATTTTTTATTGGTACTTAAATCAACCAAGTACTGCTTGAAGAAAAGTCTTAATCAGGTCCTCAAATTATTTGAAATCATTGGTGCCCTGAAATCTACCCAAACGGTAACCCTCCCCAAATCAGGTTTAAGTACAGATTTTAGGAAAGATGCCCTTAATGGAGGTAAATATCATTTACTTCCGTCTGTGCTATTCTTTGATACCAATATCTAGAATATAGAAATATAAGACAAGCAAAAGAGGCATAAAAATGTGACCCATGGTCAAAAGAAAGAATGATCAATAGAAGCAGATTCAAAGATATCCCAGAGGTTAATTAACAGACAAAAATATTCAAAATAAGGTGCCAGGGTTACTCTAGCACTGAGCTATACCCCAAGATATAGCTAACTTGCTGATGCTGGCCTCAAACATGTGATCCTCCTGCCTCAGTATTCCTAGTCACTAGGATTATAGTTGTGTATTACTGTACCTGGTGCTTAAAATAAATATTGTAAATCTGTTAAAGTTTTTAGTGGAAAAGCTAGACAATAAGCATCAATAGATAGAAACTGTTGTCTAAAAATAACAATATGACAGGATGTGGTTATTGACCACTGTTAAGTTTTAGATCAAAGGGTAATAAGAATAGTGCCTATTTCATACATTGTAGTACAGATCAAATAATGAGATAGTGTGTATAAATTGCTTTGAGCAGTGCTTGATACACAATGAATTCAAAATAAATATTAGCTAGTATTGGTACTAAGAAATCCTAACCATATTTTCCAAAGAGGTTTTACAATGCAATTTTCAAATTAATTTTTAGTAAATATACAACGATTTATTTTATATTAAGTATTACTGGCAAGATCTGTCTGCAACTTTTCTTACAAATGGAATATATGTCATCACATAGAGAATGCCAGAACATGTTACCCCCAAGTATCTTTTTTTTTTTTTTTGCCTAAAGATTATTTTGAAGCCTCTAAAATAGAGAAATTGTCCTTTGGTAGGAGAAATTCCTAGCTATAAAGGAAATCTCTATTTGTAAGGGTGTCTCTCTCTCTCTCTCTCTCTCTCTCTCTCTCTCTCTCTCTCTCTATCTATCTACCAGGAAGAAAAGTATAACTAAGTTACAGGAAACTTATGAATGGAAATGGCTGCAACTTTAATCTGTATAACAATCCTTGGTCTTGTTTTACAGTGTCTTTCTTGGCTACCTCCCTATAACTTGCCTTCTGGTAGATACCATCTACCTAAACAAAAGTGTATTTAAACCTGAATTCTAGCCTTTCCTTTGAGATTTACTCATTTTCCTTAATATCTCCCAGGATATAAAAATTACACATGCTAATAAATTTCTGTTTGTTTTCTTCTTGTTAATTTTATAGATATAGATATATCTACACACACACTAACTTACTGCTGAATCATGGCCACTCCACTATTTAGTAATGATATCTAGGTCTTTCCTATCCTATTCATGGAAAGCTGGGGATTTCTATGTTGTCAGAATAATTTTTCCTTCAAACTTATGTGTGGAGAGCAGGCAGTGCCCTGCTCAGAGTTATTCATGATGTATAGAACAGTAGTTTTTAGACTGTATCTAAATCTGTGTTCTCAATTTTAGAAAGTCATAGTTTGCCATGAGCTATTGTCTATCATGAGCTTCAGTGCTGAGGTAGAATGACTTTATACCTCTTTTGTACAAGTGAACAGTCGTCTTCTGCCTGCCATAACCATAAGACACAAAGAGATAAATTAATTGTGCCAATAAAAATGACCACCTATGAACTTATCAAATTAATCAGAAACACACTGATGCATGAACATATCAAACTCATATGAGAAAAACCAGTGTGACTTTATTGAATACACCATATCACCAAATGAAGCAACCCTCCTACTGGAGGCCTACAAAAGGAAGAGTACCCCGAGACTGGACACCGCAGCTCCGTGACCCCTTCACTTGGGCACTGCTCATGAGCCTTGCACAGGAATATCACCTCAGGGACAAACGTCCACATCTCTGTCCCGGGATCATGGTTTCTCCAGTCCCTGATAGTCACACAAGGCCCACTCCAAGCCAATACTCTTAAACTGCCATCCATGCAGAACTTGGCCTAGAATGGATTTCTGTTTGCTGAGAGCTCTGTGCCTGGAATTCTTAGGCTAATTGGTAACATTTGACCACCTACAGTGATCCTATGCATTCCTATTTGCTTTCTGTCTTTGTTCTCAGTTCCGCCTCCTGAACCCCTGTGGCTCCTTAACACTTTCTTAGCCTTTTTGAAACACAACACACACACACACACACACACACACACACACATTTGTGCAAAGTACGATGAGTGACTTGAGTGTTACAGATATTAGAAATTAAGATTGGAATAAAAGAACCTGTATTTGCCCAGCTTATGACTGTCAGGAGGCCATAAGTATTCAGTGTACTTCCACTGATGAAAGTGGTGTAGCTTGTGAATTTATCATTATTCAATAATTTTTGACTTTGTGGAAAGACACAAGTTTGTTTGGACTACGTTAATGACAGTATGCTTGCAAAAATGTGCTTTTCCAGATCATTTCCCTGCAATGTCATTCCCAAAATTCTTGACCAGTTTTCTGGGTCCTTCTTTATTAAAACAACTATAAGTATTCAATAAGGAAACATTTAAATGCAACAATGACATGATTTCTTTTGAAGTGACCATTGAGATGAAAATGAAACAGGATTATGGCTCATTTTACATGTTATTTTGTCTATTTGTCATGTTAATAAATTGCTGTTGACAGGATGAACCTGTTGGCTGCTGTTTCTGTTTCTAAAAGCCTATTTATATGCACTATATAAATGTTTTATGGGTAGATTTCCCATCATATTTTGACTTAGAGCAAAATAAAAATATTACTTTGCTGAAGGACATCTCCTGTGATCATAGTCTTTTGATGACTTTTAAAATGAGGAATTTAAATCTTCACATATCATCAAACAATATTATTTCTTTTCCAGAAATGTCTATTGATTTTTAATATAACACTTTTCCATGCAATCTTTTAATGTGAACATTTGCTAAGGTGTCACAATATCATTAAGAAATAATAATTTACTCAAAGAAAATTTATTGGCCAACTGCTACATGCCAAATCCTGGAAATTCAATAGTGAACAGGCCCGGCATGAGCCCTGACCTCATGAAGTTTGCTCACAAGCTAATGAGGAAAACACTCTTAAAAGATGAAGTTAAGCACATTATATTTTAATTTTCTTTTAGCACTGGGATTGACTAAACAATGCTAAGCACATAATCTAACACTATACCCCCAGGTAGGCACATTAAATTTTTAAAAGTTTAATTTGAGTTTTTAGTAATTCATGAGTTAGTCAACAGAAGATTACAAGCAGTTTTGCACTCCCCTGGGAGGGCAAAAGAAGAAACTTTTATGAAGTGTTTGCAAAATTAAGGGAAAACATATTTGCCTATTGGTCAAAGTGATAAGTCTCTAGTTAAAGGTTAGTTGGTGGTATCTGATTGGTATACTTGCTATTTTCTTTTTGTTTAACTTGAGCTTCAGATTATTTACATAGAAACTTGAAGTACTAGAACTTTCACAGTGTAAAGGCCTCCAATTAAAATATTTTAAAACAACATTATGTAATTAAGTATTTACAAAGAAACTGTGTTAAAATATTATGGCAAAATTGTAATAAATGAGTTGACCTTAAAGCAAGAGACAGAATTTTTTTTTACCAGCTGGTGGTCTGGATTTACTAGCTTGTGGGTCAAGGGGCAGGCTGCAAGTTTACACCCTTCCACTCCTTCCAAGGGTATGAGTACACCTTTTATACCATGAGTAAAGCATGTCAGTACATTAATTTAAGTAGCTGTTGCTATGATTCAAGACCACAAACAAACACCATGAAATCTAAAATCATAAGCAGAAGGGGAAGTGGGTCAAAACCATCCTCGTTGAGTCCAAGTTAAAGAATGGTTATTAATGTCTAGACAATTATTTTCTGACAAGGTACATTGTCCATGAAAAAATGGGAACCCAAAAGAGAACAATTTTACATTGTCTAAGCATTTCCATTTCGTGTTGCCAAACATGCTATGCTAAGTAACTGCTGATGGGCACAGAGATGGGTTGTTCCCATAGGAGAAGCATTTCTTACATGACATGGAGTCTCAGGGTAAAATGATGACGTTAAGCACATTATATTATCTATAGGCTGGCCCCTAACATTATAGAACTTCTTAAGCAAATACTACATGAGAAGACTAGGAGTCTTATGAGGACAGGACAACTTCCAATTATTGATCTTAGCTTTTTGTATCTTATTTCACATTCTCAACACTAGTAGGGATGTAAGTTTGACGTCATTGGTTAGCCATAGCTTGACAAAAACAGTCTCTGGATTTGACCAGTCTTCTAAGAATATAGCAAGATGCCATCTCGGTTTAATAGTCAGATTTTCCCTGCTTCATTTTAATCTGTCACTGTAGTTCCCCCCATCAATGTATTCACTAGCTGTATTGGTATAAGATTACCTTTGCTCTCTACTAGCATTGCTACAACTTCTTTTTCTTCAGAACATTCTTTCAGGGTAAGTTGAATCTGCGCTCCCAGGTCTACATCATGGACATTTGATTCAAGATAAACTACTTTCTTATTTTCCTTAAAAGCAGAGTTATTATTTTGCTTCAACAATTTATTTTTAAGGAGTAATTACACATAAAAGATATACTTCCAATTTTGATAAACATTGCAAAGCAAAAACAATTTACACTTACTGCCTTCATTCATTTATTAAACACATATTGCAAATCATGTTATGTCAGGAAATACACAAGGAAGTATGAATATCACAGTTCATCTATCATGAAGTTTAATTTTAAATGACTAGGAAGAGAGATGAATGCATTCACAAAAACAGTAGGGAACATGATAGAGACCTTTAGAGAGTAACATAGTATCACAGAGGAGAGACTTAAGGTTCTACCCGGCAGATAGTGATTAGGACACATCAGAGGAGTTGACATTCCATGGAGGTTCAGCAGAATAAGCAGAATATGGTAGATGGAGAAGGTAGGGGATGGGAGTCTAAGTAGAAGACACATTTTTAAAAACAAACTCATTGTATTGATGGAAGAACTATTATAATAAAATGCAGAGATGAAAAATAAATACTTCTTCCCCTTGGAAGTTCAAAGCATAGAAGTTTAAGAAAAGAGAACCAATAAGTAAGTGCCATAAATATTTAATTATTGTATTAGAACTCTATGCCAAATCCACAGTGTGATTTCAAAATTCCAGAAAATGAATATTTTTAATCTGAGAAAATTAACCTATTAATATTAATCAAATAAAAATGGGGGAAAGAGAAAAAAGGAAAGAATGAACTAGTTAGATATTTGAAATATAATTGTTAACACTTTTGCAATTTGAACAGTTTGGAATTGGTGCACGAATGGAAAACTAATAAAAGTAAATGCAGTAATTGAAGAAGTGGCACTTCAAATTAGTGAAAGGTTTTTTTTTTTTTTTTTTTGCTTGTTTGTTTTATGTTTTTAACAAAAGATGTTTAGA
The DNA here is from genome assembly GCF_964194105.1 of Spermophilus citellus. Lineage (NCBI taxonomy): Eukaryota > Metazoa > Chordata > Mammalia > Rodentia > Sciuridae > Spermophilus > Spermophilus citellus. Next base: position 52,522,606 of record NC_138191.1, on the reverse strand, counting down.
AAAAAAAGTAAATAAATTTGGAAGGTAATTTTGAGGGGTCAATAAGTCTTCTTCCCCCCATCCTTCTGCATTTTCCGGGCACTTCTATTCTCCCTTAATCTCCTTACAGTCATTAGTGGGTTTGATAGGAAGAAGAGGACTTATATCCACAAATTACTCTCTCCTTTCTCCTGCAGGTTGGCTAGTCTGTGGAGAGCATGTCTCTGGCAATGCATGCTGAGTGTCTCCAGCAGGTATCCATTGTCTGGTGTTCCCTGAGCCTAAAGGATAAGGCTTTCAGTAGTAGAAAACTTGTTTTAATCTGAAAGATAATTAGTCTTCTGATGCATGGACCAAAATCTTTGAAAGAACTACAGCCCTAGCTTTAAAGTGTCTTCAAATTTTGCTAATGCTTAACTAAGTGCAAATTCTGTGGGTGTTTTACTGTAGTAGGAGGCTCTGGTATATATCATGCCATATTTTACAGGTCTATCTGTGGCTATTAATGACAACAGCTTTTACCAACAGCTTTAAACCTTCAGGCAAGCAAACTAGGCAGAATTCTAATTTTGGAGTAGAATACAATGTTTGCCCACATGTGGATGGCTGCTTTTATATAGGAATGATTGCAGGAATATACCTTTAAACAGGTAGCAGGTAAGGCTCAAGACTTTGGCCGCTTGTCCCCAAGAACAAGCTAGCCTGGCCTAGCATTGCAGAAGATATTGACATGGTATTCAATTTCTTTTCAGACATCGGTAGGCAACAAAATATTTGCCACTTTTCATTGCAAGGCAGCTTGAGTCCCTGTGAACTAGTGAACTTCTGGTTTTAAATAGTCCTTGGTAGGCCTAGGGAGGAGTGTTAAAAAAATTGCTCCTAACCTCATTCTGCATTCATGGCCCGGTAGAAGAACCCATCTTGGATTAATGTGGCTGGTCCAGAGCCCCCTGAGGGCTGTCTTAGCACGTGGTCTCCATTGATCTGGCTTAGCTAATTATACAAGCTTTGACCTTGAATTTAGATTTCTTGAGTTCAATGTGTTTAGAGTCTAGCAGGCACATGGCAGAGTTGTTAGTCCTCCTCAGGACTTTGGGGACACAGCTTCAGAAGCATCCACAGCAGCTACAATTTAAGAATCTGATTAAGCTACATCTTAAGAATCAAATTGCCACTTGAATAGATGCAAGGATAAAGCACAGACCTCCACAGGAGACAGGGTTCATAGGTCTGTCTAAACAAGTTTGTGCATCCACAGTGGCAATAGTCATGATGGCAAAAAAGTATTGCCCCAGCCTGCTTAGAAGAGTGTGTACACACTGAGCCCACACTCAATCCAACTTGCAGGCACCAGAAACCGAACTCAAAGTCAAAATGGAAATTAAGGAACTTTAAATAGAGGAAGAGTTTTCATTTCCCCAGATATCAAAATTTTATAGTGCCAAAATTAATGTCTTTCAGGGAGATTTCTCCCAAGAGAGTTTTAGTTCACTGGCCATTGATTCTTGCAAAGTGGTATAGGATAATGCTGTCACAACCTGTCTTTATCTGTCTCCTTTACTCTTGCCACTGAGCTTCTGCTACTGTTGTGGGCAGCAATAGGTTAAAGCAGGGGTCCAGGATTGTGATGCCAACAGGGGTGACTCCTTCAAGGGGCTGTGATTCATTTTAAATCTTGAGAATGTGGGAGCATAGCTACTTAGGTGCTCCTTCAAATCCTTGGGCTTCCTTAGCATAATGTCAGTGACGAAACAGCTACTTCCGAGTTCCTGAAATAATCACCTATTCCATTAAGAGTCTGGGGCACGGCTGCTGGAGGAGCCACAATTCCACTCAACATACAGAAGCTTTCCAGCTCACATTGAGCAGAATGAAACACATTAGAGGATAGAAGTGAGACATGCTCCTTTGAACATTTTATTCATAAACACAGGAATTTGATATCAGATTTGAATTCATTTTAGATTATAACTTTGGGTTTATGAAGAAACTTAATCATTAGATGTAATTTCTCCCTAGGAATTAGGTTATATGTTATGGTTTGGATCTAAAAATGTACCCCAAAGAGCTCTGGTGTTAAGCAATGTAGTAACATTGAGAGGTGAAATGATTGGAGTGTGAAAACTATAACTTCATCAGTGAAGGTTAGAGGAAGTATATCACCGGGGGAGTGCCCTTGGGGATTCCATCTTGTCCTGATCCTCACTTTCTCTTTGTTCCCAGATTGCTGTGAGCTGAGCAGCTTTCCTCTACCATACCCTTCACTCATGATGTTCTGCCTTGTCCTGGGCCCTGAGCAATGAATTCACCAACCATGGACTGAAACTCTGAAACCATGAGCCAGCATACATTTTTTCTCATCAGAGTTATTATTGTCAGTTATTTGAGCCACACTGACAAAAAGCTGATCCAAAACATAATGCAATGAAGTATATGCTAGAAATTTTGCATTACCACTAGGATGGTTTCTTTTATTGTTAGAATATCTTAATTTCATTCCTATAGTGGCCCACATGGATTTTCTTCATTTGAAATAAGACATGAATAAAGGTTGAATATTTGTTTTGGGTCACAGCATGGCCTTGGATTCTGTTGAACTAATGTATGGTGCTGATTGGTAACCCAGTTTAGAGACTTCCTGGGAAATATCTCTATTGTCCACCAGAAGTAGCCAGGGGAGGAAGTGAGTGAATTGAGGGAGCGGTGTTTTGTAGGTGGAAGCAGAGCTTCCCAGAAAGCTTCCCACTGGGGGAGTGCCCTTGGGGATTACATCTTGTCCTGATCCTCATTTTCTCTCTGTTGCCAGGTTGTCTTTGACCTCTAAGGAACATAATAACATCCCTGCTCAACCACATGTTTAAAAGTCAAGTCCTATATACTAAGAACACTCGGGGTGTGTGTGTGTGTGTGTGTGTGTGTGTGTGTGTGTGTATAGAGTGTATGCTTCATCTCTAATCTTCTGGTTTCCAGGAAGAAAGGTTGTCCCTTAACTCCAATACCCTTGTAATTTACCCCCTTGATTTCTCCTCAGAGGAGTAGACTGAATTATCTAGTGTATTTTTCTCAATTGGATTAGAGCTTCAACTATCCCCAGCCTCAAACCAAAAGCATTTGTGTCTTTTCCCTCCACTTCTTTCCCCCACCAGGACAAGTGATCTAGGTACTTGTATCTATTCTGGAGACTCAAAATTTCCCTTCAGAATACTCTATAGACTAGAAAGGAGAAGATAGGAGGATCACTTGCATGACAGTTGTAACTGGCTATAACAATTTTTGTTGCCATGTTAATGCAGACTAGCAAGCACCCTCAAAATGCATAGTCAATCATTTGCTCACAGTTCTATATATAGGCGAAGAAAGATGCTTTACAATGCATCTGATTCCATGGCCCGGAAGGAAAGTACAGCAAATAGCCAGGGTGTATCCTTCTCACACTAGAGATCAGAAGCTCCCAGAAAGATCAGTGGAAAGATTTGCTGTCTAGGTTTGGAGCTGGTACATGTTGTCCTTCACCAACAAGTCCCATGGCCAGGGCAAAATTTTGGGGTTAAAGAAGTGCCCACTTCTGTAGAGGTTGTGGGTATGGGAAAGGAATGAATTTTTGCCAAAAAGTGATACCTATGTCACCAGGAATCATTATGATATATGTTGATGCTTTTAATACAGTTAATATAAAAGAGAAACATTTATCAACAAGGTTCCCTTCTTTTATCTTTTACTATGATGTCCACGATAGAAAGATAGATTTCTGTTCTTTTTTAAGTGTCTTAGTTTAAGAAAACTCAATTTAATAGAAATATATTAGAAAGAACTAAAATAGTACACAGATCACACAATCAAATCTGAGTCACTGGAGAACAATTTTATCCTCTTAAATTCTGTTAATGCTGCCCTTTCTTTCTTGAGTTCATTTAATTATAAAAAGAGAAAGTACTAATAAGATAAAAAAGCAAGGATTTATATTAAATATTTTTTCTGGCTTCAAAAGGCTTTTATAATTGTAATACATCTGATTCTTACATAAATGCTATGATAGATAGATTATTGATAGATAGAATATAAGTTTATATATGTTTAAAAATCAAGGAAAACCAAGGAACTCTGAAAGATTTCCAACAACTAGGATTAAATTCATAACTTCTATCAAAAATTCTATATTTTTTTCTAATAAAAAATCATTAAGTAAACAGATGCAATAAAAGATGCAGATGGTATACACATGAAAATTATTTACTGTAATATTAACCTTTGTAATTCATACAACCTTTCAAAAACTGAAATTATATTCTGAATTTCTATTTTTTTCATTGTATTTTGTAGGTTTTGCATAGTAGAAAGTGGATTAATTTATGGTATCTTTTCTAGGAGAAATATAGAAATAGAAATTTGCATGCCTATATTGATTCCTTTACTGATTTGTATCTTTATCTTAATTCTTATTTCTATGCCTCTACTCCTCCCCATAATTATATCTGTATAACCTATGATTTTATTTACTTAATAGTTTGTGGAGTGCCTAGAGTAAAACTGGGACTAAGGAAGTTGTAGGTGTTAGAGACATTACTGCCATGAAGAAATGTTAAAGATTTTGCTCAGAGACTCTAAGAAAGATGGCTTGAGGACATCTCAGAAATTGGTACTAGGAGTGAGGTAGTTGTTGTAACTAACTTGACCATGTGGTTCAGAAGCTTTTGGAGCTTTTTGAAATTGGTGGAAATAATTTTGAGATGCTTAGCAATGCAACTGGAAATGCTTTAGATTGTTTTAAGCAGAGTTTAATAAGTGATTCTAGTGGGAGCTTGGAAGACCAGAATGCCAATAGGACTGTGGACCGGAAGACATGGCTCAAGGGGGTTTAGAGAAAAATGTGGAGACTATTGGTAATTGAACTAGAGACAATTTGTATTATGTTCTGGCTGAGAAGTTGTCTGTAATTTTCCTATGTCCTCAGACTTTCTGTGAGACTAATTTAAAAATAAATAAATAGAATACCAGTAGAGAGAGGAGGAGAACAAGGGGACAGATGAAGGATGGAAAAGAGGAGGCATAGGGAATTGAAATGGAGCATATTACATTCCATGCACATATTGTTTCAAAATGAGCCCAAGTATTATGTACAATTGTAATGTATTAAGCATTAAAAAAAAGAAAAAAAAATTGGTTGCTGATGGAAAATAAAGAACTTAAAAGTAAAACTTTCACATAGCTAATGCTGCAAAATTAATAATAGCAATTTTTAAATCTGATTTAAAAATTTGTTGACCCCAAACTCAGTAGATATACATTTAAGATAATTATAATGGAGAAAAAGTATGGTTTTACTGATTGAACTCTTGGAGTTAGATAAAATATTTTAATTTTAGCAAAGCAATATTGCACATAGTAAATCACCCAACATTATGGAATGGCTTACAGTACATCAAGAAATTGTTCCACTCTCTTCTTTAGCAATGGTCTCACTCCATGGAGGTATTCAAAAGAATTTTCTATGACCAATTTTGTTTACACTAACCTTCAACATAATAAAACTAATGTTAACATAAAGAAAAATAAAAAATAAAAAGCGATAGACCTACAGTGATATAATTCTATTTAAAATATTATTGGGCTTGAAGTGGAAATATTGTAGTTCTGAATGTCCTCTTACAGGAGATTATAGAGAAATAAAAACAATTTGGCAACAAGTTAAAAAAAAACAGGTGGCAAGTGAGTCATTTTAGTGAAATTCAATGATTTTCCTGTAACATAAAAGACTTGGTGGCAAATATTGTAAGACATGGTGGTGGGATGAACCCAGATGAGTGGTGAGTGACTATGGAAAATAACACTGCTGAAATCATCACCAGCTCCTGCTAACATAAAGGTGACTCTGCTCTGAAAAACAGAATTACATGCAGTTTAAAAATTGTGCCCCAAATAATATTTCCCAGTGTGGTTTCCTCTAAATATGTGGCATTTAAGTCATTACTGGATCAAAGCTTTTGTACTAAATCAGATCTATGTTGAGAACAGCAAAACCAAAGAAACATAACTAGAAAATTTTTTCATTGTTCACCTTCACAAAATACCAAAATCCTGTGTAGTAAAATAAATGTTTAGATAACAAAATAAAGGAGCAAAATTTTATAAAGTTTGTCATCTTTTAAAATTTGAGTAACTACAATAATCAGCCTCAGCACATTTGCTTATGGCTACCACCACAACAGCCCATTAAAGCCAAGCAGTGCAAGTACTAATATACTACTTTTTAAATCATGGTGTTACACTATATTTTTCTTAAGCTGATAATGTTTTCATAAAGTTAACAATAAAATTTTCTTTAATCCAGCTTTAATTCTGTTTTCTAAATAACAGCCCTCCCTAAACAAAGTACTTTTCATTACAAATGCATTTCTAAAAAGAGTCCCATCCAAGAGAAATTATGTCTCTTAATTGTCTCTATCCAATAAAGCCAGATCTGCACTTTTGAAGTAAATAGGTGGATTTCAAAGTAGTTCCATGTGATTTTTGACATCTCAGGCTTTTCCATAAACAATGATGCTTCATTTTTAACACAGAGCCTGAACAGTAAGAGGAACTTACTAAGTTTTAATGAGAATTGCACTCTGTGATCTAATTCTCTCTTCCTAGATCTAGCAAAAAATAGGGGGGGGGGTATTCAGCATTAAATTGGGGCTCTTGGAATGGAATGGAGGAAATAGGAAGTATAGTAAATATTTATATTATTGCTTGCAAAAAAATGTGTACAGCAGCACCTGGACTTTGGCAGTACCTTTCACCTAGTCCCTCTCTGCTCATGAATATGGTATCTATGTTCCATCAGCCCAGTGCTAGTCATTTTTAAATACATGTCATCTCATATCCTGTCTCTGTCATAACTCATCAATGGTTTGCATACCTTCCACAGCTAGATCCTGAGTCTTCCCTACAATCTATACACTACTACATCCATCACCCACAGCTCAACTTCCTCTCTTATACTATTTTCAAACTCTGGGCTTTCTGTTTCAGCCACTCTGGCTTCCTTATGTTCTTGCCCTAGAAAACTGCACTGGTCGGTCGGTGCATCATTTCATTCAAATCTCTGTTCAAATGCTATCCTGTTAGGAGCTTTCTCTGACCACCAATTGTTAAAGAATACCACACTCCTACACTGCCCTGCCCAACAAAACCAGCTTTCCTCTCCTTTGTTTTCCTTTACCACCAATTAGCATGGTTTCATTGATTTGCTTATCTTTTATTATCCCTGTTCTATCACTAGACATAAGTTTTACCATGGCAGCCTGGTTAATAAATCCCGGAGTTATCATAGGATCTCTTTCACAAATAAGAAAAGTGAAGCAGATAGAGGTAAATAACTTGTCAAATACCACAACCATGCCACAGGTGCATCACCATACATAAGCCCTGGTTGTCTCACTTCAGGCTCTATTAACTTTTTTTTTTTTTTCATTTAACCTAAGATATTTTTCTAGGGAAAAAAAGCATTAATAAAATGCTGAGACAGAATGTGACTGAAGAAGTCCCTAGGAAAGGTTTTCGCCTGTCTATATTACCTATGGGATTTATTCTCCTTCATACTCCTCTTTTGGTCTTTTAAAATTTTTTTGCCGTTTTTAAAAATTGTTTTTTACCTGTAGTTGGACAAAATATCTTTATTTATTTTTATCTGGTGCTGAGGATTGAACCCAGTGCCTCATGAATGTGAGGCAGGCACTCTACCACTGAGCCACAGCCCTAGCCCCTTCTTGCCATCTTTTTAAATCCTTTGTAGTTTCCAGCTCATCTCAATTTCTTCGTGAAAACATCCATAACCTTCCTATTTCCTATGATCTATTGACTATTAATTTTAGCAGCAGAGTCCTGTCTTCAAGCTGAATCTGGAGCAGAAAATCAGAAGCAAAACAAACAAAAATGGAATGAGCAGCTCTGTTGAATCCAAACGACAGGATGGGTTAGAACATCAGCTCATGTAGATTAACAGTTCTCAGAAGACATCAAAGAGATATGAAAAGGAACAGTATTTCTTTTAGAAATCATTTTCATTAATACACAAGTGCAATATATGCAACTTTTTAGTAGTATTGTTTTATCACTTTCCAATGTCTAAAATGTACAACACAATTATAGAAACTACCTAGCTAAGATGCATTGATGAATTTCATTGCAGTTCTGTAATTTTATTGTAATTCTGATCGAGACAAGTCTTATATAAGGTAGCTTTGAGTTTATTTTATTTTGCTTTTCCTTATCTGACATTGAAGCTACTTAATGTGAAATGAGGTTTGTCTGACCATTCTAAGATGACATCATTTAAGGCAATATGTTTTCCAATTGCACATGAAGCAAACTCTAATATCTTTATAATAGGTAACATTTTGAGCTATTTATTCTACTAATAGTATTTCCTTTTTACTGGAAAGGACTCCTGTGCTGAATGAAATATCCCCAGAAGCCATGTCTTTTTTCTTTGTCTAACTCTTACCATAAATGATCAATCCTTTGACTTACCATATATGATCAGTCCTTTGGCAGATACTGTACATAAGCCAGGCAAATTAAATTCTCCTCAGGAATTTGAAATTTGGAAAGGAAAAACACAGCCTAAAAGTCTTTGTATTTAAATGATATATTATTTATTTTTTTCTAAATTACTGAAAAATCCTAAGTATTTGGCCAATAAATTATTTATTCCACCCTACCCTTTCCTTGTTTTTTTTTTTCCCAAAAGTGGCAGAATATTTGTTTGTAAATAAAAGAAAATTCTTTATCTACCTTCCACCATCAGAATATGAAAAGAGGTACAATTTTTTTTTCCAATGGCAGCATTTAAGTTTTATTTAGAATATATATTATGCTACTCAAACTCTAGCTTCCCCTTGACAATCAGGTTCTTTTTTATCCCTATATACTAGACAAAACAAATCCTGTTCATAATAGCCTGCCAGCCACACTCAATCCATTGGACCTCTTCCATTGCACAGATTCAAGGCAATAAAACACCAATACCTCTAGTTAGCTGAGAGCTTCTTTTAGGGATAAAGCACAGCTTGGGAACATTTTCTAGCATATGGGCCTCAGTTTCTCCACCAGTGAAATGAGATGGATTCTGAATTTTAAATTACCAGCGACTGAATTTAAACTTACTACTCAAAATAAATTTATTGAAATTTATTCCTTGAATATAAGGAATATATAGTATACTTCTATTTTATCCTTATAATCCCTACCATTTAGAAGATATTTAGTTAATATTTATTGAATTATTAAATATTTAAAACAATTTAGAGATTTAAATTTGTGTATTTGAGCTTGTAGGTTAGATCTGAAAATTAATTTTGTGCTGTGAGATTTTCAAATTCTATATAATAAAATTATTTGTGTTCACGTTATTCAGTGTTAAGCATATTTTGAATAAATACAATATTTTTATATTTAAAAATAAGCATTAAATTTAAAAGGAAAACAAATATGTTATTAACAGAAAGTAGAACAGAGAATTCCAGGGGTAAGGGGAAGCAAGGATGAAGTACTCGTGTAATAGGTGCAGCGTTCTCTTTTCAGGTGATGAAAATGTCTGGTATTTATAGAGATAGAAGTTACACAAAACTGTGTATATATTAAACATGTTTATTTCTGCCCTTTCAAGTGGTTAATTTTGCTTAAAATACATGCTATCAAGAAATGCTATAAGAAAGGTACTATAAGAGGAAGGAATTTCAGCTTTCCTAAATTTTCATTTTCATTGTCTAGAGATTAACAGAAGGAAACTGCAATGTGCCACTCATTGAAGAAAGTTTTCCCTTTGCACTCCAAAAGATGTCTTACAAAGACAGAAAACAGCAAAGGAGATCAAGGGCAAACAAAATTAGTCTCTTTCAATCATAACTATTAACTCAAAAGCTTTTCATGGTCAAAATGTGTTAATAAATATGCTTTTGTGAGGAAAATTAACAGGATTAACTTGCTAACCGTGTATAAAATAAATATGTAAAATCAACTAAATGCGTTAAAAAGTTTCTTTTTATAGAGGATCTAACAAGTTTAAACAAAAATACTGCATTGATAAAGTTGACAAAAATAAAGTATACCTGCTATGATCTTTAAACCTTCATTTGACTTTACAAGGTCACATTTTAGTGACCAGGACAACCCATCATTTTAGAAAGTAATGTGACATTACTAAATGTCCTGCCTTAGTGAAGGGTACCACCATCCTCTGATTATACAAATCAGAAAACTGTCAATCATCTTTGACACCACCATTTCCCTCAAGCTTTCATATAACCCTACATCAAGCCTGGTTGACTTTATTTACCCTCTCTCTACACCCTTTTATGTCATCTCAAATGTCGACTTCTCAAGAACTGGCCCTCCGTTCCAGTCTACCATAGATTCTCACAGTGTAAGTGACTCTTACACCTGTTGGACCTGCTCTACTCTCTCCCAAACCTATTGTATAGGTGCCAGAAGATCTTTAAGACATGAGGATCTGATCATGGCATTCCTGCATAGAATCCTCTGATGGCTTTCCATTTCTCTTAATATGGTTATCAGGACCTAGTTATTAAGCTGCTTCCTCCAGTCAGGCACCTGGGCCTCCAGTCAGAATGGCTTTCTCTGGATTCCTCAAGTGCATTGTGCTTCACCAGCTCAGGGACTTCACACATGTTTTCTGTATCTACTGTCTTTCTTCCAACCCCCTACATTCCTTTTTCTTTCTCCTCTTTATTCAGATTTAACTCAAATGATATTTGAACACAGAAACTTTCCATGATAACAATTAGATTAGGCCCTTAAAATGTTTTCCTAGTGCACAAGAGGATTTATTTTTTAATGATCGTCACAGATATTGTGTGAATGTTTCAATGTAAGCTTTAACTAGATTGTGAGAATTATAAGAAATAGGGCCATGTCTATGTTGCTGAACATTATGTTCCAATTACAAAGAGTGAATGAATTTATAGTTGACAGTAACTGAAGTAGGAACAATAACATCAAAAAACTCTAGCAAAGGATCATAAGTTATTATTTGAGAAGTAACTAACACTGAGCATCCTCTTCTCCCAATTCTTACAGGTTAGGTCATTGAGTTAGCACTTAAATGCTCTACAATTAATTTATGACTTTAATAATACTCCTAGTTAATGTGGAAGCTCTTAGAGAAAGAAATATGTCTAATATATCTTCTGTATTCCTTTGATACCTTACAGAATGAAGAACACAGAAGCTACTTAAAAATGTTTCTTGCTTAATTGATGTCTTTCTAGTCATATTAAAAGACATCTAGTTAAGACACTTAGGCAACACTGTAGCCATACTATGTCCCTGGAACTCCAGTCTGTTTAATATCTGTGGACATTTTATATGCCCATCAAACTAAATGGGGTCAAAGCTAATTTTGGTTTCTCTTCCTACATAATTCTCTCCTCTAGTCCTCTGCTATGTTTTAGATAGGAGGAATACTCCAAAGGCTCATGTGTTTAAAAAAATGCAAGAAAATTTAAAGGTGAAATGATTGCGTTATGAGAGCCTTAGCCTAACCAATGCATCAATTGACTTGAAAGGATTAAGGGGTGCTAACTGTAGGCAGGTAGGGTGTGGCTGGACAGGGCATGTCACTGGAGACATGCCTTGGGGATATATATTTCATCCCTGGTGGATAGAGAATTCTCCCTCCCCCTTTTCTCCCCCTCCCTCCTTTCTGGTGCCATGTCTTGAGCTGGTCTCCTCCTCCATGCTCTTCTGCCATGATATTCTGTCCTTTATGGACTGAAACTATGAGCACTAAATAAACTTTTCCTTCTTTGTTGTTCTCATTGGGTCTTTTGTTCACAGCACCAAAATGCTGATCTTCTTCCTCCCTGTAAATGGTACTGCAGAGTGACTACAGTGACCCTTTCAACAGAGTACCTGTTTAGATACTACCCTGCTTAAAATTCTATGATAACTTCCCATCAAATGTAGAATAACCTCTAACTTCTTTATTGTAAAACACAAAATTCTTATAGGATCTGACCCTTCCTCACCATTTTAACCTCATCTAAAAATCTTGCTTATCCTGTTCTCCTTGCTCCAGCCACATGTATAAGGAGTCTAGCTCACTTCCCACTTAAGGCCTTTTGTATCAATTTCCACTTGCTTAGAGAGCATTCCTTCTGATTTTGACAAGACTGAATCTATCCTGGTCATCTGGATCTCAGCCTGAGTGCCACCTACAGGGAGACCTCATTCAATTTAAGAATGCAAAGTGCATACCCAGTCTTTATTTATTAATAAAATTGAGATCCAATCTAAGGTCAGATTGCTGGGGTGTGAATAGGGATGGGATTGTTTTAGGAGGTTTGAGGAAGACTTCTCTGAAGATGGTACAAAGGAAAGACCAAAGAGCAAGCCACTCAGCAATCTTGAGAATGGATCTTGGAGGTCAAGGGAGTGGCTCTGTAAAGGCTCTGAGGCAGGAGTTGGTATAGCTGAGGATACAAGGGGCCCATGCTGGCTGGAGCTGAGTGAGCAAGAAGACTCATAGGGCTTGAAATCAGAGTCAGTAGCAGACTAGGTCACACAGGGGTCTCATAGGCCATGGTAAGGATTTTGGATTTCGTATAGATAGTAAGCCCTTTGAACACTGAAAAGAGAGGCATTATATATATTAAGTGTGTGTGTGTGTGTGTGTGTGTGCGTGTGTGTGTGTATTTAAAGCTGAATAAATATATAAATAAACAATGAAAAATGAAAAGGAAATTATTTCTGATACATGGACATCTAATGATGTCTCCCACAGATGTGGAGAGGGAGGATCACTTGCCCAGCATCCCTCACATACCCAGAAATCTGAGACTTACATCAGACCAAATTAAATCTCAAAGTGTGACTGACTACCACTTTGAAGGAGGCCCCCTCCTGAGGACCCTTTCCTGCTGTTCTTTTTCCAAAACACTTACTACCTATTCTGCTTTTTTTTTTTTTTGGATCCATTTGGTTTTGTCTTCTTCCACTAAAACACTAGCTTCTTGAAGGAAGTCAATTCTGTCATGTTCTGTGCTATGTCTAGAACAGTGCTTTGAACAGTGTGTCCAATAGTTACTGAAAGAGCAGATGAATCAATGCAGGCAGTAACCGAAGGTGTCCCAAGTACACATGACCCCAGAAAGAGAGGATGACTGCCTTGCATGTGACACCCTCTCCTCCCCTAGATGTACCCAGCACTACCACACTGGCTCAGGGACCAGTCATACCAGCATTTTTCCTCCCTCCATAAAGTTTCTGTGTGTCCTAGACAAGGATTGCTCAATCTGAAATCTCCCTGAGGAACAAAGAGATGTTCTTCCCTCTTTTGGAGTACAAGAAAAGGCACTGAGAAAATTCTCCACTGCTTGAAAGAGAGACCTGTGTTGTTGTAAGAAATAAAAATCACCATGTACTTTGAGATTTAGGACTTTAGCATCTATACACCTTATGTTAACCATTATTTCTAAAACAATGACACCTTGGAGGAATATAATGTGGATTTTATAAGTACCCTATTTTCTCAACATGCTTTCTGCTTATAACATTTTTTTTTTCTTTTTTGGCTGCCGACATATGGCCAAGATTTGTCTTATTGAGCAGATCTTATGCTTTTGAATAAAATACATGATACCAATAAGCAATTTCCTGATGGAACAGAAAGAGAAAGATTAGAAAATGCTTATCCCTCAAAAGCATACCCATAATTATATTAAAATTTCCTTTGACTGAAGGAAAAACATGTAAGGGAAAAAAATCTTATCTTTCCCGGGTAGGGAAATTTCATAAACAGATGAGTTCAGAGGCATGGCCTCAGAATAGGAGATGCATAATTCAAATTTGCATCATTCATCCTTTCAAGGTCGTTCATGAGCTATGAAACCATAGTTGCCAACAGAGATTATAGATGCCATAGGAAGTAACATATTCACATGACGATTGAAACTAATTGTTCTGATGCTTTCATCTTTATCCAATGCTTCAAACTGTAAATTGTTTAAAAAATCTTTATTGGCAATAGAAAATAGAGTTAACAGTAAAATATAACTTAGAATAATTAAAAGCAAAATAATTAAAAGCCAGGACCTGGCTTCTCCTATAACCTGGCAGTGAAGAGGAAGAAGTAGAAGTAGAAGGAACCTCTGAATCAAGATCAGTAGGCTTTGTGTATATGCTATTGCACACTATTGAACTCCCTAATAGGGGAGCTAGTTATTGTGATGCTATTTATTGAATAATCTACCTGTCTACCACTAATTTGAAATGCTGCTACTTCTTATGATATTGACGTTTATATTCTGAGTGATTATAGCTGATGCTTAATAAAGCTTTCGATTCTGGAAAAAACAGGACAAAATTTCCCTGTCAATTCTTATTTCCCATGATATATATTAATGTTTACATTCAGTGAAAGAGTAGAGAGGGAACAATATAGACACACATAAAGATTAAATTGATTATCTCCTGTGATTTTATGTGTTATGGGAAAAATATCAAATCTCAGAGTGAGCTGGAATTATTCCACAAGACACTATAGTTTACTGCTTCTTAAATATTAATGTTCTTAAGAATCACATTTCTCAAACCAAGACAACCGTTTTGTATCATCTACTGCAGTATATTATTCACATCAAAGTTTATTTTTATTGTGCAATCAAAGAATAAGCAAGGGGTGATTGTAATTAGACATAAGAACTTTACTCTATTAGATTCCAAAGTTTCATTCCAGGTTTGAACACATGTTGTTGATGAGATATTGTGTATTTGTAATATATCCAGGAGCAAAATTATGGAATATGACTCAAACAATATTTCCAAAAATTTCTACCAATATAAATTTCTTGCCCTGATATGTTTCTCTATTTCAGTCAAATTACATCATTTGTATTTTATACATATTACTATTTCATCCTGGATTTTGGACATTATTTATCCCTTGAAAGAAGTATGTGTTCCTTGTTCCTTTTAACTCCACCTGTATTTTTGTAGATTAATTTTTCTTGCTGTTAACCTGAAAGGTTGGTTTTGTTTTCTCCTATTTGAGATTTTCAGATTCATCTTTGCTTTGCTGTTGCTGTGGCAGCGACTGCTGCTTCTGTTTTCCAAGAATCACACCTGGGGAATTTGTGATTAATTCTACTCCTCACCCTCTTGTTCTAAAATACACTAATATCTTTATTGAATCATTCCTATTGCTCTCCTCACGTATCATTTGTGATCTTTCCTAGTTCCTTGGCTTGCATGTTAATTAACAGATTTATTTCTTTTGTATTTCCCAGTGAAGACAGTTAGGACAATACATGTTACTCTTGCACATCTCTGGTTTCCTCTTCCACCATCTTTCTTGACTGTGTTTGCCTCACACAGAATTACTCATGCTTTTAACTAGATTTAAGTGTGACTCCCCACACAGCAGGCATTGCATTTGGACTGTGTTTCCTTAGTGAGCTAGCACCATACTTTTTATATTTAATTCTGGCTGTGAGTTATCTTCTTATCAATAGTTTTACAATTATATTTTATCTTATTCCCCTCATCTATTCAATTATTATTGCTTGTTTGCTGTTTGGTTTTGTATTTTTCTTTTATAATCTATCATTTTTATATGTTCTTTGTGATTTTTCCTTATATAATTTGGAGGGACTACAGTCATTTTTAAAATCATATCAATAAATATTTAGAGGATTTATTACAGATAATTAGAATTAGCATATAGATATGAGGGCTATGGTAGATATCGCTAGTATTTACCAATAAATCGTTCTCCTGTCTTCCCTGAATCAGAAAAGTTGTATTTCCCTAAGACTTCTTTTATGGAGCCCTAGAACTAGTCCTGGCTAATGAATTGTGAGTAGAGATGACAGTGTCAATGGAGGATAAGTCCTGAAAAAGCTCTGTGCTATGTCCCCCTCTGCACTGGCCCTGATGATGCAGCTGTGAGGTTCCTTCCAGAAGGCAAAGCCCCAGTGCCCTGGTATATTCAGTACCTGTGCAAGTGAGCTCCTGCCACCAACTCCACAGTTCAAGTGAACAGTAAGAAATAAATCATGGTTATGTTATACTACAGTCATTTTATTAAATTGTTAACACAGCAAATCCTGGTCTATTTTGTCTGATCCAAGGACAGAAGAGACAAAAAGCACAGGCAAGGCAACCTAAAATTCAGACTAAAGTAGTTGGCACTGGCTGGAAATAACAGTTTGCTTACAAAGAAAGAATGTAGGGGCCAAAGCACAAGCTTGGAAATCAATCTTGTATGACTCTCATTGGTAAACGAAGTCCATGACTACCTTAGGTGACAAAAATAATATTTGTTAAATTCCTAGGGTCCAGCTGATATCATTGAAAGTAGCTATAATAATTATTTTGACTTTTATTGTTTATTTATTGTATATTACAAAGCATTAAATTGTCTGCTGAGTAAAAATCTTATTAGAATTAATAAACTTTATCAAATAAAGTCATTAAAAGTACTGGCACAGAGTTAAGGATATAGCTCAGCAGCAGTAAAATTGCCTATTATGAATGAGGCTCTGGGTTCAAACCCCATCACAACACACTCACACAAATGTACTGGTCCAACTCTTATTATTTCATGATTTATTTGATGTACCTCCGAATCCTTGAGATTCTTCAAAGAGACAATATTCACCTATGCAATGTATTAAATTCTTTTTCTGGTTATAATCAGAATTTGATGTTCCTTCTATTACAAAGTTTATGCTAAATTATTTACTTGCCAAATAAGTACACATATGAGAAATGTAAAACAAGGATTATTTTAAATTTTATAACCAGAAACTTTTATTCTCTCCACAATGTCAAATAAAGATATTAAAGGATTAAAAAATACTTTGGTATTTTCTAACTTAGAAGGTTAAATATCTTTATTGTTTACTTTCTTATTATTCTTAATTACTGAGAATTTTTCTTTTGTCCACATTTCAGAGGCAACTGAGTTGATTTCCAATTGCTTAGAAATTAAGAATATGCATGTGGGGCTGGGATGTGGCTCAAGCGGTAGCGCGCTTGCCTGGCATGCGCGTGCGGCCCGGGTTCGATCCTCAGCACCACGTACAAAGATGTTGTGTACACCGATAACTAAAAAATAAATATTAAAATTCTTTCTCTCTATCTCTCTCTCACTCTCTCTTTAAAAAAAAGAAAAGAATATGCATGTGTATTTGTGTGTGTGTGTATGTTCACCAGGATCCTTTTTTCTTACATCATCTGCAGGAAACTCTAAAATATGATTATGCACAGCTGTGTTTTATTTCTTCTTTCAAACAAGGCCTTTTCCCTCTTAATAAATAACAAGACTTAAGCAAATTCTGAGGGATACATCTCTACACATATTCACCCACAGTAGCATTTGGTAAATTTAAATGTTGCCTGTCATATTTATAGTTTATTACAGAAAATATAGTATATTAAGAAAATTAACTCAACGCTTTAGATGTTTCTTGAAACTCTAAACCCACTAAACCCAAATCACTAAAGCTTCACAAAAGCTGGTTTATTTTCACAGAAAATATTTGACTATAGCTGGAGTGTAGCTCAGCAGCAGAGTGCTTGCCTAACATACACAAGGCCTTGGATTCAATCCCTAGCATTGCAAAAGAAAAAGAAAAATATTTGACTAAAATATTTAAATATCATTTTCTTTCTTTTTTTTTTTACTTTGAATATCAGAAACAGAAACATCCTTAGCAACTCCAATGGATAACTTGATCTATAGATAACAATTAAATTTTTTTTGTTAATTTGTTTTTACAAATATGATAAAAATATATTAACCTGATTTTTAAAGTCCAAATACATACTAAAGGGTCACTATTGGTAATAATTAAAGGAAAAAGAAAAGGAAGTATAAAGGTAATAGATAACCAATTTATCCTAGAAAATCAGATGTTATTATCACCTCAACTTGAATTTTCTTTCCATTTCTAAAATACATAGCAGAATTAGGTAAAGGGAAACAAAAAAGCACACACATGATTAAAAGAGGGAAATGCAATTATGACTATGGCAACAAGACCGAAATATTTTGCCAAGAAAGTTTTCTTTTACTCAGATGTACACGTTTCAGAGAATGCACTCCAGATGGCAAATTCATGGTTTATGTGGGTGATTTTATCTTTACTACCCAAAAGAGTTTTGCAGGTTGCAGTTCTGAAACTGACATCTGCTGTGAATGAAAGTGATTAGGAGTTGAGGTTATAGAGCCGGTTAACACTTCCTACCTAGCGGCTTGACTTGGGAAACAGGGGAGTCGGTAACATTTCCTGGTATAATGACTGATTAACAAACATGTTTCTTACCCATGAGAAGGTAATTCCCTGTCAAGGAATTGAAAGTAATGGTTGATTTGAGCTTCCATGGTATATTTCCTAACCTAGGCAATAATGATGAATGTTCATAAGGCCTAAAGGCAGAGAATACATAAAAACAACCTGAAAAGAAACATCTGTAAACAGAGTATGGACGTTTGTTTGTTTTAATGTTGTACACAAAAACAAAATCCATTGGCTGATTTTAGCAGCTGTAGTCACAGCAGAGCAGTTTTCAGAGGCTGTACAGCATCATGAATAAACATAGTAGGCTCCCATAGAACAAGACAAATAAGAAGATTGGCTCTCATCTCCAACCCTTGTTAGCTCTGTGGCTATGGGGAAGCTGGTTGACCTGTTCAAGGTTCAATATTCTTATCTAGAATGAGAATCTATTTTTAAAAACTTATTTATTTTAATTAGGTATATATGCTAGCAGAATGCATTTTGATTCATCGTACATAATTGCAGCAAACTTTACATTTCTATGGTTGTACACGATGTAGCATCACACTGTATGTGCAGTCATACATATAACTAGGGTAATGATATGCATCTCATTCCATCATCTTTCCTGCCCCCATGAACCCTCCCTACTCTCCCTTCCCTTTGCCCAAGCAAAGTTCCTCCATTTTTCCAAACCTCCCCCGTCCCTGTTATGGATCAGTATCCACTTATCAGAGGGAACATTCAGCCTTTGGTTTTTTGGGATTGGCTTACTTTGCTTAACATGATATTCTCCAACTCCATCCATTTACCTGAAAATTTCATAATTTTATTTTCTTTTATTGCTAAGTAATATTCCATTGTGTATATATACCACAGTTTCCTTATCCATTCATCTATTGAAGGGCATCTAGGTTGCTTCCACAGTTTTGCTATGGTGAATTGAGCTGCTATGAACATTTATGTGGCTACATTACTATAGTATGCTGATTTTAAATGAAGGCAAAAATAACTGACTCAAAAGGTTGTTGTAAAGACCAAAGTTTTAATGTACTTATATCTTAGCACCTAATAAAATACTCAATAGTGAGAGCTATGTTAAAATCAATTTTATGGTATCAAAGCTTCCCATATACTATACTACTCTTGGGCAAGGTGCTTAACTTTTTGATTGTAAATATTTAAGACTAAATTTTTCATTCCTTCTCTTTTCCTTCTTTTTTTACCCTTTCTTCCAATTCAATTAGACCTCGTAGCATAATTTTGGAGCATGATTTTAGTTCTCTCATTAGAAGACAGTGACATTAAACATTGAGATTTTCAAGCTACATTAACCAAGTCCACTTTCTACTTATTTCTCTAGTTTCATTACTTTTGACAGAAACAAGAAGAAAAACTATAACCACAAGGTTTTTCAGAAAACATGTAAACATTTGTTTTATACAAGGATTTATCCCTGGCACAAATTGAACTTCCAAGCAATAAAACTGCCAAGTGCAAGTTCTCTTTAAAGGAAATCCTATTCGAAGATGTATTGGGAACTAGAATGATAGAAGAGAGTGACAGGCATCTTATCACAAAAGTAGCTATTTCATTCAATATGGATAAATAAAATATATCCCAAAGCAAATTGCATTAAGAGCAATATTGTGCTGTGTCTCTGTGGTGTTTCTCCATGAGCATAATCGGCCACTTAGCCACAGGGTCATATTTTGTAAACTATAGCATTGGAGAAGAAATCAGTGGGCTGATGAGATTTTCTCGGCAAGAGAGAGAAATGGGCTCATCGGCATCTCCTTGATTTCTGTGTTCTTATGATTGAATAGTTGATTTTAGGGTTTTCTTTCTTCTTGGAGCAGAAGATTTTTATATTCCATGAGAACTAAATCAAGAAGTGAAGCAACACGAGAGTACCATGCTTGAGAGATCTTAGGATAAGATCCAGATCCTTCAACATGGTCACCTGCCTCCCTGCCAGTTTAATTTCCAGTTTTTCCCAACCCTTGCCTCTGTCTCAGCCTCAAGATTTTCCCACTAGTACTTCTATCACAAACTTTACTCTCTGTTTGAAGCACTGTCTCCAACAAGTACTGCAACTACTCATTTATTCATTACATGATAAGGATTTATGTTCTTGGTATGGTGTTCTGCCTTCATATATTTTATATTCTAATAGGAAGAGTTACGTAAAAACCAAGCCAAACCAGGAGCAGTGGCACACACCTGTAATCGCTGCAGCTCAAGAAGCTGAAGCAGGGGGATCCAAAGTACAAAGTCATCCTAGCATCTTTGCAAGGTCCTAAGCAACTTATTGATATCCTATCTCAGAATAAAATATAAAAAGGGCTGGGGATGGTTCAGCAGTGCTTAAGCATTGATGGGTTCAGTCTCTGGTACCAAAAAAAAAAAAAAAAATCAAACAAAAACTCAACAACTAGAAAAGTACAGATGTAGTAAGTTAGTAATTACAAATTCTCCAGGTCTTCACTACTTCCCTACTTATGATATAGACCAGAGCAACCTCTTACCATCCTTGATCACCTTTTTGTTGTTGTTTTTGTTATTGTTATTTCTACTCTTTTTCTCACTTTTGCATCCCTTGTCTCTGTCACAGTACTTGGTAGATACTAGACATCCAGTGATATATTTGCTTAATATATTGATAAATTAGCGTTTGAGAATCATGGTGCAAAATTAAAATTGTCAGGTAGTTGTTGCTTGATTTTTATAGGAGATAAGAAACATATTTTTAAATAGTGGGTGCCTAATGTCTTCATTCTTTTAATATTATTCTAATAAAATACTTAACATATAAGTGGTCTTGAAAAATGAAGGGCAGTTCAAAGCTGAACAAGGGGCGTTGGAGGGGAAAACTCAGATAGAGAAAGACACATGTTCAAAGACACATGCAGAGAAAAGATTGAGGAACTATAATTAACCTGGAAATGTTAGGGAATTAAATGTAAGAGTATTGTTTTAAAGTAAACTATTCAAATGCTGAGTAAACTACTCAAGTTTATTATTGGCCCCAATTTAGTGAAGAACATTAATAATTTAATCTTCTTTAAATACTCATTATGTGTATTTCACAAGAAAATCCATTTATTCCACAAATTAACCTTACTGTCATTATTTCCACTTTATAGATGAAGTAACTGGTCTCTGAGGGATAACTCACCCAAGATCAACAGCAGCTAATATTTTAGCTTGTTTGGGAACCTAGTGTGTTTTACAAAACCAATACACTGTGACTACACAAAACTTTCAGCCAGTTGGGTTTTTATATTTTTCTTGGAAGTTCCCAAATCATAATATGGATCCTAGTTAAGCAGATCTGCTTACCCAAGTCTCTTTCCAGTCCAAAATACAGTATGTTTACCCCTAACTGAGTGAGGTCTGAGGTCTGTGCCTAGGGGAAACCACTCTGTCTTGAAGATATTCATTCTTTCTCTAGGACAGCTCTTATCCATCACTGAATTCAGCTTCAGGTTTTACTGGGTAATTCTTACAAAGGAATGAGGTTGAGGCTTGAAGGCATGACTGACGCAAAAGTGCTAGACTGAGTGAGAATGGAGGTGTAGCGTGACCACAGTAGCAGCAATGCTAATTTGCTTAATTCTTGCTCTTCACTTGGGCTACCTTTTCTCTTAGGCCCTACTCTTCATTCTCTCTGGCTTGCATCTCAGATGTAGCTGGAATAGAAACATGGGTACAGCAAAAGAGTTACATTTACTGAAACAAACTAGATCAGCCCTCAGAATGACCTCTAGGGAGATAAGGAAGATGATAAACAGGAGGTACTGGTAATAGTAATCAAAGTCACTGAAGGGAACTTCTATCCTTCTCTATTCAGAGAGGTGGAAATTAGGAGGCAGGATGTGTAGTTAGATTGAAATTCAACTAATTTTTAATTGCAGATGTCCTATGTCAAATAAGACACTCCAGAAAACTCCAAACGAAGAAACCACCAATGAAGTCAGAAGATGGGGATCCAGTCCCTGCTCTGAGTTTACTGCTCTAGGACCTGAAGTCACTTAATTACCCTGTTTGATAACAGTTGTTACAGTGAAGATTATTAGAGGAAATGGCCATAAACATTACCCATGTAATGGTAGAGATACTCAATAAACATCTTTATGGGAAGTAAATCCAATTAGAAGTTAACATTGAACTCTTCTTAATAAGTTAAATTAATGATATTTGGTAATTACTTAAATAATATGCTCATAATTAAAAAGGTATTTTGACCATGTGCATTTTCATTTAGAAAGGATTGTAAATTTTTCATATCATCTCTATTTTTGGAGTGAAGATGGGGAAAAAATAAACAAGAAAAAACCATAAGACTAAGGACCACTCATGATTCAGAACATGCAGCTGTCTCCCTGCTTTTAGAGCAGATATTAGTATCAATTTTACAAATGAAAATGGAGATTAAGTCACTGTAATACACATTTCTACACGCCAAGCCAGAGAACATTAGAGACAAATAAATAAATACTTGATGCCAGAGGAATATTTTTCTCTAGTAAAAGACATGCATTAACTCTCACAATAGAATGAACTAATAAATGATTCATCCAGTCACTAATATTTAATCAGTTTCTACCTGTAATTGCTCCAAGAACCTTTTAAATACTATAGTATATTTAAACATATTCAGGGTTATTCTTTGTTCAAGGTTAATTTCTTAGTCAAGCTTGTTTTAAAATGAATAAATGATGCAAAGGGAAAGCATATTATCACTCACATTAAAATCTAATGTTGTAATTATTTTATTTAGATAAGTAGATTTTTATCTGCAATGTTCTATCTTATCTAATAATTTAAATTCTTGGCAAAAACTGTTTGTGTTGCCATGAAAATTTTCTTTACTCTAACTTACTGGGTAGATTTCTATTTTCTTGAGAAATTGCTTTTTAATATTTTTACAACACTGCCATAGTTTACCTACTTAATTTCATATTGTGAGCCATCAATACTATATTTGGTTCAGCCAATGAAATTAAAAGCAATGCCAGATCAAGAAATATTAGTGAATTTCCTTTACATTTAGTTTTTCTTCCTATGCCTATTATAATTCTTAGAGGAACACAAACACTACCCTGGATTATTATGCTTTTCCACAAGAGGGCTCTTGAAAGGCAAAAATACTGGCCTTGTTTAGTGATTTGCCTACATCTATTGGCAAAGAGTAGAGAAACAAGATGTTGCAATATTTCCCTGAGAATTAATTAAATTAGAAAAATACTTTAAATATTTATCTCCACTAAGTAGACTTAACTAATAAAATATAAAATGTATTGAATGCTTCTCTTGTATGAGGCAAGGTGTTAAGTGATGGACATGTAGCTATTACTATTATTCATTGCACTTTACAGAGTTAACTGTAATTGTGCCAGAACTCTGGAGCTAGGTTGTCTGGGTTTGACTTCCATCTCTGCCAGGCTTATTATTTCTGTGGCTTTGATAAAGATATTTGTTACTTAACTATCAGTCCTTGGTTCCTCTTCTGTAAGATTGTTGTTAAGATTAAGGAAATTAACAATTGTCGCCATGAAATTTTACTACCAGAGATATGTTGTATAGCTATTTATGTATTGTATGTGTATGTGTGTTTTATATGTAACAAAGTATTGAGGTTTTGTTATTCTATTAATAACATGTAAGATTAAGAATGACTCACATTTTAAGTTAAAATAAATATAAAAATTAAAAAAACTAAGGTAATTAAGATACACAGAGCATTTAGGAAAATCTCTGGGATATATTAAGTGTTTTTGTGAGTTTTAACTTCTATTACTATTACAGAGGACAACACTGAGGCACAGAGAAATTAAAAGAGGTGACCCAAATCACATACCTACCATCCAGGAAGGGACAGAATTTGGTCCAACGAGTGTGCTAGAGCACGTAATAACAAAATGCCTCTAATATAAGTTTGGCAACACCATCTCCTCATTCTGCCTTCCACTGCCAGCAGCAGGGGCCCACCCCACGTTCATCCTCACTGCCTGTCCTGTCTACACTTATCACTGTCACTACAGGTACTAATTTATAGCACCGTTACCTCTTGCTGTAATAATCACTGAATTATGTGTTGCTATCTATCTCAAGTCTACTTGAGTTCCAGGGCAGTATCTTTTTTATGCTTACATTTTCACCACATAGTAAATGTTTACCTTGGCTAACAAGGATTAACAAGGATGACTAAAACTAAGAGTATGCTAATCTTTAAAAATGTCCTATAAAACGGTTTTTGCTAATCTCATTTTACAAATTCAGAAATTGAAATTCCAAAAGCCTATTCCATCAAGATCTCATAGCTTGGAAATGGCCAAGGTATTTGAAAACAGTCTTGACTCCTAAGCCTGTGTTTTTTCAGTCTAACATCCCACGCTCTTCTCATGGTTCTCATTTTCTGGCTGAAAGGAGACTAAAAATCCCTCCAGGAAACATAATTGAGTGAATTGAAGAAAGTTCAGAAATATAAAAGGATAGGTAAATAGGTAGGTAGATTGGTAGGTATATACAGAGACTGATATATAGATTATGAGAGGGTTTTCTTTTACAATCTTTTTTTGTTGCTATTGTTTTAACAATTTGTGTATTTAAATGAGGATTGTTCCCTTCAGTAGATTGGTCAAATGGTGTATTTTTTTTCAATATGATTAGAAGTTCTCCAGCTGATTTTATAACTCCTCTTTTAGAATTATTTTGGTGAAAACTTAAAACAGGCAAACATGAACTAATATTTAATCCAACTATAATAAGTTGAACTATAAAACTATAATAAATAAGACAGATACTGCTTTTTGGGACTGGAGATTTCATCATGAACAAAAGCAGGTGTAGTTACAGTGACCAGAGGCCTTCCATACTATAGATTGAGGCAGATATGAATTAACTAATTGCCAGATAACATAAAATCAAAATGTGAAACACACAAAGAATAAGAATATTGTGCAAAGAGAATGTATCTCCATGTTGAGAACTTCAAGAGGAGATACCTTCAAGAGGAGATACCTGAATTGAGAGCCAAATGCTGAGCAGGTGCTAACAAGGTGAAGGGGAGAGAAGACTGTTATGCCATGCAGAGGAAACACATGTGTACAGGCTCAGAAGCAGAAAATGTCATTCTGCTGAGGAGGGACTAAAAGAAGATTGGTGGGAAAAGACAATAAGGATAAAGGGAAGGATGGTTCTAGAGAAGGCTAGAAAGTAGAAGGCAGATGATTTATTACCTTGGGGAACATTTACTAGGGCTTTCTACATTCCCACTAATACCTAAGAACAGAGGAAGAACAAAGTAAAAAAGCACTCTCATCTCAAAGAACTGCTTACCCTAGAAAAAGATGGGCACACAGGTGTACACACAAATCACACATCAGTATCGAATAGCACTAAGATCAAGATGCCAGGGGAGCACAATTGGAGGAGTAATTGTTTCTGATTAAGGAGGCTTAGGAAGGAAGGAATTGGAAAAGATTTTATTGAGTAATTGACATTTGAACTGAGTCTTAAAGGCATTTTAGGTCATAGTATGAAGAGAGGCACACAGTATGAATAGATGCTATAAGTCTATTAAATAATAATTCCTTTGGAGCTGAGGGTCCAGCTCAGTGGGAGAGCACTTGCCTAGCATGCATGGGGACCCAGGTTTGATTCTCATCACTCTAAATCATCACCATCATCATTATCATTATCCTTGAAGAAACCATTTATCTAAAATTTTAAAGGAAATTATATTCTTTTCAGAAATAAATAAAATAGAAATAATATAGTAACAAAAAATGGAAAACCCTTGGTATTTTCTATAAATGAATGTATTTATAAATAATGCCTTGATAAAAAAGTATCTACAGTAAAAATTAAGAAATATTTGAAAATAAGTGATAACATAATTGGCACATCAAAAATATAGAGAGGGGCTGGGGATGTGGCTCAAGTGGTAGTGTGCTCGCCTGGCATGCATGTGGCCCGGGTTCAATCCTCAGCACCACATACAAAGAAAGATGTTGTGTCCACCAAAAACTAAAAAATAAATATTAAAATTCTCTCTCTCTTTAAAAAAAATAGAGAGAGAATGTAACTAAAACCATATATAGATAAAACTTACAGATAGAAAGTTACAGATTTCTATGCACATACTAGATAAGATGAATATCTAGTCTTTATCTCAAGAAGCTATATGATCATCAAGTCAAATCTAAAACAAGTGGAAGGAAAAATATGGAACATGCAGAAGTCCAGTAAGTAGCAAAAAATACACAATAAACCAACGAGACCAAAGTGCTCTTCAAATCAATGTATGTAGCCATAGATTAAGGAAAAGGAAAATAGGCAAAAATAATATCATAAATAAAAAATGGAACATTACCACATACTGGAGATTTTATAATGTCATCAGATAACAGATTGTAAGCAGATTTCAAAATATAAGTGAAATAAACACATTGAAAAGATGATTTAATAAAACTAAATTATGAATAATTGGGAAATTATAAATTTTAAATAACTAATTAGAAAATGACGAATCTAGAAGTACTTATTCTCTTCTCTGATTCCTAATATCTAAAAGATGAGACTGTTTAGCACCGTCATTCAGCATGTCCCAAATGTTACCACTAGGTGGCAAACGTTTACAAACTATGGCAGGAGCCTGGTGTGACTGTGAGAGCCTGCTGGACACCATTTTTGTGTTCTACAGCAATCACAAACAGAATGTTCTAAAGCGTTCTCATTATTGTCATTTTGAGCACCTGCGTTGCTTTCAAGAAACAAGTCAGTAGCAGGAACAAAAACGCATTAAAACATTGTGCACAGGGTTTATTAGCAGAAGTTGAAATCCCACTCTAACAATAGAACCTTCCACTGGAGGCTCAGAACAAGGCCAGAGAAGTGGAGCAGCCCTATCACAGATTCTCATCTCCATGACAACCTTTTCAGGTCCATGCACAATTAAAGCTACAGTATCATTTTTTTTTCCCAAGGGGGGAAAAAATCTAAGTCCTGGCTGGTATTCATATTTTTTAGAAGAAATTAAATGGATTCTAACTAATGGGCTGAATTACTCCACGAGGATAGGACATAGATTTGAAAATGCTTTACATAGGAACCCTCGCTCTCATCAATTAGTAAATGAAAATTTGTAGTTTTTGTGGTTTGATATACTGAAATTATCAATATAGTCTTTAGCTTTCTTTGACAACAGCTCTTTTGTGCCAGGTGTTCTCAAAAAATCCTGGCTTAATTCCCCTTAAGGCTACATTTGTGGATGCAAAAAAAAAAAAAAAAAAAAAAAAGTTTATCCATTAGCAATTGGATTTTGACCAGATGGTCTGTGTTGGGACTTCCCCAGAATCCTGGAATAACCTTATCTATAGACCCTCTGCTCCTTTTTCTATTTTGAAAATATCACTGGGTTTTTCAGTTGAAGGTCTGTAAAGTTCAGATTCCCTTTTCCCTGAAGGAGATTATTCAGAATTTTCAAGGGATTCAAGAAGCAATTCAAAAGGTTAAAAATGAAGCTAATAAAGAAAATTTAACAGAACAAGAATTTGGCACTTAAGCAACAAATGATTGATGGAAGATTTTGTGATTTAATGACAAATTCAAGTTTATATGGAAGTATTGGAAAGTATTGGAAATAATGAAGGTAATTTCTTTGTTTCTTTGAAAATGTATTACTAAAGACGAAACTATGAGGGCTGAATTTTCATGTGACCCCATGAAAGCAATACATGAAATGCTTAGTTGGCTTTAACACATTCCCAAGGTTCCTGAGGATGTAATAAAGGTGGTCAAGCATTACCAAGGGTTTTAATAGAATATTATTCCATGAAAATCATAAGCATGTGCTTTTCTTGTTACCTGTGGAAATGTACAAGCAAGACCTTTCCTGAAATTGGAGAGATGGTGCAGGTGACTGGCTCTTCAGGGACCCTTGCAGTTCTAGCATTCTATGTTTTCCTGGGTTTAGAATGCAGGCACTGGAGCACTGTTGCCTGATTCATTTGAATCACTTTAGCATCTAGTTCAGGTTAGGAGGAATGGAGGAAAAGCCCAGTCTATTATCCAGACTGCCTAGGTGCTCTCATTGCTTGAAAATGAGTGCATGATGTTTTGAAATATATACACGGAAAAATGGCTAAATTGAGATAATTAATATATTCATTACCTCACATATTTAGCTTTTTTTGTGATAAAACACTTAAATATATTATCTTAGCAATTTTCAATAATACATTACTATTCACTATATTGGCTGTGTCGTACAATATATCTTTTGAACTTATTGCTTCTATATAACCAAAGTTTTGTATCATTGGACCAAGCTCTCCAAACCCTCACCACACTCAGCCCCTGATAACCACCATTCTGATCTCTGCTTCTGTGAATTTGGTGTTTTATATTCCACAGACAAATATTTATTGTCTTTTCAGCCTGCCTTTGGTTATCCACTGCATTCTTAGATCTAAGAGTGAATGGGGCTGGCCCAGCAGCAGAAATGGAACTGAGTAAGACCTGTACAAAGATGGGTCCAAAGCATTCAGAGACTGAAGACATCACTGGGTGGTAGAGCTCCTCAATGGTAGGCCTAGCATGTGTGAAGACCTGGGCTTGATCTCCGGCAACACACACACACACACACACACACACACACACACACACGTAAAAGTGCGTTCTGAAATGGACACTGGACAAAAAAAAAATTATCAATAGAAGTTGTTTTCTCCCAGGGAACTTAGAAGTTACCATATTGGGAAAGAGGCAATTTCTTCTTGCTCATAGGGCAAAGGTAAACCTGGAATTACCGATGGCCATTTTTGCCACCTTCTAGGGAGATCTTTTCTGAAAATAAAGATAACTTAACAAAATATATGCATTCACACAGAAATGCTGTTTAACATATGGATTTAATATGTGGAGACAAGTCCTGGTTAAATTTTAACTATGAGTGAAGAGGTGAGGAAAAGGAGAAAACATCACTAGTGATACTGTATGAGATCCTTATAAATTTGTCTATGTCCTTGTAAGTTATAAGCATGAAAGATTTTTAAAATTATTAATTTTATTTTAAAAAATTATCATCAAATTTACATTTTTATCAACAGGTGTATGACTTTTAGCATTTGCATAGATTCCAATCATTGCCACCATTACTATGATATGGAAAGGGTTCCTTCTGTTATCTCAATGATTCCCACATGTCCTCCCTTTCCAATCAGATCCCACTCTCCTATCCCTTGACAACCATTGATATTTTGTCCACCTCTATATTTTATCTTTCTGAGAATGTCATATAAGTGCAATAATATGATATCCATCCTTAATTTTTGATACTGGGTATTGAACCCAGGGGTGTTTTACCACTGAGCCCCAGCCCCTTTTAAGTTTGAAACAGGATCTCACTAAGTTGCTAGGGTCTCATTAAGTTGTTGGGGCTGAACTTGAACTTGGGATACTCCTGTTTCAGCTTCTCAAGTCACTGGGATTACTGGCATGCACATTTTGAAACAGGCTTCTTTTCCTCAGCATACTTAAAAGAGATGACATGTGGCACATATCATTAGTTTGTGATGAATACTAGCCCATTAGCCCATTGTATGATATAGCACTGTTTCTTCTAAATAAATATTTGTGTACAAGTTTTATGTGAGCATAAGTTTTTATTTCTCTAGGAAATATGAGTTGCTAAGTTATATGATAAGTATATGTTTAATGTTATGAGAAATTGCCAAACTCTTGTCACAATGACCATGCAGTTTTGTAACACCACCAGCACTCTCTAAGAGTTCTAGTTGCTCCACATGCTTGTCACTTGATATTGACAATAATTTTTTAGACATTTCATCTTTCTGATAAGTATATAGTAGTATTTCATTATTATTTAAATTTGTATTTCACTTAAGGCTAATGATATTGATTTTTTTTCTAAAGCTGATTTGCTATTCTTCAACCTTCTTTGGTGAGTGTCCTAATATTTGTCTATTCTTAAAACTAATTTCTTACTTTTGATTTTTCAGATATTCTGTATATGTGATTTACAAATATTTTCTCTCAGTATGGAGTAAAAGCTTTGAATTTTGTTGAAGTTTCAATTTTTTTTTTTCTTATATAGATTGTACTTTGGTGTCATGTCTAAAAAACTTTTTGCTTAATTTCAGGTCACAAAAATTTTTCCTTATGTTTTCTTCTAATTCTTCTAGGTGATAATAACACAAAAATTAAGTTTGAGAAGCACTACCATGCTTATCCAGGAAGCAAATATTCTGTAGACATAGTTCTGTCTTACAGACTATCCTACATCCATTGCTGGGTTTAGGCATAAACAAGTATATGTGGTCACTTTGGTATAAAGACCTTTGAAGATTAAGGTATTTAAATAACCAAGGGACTTCTCAGAGGAGCCCATTGTATGATATAGCACTGATACTAAGGGACAAGAAAGTCAGTGAACACATCCAATAGCACAGCTTTACCTTAGGGTCAGGGAGAGTTTCTTAGGATAACCTAGTGTAGCCAAGAATTATCTCTGATCAAATCCCTCTTTAAATCTAGCAGAAGGCAGAAACTCAAAAGTTAAAGATGTTTTGCTAAGGGCTGGAGATGTGGCTCAAGCGGTAGCGTGCTCACCTGGCATGTGGGCGGCCTGGGTTCGATCCTCAGCACCACATACAAATAAAGATGTTGTGTCTGCTAAAAAATAAATAATAAAATTCTCTCTGTCTCTTTCTCTCTCTCGCTAAAATTTGACTTATGATCTAATGAGGTTGTGGAGGGGTCATTCTTCCCCAATTTATTGCAGAATGAAAAGATCCATTTGCTTCCCGTGATTGTCCCATGAATCCCCATGGTATTAGTGGAATTAGCAATGGTGCTTAGCTGATGTGGCTCTCAGGACACACTGTTTGCAGGAGTACCTGAAGTGTGGTGTTCCATTGCATCAGAAGAGACTGGAGAAGTCAGTAATTTCACTAGAGGATATGGTACTGTTGTCTGTTTGGAATAGTGACATCTAATGGAAGCGAACAGTGGAAAATGTCCAACAAAAGCAACTGGCCAAAGGATGGACCAAGAAACAGAAGTCAGGAATGGAGAAGCATGGCCCAAAGCCACAATTCTAACTAAGATTTTCCTGTGAGTTTGAGAGACATAGGGTCCTCCATTATCAAGTTGGTTTAGAGCCAGTGAATCATGGGTTACCCATTGACCTTTGGTGTCTCTTCTAGCCACTAACTACATTTTTATAACTGTGCATTTGAAAATCTTATTTCTTTTTATGTGGCTTAAAAGATAATAAACCAATGGAAACTGGCACTTACAACTAATATCTAGGAGTTGATCCTGCATTTCAAAAGGACTGAACCATTTATATGCTTTTAAAAAAAATCACTTCCCAGGCTCTACTCAAAAATTCCTCCTTCAGTCCCTCTGAAGTATAGCCCATATGTTTGTATTTTTAACAAGCTTCACAGAGTATTCTGATCCAGAAAAAGACCTGAAAAATGTCTGCTCTGAAATTCAAAAGAGAAAATTAAACAGCTTATAGGATATTGGGGTAACATGAAATACAAGATGCATGCAGATACAGTTATAAGTCCTGCAGGTATACCTATGTTTTTTTTCTGTGAACTGAAATCCATAAAAATGAAAGGGACACACATTGGACTATGAGGATGCTACAATTGACCACCTGCACCCCCACTTCAGGAAGAAAGGATTTACTTTCCCTGAGGCTAAATGTATTGCCCTCAATTATCAACCTACCTCAGTTGCCTTTATTGCAGAAAATCACCTTGTCATAGATTACACACCCTTTTCAACATCACTTGAATCCAATAACTGATGAATGTGGAGGAGAATGTCCCCTGTCCCACATTAGAATAGCTCTGAAGAATCATTCCAGCTCCCAGAATCATTTTAATAAATAACTGAGGTCTTCTCTGAGACTGCACTAACCTTCATTGTCTCTCTGTTATCATATCCTGCCCTCCCCACCCTGCCCCTTCCACACTGCTAGATCTCAAAAGTACACCTTAGCACATTTCTTACAACCTCATCCCCATCTCAGAATGAACTCCTGCTGGTCACAAATGGTCAAATCCAAAGAAATTTACCATATGGACTGTGGGCTTTCTCAAGTTGAATCACACACAGTGAGATGAGAAGAGATGCATCCCAGTTAAAAATCTAAAAATAACAGAGCAAAGGCCGCCAAATCAGTCTTTCGTATTTTCCTGCTTTCTTAAGTTCTTCTTTCCTCTCTTCCATGTTCCATCTATGATATTTGCTTTAGGTTTATTCTCTCACTGTTGACTGGCTACTACTTCTGGAAGAAAATGTGGTTGATATGTTTTGTATTTTTACCACCAAAGAGGAAGAGCTAACTTTTTTTCCCCTTAATCCAGTTGGTTAACTCTTAGGGAAAATTCTGTTTTTCCAGGCTTTGGTCAGTTTCCAAAAACTGAACCTATCACTTATGTTTAGGAGCCAGGGGCAGGAACATACCAATTCTCCTTGATGTCACATAGGACAGGAAGATGAGAATTTCCTAAAGAAGATGGCGCGTCATTGCCAAAGAGTCTGGTGACATGGGTGTATAAGAGTGAGCATATAAAACATGTATGGTATTTCCTCTGAATAGAAGTCTTCAACATCTCATCATAATATATATATAGGTCATCCCAATTGGAGTAGGGGCAGAGCAGAGCCACGGCCCGCGCCCGGAACAAGCCCAGCGACCCGCTGGAGTGGTAGTCACGTCACCCCAATTGGAGTAGGGGCAGAGCAGAGCCACTGCCCGCGCCTGGGAAAGGCCCAGCGACCCCCCGGCATGGTAGTCACGTCACCCGAATTGGAGTAGGGGCAGAGCAGAGCCGCCGCCCGCGCCCCCAAGGTAGGCGACCTGCGACTGACCAGCGGAACAGGGCCAGTGGCCTGCCGGCATGGTAGACACGTCACCCCAATTGGAGTAGGCGCAGAGCAGAGCCACCTCCCATGCCCGGAACAGGCCCAGAGGCCCGCCAGCGTGGTAGTCACATCACCCCAATTGGAGTAGGGGCAGAGCAGAGCCGCTGCCCGCGCCTGCAAGGTAGGCAGACCTGCAACCAACCGGCGGAACAGGCCCAGAGACCCGTCAGCATGGTAGACAGATCAACCCAATTGGAGGAGGAGCACAGCCGCCGCCCGCCCCTGCAAGGGAGACTTTTCAACTATACAAGAGCAATATAAATATATAGGGGGAAAATTCAATAACACAACAGTTTCACCAAGCAGAAAGAAATGCGAGCAGTATAAAAAGACAAGGAAAGAAAGGACCACAAGCAATGCAGGTCAACTCAACTTTAGAAGAGGTAATAGCTGCAGCAGATGGAATGTCAGATAAAGAATTCAGGATATACATGCTTCAGATGATCTAGAGTCTCAAGGAAGACATTAGACAGCAAAATCAGACAATGAAAGATCACTTTGACAATGAATTACATAAACAAATCCAAGAAGCAAAAGATCAACTATACAGGGAGAGAGAGGTTATAAAAAACAAACAGAAATCCTAGAAATGCAGGAAGCAATAAACCAACTTAAAAACTCAATTGAGAATACTACCAGCAGAGTAGATCACTTAGAAGATAGAACGTCAGACAATGAAGACAAAGTATTTCAACTTGAAAAGAACATAGACAGCTCAACAAGACTGTTAAGAAACCATGAGCAGAACATCCAAGAAATATGGGATAACATAAAGAGACCAAACTTAAGAGTCATTGGGATACAGGAAGGTATAGAGGTCCAAACCAAAGGAATGAGCAATCTATTCAATGAAATAATAGGAGAAAACTTCCCAGACTTGAAGAGTGAGACAGAATCCCAAATCCTAGAAGCCTACAGGATGCCGAATGTGCAAAATCATAAGATATCCACACCTAGACACATTATAATGAAGATGCCCAATATACAGAATAAGAAGAGAATTTTAAAAGCTACAAGAGAAAGGAAGCAGATTACATTTAGGGGTAAACCAATCAGGATAACAGCTGATCTTTCAACACAGACTCTGAAAGCTAGAAGATCCTGGAATAACATATTTCAAACACTGAAAGAAAATGGGTTCCAACCAAGATTTGTATATCCAGCGAAATTAAGCTTCAGGATGGAAGATGAAATTAAAACCTTCCATCATAAACAAAAGTTAAAAGAATTTGCAGCTAGAAAACCATCTCTCCAAAAAATCCTCAGCAAAACATTACAGGAAGAGGAAATGGAAAATATCAATGAAAACCAACAGCAGGAGGTAGTACAGTAAAGGGGGGAAAATAATCAAAGAGGAAAACAAACCATGTTTAGTAACATAAATAAACAAATATAGCTGGAAGAACAACCCATATCTCAATAATAACCCTAAATGTTAATGGCTTAAACTCACCAATTAAGAGACACAGGCTAGTAGAATGGATCACAAAACAAGACCCAACAATATGCTGCCTTCAGGAGACGCATTTGATAGGAAAAGACATACATAGACTGGGTAAGGAGGATATAGACAACCTAAACAGACCAATATCAATTGAGGAAATAGAAGAAACCATCAAAAGACTACCAACTAAGAAAAGCCCAGGACTGGATGGGTATACAGCAGAGTTTTACAAAACCTTTAAAGAGGAACTAATATCAATACTTTTCAAGCTATTTCAGGAAATAGAAAAAAAGGGAGAACTTCCAAATTCATTCTATGAGGCCAACATCACCCTGATTCCTAAACCAGACAAAGACACTTCAAAGAAAGAAAACTACAGACCAATATCTCTAATGAACCTAGATGAAAAAATCCTCAATAAAATTCTGGCTAATCGGATACAAAAACATATAAAAAAAATTTTGTACCATGATCAAGTAGGACTCATCCCTGGGATGCAAGGATGGTTCAATATACGGAAATCAATAAATGTTATTCACCACATCAATAGACTTAAAAATAAGAACCATATGATCATCTCCATAGATGCAGAACAAGCATTCGACAAAGTACAGCATCCCTTTATGTTCAAAACTCTAGAAAAACTAGGGATAACAGGAACATACCTCAATATTGTAAAAGCAATCTATGCTAAGCCTCAGGCTAGCATCATTCTGAATGGAGAAAAATTGAAGGCATTCCCTCTAAAATCTGGAACAAGACAGGGATGCCCTCTCTCACCACTTCTATTCAATATAGTTCTCGAAACACTGGCCAGAGCAATTAGACAGATGAAAGAAATTAAAGGCATAAAAATAGGAAAAGAAGAACTTAAATTATCACTATTTGCGGATGACATGATTCTATACCTAGAAGACCCAAAAGGGTCTACAAAGAAACCACTAGAACTAACAAATGAATTCATCAAAGTGGCAGGATATAAAATCAACACCCATAAATCAAAGGCATTTCTGTATATCAGCGACAAAACTTCTGAAACGGAAATGAGGAAAAACACTCCATTCACAATATCTTAAAAAAAATTAAAATACTTGGGAATCAACCTAACAAAAGAGGTGAAAGATTTATACAATGAAAACTACAGAACCCTAAAAAGAGAAGTAGAAGAAGATCTTAGAAGATGGAAAAATATACCCTGTTCATGGATAGGCAGAACTAAGATCATCAAAATTGCGATATTACCAAAAGCTCTCTATAGGTTTAATGCAATGCCAATCAAAATCCCAACAGCATTTCTTGTAGAAATAGAGAAAGCAATCATGAAATTCATATGGAAAAATAAAAGACCCAGAATAGCAAAAGCAATTCTAAGCAGGAAGTGTGAATCAGGAGGTATAGCGATACCAGATTTCAAACTATATTACAGAGCAATAGTAACAAAAACAGCATGGTACTGGTACCAAAACAGGTGGGTGGACCAATGGTACAGAATAGAGGAC
The DNA here is from genome assembly GCF_964194105.1 of Spermophilus citellus. Lineage (NCBI taxonomy): Eukaryota > Metazoa > Chordata > Mammalia > Rodentia > Sciuridae > Spermophilus > Spermophilus citellus. The sequence goes on along the minus strand of NC_138191.1, from coordinate 52,486,424 downwards.
ACAGAGACTAATCCACAAAGCTACAACTATCTTATATTTGATAAAGGTGCTAAAAGCATGCAATGGAGGAAGGATAGCATCTTCAACAAATGGTGTTGGGAAAACTGGAAATCCATATGCAACAAAATGAAACTGAATCCCTTTCTCTCGCCATGTACAAAAGTTAACTCAAAGTGGATCAAGGAGCTAGATATCAAATCAGAGACTCTGCGTCTGATAGAAGAAAAAGTTGGCTCCGATCTACATATTGTGGGGTCGGGCTCCAAATTCCTCAATAGGACACCCATAGCACAAGAGTTAATAACAAGAATCAACAAATGAGACTTACTTAAACTGAAAAGTTTTTTCTCAGCAAGAGAAACAATAAGAGAGGTAAATAGGGAGCCTATATCATGGGAACAAATTTTTACTCCTCACACTTCAGATAGAGCCCTAATATCCAGAGTATACAAACAACTCAAAAAATTAGTCAATAAGACAATAAATAACCCAATCAACAAATGGGCCAAGGACCTGAACAGACACTTCTCAGAGGAGGACATACAATCAATCAACAAGTACATGAAAAAATGCTCAGCATCTCTAGCAGTCAGAGAAATGCAAATCAAAACCACCCTAAGATACCATCTCACTCCAGTAAGATTGGCAACCACTATGAAGTCAAACAACAACAAGTGCTGGCAAGGATGTGGGGAAAAGGGTACAGTTGTACATTGTTGGTGCGACTGAAAATTGTTGCGGCCAATTTGGAAAGCAGTATGGAGATTTCTTGGAAAGCTGCGAATGGAACCACCATTTGACCCAGCTATTGCCCTTCTCGGACTATTCCCTGAAGACCTTAAAAGAGCGTGCTACAGGGATACTGCCACATCGATGTTCATAGCAGCACAATTCACAATTGCTAGACTGTGGAACCAACCCAGATGCCCTTCAACAGATGAATGGATAAAAAAATGTGGCATTTATACACCATGGAGTATTACACAGCACTAAAAAATGACAAAATCATGGAATTTGCAGGGAAATAGATGGCACCAGAGCAGATTATGCTTAGTGAAGCTAGCCAATCCCTAAAAAACAAATACCAAATGTCTTCTTTGATAGAATGCGAGCAACTAAGAACAGAGCATGGAGGAAGAGCAGGAAGAAAAGATTAACATTAAACAGAGACATGAGGTGGGAGGGAAAGGGAGAGAAAAGGGAAATTGCCCGGAAATGGAGGGAGACCCTCCTTGTTATACAAAATTACATATAAGAGGTTGTGAGGGGAATTGGAAAATAAACAAGGAGAGAAATGAATTACAATAGATGGGGTAGAGAGAGAAGATGGGAGGGGAGGGGAGGGAGGATGGTAGAGGATAGGAAAGGTAGCAGAATACAACAGTTACTAATAGGGCGTCATGTAAAATGTGGATATGTAACCGATGTGATTCTGCAATCTGTATTTGGGGTAAAAATGGGAGTTCATAACCCACTTGAATCTAATGTATGAAATATGATATGTCAAGAGCTTTGTAATGTTTTGAACAACCAATAAAAAAAGAAAAAAAAAGAGTGTGGAGGAGAGAACACTTGCTTGTTGTGGGTGGAAATGTAGATTAGTCCAGTCATTATGGAAAACGATATGGAGGTTTCTCAAAAATGTAAAAAATAAAACTGTCCTATGATAGCGTAATCCCACTACTAGGTTTATATCTAAAGAAAACGAAATCTGTCTGTTGAATAGGCATCTGCCTTCCCATTTCATTGCAGCACTCTTCATAACAGACAGCAATGGAATCAAACTGAGTGTCCATCAATGGCGAATGGATTTTTAAAATGTAACACATACATAATGAAATACTATTCATTCATTAGAAAGAATAAAATCCTGTCACTTTTAAGGACATGAATGAAACTGGAGATCACTGTGGTCAGTGAAATAAGCCAGACACAGAAAGATAAGGACCACACATGATCTCACTTGTATGTGGAACCTAACAAAAATGATTTCTTAGAAGTTGAGAGTAGAATGGTCATCACTAGAGTTGTAAAGAGCAATGGGGAGGGAGGGATGGGAGAAACCTGATCAGCGGGTCCCAGATTTTAGTTAGCTAGAAGTAAGAAGCTCTGAGGTGCTATTGCACCATAGGGTGACTGTAGGCCACAATAAAGTAAGGTGGTGTAATTTCAAAAAGGCTAAAAGAGGATTTGAATGTTTTCACCATAAAGAAATAAAAAACATTTGAGGAAATAGATACATTTACCCTGATTCAAACATCACCGAGTTTATTACCTGTACTGAAATGTCACATGATACCCCAGTAATATGTGTAATTTTTATGTTTTTATGTGTCAATTAAAAGCTATTTTTTTTCAAAATGTGGTTTTCCATGAAGGCTGTTCTGGGGATAGTTCTAAAGACTTGAAGGAAATTAAAAATTTCCTTCAACAACATGGGGAAGCGAGTGTTCCCTGCAACAGATAGTCTGTGTTTTCCTTCTAAAATCACCAAATACAACATATGAGGCCCAGTTCAATTTGAATTTCAGATAAACAAGAATAAGTTTTTTTTTCCTGTAAGTAGTTCTAAATATTGCATGGAATACTGTGTTATATTTAAGAAATACTCATTATGTATCTGAAACTCAAATTGTACTGGCTATGTTTTAGTTTTATTTGTGGACTCTAGAAACCCTGTCACTGGCACAGTGGTCAGTTTCAACTAGGAGCAGCATTGCAGTAGCAACATAAACCCTGATAGAAGTGAAAGTGCAGGTTTTTTAAATGAGTGTATTTAAAATGTTTGCCCTACACAATTTCTTGAAGAACGATTTAAATAAGATTTGGGTAAGAAGGTGTGTATGTGTGTATGTGTGTGTGTGTGTGTGTGTGTGTGTGTGTGTGTGTCTTATTTTCTTTCTGAAAGGCTTCATCTCATGTTTGATAGTATATCCCAGAAATAAATTTTATACTTATTAAGGTACATACAACTGGATTGAACCTATGTTCATATTAAGACGGTTCCTTCTCACTCTAGAGGTATCTAAATGAAATCTGTCCACGTCTAAGTAACAAATGAATGGATATCGAGCAGACTTCCCAAAACCCCATCAAGACCCCACACACATACAAAAAAAAAATTCAACATATGGAATGAAAGAAAAAGAGAATAAAGTCTATTGAGGTCTTTTAAATTGACACTGGGAATAACATAATAGCAATACCATTAGGGTAAGTGCTTCATGTCAGATATTGTCCTAAGCATGTCACCTACACTGATTCTCACCATAATCTGTGGATGAGATGTTTTTAATCTCCACATTTTTCAAATAATAAAATTGAGATACAAGATCACTCAATTTAAAAAGAATAGAGCAAGGACTATTGGGGCAAAACTATAGGGTTTTTTCTTACTGAAAATTGTATATGAAACCTTCAATTAAGTTTCTAGTATTTCTTCCACAAGTACTGATATAGAAAATTTTTCCAAGGATACTGAACTTTAAAAATGGAAATGTAAAAATATACACCTTGAAGAATACAGTGTCTATTAATGGAAACCTAAAATACAGAAGGATACTCATCACATGGATAGCCATCATTACCTCTAAGAAAGAGATTGAAATTGGAGGTGGTGAGCAAGTGTTCTAGCTATCACAGGCTTTTATTTATTTTTAACAAAAATATACGTAGTTCTTATTTGTATAATTTAAAAATAATTTTAAAAGTTTAATTATACTGTGTTATCAATAAAATAAGCAACATATTTAACAACATTAAATTATCGTGCAATTACAGAGAACAAATGTTTCACTCTGATAAATAAGTTAGTTCTTAAGAACAGGTTTACGTAAAACATACCTATTGGTAAAATCGCACATACCTGTTCAAAATCACAATGATATGACATATGTAAGGAAAAAAGTGAAAGTCCTCTTTAACTGGGGGAAGGAGAATGAAAAGGGGTAAAATATGAAAGGAGCATGAATCTCAGATACCTGTTGCAAGTACTGTGTGGTAATAAAATTCTTAAATTTTGATTAAACCATTGACTTAAAAACTTCAAAAGGGTCTTTTCAAAATTATCTGTGTCACTCTAAGGTGAATTAAATAACCTCTTTTTATAAAACAGACACATAAACTAAAATCTTTTGTAAACCTGATTGTCGCGACCCCTTGCCCGCAAGGAAGACGCAACAACAGGAATCTTCTTTCAGCCGTTTATTCAGGCCCCTGATGTTTCTTCTTCTCTCTCCCGGATGCCCCTCCCAGCCTTAATAAAGCATCCCAAGCCCCAATGCGAAGCTGCTACGTGGAGCTTTCTCATAGGGTGTTAAAAAATCACGTGCCAACTCTCCCAAATAAGGAGTTGTTTGTCACAGACCACAGCGGAGCCAGCGCCATCTTGTAATGGTGACCACAGTCCGCAGAAACGGCTCACCACAGTTCCCCCTTTTGTTTTCTAAGAACAACACAGGAGAGAGTAGAGGTCCTATCCCACTGTGCAGAAGTGGCTGCATAGTATGGCTCAGCCCCAAGGAGGCGCCTTCCCCAGATCTGAGGCCATATCAGCCGACGCTTTTCTCCGTGGGACGGGGCGTGGACGCGTCTAACCCGCATACAATAGGACATGCTCTCCTTGAGGTCCACTTCAAGGATCACTCAAGTGCAGTGCCTTGCCTCGCATCCTGTATCGTGACGATGGTGGACGAAGGGGGATAGCTAAGGCTGAACTGTGGCTGTATAGAAATACAACGATAAACAAGTTGGTAACACCCTAAAAGAAAGGCACGGGTCTTAAGGCGATAGAAAAGCACTAGTGTGGAAACCCATCTGCGTGCAATGGTAGGAAAGCCGGCAGAGTGCAAGGGCTTTCCAACACTAAGAGAATAACAAGGAAAGACATGTCGATCCCAGTGCAATGTCCGTAAGACTTGGGGTGCGACGACCATGTCAAAGATTTACTGTTTAATTTGCGCAAGCCAAACTTGAGGTGAGTTGCCATTTTCTAAAGCTGCAAGAGCTTGTATGATCATAGCTTTATCGTGAGCATTGCGGGCCTTGAGGCGACAGAGAAACCACAAGCAGAGAACCATACCGAAGCAACACATTGCACCAAAAATGCCTACCCCCACCCACTCTTTAAAAAGGGAAAAGGCAGAGGATATCCAATCGGTGAATTGACCCAAAGTTACGGGATCGACATGGGTACTGTTCAAGACAGCTATCTGGGTTAGTTGAGACTGGATCATGTCTTCCGCTGCCATGGACCAATTTCCGGCCAAGTATTCGCCAATGATACGGGAGGCATTCCTGGAATCATTAAATCTGACAGAGGTTATACATAAATGTGCACGTTGGTCAACACAGCCCAAAAGCACCAAATCAGCCAATTCTTCTACCTGAGCTTGGAGTAAATCTATTCTTTGGTTGGCAGCTAAAATCCCTGACAAAATATGTTGATTAATTGTATTCTGGGATTCAAGTATGGTGGAAGTTTGTTGAACAACTTGATTAATGGTGGCAGCAGTCTGCACTTGACTGGCCATGGCCACTCCGGCCGTGACCGCTGCAGCAGCAGATACCGCCACGGCTGTCACTATAGCAGCTGTGATTCCAAAATCCCTGCGGACTCTAAGTAGCTCAACAATGGGGAATTCGTCAGGGTCCGCAGTGACTGGGATTGGGACAAAAGTTGGAATTTTCATAACCACCGCTACAGTCCAAGAACCATCCCAACACTCAGATAAGAGACAGGTAACATTAGAACAATCCAGCACCCCTGACGAGGTGTCATTAGCCAAAAGGAGTAAGAACGGGGATTGGACACAGACCATTGCAGGGGGCAATGCGGCATTATATAACAGAGAGTTGAACGAAACAGATGTGAGTCTTTTACCTCGTTCACTCTCCCTAACAGTGCCAGAAACATTAGCCAGCCAACTTTTGGCTCCCAGCAATTGAGCCAGTGCAGAAATATCAGCTGAAGCCCCCTTTTCATTGGAGATCAACCATTGAAACCAGGACCAACCCACTCCTGTAGAGGAGTTGACACTGTTGTTAAAGTTATAAACATACCTCTTAAGAGAGGGGGAAAGGGAGAAACCTTTAGCAACTTGACGTTGCTCCCAAGAATGATCCTGACAAGGCGTAAATGTTGGGGGGAAACCAAGATTAGGGGTACAGTAAGGAGAGGCCTTAAAATGGGTGGCATTATAAAGACTATTAGAAGAAGGAGGCACTGGGATTAGTACCTCGGAGATAATAGCCAAGGTAGTTGTGTTTAAAGCAGAGCTATTTGCGGGGGTTCCTGAGCCTGATTGTTCCCTTGAGACTACTTGGCTCAACACAGCACTGAGAATGCTCCCTGAAACCTGACTGGACCGCAATGGGTCCTCCCAGTTAGTCAAATTCTTGGTCTTAAGACTAATACAATGAGTGTTCCCAAGGCTGAAACAAAAAACTCCTGTGAGATTAACTTGAGATTGATTAAAAATGCTATCCACGTCCCCTCTAGGAGAGGCACAGGGAGCAGACATCTCACATGAGGTAGAGAAAAGAGTGGGGAGGACACTAGAATTACCATGAACCGGCATTGGCATTGGCCAAGCCCGTGCCACTGCCCACCACTGCATTGGTGTCATCTGTGTCATCGGCATCAGCACCAGAGCCAGAGCACTTAGCAGAATGAAGATCCTCATCACGGGATTGCTGTGGTATTTCCTGTTGCTGGTTAGCCGACGTCAAGACTCTTCTTGTCAGGCGTTCAGGGACCCACAACGGTTCCGTGCGATCCTGGGGAAAAACACATACAGATCCTCGTGCCCATGTCAGCACGGGGTCGGGGCCGTTCCATTGGCCCGTAAGAACATCTTTCCACTTAACATAGCCAATCACAGAGGGCTGAGGGGACACATGTCTATCGGCCGCAGAGCGATCATGAATATCCAAATTCAAAAAATTAATGGTAAAGAGAGCTAAGGACAGGCGTTCTTTAGGAGTATGTTCAGCACCTATTCCCCCCTTTTGTTTTTGTAAAGTTTCCTTTAAGGTGCGATGAGCACGCTCAACAATGCCTTGCCCTTGAGGATTGTAAGGCAAACCATGAGTAAGTTGCACTCCCATAGTAGAACAAAAAGATGTAAATTGTCTTCCAGTATAAGCAGGTCCATTATCAGTCTTAAGGGACGTAGGTGCACCCCACGCCGCCCAGGCCTCCAGGCAATGAGTAATGACATTACGTGCCTTTTCTCCCGATAAAGCAGAAGCATGAATAATTCCAGAGTACGTATCAACAGAAACATGGACATACTTGAGGTTACCAAAGTCAGGTATGTGTGTCACATCCATTTGCCAGACAACCAATGGCTTCAATCCCCGTGGGTTCACTCCATAAGTAGGGGGATGAAGAAATGTGACACAATGGGGACAGTGTAATACTATCTGCCGAGCATCTGCTCTTGAAATAGAAAAACGCCTGCGCAGTGTTAAAGCATTAACATGAAAATTTTGGTGAAACAATTTAGCCTCCTCTAAGGAGGAAGCCAAACAGATCAACTGACCTCTAGTGGCTGAGTCCGCACAGGCATTACCCTGCGATAACGGACCAGGAAGAGAGGTGTGAGCCCGGATGTGCACTGGATAAAAAGGAGCAGTGCGGCCACGGATAAGCTGTTGAAGCTGATTAAAGTAAGCAGATACATTACGGGCATCACTAATAGCTCCCACAGCCTCCAGGATTTGTAGTGCTTGCACCACATAGATGGAGTCCGAAATGAGATTAAAAGGAAAAGAACACTGTTTAAAAACCTCAATAACAATTTGTAGTTCTACCCATTGTGGATTTCCAGGAGCAAATTGATGCTGGACAGGGGGAGAATCATTAATTACATAAGCTCCCATTCCAGACTTGGAACCATCAGTAAAAATGTTAACAGCCCCCGGAATGGGACTGGATGAAGTTACTTTAGGGAAAATGATAGGATGTTCTTTAACAAAATGGAGTAACGGATGAGAAGGGTAATGATTATCAATATCCCCTTGAAACGAGCAACATAGAATAGCCCAGTTATCTAGAGTAGCACACAAGACACTAAGTTGAGCTTTAGTGTAGGGTATAATAAGAGAAGAAGGTGATTGTCCGAAAAATTGAATGCTTTGTTGAATCCCTTTAAGTGCTAATGCTGCAACAGCATCAGGATAATATTCTAAGGATTTTCCTGGGGATACATGTGGGTGAATCCATAGCAAAGGTCCATCTTGCCACAGTACTCCAGTAGGCTGCCGCATAGTGGCAAGCACACATAACTGGAAAGGTTTATCACTCTGGAGCCTGCATAAAGTAGCATGTTGTATAGCTTCTTCTACTGTCATAAGGGCCGCTCTAGCCTCTTTGGTGAGGCTACGAGGGGAAGTAAGATCTGGATCACCCCTAAGAGTAGCATACAAAGGCTGTAGCATAACATTAGAAATATGTAAATATCCTCGTATCCAATTAATATCTCCCAGCAGTTTTTGAAAATCATTTAGAGTTTGGAGATCCTGAGCTCGTATGGTGATTTTCTGTGGTCGTAATTTGTCACACCCAATTGTTGCTCCCAAATACTTAATAGAATCCCCTGTTTGAATCTTTTCAGGTGTGATATGCAGTCCATATTGAGCTAACAACTTCACTAGGTCTTTATAGGCCTCATGAACTGTCTGCTCTGATTTAGCAGCCAATAATACATCATCCATATAATGAATGATCTTGATGGAGGAATACTTTTGTCTGAGAGGTGCGAGTGTCTTCCCCACATACATCTGACACATCGTGGGACTATTAGCCATTCCCTGCGGCAACACTACCCACTCAAACCTTTGATCTGGTTCCTCGTGGTTACACGAGGGAAGGGTGAAGGCAAAACGCTGCGAGTCTTTAGGATGCAAAGGAATAGAAAAGAAACAGTCTTTAATGTCAATAACAATAATGTGCCAACCCTGAGGAACTGAGGAGAGCAGAGGCAGCCCTCTTTGAATGGGCCCCATAAGTTGCATTTGAGCATTAACTGCTCGTAGATCATGCAGTAGGCGCCACTTCCCTGATTTTTTCTTAATGACAAATATGGGAGTATTCCATGGAGAAGTAGAAGGCTGGATGTGACCCAAGTCAAGTTGTTCTTTAACTAGAGCATGAGCTGCTGCCAATTTAACCGAGGGAAGAGGCCACTGAGGCACCCAAACAGGCTCCTCGGTGAGCCATGTTATGGGTATTTGAGCCCCAGCGGCCCCTAGGAAAAACCCAGACCAAATCTGTCAAGCTTTTGATGACCTTGTACAGGATGCTTACGTCCCTGTAAATGTTTTCCTAGTCCTAGACCTGGCCTATACCCCATATTTTGCATAATCTGTTGAGACACTGGGGAATAGTCATTACTAAGAGTGAACCCCATGTCTTTCATCAGATCACGGCCCCATAGAGAGATAGGTAAATCAAGTACATAAGGCTGAAAGGTACCATTATGTCCTTCTGGATCCTTCCAGACTAGATGTCTACAGCTGATCTGAGGGGCCTGGGCATATCCAAGTCCTCTCAAGGATTGATCAGAAGTCTGCACTGGCCATCCCTTAGACCAGTCCCTAAGTGCTATAATACTACGGTCTGCTCCGGTATCCAGTAATCCCACAATAGATTTACCTTCTATGCTTAATTCCAAAGTGGGGCGATTGCTCATATCTAGTGACAAATAGGCACAATTCCCTCCGGTGGTACCAATCTCATTCCCTGTCCGTGACCTTGAATCAGCAGGGAAGTGATTATGTAAGCTAGGCAAAATTAGCAATTGAGCAATCCGATCCCCTGGGGAGATGGACACAATGCCCCTTGGAGCTTCCACCATAACCTTTATTATCCCTACAGTATCAGGACTTATGACTCCGGGGAAAACATGAAGACCTTGTAAAATAGAGGATGCACGTCCAATTAGCAAACCTACAGTGCCAGGTGGTAGAGGCCCTGTAAACTCAGTTTCCACCAATTGGACTCCCATCTTAGGTGTTAATACGAGTCTGGAGGTGGAACAGAGGTCCAATCCCGCGGCACCTGTAGTGGCTCTCCGCGTTTCATGGGATGGCGTAGAGATGGCCATGTCTCGGGTTCGGGTGTGACATTCTCCACTGCCCCATATATTTGTGGGCCCTGGGGTCGAGGGCCCCGTCGGCCGTTTTTTGGCCCAGCTGAAATAGGCTGTCCATGGATGTCCCTCGCTGATCTACACTCTCTTGCCCAATGCTTCCCCTTTTTGCATCTTGGACACAACCCCGGTAGACGAAGGCCATTGGAAAGGCCACCGTGAGAAGGTCCAGTAAAATTGTCTTTTTTGGAATTGTCTTTTTTGGGACATTCACGTCTGACATGACCGGGTTGACCACAATGGAAGCATGTTCCGGCGGCAGGACCGCCCCCTTTTGCAATCCGAAGGACAGCAGCTGCAAGACCTGCATTAGTTAAAGGTCCTCCAATCTCTCTACACACCTTCATCCATGCTTCTATGCCTTTGTTCTTATAAGGAGCGATTGCTGCTTTACATTCCTTGGTGCATTGCTCAAAGACCAATTGCTTGACAAGGGGCATGGCTCTATCAGGATCCCCAAAAATCTTTCCAGCGGCATCCACCATCCTTGCTACAAAGTCTGAAAAGGGTTCTGTAGGGCCTTGTATAATCTTAGTCAAATTACCAGATACCTCTCCTCTATTTGGAAGTGACTTCCATGCCCGAATGCAAATGTTATTAATTTGATCATATACCTCAAGAGGGAATCCCGTCTGTTGATTAGCAAATCTACCTTGCCCCAAAAGCATGTCCTTATCCCAATGAGGGTGTCCCGCCGCATGGTTTTGGGCGGCCTGCTCTATTGCGCCCTCTAGCACAAATGCTCTCCAGTCCAAATATTTGCCTGGGGAAACACAAGCCCGAACAAGGCTAGCCCAATCAGAGGGAGTCATACAGTATCTAGACAGACTCTCCACCTGAGTTAGTGTGAAGGCGGCATCCACCCCATAAGTGCGCACAGACTCCGCCAGAGTCTTCACAATTTTGAAATCTAAAGGCTCATGGAATCTTCCCCTATTATCATCCTGAAAAACTGGATAAGCAAGACCCATCTCAGCGTTAACAGCCCTCCATGTTTGAGCATGGAAAGCTCTCCCCGAAACACCCCCGCCATACGGCGGTGGATCCGGAGGATCACATTTCTTGAGCTCCTGTTTATTTTTGTTCCCTTCTCCTATAGCTAAACTTCCTAGCTGGCGAGACAGCCTCCCAAGCTCCTCCTCCTCATCCTCCTCTTCCTCTGACCCACTTTCACATGGGGGTGTGCGCAGCGCACTGAGATCTGGATACAATCGTCTCTTCCCCTGTTTCACGCTCCGCACACTTCCATCCTCCCGAGATACCTCACTTCCTGCCGTCTCCGATTTCTCCTCATGTAATTGTTCTAGAACTTCCTGTCCTTTAGTAAGTGCTTCCTGACATCTGCCATCTGTGAGGCAACTACGGACCATTTTCCAAAGGGGTATCACCCCGCCCTCTAATATGCCCTGCTCAGAAGCAAAGTCAAGATCTTTGCCTAATTTATCCCAACTAGGTATAGTAAGACTGCCCGAAAATGCAAACCACGGTGCAGCAATATCTATCTTCTGTAAAAATCTTTGTAAAGTACTATGTTTCACTTTCAGGCCCTTGGAACGTAACAGGCCGTCTAGGGCCAGAAGAAGCGGACTTGAAGATGCGGCACCCATGACACAGCAACAAAAGAAACACAGAAAACAAAAGTGAAAGTACACAGTGCAGCTGCAATAAAATATAAAGCTCTCTCTTTCTTTGTAGAGGAGCTGACCCCGCTTTGGTCGCGGATCCCACTTACTGGGACTATCCCCGCTTTGGTCGCGGATCCCACTTACCTGGGACTAACCGGTGCACCACCCCTGACGGCTGAAAGTTCTGGTTCCCGGGTTTCGGCACCACTTGTCGCGACCCCTTGCCCGCAAGGAAGACGCAACAACAGGAATCTTCTTTCAGCCGTTTATTCAGGCCCCTGATGTTTCTTCTTCTCTCTCCCGGATGCCCCTCCCAGCCTTAATAAAGCATCCCAAGCCCCAATGCGAAGCTGCTACGTGGAGCTTTCTCATAGGGTGTTAAAAAATCACGTGCCAACTCTCCCAAATAAGGAGTTGTTTGTCACAGACCACAGCGGAGCCAGCGCCATCTTGTAATGGTGACCACAGTCCGCAGAAACGGCTCACCACACCTGATGTCATCCTTTAAGTTTTTCTTTATGGTCAATGAATATTCTCTTCAGTTTCTCTCTCTGTTAGCAGTTAATATCCATCTTAATAAAGAAATGTCACTCTTGCTTCTCAAATGGTTAACTGGAAGTTATTATTATATAAAACTTTTCCTTAAATGCCTGTAAAACCAGTCAGTTGTTCTAAGCTTAATTTATATTCTCTAAGATTATTTATTGAAGTCTATCGTTGTTCAATCCTGAGATCACCTTGATGCTATCAAGGCCACCATCAAAATTACATAATAAATTAATACAGCAACAGAAGAACCTATTAATTTGCTTTGGTCTAGCAAATATCTACACTGACTGGTCAGTGTGTCCAACAGTTGTTTTCTTGTAAATTTTGATTTTCTTGTAAATTTTATGCAGATTATTATCAATTATTATAGACAAGATTATTAGCAAGTGTCTTCTATATACTTGGCACTGTTGTATGTCATGGGGATCCAGCAGCAAATCAAACAATATCTTCATGTAGGTACCAAGAGATCTATAGCAACTGGCATCATTCTGAATGTCAGACCAAGTCTGATATTCTTAATGATTTCCCTGTTAAGGTATATACCCTCAAGATGAAAGCTGTCAATTTTAGGATCAATATATAATCTCCTCAGTTACTTGAAATATATAGAGAATCATGATTCTATATATACAGATGCATATATAATTTTATCTATATACATATATTTTTATATAGTTATCAGAGCCCATAGTAAGGAAATGTTTAAAAATATTCAAAACCAATATTCTAAATATATTCCAAAGTAAAGCAATATAAACTAGCCCATGAACTCTAACATTCAAAAAGAATGAGCATTGTGCTAAAGGCTGAGCATAGCCTAAAAGAGCAATCCCTATCCCTCTCAAGTTCAGAGCTTAGTAAAAAATACCAGTCTTGAAAGTTTATAACTCCAATAATAAATCCTGATTCTGAGCTCTGCCATTTGCTATGAAGATAAACAAATTACAATTGACAGAGAATGACAGTGAGGAGCTGTTCAAACCGAGGAGATTGGTCATGGAGACATGACTTTGACCTGTTCCTTAGAGAAGGGGATCACTGAATATCTCTGAGTGGAACTCATCAGGAACAGTGTTACCTGGTTATGGTTTTTAAAGCATATCTTAAATGACATATTCTGATTGTATTCTTTACTCTCAAAGTAGATGAGGTAGAGAGAGAAGATGGGAGGGGAGGGGAGGGGGGGTAGTAGAGGATAGGGAAGGTAGCAGAATACAACAGTTACTAATATGGCATTATGTAAAAATGTGGATGTGTAACCGATGTGATTCTGCAATCTTTGTAATGTTTTGAACAACCAATAAAATAAAATAAAAAAAATTACTTTAACCACTTATGTGTGTCATAATCACATCAAATATGATTTAACTTTTGAAAGAGGTAGAACTCTCTTTTACATTAGTAGATGAGTGTGACCATAATGCTTACTAGTTAATTAGTGATATTAGGTGAGATACAAATGATCACCCTTCTATACATATCTGAAGATGTCTCATATATTAAAATGGTACACAAATCTTACTCTGCACTGTGTAGGATTATCTTATTAAATATATGTCTCCTCTGTTTTCTGATAGCTATTTTCAGGAAAGGGTGGACAAATATGTGTGTTTTAGGTCTGGGAAGATGTTTATATTCCTTTCATTTTGTGTTTGACAAGCAGTAGAATACAAAAAACAAGAGTTAAGATGGCAGACAAAGTGGGTCAAAAGGTACATAAAAGTTAATTTGGGGGTGATTATTTGATCTTATTTGGTTAATTATGTTTGAAAAATGTTTTAAAGTTTTTATCTTGATAAAGAAGTTTTGGACAGTAGTAACAACAACAACAACAACAATAACTTCCATTTCTTTCATACTTGCAATGTGTCTAGTCCAGTGTTTAACAAAGAATTATCTCATTTGATTTTCTTGTAAATTTCATGCAGATTATTATCAATTATTATAGACAAGAAAACAAGCTCATAAAGGGGAAGTGACTTGCCACACAACTCATCAAATGGAATAACTAGAATTCAATTCTATGTCTGTATAACCCCAGGGGTCTTTTAGTTATATTGCAGCCATTCTTTAATTGAAGAAAAACTGTTAATAATTATACTAGTATTTTACAGCAATGTGGAAACTATTTTGCTGTTCTTAGAAGATGTGGAGCAGATCATAAAATATGCAAATTGATTTATGCTCAAATCAATGAATTTTGAGTGAATGTTCCTCTGGTAGCTTTTTACAAGGTACTATCATGCTTTGTATTCGCATTGCATTATGCCATACCATGTTCTGGGATAGAACAAATGTATTCCTATGAAATGTATTTATTAAACCCATCAGAGACAATTAAACCTCCAAACAATTTTTATGCTTTCACTGGTAATTCTAAAGTAGAGGTTTATACTTCCCTTTTCTGATGTGCATAGAAACATAAATAAATTACAAATTTTTACATTTTCAGTTTATTATGTCAAAAGCTGTAGATATTACCTAACAATGGTAATTGTTGAATATAAAATGATCAGAGAATCTCTAATGAATTTTAAAAATTTTTACAGAAAAATACCTGTTCCCAGTAAGCTATTGCAAATCTTTTGGAGGTACTGAAGAAGAAAAATAGCATTGAAATTTTTTCCTGAGTACTTTGTGAATCTGCAGCAATTCTTTGCATCACAAATATTTTTTTCTTATTTCCTAAATATATTAGTTTTATATTACTGCATTATGACATAGTTTCTATGAAGAAGGAAGCTGGGCTTGGCTAAAGAAATTCTCCCGTTCAGAGAGTCTCACAATGTGGCAATCAAAGTGTCAATGCAGTCATTCCAATATAAGACCTTGGAGAGATCTCCTACCTAGTTCAACTGTGGGGCTGTGAGCATCCTCATGTCCTTACCAGCTGCTGTATGGGGACACTGTTGTCTTTTCTTATGGGCTTCTTTTTTTTTTTTTTTTATTAGTTGCTCAAGACAATACGATGATCTTGACATATCATACATTTGATTCAAATGGGGGATAAATTCTCATTTTTCCATGTGTACAGATAACCAATGTGATCCTGCAATCTTATGGGCTTCTTCACCTTAGTTCTCAAGTGATCTGTCTTAGCAAGAAAGCATAAGGGATGGCAAGCAAGAAGGAGTTGCAGTCTTTTATAACCGAATGTTTGAAGTGACATCCCAACGCGTTCTCCCTTTTCTTGATCTTTTAAGTTGAGTCACTAAGTTCAGCCCATATTTGAGGAGAGACAATTATACAAGAGTTTGAATACCAGGAGGCAGAAATCATTGTGCATTCCTTTACAGGCTGCCTAAAACACACTAGATCATAAGACAAATGTTAATATAATCATCAGCATTATGATCATAAAATAATGCTAATAACATTTTATAGTGACTTACATTTTTCAAAGTAATGTAGACAAAGCCTACTGTGCCAAGGCTGATGATGTAGACACGGTGAAAATGGCCAGGTGTGAAATTTCTCCACAGGACAGATGTGAATGTGACAAATATTTATGTCCTATACATAAGATTGGGCGGGAAAAGTAATAGTGACCCCATCTTTACATGATGCTAACAAGTGCTAGTATTCTTCTACATAACTTTGCAACTGGGCTGATAACTGAAAAGTTGCCTGTGACCTTAGGGCTGGATAAAGCTAACTTAACCCCTGAAGATGGTTAAATCAATGACCTGAGCCTCATTAGCCCCCACCAGCTGGGTGCTTAATAAGTCAGTGGCCACTGAAATCAAAGAATAAAAGAATATGGAAATAATATAGAACATCGTTTACAGTTACTTTTCCTTTAGCAAATATTCATCTGGTCTCTGTTGAACAGCTAAATTCTAAATGTCTGATAAATGAAATTCACCAAATTTATGTTAATCATTAGATTCTCCATGAAATCACCTATTTCCAGCTGATAATATAAGGATTACTCACACTGATACTGCCTGATAACTGAGGAGCTTGTTTGTTCCTAGGGTGATGTGAGTCAGGGGAGTTGGAGCAAGGGCTTTGGATGCTGAATTCTATCTGTTCCATTGATTAGCATTGTAGCTCATGTTTCCTAAACTTTCTGAAATTCAGTTTCCTTACCTCTAACATGAGGGTGAACTCAGTGGTGGCCATAAAATATATCTTCCATACTCCTTGCTACAGAAACAACACTGGACTAAAGGTTTGTGCTGCTGTTCTCTGAAACTCACAGTTGTGTTTGCATTGAGTCTGCACACCCACCTGCCCCAACACCTTAATTGTTCACTAATGCAGTAAGTAATGTCTTTCTACTATGTTGTCAGCATGCTTATTAATGATAGGGCTTGTTAGACAGTTGTAATGTCACAAAACCACTCAGGCATTTTATGAAGAACAGCATTATTATTCAAGTTATAATAATTTCAAATAAAGTTAACACATTCATTAAATGATTTAATGATGCTCAAGGAATGTAATCCTAACTTTTATTTGAAATAATCCCAAAGATTTAATAAGCATTTGTAATGCTATACCTTAAAAATGAACTAAAGGTTCTTATTTATATATTTGGTACACTTTGGTGCCTTTTACCAGAATGAATGAATGCAAAAACTTGTCCCCAATCTTTGTTGATTAATTATAACCTGCACTGAAACTATAACAATAAACCAGACGCTATCCTTGTTCTCTAATTTCTTGTAATTGCTAGAAAGACAACAAGAAAAGGTAATTTAATATTCAGCAATAATTGCTGTTCCACAGGTAAGCAAGGCTACTGTGGCAGACTAGAGGAAGAACATCTAACGTACTCAAGGGAGTCAGAAAGTTCTAAACCTGTTTAGAAGCAAGAAAGTGGGGATAGGAAACTTGGAGTCCAAAACAGTGGGGAGCAGGGCAAGAATGTGGAATTATATGCAGAAGAAAAAGCCTAGACAAGGCTGAAAGTGAAATTGGTCATTATTCTTCCAAGAGATGTCCTGGAGATAGGCATTGTTGGTGAAACATGGAGAGAAACAGCAGAGGAGGTGCAGAGGTCCCAGGTAAAGAGAATTCTTGTCAACCATTTATGAAGTGCTGGCTTTAACCTTTTAAGGGATGTAAGCAGTGGAGATATATACATGGACTTGACCCTTCAGAAAGAGCTTTCAGGTTGCCAGGTGGAAATGAGTTTGAGATTGTCATTAATACTACGTCTAAGAACATTGTTCCTTCTTTTCAGACATATGATTTTTTGTGACAATATAATAATAAAATGTTTCACCAATTTCTAATCCCATCTCACTCCTCCAAAGTTAGTCCTCCTCCCAGTATAGCAATTAACTGGTAAATACTCTGAGAATAGTGAAGACACCCACCACAGGAAAGGAAACATGCATGTATGTGCAGGCACATACATGCACGTACACAAGTATGCACACACACACACACACACACACAGCTCCATTTTAGTAATTAATTGCTGTAAAATCGCTCTAAGTTTAGCAGTTAAAATACCAACAAATATTTATGCTGTCACAGTTTCTGTGAGTCAATAATTCAGAGGCAACCAGGTTGAGCGGTTTTGGCTCAGTGATCTCTTAAAAGGTTGCAGTAGTGACACTGGGTAAGGATGAGATCATTGGGAATCTCCACTGAGACAAGAGGATTATCCTCACAGATGGCTCACTCATATGCTATTAGCCAAAGGCCTCAATTTCTTGCCAAGTGGACCTCTTTATAGGGCTGCTTGTATAGCCTTATGACGTGATGGTTGAAACCAAATATCACTTCAACCTCAAGATGTCTGGCTACTGTTGTTGAAATCACCTTGGCTTTAAAGCATATTCAGAAAAGGGAAATACAAACTCAAAAATGCATCTAGAATGGATTAAAGCTGACCAAATTTGAGCAATAAATTCATTGTGTAACCTTACATGGTTACACATGTAAAGCTGAATAGAGTTTTCTATTAGAAAGCAGTCTAGGAGCTCAGACCCTGAAATCAATTCCAGTCTTAGAAAAAGACTTCTATTCTACAGAAGTAAGTTTTGTTACAGTTACAAATAGGGAAACAGAATACATGGAACTAGAAAAATGTGGGATAGCTAAAAAATAATACTTGGTCTCAAAGTTTCATTAAGACTCAGTTTTGGCCAAAAGGGTTACCTCCCAAGAGCAACTTACTTCTAGATCTACTATAATGGAATTCAATACTAATTATGCCAAAGTGATGTCTATCTGTGAATCCTGGGGTGTTGTGATTATTATAGTAATGCCTACGCATGGATTCCTAGAGACTCAAATGTAAAGAACTCAAGAAAAATCTAATAACAACCTATGTCATTTAACTTGAGACATTCAGCTAAATAATTCTATACTAATGTGTTTATATCTATAAAATAATTCTTAAGTGTATTATGGTTACTTGTCTAAAGATAGGAAAACTGACAGATGATAGAAATCATGTAAAACAGTAAAATTCATGAGACTCTCACTAAGTTGAAAAAAAGTACTACATCTACATGGACAAATTGTATGTAATATTTATGATCAATTAATAAATTTATTTGAAAAATGAGCTTAACTACCAGAATGATTTTTCTCTCCCCAAATAGAAACCCAACTTTAAAAAAATCTAAAAATAAGCAAATTATCATTTCTCAAAAAGAAAAAAAAAACTTCTCTTTAAGCATAATGGGATGGTATATCTTATCACCATGAAAACAGGATGATACGTTAACACTTGTGAGATACACATCAACTTAATCAAAATCTAATTGAAGGAAAAAATACACCTAATGAAGGATACTATTTCTCAATGAAAACTCTACAAGAAATCATATGAGTATTTTTAGTTACTATTTCCGCACAAGTTGCGAAAATCACTGAATTTTGTCTTAAATTGTTACTTTTCTCCATTTTTTAAAAATTCTTTTTGTGCAACTGAGAATATGTTTATAATACTTGTCAAAGCAAAACTTCTGCCAAAGTTAAACAGGCAGGAACAATTTTATTCAAGGATATTACAATAGTGGAGAGAGGCTAGGGCTCAGTCTTGCACAACTTCTATGAAACTAAAGTCAGGAGAGGGAGTCAACAGCTGGAGTGAAAAGATCTTAGGTCATCTGCATTTGTTAATAAGTTTTCCTGAAGGAAAAGTAAACTATTTGGCTTTCTGATAGGCAGTAGTTTTACAACTTGGAGCATGGCTACTCACCTAGGTTAGGCTCTTACCCTCTTACAGAAACAACAAAGTGAAGGTGCTGTCTTCCCTAATGGTTAAATGTTTTGAACAACTAATAATAAAAAAAAAAAAAAATTAAAAAAAAAAGAAAGGATGTTAAACTGGTGAAAAAACTTAAAAAAATACACTCTTAAAGGGACATAAATAGAATTTATAATTACAAGTTTTCTAAAGTTAATGCCCTACGAGAGGGAAGGCTAGGGCACTTAGGTTTAGGCAGACGCCTGCTTAAAGTTTATTACGGCTGTGGGGAATATGGATGTCTGAGCTAATCTGTTAACCTTGTCCCAATGATAGGCTCTACTTTTTCCCCAGATTTCAGGTCTGTTTTCTTTATTTCAACTGAGGCAGTTGTAGGAATGAGAATTAGATACCACAGGCTGGAAGCAGGGAGGGTGTACACCTTGGCAATCACTAGTGTCCTCTGGCTCAGTCCCTCACCCTGTATGCACAAATAGGTCAGCATCTCTTTTGTTCTACAAGCTTTCAACATGGAAGCCCTCCCCTTGATAATCTCCCAAAGCATTTTGTACCTCTCACCTTCTCACAGGCAAGAATTTTTCTACAAAGCTAACTAAATTTCCAGTGCTCCATTTTCATATTCTCCTTCCTTTCCTTACAGATCTGGTTCCTCACCCTCTGTGCAACTACTCTTTGCATCATTAAGACATGGGTTTTTCTGCATTGCATTCAGTTTTTCAGCCTACATTATTTCAGTCCTGCCCTATGCTTTATTTTCCATAGTCAAAACATTGTGCTATCATAGTTTAGTAGATAATGTTAGTTTAGTGGCTTAGTATTTGAGAGCCAGAGAAATCTAGGTTCTAATTCTGAATCCCTCACCTTTTTTTTAAGCTATAGACCCTTAGACACCATTTCAGAGGCCCAGTCTCCTCACTGTAAATTATCAATAAAATTTATTTTGAAAGAAGATTGAATAAGACAATGGGTTGAGTGTGCCTCATTTGATGGTAATATGTAATAACACTCTGCATCTTCCTCCTTTTCTGAACTGCCTACTTGGTATTTTTCATGAAAGACACCAGTTTCTGTTTCTTCCAATGCTGAAGAGAGAGAAAAAAAATAGTTTTATATAATGCATGTAGGTTTGCATTTACCATTATCACTGATGGTGATGAACTACACTTTGAAGTCATATAACATATTGTAAAGCATTGTAAATATTAGTCAAGCCTTTTATTTATTAGAGTAATGGGTTAAAAATGTCAGACACCAAATTTTGATTTTATATTATTGATGTTACATGGGCAATAGAGAAAATGATTTTTCATTTAATATCTCTTAAACCAGCTAAACCAATTTTTGTAAGTTCACAAAAGCCAAAAGGACTCTCAGATTTATTTCCATTTTCTGATTTAGAAAAATGTCATGAATAAATAGTGAGGATGATTCCTTTAGCCTAAGGATGTGGAGTAAGAAACTAGTTTCATCTGTTATGCTAATAATACAAATAAATCAATTAATAAAGATGTCAATTTTTAAGTCCTAAGTGATCATTCAACTCTTCCTTAAACTAAAACTAAACAAAAATTTTCAAAAAATACAAAATCAAATTCTCATCTAAAAACTGAATAGATTCTGTACTCAAAGGAAATATGAGACTATTTCAGTCAACTATTTAGTACTGTCAGCATTAGAGTCAAAAAACCAGATGGTCAGCTGTGTATAATTCTAACAATCCAGGATAATCAAAAGCTATTCTTTTCCTTTCTCTGCCCTTCCCAGAAAGCTGAACAAGAGATAAGTTTAATAATGCATTATGTCCATAATAGAATGCATGGACAAGTGCTTTAATAAGCTTATCAAATTCATGTTAATGAATTAGTTATCTCCAAAATTGCCATTACAACTTAATATTCAGAGTCACTTAAAATGAAGGGTTTGGCTGGGGATCTTTTTCTTGTGCATTTCTTCATCTAGTCAATACAGCATTTATTTAGCATCTACCCAGAGAGAGTAGCTTTTTAGACACTATGGAAGTTATTGTGAAAGAGAAAGATGTGAAAAACATGGATTCTTTCTTAAGAAATAAAGAAGTCTCTCTGGAGATACAAAATATAGAGAAAGACCTATAATATCAGGCACATTTTTTTTTAATTTGTTTCTTGCCTGAGAATTAAGACATTGTTTCATTTCTTAAAATTAATTATAATCCTTCTTAGGTTGGGCAATAAATACAGAAGACTAGGAATGTGTGGTAAGGAATTGCTAAAAAGCTTCTCTTCAATGAAAGAAGAATGAAGTAATAAGTACCTTGACTAAAGGGCACAGTTGATATTAAGGGAAAATTGGCATTTGAAAGGGGAACAAAGGCAAATAAATTTTTGGTATACAAATGAATTAAAATGAAAGGGACTCACATTTTCTGATGCCCAATCTAAACCAATTTAGAAGAGTAATACTGTCTTTAAGATGTTGGTAACAAAATACCTGCTCATCATTTGATTCTTTTGCTAAATAAAACTTGATTCAGGAGAGCTCAAAGAAGAGAAGGCCATTTTTATGCTTTCATGTATTTATTTTCATATTAAGAAAGTCCAATCAATTTTCAGAGTAGCTTTATGATGGCTGTTTCCTTGCCAGCAGCTTTTCTGTTCAGCTGGAGCTTTGCACATTGCAACTTACACTCTAATTCTGACACAGCTGTCATTCACCTTCCCTTGATCCTTGGAAAATCAAGAACCCATATTGGCGATAGCCAAAGTAAAGCAGAGTTTATAGATAGAAGTGATGTAACTTGAGCTTTTCTTATGATACACACACCTGCTATTATCACTTGGTCTGGGTTAAACACTGTAACTGAGCAACTGATCTGGTGGTGTAGTATTGGGTATCAGAAACTTAGGTCTGGGGCAAGTTGTTATATGCTCTCATTTCAAATGATCGCTAGGTTTAGTCTCACAAACTGACTGAACAAAACAAGAGAATCTGGTCTAACTACCGGTAATTTTAAAAGAAATTGGCTAGGACTCAGTTGCTTCATTAAATTGAACTTGGAAAGAACCAGTTTGTAAAATAAATTTAACTTTTGAAACAAAAACTGCTTATAAATACAGCTTCAGATAGGATTTACTTCTGGAATTCTAGTCATTTTGAAATAAAAGTCCTGTTGCCTCAAAACCCATGCAAGAAAAGCAAAGTTGACAGGAAAGACTTAGGGATCTCTCTCTCTCTCTCTCTCTCTCTCTCTCTCTCTCTCTCACACACACACACACACACACACACATTATTTAACTAAAAATTGAGTGCATCTGATAGGCCTTGGCACCTGACATGAGGTGGGGGCTGTTGAGGTGAGGAAGCTGTCTGAGCCCCAAAGCCAAGGCCCAGCTTGACTTCCCTGTGGCTGGAGCACTCCACGTCAGCTGTCCCTATGCCTTCACTGCCAGGCTCATCAGGGGGTATCCCTCAATACACATCCTCACACATTAATGCTGCTTTGGGAGTGCCAAGATGTCAGCTAGACTAAAGGGCAAACATACATTAACAATAAAAAGATTATTTCTAGGAAGCTCAAAACTGAGGAAGAAATTTCCCTACCCTCTTTTTCTTAGAAGATTTACTTTAGAAAATTAGTCAATGCAAGTATTTTCTATTCTCTTTGAGATTTATATAAATTATTTTGAGAACAGGTAGGACTTTTGTGAACTTTGTGATCCAAGGATGTCTTTCTCAAGGACTTGGGGCCCATTTTATAAAGTAAACATAGAGGAGATTTCTGTGGTGAGTAGGAGCTCCACTAGGGCGGGTACCTTACACCAGGCGTGAGAGTTGTTTTTCCTCTGGGTAAAGTCAACCAGCTAACACAGATGCCGCCATAATTACCAGGTAAATTTAGGATGGCATATGTGTGACAAATGATCATGTCAAGTCTTATATGAGGATTACTTATTGTTTTTCCCGAAACCATGTGTGCAACAGGTTGTATGTGCTTAGCTGTATAAAAGGATGAAATTTCTTTCTGGCTTTGCAATCTTAAACAGATTGCCTATGATGAGCATCACTTTCTGTTTTAGTACTTATGGAATAATAAATCTTTCTCTACTACCTTTCTGAAGAAGATTTCAGGGGAAGATTTTGTTTTGTATTATTTCCCAGCATGGGCAGTTCCTACTGTTTGCCTAGGGCGCCCTTAGCTTCTGTCCAGGAGCCATCAACCCTGACAGAGTTGGATATTCATTTATTCTGTCCCAAATCCACAGCATGGGGGAGGCTCTGAGCAGTCCTTCTTGTCCTGGCATACTACAAATATTCAGTGCCCTCCAAGCTGCCTTTAGACAATAGCTATTTTAGCTTCTGGCATGTCAACTTTTTCAGGTACTTATGAAAAGAAAAACGGTAAAGTAAAACTTTGTTAATGTTGAACCTTTTTTATAATTGCTTATTTCTAAAAAAAAATATTAAAGGCATTAAATATTTCTGGCTCTTGATTTTCCACAGATCAAGTGAAGGTGAAAACCATCTTGTCAGAATTACACTGTAAGTTGCAATGAACAAAAGCTCCAGGTGAACAGGAGAAGCTGCTGGTGAGGGAATAGCCATCGTGAAGCTCAAGTCTTTGCATGGGCTTCAGTTTCTTAATATGAAATAAATATCTGCAAGCGTAAAGATGACCTTTACTATTTAATGCTATCCTGTATCATTTTACTTAGAAAAACTTCAAGAAGTGAGCATGTATTTAGTTACCAATAATCTTAAAGATGATATAAAAGACCTTTTTTGGTAAACACACACACACATAATATGAGATCTACTATCTGAGGAGATTTTTAAGTATAATTGTGCAGTACTGTCAACTCTATACATATTGCTATGCAAGCAGAACCTTATCAGCCTGCATGACTGAAACTCTGTAACCACTGAACAGCAACTCCTACTTCTAGTGACCACCACTCAACTCTGTTTCTGTGAGCATGACTACTTTGGCTACCTTATATAATTGGATATATAAGTGTTTGTCCTGGCTTATTTCACTTAGTATGATATCTTCAAGGTTCATCCTTGTAACATGTTATAGTATTTCCTTCTTTAAGACTTCATAATCTGAATCTTAATATGATTTTATATATATATAAAATCATAATATGATTATATATATACACCATGTTTTCTTTTTCATTTTTTTTGTCAATGGATAAATGCACATCTAAGTTGTTTCTACCTCTTGAGAATAAAGCTTTTGTGCATAATTTTGCAATGAACTTGGGAGTGTGAATATTTCTTAGAGATCTTGTCCTCAATCCTTTTGGATAAAGATTCAGAAATAGGATTTCTGTATCATATGGCAGTTCTATTTTTAAGTTTTTGAGGAACTTTCATACTGTTGTTTCTAACAGCTGCACCATTTTACATTCCCATTTACAATAATCCCATCTACAGTGAAATCAAAAGAAGAAAATACTTAGGAATTAGCTTCACCAAGGAAGTAGATGGCTTGTACACTGAAAACTATCTTACATTGCTAACAGAAATTAAAGATGACACTAATAGTGGAAAGATATTTTCTGCCTTCTAGGGGGTACACTCATACCCCTTACATTGATAAACCCACATCTTCAAATTTAACTTGGACCAGAGTCATGTACATGTTAATGCAGTAACTTTATAATTATAAAGGGATATAAAAAATCAACCTCCAGATGAGTTAAAGCAGGTTAGGTGAGTAGGCTTGATGAGGAATAGAGAACATAAAGAGGCACAGTGATTTGATTGGTAATCACAAAACTGAGTGTATCCAAAGAAATAATGAAAGTCAACCTCTTGCTGACCCCTAAATCAGTCAAACAGAACCATTCTAATTCTTTAATTACTCCTTCTAAAAATCTCAGAGTGCTCAGAACTAGGGAGGATGATGAGGCATTACTCACAAAAATAGTGTCAATTATCTGCTTCCCAAGCTTGGAGGGTATCATACTTGGGAAGTTACAAAGTAAATACAATATAATCAAACCAATATTTGTGCTTTGTACTGTGAGGCACATTGAAATCTATTCATGAAAGGAGTTTTTAGCTGCTAAAAAAATCACTGATATTCAATTGGTTCTCATATGACATGTGATTGTTATAGATATTGTCTTACTTCCTACATTTCTTATAAGAAAGGCTTAGAAAAAGCACAATTGCTATAGTTGAAACTCTCTGGTTATACTTTATTCCTCATTCAAGTCACTTGGCTATTTCCAAAGTTGCAATTACAATAATTTATGTTCTAAGGAACAGCTTTTGCAGTTAGCAACTCTATAAAAAAAAAAAACAAAACTTAAGTGATACTAAGGAAACAGGTAACTTATTTGCCATATGGGTTTTATAACTCTGATGGCATGTTCACAGAGAGTTGATATTGAAAAGGGAGCTTCTAACACTCTATCAATGAGCATGTAATGGCAATAATTATGCCATTTGTGCCAGTGCCATGGAACTCTATAAAAGAACTGCCCTCATGTTTAGTCATAAGAAATTGATACTGATGTCCTTTAAAAGAACATTTTAATAAGAGGTTCATTAGAGAATAGAAACACATCTGTCTTCCTCAAAACATTTTTTCCCAATTATCTCATTAGATTTCAAACTAATTTTCAGATAGATCTATTGTGGTCTCTATTTTATAGATAATAATAATAACAGCTAGCATTGTATGTAGTACTTATACTTGATAAATAACATTCAATATCTTCTTCATGATTACAGCTAAAATAGGTGATAAGGCCAGGTGCGGTGGCACACGCCTATAATCCAAGCAGCTTGGGTGGCTGAGACAGGAGAATCACAAGTTTAAAACCATCCTCAGCAACAGCAAGGCACTAAACAACTCAGTGAGACCCTGTCTCTAAATAAAATACAAAATAGGGTTGGGGATGTGGCTCAGTGGTGAGTACCCCTGAGTTCATTCCCCAGTACCAGAAAAAAAAATAGGTGATAAGTTGTTATTTTTCTCAGATTTGCTGATAAAGGCACTAGGGCTCAAGGAGACTGCTCACACACAAGCCTCAGATGTTGCTCCTACTACAACACCTGCTTAGCATGTGTGCGGTCCCCAGGTTCAATCTCCAGCTCCAAAAACCAAAATAAAACATAGTTTAGATAGCTTTAAACCTATTTGGAACACTTCATTTGAGTAAACATCATCAAAAATCACAAGCAGCATCCCAGCAACCACTGGCAAGATTAAATAACCATTCCAAATGTGAATGCCAGATTTTTCAAATTATCAATCTTTAGACAGAATTCCCCTTGGTATCAAACTACTGCTGCTTTGATCTCCTTCCTTCATAAATATGTCAATAGTACAGGAAAACTCTAACTTCCCAGCAGTTTCCAGGAAAAAACATGGCAATGGTAAAGTCCAAAACTTTGTCCTGGGATCAGAGTTACAGATATTTAATGCAAAATATTTATCATCTTACCTGTTCTAGTGCAGATGATGTGTGCCCTTGTAGAAGGATGTGGTGAATCAGATGATGGTCAGGCCGTAGATGTATGATTTGAATTCACAAACAGATATTCATCCTGCCCCTGCTAATCACTTAGCCAACATATATTTGCTGTTACTTGTATGCCAGTTGAAGTACTGGCATATGAAATGTTTAGACACTAATGAGATAGTGAGACAGGATTCTTAAATAGATCATAGTGAATCCCACCTTTATATACATCTGTAAGAATGGGGTACTAATTAGAATGAGATATATTTCATGCTTGTATAATTACATTAAAATGAATTCTACTTTAATGTATAACTAAAAAGAACTAACAAAATAAAAAAAAGAGACCAAGAGAGCTTACATGTGTAAACATGTAGCATTCTATAAATGCTTAGCAAGCACCTACAAAACACATTCCCAGCCCTTACAGAATTTATAATCCTTAAACAAATAAAAGGTTACAGTATTACTAGTAATTCTTATTATTACATCATTATTTATTGCTAATAGGGATAATGATAATAATTTATAAACTAACATTCAGACTAATATGCTTTTCTGTCAGTACTAATATTTAAATAATAGGTAACTAATTAAAAACCACCCATAACATATAATTTAATTTTTTTGGGGGGGAACTACTAATCTAGGTCTTGAAATCATATGTTACTCTGGACCCTTGGATTAAATTCAGTTTTTTCATTGCTATTTTCAAAAAGTATGTGTACTATAGCTTGAAAATATATCTAATTTCCTAACTATTGTTTAGCTGCAAATCTTTTTCATCTGCCATGGACTATATGCTTGAGCAAATGTGAGTGCATGGGTCCTGAGTGAATATTAATGGCAAAAGCAGCAAGAATGGGAATGTGTGAGGGAGGTCAGAGCTGCCCTTGAATTTCAGTTAGACAATGTGAAAGTAAATGTGAAGATTAAAGCTGGAAGTAGCTGCACAGATGAGTAAAAAGTAAACATAAGAGGGAACAGCTTAGAAACGGTGAGAAATATCGCTGCCATTTCTTTTCCACGCAACAATCATGCCCAGCAAATAGAAATATTCCAGCACACTATTATCACTCTGCTGGGAAAGAGTTCAGGACGAACCCTGACCACGTTTTTCCCACAGACTCGGTCTTGGAGTTCAGCACTTGAGTGAGTATTGTGTCAAGTCTAAAACTACACACAATCTCTGTATCTCTTGCTGAATTGTCACAGGGACTGCCATCAGTCTCTATGGGCAGAATATGGGCTGGGTGGATCAGGGAAGAGGAAAAGTTGAACATTTACATGTCCCTGGGTGACAAGTACTACCATCACTTTTAGAACAGAATGGTGTATTTGGGGGTATACCTCTAGGTGTCCCAAAATTATTTACAGGCTTTAATCACTCCTTTAATCACTTAATAAAACAAAATAATAAATCTCTTTTTTCATTCATATATAACCAAAGCTGGAAGTCTAGGAATCACTCTGTCTACAAGAGACTGAGGACCTCCAATAAGCTATCGTCTCCTTTCCACCAACACACTTGCATGCGCACAAACACATAAACCTACTCAGACACTTTGGCTTAGTGGAGGCTCAGGTTCAGGCTCTCCCCTCTCCTCTGGCTGCTGCCTTGTGATTGACAATCCAGACAAGCCCCCTCCTTTCCTCCAGCTCTCTGAGCTTTGTTTCTCCTGCCCACTCTCACATATTTACATTTCATTATTGTCTCTCCCACTTGGAATTCATCCTGAATATTCATCTGACTCAATCTCACCTTGTTGGATATTTGTATAAAGTCTGAGTGTCTATTAGATGTCCTACATTTCTTTTGACCTCTTGTCTATCTTTACCATTTCTCTGCAAAACAGACAGGCACACCCACACACCTATGAGCACCATGATATGCATACGGATTACACACACACATAAAAAGCATAACACCAAGAGAAATCTCGAATATTCCAGCTCCGCCTTGTTTTTATACCATTAATGTACTCTTTGCCATCTTGATCTAAATGTGACCCATTTGAAGTGCTGGCCAATTTTACAGCTCCGTTGAGTAGCATTTTAAGGCTCATTACAAGGACTAAAGTGATTTGCATTGCCTCCCACTCTGAAATATAAGCTTTTTAAAAATAAAGTCCTGCTATAAATAGAACTGCTCTGAAATTACATGTGGCACATAATTAAGTGGTGCACATTGAAGCACTCAGCTGTTTCATAATTCTCCAGGAGCTCATGCTTCTGCACTAGAATTCGGAAACCACACTGCCCTTATTCTGGGCACCATCAAAACAGTGAGCAAGGTGGCACAGATAGAGTCCATCAGAATGTGATATGAATAAGTGACAAAGGGCCCCACACTAAATAGGTTTTCTCTCTTTAATCCAGAGGCATTGAGATATCAGTGCCTGGAGACTTGACTGCATAGTTGCCCTCCAGATGAGCAGGAGCTAACCCTTCCTCCTGCAGTCAGAGTAGCCTTTGCTTTTCTGATAAACATCAGAAAATTTACAGCTCAAGGGAAGTGGAGCATGTCCCTGAGCGGTAACTATTGAAATGCACCTGGTTTATTTCTGTCTTTGGCAAGCTTGAGGTCCAGGGACTACAGAAGAGCTAGTAACAGATAGAAGGGAAAGATGTCTAAAGTCTCTTACCTGCTACAGAACCTGCAGCTCCTCTTGCCTCTGCAGAGTGCCAGCCACAGTTACATTAGGAGGTTGCCAGTGTGATACCATCAATATTTAAAGGGGAAAAGGACATGGTAGGAGGGGGTTATGAGAGTGGGAGGCTTGAGAGGTAATCTCTTCCAAAAGAGGCCAGAGAGTATCTCCTTTCCTTCTCTAATGACTAATTGCTGCTGAGCTCTGGGACTGAATGGCAAGGCCTCAAACAAGCCTTCTCTGAGCAAGAAGAGGGATGCAAAAGATAGGGGAAAGAATAGGAAGAAGTGAAGAAAGATGGAAAAGGGAAGGGGTGAGAAGAGGAAAAAGTGAGGCAGAGAAGATGGGCATATGGGGAGAAAAAATAAAAGCAATAAAAGAAGAAAGAAATTGATAATAAAATATAAATAGAGAAGCAGAATAGAAAAAAATTGCACTGAGCTGAGCATATCAAGTGGTTTTCCAGGAGTCTTGAAAAAAGATTTTTCCATTTTCCTAAACAGAGGCAAGAAAAATAAATGATCGCTTACTCTGTAAGCAGTGCAGAGTTGTCTGAATTATGGGAAGATCTGAATCTACTATGGGCAAGAAACAGAATTATGAAGTGTATCATTTTAGTGCTGAATTATAATGTAGAGATTACTTACCACAGACTCTTACTTAATGCCAGAATTCTCTGCAACTTTCCAGATAAATTGCTTTCTTTTTGTTTCTCTCTTAAAGCAAGGGGTCACTACCAGGAAAGTTGATTGTGTCTATTTTAGATAATGCTAAGATTTAGGAAGTGCTTCCTTCTTTAGAGCTGGAAACTTTCCTGAGAATTTCATTGTACTAGTCCTACTTCCTTAGAGACAAAGAGGAAAAAAACAGAAAAGAGTGAACAGAAAGAAAGGGAATGTAGGAAGAAGATAACATAACTAGAAAGAACGTATAAATATTTCAAAGATATATTTTAAAGAAATGGAAATACTATGATTCTGAAAAAAAGAAAAGAAAAATAGAAATGCAAGGTTAATAGAGGAAAATATCAACCATAGAAGGGAAAGAAAGAGAAGTAGGGAAGAATGTTTTGTCATTTAATGATAGTTATCTAATTAATTTTGTTTAATATTTCTCTGATGACTTTTTTTATGTCTTCTCCGATGGAACTTTATTATTCTGGGGAATAATAGTAGCCGCTTAATTGCATTTTTTTGTGTTGTAATTTTGAAAGTGTTATTTTTCTCAAATTTTCCAAATGTAGTCATAATCTCCACAGTCCAGCTTTTGATTTAAGAATGATGAAGTTAAATATGTGATTCTTCTATCTTACATGGTCATTACACGGTTGGAGATACAGTAATTGCTTTTTTGTTTTTCAAGTGTTAGTGATTTCTGTGTTATAAATAAACTGGATGTTCCCTAGTTGTTCATAAACAACTTCCATCTGGGGTCCAAAATTATAATAGTTTTGGCTTGATACATATTTATGGATTGCCAGCATCTGAAATCTATTAAAAAGAGAAATTTTTATCTACCATCAATTTGATCCTAGCTATAAGTTCCTGAATTTCCAAATGCCTTGTTAATTTCTATTTCCTTAAATATTCATAAAGTAATTTAAGTTTAATTTATTCCCTAGACAGAAAAAAGGGGAGACTGAACTACAAATTGTAACTATAGAGAAAATCTCTTCACATATAACAATTATATGTGAAGACAATAGATATTCAAGAATATTTTTCACCTATAGAGATTTTAAAACTTCAGTATTTCTATCTACTTATCAGAAATATTTGATCTAAAGAAATGTTTGAAACTATTATGTATAATTATAAAAGGGGGAAAGTCTTGTCAACAGACCAACCTTACAAAAAAGTCTGATCTCTCAGTACTGTCAATTAAAAAGTATGTTTTCAAAATTATGTTATGCAAAATAAATATTTTGTTATGAAAACCCTCCAAATTTTATATAAAATCCTCTCTAATCACTTGCAATGAAGTATTCAATGTAACAATTACACAGACTGTTCCATGTGATTGTATCATTTGGATGTTGCCTTAAGAAATGTTTCCTATAATATTTTATGCTTAAAATTTTTCATCATGAATTTTAAAATTCATCCTGTAAAATAGCAGCATATTGGGAAATATATACATATATATGTGTGTGTGTGTGTGTGTATGTGTGTGTGGTCTTCCCTAATGTTAGAAGGATAGATTTGAAATATAGGAGGGCAAAAATGTTTTCCTCATCAAATCAAAATGCAATGCAATGATATTTTCTTGTTTCAAAGGTTACAAATAGCACACATGAATGCTAATGATAAATGAGTATCCATCTCAGATACAGAGCGGCCCTTATGACCTGGTCATTTTTTAAACAGTTCCTGAGACCTTAGCCATGTTATCTGCTGAAAACTCACAGACTAGAGAACATCCACACTCCTATAGTTTTCACTAACAAGAACTGACAACAAGAAAATGTCATTTTCTCTCACCCAGAGATTCAATCTGTTTCACCTGTTTGTATATTTTTATTGCTGATACCCCCAAATTGGAGACACTATTTAAGAAATGTGTTATGCTTATTCAAGAATTAAATTAACCCATACTAACATGGATAACCTGATGACTGTTTCTTCTCATCCATTCTGTTCTGAAAGCAAAGTTGAGCTGAAGACCTCTCTTCCAATTTTCTACCTCCAATGATCTCTTCATATTTTACAAAATACCTCCCACTGCCTTAGTTTTTTTCCCCCTTGTTATTGTTTTTGTTTTGTTTCATTTTGTTATTTTGGTACTGGGCATTGAACTCAGGGGCACTCAACCACTGAGTCACATCCCCAACCCTTTTTGTATTTTATTTAGAGACAGATTCTTACTGAGTTGCTTAACACCTTGCTTTTGCTGAGGCTGGCTTTGAACAAGTGATCTTCTTGCCTCAGCTTCCCAAGCCACTGGGATTACAGGCATGCACCACAGAGTGGCTCTGCTGACTTAGTTTTATAGCCTTTATCAACTTGACCTGTGGTCTTGACTTGTGAACTTGACTGGTGATCTTGCCCAGCCCTTTAGACTTTCTGGTTTCTTTTGTCTTCCAGTGAAAACTTCTAGGATTACACGTTATGCTGGTCTATTAGACAGTTTTTTTGTTATGACAATGAAATATGGAGGAAGCTAACTGTATTTTAAAAATCTGGTTAGCTCACCATTTGGGGGGTTCATAGTTCAAGATTGGAGTATTTCTTTGCTTCCAGTGAAAGTGACAGATGGTGGAACATCATGGTGGGAGTATGTACAGGAGCAAGGAGTCATACAGTTCATAGAGAAGCAGAGAAAAAGAGGATGGGAAGGGCCACGTTTTCGCCTTTTATAATAGCCTTCTTGCAAGAATTAGCAAAGAGTTGCAGAAAACATACCTCATCTTCCAGAATTACCTAAGGACTTCCCACCAGACCTCACCTCCAAAATTTCCCCAACCTCCCATCCCTGGGGATCAAGTCTTTACTCACAGTGAGTCCTTGGGGGACACTCAAACCACACCCCAAGCATAGTAGCTAGGACCCTCAAGGTCCCCTCTAGACATCTTGTCATGTTGTATCTTAAAGTAGCTTGTATTCTACATTTATAATTACTAATCCATTCTTTTTTCTTTTTCTTTTTTAGTTGTAGATGGACACAATGTTTTATTGATTTATTTTTATTTGGTGCTGAGGATCGAACGCAGTGCTTTACACATGCGAGGCAATCTCTCCTACGCTGAACTACAACCTCAGCCCCTAACCATTCTTTAAAGCACTAAAATTATAATTTACAAAGCTGTAATAATTTTCAGATTGGATGGATGAATTGGGAAAGAAGAGGAAGAGATAAAGGATGACCAAATATTCCTTGTAAAGAGAGTAAGTTAATCTATACTTACAGTGATGTCAGTTTTATAAAGACTATAGGATGATTTTAAAGCAACTCATATGTTTATTTTCTTTACTGACCATTAATAAATGGAAAGCAATTATTATAATTATCAGGAATAATTTTTTAGCAAGAAATAATCTAGTAAAGCAAAAGCAATCATCTTCTTTTAAAAAATACCCTAGAAATGACTTTTTTATGTAATAAGTAACAGGCTGCCCAGAATTTAGGGTTTTTTTAAAATTTTTTTTCTAATTTGTTATATATGACAGCAGAATGTATTACAATTCATATTACACATATAGAGCATTTTTTCACATTTTTTCAATTTTTCGTATCTCTGGTTGTATACAAAGTATATTCACTTGCACCATGGAGTATTACACAGCACTAAAAAATGACAAAATCACGGAATTTGCAGGGAAATGGATGGCACTAGAGCAGATTATGCTTAGTGAAGCTAGCCAATCCCTAAAAAACAAATACCAAATGTCTTCTTTGATATAATGAGAGCAACTAAGAACAGAACAGGGAGGAAGAGCAGGAAGAAAAGATTAACATTAAACAGAGACATGAGGTGGGAGGGAAAGGGAGAAAAAACGGGAAATCACATGGAAATGGAGGGAGACCCTCATTGTTATACAAAATTACATATAAGAGGTTATGAGGGGAATGGGATAACAAACATGGAGGGAAATGAATTACAGTAGATGGGGTAGAGAGAGAAGATGGGAGGGGAGGGGAGGGGGAATAGCAGAGGATAGGAAAGGTAGCAGAATACAACAGTCACTAATATGGCAGTATGTAAAAATGTGATGTGTAACCGATGTGATTCTGCAATCTGTATTTGGGGTAAAAATGGGAGTTCATAACCCACTTGATTCTAATGTATGAAATATGATATGTCAAGAGCTTTGTAATGTTGTGAACAACCACTTAAAAAAAAAGAAGAATGGGAACACAGCTGGTTATCAGTTGTTCTGGAAAGCTGTTTTGGATAAAATATAGCTGGTTAAAATATAGCTTAAAAAAAAGTATATTCACATCATTTGTGTCTTCATACATGTACTTAGGGTAATGATGTCCATCTCATTCCACCGTCTTTTTTACCTCCATGCCCTTTCCCTTCTCCTCCCACACCTTTGTCCTATGTACAGTTTGTCTAATCCTCCCATGTTCCCTCTAAACCTCACTATGAATCACAGGCTGCCCAGCATTTAGAAAAGGAAATTATTTAATTCATCTTATATGCTAGGTACAATTATAAGAGTAGGTGAAACAATACTGAATAAGACATAATCCTGGTCACTTAAATTGGTATCAGTAAAAAGGATTAGATTCTGTCCAAATGTTAAGTGCCAGACATAATACATCAATGGGTGGAAATGAAAGAGGGTATGGACTAATTTGGGTAGCTCCATGCCCATCTAAAAAACTGTATAACTCTAAAACTATTGCAACCAGAATTTGGAGAAAGGATTAATCAGTGAAGGTGGTATGTAATATTATTGTCGAATACTGCTTTGTCCAAGTTGCAGACCTGGATCTCTTTCTATTTTCTTAAGCCTTGACAGGCCTTGTCTGGTAGATAAAAACACACTTAATAATTTCATCTTGCCTAGGTAAACCTGAGCCACACAGTGGCAGTAAAATGGCCTTAGAATTTATTTATCTCCTACATTTAAAAAATATCAGAATAAAGTTGATTTCCTAAGCCTTCAGCAGCAATACAGCACCTTGGACTATAAACTTGAATTAGTTTACCAATCTTGTGACATTGCAAACCTCTATGCTGCCTACTCAAGTCTAATCTTTCAAAGATGAGTGAAATGTCACATGGGATTTGAGAGATTTCAGGAACAAAACCTTGAACCAGAAAAGTCTGCCACTGCAGCACTAGAAATTCATGATTTAAAAAAAAAAAAATATTCCTTTTTCATTCATTTAGTCATTAGTTCCAACAAACATTTCTCAATGTGCTACTGTGAGTCAGGCACTGTGCCTGAGGCTAGCAATAAAAAAATCTCAGGAGACTGAGGAGTAAAATGGAGAACTGGAATGATTCAACAGTATGATGATTAAGCACAGGTTTAAAATGTACTTGGGAAAGCCCACATGTATTTCAGTAATGTTTTGTAGGAATGAATGGACAAAATGGCTTATGCCTCATTTGTGTCTGCACATTCTGGGGCAGCCTGACCACATTTGGAATTTGGGCAGGGGTAAGGGAGGGAACAGACACCAAAAAGAGTCCAGAGCTCTGAAGCATAATTTGCATGTGCTGCTAGCATAATTCACAGCAGTGTAGCCATTTCTAGCAGTGAGATTGTTTCAGTTCATTTGGGCTGCTACAACAAAGTACCATCACTGGGTACAAACTCAGTTTTCACAATCTGGGAAGTCCAAGGTGAAGGTGCCTGCAGATTCCTTGTCTGGTGAGGATCAGCTTCCTCCATTTCCCCTTCACTGAGTGTGTCTTCTTGCTGGTCCTCACATGGTGGAAGGATAAGGGTCTCTTATGAGATCACTGCTCTGATTCATGAGGGTTCCATCTTCATAATCCAATCACCTTGCAACACCCATTTTTTCTAATACCATCTCCTTGGACATTGAGATTTCAACATATAATCTGGGGGATGGGGACACAAACATTCAGATGATAGTAGTCTTCAAGAAATTAAAGCATCAGATTTTTTAAAGCAAACTCTGGCTCAATCAGAATGGCTTATCTTTTGCTATCTACTCCTGGCTATTGCTGCTGGATCTCAGCCCCAACAAGAACAGAGCCCTAACACTCTAACTTGTTTGAAACCTGAAATATCTTTCTCTGATTCTGGGCACAGTCCAACCATTCTGGATCCTGTCCCAGGAAATAGAACCTGATGAGGGCTTTGCTTACATAGTGCCTGTCATTTAGGCAGTGGGTGCACAATGAGAAAGCCTTGTGGGTGCATCAGGTACCATGTGTAAGATGTCCTTGAAGGACATATTGTGAAGTTATGTCTCTTTATTCCAGTTCCAAAGAAGAAACAGTAGGTGTGCATTCAACAAAGAAATAGATTATCTTTCAAAAACAACTGAATGAACATCAGGTTAGAATCTGGTTATAAAGCTAATTTCTAAACCTAATTGATAAAGAAGCCATAACTAAATATGTATAGTTATGCAGAAATGTCCATGTTATTTTACTAAATAAATAGAGCAGACTAAAAAGTAATATGCAAAAATATTTTTGGAAAGTATATATAATTTGATGTATAAATACATATGATATTGGGAGTACTATTATTAAAATAGCGATAATCTTTTGTCAATAGGAGTAAAAGTATTTTTCCTTTATGATTTTCTGTCTTAAGGTTTGTTATTGCATTAAGGCATTTATATCAAAATTTTGCATACATAAGTAATTTGATAGAATTAACAATGCAAGATGAATCATAGACTAAAATAGCAAATACCTTCATTTTGGTTCCTAAAAGGTGGTCATCTGATGACTTTTGAGTTATAATTTCATTAGGATTGTTATTAAAAAATAAAAATGTATGTGGAAATGACATGCTTACCTTCAGCAGGTGAGAAGTAAAATGTTTCTTAAATTCACTTTAGGCAAAATTAAGTTATAGCTCGATGAGTCCAGTGCCCTTTGCTAATAGGAATAGTAATAAAATGAAGGTATGAATATGCATTATCTTCTGCATTTCTCTTTCTCAAATGTACCATCAAGAACATTTTGCAGACCTCCTGGATTTTCTTATTTCAGAACACCAGATGGACATGGAAGCACACAGTGTGCTAGAAACATTACTCCTCCTACTCAAGATTTGTACTGACAGATTCTACTCCATAATTCCCCTTAAACTGTATCATAGCCAATGCCATTATGGAATTAGCTCAATGCCAGCAAATGTAATGGTTGGTAGGGTTTATTCCAATAAAAGCTAAGCTTCTGATACTTAATTGGGATTGTCAAGATGCTAGTTTTGGTCAGTTTGTAACTTTCTTGTATTTTCTGCTATTACGATCCAAATCGTATTGTCATTACTTTGCAAAATTTTATTTTGGCATGGAAACAGGGTCAGATAAATGGAATTCTTGCTGCAGGTTGATATGTGCCATTGATAGAAGTTTATACACCACACCATGAATTTCATCCAAAGTTAGGTTTTCCAGAAATTCCCTTGTTAAAAGGAATTTAACAAGGTAATATTTTGCACATCTGGAATTGTAATCATCACATTTTCACTCATTTTGTAATCGATGGAGCTTTTATGTGCAGTGTAACATATCTGCTAGCCAATCTCTGCAAAGCCATTATTGACTCAATCCTTTGAATACCCCTTGAAGAAGAAGGCCTTTTAGCAGCTTCTGGTTGGTGCAATCTTAGAGCCTTACATGATATCTTCTTTGACATTTTTAACACAAAATCATAAGTGAGTTAGTAATAAATTACCTTTTATTAAGTCATTTGCAAAAGACCTTATTCTTTGAAAATAGGTTTGAAAAAAATCCAATATTTATCTTCTTTCCCCATGGAATTGTATAATGTTAATCCCAATGCTAAATTCCTAACTTGGTTGATACAAATACTTTTGGCATTTTACCCTCTGTATTAAAAATCATAACAACACAAGTGATGGCAGTAATCTGTAAATGCACATAGTAATTTAAAGAGCAGAGCTATCTTTATGTTTCTCCTATAAATCCTGCTTGAGTTGTTGCTGATGCTTTTTAAGCAGCATACTGTAGATACTTTTGCACATCTGGAATTGTAATTATCACATTTTCATTCATTTTTGTAATCCATGGAGCTTTTATATGCAGTATGACATATCTGCTAGCCAATCTATACAAAGCATTATTGACTCAACCCTTTGAATACCCCTTGAGGAAGAAGGTTTTTTAGCAACTTCTGGTTGGTGCAATCTTAGAGCCTTAGTCCAGTGAGGGAAATGATAGAGAAATCAGGTCTAGTTTTTCTACACAATACCTCTGGCAACCTGTAGAACACACTGTGTAGTACCATTAGTGCTTCCAGAGTGTTTGCAGGCAGGGCTGATATTGCCAGGCCACCATCCAAGGAAAGGTAGTTATATTATAGCAGCTCTATAAACCAATGCTTGCACATGTTGGCATGAAAGGCTGATAAGGAGCGTTCTGAGTATAGATAGTGGAATAATTTAAGCCCTGCCACAAGCAACTTCCTGGATAGAGTCTCAAGAAAAACTGTGATATCAGTGTAATCTAGTGGGGACAATCTTTTCAGAACTTCAACTTGACATTTTTGGAACCCAGGAAGCTCATGTTACTTTAACTATCATTGATTAACTGTGTGAGACTTTTACATAGTTATACCCAACCTATGGGTTTTTGATCTCTCCTGACTTTGCCATTCCCAAATTTTTTTATTAGTGATAGCTAATATAATAAACTGATCTGTGATGAAAAAGGCAGCTTTTCTTCTTTAGAGATTCTAAAGTCTTTCTGGGGGCAGATGCTTCACCATTACAATCAAAAAGTAAGATTATATAAAAAACTGTAGGAAAGCATGATACAAATTCATACTTACATTGTGATAGATATTGTGAAAGAGAAGCACCTTTCAAGGGTTCTATCTCAAATAATAAACTTAAGGCTATTATACCATAAATTATGTCACTTTTGTGTTACACACACACACACACACACACACACACATTCACATGCCTACAGCATTGTCAGGTAATCTTTCAATTTTGCTGCCTATTGAGATTGAGTCTCTTGTTTGAATCATGACTTTTTAGAGCAGGAAGGGACTTTGGGGGATAATGTGATCTAATCATCCTATTTTTCAGATGTAGAACCTGAGAACTAGGAAAATTAATGATGTGCCCAGAGTCACACAGCCATTTAATGACAGTCTGTTCTAGAAATCCTGATGCTTGATTCTTAGACAGTGAGGTCTGCCCTGTCTGCAAGTCAAACACCCAGGGATCACTTAGGTACCATTCTTAAGTCATTAAGGTTCTTTATTCCTGAACATCTTAGAAGCAATTTCAAGAGTAGTGCTCCAACAGACCTTGAGAATTAGTAAGGCTTCCTATAGGGCTCCTTTTAGTCCCCAAAGGAAATTCACTAGCAAGGATATCTAGTTCATTATGCTCAAAGAGCTCAAAATATCATATATTTTGAAATTATGAATATCATCCTACAAATGAATGCTTCTGGAAAAAAAAAAACCTAAGATACAAACAGATGGTTTGCATATCTTAGAAACACAAAGATTTACATTTTGCTTTCTTTGTGGAATTATTAAAAAGCAATCTCACTCCTATTCTTTCTTTTCTTCTCTAAAAGAGTATTTAAACTGTTGTTGATGGGAGTGCTGCAGAAATTTAAATATTTCTAGATTTCTTTAAAGTATCAGATGTTCTTTTGTGATATGATGGAGGAGAATAAGCTCAAATAATAGTATAATAGTCCACACTTATCCATGGATGATATATTCTAAAACCTGCAATGGATGCCTGGAAACACAAAAAGTACCAAATCCTTTTCATACTGAATTTTTCAAACATAATACATGTATACCTATGATAAATTTTAATTTATAAATTTGGCACAGTAAGGATTAATAAGAATAACTAATAATAAAATAGGAAAATTAAAACAATATACTGTAATCAAAGTTATGTGACTAGAGTCTCTTTGTATCTCTTCCTCTCTCTCTCTCTCAAAATATATTGTTGTTCTATACTCACCCTTCTTGTGATGATATGAGTTGATACTATGCATATATGATGATATAAAGCAAGGGGAATGACATAGGCACTGTGATTTAGCTTTAGGCTATTATGTAAGGATCACTAGAACATAAGCACTGTGGTACGTGGACATTTGACCTGATAACCAAGAAGGCTACTGAGTGACGAAAAGGTGAGTAGTGTATACAGAGTGGATACACTGGACAAAGGAATGATTCATGTTCCAAAAAGGAAAATGCTGGCCAGTGTGAAATTTCATTATGTTACTGAGAACAGCATTCAACTTAAAACTCATAAGTTGTTTACTTCTGTAATTTTCCAAGTAATATTTTTGGGCCATGGTTGATTTCAGGTAACTGAAACTGCAGAAAGAAAAATGGCTGATAAGGAGGACAATTTCAGAGTTATAATATGGCTAAATTGTTGCTTGAATAATGATACTCAAGGAAATGGATGTATAACAGCTAAGAAAGACAATTATGTCCAGCATCATGCTCTTCTTGGCCTTGGCCTGAAAATAAAGATGATTATTATCAGACACCATAATTATTTGTTTTTGCTCTTGTCTCAAAAGCAACGTAGTTTGCAATTATATCTGTAGTATCACAGGAAAGTATTATTTAAAATAAGAAAACAAAATTGAAACAAACTGAGACAAGTTTAAACCAGGTATGAGGTTGTTACTCCATATACATTCCATAAATACCATTCATCTTCCACAGAGTAGTGGAAATTTAACCTCTTCTCTTAAGATTTTTATTCAAAAAGAAAGGTTAGGGTCAAGCATGTAGGCTCAGTTTTTCATCTTTGAAGTGAGTATAGTAATAGTTTTTACCTAAAAAGATGACAATTAAATGAGATAATGTTGTAGAGATTTTAACACAGTTCTAGGTACAAAGAGCTAGATTAGTATTTGTTAAATCAACAGTACATCAATACTACTTATCAAATAATATTCTTTTAATTATGTTTTTCTAGATCATGAGTCTCTGATGCCCATTTTATTACTTGATACATAGAAGGTACTCCATAAAAATTCATTGACAGCAAAATATTTGAAGATTTCATAATGGTTTTAGGGATAAACAATTTAGAAAACGATAGATCAATCTCCACACAATTTTAGATATACTGCAAATAAGAACTTAACAGCCAAAGCCCAAATATAATTGGGAAACATGTAAATTCCTGTTTTTAGAAATGAAAAAAAATCAGTTACAAAAGTGAAAGGTGTAAGAAATCCAGGCCAAGAGCAATTCACATGAAAACTTCAGGAGTTCAAATGGACATAAAGCCAATGTCAACTAAAAATGTTAAAGTGCTAAAAGTGCGCTGGATGATTATTAATAATGAGAGCGCTTATTGAAATAGATAATTCAGGTTTTATTCTACACAGAGATACTAATAGTTTGCAGATTTGAAAAAAGTGAATTAGAAAGAGTCAATTGCCTTTGTAAGGACACATAGCAAGTATGTGTGTCCTTAAACTACTTTTCAGATTCTGAATCCAACAATCCCTGGCTTACAATATTGATCTTCTGGGTGTGGTGTGGTATGCGCATCAAGGTGGGAAAGGGTTAATGCGCTACAGTGGAAAGGGTGCATTTAAATATATTGATATTCTGAAGAATTTCAGGGAAAGGGTTGATATCGTTTGAGAAACACTTGATGGAACAAAGAAATTGAATATTTACAAGACAAAATTTGAAATTGAACAACTCTAGCTGCCACCAAACATTAAAGGTCTATAATTTTGGTAATGCTTTCAGATACCTTGTTCATTTAGCAATGGGGAGAAATTCAAGTACAATCCAAGGGACATTGTTTTAAATATTAGACACATCTAATAATTGATGTTTCCTTCAAAAAGTAACACATTTCTTATTATTAGAGGGGTGTCTTCCATAAGGACCTTAAACTTTACCTTGCTACATAAAAATCTTGCTTTTTAAACATAATATTCAAATTCTTTTTTCTACTATCAGCCTCCCCATAAGTTGTCCCTTCCATTGTACTTTATGAAAAATATAAAAGCCAAACCTGGACAAGACTGCTTAACCTTTATAATTGCTTTAGGCAAAACTTCAGGGTTCTTAGTTATTCATAGCTTCCTAGTCTTCTGATTTCCTGCTTCTGATTTGACTTTTGATGAACATTCAGACTTCCTTCCCTAATTCATATTTTCAGATTTCTAGTCAATTTTTACCCTACCTCAATATATTTACTGGACTAGAGGTAAAAGACAACAACTTTAGGTGGAAACTTGTTTTCCTTCCCTCTGCCCACCAGATTCCCGGGAGTTAGCTAGAAACCCATTATCTTATTTTCTAGGTCCCACTAGAAATTCTCGGATGTCAATGACACCACACCTGTCCTTGAAATTGAAGGCCCAACAACTGTCAACTCATAAAAGTATGGGATAGAAAAATCTTTCTGGTAGCAGGTTAAGTCAAGAGAATTTTTTTAAAAAAAAACACTGAAATTCACGTAGCAAGTAAGCCCACTGATATATATCATACAAAAAAAAAAAATGATCTTTACTGTTTAAGAGTCACGATCTTGTGCCTGCTTCTGCTTAGACAGATAGTGAAACAAATAGTCTACTCTAATTGCAGATAGTTACTCCATTAATCAAGGGGCTCTTATTCCAGCCAGACAATATAGCTATAAGCACCTAAGTGAATAGTAACAGCTGATCTAGT
The DNA here is from genome assembly GCF_964194105.1 of Spermophilus citellus. Classification (NCBI taxonomy): domain Eukaryota; kingdom Metazoa; phylum Chordata; class Mammalia; order Rodentia; family Sciuridae; genus Spermophilus; species Spermophilus citellus. The sequence continues at coordinate 52,443,469 of NC_138191.1, read as the reverse complement.
TTCATGGCATCTATTTACAGTACATGCCTCTCTGGACCTGATCTCTTGTTCAATTTTAGATTATGTTCACATTCCAGAGATAACCAAGTGACCCTGTATTGATAGATCCAGTGAATCTATTCAATGGATCTTCAGGTACTATTTCATGAGGCCAGATATTTACTAAACACCTATCTTAGGAAAATATTTAATTCTGGCCAAACATGTCCTTCTAGCCTTCACAAATCAATTCATGTTCTGTCCTCATCCTTTGCTTCTCAGGTGTTGCCTTTCCAGAATAAATCTCTCTGCCAATCCATTCTCTCCTGATTAATATTAAGTGGAACTAGATTCCTTTTTCCTTCATTAAGACTCAACAGGACTTTAGCATCAAAAGGCTTTTCTTTATTTAAATTCCTGTAAAACACATATTTATTTTGTCAACCAGTCTATCTTACATTTGCTTGCAATCTTTTTTTTTTAATTGACCTTCTCTAAGTTGAAAGAAGGTCATAGACTCAACTCACTAAATCTTGTTGGCATCCCTAGCTTTAATTTGCTGTGGAGCCAGCCATGGGCAAATTATTCAACTTCTCTGAGTTTCATTTTCTTTTTTAATAGATTTTATTTTTTTAAATACATGACAGTGGAATGCATTGCAATTCTTTTTACACATATTGAGCATGATTTTTCATATCTTTGTATATAAAGTATGTTCATGCCAATTCATGTCATTATACATGTACCTTGTTTTTTTGCATTACAATTCTTATTACACATATATACCACAATTTTTCATATCTCTGGTTGTATAAAAAGTAAGCTGACACCCAATTCGTGTCTTCATACATGTACTTTGGATAATGATGTCCATCACATTCCACCATCCTTGCTAATCCCCTGCCCCTCCTTTTTCCTCCCACCCCTCTTCCCTATCTAGAATTCATCTATTCCTCCCTTGCTCCCCCTCCCTACCCCACTATGAGTCAGCCTCCTAATATCAGAGAAAACATTCGGCATTTGTTTTGGGGGATTGGCTAACTTCACTTAACATTATCTTCTCCACTGTCATCCATTTACCTGAAAATGCCATGATTTTATTCTCTTTTATTGTTGAATAAAATTTTGTTGTGAATATATGCCACATTTTTTTATCCCTTCACACACTGAAGGGCATCTAGGTTGGCTCTACAGTTTAGCTATTGTGAATTGTGCTGTTATAAACATTGATGTGGCTGTGTTCCTGTAGTATGCTGTTTTTAAGTCCTTTGGGTATAGACCAAGGAGAGGGACAGCTGGGTCAAATGGTAGTTCAATTCCCAGAATTCCAAGGAATCTCCATACTGCTTTCCATATTGCCTGAATCAATTTGCAGTCCCACCAGCAATGTATGAGTGTACCTCTTCCCCACAACCTTGCCAACACTTATTGTTGTTTGTCTTCATCTTATATATTACACAAAGATGGCAAAAACATGCACTGGAGACAAGAGAGCATCTTCAACAAATGGTGCTAAGAAAACTGGAAATTCATATGCAAAAAAATGAAATTAAACCCCTATCTCTCACCATGCACAAAACTTAAAAATGGATCAAGGACCTAGGAATTAAACCAGAGATTCTGCATCTAATAGAAGAAAAAGTAGGCCTAATCTTCATCATGTGGGATTAGGCCTCAACTTCCTTAGTAAGACTCCTATAGAGCAAGAATTAAAACCAAGATTCAATAAATGGGATGGAATCAAACTAAAAAGTTTCTTCTCAGCAAAGAACATTCTGTGAGGTAAACAGAGAGCCTATATCCTGGGAGCAAATTTTTACCCCTCACATATTAGATAGAGCACTAATCTCTAGGGTATATAAAGAACTCAAAAAGCTAAGCACAAATAAACAAATAACCCAATCAATAAATGGGCCAAGGACCTGAACAGACACTTCTCAGAAGAGGATATACAATGAATCAACAAATATACGAAAAAATGCTCATCATCTCTAGCAATTAGAGAAATGCAAATCAAAACTACTCTAAGATATCATCTCATTTTCTTTAAAAATAAATGAGAACTTATTCTTGCCTTGTTTCTTTTGAGAAAATATCTCTTCACCTATAGAATGTATTTGATAAATAATAATTTTGCCCCTCCGTCCGACATTTCATAAACACCTTTTGTGTTCCCAACTGAATTCTTAAATACACATGTGTACAATCAGTGTCTTCTACTATATCCATAGATCTTTGCTGTGCTGAGTACCTATTGAGAGCACAATAGATATGGTTAATGAAATAAATGATAATAGTAGTAATAATCATGATGATAATAATAATAATAATAGCTGTCTTAGAGACACTTTGTTGCATAAGAACCACCTAAAAGCTTACAGATTTTTAAAAAATAGGGAACCATTTACAGAATGGCAATATGAAAAGAGCAGCAAACTCTTCTGCCCAGTGAAACAGTCATAGCTGGGTAAAATCATTGAAAAATCTCTAGACATTGTCCTTAGGATGTACAGAAGACAGAGAAATATACAATCAAGAAAATCTACTGAATCTGTAAAGAACAGCATGAGTTGGTGGCATTTGAGTCACAACAGGCACCCTCATTTTTCCTTCTAATCATACTATGATGGACACTCCATTCAAGGTGGGTGAGATCAAACACCTAAGGCTCTCCCTACACCTTCTAGTCAAAGACTAGTATTTAACTTGGAGGAGCAGGTCAATAACACTTTTCATCACCAATATCCTTGTTCTGTGTTGCAGAATCAGCATGGTGAGCCGACAGGCATTTGACTCTTCTTGTTGACAAGATTCCATTGAGATTATCTAATTCAATTTTTCTTAAAAAAATAGTCTATAACAGTGTTAATAAGAAAGAATTTTAAGGGCTGGGGTTGTGGCTCAGTGGGAGAGCACTTGCCTCACATATGTGAGGCACTGGGTTTGATTCCCCAGCACCACATAAAAATAAACAAATAAAATAAAAGTATTGTGTCAATCTACAACTAAGAAAATCTTTTTTTTAAAAAAGAAAGAAGTTTAAGAACCATTAATTTTTCTAATGTCTAGAAATAAAGCATATGTGATTATATTGAAAGAGAAATAGAAGGGAGGAAATTGAAATCACAACTATGCCCAGGAGAAAGATGAAACATGAGTAAGTATTTTTTCCATCAGAATCCTCGTCACAAATATAGGGCAACTGATACAGAGAAGGAATGGGATGATACAGGTATTACTTCCATCAAAGTAATCATGAAAGACTGACACAAATTGGCTAGGACAATCAAACCCTCCAGTACCATGATATTAGCTTTTTAATGTACTAATTAAGCAAAACTCTTTCCACTAGAAATTAATCCTAAAACAACAACAACAACAAAAATAGATTTTTTTTCAGTACTGAGGATTAAACCCAGGGGTGCTTTACCACTGAGCTACATCCCCAGTTCTTTTTATTTTTTATTTTGAGACAGGGTCTTGCTAAATTGCAGAGTCTGGCCTTGAATTTATAATCATCTGCCTCAGTCTCCCAAGTTTCTAGGATTATAGGCAGGTACCCAGCAATTATAGATTTTGTATGATAATAACATTTAGTAATGTCTTAAATGTTCAATAAAATTTAAAGACTATGTGTACCATACATTAATATTTTAATGATGGCCACCATATAGTGGATTATTTTGTGTATTTTCCTGTATTTGCCAGATTTTATGCATTGGCAATTATAAAATTAACATGTGTCTTAAAAATAAAAAAGATAATATTCCTACAGAATCATCACAAATTTTAGTACAGTTTCTTCATGGCATAACCCCTCTTGATGAAGTTAAGTTCAAACACTCTGCCTTCAATGGGTCTGAAAAACAGTTTGAAAAGCTCTTTGCTTGGCTTCAGGGAAACAATGGACTATTTGTGTCTGGCCAGATGTATGGTTATGATTACAATGTCATCTTCTCTTAGAAGAATGGCCACTTAAGCCAGATGAAAGGCCATTCACAAGTATGCCCTAAATAAGTGGATAAAACTGTTTTGAAGCTGTTTTGGCAATTGATGCTAAATGATATTCAGTCACATGTTTTAGACAGACTCAGAAATATGTGAGAAAAAGAATACAGAGATTCACCAAAAAAAAAAAATGGAAATCTAACAAAATTTGTACTTTCTAAAAATCTATTAATTCACTTATCAAACAATATTTATATAAGACTGAGGAAGCAAATATGATTAATATTCTATGTGTGTCCTTAAGTAGCACAGTGAGGGGTTTCAACATGTATACAAGTTATTGCATGGCAATTGTATATGTGTCAGTGTAGACCATGAAAAGAGATGCAAGGTGTCATGGGGAAAGTAATGAGAGTGACAAACTGCAAATGTGGAATGCCTTGTATATATGGATAATCATGCCAGGATATAGGACACACAGTGAATAGTCTCACTTTCAGATATGCAGAATGGCAGCCCCAGGAAAGGAAAACATCATGGTTTTAAAATTTCACAAATATCGCCAAGTGGTGGTTTTGAATCTACCACTTCCTAGACTTATCAGTTAGTAATACTTTGGGTTTCCCAAAGGCTTAAGTTTATGTTTTATGAAATAAAAGTATCATTATCTCAAATTATAACACTTGAAAGATAGTTTATAAGTCTATTTGGCTGCTATTAAAAAATTTTGTAAAGTGAAGGACTTGTAAACAACATTTATTTCTCATGGTTCTGGAGACCAGGAAGTTCAAATCAAAGCACTGGTAAATTCGGTGTTGGGTTAAGGACCTATTTCCTGATCATGGCTGAAACCTTCTTGTTATATTCTCACATGAAGGAAGAAACAAATGAGTTTTCTTAGTCTCTTTTATTAAGGGTGCTAATCCTATGTATGAGGGCTCTACCTCATGACATTATCACCTTCCAAAGGTGACATCCTCTTAATTCCATCACATGGGGGTTAGGTTTAAACATATTTATCAAGGATGGGAACTAGGAACAAAAACATTTATTCCATAGTAATAGGCATTTTATATTTCTCTTGAAAAGTCTACCAACAGCACTGATTCTTTTGTGTGTCTAAGAATGGTCTGATTTTTCTTCCTGAAAATGCAAGATGGTAAAGGAGATACTATGTTGGTGGTTTAAGGAACTGTGTGCCAGGTGGAGAACTGGCAAGTGCCAAGCACTTGATCTTCCTGTCAGGATAAAAACTAGCATGGAATGCTAGATTCCTTCCTGTATGCCATTTTCTAAAATGTAGTTCATCAAGTAGCCTATCCCTGCCCACTTCAAATGTGAAATAACAACCACTTCTTCCCTACCCATGCTCATCTCTCTTGTCTTTTTTTGTTACCCCATCACCTTCAAAGTTGACATATCTTTATTTTTATATTCATTTGTCTCTCTGTTAATTGTAAATTCCATGAAGGGAAGAAATTTAGTTTTTTTTCCTTGTTTGTTTATTGCCATATGTTCCACACTAAGTCTACCCTCACATGCTTAGACATTCAGTAAATGTTTACTGAATGAATGGATGAGTGGAGTGCTAGTATATTACATTTCTGTCTCATCATTTTCACTGTGTAAAAAGCAAGCATTTGTGAAGTTCTGCTGTTCTGAAGTACATTCTTTTCAACTCCTGCTGTTCAGTTCTCTCCCAAAGCAACCTAATGGAATCCAGGAAAACTGCAATACTTAGCATGTGCTCTGATATATCTTTCAGATTTCCTTCGCTTTTGCTCACTATATTTTACTTTGTGGAATTAATTTTTCAGAATTTATGTTGAGTTGGGTAGCACACACCTGTAATCCCAGCAACTCAGGAGTCTAAGGCAGGAGGGTTGCAAGTTTGAGAACAACCTCAGCAACTTAATAACTTAGTGAGACCTTGTCTCAATATAAGACATACAAAAGGGCAAGGGATGTGGTTCAGTGGTAAAGCACTCCTGGGTTCAATCCCTGGAAGAAAGAAAGAAAGAAAGGAAGGAAGGAAGGAAGGAAGGAAGGAAGGAAGGAAGGAAGGAAGGAAGGAAGGAAGGAAGGAAATGCTATATTGCAAAATCTCATGCTGTTGCTCTATGGGAATTGTAGTCTGAATTGTAGGAACATTCAGACAGTCCCACAATAAACAGCAATTCCAAAGGAAAAAAAAGTCTCACATTTTCCTGTTTATAAAAAGCTGTTGCTTCAACCAGAAACTATGCAACTGAAGAGGAATTTAGAATTTTTTTCCACCTTTTTTCAGATGGGAAGGGTCACTTGATTTCCTGAGAGAAAGCATGAGTGAGGTATTGAAAACATTTCTCAATTAATGGAAATTTCATCCTAATTCTAACCAAAGATCAACACTTATAATTTTCAGCTTTTATATTTTCATTATTTTATTACTTATTTTTGTGTTCTCACAGGTATGTTTTCTGGAAAATATGCTAGGTAGTGTTACAATCCACCAGATGATTTTTTTTAACCTCAAAGCAATAATTGGCATTTATAGGTTATCAAACATCTGTTAGTGATGTTAAAGAAAAAGAAAATAAATTGCTTCTAATTCCTATATGGGATTAGGTAGAATTTAAATTTTCTCCCAACTGTTATATGTATTCCAGTAAATATGCCTAAACTTGATTCAAGATAACATATTTTAGAAATATAAAAATATTACCTTACATCTATCTCATTTATCTGTTGCTTTAGAATTCACAAATTATCTGCACAAACTCTTGGCAGAGGGGCTAGGGTTATGGCTCAGTGGTAGGGCGCTCTCCTCGAATGTGCAAGGCCCTTGGTTCGATCCTCAGCACTACATACAAAAAAAAATAATAATAATAACTAAGTAAAATAAAGGTATTGTGTCCAAGTACAACTACAAAAAAATATATTTAAAAAAATTGGGCTGGGGCTGGGGCTGGGGCTCAGCGGTAGCGCACTTGCCTGGTATGTGTGAAGCACTGGGTTCGATCCTCAGCACCACATATAAATAAATCAAGGTCTATAAACAACTAAAAAAAAAATAAAAAATAAAAAAAATTCTTGGCAGAAACTGCCAATTGCTTACCTGGATATTAAAATTGTTATTTTTGTTGGGCCAGACAATATGCCCAGCTTGAAAACATCATCCTCCCTTGATGCAGTTAGGCATTTGCCCTATTTTTAAATGAGGAACAAACTTGTGACTGAATAAGAGCAAAGCAAAAATGCAAGAGTAAAAATAAAAGAAAACTAAGCTCATGATGGATTAATGAAATTTCTATTCCAAACTTGAAACCCCAACTTCTGGTATTAAGTCACTTTTGTATATGTGCGTTCATTTCATATATACATAAAGCTAATAATAGAGTATCAGGATTAATTACTAGGTCAAGATTACAAAGGAATCAAGGACCACCTGAGCACAGAAGCTACCTCAGGTTGTAGGGCGCTTGTTGATACTTATTGGAAAGTCAGAGCTCACATGTTGAGAGTTTGTGGAATAGCAGAGACAGACTCAAAGCTCAGAAGAGGCATCAAGTGGGTATTGTCTTCAACTCCCCCAAATTTGAAATTACAGGAGGCTACCTCCTCAGGGTAAAGGTCAATCAGAAATAGAACTGCCCTTCCATGGATTGCAGCCCTATTTCAAATACCAGATGAGGAAATCTCAACTTTACTTTAGGTGAAAATGTTTTAAGGCTAATGATGCCATCCAACCAAAGCCTCTGCAAAAACTGTGGCAGAATTTACATTGTATATAAATGTTTAAGGATACTGAACAACAACTTTTCAATTATGGTGACCAACCCACTGAAAAACAATGAGGCCTGCAAAAATTGGAGGTGAGAACCAGAAAAACAAAGACAATAGAAAAGATCAATAGGATTTCAAATAATGGAGCCATCAGAGGTGAAATAGAAAATGTACATTTCAATGTTTAAAGAAATAAAAACATCAGGAAAAGATTAGAATTTAGGAAAACCTCATTAGTCTTTAATATGAAGCAAGCTATAGGTACATTATGAGATTTAACATTGCTGGACACAAAAATCAATAAATAACTATCACATGTATTTTCATATAGTAATAACAAATTAAACATGCCATGTACACCAACAGTGCCAAATACCTCAAATAATTTTTTAAAAGAGATGTAAAAAAAACAACCTCTACAAAAAAAACTTACAAAATCACCATTGAAAAATATTAAAAAGGACATAATTATTTTGAAAGATGCACTATGTCCCTGGATTGGAAGATTCAATATAAGAGAGGTGAAGTTTCCCCAAATTCATCTATAAATTCAATGCTGTTTCAAGAAAAAAGTCTTGCCATATTTTTGATTTTTCATTTATTTTTCTCTGTGGAACTTGACAAGCTTTTTCTAAGATTTGCAAGGGAAAATAGTGTGGCATAAGAACCAGGTGGAAGGGAATTTCTCTACTTTAAATCATGATTTACTATAATGTGATAATGATAAAATTCAGGTCATTAGTGCTTGGATAGACTAATAAATGGAATAAAATAGAATTCTCGGGAAATAAAAACATGTAGACATCAATATTTGATTTTTGTAAAAGAAACTACAGTTAGGCAAAAAATAAAACTTTATTTTTCAATACACGATCATATGACATTTGAGTACCTTTTGAGAAAATGAATATTATATCTCATTGCATAAAAAACTAACCCCAAGAGTTAAAGGCCTATATATTAGAGATTTTAATAAATCATTAATGAACAGTTTTTATAATTCAGAACATAAAATACTTGCTTAAACAGGACACAAATAGCCATAATGTTAAAGGAGAAAATTCATCACGTGGACTTCATTCAGATTTAGAACTTCACAGTGTCATTTAGAGATACTTTCATTAAAAATTTTAAGTGACTATATTTTCAAGATAAAAGTGGCAAAAAAAAAAAAAAACAGAAAATACATCTTAAAACACCTAAAAACCTGAGATTACAGGTGGAGCACACCTGTAATCCCAGCAGCTTCGGAGGCCGAGGCAGGAGGATCCTAAATTCAACAGCCTCATTAACTTAAAGAGGCCCTAAGCAACTTAGTGAGACCATGTCTTAATAAATAAATAAACATAAAAAGAGTTGGGGATTTGACTCAGTGGGTAAGCACCCCTGGGTTCAATACCTGGTACAAAAACAAACAAACAAACAAATAAACAAAAACCCACCTACAAACGAAAAGAGAAAGACGAAAAATCCTTTATAGGAAAATGGGTAAAAGACTTGAGCAGGCAGAAAAGACAGGCTATGCAAAACCAAAATGAGAAACCACAATTTGTCGGCTGTATTTGTTAGAGTTGAATAGAATCATAATATCTATCCTGTGAAATAATAAGAATTCTCACACATTGCTGGTACTACAACTTTAGAAAACAGTTTGAAATTATGTAGTAAAGTCGAAATATTCATTCTCTAAGACTAGCATCTTTGTTGTTACATACACACCTTAAAGAAAGTAGTGCACATTCACCTAAGGAGACATGTACGGACTATTCTTAGCATCAATTATAATCATCAGAAACAGGAACTTATCTAAAAGTCTATAATCTCTGGAATGCATAAATCATTGTGGAATACTCACACAAAAAAATCAACAGAAAAAAAGGGACTATATTTACATATTATACAGAGATTAATTTTAAACCATCATGTTGAGTACAAGAATAAAGACCCCCCCAAAACAGACACACAGAAAGTTTTTAGTGTGCTGGAAAATTTCTATTTCTTGGCCTGACAGTCAATCAGGAGTTAATATAATTGTAACTCATATCCATTTATATATTTTCTCACTGGGTGCTTATATTTCACAGTTTTAAAAGTAGAATAAAAGTATAAGTTAAAGCTTGAATTTATCTTTGTGTACTCATTATTCTTAAATATGTGGGGACCAGAGGTGACAATTGTATCAATGTGTATAAGATATCTAATAAGCCAGGGTACGAAGGTAGTTTTGGACAATTTCCTAGAATTTCTATGTATATGGAAGAGAGGGGAGGAAAGAAGTCATTGGAAGTACTGAGGGCTAACCAGAAGGTGAACAGGTTTAAATGGCAAGTAGTTACTATATCATAGAGTGACATCTTAATTCACATGAATTTAAAAATTAAAATGGTAGTTTTCAAATGTATTTCTTTAGTTATATATAAATTTATTATTTTATAGAGAAGGAAAAAGTTTGAAAATCACTGCTTTATACAATTAAACATTATCACATTAAAATGTGATCATCTGGTTGTGACATGCTTAAGTTTGGATTTTATGGGTAATCACTCTGGCAATAGAATAAGGTGATTATTCAGAAGTAAAACTGGAAACTGGGTTAACAGAAGAATCTTACAATATTCTCAGTAAGAAGAGTTTAGGGTATTAGTAATTGTGATATAAATGAGAAAATACCTCAAGAAATTAGCAGGACTCAGATAAGAGAGGTAAATGAGAAAGTGTCTCAGAGGGCTAGATAAAATTAACAAAGTACAGGAGAAAGAATATGCTATAAGGAAAGATGAGTCATGTATGGAGATTTGGGGGACTTTGAAATGGTATTTCTACCAGTAACTATATGTCAATTTAAAGAGAAAGAATTGAGTATCATGAGATTATTCAAAATGTAAAGTCTTGGTAACAATGAGAGGAGACCAAATAAGGGCAAGAATTTGGCATTTCCCTTTTTCTTTGCAGACCACATTATGTGCTCCCTTCTATCATATTATTTATATTTGAGGTCTTCAAAAATGAGGACTGGATATCATGGTGGATACATGAAGACTTCACTATTGCATAGTTGTAAAGAAATCACTTTCAAATCCTCAAGCCTTTCAAACTCCTTCCTCTATCTGAGGAAGCACTGTTACAGACACCACCTGTTCTCCTTCTCAGCTTCTCATAAACAACCAGCTTTCTATAACCTCACAAAAGACTTGTAAATTTCAGTTGCTTTGACTCTTGTGGTATATCAGATCCCAAAATGCAATCTAGAATTTTATGTTTAATTTTGAACAACTGGCTTCAATTATTAGGTCCAATTTAACCTCCCAGGTGAAGATATTTTTTATCAAATTGATATTTGTGAACATAATAACTTACCACAAAACATTACAACAAATTTATGTGTAATAATTCACAAGTGTCCATTTCTGTTTATGTCACTTATTTTAAAGTACTTTGGCATTTGAAACAGATTTGGCATAAATGTGTATGTTTTTATTTGTAGTTAATGGAAACTTCAAATATAAATAACTTACAATTTTATAGTTACTTTTACACTTACAGCATATAAATTTTGCTTGGTGTACAAAGTACATCTAAATGGGTAAATAAGACCCAGTCTAAAGTCATTTGTTATATCTTCACAATGTCTTTTTGGCATCCATCTCAGAGATTGAGGAAACAAATGACTATAATGTCTAATAAACAAATTGTTTTTTAACAAAGGCTAATTCTTGGCCTTTGTAAAGTTTTCATACAAATTTTAGAAAACATTGTCAAGTTTTTCCAAGAAACATTTTGGGATTTCTTTTGAGAATACTTTGAATTTATACGTGAGTCCAGAAGGATTAATCATTTTGTGTTTTTTGATTGTTCTAATTGATAAACATGGTATTATTCTCCTAATAGTAAAGCCTTAATTTTACCTCATTAAAATGTTTTAGCTTTTACTGTATTAGTCTTACAAAACTTTAGGTTAATTGCAAGGATCTGTACATTTTTTATAGCATTGTAATTAATATATCCACATCAATTTCTTTTGGCTAAGTTTTTGTATGGTTACTCTCGCCTTTCTTTACATTTTTGCATTTTCAAGATCTTCTCTAAATAGAAAATAATTAATTTATAAAACTTATATTTTAGTCTTCATATTTTAATTAAATAACAGTAAATTTAAAGTCTTATAATTATATATACATACAATTACATATTGTATTCAGTGTGCATATCATATATTACATATGTTTACATTTTCCATTTTCTTCTCTTTCTTGCCCTTCATTTTTTCTACCTGCTAATTTTTTTCCTCTTTATGACCCCCTCATAAAATACAGAGAACTTAAAATACTCTAGATCTATTTAACCTCTTTTTGACTAATATATTACTTTTTATCATGTTTCTGTTTCCATCTCTTTATTTTCATCAGTTTAATCTGCTACTAAATCTATTCATGTAGATTTTTAATTATACACTAGTTTCTCTTAAAATCTGCAAGCATAACTCCCTCACAAGATATAAAATAACAAACAACAATAAAACCTAAAGTTTAACTTTTCTCCATGAATACAATGTTTTGTCGCAGTTTCAAATATCTGGAATTCTTTTGGATCTGTTACTCTTTATTATTTCTGCTAATTCTGGATCATTTATACTTAACTCAATATACACCTTGCAATTTTAAATTATTTGTGGGCCAATTTTATTTGAAAATGTCCTTAGGGAATTTTTTGGCTTAGTGTGCTATTATCTTCCTCAGGAAGGAGTTCATTTTCTGCTTCCAGTTACCTTTGGGCATTTGTAGCACAGGATGAAGGTTTGGAGATTCTCTGAGCTACCTACAATGGTTCTCAAAGTAATATTAATATCATCTTCCAAAATCAGCTTCTGAGATGTTTGTTCCAAACAAGGGCACTTGTACTAGGTTCCTACTTTTGTCAGTTACTGAGCTCAAGCTCAATATCCCCACTTCCAAATATCAACCCCAAAGCTCATCTACCTTTCAGTGAGTGCTCCCCCACCTGCAGATATGATAGTCCCATTCAGGTGAGTCCCTTCTTCTCTGTGGGTTTATGTCTCTGATGTCTATTTCCAGTTCACACCTTTGTGGTGCTGTGCTCTCACTAATCTAAGTTTCATAATTCCTCACTAACTTGGTGGATATTCCATGCTATTTAGAGGACATTTTCTGCAGCATTTCTAATATTTTTGCTGTTCTTATCAAGCATGTTATTGTGTATCACCTAAATTGCCATTATGGGAAGTCTCTGTTTTTCATGTACATTATCAGTAGATCAAGGTAAGTATAAAATAATGGTATTTTGATGTATTGAATATATTTCTAAAAGTGACCACAGGGAGAGAGATGGGGAGCATTTTTGTGTGGCTATCTTACCTCTCTACCTTTTTTTATAAAGCCACCAGAACTTATTTGAACTTCACCCAGTAGCCTTATCTAATTCTTATCACTTCCTAAAGATCCCAACTTTAAACACCATAGTTGGATTCATTTTCTACTCTCAATGGGTATTATAATTCTGAGTAGCTCATAATGGGGATTAAATTTTAACACGTGAAGCACTGGGAGACAATCAGACTATATTCAAACTATAGTATCTCTCAATAAAAATATTTGTTGAATTATTAAATTTTTATTTTTTCCCACATTTAATTTAGTATAGATAGACATACAGAATGTAACTACCTCTCAATGTACAAACATAGGTTTATGTGTCAATATTCTTGTATGTGTGAGTGTATATATTCAGAATATATACTTTTTAAAATTATGTCATGCTATGATGGCAATGAATAACTGGTCAGTGGTAGAAAGCAACATTATTTCCATTAAATCTATTCATATTTCTTTCAGCAGGTGGTTTCAGTGTTTAAATGACATTAAGACCAAGGGGCCATCTGCTTTCCCTGAAATATTGGTTAATTTACTCTGATTAGCATGCCATTTTAAACAACTCTCAAAGAACTCAGCACAGATTGAACAAGTTGGAGATATTTGTATAATGTGGCTTTTGCCATTTTATGACATTTAGAAATTTAAGATTTTCTTTAAATGATATTTTCAAAGGCAAATGAATGCCTGAAATTTAAATGTCATATTAAAATATTACTCTATTCTCTATTATGGCATATTAGAGGATATTTTTAATTTCTGTCAGTTTTTTATAAAAATAAACTTTTGGTTTTATTTTGCATTCATGTTAGTCATGTGTGTCTGTAATGATGTCAAAAATTCATTTTGTTAAATGTTCATATTCATAGACTGTTACAGTAAAGAGCCACTCCCTAGGTATTGTGGTAGGGTAGAATTTTGTTCAAGAGCTCAGTCAGGAGAGCTTAGTGAGAAATGAAATTTGAGGGGAAAGATGATTCATTTGGGGGCCAGTAAGAACAACTACTTAGGCTCAGATTAAACTTAAGGACTAAAATTCAGTCTCACTAGAAAGAAATGGTGGAAGCTATTAAACATCAGAAATCAGCAAATGTTTTGTAGAGGACCCGAGAGTAAAAGTTTGGGGTTTTGTGAACCACATGATCTCTGTCATAGTTACTCAACTCTGCCACTGCTAATGCAACCTTAATCCATGCAAAAAAGAATGGGTGCATTTGTGTTTCCAAAATGCAAATAGCATAAATAATACCCGTAAGCTGATTTTGGTCTGTGAGCGGTCATATGGTAACCCCTGCTCTTCAAGGATCCAGGATCTCTAAAGACTTACTTGTTGTTCAAAGGGTTCAGGTCCACTTCCAATGCCAGAAGGAAGAGAATGTAAAAGCATTTTTCCTGTGGAATTTTTGCTCCATTGATGCCTCACCCTAGTCTTCCACAGTCCAGTGCAACTTAGCCCAAATTGCTGGGATTCTCTCTAATGGTGTGAGGGCTGCTGCAGCACCTCTTCTAATACCATCGGCTTAGAGGTCTCTCATGTCATGTTCTAAAGCTCATTATTGTTCCTCAAAACATACCATGCTAGGGGAGCCAATCCAGTGAGGCTTCAATCATTGTTATAAATTTCCCCAGAACCAGCCCTTCCTAAACAACTCCCAGTCTCTTTGGTTTTGGACTGAGATCAACAAATTCAGCAAACTTCTGATAAGTCCTTCTGGTGAGTCTTTTGTCTACTGTCAAAAACTTCTTGTTTAGGGCCATCCTGTGTCCCCTAAAACACCTTTAACTTTTAACCAGTAAAATAAAAATGTGAGACTGTCTTTCTTACATAACAATTTTAACTTTATATAAAACAGATTTATCTCTTAGCATATAAAGGAAACAGAAAAGCATTTTCCTGGGACAGAAAGTTGCCTGACACCTAAGGATGATGGGTCCTATTTAACTTAGTTTCACCTATGACAATTCTTTCCCAAGCAAAGATCTGCTTCAAGATGGCTGCTCTTTTGGCCTGTGGAATGACACTGCAGTTTTTCTTCATAAAATTAAAATGTAGACTTATAAAGGAAACTCTCACCCAGAAATGTGAGATCATTTTCTTGGGAAGCAAGAGCCCTTTCTGAAAGGGCTAGACATTCTAAGTTAAAGAGAAACTCGATTTTTCAAAATGCAAAGTATGCCAACACTTCACATTTTGACTCCTTTAAGCTGCTTATGTTCTTCTTACCTTTCCTCTGGCATCCCCTTGTAAGTGCAGGCCCACCACAGAACTTGCCAATTCACCATTCAGTGAGTTGTGCACGTGGACAAGTTGTGCATGCCTACAATTAGTGAAGCTCCACATCACTATTTAAGAGGGGTTGATGCACATCCTTGTTATTACCTGCCTGAAAGCTGTGGGTGGCACCAAATGATGCACTGATGCATAATTTGCCTTAAGGTGTGATTTGTAGTCTATTATGACACATTTCAGGATTGAGTGTAGCTTGAAATCAATTAGACACTGATTGCTAACACCTCATACCTTAAAATACTCATACAAAATCATTTGTACAACTATATACACTCAGTGAACTTTATAGAATGTATATTACAAAGAAATTTTTGACTAAAAGTAATAGGAACTTAAAGAAAAATAATTGAGGTAAATATTGTTAGGGAAAGAGATGGCTACTGACTTACATGGCTGAACCACAGAGGGGTGACATTGGAGCTCTCCTGGGTGGCTGACTCAGGGACTAAAAACCCTGAGGTATCTCTTCTTCTCTATTAATGCCCCTTCCATGCTTATCTACTACTTGAGACTTTCTTCATGTGACTGAGGAAACATGACCTTAGAGAAGGGCACTCTTCCCTGTACCACTGACTGTAGTTATGAAACTCCTGGGAGGGTACTCTGCTAGGCTCCTGTTGTTTTTATGACCATCTCTGAATAGATCTCCAAGGCCAGAAGATATAGGGAACTATATGTTGACCTCACTTCAGTTCTGTGCTCACCCATGATTAGCATTGTGAAATATGACAATGTCCCCATGTCCCAGAATCACATATTACCTTGTATTTGGAGAAGAAGTCCTCTCTCAATTCATAAAAAATTGGTAAGAGTATATCTCATTGAATTATATATTAATAGCACACAATTCTACATAGCAGATGAGTCAATGAATCTGAGAGTTTATATGAGCACCATCTCAACATTTGCAAAGAGAAGGCCAGAGCTCCTCTGCCATTTGTGACTCCACACCTGTACAAAATCATATTTACATAAGTTTTGTCAATCAAATCAACTCTGGCATGAAAATAGCTATTTTTCAAATATTAATGTGTGTGTGTGTGTGTGTGTATCAGACACAAGAAATTTTAGGTGTATAATTTCATGTTTTCTATATATTTTTGTGAAATTGAAATAAACCTTAACAATAGTTCCATACTAGGAGCAATCTTGCTTCAGCTCTTTCCATAAGGCCTTACAAGATATACTGCATGAACAGAAGTGGTACGAATGTCAGCAAAGGTTAGGAACACCTGATTTTCATCATCATATGTTGCTTTGCAATCCATGATGATGCTTCCTTGTATTAATTCCTTCTAAAATCAGCTGGCCTTGATTTTTCTTAGAACTGGTTGTGAAGCATAATGATTCTCATCATGGCAGTTAAGTTAAGGAAGCATATAGGGAAATTGTAGTTTACTCTGACAAATAAATTATAAGTCCCTGTCTACAGAGAAGGACAACCACTAAGGGATACAGGACAGCTGGGAAGATGTATTCAAGACACACATATGAGGGCATGTACACACAAAAAAAGCAGACAACTAACATATGTGTTATAGAAAACATTTGGAGCTTTCATAGCATGAAGACAACCCTGGAAAGTGCAGAGGGAAAGGGAACCTTCTGTAGAATTTGAGAGAATTTGGGTAAAAATATTTAAGAGAGGATATGGGTGGCTAGGTTCTGAGAAAAGAAAAAAGGGAGGAATAACATGTATTTTCTTGAAAGCACTTTTCTCAGTAGCTTCAGAGAGATGTTGAAAGTTCTCATGTAGGACTCTTTCTAATACAACCTCTAGCTATGCAACCAAGGGATAATTACTGAAGCTTTGAGAGAGCAGGAGGCACTCTGAGCTAATTAATATAGGTTCTCATTTGTACATGTCAAACTCCTTTCACACTTCTTTCGAGACTTGACAGTCTTCTCAAATTGTTGTGGGAGAAAATGGGAGAGAGAAAGAGCATGCTCATCCCAACAGAATCACAAATTATAAAATGCTACATTAATTGACAATGATTCATTCAGAATCTTTACATTGTTCTGGTGCTCTGCTGACCACTATAGAAGGAAGAGTAGAAATTATGAAATTTATTTACTCAAGATAGATTCAATGAAGTTTCGATATGTACAAAATACTATGCTAAGTATTAAAAAGAAAAAAATGAATTAGACATGGATCATACTTCCAAGGAGCAAAATACATTTGGGGAAAAATAAGATAATCAGGGCAGAATATAATGTGATCTACAAAAAATTTCCAAAGGAAATCCTAAAGGATCACAGAGCTGGGAAAGATCAAGGAAACTTCATAAGGGGACTGCTTCTGATTTGAAACTTGAAGAATGGAAAAATGAAGAGCACATAAAAGGCTATAATGCAGGAGAAAATGGTTTATGTAATACCATGTACCCAGTGATGTCTGTAGTTAGTGTCTTTAGAGGAAAGAATGGGAGGTGAGATGGAAAGATTGGTGGGTGTCAGACTGTGGAAGACCTTACATTATTTTAAAGTTTTTAAATATAATTTTCTAGGCAATGGAGAGCCAACCACAAGTATTTTCAAGTGAAGGAGTGGTATGATTGAAATTGTGCTTTAGGAGAATTTTCCTGGCACAAAATTATAGACTTGGTCAGAAAAAGGAATATTTGAAGTCAGGGAAATTAGCCAGGAGGCTATTATAATGTCATAGATGTAATGATGAATTAAACAAAATGGTGAAATGGAGTGGAAATGGAAAGGAGGGGATAGACAGAGGAAAGATGACTTTGTCATTTCTCCAATTCATTTCTTCAATGTGAAGGAACAATGATAGAAAATATCAAATAGAAAAAAACAGTTCATGATATATTGTGTAGTGCATAATGAAGACTACTTGTGTTCTGGGAGAGAGAAAAAAAGAGAAAGGGGAGGTCTCTGACATCTGAGTAGAAAGGATGAAATTCAGAGATGTGAGATATAACTACATTCCAGAAGAGAATGGCATGAAAGAAAGCACAGAAGCAAAATAAACTTGGCCCACATATGGCTTCAACATGCTTCTCAGAGGAGAGGACACTGTCTAGAAGGAGAAAATAAAGCTCAAAGCTGGGTAGCTGAGATAGAAGTACCTAGTGGAGCAGAGGGGTGTTGTGCAGTGAACAAGATTGGAAGCTTGGAGCTTGGACTTTTGTAGGAAACCAAGTATAAATGGATGCCCATGGAGATATGGAAGAGAAAATCATCAAAGAGAAAAATTTATTGGAAAGTTAAAAAAAAAAAAAATGGAGACCAAAAAAAGAGGGAGGCAAGGTCACAAATAAATCAAAGAAGGTAACAAGATTTTTAGACAGGTGGATGGGACCATTTTATATTTTAATGAGTCGATGCTTGTTATTTACCAGTAAGATAGTGGTAAATATAGAGAATTATTTTCATAACGTGACAATGGAGGAAAAGGAATTGCTGATTTATGTGCATGAATTTCTTAACGCTTTCATACACAAAGTAGTGTATAATATAGCACATTAGGGTAAGTTGAAAGGGAATTAGGGTCAGCTATGCAGAACTTGGTAGAAAACAGTTAAATACATTTTAATAACATGTAAGCATGAAACAAACCACGTTTTAGGGAAATATATTAAATATAATACTTTCAAATAGAATCTATTTGATTTCTAAATAAAAAACTTAATCTTAATTCCATGAATATAGTTTTGTACAGAGAATGGCTACACACATTTTCTCACAGAATTTTTCATTTTAATTTCTTTACATTCTTGGTAGTCACCATTGAAGAGAGACTGCACAAGTAGGTGATAAAATTTGACATTGTTGCTTTACAGTCATTAAAAATACAACAAGCCATGAAACTACACAGGTCTGCTTTGACAAAAGTAATATTTAAATTTCTTATGATAAACTGAATGTTTTAAAATCTAATTAAATTTCTTTCTATGAAATGTTTTAAAATAAAAATGATGCCCTTATTTGTAGAATGTGATATATTTGTAGAGCAAGTGCTATGCAGCTAGCTTAAATGTATGGAAAAAAAAAAACAAACAAACACATCAGTCACTCACCTATAGATGGTTACCAGATGTAAAAGGAGATACAGTCATTGCCCTTGCTGCATTTGTAAGGGGGCAGCTGGGTTTCTTCACTCTCTTTACACCTCACCCCCAAGTCACACCTGGAGCCCTGTTGGCAGTAACTGTGCCCTGCAACTGGCTGTACAGTCATACCTTCAGTGTGTTTCCAAATGGTGGAGCTCCTTCTTGGCTATGTTTAGTGTACTGGGGTGGAGCAGCAGGTTCAGATGCAGTTCCTGTCTCTGCTTGCAGCCCCCAGGGCATGCTGTCAGACTCTGCTGCACCTCCAACCAGGATTCTTGCAAAGAAGCAATCTGAGTTGAGGCCCTAAATACAGAGTCTTCCTAAAACTCAGACCCTTCTAATCCCCTGAGAGGTAATGTGGGATGATCCTAACCCATCCCAACATATTAGCATGCCAATGCACACCCACAGCCAAGCTCCACAATCTAAGATTTCCTTTCCTTCCCTGAGTTAACTGCTATGGAATTTCTTGGGGGGTAGCTGTGGCTGTCTCTCAGAGAAGACATGTTTTGGGAGAGGGAGCTCATGAGAATTGTGTAAAACACCTTCTACCATGTTCTATTAGGGAGTCATAAGAGACTAGGGTGGACAAAATCATTGATAGCAGAAAAATATAAAATTCTGCTTTAAAAAAAATCACCTGCCAGAATTGTTGTTAGGTAAATTTAGTGTTAAAGTAACTAGAAATAAATATTCAGTTAATCCTTTAATAAGTGACCTCTTTGTATTAGTTGGAAATTTCAGGTTGTTTACAGGCATGGAAAATGAAATCTGTCTGAATTAATAAGAAAAGGAAGACAAGAAGAAAGAGAGAGAAGGGAAGGGAAAGGAATTTATCTGGAAGGAAATGATTAAATGCAAAGAAACAATAGAAAGTAGAAAAGCCGGACTTCTGAAAAGAAAAGTGGAAAGGGTAGTTTAGAGAATTAAAGACCAGCCTTAATCACCATTCTTTTTCTTCTTGCATGAATTGACATCAAGAATTTTCTCTGTATCACTCCCTTGAAGATTCAACTTCTGGGGTAACACAGTCAAATTAGATTGGTTCACCATCCTGGCTCTTGGCCTGAGGAAGGCTGAACACCTCCCCTTACAGTCTAACTGTGACTATGAGAGTGGGAACTTACATTCTGAAAATCCAAGAAGCCATCACAAAAAGAAGAAACAATGTATCCTGAGCAGACAGCAGATGTCCACTTCACCCATCTAGCTCCTTCATTTTTTAGATGGGAAAACTGAGTTTCTGTATTAAAATATTCCTATCCACAGCCTCATAATGAGTCCAGGGTGAAGCCAGAGAGGGAACATTATCTTCACATCTCCTAATCCCTTATCACATCAGTACTTCACACATCTGCATATTCAGTTCCTCAAAGACATACTATTCTAGAAAATACAATAAAACCTTACTTTGTTGTCTCCTTAAAATGCTGAGGAGTAGGCTAATTTGGGGGAAATACATTACTAAATTAAATACACTGTTTTATGACCTTAAAGATAAACAACTTGCAAATACCCCAAGAATGAATAGTTGCCAGGAGGTTGAAAAGCAGTTTGTAGTTGGCTGTTGGCATCCAAAAGCAGTACATAGAAAAACTACTTCTTTCTTATCTAAGGACTCTGACAGTTTAACTAGTGATGTCAAGTACATTTTCAGGCATATTTTTTTGTAGGTTATTTGTGCTGTGAAGTCCTTAGTCTTGTAACATGTCAGGGTGCTACTTGTCAGTGGGTGCCATTTTCATTTGATTGTACTGGAAGGGAATTTTCATTAAAAATGTTCAAATTCTGGAAGGCATCTTAAATTGTTTTAATGCTGCTATTACTATATAAAGAGATACAATTAGTATACCTACAGCAACATCTAACATCCAAATATGCATTTACATGGGGAAGATGGGATGGAGCACAGATTTTAGTTCAGGAATGTTGTCTGGTAGCCTCAATGATATAAGTCACTTGAGTGTCAAAACAGTCAAGACCTTCCTTGGGCACCACACTTAAGAAGTTTCTCATCACAGTTACAACTGCACCATAATTGTTTCTTAAGTAATGTATGTTACAAGCTATAATTTGTTAGCAGAAGCAGTATATATAACTAACTCTTAAGATCCTAGAACTTGGAACAAACTTCTGGATTAAAAGCTCTCAGCCCTGCTGGGTGCAGTGATGCATACCTGTAATCCCAGAGGCTCCAGAGGTTGAAGCAGGAAGATCCCAAGTTCAAAGCCAGCCTCACCAACTTAGTGAGGTATTAAGTAATATAGTAAGATCTTGTCTCAAAATCAAAATAAAAAAGGGGTTGCCTAGGTATGTGGCTCAGTGGTTAAGCACAGTTGATTTCAATCCTTGGTACTAAATAAATTAATTAATTAATTTCAATCCTTGGTACTAAATAAATAAATAAATAAATTTAATTTAATTAAATCTCAGTCTCACTAATTATATTTGTTATTCTTACATATAATAACACATAACCCTTGGAGTCTCAGTTTCTTTAACTGTAACATATGATGGTAATGGTACCTACATCATAAGGATTAAAAGACTTATCAAGCACTTAAAAAAGGCACTAGTTTATAGTGAACATTATTTGTTTTACTATGACTAATTTATTGTCTTTGATCTTTCTTCACTCCACCTGCATTTGCATTATCATTTGTGAATTCTGTGAGAGAAGATACTCTATTTATTCTTCTTTACAGTTGTTACCTAAGGAGAAAAGTGACTCTCACATAGTAGAGGGTCAATAAATTTTGATAGGTTGATGGATGGATAGATGAATAGATTAACTGGTTTTTATAATTCACCATGTGCTTTCACATATATGATCACAATTGAACTACAGAGCATGGCAACAGTTATTGCCAATAACTTTTCCCATTTTATATACCAGAAAACCAAAGCTCAAAGATATTAAGTGACTTGCTATCAAGAGCAGAGTTGAAATATTTCACAGGTTTGGACCTGTGTTTGACTTTTTACTTATTTTTCCATCTGAGTTCTATCTATGACTTTTAAAAATATAAAATAGGGAAATTATTTGCCCTGTTCATATCACAGCAGTGTTTTGTGCATGAAAAAGTTGAAGTACAGTTGGGCATGGTAGAATATGCCAAAAATTCTAGCAACTAAAGAAACTGAGGCAAGAGCATCACAAGTTGAGGCCAGCTTCAGCAACTTATCAAGGCTCTGTCCCAAAATTTAAAAATAAATAAATAAATAAACAACTAAGAGGGCTGAGGATGTGGCTTTATGATAGAGTGCCCCTGGAACATACATCAAAATGTTGTCCCAATGTAAGTCATTATCATTGAGTTTAGTATCTATGGGGACCTGTAAAATAATCTGACATGAGTGTGAAATTATATAGATCAGAAATACAATATTGTTTTTATTCTCTTTTATTACTGAGTAATATTCCATTGTGTTATTATGCCACATTTTTTTACCCATTCATCTATTGAAGGGCATCTAGGTTGGTTCCACAGTTTAGCTATTTTGAATTGTGCTTCTATAAACATTGATGTGGCTGTGTCCCTGTATGCTATTTGTTTGTTTGTTTATTTACTTACTTATTTATTATTTATATATGACAGCAGAATGCATTAAAATTCTTAACATATAGAGCACAATTTTTCATATCTCTGGTTGTATACACAGTATATTCACACCAATTCATGTCTTTATACCCGTAGTTTGGATAATAATAATTATCACATTACATCATCATTAATAACCCCATGCCCCCTCCCTTCCCCTTCAACCCCTCTACCTATCTAGAGTTCCTCTATTCCTCCCATGCTCCAGGTCCCTTTCCAACTATGAATTATCCTCTATTGTGAATTGTGCTGCTATAAACATTGATGTGGCTGTGTCCCTGTAGTATGCTGTTCTTAAGTCCTTTGGGTATGGCATTTGCAGGTAAATGGATGGAGTTAGAGAAGATAATGCTAAATTAGCCAATCCCAAAAGACCAAATGTTGAATGTTTTCTCTGACATAAAGAGGTTGATTCATAATGGGATAGGGAGAGAGAGAATGAGAGGAATAGATGAACTCTAGATAGGGCAGAGTTGTTGGAGGAGTAGGGAGGGGGCATAGCGCTATAAATGATGGTGGAATGTGATGATCATTATTATCCAAAGTACAGGTATAAAGACACGAATTGGTGTGAATATACTTTGTACACAACCAGAGATATGAAAAATTATGCTCTGTGTGTAATAAGAAGTGTAATGCATTCTGCTGTCACATATAAATAAATTAAATAAAATAAAAAGAAATACAATATTGTAAAAGAAAAGAGAGAAAGAAGGAGAATCTAGGGTAGGGAAGAGTAAAGGATTTGCAATAGAATTGGCTTTGAATTCTCAAGCATTTCCTGATGCTTAACAAGGATGGAAAAATCTATCAGGGCAGACCAGGTAGGGAGGGAAGAGGAGTTCCTTTCTAATATTTCAAGAACTTCTTGAATTGTCAACATGTATTCAGCATGCATCTCTGATATTTTATTGTAGGGCTTCAGTTTGTTACTAATGAATTAGGAAGCTATAATTTTAGTCTCCTGTTTAAATCCCCTTTTGTAGAAATGCAATTTCCAGGATGATAAATTATAACAACTTAAAATTATTCTAACTTGCTTTTTATCTTAATCAAGAATTATAAATTTTATTAGTTACTAAGAAAATTTTTAAAAAAGTCTGCCCCAACACACAAAGTAACTTTGGTAGTAATGAGAAGTATAGTCAATGATGAGTTACATAATAGTTAACAAATGGAATCAACCAACAATTATTGAATACATAATATGTGCAAGGAACTTGTGCTGCATGATTTTATATACATCATTCAATTTAATTGATCAGTTCATTTCTTCACAAATGTTTACTGAACACCTTCTCTTTGCCAAGCACAGTTCCTGTTACCACATGATGAAAAGGTCCTAGATCTTATGGGGTTTACATTCTAGTGGACAAGGCAGAAAAAAAAAATTAACAAGGCAATACTTATTAAACTATTAGATAGTGATAAGTTCTATAAAGCAAAAGAAAATAATATCAAAATTAAAGAATAAAAGAAAAGTCTGGTGTTAAGAATGCTACTTCAAGAGTATGTCAAGGAAAACTTCCCTGATTGATAAGCTAAAATTTGAGCAGTGGCATGGATTAAGGGGTTAACCAAGCAATGTTTCTAGAACAGAGTTTGTGAACAAATAGTCACTATGTACAAAGACCCTGAGGCAGTACAAATCTAGACTGAGTCGCTTGCCATTGAGACATAGAGCTATGTGAACAAGATCTAAGAACCAGGCAGAGCCAGTGAGACTCATGAAAAGATGAGGAGCTTAGATTTTTCTGCTGAACACAGTGAGAAGAAGGCCTTAGGAAGTTTTGGCAGAGAAATAACACAAATGAATTTACTTTTCACTCTATGTAATGACTAGTTTATAGTTGGTAGGTGGTAAGGGAAAATGCTGGAAGGATAGTTAGGAGCCTATTAATTGTGCCAATCTAGTCAAGAGATGGCGGTAGCTGTGGTTGGGGTAGGGCTAGCAACTAGTTCTGGAAGATGGGATAGTTCTCTTGTAGGACTTATATTTTATGAAGGAAATGAGTTTGAAGCCATTAGCAGAGAATGAAGAAATTTGAGAAATGAGGAGAAGGTATGAATGGGATAGTAGTAACAAACTGAAAAAACACTAGGATTGTAGGTAGTGGACCTGCTTAAAGTTTGTTCGGAGGGACAAGATTATGCAATTTTACGTTTTTTCTCCAGCCACCTTCAGTTGTTCTGGAACAACTGAGACTTCCTTTAATCTAAGGCTGAGATTTTGCAGGTGAGTATGGTAAATTGGAAAGGGGAAATGAGTGATGACTCTGCTGGATTGAACCCCAGTGTTGGCAGAGGTATATGAGGACTTGAGGCAGTAACGACAATGAAACATTTAACTACGTTAGTGGATGGTGTGGTCTCCATATTGCCAAAGACCTATTGGAGTAGAAACTGAGAAGGCCAGCTGAAAAATGGACTAGGAATAGATTGTCACACGCCTGATAAGGAGATTTTGAAGATGTTGGAAATGGCCTAGGGTATGTGAGAATAGAAATGGGTTATCTTCATTAATGTTATGCAAAGTTTCATGCAAAGTTTCTTTCCTCTGAACCACTTTGCACTTTTGAGTTGCCAAAAGAATCACAAAGTTGAGAGCAGCCATATCCACCACCAGAAATCATCTGAAGACTTGTTGGTTTTAACACTGACATTGTACTAGGAGTAAGGTTAGAATATGTCCTGGACTTCGGGTGCAATGAGGATGTCCATTGCACCATCTGCCTCTTTTGAAGCAGGAAAACCGGGAACCATGTCCCAAAGCTGATAGTATTTAACAGTGGGTGTCAGGAATTCTCGCAGGCAGAGATCCTCAGAAGGGGCGAGCAGCCAGACTTAGTGAGTTCTTACCAGGGCCTAATTTTCAGTAAGAAGACCAAGTTTTATTTCAGGAAGGTAGAGATTGGTTTTCTTGTGGGTGGTATGCTGGGCCAGCTGCTATTCTCCAGGAGTCCTCAAGTTAGTATTTCTGGAGTGACCCAGGTGGCTTCCCAGGAGGGGACTGGGTGCCTCTGCACCTCAGCCAAGCTACTGCAGAAACACCAGGAGAGCTTCCCTCTTTTGCGATTCTTGACGTCAAGCTCCCACATCCTTGGAGCCTTGCCAAGGCGGTGGAGAGCCGAGAGAGGGTGACAGGGGAGGAGAAGCCATTGCAGCAACAGCTTGGAGGAGGGAGCTGGACGTCTCTCTCTAGAAAACCAGGAGCGGGAGCCAGAGCAAGGGAGGCAGAGGACCTGCCGGCTCGGGGTCCGCTGGGTTGCTGCAAAGAGGGGAGGGGAGAAGGCGGGGGCGCTGCATGCAGCGCGCTGGCTCCAGCGGTGCCCGCGGGGAATGTGACATCAGCCGTGCCGGGCGCTTGCGGCTGGAGGAGGCAGCTCGCCTCGGCTGCACTGTGCACACCTCGCCCGGCGGAGGACGCAGACCCGGGCAGGCGGCCGGGATGTCGGCGAAGGAGAGGCCAAAGGGCAAAGTGATCAAGGACAGCGTCACCCTCCTGCCCTGCTTTTATTTCGTGGAGGTGAGTTGGCCCACCGCCTTGGCATAATGCAGATCTTCCGGGCACCTCCGGAGTGAATTCAGGTCCTGGACAGTATAGGAGGCAAGCAGATAGTGCCAGGGTGCTTGCTGCTGTCCCCAAATGACCGACCCTTTCCCTAACCCCCTCCCAGGGTTTTCCAAAGCTCCCCTGAGTGTGCCTGTGAATACCTGCCAGCCCAGGGTGATTACCACTAGAGGTGTCGCTGCTGGGTGGCCTGCAGGGAAGAGATACCTGTGTGAGTGTGGGTCTAGTTCCCTGCCCTGTCGTGCCAGTGTGCATAATGGCCATCAGTGCCCCAGAGGGGCCATGATGCACACATTTTGGGATTTGTATCTTTAGTCTGCCGAGTATGTATCTAGAACTCTGAGAGCTTTGGGTGAGAACTCAAGTGCACACTGCCATGCCCCTGGCTATGAGGACCTGAAGTGTTTGTTTAGTATTAGGATTGTTGTTTTTTTATTAACATCCCCCAAACCTTCTCCTATTAGAGTTACTATGGTGCTTGCATCTGCTTCTACAATTGGGTCTTCATTTCCAGGCAACAATCATCAAGCTACTGACTGGTCTTTCTCCATGGTTAAAAAAAATGTATTATACGTATATATATATATATTTTAAAAAATGACATCATCTGGTTTTATATGATTTGTATCTGTGAATTTATTCTGTGTCAAGCAGATAAGCAAATAATAGGTAGATGTATTCATAATGAACCTCTAACTTACAGAATGCAGTGTTTGAGGGAGGAAAATATTATGGGAGGGTTATAAAGATTGACAGGTACAGAGACTCCATGCACTGTAATCCATTGCATTGGGAAGACATTTTTAAGCAAGGAGTTTGTTAAATTACAGGCAGAGAAAGGATGTGTTGCACAGGTTTTGCAAAATCAGAAGACCTTAACCATAAAA
This sequence comes from Spermophilus citellus, assembly GCF_964194105.1. Lineage (NCBI taxonomy): Eukaryota > Metazoa > Chordata > Mammalia > Rodentia > Sciuridae > Spermophilus > Spermophilus citellus. The sequence goes on along the minus strand of NC_138191.1, from coordinate 52,415,967 downwards.
GTATGTTCTATGTAATTAGAGCCTTGGTTACCTAGAGAATTAAAAGACTATTGCTGAATTATAAATATCCTTCCTAGGCTGTCTTTTCAGCCAAATATGGAGGTTTAGTACTTTCAAGTACAGGTAGTATATTCTGTATTTGTTTACTGTGAGGTTTATATGGATTGAGGAAGAGTCCCTGTCTTGAAACTTGGGGGCAGGTATATTGTTAGACTGTTTTTATATCTAATAGTATATTTGGAAGTTTATTTTACATGGTATATATTTTTTAAAATTGATTTCAGTTTTAAGAAGGATGTGACTTGCATAAATCTCAGAGAAATGGTGGGTCATCCCTTCATCCATGACCTATAGGAAAGAAGAAAAAATGTTCTATTTCTTCAAAATAATTAATTGATTCATTTATTGCCCTTACTCTTTTCACAAGGGATTTTCAGGCTATGGCTTAGGTAATTATTGTTGAAAAATAATAAAGAGCTATCTCAAGAAAAATGTGGGCAGCAGAAGATTCCTGATTGAAAAGGGTAAAGAAATAGAAAGATGAGATACCTGCCTTCAAGTTCAAACTGTCAGGCCACTTGTGGCATTATTAATCCACTGTAGTTTTAAACTTAAGCACTTTCAATAACATCTGAATCTATTACATTTGTGTAAAAGAAACCAATTAATTTTTGAGTTCCATCTCTAGGAAGGTACACACCCGAGGTCAGCTAGTGACTGACCACAAACATTGCAGCTGTATGGCTTCATGAAAAACACTTCCAGACAAGAGGATGCAGACCAGAAAATAAGATTATTGCCTTAAAGAATCTGAGTGTGCACTATTGAGGTTCTCTTAACCTAGGATTTCAAAAGCGCTTCATAATGCAATTGAATTATGTCTCTAGGAACAAACATCTCACAAATGTTACATCTTTTCCATGAGTGAAAATGACCCCAATTCACTACTTCCACTTTGACCCATTCAGATATCCTCTATGAATTTCTCAGCAGGACAAGTTATAGAACAATTACTGAAGACAGTTCATGGAGTTTCAATGAATAATTATGACACTATATCTTGGGGGTAACAGACTTCAAAAGAGAAAGCTACAAAATTAGATTGCAGATTATGTTCCTGAAACTCAAATGCATGATATACCACTAAAGAGCCTCCAGAATATAGAAGGCATTAGTACATCAATTTTTTTAAGGGGTTGACAGGAAGCACTTTGAAATGACTCATTTTGACACTGGTGAGCATAAGCTTTACATCTCCTTTGGAGGATGCATAAACATAACTAGAATTAACATGCCAGTAAGATGCTCTAGAGTAATTACACTTTGCTTTGCAGCATAGTTTTCCAAGACCTTACTAATAGAGATGGAAGAGTTAAACCTGAGTAAATATCCTTCCATCACATAGAAGCCCAAAGCTTCCTCTGTTACTTTGAACCACTACTGAAGAAAAAAAAAAAAAAAAAAAAAAAAAAAAGGAGGCTAAAAACGAGTCAGATCTTGAGAAAAAAGTAAACAACAACAACAAAAAATAAATAAAAACAACCAAAAAACCAGACCAACTAGCTGGGTCTAATGCTGACAGGCACATTTTAAACTGCCTTTTTAAAAGTTATTCAGGCAGTTCTAAATTGCTATTCTTAATGGGTATGAGATACTAAGAAACTTAATTGGGACACTGAGGAGAAAGTTTCATTTGGAACAGAGGGGACTGAAATCAACTTAGCTTGAATTATGGCAGGAAAATAGCATCATGTTCTGAGTACAACTTAGGTTATACAGACAGGTGGAACTACTCACGTAACATCTATGCCACTACTGTTTGGCTAATTCTGGCCCATGTTACTTCTCATATCCTCAGTGTCTTCATATATACTAGAAATCATGTAATATAAATGTAAATACACATATGGTCATATGTAATAAAATTGTTGTTTTTCTCTTAAAATAGAGAATATATAATCAGGCTGTAGCATCATGTCTGAGGTGAAGTAGACACACAGTGTGTCGTTTCTTTTCCTGTCTTATAACTGCCCTTGACCTGATTCTTTGACTTTCAGGATTCTTTGACTTTAAGGCCAAACTTGAGAGATCAGTCCTGACATGGCCTAGCTTGGGTGTTCTCTTTATTCAGCAAAAGCCACTTTCTCTCTAGTTTTCAGAACTGGTTTGGGTACCAAGTTTTCCTGAATGGATCTGTATTAATGGACATGAATAGGGAGAGTGGAGTGCCATATTGTTTGTGCAGTAACTACGGCAATCATTTGTGAAGCACTTAGAATAAAGCTAAATTCTTTACGTGCACCATCTTGTTGAGTCTGTAAAGATTCTGTTTAAGACAGAGGTTGTTTTTATCCAGGTTTCAAAGAATAAACAGAAACTCATAAATGTTAAACAGCTTTGCCCATGTTTACAAAGCAAAGTGGAGGCAGAGCTGATGTTCTTCACAAAGAAATGTCTCTAAAGGTGGTGAAAGAATATTCACACAGGCAAAGTTACTTTCTCTTGTTTCTTCACTTAGGAAAATGGCATTCAGGAGGCTAAGGGAGGCTGAGGCAGACAGATTTCTTGAGCCCAGGAATTATTTTCCAGCCTAGGATATGTAACAAGACCCCATTTCAAAATAAAACAAACAAAGAAACAAATAACAGAAAGACATATGTAGTGGGGGAGAGCACATTGATGGAGGGTAAACAACTTCCTCTAGAAAAAGACTAGCCTCCTCAGCTCAGTTTGTGCACCACTGATAGTCTCTAAGCACAGAGAGTTGGCGTATAGCGTACACTCCCTGCTGGCTTACTAGTTAGCAGCTAGGTACCCCTCCTTAAGTGCCCATGGCTAGAGAGAAGGAGTGGGGAGGAACTCTGGGGTCCAATTGCAGTTTAAGGGTATATCTAATTATGTCCCCCTCTCTAGGTCCAAGTGTTCAGTCACTAAAATCAAGTAATCTTGTCCCAGTTCACCACCAACCTTGATGGTAAACAAAACATTAAGTTAGGGACTAGAGTTTTTCTTATTTTTGGTTTAACTACTGATTGTTTGCTGATACAGTATTTCATTGAGGACAGTCTTATTACCTGATAGTTTGAAAGATACATGATGATTTTCTGTAGAGAAGGTCATTTTAGGAACTCGTTAGATAATTCAGTTTTATACTATTCAATCTAGGAAAAAGGAAGGGAGGGTTGTAGAAGGAACTCTCAGACAAGATATCCAAATTTTTATTATTTATTAGCTTAAACAGCAAGACAGGCAAGCAGGAATGGTCCACCAAAAAAAAATATTTTCTCTTACCTTTAAAATTTCAAACCACTCTCCAAGTGTTGGCTGCATCACTTATGGTGGGAACTGTAGACAGCATACCTAGAACTAGTAAAAAGATCTTTTAAGCTTAAAAACCCAATATTATATGTGATAGGACTGAATGTCTGGGTGGCTCATGAATTTCCTCTATGCTAAGCTTTATAATGGTCCCTCTGTGCTCAGACTCACAATTTTGTTTTCATAAGTCAATCTGTTCCAAGACCAGTTAGTTCAGTACATGAAACACATAATAAATTACCTTTTAAACTAAAAAGATACAAATTCTTAATATAAACTAAATAGGAAAGATATACTTTTCATTTAAACATTATTTTATGACCTACTTTTTATTACTAATACCTATGAAAGTGTAAGAGTTATGATTGACCTATAGGAAAAGATATTTTACAGGGCTCTACAGATACAAACACTGATATCTCATGTTCATGTGCACATGCACACATGCACATAATTCTGAAAAACTGGCATATATAAACACACATGGAGTGAGAATATCATCTGTTAGCATAAAACAGTGGTATCTGAAATATTGCATATTCAGAATATTTTAATCTCAAAAAATTGAAATTATTTTCCATAGAAATATTTTTAAGAAATTTATTTTTTAATTGTAGCAGATACTTATATTCAAGATTTCTATTCTATCTTATGCTCCATGTGAAAGTTATATGACTCATTTGATATTCTTACTTTGAAACATGCATAGTTTATTTCCTTTTCCATAAACTTCAACATCACTAGGAAATACAACATCACAACATTTCTGCATTGCATGTACCAAAATAGTAGCTATAGATTTTTTCCCCTTCTCTAGATTGCAAAGTGAGATAGTCTGCTCAAAAAACACTCCAAACTCTGCCAAGTGAGATGAGCTGGCAAGTTCCTCCTCTCTTCAAGTCACACTGCACAAAGTCTGACGCAAAAGAAAAAATAAGTGAAGCTAAGTTTTTGGAGATAGAGTTAAATGAGGACATTTCTGCAGATACCAAGTATTGGACATAGAACCTACTATGAGGGAATTCTATTCTATTCTATTCTATTCTATTCTATTCTATTCCATTCTGTTCTATTCTATTCTACTTCATTCCATTTCTAGGTACCATCACTTTTTGTTGTGTCTTCAAGTGACATAAAATGTTCATTGTCCTTGTTTGTTCTAACAGTTAAATTCCAACTCATGAGAATTTATATAATAATAAAAATAATGATGATGATAAAGGACAATCAAATTTCAATTCTCCTTCATGTGACTGACCCTGTGGAAATGTCATCTTAAGTCTCGAGAACTACTAAACCAAAAAGATATTATTATCTTTATTTTTTAAGTTAGAAAATTGCAGCTCAGAGCATAAAACATCTTTAACCAGGGACACATTGCAATTCAGTGACCGAGGCAGTATTTGAATACTTGTCCATCTGGCCCTTGTACCATGAATGAACCTTGCTGAATCACAGGTGCTTCCAGTGAAAATGCTAAAATTAGTGATGAGGGGCGGAGAGACTCACCTCTGCCATGACTTGGCTAGTTTCATACTTAAAGGAATTCTGGTTGAGGGCTTAGTCAGGGTTGTGGCATGGAATTTTTCTCTACATTCAGCTACTGAATTTGGCTTTATTAGTGCTGCTTCCCAATTAATGGTAACTGATTCACTTCTAGCATAGATGTTTTGTAAGCACAATGACTATTCAATTTAAAAGAAGTTTTCTTCTGGCAAAGCCAAATGGCACCCATGAGTCTTCTCAGGAGATTAATGAAGAGCTATGGGTGAGGTGGAAGGAAAAAATTGGAACTGAAAAAAAGTTTAGGAAAGTAGACTCATATAGGTCTATGAGAATGGTAGAGCATGGAGTATGGAATCTCAAGGAGATGAGGTAGAGAGAGGCTGGCCAAGCAGGGTTAAGAGAAAAGGTATGAGAAAACCGAAAGCAGGAGTGAAAGGCACATGAGTTTATTGGAGATCCAATCTGTGAGCAAATCATGGAGACCCTTCTAGCATTCAGACTGTCTAAGCTGGATTATTACCTAAAAAGCATTTGAGGGCTATTTTTTGCTTTTTAGGCTAGGAATGTATTATAAATATTTCTCACAGAAAAGAGATTTCCTCTGGACATACATATATGTACAGCATGGGGTATTTCCCAAGCAAGCTCGCCTTAAAACAAAAATGAGGGAATGTCTTCATGTATTCTTTAAAACTAAAATTACATAATTAAGTCAAATAAAATTGTATAATACAAGAGCACCTGGTCTGACTCTTTCTTTTATCATATATAAGAAAATTGTGGCTTGAAAAGTTTAAGTTACCTAAATTATGTACTATGGAATAAAACCTGGTCTCCTGACTCCTGTTCTAGTGCTCTTTCCTAATTATTACTATTTCTAGAATTCCTCATATTAGAAAGTTTCCCTCTGGATTATAACATTTAAAATTCAGGTCATTGCACTAGCTGGTTGTGCTAACTTCTAAGCATATTTTATGACATCACATTGCACTAAACAACATGTTAAAGCAAGTATGAATGAGTCTTCTTTTTTTTCCAAAATTTTAGACTTTTTAAAAAGCATGGTTACAGCTAAAGTTAAGAACATTCAAAATTATATTTTTTCATCTCATTGCCAGAATAATTTCAGTTACTTCCTTTGATATGAGGACTCCAACAGATAGAAAAGAGGAAATTTTGGAGGAAATAAGAATAAAATTTACATCAATAGCTTTGAAGTTTCTGTTATACTTAAGTGTAATTTTTCCATATACAACATCTCATTTAATTCTTTAAACACAAATGAAGAGTTTGACTCTTCTTTTAGCAAAATTAAGTAACTGTCACTTCGGAAAGTCCAAGAATTTTCTTAAAACCCAACTGTTGCCCTTCTTCCACCTTGGTCTCAAGAAAAAAAATATTAAGTTTGTATGTGAACTGTGATATCTCTTGATTATGAGCATCATAAATATATCAGATTTATAAGGTTTCTTCTACGACAGATTAGCTGAGAAATGTACTTCCAGATAACTGAGACTAGAGTAATTTCCTAATGTTCAAGAGGATTTTGGAATGTGGATGGATGCCAAGGACAGAAGTACTAATTTTGACATAATTAATGTTGAGGTGTTTTTTCTGCTAGTAATTAAACTCTGAACCAATTGCCACATAGGTACTTTACTGTTTGGTTGTTTTTAATCAGAAAATAATGTCAATCAACATAAAGGAGTATAATTGCTTTCTTATTTGCAGTAACAAGAGGGCTTCTGTCTATGCTAAAACTAACAGATCATTAGTATTAAGCATAAGTTAGAGAGAAGGGAATAGAGGTAATTAAAACCAAGGCTATTTGTGGAAAAGATATTGTCTGGGAATGGAAACAATATAATGCTCTCACCAAAAGCCTTTGCTATGTGATTGCTTAGGAGTAAACTTACATTTCATAAAGCCACAGGCATGATTCAGAATGGTCCAAAAGAGACCAAATTAGAGTAAGTGTCCTCCAACATAAGGGGTGTTTAAATGAAATCTCAGGGAATAATCTATTTTGTACTTTCATAACAATTTATTTTTCCATTGAATAAATATTGATTGCTTATGATATGCCTTTTGGTTAAAGTAATGGAAACAATATAGAACTGCTACTGGGATGCTTCTTAGTCTGTAGTAGAATTTCAAAAAATTTTTACTAAATGTATGGAATACAATGGGACTGATAATAGAAACATAATTTTTTTTTTTCTTTCAGCTTGTGGAGATGTTTTTATTTGTAAAGTGTTGATGAGTGTCCCATCAGAGACATTGGTTGCCTCGTGGACTAATGAACAACTGAGGAGTGAATCACTGTTCATGATCTATATGAGCCCTCAGTTCTAGGTTATAATTGTGCTTATTTTTATGACATAGGATATACTTCTGGATTGTCTGAGATTTATGACCTAAAAAAAAAACATTATTTAACAAAGAATTTACAGTTTTAATTTTCATAGAAAACTATTTTAGTTACATAAGGCACATATACTAGCATTTTTTCATGCCATACACAAAAGATGTGTAGTTTACATACACATAGATTATACATATTTTATTTGGACTACTTAATAGCTTTGTGGTCTTAGGCAAGTAGCTTACTTTCTCCAAGCTTGTCTAAATATTGTCATTAAGTTAGAGTTTTTAGGACACTTTGATTATATATGAGTTATATACTATGGCTAACAATTTCTAAAGCAAAGTCAAGTAACTAGTAAATGACTTTTTTTCTTTCCCATTTACTGACATGCATCCTTCATTTTATTTGAACTTTTCCTGTGATTTCAGATATTACTCGAATCTGTGGAACAGCATTGTGTTTCCTGATTTTTCTCCCTTTTGTATCACACATTTAGATATATTTTATACAATGTGCATGTAATGATGGAGCAATTCATTATAATGTATAAATACATTAACAACAACAACTCCTTATTAGACTGCCAGTTTTTCCTTGATAAAGGTGCACATATACTCACAAAATGGAGACCACTTGCCTTAGATACTATTATTTGGCCTAGTAAATAAAGGAAAATTCACATTTACTAAGTATCCTTAGACCTACTAGTCTAAAACTCTTCTCCAAATCCTTGCTCCAAGGATTTGAATGCCAATACTACAGGTAAGACCCTGCTATTCTCACCTTTCTAGAATCCTGTGACACTGTATATAAACTTTTCAGCTACAGGATCTCTCCAGTGTCAATCACATCTTGCCACACCCCAACTTAGACATTTGTGAAATAAATAATATTATTCTTTCCAGAAAATGATGAATAAGTCAAAGGTATTTGAGTCTTTGAGAGTAAGTGACATTTTTTAGGATATTATTGTGAAACGCACTGAAATATTTTCTTTAAAGCAGCTAAACCCCAAAGAATCAGTGTGTTCTTTACCCTTTAGGTGATGATCTGGAAATTCTTGTGTTATAACAACTGATATTTGACTGTTCAAAACATAGAGTATGTTGAATTGTAAAGATTTGGGCATAAATAATAAGCCTTTTTCATAGGAAAATCTTATTAAAAGGATGGGCAGCAATCCATACTTACTATAAAGAAATGAACTTTCGAAAACTTTTCCACTCAAAGACCTCATTTAGTTTCTAGCTTCTAGTCAAATTTTACATGTATGAAGAAAAATTATTTTATGATGATAGATTATCAAATATTAGGCTAGATAGTTATTTCTTTGTTACTTCTAGGCTATGTTTTAGGCTATGTTTTAGGATTCCTCATATAATTCATTTTCAAACTCTAGCCTCTAGAGTGATACAAATAGTGAGGAGCAGATAGTGGCTTCTAAATAAAATTGTGATGTATTAATTATTGTGTTGGTCAAGAAATCTAGCAACTTAGTTAATGGAAATGTGGAAAATAGATCCTGAACTAAACTTCTGCTTCAGACTTGGCCTTGACTTAGTCTCTAGTTGACCTTGAAGGCTAGTGTTCTATTCAGTCCTAATCAGAAACAGAGGAAGAAATCTAAGACTTTAGTTCCCAGATGTTGGTTCTAACATAACCAAGAAGGGCCTGGTGAATTGCCTCCTCAAAGATGCCTATTCAATGGAGATGCAGAATACTTGAAGAATTACCCATTCTGAAGTTCTCAGTCTGATTCAATGAGGTCTGTTGTTGCTCCCCCACCACCCCTTTACTTTCCTATGATTATGGAGGTCAGTGCAGAAGAGTAGAGGTCAGGGGAGCAATAGGCATCTCATAGGAAATGACCCCAGGAAGCCAAATGAGCTGTACTTCAGTTCTACCTTCTTTTCCAACATTGTCTCTTCATTTTTCAGGCCAAGTTAAAAATCAATACTAGGATAGAAATTTCCAATCTAGGCAGAATCTGTTTAACAAGACAGAGGGTCAGAGACTGACTTTGGAAGTGAAGCTGGATTTTCCTTTCTCCAAGAGCAATATGGGACCTCTTAGTTTCACATATCAACTGGTAAAGTTGCCAAAGCTTGGCATATAAGTGGGGGCAAAATGAACCTAATGGATGGCTAACCATTGAAGAGAGTAGAAGGGTTGATTAGCAAACTTCATCATCCATAGCACTGTTTATATATCCCTCAGCTCAAAGGCCTTTCCATTCTATTAGGCCAGTCTGCTACAGATCTGTGCATGCTATGAGATGAAAATCTGTTTCCCAAAGGGTTAAAAAATGTTATGTGTGTTTACTCCTGATTCAGTGCACTTACCTTTCCAAGTGATTGTGTTAGTTAGCAATGCAACAATACTTAGATTTATTCTTTTAAGCCTTTGATAATAAAATGTTTGTCAGAGGTATTTGTATCCTATGTTACTTTATATTTGATTTGAATATATTGTTCACGTGACTTCTTGATGCATCTCATAGTGAAGCACATACTCCCAATCCTACTTAATTTAGTTAATTTAATCACAGCTTTATGGTGCTGGAAAATAAAAAAATAAAATGGAAGTTATTAATGCTCCACATTAACAGTCCACCTTTACTATCTCTTTTATGTTCACCACCCCCTTTCAAAGGCAATGTTAAAGTATATAAGGCCTTCAGTAGAATTTGAAATTTTTAATTTTGAAAGCAGGCATGTAATGCACTTAAGTATGCAGGAGACAAATCTGGAGGGATACCCATGATAATGTATTGGGTTCTCATCCCCACATTTAGATTAGAAATCTCTTCTCTGGCTGGGTGTGGTGGCACACTCCTATAATCCCAGCTCAGAAGGCTGAGACAGGAGAATCACGAGTTCAAAGGCAGCCTCAGCAAAATAAGGCACTAAGCAACTCAGTGAGATCCACTCTCTAAATAAAATACAAAATAGGGCTGGGGATGTGGCTCAGTGGTTGAGTGCCTCAGAGTTCAATCTTGGTACCCACCCCTCTCTCCAAAATAGAAATCTGTTCTCTGGATAATTAATAAGTAAAATAAGAATCTATCAGATACATAGTATATACTCAATAAACATTTGTTAAATAAAATGGTCAATTACTGCATAACAAAAAATAACTTTTATAGTGCTTAAGCAAAATGGTTTAATGATAAAATTGATCTTAATTATAGTAAGCAATATAAAAAATAATTTCAAAACACTTATAATATTTAAGTAATATGTAACTTTAAAACTCAGAATCATAAGTTTGTTTTTCTTATGTTGTATCTCAAGTACAGAATTTTTAATTGCATCCCATTTACCTGAAATTATCATATTACAATAACAATTTTTCTCTTTCAACTTCTGTTTTGTTTGATATTAAGAAATACTTAAAGGTTCCCAAAGATACTATTTGTTTCCTTTCTAAGGTTGCTTAGGTATACATCTGTATGTTTCCCCTATATGAAAAAAAATTAACCATATCTAATCCGAGAATATGAAAATCTTAATTTTTAAAGAAGATATCAAAAAATACATGCACAATATCACTCAGCAGAAATTTAGAATGGTATTCACAGTATATAGAACAAAGTGGTCTTTGTATTTATTTTTGCTATTATGTCTTATGCAAGGCATAGGTCAGTGGCAGAAGTTTCTAGGAAGAGGCAGTAGTATAGTAATCACCAGTTTGAACTCAGGAGCCAGATTCATTGAGTTTATAATCCAGCTAACAAGCTGTTTAGTCTTCCACAAGTCATGCACTTTCTCTGTGCCTTCATCTGTAAGGAAAGTGGCAATAATAATAACAGTATATTCATTAAAGAGATGTGGTAAAGAGTGTATGAATTCAGATATGTAAAGTCCTTTAAATAGTACTTGGAAAAATACATTAAATTACTACTACTACTGTATTTTTAAAAGTCAGCTATATTATAAGCAGGAAGAGAAATTACAGCTAGAAAAAAGGATTTAAAAGAAATTACTTTCGACACTTGAAATACAGGTCCCCAGCCTCAGGTCTTAATCTCTAATTTGGTTTAAAGAACAAAATGCTTTCCAACACAACGCACATACTTCAGTGTCTAATTATGTAAGAAGAACAAATCTTCAGTACCTGGGGTTCAGGCTGATGATTACAAAACCTATTACTCCAAGCCTAATGCTTGATCAATACTCAGGTAATAAAACATCCACTTATCATTATTTTAGACTTTATTGTTAAATCAGTGAGTGACTGTTGCTAATATTTTTAGAGCTGTAAAGATGTAGTTCATATTCAGATGCTAGGACATAGAAGAACTGATTTTTTCTCATTAGAGCTAGCATATATATTAGGTCTGGTTGCCATTCTCTATTAATTACTATTGCTATTTGAAAGACTTATTTTTTATTTTTTTATTTTTAATACTGTCAAAATCACTATACTTCCAGACATTCAAAGCAGAAGGGGTGTGTGTGTGTGTGTGTATGTGTGTGTGTGTGTGTGTGTGTGTGTGTGTGTGTGTGTGGTAGAATTACATAGGGCTTTTTTTTTTTTAACAAGGGGACTTTTTAAAACTATTATTACAAGAACTTCCTAAACATTTGTCATCTCTGTTCAAATTATTCACACATAAACTTATTCTACACTGAGGTCATCTAATATGTCAGGAATAAAGAGGTGAATAAGATCATTTCCCTGCTCTCAAAGACCTCATTGTTGAATAGGAAAAAGCAGTAAGTAAGCAACTGCCATTCAATATGATGATTACTCTGACCAAGACATTTTATTTGCAGGATATTTCAGTGCATCAGACAAGGTGGCCCAGAGGAAGGACTGACAGCAGGAAAACCTTAAGTGTTTTCAATCGCTGGTATTTTATATTAGAAGTAATTCCCTAGGGAAGACAAAAGTAAAGATAAAATAAGACCACATCTAAAATATCATTAAAGGCTCTTAAAATATAAGCTCCCCCAAAAATAAAAACTAAGACTGACTTTAGAGAAACTGCACAAAGAAGAACCTGCAAGACCACAGAAAACCCTATCAGTAAGATTGTGATTTGAAGGAGCCTGCACCCTTCATTTAGTGCCACTTAAACCCCTTGCACACATGGCCATCCCGTGCTGTGCTGTCTGTCCTTTAAGCTGGCATTCCCATTTAAGCCTGGGGCTATCCTTTCCTGAAAAGCAGTAGACTAGTGCCAGATGGCGACATGTGACAAAGCATCAGCAGGATGCTTCCAGGAACTTAACAGACCAGATTTCAATTACTGGCCTTGTCACTTAAGAGTGAGACGTGCTGCTGAATGCATCTTGGGCAGGGTCTTTGTCTTGTAAATTATGTTAAATTACCCAAGGAAGTTGCTCCCTATATTCTCCTTTTAGTAAATCAATGTGAAATGAGATCTAGAAAGAATAGATCTTAGATTTGAGCAGAAGAAGCGATTTTTGTTTAGTTGACAAGGAGAAAGTGAACAGCAAAAGTGTTTTTAAAAGAGTAAGAATTAAGAGCAATAGGGGGTTCTTCTTCAATCTACAGGTATCCCTGACAGGACTACCTCACCACTTGGGAATCAAAACCATTCTACCAGCAAAGGGGGGAAAGTAGGTTGAGACCCATGAGTGAAGCAGTTTGGAGCATGTTTCTTGGGCTCAGGCACCTAGCAGGAAGCTGGTGCTCTCATTTACTGTCTTTGTGAATACTGTGCATTTTATGTAATCCACCTCTGCCTCAGTTTTCTCATCTGTAAATTGGGAATTCTAATAGATACTTAGACATTATAAGGTACAAACTGAACAGCAATCTGTTTAATTCTTAACAGCAATCTGTTCAATTTAGCATATTACTTGACACCTAATTCCTTAACACAGGCTATGTATTTGTAAGTAATTATCCATGTTTTTAGATTCTTTTATAGTAACTTCTTGATTTCCTTCAATTAAGTTTGGTAAATATTTAATGGATACCTAAATCATTCAAAGATTTGTGTGAATTATTTTCAAATACCTGACCTTAGGACAGGGATGAGTCATATATAAAATAACTCAATCAAAAACAGACTAACAGTTTCTTCAATAAAGGTACATAGGAAGTACGTGAAGTAGAGTCCTCAATTCTGAATGAAGAGTAGAGATTTCAGAGAGAAAAAAAATATGAAAGTAAGAATTTTTATGAGAAAGTATGGAAAATGCCATAATTTTATTTTTCTTTATGGCTGAATAAAAACTCCATTGTATATGTATAGCACATTTTCTTGATCCATTCATCTATTGATGGATACCTAGGCAGGTTCCATAGTTTGGCAATTGTGAATTTATGCTGCTATAAACAGGAGTATGCATGTATCACTGTAGTAAGATGATTTAATTCTACAGGATAAATACCAGAAAGTGGTATAGCTGGGTCTTACTGGGGTTCCATGCCTATTCTTTTGAGGAGACTCCATAGTGACTTCCATAGTCATCATACTAATTTACAGCACCAGCAACAGTGTAAAAGTGTTCCTTTTAATGTGTATCTACATGTGTGTTTTTATGTATGAAAAATAATTTAGCTTTCTAGACCTAAATAACATCAGTATGTTTTCATAACCTGTTTTTGAGATCTGTTGTAGCTATTCTGAATGTTCTACAATCAGGTCAAATATCACTTGATAAACCATAAAGCTTTATACTATATTTTTAGTACTATTATTGCTAATATTTGAAGGAAACATTTATTTATTGGCTACAAGGCAAAAAAAAATACTACAGAATGTCACTAAAGACTGTACTGTAAGAAATGGAAAATCACCTCATTTTAGTATGTTGACCACAGACAATCTTCTTCCTGGCCATGGTCCTTAATAAAATTGCTTTGATCTGCTAATATTTCTTCCAATTTGAATTTCAATACCCTGTATTACTTTTTAATTTCTTTCATTTTTAAAAAAATTTTAAGATATTATCAAGATTGGTTCCAGGACTCTCATTTTAAATTTATTATTAATATAAAAATATTCCTTTGAACAATTTGAATAATTAAATTCTTTGACTTCTTGTGACATTATTCATGTTGAAATGAAGCTAATTTAACTTTGAAATTTCTTGGGCAAGTGTTGTTCTTCAATAGTGAGGACGCTAGTGCTTAAATTATCCTGTACCAGTGACTTGAGCTTTCTACCTCCATTTGGCTTCAAAATGGTGTTTCACTCTCTTGTTGGAAACTCTGCTTAAATAACCAAGAGATATCTCAATTGCAGTATTTCCAAAACAGAACTATAGATTCCTTCTTCCTGGCATTTTCTCAGGCTTTCCCATCCCAGGAAATGACACTGCTTGTCCAATTGCTTACATCCCAAATCCTTCAAATCAACCTTTATTGTTAACTCTTCTTCAATGATCACTTTATAAAAGTCCTTTCATTTATATGTCCAAAATTAAATCCAAGACCTGCAAATCTCCCTACAGCTCCCATTCTATAGTAAAAGCTATCTCATCTTTTGCCTGGATTTCTGGATCTGCCATGCATCCGCTGAAATGTAGCTCCAATCACCCAGGGAGTCTTCCTAGCTTGGTTTATTGCTTTAGTCCTTACACTTGGAAAAGTGCTAGCACTTACAAGGTATTCAATAAATATTTATTGAGTTTTGAAGAGCCTTCTAAATTCACTCTGCTTCTACTTTTAGACCCCAATAGTCTATGCTCAATTCAATAGTCACAGTGATCTTCGCAGAAGCGATTCAGGTCCTATGACATCTCTGCTTCAACCCTCTAAAATGTTTCCAATCTTCCTTTGAATAAAATCCTAGTCCCTACCTTGGACTTCAGTTCTCTGCAAGGGCTAGTCTCAAGTCTACCTGTCTGACTTCATCTTAGATCACTGCTTCTGTTTGATTTTGTTTTTTTTTTTTTTCTTTACCGGATTCACACATGGTTAGTTTTTTCTTGCACATTCAAGTCTTCGCTTCAATGGCAGCTACTAAGTCAGGTCTTCCTTGATCTAAAATAAGAATCCAGGCACTGAATGACCACATCCCTCTTCTTTAGAAAATGTATTTTTCCTGATGTTTTTTTTTTTTTTTTTTTTAACTGCCTTCTTCAACTAGAATGGAGATAGTCAGGAAAAAGAGAACTTTTTTTTTTTTTTATCCTGACCATATTCCCAGGCTCTAAAACATGGCATCATACCAGTAGACTCTCAACAGATGTGTGGAAAGGATAAATAAGCAAATGAGCCATCAGTGCCCTATGTTAACTGGCCCTTTGTGATTGTGAACCCATCAGCTGAAGAGGCACTTATATGACCCTGAATTCACCATGGCCATGTAAAAAGTAAAGAATGGAACTGATTTGTGTTCCTCCTGTTTGAGCACAAAAGGAACACTCCCAAATGAGAAGTAAAGCTTGCCCTGATTATCACCATGCTGAAACCAAGTAGGATGCCTGACCTAGAAAAAATGACATGGTAGATTCCATAAATATTTCACTAAAATGGATACACTTTGTAGATTTGTCTTCTAAAAATTGGCATCAGAAAAATCAAATTTATATACCAAATGTGATTTTTAAAATACCTTTCTTTTATTTGTTCTATCCTCTGAAAGTTCTACTTTCTTTTTTGAAAAATTGCTCTATTATTTTCACTCATACGTTTCTTAGCATATGATTGTTATAAGAATCAGTCTTTTCATTTTGAAAACCACTTTTCTAATCTTCAAGTATTTTCTCTATTCTGTATGGCTACAGAAAAAAAAACTTGATTCACATGTTTTTCTTCGCTACATCATGACAAAAGAATAAAATTCCTAATGCTTGTCTGTATATGCCTTTAATAATCTCTGAATCTCCTGTTCAAAATCTTATCTTAAGTGCAATCAAAATAAGTCTAGGTAATCTTATTATGTGTATGTCAATTCTGTATTTATGCCAAAATAGCACATACTGTTTGTTAAATTTCTTATACTCAAAAGAAATTTCTGTTGCAAAGAATTTCCAAAAAAATGAAATATACCTTTGAAGTAAGCATATTAGAAATACACATTCCAAAATATTCCCACAGATAAGTAGACTACTGTAAGTTACTCTATTCCAGATGTGTTGAATTTTGTTTGCAATACCTCATTTCATCTTTTCAACTGTCCTGTGGTGATGGGTACTATCAATGTTTCAATTTCATAGATGAGAAAACTGAAATGTAAGGAAAAGTTTCCAAGGTTATCCTGGTAATAAAAGGGAAAGAGCTGGTGATAGAACTTCATGCTGTGTTGAAAGTCATATGATTCCATTGGTTCTGCTACAGTTGTAAAATTCTAAGTGTTCTTTACCACTTATACACATACGTACACACAAGCACACACATGCACACATGCTCATGTATGAGCACACACACACACACACATACACACACACTAGAAAATAGCATTTTCATTCCTTGGCTATATCTTTGGCACAATTAAGCAGGTTCTAAAGTAGTTATCCATAAAGTGCAAAGGTAAATCTGTATCTACTAAGGAAAACTTATTTTCTTTTCTGATTTGTTATGTTGGTAAAATTCTGTTCCACTTTCTTCAAAAGAAATCTAATTCACTTTACTTGGGCATGTGCATTAGAAATGAAATGGTCAAATATCATTTGGGTGATCACGGAAAATCTCATATTTGATTCCCACTTGCAAAATACATGTAGAAAACCCAAGAAGGCATCCAGGGAAGAGGGAAAAAAGTGAATCATGGAATTTGGTATAAAAATGAAATATTTAACATTCAGATTAATAGAAAAAATGCTTGCTAATTTATAGAAACCATATATTTAAAATAATGCCTGTTTATAGTAAGTGATACGTATTTTTATGTAATTTTTAAAATTTATATATGACAGCAGAATGCATTGCAATTCTTATTACACATATAGAGCCAGTTTTTCATATCTCTGGTTGTATACATAGTATATTCTCACCAATTTGTGGCTTCATACCTGTCCTTTGGATAATAATGATCATCACATTTAACCATCATTAGTTACCCCATGCCCCCTCCCTTCCCCTCCCACCCCTCTGCCCTGTTGTCGATTCCTCCCATGCTCTAGCTCCCTATCCCACTATGAATCAGCCTCCTTATATCAAAGAAAACATTCAGCATTTTTTGGGGGGATTGGGTAATTTCACTTAGCATTATCTTCTCTAACTCTATCCATTTACCTGCAAATGCCATGATTTTATTCTCTTTTAATGCTGAGTAATATTACATTGTGTATATATGCCACATTTTTTTAATCCATTCATCTATTGAAGGGCATCTAGGTTGGTTCCACAGCTTAGCTATTGTGAATTGTGCTGCTATAAACATCAATGTGGCTCTGTCCCTACAGTATTCTGTTTTTAAGTCCTTTGGGTATAGACCCGAGGAGTGGGACAGCTAGGTCAAATGGTGATTCCATTCTCAATTTTCCAAGAAATCTCCATACTCTTTCCATATTGGCTGCACCAATTTGCAGTCCCACCAGCAATGTATGAGTGTACCTTTTCCCCCACATCCTCACCAACACTTATTGTTGTTTGTATGCATAATAGCTGCCATTCTGACTAAAGCGAGATGAAATCTTAGAGTGGTTTTTATTTGTATTTCTCTAATTGCTAGTAATGATGAAATTTTTTTATGTATTTGTTGACTGATTGCGCATCATCTTCTAAGAAGTGTCTGTTCACGTCCTTGGCCCATTTATTGCCTGGGTTATTTGTTTCTTTGGTGTTTAGCTTTTTGAGTTCTTTATATACCCTAATGATTAGTGCTCTATCTGATGTGAGAGGGGTAAAGATTTGCTCCCAAGATGCTATATTCACCTCACAGATTGTTTGTTTTGTGGAGAAGAAGCTTTTTAGTTTGAATCCATCCCATTTATTGATTCTTGATTTTAATTCTTGTGTTACAGGAGTCTTATTAAGGAAGTTGGGGCCTAATTCCACATGAATGAATGTATTTTTAACTAAAGTTTTCAAATAGAAAGTCTTAAACTAAACAGTACCCCCATTGTTGATGATAGTTGTGTTTTATTATCTTAACCCTCTATTCCTATTTTTGTAAAGGAGATATAGAATAGTGGCCAAGACATAAGAATTTGGAACTGGAATTCTCCTCTACCACTTACTACAGATGATTGCTAAACACCTGCAAAACGAGGAAAGCCATAGCACCTATTTCTTTCACAGTAGAAAATTTTAAATTAACTGAGCTTACTACTAATGAATCAAATTAATGCAAGTTATATCATATATAATAAGTGCCATATGAAATATTTGTTAAATTAAAACTAAAATATATTTATGGGGATTTACGTGAAAATTTCAGTCACTAGTGTGTACCATGAAGTGCTGATTTATTGGTTAATACCCAAAGCATCTATTCTTATATATTTCAGGAGAGGAGAAATGATTAGATATTTGTAGAGATCAAGTGATCATGAATAAGACAAAATAGACATGTTTTGGCATACTGTTCTCTGGAAATCACCCATTTAAAAAACAGAAAGACAATGCCAGATTAATCATCATACATTACTCATTTTTCCAACAAACCTAATGTTCGCCTCATTACTAACATTCCTCTTAGGAATAAAAGGCTTAATGCCATCTTGTTAATTTATTTTTAAAAAACTAAATGCTGAATGTTTAATCCTTTTTTTTTTATAAAACACCTTTGCTATATATATGGCTCAGTAAATATCCTCTCTTCTGCAAGTAGTAAAGCCTTAAATGAAACAATTCTTTCAATGCTATGAAAGTTTGAATTTTCAGGTTCTGAAAGGTCTGACATTAGGCAAAGCATTTACAATATTTTCTCTTTAGCTGAGAGCAGGCCTCTCACTACACTTATGCTCCTTGATGGCCAGTCCTATGTTGTGTTTATTACATTAAAGCTAGCACCTGCAGAGTGCCTGGCACACTATAGGGGTTAAAGAAATAATTTAAAAATTCTACACAAACTCTAGAAAACACATTGTGTTTAGTTGATACATAGATGAAGAGTGAATTAGGCTTTCAGTTAAACAATGGGTAATTTTTAGTGTGTTTGTCCCATGCAATAATTGAAAGATAATTTTACTAAAAATTATTCGTTGCTATCTGAAGTTTTTATTTTAGGGTGACCTGTACTATTATTTGCTAATTCTATTAAGTCTAACCTAATTATTAAAATAAATTAAGGCTTATACTTCATTCAATTAGTTGTTTATCAACAAGTATTTATTGCTTCATTAAATTATTAAATAATGTATTAAATGCCTACCATGTGCCAGGAAAAATTCTATGCACTGGGAACTTAATAACAAATAATACAGATAGATTCTTATTTTGTGTAGCACTTATTTTAACAAGATATTTGGAAATCTGGGCGGGGGGGGGGGGAGTAAGTTAAATATTAAATTAACAAGGAAGTTTCTGTAAGGATAAGTGCCAGGGGGAAAAATCAAATAAGATGATAATTGAATCAAAGACTGCTCTAGATTGAGAGGTATGACATCATTAAATGATGAAAAGAAGCCTGCTATGCAAAGTGTCAGGCAAAGAACATGAAAGAAAGCAGTAATCACAAGTGCAAAGGACCTGAGCATGAATGAATTGGACTGTCACAGGACAAAACTGAAGACTAGTTTGACCATAATGGGCAAGGAGCCGGGGAGTGATGAGATTGTAGTACAAGAAGAAAAAGCAATGGAAGTAAGGGTAAAAAAGCAGAAACTTGCATTCCCTGGTATGGCATTTGGATTTTTATCCAAGTAGAATGGGAACCATTAGAGTGCTAAAGATAGGGAGTAGTACAAGCTGACATATTTTTAGAAGAACTTTTGGAATGCTGTGTGGAAAATGAATGGGTGGGATGGGAGGCAAAGAATGGGCAAGGAACACCAATTAGAAGGTGAGAGACAAGAGGCTCATAGTAGGCTGGTGGCAAAGATGGATGAACTAGGGATACATTTTGAAAGTGGAAACTACAGAACTCATGAATCATTTAATTCTACACCAAACAGGTGTGATGAGAGAAGAGGAGAAACCCACCTCTTTCCTACCTCAAGATGTACTGATTATCTGTAAGTCTTGTATGTAAGACTAAATTGACCTTCTATGTCCTTCATTCTCAGTTGCCTATATTGGCATCCTCTGTGGTTAGCCTCTATTTCCTTGAACTCACGGATGTCTTCAAACCTGTACACTCTGGATTCAGCTGCTATGACCGGAGTCTTAGCATGCCCTATATTGAACCAACCCAGGAGGCAATTCCTTTCCTCATGTTGCTTAGCTTGGCTTTTGCTGGACCTGCAATTACGGTAAGAATCCCCCTCCCCCCACCCTCACCCTCCGCCCCAAACACACACGCAACATAATTCTTTTTATCAGCCCCAGAAAACTAAAAAGTATCACATTGTGTAATAAATGAGTTTAAAACAAATAAAAAGTAAACTCTAAATCTCAGAAGATCGTGTCTTTGACATATTTTGTCAGCATCACATTGTTAATTAATAAACTACATGTAGTAAGCATGTAGTAAACATCTAGGACATGTATTTATCTCTAATGTTTACTAGCTGTTGAAATAGATTAAGATTTACATAAATCATTATGAAAAATTTTAATTGGATAATTCTCCTTGAATGGCTATTATTAACATTTCTGAGGCACTTCTAATTAATGTGCCTTTCATGTGTTTATTTGCTATCTGAAGTCTGGAAAATTGGAAAAAATAATTAAGTAACCAACACATTTTTTTTCTCAAAAATGAATTTTTATATCATTTCCAGTTTCATTTTAACTAGATTAGACTTTTTATTGATTATGACCACTGAGGTTCAACAACTCTAACAAGGATACAACTGAGATTCCTGGAGAGCACATACATAATAAGATATTTTAGATTCAGAATAGACATTTACATTTAAAAACATGTATCTACTGGAAATGAATTAAAAACATAGTTGTTTTTATGTATTAGCACATATCACAAATAACACATTTTTTATAAATTCATTAATAAATAAAATTAGCCAAGCCTTTTCACCATTTCTTCTGTCCCTAGACTACTATCTAAAGAACCAGAAACATGTTTCAAGGATAATAATATCCATTCCTACTAGTAGAAACTCTCATTTTGCTTTGCTGATACTCGTGAATGTCAGAGAAAGTAATTATTAATTAAAAGCTGCATTTAAATAGAGTTTTCATAAGATATTTTAATAAATTGGCTTATTGGGTTTCTACATCAGCAGTTTTAGAAAACTCTGCAAAAACATTCTAAACTCCATTATTTTCATATAGCTATGAATTTATTTTTAAAATTTTTCCTACATTAAATAATCATAATGTGATATTATACTATAAACAAGTTATATAAAATATTCTCAGAAGATAAAACTGAAAATTAATTTTCCACTCAACTTTAGTATCATACTTAAAAGGACTCAAACACTTTGTAAATTAATGAGTTATTCAAACTACAGTGACTCCAGGGTGATTAGAACTATTCATGATGTCCTTGGAAGTAGCTGAGACTTTCAGAGAAACATTTTAGAGGGTGAAATGGCTCCAAATAATAGTATCTTTATGTCATTAAAACTTTATATATATATATATATATATATACATATATATATATCACTTAGTCATTTGGTCAGACAAGAAAGAATATTCTCTTTAAATCTATCACAACAAAACCCACTTCTCCTAATTGAGATATAGTGCCCAGATTTATTACTATTGATATGTTTAGAAATAAAATATATAAAATACTACACAAATATTCATGACTGTGCTAAAAAAAACACTGTGTTGATATTTAATCATTTAAATAACTTACGTTTTACATATCTGGAAGTTGTTGCTCACCAGGGTATCTCATCAAGTCACTTGGAAAGCAAATTTAATTGTGATGCTCCCTGCCAGGACCATTTATTTCAACTAGCTTCATTTCCTGACATTGTTATATGTCCTAGGGACAAGGACCTTGGCCTCATCACCATGTCCTTGCCTCTGTTAACTCCCTCACTTCCTGTAACAAAAGTCTCAATACACAGTTTAGGGATGCTCTTTATGGGAGTCGGTTCAAAGCTTACTTTCTGGAGCCCTGAGAAATGAGACATGAGTGACCCAGGAATGTCAGCACCGATTCCTTCCACAAGGCGTCTCCGTTGCACCTCTACGGGTGTTGTGTTGGGCACACCTTAGTGGGAAAGGAAGCAAACTAGGCAACTATTTGCATCTTGGGGCCCTGATTGTCCCCCATGTCACTTGAAAGCCATAAAGTAGTTTAGGATGTCAGTAATTGTTTTCTACCACACTGATTTCACAGGTTTTTAGTAAAGAACTGGGAGGTGAGACAAATTTTGATATCACTGATCTCAAACATTGTTTTTCATACCTTTCACTTCAAACATACACTACTTCTAAATTCAACTCCAATTTCATTTGCCTCTGTTTTTGAAGACATTGCACAAAACACACATTTTCTCTACATCCATGCTGTGGGGTCTGTAATCAACTTGTTCTAGGATCATAATTCTTTCTCTAGCCTTCCCACATTACTCCCCCAATTCTTTCCCGACCCTGAAAATGAAAATAACAGATTCTATTCTCTGATTGTCAAGGATGCCATTTTCTTTTCATCTTTATGACTACATCAGACTTTTCCAAAAATGCAGTTGAAGAGGAAGTTGGGAGGCAAGAGGAACCCTTCATTTGGAAATGACTTTTAAAGAAGACTGTGCAGAGAGGGGCTTTTTATGTTCATTTATTCAAACAGAAGAGAAAGCAAAACAAACACATCAGCAGTATTCTTTAAAAGGATCTTCATATGAACAGAGAAAAAGATCCACTGATTTTTGTGTAGGCAATTAAGAATAAAACTTTTAGTGTTTGCTTTTTAGATTTTTTTTACTTGTCTTTGTGATATTATACATGAAATTAAAATGCCTTGGTGTCTGTGAAATGCACATTTTTCTTTCTCCAAAATTGCCCTTAAGTTACAAAATTTTATTCTTAACATTCAAGTTCATTTACTTTAGAGTGAAAAATAAGACACTCATTTTTGTTTAGGTCCTTTAGAGATTATTTCTAAGGAAAAAAAACACCAAATGTCTGTGTTTATTGCAAATATTTATGAAATATAATTTTTATTACATATTGTTAAAGGAAACATACATCTAATTTTCTAGTCGAATTATATCATAATTTGATTATAGTTCCTAGATGCTAATTTTGGATCCAGGAGACTATACAACCAACATGTAGGGTATTAAATGTGTTGGGGCTCCTAAAAGATACTCATTGGAAATCTAAACATTAAACACACTATGACAAGCATTACAATGTATTTGTTGATTTGCTTTATTTTTCAAAAACAGAAAAAAAAAAAGACTTTTGGATTGTGAGTTTTCCCTATGGGTCTATTCTAAGGGTGGGAGTTTTATAATAATTCGCACAATGTTTCCTCTAACATTTTCTGTGGAGTAGAGTCATTACAAAACACCTTCCCAAAACCCATCCAAGATATCTCTCTCTCCCTCTCTCTCTCTCTCTCTCTCTCTCTCTCTCACACACACACACACACACACACACACACACATACACAGTTGTGTTGCTTCTTTTCAGGCTTGGGTACAGAGCAAAACAGACTATTGTGAAAAGATACTTGTCATAAACTGCTTTCTGTTTAAAACAATAATAGCAACAAATAACATTATTGTCAAACCTAAATCCTGACACCATGTCAGCATGCCAACCAAAAGGGGGAAGTAAACTGGGGCCTTTGGAAATGCACCAGGAAGCATGTCTCCTTACACTGAGAATTCTCTTTAAACCAGATTGAATCATTTTGAAAATTCATACAATGGCATATAGATTGAGGTTAAGTGAATACAAGTATGAAAAGAAAATTGATGTCTTCTTTAACGAGAGGGACAATTGAGTAACATCAAAATACTGACAGAAACCTCTCTCTGTATTTCATAATAAAGGCAAATATTGTTGACATGCCTTCTTGACATAGGAGTAAAAGCATATTAAAGCAACTAAAATAAAACTGTTGAAATCTCAAGGTCACTTGAGATAATGACTGTTGTGTTGTATAATAAGACACATTTCCCCAGTGGCACTGTACCAATAAATTCTTAGGTAATTTAGCATTCATGTGAATTATTACACATAATTGGAAAGAGAAAAGCAAAAATATTCACAGAATTGTTATTGAAGAAGTGAAGATGAAATCAATCTCTGTTAAACATACAACAATGTCTTTCAAGTGGTTAATTTTCTTCCAATGATGAGTTTGAGATGGTCATGATACCATTCCCTGTGAGCAGCGTATGATATCACATCTATCTACACAGTGTTGCACCTAGACATTTCCACGTATGACTTGAGGTGCTGCTGCTACAGGATGGTGCTTGTCAAGAAGTACAAATAGCTAACTTAATGCTTCATTATTTAAAATAAATCTCTTTTGGTTTTGTCTATACTGATTGGCCTTAAATGAGGTTTTTGTGTGATATGATTATCATATGTATGAAATTGGCAGAGTTCCTTTAAGAGAATTATTTTTTAAATTTTTATACAAATTAAATTCTTTATAATGGTACATATGGCACATTACATACAAAACTAAGTATAGCAATTTGAACATTTGAAAGAGAAGGTCAAAGGCTTATTGCCAACATAGTGCCATTTAAAAACTATGTATTATAATTTTAAATACTTCATAAAATAAATACTAAACTGGTAATGAGAACTGGGAAAGGTCCCCTGGAAAATCTAACAATAGTTCTAGCTCGGACTTTGGTTTAAATCTTTACACTGACATGATATCTTATATATGAGATATAGTTGTTATGTCATAAAACCCTACTTCCTTCAGCTTCCTATACTTATATAAATCTATCTAATTTCACAACAATTTCTTAGGCTATTTGAAATTTTTGCATAAATATAACTTATAAATTCAAATCTTATTTTTATTGTGTAGAATAAGTAACAACTCAAATGTACATGGTAGTTAGCAAAACTGAGTCTCTTGGTCAAGGTCACAAACACAAATCCTGCAGTGCCAGGCAATATATGAGGCAGTAAGGAAAAAGGTAACTAAGAAATGATTCTTCCTTATAAGTGTCCTAGCATAGTGAGAGACAATCAAATGAACAATTAAAGTGCTCTGGAATAAAGCTGTGCTAGAGAAAAGGACTAGGTGTTAATCGAGCCACACAGAAAGAGATGTAATTCAGGGTACAATAAGAGGGTTCAAGGAAAACCTCCTGAAGGAAACAATGCTTAAGTAATATTGAGTTCCTTCACAGATCTCCCATGTCCTAAAATCCTGCAGCAAAGTGCATCATTCCTTACCTTAGGACGGTCCTGATTCTGTGGTATGGTTCTCTCTCCATTTCAAACACATTGTCTAAATGTCTTCCACCTAGAAAATACTACCTGCTTAACTGGATTCTCTTATTATCTGCCTTCTCCAATAAAATAACCACTGGCCATTTGTGGCTATTTAAAGTCTAAATTAATTTAATTTTAAAAAATGTATTATAATACAAGGAAATAAAATTAAGTACTCAGCTCATTTGTAGTAACTACATTTCAAATCCTCAACAGCTACATGTGAGTAGTTGAAAAACAGAGTTTGATTCTGGCAGAAATTTTTATGGGGCAGCTGTGCTGTAGGTAGTACCTGTTCATACTCACATGTGTTTTCTATAGACTGGTCCTTCTACTAAATTCCAAGTTGGTTTGTTAACCTAATCTGCTAGGAAAAAAAATGTTTCCAGGCTGCAGTTGTGGCTCAGCAGTGGAGTATTTGCCTAGCATGTGTGAGGTGCTGGTTTCAATCCTCAGCACTACATAAAAAATAAACAAATAAATAATAAATAAAGGTGTTGTGTCCATCTACAAATATATATAAAATCTGGTTCCTAATTCTCATTTTACCTTCTCCCACTCATCTTCTTTTCACAATTTTAGGGATGAAATACCAAAGCTCTAAGAGTTAGGATAGAATCACTCATCCCGTGATTAACCTACGTATGGTTGGGAAAAGTGTTAAAGCCCAATTGCTGTAGCCACATTGAAATGCTAGGATGCTCTCACACCCTTGAGCAGTACTCAGGAGGACAGAAGATCCAGGCAAATCTCACAGTGCCCTGATTTTGTTTTCTTCTCATCACTTGTTCAGATAACCAGGAGAAATGGTTTATTTTTGCTAAACCTTTTAAGAAAAATACATCTTTGCTTTGTTGAACCGATGGTGTGTTGAGATGATATATAATTCTTTTATATTTGTTGTATAACAGGCATACCAACACTCCTTTCCTGAACGCCCTTTGTGTTTTTCAGATTATGGTAGGAGAAGGAATTCTCTACTGTTGCCTCTCCAAAAGAAGAAATGGAGTTGGACTGGAACCTAACATTAATGCCGGAGGCTGCAACTTCAACTCTTTTCTTAGAAGAGCAGTCAGATTTGTTGGTGGGTGTGAGGAGTCACAAAGAAAGGAAATGTTTTTACAAATAGAAATGTTATATTTAATTACAGATATTAAGTCTCTAAAGCTATAATTTAGATGTATAATTTAAGTACATGATGTGTTTTACATTATACAAGAAACTGTTAAAACACCAAAATTTAGGCTATCTGCAATCTATGATTTACAGTTATGGTCCTTGTTTGGAAAGCTAACTTGCCATGAATTTCAGTGTATTTTTTTCTTACTTCAAGTTGAAGCATGAATTTACTTTAAATGGTTTCACTGAATGTGTGTTCAGTTTTTTTTTTTTTAATGGAGAAAAAAACATGAGCAAGCCAGTGCAATAACTCTTTAGAAGTTACTTTAGTCACATAGGTGATTCCATTTCTTGGAGTGTGTTCATCCAGAAGTTATGTGGAAATGTCAAAATGTTACAATAGTATACTGCATCGTGACTATTTTTCGTGGGTTATAATCTCTGACTCTTCTTTTGTTTCTTCTATGAGAACTGTAAAAAATCTATAGGCCTAGTTAAGCAGCAACAGAATCAATTTCTAAGTCTTCATCTCTTCTAAATTAGCATGGGACCATATTAATATAGATTGAGTCATTGTCCTTTTTTTTAATAAGTGAGTTAAGTAACCACCCACAATATACCACACCAATCTAAATGTTTTATATTCACCCCAAGAAAGTCAGTAAAAGTTATTTTTATGTTTGACATGTCAGTTCAAAGAAGTAGGCAGCTACATTTAATATCTGGTAGATGATTAAATGCAATCTTTTCTGTTGCAAGAGGAAATATCTGATCTAAATCATTTCCTAAAGTCTGCTCCTCTAAGCATCAGATTGAAATGGTAAGAAAACAATAGGACCCTTAGCAGGATCCAAGGCAAGGAAATAAAACTCCAGGACACATAAGCTCATCTCAAAGAAAGTTTTCCTAACATAATCAAGTGTGTGGACAAAAGGGCATTTACCTTCTCTAAAATGCTGTCAACCACCTCAACATCTGTATACCTAAAGATTCTAGTTTTCCAAAAGCATAAGTACATTTCCCTTATTATTTAAACTCTTTGCAAAGTCCTTGCATACTTCTGGGAATAAGAAGGTGGAAATAAAATTTCTGTGTCATGAATCCCAGGTGTGTGGGCAGAGCAGGAATTGAAAGAGTGTTAGTTTGATGACATTAAATAGAGAAGAAAAATATAAAACAGGCTAATGTGCAAGCCAGGGCTCTTGGTCTAGAGGTGGCTAGTGAAGAATTACTGAGATGCCTTTCTTATGGATTTCTGAGTAACTCATGAATCAGAATCAGGCAATCAAGTAAGAATGAATTCAGGGAATCAAGACAATCTGTAGGGAGCCAGTCAGTTCCAGGCCATGTGTACATAGTCACAGAGCAAGACTCCTAAGGACAAGGACAAGCAAGCTACCACAAGCAGACATATTTTTTGACAAAAAAAAGATAGAATTTTGGTGGTAGATATAAAAACATCATCCCCAAATTCCAAACACTGAGGGAGGCTCCATAGCTGTGTTCCTACATTATGATTGTTGTTTCCACGACAGAACCTGCAAGCCTCTTCTCTGTTTTAATTAGCATTCTAGCATGAATGTAGGGAATGAGAATGGATTTGATAGAGTTTGGTTTAACTGTTGGCTAGAGTGATGGACCACAAGAAGAAAGTCCTGGCAGCATAAAAAAATGCCTAGCAAGTTTTAAATTATTTTTATTTTTGATTCATTCTTCTAATTTAATCCCTCTCAATTCACATATTTTGTCACCTTAAGATATGCAAGGTGTTTGACAAGTGGCATATGGTAGACAATGTTAAAGATTGGCCCTATTTAACAAAACTGACACAAATGCCTTAAATTACTACTTTGGAAATAATCATTTTGCTTTTAAGTATCTGTTAAGAAATTTAGAAATTTTCTATACCATCTTCTCAAAATTAACCTAGGGAAATTGATGATGACAAGCGATTTTGAGGTCTCCCTGTTAAGGTGCAATAAGCAGGATTGAAGCTGATACAGCATTGGCACTGGCCACCAACTTGGTAACAGCTTTTTTCATTTTGCTTGTAGGTGTTCATGTCTTTGGACTATGCTCTACAGCTCTCATTACAGATATCATACAACTGTCCACAGGATATCAGGCACCATACTTTCTGACTGTGTGCAAGCCAAACTATACCTCTCTGAATGTATCTTGCAAAGAAAATTCTTACATTGTGGAAGATATTTGCTCAGGATCTGACCTTACCGTTATCAACAGTGGCAGGTTAGAAACTGAGATCTAAGAATATTGCATGCAACGTTTTCATTATTCAGTAACTGTTTGGGGTACCACCTTAAGCATGATATATCAGTCATAACAACTTTGATTACCCCCCCCCCCCATTTAACAATTTCTTTAGTGTTTGTACAGAAATCCATTGGTGGCTCATTCCAAATCCTTCTTGTATTCTCTAGATTTTAGCATTATAGTCTCCTACTAGTCTTCATATCATAGTATTCCAGTCACACCTTATGACTGGAATGACCTAAAAGCAAACTGCTACTCATTTTAGGTTACCACAATTGGTTTACTTTAGGATATTTGGCTACTTATGGCTTATAGTCTATATATATATATATATATATATATATATATATATATATATATCTTATATTGGCTAAAGTGGAACACTAAACACCAATGTAGTAAATATCTATCTCATATCTTTTGGACAAAGAATCAAGAATTTTCACTTTGGTTGAGTTTGGAAAGAGGTAACATCTACAATGTCATTTGTTTTCTTTGATGAACACAGAAGATTGGAACAGCTTCTGGCCTTACATTTCAGAAAATAAGGAACAGGGAAAACTCAAGAACTACTAATGCATTGCTTTTTTTTTTTTCAATCAATAAAGTAAAGATAAACTTTTATGACAGGAGAAAGTACCTAAGAAATTTACAAGCAATAAATTATAAAGGAATATGGGTAAATAAATGATTATGATACATTTGAATTGGTCATTCAGTGAGTTCTCAAAAATCTATTGAAGAGGGAAAAATACTTTGATAAGTGAGCTTGAAGAATCAGAACCCAATATTTCATGATATACATTCAAGTTCTCATGACCTTTCAATAATCAAGACCTGTCATCAGTGATTCCTCAGTTCTATTACATTATTTCATCTGTGTTGATAATAAATACCAAATAATTAGGAGAGCACTAATATACATGAATTTTATTTTTCTCAATTTTTAACGCATAGCAAAAAATCTGTCTTCTTTTTGGACCATCCTTTTCAGTTGTCTCTTCCACTATTCTGTCATCCAGCACACCAACCCTGCTCCTTTAATTGCTTAACTAAATAAAAAAGCTCTGACATTCTTGAGACGATAATTATTTTAAGGTGGAATACACCAAGAAACATTAAAATTGGACTTTTCTTAGGCTTTCCAGAGTATAGAAGACCTACTGCTGTGAGAAAATACTTCTGTCTTTTTACAGTTTTTTGTAAATGAAATTGCATACTTAAAATCACAGAAAAGTTTTAAAGCTGTAAATCTTTAAGTTTTTATGAACTTTTACTTTAACATAATTCTAATACTGAAGAACAATTATCCTTTTTTCCATTCCATTTCTACTTTCCAACATCATTTCAATGGCATAATCAAGAAGTTCCTTTGTCAAGCTGGTACTTATTAATACAGGAAAGCACATTCCTAGTATTCTTTAACACTAATGGTGATTAGCAGTGGCAGGCTTTTTTTTTTTTTTTTAATTGCCAGGTTTTCCACAGAAAACTATACATAAGTTAAAGTTACCATTGTTGTCTTGTGGCCTAAGTTGACCATTTTAACCACCCAGGGTTGAGATGATTGCTAACATTGTATCTAAGCTAAAAGACATAACTGGACTGTCTTCCTTTGGCAGAAAGTCGTTCCCTTCTCAACACGCGACCCTCGCTGCCTTTGCAGCCGTGTACGTTTCGGTAAGTAATTAGTTCTTTTTCATTGAATTGTGCCCTGTAGAAAATCAGAGGGACAATCATTGTCTCCAGGTGACTGATTAGTTCATAAGCTTGAACAGTGCATCCCTTCAATGCAATGGCATCAAAAGCAGGAATCAAAAGCTACTATTAAAAATATGGTACAGTAAATTTTTTTTCTACAGTTATATTTATTTATCTTGTGTCCTCTTAATGCAATATTATACTTTGTTGGGAGGGTATTGTGAAATACACGAATATTAAAAATACAAAAAAGAATTACACACAAACACACACACAATTTTCAATATTTATATAACAATGGTGAGTTCTAGGTCAGTGTAAATTTGAAAATGTTGTGCAATGAATAGTAATTGTAGCGCATTAAGTCTTTTGTGAGGAAAATGGACTATAATTATGTGACAACTAACATGGAGATTAAATTGTGATCTAATTCTACTGTCTCATTTTTTTAGACTTCCATGTAATTAAATGAGATCTGTTATTTATTTGATGAATTTTGTCATGCATTTCCCCTCTTACCAGGTGGAGAATAGCCATAGCAGAGAGAAGAATTTTCTAATAAAATAGCTGTTCGAGCATAATTAACCCATTTCTTTCATTTTTAAGATGTACTTCAATTCCACATTAACGGATTCCTCTAAGCTCCTGAAACCCCTCTTGGTCTTCACATTTATCATCTGTGGAATCATCTGCGGGCTAACACGGATAACACAGTATAAGAATCACCCTGTTGATGTCTATTGTGGGTTTTTAATTGGAGGAGGCATTGCACTGTATTTGGTAAATAATTTATTATTATTTTTGATGAGCCATAGTTTGAAATGGAGAACTATAAATACCATATTTTGCACAATAATAATTTACTCAAAAAGTATTTTGTATTCATGAGACAAAGCTCAGGCTGTGTCTCCATTCTAAGTCGAATTACACATCCCTCTTTCAGTATAATAATTTATTGAACTCTATTCTGAGCCGAAAGTTGTGATTTAAGAATTGCTGTATTTTATCTTTACAACAATGACATATAATATTATTAATACAACTTTACAGATGAGAAAAGTGAATATTTATGAAAGGTTTGTGAAAATGAAGGTTTAATTTCCATAGTAACACAGATGTTGGCACCTAAATGTAATTTTGTTTTGTAAATTCTCTAATATTGTGTTACTTTCAAACCTGATCTTCAAGATAAATATTTGCAGCATAAGGAAACTGAGATTATCCATTTTATTTGCTCATTCATTCATTCATTCATTTTTCATATATTCAATATCCACTCTTTTCTAGCACTGTGCTGATTATTAAAACAGTGAAAAATAAGAGGTTTTCTTTAGAAATTTACTATATAAATATTACCATTAGCAATATGTTAAATGTTATAATAAGGTGTAAATGAAGTCCTTTGGGAATAGCAAACTATCTAAGGAACATGAAGAAGCCTTTACAGAAATGATGTTTTTTTGTTTGTTTTTGTTTTTTAATATTTATTTTTTAGTTATAGGTGGACACAATATCTCTATTTTATTTTTATATGGTGCTGAGGATTGAACCCAGTGCCTCATGCATGGTAGGCAAGCACTCTACCTCTGAGCCACAACCCCAGCCCTGATGTGTTTATATTATTAAAAACATTAGAGTTTCTTAAAGTAAGGAAGGAAAGAGGGCAGTCAAGGAGAATAAATTACATCTTCAAGGATATGGCCATGTGAAAGAGTGGAGGGTGAGGAAACAGGAGGAAGGGGAGATAAGGGGCAGATTTATAGCTTGGAAGAATGAACTAATGATGACTTCATGAGCAGAATGGGTAAATGATAGAGGAAACAGGTTGGTCAGGTAAAGCAGAGTTGATGAGTTCAATTTAATCAATAGGCAACTCAATAGTTGTGTCTGAGGTTCAAAATAACAATCAGTACTGAGATTTCTAAATGATGGATATTATTGGTAGAAGTATCAAAGTAGTTATTTGCAGCATATAAAATTGCCAAATCATAAGAATAAAAGGAGCCAGGGACTACCAATATGGAAGGAACATGCAGGAAAAAAAAAAAAAAAAGGTAATAATGAAGGAAACTGAGAGGACCTGACAGAGAATAAAAGTTAGTTGTCTATAGCAGGAGTTCTAAATTATGTGGTCTTGTGACACTTGAGAATAGACAAGATGATTACAAAAAAATAGTAAAAGTATTGAAGTGTGCAATGATTTACTTTCCAATGTTATAAACTAGCACAGTCAGGATTGTTACTTTACATCTCATTCTCACTCACATGTTTTCGTCAGTGGAGTAGAAAGGGATCACATTAAAATTAGTGTGCTGGAAATGGTGCATAAGCCACAGGAGTATTGACCAGCAATGCTACAGTAGGAATAAAGAGGCTGAGAACTGCCACTCTAGTTCATACATTGCCTTTGCACTGGTGTAAGTGTCCTGGAATTAGTATGGGACTTACAGATCAAAAAATTGGGGATGAATTTCAACTTTCCTGAAACTTGCCCATTTGGGAAAGTTGCATAGCTTCTTAGAAGCCTGTTTCTTCATCTATAAAATGAGGATAATAACTATTTGCCTCATAATATGAAAAGAGTTTTAAAACGAGATAAGCATCCTGGGCACTGAATATTGGACAATATCCAGAGCTTACTGTCCAGTGGAAGAGTTGTCCAAACTTACAAATTTAAATACAATCAGTAGAACATTGGGTCACTTCTTCTGGTGACTTGTAATGGTAACAGTTTAGACGAATACTATTTAAGAGGATTTTAATCAGGAATTAAAATAGCTATAGAGGCAGAAGCTTGACTTTATTCCATTCTTGTTTGTACTCCATACCCTGAGATTGGAAATTTATCAGTTCTAAGTCCATGATGCTCTTCATTGTGAAACATTCTATATAATGTTAAATCCATGAAATTCCATTGTTTAATCTTAAAAGGTTGACAGTGGTTACCTTCTGTTGAAATAAGCACCCAAGTATATATCTGCTCCATAATCTTAAAAGCTTCCCCAAAATCTTAAAACTCAGTAGAGATTCAATCTACTATATGTAAAAAAAAAAGTAATAACTTTGACTTTGAACTTTTACCTTTTCCCAAATCTAAAAAAAAAAAAAAAAATGAACAAACAAACAAAAAAGATTGAAAGACAAAATGAAGTAAAATTTGGCTCAGACTGAGTGTAGTGGCATTAACTTAATTAAGATTCCCCCACTGAAGGTCAAGGGTGAATCTGGAAGGAACATGGGTACACCAACTTTGGCAGTGGCTTCTGCCCTCTCTGCTGAGTGCACCCTGTACAAGGCTAAACAGGCAAGGCTGACCTCAATATGAGTTGTGACAATATATTCTCTGACCTCATTTCAAAACTGGAAATCACGCTTTATGAATGATCCATTGTTCTGCAACTCTTCTGCTTTTCAACATAAGGTATGATTGAAAATAGAAGGCCAAATAAATCATTTAAATTTTTTAAGGTGCCTCTCAACAGGGAAGTTCCCAAATCCAGAAAAAAAAATGAGTTGTTTTGAAAGACAGAACAAAATGTCCTTATTTCTTTCACTGTCTCCTTTTCTTCTCAGAAATACACAGGGTAAATGTCAAAAACATCCAGGAGGATGGGAAAAAGAGATGGTGTCTGTGTTTCTGTACAATTAGTTCAGTTAATTAGGACAGAGCTTACTGTTTTCCCAAATAATTGTCTTGTTTATTTGTGGTTAAAAAAAAAAAAAGCTTCCCCCTAGCACCTGACTTATTTATGCATGTCATGCACTCTGGGGGAAACAGCAGGTACGCGTCCTAGAGCATGATATTTATGGTTTTGCCTTGAACTAGGGCCTGTATGCTGTGGGGAATTTTCTGCCTAGTGAAGACAGTATGTTTCAGCACAGAGAAGCCCTCCGGTCTCTGACAGATCTCAATCAGGACCCCAGCCGGGTTCTAGCAGCTAAAAACGGCAGCAGCAGTGACGGGATTGCTCACACAGAGGGCATCCTCAACCGAAACCACCGAGACGCCAGCTCCCTAACAAACCTCAAAAGGGCAAACGCCGACGTGGAAATCATTACTCCGCGGAGCCCCATGGGGAAGGAGAACATGGTTACCTTCAGCAACACCCTGCCGAGAGCCAACACGCCCTCCGTGGAAGACCCTGTCAGAAGAAACGCGAGCATTCATGCCTCTATGGATTCCGCTCGATCCAAGCAGCTCCTCACCCAGTGGAAGAATAAGAATGAGAGTCGGAAGTTGTCTCTGCAAGTAATGGAGACTGAGCCCGGGCAGTCACCCCCCAGATCCATAGAAATGAGGTCAAGCTCAGAGCCATCCAGGGTGGGGGTGAATGGAGACCACCACGCTCCTGGCAATCAGTACCTCAAGATCCAGCCGAGCACTGTCCCCGGGTGTAACAACAGCATGCCTGGAGGCCCAAGAGTGTCCATCCAGTCCCGCCCTGGCTCCTCACAGCTGGTGCACATCCCTGAGGAGACCCAGGAAAACATAAGCACCTCCCCCAAGAGTAGCTCCGCTCGGGCCAAGTGGTTGAAGGCAGCTGAGAAGACCGTGGCCTGTAACAGAAGCAACAGTCAGCCTCGAATCATGCAAGTGATAGCCATGTCCAAGCAGCAGGGCGTCCTGCAGAGTAGCCCCAAGAACACGGAAGGCAGCACGGTCTCCTGCACCGGATCCATCCGCTACAAAACCTTGACAGACCACGAGCCCAGTGGGATCGTGAGAGTCGAGGCTCACCCGGAGAACAACAGGCCCATCATCCAGATCCCGTCCACCGAAGGCGAAGGCAGTGGCTCCTGGAAATGGAAGGCTCCTGAGAAGGGCAGCCTTCGCCAAACTTACGAGCTCAACGATCTCAACAGGGACTCAGAAAGCTGTGAGTCCCTGAAAGACAGTTTTGGTTCTGGAGATCGCAAGAGAAGCAACATTGATAACAATGAGCATCACCACCATGGGATCACCACCATCCGTGTCACCCCAGTGGAGGGCAGTGAAATTGGCTCAGAGACGCTGTCCATTTCCTCTTCCCGCGACTCCACCCTTCGGAGAAAGGGCAACATCATTTTAATCCCTGAGAGAAGCAACAGCCCAGAAAACACTAGAAATATCTTCTACAAAGGAACCTCCCCAACACGGGCTTATAAGGATTGAGTGATGACCATTCATTCAATCATTTGGGCGACTCCCAAAAGACTGAGTGTTGATTCTACCTGCTCCGGAGGATCGGAAAGCCTTCTCAACAAATTAGATAGTTCACCATCCGCACAGAACTCTCTACATCTTGAGAACTACCACACTAAACTTGTAGATTTAACATCAGGGGGAGGGAAAAGCACAATGCAAAAACCTAAACTAATGTGATAATGTGAAGAGTTTTCTTAAGACCTATCATCAGATTCAAAAGGTTTTGCAGAGGGCAGTATTAAAAGAAAGTGGTTTCCTTCTATGTATACTATTTTACTTCCTGAATGTGCCAACTTTGGGGATTTTTCTTTATAATTAGCTGTGGGAATCCAGAACACACAGGTTTTCCCAACAGCAGAGGCCATGCAGTATTATATATTCATTTTGCAGAATCCGCACCTACAGCTCAATATGGGTGGTGCTGATTATTATAGTACATGTACCATGTAAACTCTCAAACTCTATTTAGCTGTGAAATAGTGGTGTGCAATTCCTTGTCAAAGAAATGCTCCTTTATTAAGAAGATGCTGGCTACTTTGTGTTAGAATAGGATAACCGCAGCTTCCCTGTAGTGGCTCTCACAGTCAGAAAATGGAAGGTTTATGTGCGCTTCTTCGAAATTTTGCTTTCTTCAACATCAAAACTTGTGTAGGAATATTTTCAGTGAATGGGAGTAAGTAACTTGTACTTTTATGCATAGTTTTTCTGCTGCTTTTTATTTACGTACAGGTACTGCTAATGAAGAATCTGATTTTCAGTGAGTAAATCTGCATAATTTAAAAATACATATTGTTTCAGAAAATCTTTTGAAATTGTTGTGTTTATATTTTGCATTTTATGACTCTTAATTTATTAATTTTATTTGATGTTATATGATATGTTTTCCTGCTCTAAAAGTGAAAATAATTGACATTCCTTCAGCAGAGTAGACTGCTGTGAAGTTATAAACAAGAAATCTGAGCCAAAACTTGACATTGTGGGTTATCTTGCCAGAAATGTTGGTCAAATCTATCCTTATGTGTCTCCAACCAGCTGGCTTAGGTTGCCATCATAATAATCCCAAAATTTCATTTTGTCCTAGATATTAACCTTTTCCAATATCCTGATGACCAGAAATCTACAGCCAGAGTGGTTGGATTTTACCCCCTTCCCTAAAATATTTTTTTTTTTGGACACCAACAGGAAGAATCTGGAAAAAAAAGCAAATTGATAAGTGAAAGTATTTTAGTGTATAAATAAAGAGTGTATTTCTTCAAAATATCTGAAGGCACAGTTTTCGTGCTTAATATACCATCAACAAGATTTTGCTACCTATCTTGTTAAGCCTTGAGCCTAAATCAAAGGAAACCAATACTATCAGTAACAAGAAGATGAAAACAAAATATTTTGAAGTGTTTTCCAAGTTAAATATTTAAGGTATGAAGAAATATTGGTTCTTGGAATTTAGTATTAAACCTTTTTACACCATTTCTTAAGAATTCTAATGTACAATTGATGATTGCCAAGAGCATAAAAGGAAAAAAAAAAAAAACAGAGCTGGTTGATCTTAGCTCAGGTTTCAATGCGAACATGAGTTGTTCAGAGATGGATATTATCATATCATATCAGCTTCTACATGAAAAGGGCAGAGCTTTCTAGAAACACCAATCTCCTAAAGCATTAGGAATTTAGCTGAAACCAGCAGAATTGTAAACCCTGGCAATAAAATACAGACTCAACCATGTCCCTTCTGGCAATTTCCTTCTCAGAGAGAGAAGTGGGAGTAAACCGCTGCCTTCCCCACTTCTTACCATCACCACCATCATGACATTCCTTCTGGCTGGTGCCAGCGTGCAGAGGGGAAGGTGGACTGGTTTTAGTACTCTGTAGAAGAAATAAGCTGCAGAATTTCAGGTGCAGATGATATTTCCTAATCTTTCCTATTTCTTAACAAAAGATTTTAAAGTACTTCTCTAGTCATTGAATTTTTTTTCTTTACATAATATTGATATATTCTTTTTCTACTCAAAGTGCCAAAGGCTACAGTTTTTAATGACTTAACAAATTGTACCACATTGTTAAGGAAATAATAACGGTAGACACTAGAACTCAGACCTCTGCATGTATATTTGATAACACATCTTTTGTAAAAAAAAAAAGATTACAAAAAAATTTGTTTACATTCCACTGGTACCTTAATTTAAAATAAATCAGACTAACAGGTGGTATCTCTTCGTAGTGTTCTATTTATCTTATTTGCTAATGGGAGCACTTCTTCCTTTGTTAGGCTGTGCTTTATTGATAAAATCAAGTATTGAATAAAGAGAGTTAATTATCTTTTTAAAGTAAATAAAATTATGAATATATATAATATATATATAAAGTATTGTGTTTAATAAAATGTTATGCAATGTTTTCCAAACTGATAAAGTTTGTAAAGTGCTATAAATGTATTTTGTTAATTACAGATCAGAGCTATTGTGTGAGTATATTGTGCTAACATCATAGAAATAAAGATTAGATTTCTTCATCAAAATTGGAATGGTTTGGTTTTTACTTCAGACAAAGTATGAATGGATATTAAGTTAGCTGATAGGAAAACTGCTGGGGAAATAAGAATGAACCTGAATTGATTAAATTCACATTTATTTAGAAGAAAGAATTGCACTAAGAAGAGTTTGTCAAACTACAATACATTTCCTTTTCTAGAAATTTTATTTTGTACCTATCAAAGGAATTCTATTCATTTAGACATACACCTTTTCACTATCAATGCTATGATGTTATTGATCTTACCAAAAAGAAAATATGAAAGAGTCAAGGTCAAACACTCTTCATCAATTTTTGACTAAAAATAGTTGATGTGCATATTTCCCCAAACATTATTATCCATTGTGCCAGTTTTTCTTTGAAAATTGCTTCACTATTAGCTCTAGACTTTTCTTGCCACCCATTAGCATCCATTATATGAGTTTTACTACTGATAACTTCAACATCTCATTAGCAGGTATTAGCACAAGTTTCTAGATCATGACCAGGATTTATGGTTTCATCAAATTATCATTAAATGGTAGGTTGAATGCAACAGGAAGCTGCCCTTGTCCAGAAATGCCACCAAATTTGTCCAATTGTTGAATAGCAATTGCATTTATGAAGACCAAGCAATTACATCATAGTTGCTGCTTAGCCAACAGCCCTTATAAGCTGCTGTTTATTATAGGAAATGTCCTGATTTTAGAGAAGTTGTCATGTGAAAAAAAACAATATGTGTCACATAATGTTTGAAATACACTATTAAGCTTCCCTGGTTCTTAATATTTTCATCTCTAAAATAAGGACATTCATCTATATTACCCTTTCTAAAGTATATCCAAAATTCCCTTCTACATTTCTATGAATTAGTATTACATATCTTATACTGTGATCACAACTACTGATGAGAAAATAAAAATAACTTACTTGCCTAAAATGACTAAGTAGTATTCTCTTCCTTGACCACAAGTTTAATAGAAGCAAACTGATTTGGCTTGCTAAGCCTAGTCAGCCATTTTACCACATACTATATCAAAATAAGTGACTTGTAAACCCTCATCTCTCATTCTGGAACCTTCCTCATGAGGAATAAGGTAAGCATGATTCTGGGTTATGTACCTAAGAAGCCATTATTAGAGGCCATGCCATTTCTGTTTTATACAGGTTAAGTCTTTGATGTCTTTGGGTCATTTCATATTACAACTCAAAGGGAATATAGAAATTGATGCATGATTTAGAGAATAATTTAAATTAGAAAAATATTATTGAAAGAAAGCAAAAGGAACAGAGATGGTTAAATCTAGAAGGAAACCATGGCCTGCATGATGGGGAATGGCCTGCTTATGACTGAATACTTCAGTTCCTCTGTTTGTTGAATGTGTTTTCTGCTTTTATTTTGTAGAAATCTTCAAAAATTCTGTGGTGTCAAATGTCACAGTTTGAAGATAACATAGATTTCAGTAATAGCATATGGATTATGCTAGTAAGATCGAATTATAGGAAATCTTCAGTGACCATGCTACCTGGATGCAAGAAAATATCTAGATGAAGCATTTAAAATAGAAATGATTTTTATTTCATTGCTTAGACAATTATTAGAGTCCCTAGTTGTGTGTATTTGTGCACCACAGCCTATGACAGAGTGGAGAAATGAGTGAAGATTTGGTTCTGCAACCTACTCTATTTGAGAAAATTGCTGAGCATCCATTTAATTTCTTTTACACCTCCTACCTTCAGATTCCTAGTCACTATCCATATGAAAACTCACTAAAATTCTGAAGTTACCTTTTAAAAGTAACACAACTGACATTTAAGTGAATGCTTTTGAAGAACAAAATATATGAGAGTTGTATTCACACAAAATCTCTTTTTCTCTTACTTACCTCAGGATGCTTTGTAAGGCAGTACTGGATGAGATATTTTCTGTAGTTAGAAACTTTCCTCCTCCCTCCACCTACTTTGGCTTATACATTTTAGTCTATGACATCTTGAAAAGGTAGTGATCTTTAGAAAAATATAATTCACTCCACCTCCAGATCAATCTTTCCCATTCTGGAACTAGGTTAAATAATGACTATAAAGACTCACAGAAAGAGTCCTTTCAAAAATTATCTCAAAAATGAGTTAAAGGACTTATTTCCAAAGCATGAAATTATAAAACTTTAAGACAAAAGAAGGAGAAAATTCCTGGCTTATAGAACTAGTCCTTCATTGGATATTGGTTTGCAAATATTTTTTCAGAGACTGTAATTTATCATTTCATCCTCTCAACAGAGCTCAACAGAGCCCCCTCCCAGGGACATGTGATTTATTGCTTATAATTGACAACAATTTATGCATTTAAGATGTATCCTGTGATGTTTTGATAAATACATATTGTGAAATGATTACCCATTAAGCAAATTAACATATCCATCATTGTACACAGTTACCATTTGTGTGTGGTGAGAAAATTTAAGATCTATTCTTTTAGAAAATTTCAAATATACAATATAGTACTACTTATGCAATAGTACAAATTGTAGTCATAATGCTGCACAGTAAATCTCCGAAAAAATCATCATCCTGCATTACTGAATTCTTTTACCCTTTGACCATTTATCCCCATTTTCCCCAATCTCAATCAAGTCCCTAGCAACTACTATTCTATTTCCTCAAGAGGGTCATTCATTGAGCAAGTGTTCTTAATTTTGATGAGGTCCAGTTTATTTTTTTTTTCTTTATGAGCCATTCTGTTAAGGTCAAATCCAGAATATATAAAGAATTATCAAAATTCAATAGTAAAGAAAAACAATAGTACAATAAACAGAAAAAACAGTAAAATAAAAATGGATAAAAAGGTATTCACATATTTCACCACAGAGGATGCCCCGAGAGCAAAAAACCACAAGAATACATGTTCAACATCATTAGCTATTTGGGAAATGCAATTTAAAACCATTGCTACGTACCTATCAGAGATATTACTATGTATCTACATACCTGTCAAAAATAGTGACATCAAATTCTAGTATTAATGTGGTAAACCTAAATCATTCATACATTGCTGATGGGAATGTAAAAGAGTATAACCAACTCTGGAAAACTATCTGGAAATTTCTTTAAGAAACTAAACATGTACTTGCCCTACAGTTTGGGGCATTTATTCTTATGAATGAAAACTTACGTTTACATTAAAAATGGTACGTATATATTCAAAGCTTCTTTAGAAGTAACAGCCAAAGATTTGGAACAACCTAAAGGTTCTTCAATATGTAAATGGTTGAACAGACTGCTATACACTGTACCACAGAATATCAGTCAGCAATAAAAGGAATGATACACACAATAACTTGATTGAATTTCCAGGGAACTATGCTGAATGAAAAGGCCAACATAAATCTTTTACATTCTGTGTGATTCCATCTGGTGACATTAGTAGTACAGATATAAGCAGCACACACTAGGGGAGGAATTTTCATTCTTTAACATGTAGCTTTTAAGGTTGCTTTAATTATCAAGTTTCCCAGAAGGGAGGTTGGAAGCCAAGAATGAGCACCTTTGTCTTCAAGATGACATAGAAGTGGCATCCATCTTTTATAATCCACCCAACTAGCCCAAACTTTGATACAAGAGAAGGTGAGGAATGTAGTCTTTAGCTAGGAAATTCTGGGACCAGCTAAAATTTTGTGTCGTCTCTAATTAGATCAAAGAAGATAAAAATGGTTCCTGGGGGGGCTTTCTAAAATCTCCTTTGTCCTTCAAGGCTAAATTTCGATCTTCTTTTACACAAAATCGCTACTCCTTTCAAGTATAATCACTATAATTACCTATGTTTCACATATGAGAAAAGTAAAACACACAGAGAAGTGAAATACTCAGCCACACAACTTGCAGGTGTTCCCAGAGCACTGACAGCAAGGGACACTGTCTTTTGTTCACTTCTTAATCCCTCACAATTAGTATATTACTTACCTCATTTTGGATGAATGAATCTTCTGATACCAGAGACAGCACATTTCTCAAAAAGGCTAACTAATCTCTTTGAGAATATTTATAGATCTTTGTTGTGCATGTTCACTATATTCACTTAATCATATAATTTTTATTATTAATCAATTTGATTAATGAGGCATTTCATATGTAATGCTCACAAAATCGTAAGCTCTTTGTAAGTAGCTCCTACCACAACAGGTGCTCAATAAGTGTCGCGACCCCCTTGCCCGCAAGGAAGACGCAACACCGGGAATCTTCTTACAGCTGTTTATTCAAGCTCTCGAGAGTTCTTCTAATCTCCCAGAAGTCCCTCCCAGCCTTAATAAAGTATCCAAACACCCAATGCGAAGCTGCCACGTGGAGCTTTCTCGTAGGGTGTCAAAGAACCATGTGCCAACTCTCCCAAAGAAGGAGTTGTTTATCACAGACCACCACAAGGCCAGCGCCATCTTGTAATGGCGACCACAGTCCGCAGAAGCGGCTCGCCACAGTTCCCCCTTTCGTTTACTAAAAACAAAACAGGCAAGAGTAGAGGTGAATCGCCATTACTCATACGAAGCCTTCAACCAGGAACCTCATCAGACCCAAGCAGGTCAGGACGTTCCCACATGACCGTTATTGGCTGAATATGAAAACAGACACCACAAAGCTGTTAAGGCCCTGTGAGCTGGCCTCCTTGACGTGCATACAAATCAGGGCTGGATCCAAGCCCTGGGGGCCGGGGGGAATCCACTGCCAGCAGTTTTTTCCTTCTGTTTATAGCACGTCAAAGGGAATCAAGTAGCCCCTGTCTTAGGTCGTTCACTGCCCTTACATTGCTTACCCGTCTTTGGGGAGGCCCCATTCCCCTGTCTTAGGTTGCAGTGCAAGCGTGAAAGTTGCCCGTCTCTGGGTACTACAAGATCAGCTCGTTGTTGCCAAGGCGTTTAATGGTATCTACTCAGCCAGTCATGATTAGGTCTCTGAGGCTGAACTGTGGCTGTATAGAAATACAATGACAAACAAGTTGGCAACACCCTAAAAGAAAGGCACGGGTCATAGAGCGATAGAAAAGTACTAGCGTGGAAACCCATCTGTGTGCAATGGCAGTAAAGCCGGCAGAGTGCAAGG
This sequence comes from Spermophilus citellus, assembly GCF_964194105.1. Lineage (NCBI taxonomy): Eukaryota > Metazoa > Chordata > Mammalia > Rodentia > Sciuridae > Spermophilus > Spermophilus citellus. Next base: position 52,372,522 of record NC_138191.1, on the reverse strand, counting down.
GCTTTCCAACACTAGGAGAATAACAAGGAAGGACATGTCGTTCCCAGTGCAATGTCCGTAAAACTTGGGGTGCAACGACCATGTCAAAGGTTTACTGTTTAATTTGTGCAAGCCAAACTTGAGGTGAGTTGCCAGTTTCCAAAGCTGCAAGTGCTTGTATAATCATAGCTTTATCGCGAGCATTGCGGGCCTTAAGGCGGCAGAGAAACCACAAGCAGAGAACCATACCGAAGCAACACATTGCGCCAAAAATGCCTACCCCCACCCACTCTTTAAAAAAGGAAAAGGCAGAAGATATCCAATCAGTGAATTGACCCAACGTTATGGGATCAACGTGGGTACTATTCAAGACAGCTATCTGGGTTAGTTGAGACTGGATCATGTCTTCCGCTGCCATGGACCAATTTCCGGCCAAGTATTCTCCGATGATACGGGAGGCATTCCTGGAATCATTAAATCTGACAGAGGTTATGCATAAATGTGCACGTTGATCAACACAGCCCAAAAGCACCAAATCAGCCAATTCTTCTACCTGAGCTTGGAGTAAATCTATTCTTTGGTTGGCAGCTAAGATCCCTGACAAAATATGTTGATTAATTGCATTTTGGGACTCAAGTATCATAGAAGTTTGTTGAACAACTTGATTAACGGAGGCAGCAGTCTGCACTTGATTGGCCATGGCCACTCCGGCCGCGACCGCTGCAGCAGCAGATACCGCCACGGCTGTCACTATAGCAGCTGTGATTCCAAAATCCCTGCGGACTCTAAGTAGCTCAACAATGGGGAATTTATCAGGGTCCGCAATAACTGGGATTGGAACAAAGGTTGGAATTTTCATAACCACTGCTACAGCCGAAGAACCATCCCAACATTCAGATAAGAAACAATTAACATTAAAACAATCCAGCATTTCTGACGAGGTGTCATTAGCCAAAAGGAGTAAGAACGGAGATTGAACACAAACCGCTGCAGGGGGCAATGTGGCATTATCCAACAGAGAGTTGAACGAAACAGATGTGAGTCTACTACCTCGCTCACTCTCGTAAACAGTGCCAGAAACATTAGCCAACCAACTTGTGGCTCCCAGCAATTGAGCCAGTGCAGAAATATCAGCTGAAGCCCCCTTTGTGTTGGAAATCAGCCATTGAAACCAGGACCAACCCACTCCTGTAGAGGAGTTGGCACTGTTGCTAAAGTCATAAACATACCTCTTAAGAGAGGGGGAAAGGGAGAAACCTTTAGCAACTTGACGTTTCTCCCAAGAATAATCCTGACAAGGCGTGAATGTTGGGGGGAAACCAAGATTAGGGGTACAGTAAGGAGAAGCCTTAAAATGAGTGGCATAAGGAAGTCCACTAGAATATGGGGGCATTGGAATTAGTACCTCGGAGATACTAGCCAAGGTAGTTATGGTTAAAGCAGAGCTATTTACGGAGGTTCCTGAGCCTGATTGTTCCCCTGAGACTACTTGGCCCAATACAGTACTGAGAATGCTCCCTGAGACTTGACTGGACTGCAATGGATTGTCCCAGTTAGTCAAATTCTTGGTCTTAAGACGGATACAATGAGCGTTCCCAAGGCTAAAACAAAACACTCCTGTGAGATTAACTTGAGATTGATTGTAAATGCGTTCCACGTCCCCTCTAGGAGAGGCACAGGGCGCAGACATCTCACACGAGGTAGAGAAAAGAGTGGGAAGGACACTGGAATTACCGTGAACCGGCATCGGCATTGGCCAAGCCCGTGCCACCGCCCACCATTGCATTGGTGTCGTCTGTGTCATCGGCATCAGCACCAGAGCCAGAGCACTCAGCAGAATGAAGATCCTCATCACGGGATTGCTGTGGTAATTCTTGTTGCTGAGTAGCTGGCGTCAGGACTCTTCTTGTCAGGCGTTCAGGGACCCACAATGGTTCCGTGCGATCCTGGGGAAAAACACATACGGATCCTCGTGCCCATGTCAGCACGGGGTCGGGGCCGTTCCATTGGCCTGTAAGAACATCTTTCCACTTAACATAGCCAATCACAGAGGGCTGAGGGAACACATGTCTATCGGCCGCAGAGCGACCATGAATATCCAAATTCAAAAAATTAATAGTAAAGAGAGCTAAGGACAAGCATTCTTTAGGAGTATGTCCAGCTCCTATTCCCCCTTTTTGTTTTTGTAAAGTTTCCTTTAAGGTGCGATGAGCACGCTCAACAATGCCTTGTCCTTGAGGATTGTAAGGCAGACCATGAGTAAGTTGCACTCCCATAGTAGAACAAAAGGACGTGAATTGTCTGCCAGTATAAGCAGGTCCATTGTCAGTCTTAAGGGACGTGGGCGCACCCCACGCCGCCCAGGCTTCCAGGCAATGAGTGATGACATTACGTGCCTTTTCTCCTGATAACGCAGAAGCATGAAGAACTCCAGAGTACGTATCAACAGAAACATGGACATACTTGAGGTTACCAAAGTCAGGTATATGTGTCACATCCATTTGCCAGACAACCAGTGGCTTCAACCCCCGTGGGTTCACTCCATAAGTAGGGGGATGAAGAAATGTGACACAATGGGGACAGTGCAATACTATCTGCCGAGCATCTGCTCTAGAAATGGAAAAACGCCTGCGCAGTGTTAAAGCATTAACATGGAAATTTTGGTGAAACAATTTAGCCTCCTCTAAGGAGGAAGCCAAACAGATCAACTGACCTCGAGTGGCTGAGTCCGCACAGGCATTACCCTGTGATAATGGACCAGGGAGAGAGGTGTGAGCCCGGATGTGCATTGGATAAAAGGGAGCAGTGCGGCTACAGATAAGCTGTCGAAGCTGATTAAAGTAAGCAGATACATTACGGGCATCACTAATAGCTCCCACAGCCTCTAGGATTTTTAGTGCTTGCACCACATAGATGGAGTCCGAAATGAGATTAAAAGGAAAAGAACACTGTTTAAACACCTCAATAACAATTTGCAGTTCTACCCATTGTGGATTTCCAGGAGCAAATTGATGCTGGACAGGGGGAGAATCATTAATGACATAAGCTCCCATTCCAGACTTGGAACCATCAGTAAAAATATTAACAGCCCCCGGAATTGGACTGGATGAAGTTACTTTAGGGAAAATAATAGGATGTTCCTTAACAAAATGGAGTAACGGATGAGAAGGGTAATGATTATCAATATCCCCTTGAAACGAACAACATAGAATAGCCCAGTTATCTAGAGTAGCACACAAAACATTAAGTTGAGCTTTAGTATAGGGTATAATAAGAGAAGAAGGTGATTGTCCGAAAAATTGAATGCTTTGTTGAATCCCTTTAAGTGCTAATGTTGCAACAGCATCAGGATAATATTCTAAGGATTTTCCTGGGGATACATGTGGGTGTATCCATAGCAAAGGTCCATCTTGCCATAGTACTCCAGTAGGCTGCCGCATAGTGGCAAGCACACATAATTGAAAAGGTTTATCACTCTGGAGCCTGCATAAAGTGGCATGTTGTATAGCTTCTTCTACTGTCATAAGGGCCGCTCTAGCCTCTTTGGTGAGGCTACGAGGGGAAGTAAGATCTGGATCACCTTTAAGAGTAGCATACAAAGGCTGTAGTACAACATTAGAAATATGTAAATATCCTCGTATCCAATTAATATCTCCCAGCAGTTTCTGAAAATCATTTAGAGTTTGAAGATCCTGAGTTCGTATGGTGATTTTTTGTGGTTGTAATTTGTCATACCCAATTGTTGCTCCCAAATACTTAATAGAATCTCCTGTTTGAACCTTTTCAGGTGCTATATGCAGCCCACATTGTGCTAACAACTTTACGAGGTCGTCATAGGCCTCATGAACTGTTTGTTCTGATTTAGCAGCCAATAATACATCATCCATATAATGAATGATCTTGATGGAGGAGTACTTTTGTCTGAGGGGCACAAGTGTCTTCCCTACATACATCTGACACATTGTGGGACTATTAGCCATTCCCTGCGGCAACACTATCCACTCAAACCTTTGATCTGGTTCCTCGTGGTTACACGAGGGAAGGGTAAAGGCAAAACGCTGCGAGTCTTTAGGATGTAAAGGAATAGAAAAGAAACAGTCTTTAATGTCAATAACAATAATGTGCCAGCCTTGAGGAACAGAAGAGAGCAGAGGCAGCCCTCTCTGAATGGGCCCCATAGGTTGCATTTGAGCATTAACCGCTCGTAGATCATGCAGTAGGCGCCACTTCCCTGATTTTTTCCTAATGACAAATATGGGAGTATTCCATGGAGAAGTAGAGGGTTGGATGTGACCCAAGTCAAGTTGTTCTTTAACTAGAGCATGGGCTGCTGCCAGTTTAACCGAGGGAAGAGGCCACTGAGGCACCCAAACAGGCTCCTCGGTGAGCCATGTTATGGGTATTTGAGCCTCAGCGGCCCCTAGGAAAAACCCAGACCAAATCTGTCAAGCTTTTGATGACCTTGTACAGGATGCTTACGTCCCTGTAAATGTTTTCCTAGTCCTAAACCTGGCCTATACCCCATATTGTGCATAATTTGTTGGGACACTGGGGAATAGTCATTACTAAGAGTGAACCCCATGTCTTTCATCAGGTCACGGCCCCATAAAGAGATAGGTAAATTAAGTACATAAGGCTGAAAAGTACCATGATGTCCTTCCGGGTCCTTCCAGGAAAGATGTCTACAGCTAACCTGAGGAGCCTGGGCATATCCAAGTCCTCTCAGAGATTGATCAGAAGTCTGCACTGGCCATCCCTTAGACCAGTCCTTAAGTGCAATGATGTTACGATCTGTACCTGTATCAAGTAAGCCCACAATTGATTTACCTTCTATGCTTAATTCCAAAGTAGGGCGATTACTCATATCTAGTGACAAATAAGCACAATTCCCTCCGGTGGTACCAATCTCATTCCCTGTCCGTGACTTTGAGTCTGTAGGGAAATGATCATGTAAACTAGGCAAAACCAGTAATTGAGCAATCCGATCTCCTGGGGAGATGGACACAATGCCTTTTGGAGCTTCCACCATAACCTTTACTATCCCTACAGTATCAGGACTTATGACTCCAGGGAAAACATGAAGACCTTGCAAAAGGGAAGATGCACGTCCAATTAGCAAACCTACAGTGCCAGGTGGTAGAGGCCCTTTGAACTCAGTTTCCACCAATTGGACTCCCATCTTAGGTGTTAACACGAGTCTGGAGGTGGAACAGAGGTCCAATCCCGCGGCACCTGTAGTGGCTCTCCGCGTTTCATGGGATGGCGTAGAGATGGCCATGTCTCGGGTTCGGGTGTGACATTCTCCACTGCCCCATATATTTGCGGGCCCTGGGGTCGGGGGCCCCGTCGGCCGTTTTTTGGCCCAGCTGAAATAAGCTGTCCATGGATGTCCCTCACTGATGTACACTCTTTTGCCCAATGCTTCCCCCTTTTGCACCTTGGACACAATCCCGGTGATCGAAGGCCAGTGGAAGGGCCACCGTGAGGAGGTCCAGTAAAATTGACATTTTTGGGACACTCACGTCTGATATGACCGGGTTGACCACAATGGAAGCATGTTCTGGCGGCAGGATTGCCCCCTTTTGCAATCCGAAGGACAGCAGCTGCAAGACCTGCATTAGTTAAAGGCCCTCCAATCTCTCTACACACTTTCATCCATACTTCTATGCCTTTGTTCTTATAAGGAGCGATTGCTGCTTTACATTCCTTGGTGCATTGCTCAAAGACCAATTGCTTAACAAGGGGCATGGCTCTATCAGGATCCCCAAAAATCTTTCCAGCAGCATCCACCATCCTTGCTACGAAATCTGAAAAGGGTTCTGTAGGGCCTTGTAAAATCTTGGTCAAATTACCAGACACTTCTCCTCTATTTGGAAGTGACTTCCATGCCCGAATGCAAATGTTATTAATTTGATCATATACCTCAGGAGGGAATCCTGTCTGTTGATTAGCAAATCTACCTTGCCCCAAAAGCATGTCCTTATCCCAATGAGGATGTCCTGCTGCATGGTTTTGGGCGGCCTGCTCTATTGCGCCCTCTAGCATAAATGCTCTCCAGTCCAAATACTTGCCCGGAGAAACACAAGCCCGAACAAGGCTAGCCCAATCAGAGGGAGTCATACAGAATCTAGACAGACTCTCCACCTGAGTTAATGTGAAGGCGGCATCCACCCCATAAGTGCGTACAGACTCTGCCAGGGTCTTCACAATTTTGAAATCTAAAGGCTCCGAAAATCTTCCCCTATTCTCATCCTGAAAAACTGGATAAGCAAGACCCATCTCAGCGTTAACAGCCTTCCATGTTTGAGCATGGAAAGCCCTCCCCGAAACACCCCCACCATACGGCGGTGGGTCCGGAGGATCACATTTCTTGAGCCCCGGTCTATCTTCGTTCCCTTCTCCAGCAGCTAAACTCCCTAGCTGGCGAGACAGCCTCCCAAGCTCCTCCTCCTCATCCTCCTCTTCTTCTGACCCGCTTCCACATGGGGGTGTGCGCAGCGCACTGAGATCTGGATACAAGCGTTTCCTCCCCTGCTTCTCGCTCCGCACACTCCCATCCTCCTGAGATATCTCACTGCCTGCTGTCTCCGATTTCTCCTCATGTAACTTTTCTAAAACCTCCTGTCCTTTAGCAAGTGCGTCATGACATCTGCCATCTGTGAGGCAACTACGGACTATCTTCCAAAGGGGAATCACCCCACCCTCCAATATGCCCTGCTCACAAGCAAAGTCAAGATCCTTGCCCAATTTATCCCAACAAGGCATAGTAAGGCTGCCCGAATATGCAAACCACGGTGCAGCAACATCTACTTTCTGCAAAAATCTCTGTAAGATACTATGTTTCACTTTCAGGCCTTTGGAACGTAACAGGCCGTCTAGTGCCAGAAGAAGCGGGCTTGAAGATGTGACACCCATGACACAGCAACAGAACAGATACAGAGGACAAAACGAAAGTACACAGAAACAAAAGAAAAGTACACAGTGCAGCTGCAATAAAATATGAGGCTCTCTCTGTCTTTGTAGAGGAGCTGACTCCGCTTTGATTGCGGGTCCCACTAACCGGGACTATCAGGTCCCGCCCACCGGGACTGTCGTGTCCCACCCACGGGGACTGTCGGGTCCCACCCACGGGGACTGTGGGGTCCCACTTACCGGGACTGTTCAGTGCACCACCTCTGACGACTTGCAAGTTTTGATTTTCCCGGGTCTCGGCACCACTTGTCGCGACCCCCTTGCCCGCAAGGAAGACGCAACACCGGGAATCTTCTTACAGCTGTTTATTCAAGCTCTCGAGAGTTCTTCTAATCTCCCAGAAGTCCCTCCCAGCCTTAATAAAGTATCCAAACACCCAATGCGAAGCTGCCACGTGGAGCTTTCTCGTAGGGTGTCAAAGAACCATGTGCCAACTCTCCCAAAGAAGGAGTTGTTTATCACAGACCACCACAAGGCCAGCGCCATCTTGTAATGGCGACCACAGTCCGCAGAAGCGGCTCGCCACAAATAAGTATAATAATTGAATGAATACAGGATGTCTCTTTTACTGTGAATGAAAAAAAAGTCATTAAAATAAGTATAGAATTAACACATAAAGAGAAGTATGAGAGGATTTGGAAGAAAAATAAATGGCTGTTTATTTGATTGTTCTCTGAAGTCTCACAGTTCTTGAAAATTCATTCTAAGACTTTGAAAACAAATTTATGCTATTTATGTTTTTCTCCCTTTTCTTATTTGAAGCATCTTTAAAAAGTGTTGACATAGTATAAACTAAAGTTCTTGGAACACGCTGTCTCCTTACAATATTTATGACTTAGCAACAGTTGTTTGTTCAAATGTTCTCACCCCCACCATGATTTCTGTAGTGAAGACAAGTGCAAATAAAGAGCACCTGCTTATTCTATCAGTAAAAACAACAACAACCAAATTCTAAGAAAACTCTTGATAGTCAGGCATTTGAGTCTGTTTTTTAAACTCAAAATTCTATAAGAGTCCAGGACCTATAGTGATTTCATGGTATTTGGCATAGCCACTGGCCTCTAATTCTCAATCAATCTGCTAATAGGACATAGTTTTTAGATTTTTTAGAGTATTAAAAGAGTCTTTAAGTGGACTCAGTTTTTTTATTAATAGGATTAATAATGTAGTGTAATTGTGAGAATAAAATGACTAGCTATCATTAAAACTTTAAAAAAGTGCATTGTGGCATTTTAGCATGAAGTATATAAATGTACATTCTTATATCCTTTATTTTTACTTTATTTATTGATCTCATTTATTTATTATTTTATTGTACTTCCTTATTCTTTAGCAGAACTATGTGACTGTTTTTTCAGTGTTTGGACCCTGTGGTTGTCCTTCTCTGATGTGGTCTTCTCCTTCCACTTGCTGGAATTCCACATTCTCAGAGTCTCAGTCACATTCCAGGTGAGGTAATCCTTCTATGGAATCATCTTGCTCATCTCTTTCAATAGAATCTCCATAGCTGACCCCAACAACTCACTCTCTTCTATTTGTCTACTGGACATATGCAGAAACTTCTGTTGCCACGGGGGATCCAAGATATAGTGGGCAGCTTTTATGAACCTCTTTGTTTGTATTCATCAAGCATTATATAAAATATTATGAGTATGAATCAGATGCCAATTCGCTGTATGAGGAGTTCATAGACTGGTAGGGAAGAAAAAGACAAAACAAAAGGGTCATTCAGTGTGATAGGTCTCTAGGTACAATTGGGACACAAAGAATCATTAGAATCATTTTAGTCATTAAAATTCAAAGAGAAAAGTTTTACTCTGAAATGAGAAGATTTTTTAGTAAATGCATAATCAAGGTATATCATTATAATTATTGGAACATGGTTATCTCTGCAATTCTGATAGCTTTGTCCTCAACAGACAATACATCATAATCAAATCCTGATTCCAATGACCACAATCAGCTAATCAGGGCAGAATCTCTAATGTTGTTGGATATACATAGAATTAAGGCAGGTGCTAAGAAAAAAAAACAAGAGGTTTCTAATTCTACTATTAGAAAATGTACCTGGACAGTGAAAAGCCAACTTAGTAAAATATGTCAGAATTGTCAAGGAATTAATCTTTAAAGATGAACTCTTGAATTCTATATAAATTTCATCAGGGTCCAAAGAAGTGAATTGTGAATGAACGGTGATAGCAATATCCTTAAATTCTCACCTAACCTGAAATTGAGAACAATAGACTTCAAGGGATTGGATCAAACAGAAATATCAGTCAGGATCTCAGTTGGTAATGATTGAATCCTTAAAGGGTTTAATGGAGGAAATTTGGGATAAAGGGACTATTTATTTTTTCACAGAGGTGTGAGTGAAGCAGTAAAAGACAGTAAAGCAAAAAGGAACTAACAGCAGCAAATCATGAATATCTCCAAGCATAAAGAGAAGGTGAATTTGAGTATTGCTGAATAATGGTTCTAGACTACGGGGTGGGGACAGCAATGAAGCATCTCTATAGAGCCTCATACCCTGCTAAGTTAGCATGCTTTTGTGTCCTCTGCCTGACTGCCCACAGGGTTATTCTCCCTTTCGAGAATAGCTATTATGTATTGAACTTTATGCCTCCAAAATTCAAATGTTGAAGTCCTACCTGTCTGTACTTCAGAATATGGTCATATTGGAAACAGAATTTTTATAGAGATAATAAAGTTACAGTGAGATATTTGAGTTCAAATCTAGTATAACTGAATGTCATATGCAAAGGAAAAATTCAGAAATAAAGGTTTATACAGAGGAAGACAATTTGAAAAAAAAATAGAGAAAAGATAGCCATCTACATCTACAAACCAAGGAGAGAGTTCTGAAAGAAATCCTTACCTCACAGCTCTCAGAAGGAATCAACCGTGACCACAATCTTGATTTTAAACTTAGAGACCTCAAAGCCATAATACAATTTCTATCATTCAAGTCATCAAACTTGTGGATCCCATGGCAGACCTAGAAAACAAACAGGAGAGCTAATATCTGAGCTCTCATAAAGCTCAGCACTGGATTCACTTCCTCAGAAAGAGCCCCCTCTTCAGATCCTGGGTGAAAGAGGTCAACGTGTGCAGCAGATGGCACTGCCACAAATGAGGATGGAACTCAGTTAATAAATGGAAATCACTCACCAGATCCATGACCTTGGGCAGCCCTCACCCTTCATGAGAATTCCTCATTTATAAAGAGGATAATGATGATTAATTCCAATTATCTGTTGTGAGAATTAAGTAAGATATAAATATAAGATTATAAGTTTAGACCCCACTGACATTTTTATCAGCCATTTCAAGGGTCACAGCCTTCTAATATTTTTAGGGACAAAAGGCAGTTCACTAAGTTGCTTTTCAACATGTGGTAGTGATAGGTGCTCCTGCTGTCTTCCTGCAGCCTTCCCTGCTTGTCACCATTAAGGGCTCTTGCACATGGGGGCTTAAACACAGTGCTGTTTCCTTCACTATGTTTAATGAGGTAGAAATATAGGGAAGGTAAATTCTCATTACTATTCTACCCTTTTGTTCTCCACACTACTATACATGAGTCTATCTCAATGAATCCAAATGACCAAAGGCAATTATAAACCCAGGAGGTAAAAATATTAAGACTTCACACTCAAAGTTTATTTCCTACAGTTGAAAAAGAAACCAGGAAGTTAAATTCTTCAAAAGAACCCATCATTGCTTACCTCAGTTTCTCATTTTGCTTCTGTTTCTTTAAGTCTCTTAAAAGTACTTTTTCTTCTTTTTAATTCCCTGTTGAGCAAATGCATCTCCTACCACATGAACTGGTTTCACCCTATTCTCTCTACATTTATTCAAGCTTCTAAGTGTCAAATAGCATCCTGGGAGGAGAGGGTCAGGGCAGAGTCTTTGAGGAATCTTGGCTGTCCAAGTCCACCAAGAAATAAAATTTTGATGCTTTGAGATTCATCAGAATGAGCTGAAAATAAGTCCCCCAATTCTTCCACCTGGGTAACTAAGGAATATCCACCATCCCTGTCTCTGGCTTAAATGCTTCTCTGGTTGAAATTTTACTTTGTTTTTGCTTTTTTCCTAAATACCACTATCTCAGTTATCCTTCTCGTCTCTGAGTGTTTACATTTCTTCTTCAGACTAGACTTTTATGTTTCTTAGTTTTCAAGGACAAGTGTTTATGAGCTTTCATCTTATTTAACATGATTTTCCTAGGATTAGTGTTCCTTTGTTTTACGTTTATCACTAGGTTTATCATGTTTATTTCCTCCTGTATTTTTCTCCTGCACCCCAATCCTAAGAACCCAGTTGGGTTTTCCTTGATTAAGCCTCAAGTTCAAATTTGAGCTATTGTTCAGAGACTGTGTGAAAACATCTTCACTGCCATTTTATCTTAAACAAAAATGTCTAGATTGTTGTTTAAACACATAATTTACTAGATTATATTGAGCCTGGGTCTTTCAATTTTTGCTTATCAAAATGCTGAGACCTATCACATTTTTTATTTTTCTAATTCTTCAATGTCATTTTAATTAATTCCTTAATCAAATTCTGAAATCCCAGCTAAAATTAAAATGTGTACTTAAATATGATATTACCATTATATTTAAATGGTGTAGATAGCAGTTAGAAATCCAGGAAATACACAGACAGACACACACACACACACACACACACACAATATATATATATATATATATATATATATATATATATATATATATATATATATATATATCTCCAGGTGTGATGAATCCACCTGTAATCCCAGCCACTTGGGAGGCTGAGTTAGGAAGATTGCAAGTTCTAGGCCAGCCTCGGCAACTTAGCAAGACCCTATCTCAAAATAAAAAAAAATATAAAGGGCTGATCATGTGACTCAGTGGTTAAGCTCCCCTGGGTACAATCCCTGCTACCAAAAAACAAACAAACAAAAATCCTGTATAATATAATAAAAACAAGAATTAACAGATTTTTTTGCAAGTAAACTGCAATTTTGATTAAATAAACATTAAGTATAACAATTCAAAAATTCTAAATCAATCAATAATTTTTACATAAGAGAATTCAGGATAATAAATTGAACCATGGATTCAGTGAGGTAACTTCTCCCTAATTCTGATCTCTTCAGTTAAAAAATATTTAGTTTTCTTTCTGAAAAATTTCATTGTCTGAAAACTTATTAAAAAATTGAAAAAAATAACCGTTTGATCAGAAATGATTTCTCTTAAAGCTACATTTAGCATAAATTTCATTGTAAATTTTATAACTTCTTACAGTCTGAAAGTTATCATTTTTCACCTAAGCTTATGCAATAATGTTACCTCAGCCCCTCTTCCAAATTTTCACCAAGACTATTCAATGAATTATGTTTATTTTCCCCTAAAATAACCACTTAGTAAAGGATTTTTAAAATATGTCAAGCTAGGAGAAATGAAGTTTCCTTAGGTTTCTTTGGCATTTGATCTTATCCCCTCTTCCAACTCCTCACCGCTTTATAAATTAAGACAAAGATTTCTGCATGCTCTCTTGACAAAATTTAGAACAGGAAATTTCTACAGTATTTTAGTCTAAATGACAAATCATTGGAAAAGTTATTCTCTTCTCCAAACACTCAGAACAGATCACGCATGTCTAGTGGTGGCTAGCAGCCCCTTGCCATGGAAACAGGTCTCTGACTAGTTGCACCTGTGAATCACACAGTGCATAGTGGCAGTAACAAAATCCTGATTCTGCAACACATCTTAGCCCATTAACTGTGCAGCAGGTGTTCCACACATATTGATCACTTCTTGTTTCATCTCTTTCACTTGAAATAGGAAAGGAAAATGTCTAGTTAAATACAGTCACTTGGCCATATATGTAACTTCTCTTCCTTCCCAAACTCCAGTAAAGCAAATATAGGAATGTAAAAAGATAGATTTACCCACAAGATAAGTTAATGGTATTTTAAAATTATTTTGCAAGTAAGAGAGCATATACTAGAGTGGTAACAATATTAGTGTAAAAGTAAAAGAAATAAATCTTACAACCTGCATACCCACAGAGAATAGCAATGTTACTGGTTTAATATTAAGATACAAATTGAATAATAAAGAATATTTCTCAGGAGCAAAGAACCTAAGGTTAAAAGTTGAAAAAGACCGTCAAAAGTTCAACAAATTAGTGAAAATAAAAACACACACCAAGATATTGTACTGAAATTTAAAACAATAAAAATATTTTTAATTTTTTCTAAGAGAACAAGGAAGAAAAGAAGAAGTCATCAGATGGCATCAGTTTTTATCATCAATACTAGATGTAAAAAGATAATAGAGTAAAATTCATACTTAAGAAAAAAAATATTTTGACCTAGGAAAACATACCCACCAATCATAAACTTACTAATAAAAGGAAAACATTTCTCCATTCATCTGTTGTAGGGCACCTAGATTAGTTCCATAGTTTGGCTATTGTAAATTGAGCTGCTATAAACATTGATGTGGCTGCTTCACTACAGTATGCTGATTTTAAGTTCTTTGGGTATAAACGGAAGAGTGGGATAACTGGGTCAAATGATGGTTCCATTCCAAGTTTTCTGAGGTATCTCCATATTCCTTTCCAAAGTGGTTGCACCAATTTGTAGTCCCATCAGCAATATATGAGTGTATCTTTTTCCCCACATCCTAACCAACATTTATTGTTACTTGTATTCTTGATAATTGCCATTCTGACTAGGGTGAAATATAGTTCTGATTTACATTTCTCTAATTGCTGGAGATGTTAGACATTTTTTCATACATTTTTTTGACCATTTGTATTTCTTCTACTGTGAAGTGCCTGTTCAGTTCCTTTGCTCATTTATTGATTGCGTTATTTTTTTTTTTCTTTTTGGTGTTAAGTTTTTGAGTTCTTTGTATATCCTGGAGATTAATGCTCTATCTGAGGTGCAGGTGATAAAGATTTTCTCCCATTCCATAAGTTCTCTGTTCACATTCTTGATTGTTTCCTTTGTTGTGAAGAAGTTTTTGAGTTTGATGCTATCCCAATTATTGATTGTTGATTTTACTTCTTGTGCTTTAGAAGTCTTACTGAGGAAGTCAGTTCCTAAGCCATCATGGTAGAGTTGGGCCTATTTTTTCTTCTAGTAGGTGCAGAGTCTCTAGTCTAATGCCTAGATTCTTGATCTACTTTGAGTTAATTTTTGTGCATGGTGAGAGATTGAGGTTCAATTTCAATCCATACTACATATGGATTTCCAGTTGTTGAAGAGGCTATCCTTTCTCCAATGGATGTTTATGGCACCTTTGTAACTGTATTTATGTGGGTGTGACTCTGTGTCTTCTATTTTCTCCCATTTGTCTTCATGTCTATTTTGGTGCCAATACCATTATGTTTTTGTTACTGTAGCTCTGTAGTATAATTTAAGGTCTTGTATTGTGAGGCCTTCTGCATCACTTTTCTTGCTGAAGATTTCTTTGGCCTATTTTCCAAATGAATTTCATGATATGACTGTTTTTCTATTTCTACAAAGAACATCATTGGAATTTTGATAGTAATTGCCTTAAATCTGTATGGACGTTTTGATAGTATGACTATTTTGACAATATTAATTCTACCTGTCCAAGAATATGGGAGAACTTTCCATCTTCTATGGTCTTCTTCAATTTCTTTCTTTAGGGGCTGGGTATATAGCTCAGTTGGTAGAGTGCCTGCCTCACATGCACAAGGCCCTGGGTTCAATCCTCCATTGCAAAAAAAAAAAAAAAAATCTTTCTGTAGTTTTCTATATACACAATGGAATATTAAAAACAATTATTTGCTGAGGAACCTTTATTTACGTATATGCAGTGCTAAGAATCAAACCCAGAGGCTCATACATGCTAGACAAGCATGATATCTCTGAGCTACAACCTCAGCCCCACAATGAAATATTGCTCATCCATAAAAAAGAATGAAATTACAGCATTTGCAGTAAATGGATGGAACTGGCAAAATCATGCTAAGTGAAATAAGTCAGCCCCAAAACCCATAGGCAGAATATTCTCTTATATAGTGGATGCTAACCCACAACAAGAGAGGAGAAGATTAGAAGTTCACTGGAATAGACAAAGGGAAATGAAGGGAAGAGTGGTTTTGGGAATAAAAAAGACAGTAGAATGAATTGGACATACCTATCCTATCCTTATGTATGAATACACAACCAATGTAACTCCACATCATGTACAACCACAATAATGGGATCCTAATTGGAACAAGTTACACTTATTCTGTGTATGTATAATATTTCAAAATGCATTCTACTGTCATGTATATCTAGAAAGAGCAAATAAATTTTTAAAAAGTAAAAACTTTCAAAACTGCATTATCTTTGAAAACTTATTTCTTATATACTCTTTAATGTAAACACTTATTAATTCATTCATTTAAAATATATAATTAACTCTCTATTTTTATGACCATATGCACTTTTAATTATAATAGCTTTATAACATATTTTGAAACCAAGTAATGTGATGCCTCCAGTTCAGTACTTTTTGCTCACTATTGCTTTGGCTACCAGGATCTTGAAGTATAGAAAATGCTACAGATTTTTATGTTTTCTTTTTAATTCGGCAACATTACTGTATTTTTTAAAAATCAACTCTAACATTTTCCTGATGGAATCTTCAGGATTTTTTTATGTATAGACACATTAATCAAAGGTACATGACAGAACAACCAGAAATAAATCCTCATATACAGTCAACTGATTTTTGAGGAAGTTGTCAAGAACATACATTGGGAAAGAACAATCTTTTCAACAAATAGTCCTGGAAAATGAATGTCCAAGTGCAGAAGAATGAAATCAACTCCTCATCTCTCCCCAGACATAATATCAACTCAAAATGGCTTAAATATAAAACCTGAAACTCTAAAACTACTGGAAGAAAACATAGAGGAATCTCCTTGACATTGGTTTGAGCAATTAGTTCTTGAGTATGAGCCCCAAAGCACATACAACAAAAGCAATCATAGACAAATGGGATTATATCAAATTAAACACTTCTGCATGACAAAAGAAACCGAGTACAAAGATCATTTGTAGAACAGGAGAAAATATTTGCACACTACACATTTGATAAATGACTAAACATAAAATATTCTAAAAGAAAGTGAAACAAGTTGATAGTAAGAAAAACAAACTTACTAAAAAATGAGTATAGGACTTAAATGAACATTTCCCAAAAGGAGACAGAGAAATGGTCAACAGTTATGTGAAAAAAAAATGTTCAACATCATTAATCATTAGAGAAGTGTGAGTTAAGACCACAGTGAGATATCACCTCATACCTGTTAGAATGACTACCACAAAAAAAAAATCAAAAGATAAGTGTTGGAGAGGATAGGAGAAATGGGAGCCCTTGCACACTGTTGTTGGCAATTAAGTTTGTACAGCCATTAGAGAAAATTGTTCAAAAAATGTAAAAATAGAACTACAATATGACCCAGCAATCCTAGTACTGAATATAGACCTTAAATACATGAAATATACTTGGACACATATGTCAAAGATATCTATACTTCTATATACAGTGAGGCATTATTGTCAACTATCAAGAAATCAACATAAATATGCATCTGTGGGGTGAAGAGATAAATAAAATGAAATTATATATATAGATAGATAGATGTAAATATAGATATATGTATGTGTGGATAGATAGATGAGAGATACATAGGTAGAATGAAATAATATTCAGCATTAAAAAGAAAAAACAATTCTGTATTTGGAACGATGTTAATAAACCTGGAGGGCATTTTGTGAAGTGAGACAATCCAAGCACAGAAAGATAAATTCTGCATGATCTCACTTATATGTCGACTCTTTAAATGGTAAACTCATTGAAGTATAGAATAGAATGGTGATTATCTAGGTTGGAGGGGATCTAAGCAAAGGGGAGAATAAGGTCAAGGTTACCAAATTTTACTTGAGTAATAAGTTTTAGTAACCACAGTGTGATTAACATTGTTAATAATAATGCTTTTTACATACATTATATCTCAAAGTTGATAACAGAGTAGATTTTAAATTGTCTCTCTATCAAAAAACGATAAAGAGGTAAAAGGATGGACATGCTAATTAGTTTGATTTAATCATTTTACAATGATTATATATATCAAAACATTGCATGGTATTCCATAAATATACATAATTACTGTTATATTATTGAATTATTTAGTTGGTATCTACTTAAGTACACTTCTGTGTGCTGGACATAAAGCATGGGAAAAATGTTCTTGCTTCATGATGCTTAGCTAGAGGTACTAGAGGATCTGCTTCAACAAATGAAGGAGTAAACATGAAAGGAGACACAGGATTCAAAACCACAAGTCTAACAGAAACACTGAAGAGAATCTCTGGAATTTAGCTGCAAATAGGTCCAGAAAAAAAAAAAAAAGTCCAGATTGGAGCAGGAGGCTGGAGGGCGGTGGGAAATATTTCATTAGAAACAGAGTTGAAACGAGTGCATCTGAAATGTTTGAGCATCTGGAGGAACTATTGCTAGCAATTTGACAGATCTCGAAGCATTTGGGAGGCAACTGCCAATTGGAATGTTAAAAGAAAAACTAAACAAATCAAAAAACCATCTCTTCAAACTTTTAGACAAAAAGAGAGAGATGTACATTCTTAACTGCATAGTGAATGATATTTACATAACGAGGAATAATAGGAGCACCAACAGTTGATTTAACTTAAATTTGTACAACAGGAAAGTCACCATTACCAGAGGCTTTGATAAGAGTCTTAGGGAACCAGCAGAGAAGAATCGGACTGGAGTGAACTTGTGAACCAATAGGAGAAGAATTGGAGACACAAATGCAGGTGATACTTGCTGAGAGTTTCAGCAAATTTTCAACTCACCATCACTAATGATATTTCATTTATACAATTGATGCTTCAAAAAAGCACACTTAAAATGTAAATTTATATGGAAAATATATTTATAAATATATATATATAATATATATAAGAATATATTTTATATATATATATATATATATATATATATATATATATTCTTTAAAAGTTATACTAGTTAAGAACTCTTTTACTCATACTCCTCTTCCCTGGCCAAACTTTGTATCTCAATTTTAAGGATTAAGATGAAGGGTTTATAACCACTCAGTGAAAAGAAAGATATTAATCTATGCTTACCTATTCATAGACATTATAAAATCATCTTTTCTTGTCCAGACCAAACATATTAGCCAAGTATCTCCAGTCTGCTGAGACTAATACCAAATAACATCTCTGAGAAAGAATGAGGTGCTTGACTGGTCACTTCGCTGAGATTAAACCGAATGAGGAAAGTAGAATTGTAGATGACAGGCATTCCACTTCAAATTGATGTTGAGTGCCCATAATAATACACAATCTTGGAGATTCCTTTGTTGTTCAATTAACCATTGCATCAGCATTTTTTAAATACATTTTTTTCTTTAAATAACCATGAAAGTTAGTCCTTGTTTCATGACTGCCTAGCAACCAGCAGCAATCTTGTTACTCCCTGAACTAATGAGAAAGTAACTGCACAACCTGATATGAAAAGCCTTTGTATGTGTCCATGGCAGATGGAACATCATTCTGCTGAGATAACCCAAGGGCCATTCTGAGTGTTGTTCCCACAATTCCCCATACCCTCAGGATCTCTTATTCTCCTATTTGCCTCACAAACACACCCTTATCTAAGTTCTGGACAGTCTTTTGCTCAGATAAATATTGTCCCTCTTGCTTTAAGTCACTAGAAGAATTGAAGCCATGCCCCCGAAATTCATGTAGCTGGCTAAGAGTCATATTTCCACAACCTCTATTACTTGGGGAGTTAGGTTCTGTAGGTATTGAACCCAGTTTTCTGGTCCTCACACTATATCTGCTCCATAGCTGCCTCTTCCTACATCCTGCTTACTCAATTAGTCCAAATCCTGGGTACTAGTATGTGGATTATATTTGGATGGAATCTTCAGGAACATTATGCCCTTAGTCTTGTCAATTCTATACTTCAACATTATTCTTTATGGGCCACAGACCAGTCTAGTCTCTGCCTTCCATGGTTTGCATTTCGGTTTATGTAATCCTTTCTCTCCCCTAAATCAAATCCTATATTGCATTGAGCCTACTGCACAGCTAAGGCATACATCCTAAATCTTCAAAAAGGAAATAAAGTTTTTTAAAATTAATTTTAACATATATCTGTTCGCAATCATTCTGGAGTTCAGATTTGATCATCTGTTGCAACTTTAAAAATAGACAAAATGGCATTCCAAACCAATCAGATCTGGTGATCCTATAGATTTGTTTTTTTAAATATTGGAACCAGGGAAAAATAATGTAAAAGGGAAAACCTTGAGAATGAAATTGACCCAATTATGCTATTCACATATGAATTCTATTCACATATGAATTCTATTCACAATGAATCTACCTTTATGTATATCTATAAACCATCAATTAAAAAACAATAAATAAATAGAAGGAAGACCAGTAGGGAAGAGCAAGGGGAACATGTAGAGGGAGTAGGAAGGGAAGGTAGAACTAGTTGGGACTAAAATTGATAAAATAATATTCCATGCATGTTTGAATCCCAGTATTATGTATAACTATAATGCACTAATAAAAACATTAAAGCAACAACTAAATGTTAAAATGTTTCTTTCAATATAAAAGGAATTATTTTAATATATTTTCAGTGATCAATTTTATATGTAACTGGGATATTCTCTGTGATTATCAGAGAGATAACGTTATTCAGAATACATTAAATAAAACAAAAATATAAAAGAGAAAAATAAGGTTGAGAATCAAGCTTAAGACTCACTGCTTGTTTGTTGTTGTTGTTCTTTCAAGAGTAGTGATCCACAGAGACATTCACCATGTTTGCATTTTAATTCCATCACTTTCTACTTATAAGTGAATATAACTTCATTAATATAATTTTTCATTTATTCTTAATCCTGGTCAAAAAATGTGTTTAGGGCAGTTGTTAGGAATAAATTATGTACAAGATCAGGAAATAACAGAGTTGCAAGGCTACAAAGGAAAAGACTGAGCAAACAAAATGGTTTGCCACAAATCCATTATATAGAAAACAGACAAAAATACACAGTGTGTCAGAGGACAGTATATTACAGCACAGCAGAAAAACAGAAGCATCAAATACTAGCACTGATTTCCCTGCCCCCAACTACTGAGAAGTGAAACCCTGGATTCAGTTGTGTTTAGAGGTAGGAACCCAGATCTAAGAGCTCAGCACACATTTTATCAAGTAGTAAGAAGACCATTTCCCCTCCTCCTCCACTGGGAGCAAGCAGTACCAGAGTATTTATGTTCTAGTCACACTGAACTACTTGATATCAAACAGAACTGGTTAAATAAATGGTTCTGGATCAGAGGATGCTTAGACCTTTCAATTAAGCATGTTCAATAAGGACATGCATTGATTATGGGGACCACAGCTGACTGCATCTCCCAATGATAAGCTAATAACCCTTCACTATAATTATTTTAAACATCTCCAAAGCATATTTGTGATGCTTTTTTTATATAATAAAAGAAAAGTGTGGGTTTGATCTTTCAAGAAATTAATTTTTTCTAATTGTATATTTAAGCTTAATTGAATTTGTAAAATTCATGACCTGGAATTTGTGAAAGCTGTTAAAATTATGTTTGCAGTTGTATTTTAAAATCAGTGCATAGTTCTATTTAGAAACACTCTAGTAATATGAATAAGGGCTGAGGATATAGTCAGAAGGTTTGGTTTCAAGTCCTAGATCTATCATTTACCTGTGGTGCAATCTAGGAAATTACCTCTTCAGTCTCTCTGTACTTCCATTACTACCTGCTAGTTTGGAAATTGATAGTCTTCAATGCCCACGTGTCAAAGGCTTTGTCCCCAGCCTCTGCAACTATTGGAAAGTGGCTGAAACTTAAGGAGGTGGCACCTAATGGAAGGAAGTCAGGCCATTGAGGGACTCCTCCTGATTCTCTTTTTGCTTGCCAGTCACCAAAAGATAACCTTGCCTTCTTTTCCCTGTGTTTCCACCATGTTGCACTGTGCCATCATAGGCCCAAGGCAACGGGGACAAGAGACTAGGTATTGTTCTTGCTGTTGTTAGGGCAAGGATGTGAATGGTGCTATGGTAACACAGGAACAAGACCTTACATTCTTGATCCAGTGTAGAATTCCAGTACCTACTCAATGAACATCCATTCAACTTAAAGGCACCATCCAGATTTAGAGGAGGTGAGGTAATAACAACTATAGAAGCAGAGCATATTGAGTTTTAAGCATATCATCACAAAGTGTTACCCCCACTTAATATGAGCAAAATGATGAACTGAAAGATTGAGAGCTGAGCTCAATGTCATAAATCAGGATTTAACCCTAATTTTTTTAGATTCACAGTACGTCCCTTATCTGACTGTCTGTATATAACATACCCTTACTAGTTTTATTGTTATTATTTTATTATTAATGTAAAAGTTAACTCTTTCTAAAAATAATAAAACTGATAATACTGTAATGAAAAAATTCAGCACCAAGTTCAAGTCCCAAAAGCTATACTGTAATTGGTACCCCGAAAATATTGTGACTTCAGAGTCATTCATTGGTACTTAGCCACTTCATTTCACAAATTTAAAAAAAAATCAGGTTATACACTAAACTAGGCTCTAAGAAAAAAAATATGAATAAGAAATGATAATTGCCTTCAAGGAATTTTTGTTCTTCCATCACTAATGAAAGAATCTTGTTAAATGTAAATGGCCCTTTCAGCTATCTCTAAATTATTAATTTAGTGTATTTGATAAAAAAAAGATAGACTTCTACTTTCTGATTAGATTTTCAACCTTTCCTTTTCAACTGATCTTACATCTTCCACATCAAGGCAGCAAAATATTAAGGGGAAAACAAATGCTATACATCCCTGTACTCAAAGACCATAAAGTGTGGCCATCCAACTCACTTTCCAATTCAAATCCAATCAGTAAAGTAAACATACTCTCAGAGGACACTCCATTCTCTTCTTTTTTATTTTTCTATTTTTACTTTTTGTGATGCTAGGGATTGAACCCAGGGCCTTGTGCATGCAAGGCAAGCACTCTACCAACTGAACTATATGTATCCCCAACTCCTGACTTCATTCTCTTCTACCTCTAATTAATCCTCTCTTCCACAGCAATTTCCTTTTCTGTGTTGATATTAAGTCAACTTACATTGAACAAATGTGTTGAATTTTTAGTACTAAAATTTTAGCACATGTCTAAAACATATTAAATAGATGACAAAATTTTGTTTTAAAATAGCCAAAACTTTTTCATTAATTTTTTAAAAACATGTATCTTCATGCAAGTACTATAAATAATTTCATGGAAAACAAAGATTGCTTCATAAAAAACTACACTGTGGTTTATATTTTAATAATTTTACATTAGAATTACTCAGTTCTAGGACAGGGCATATTATATATAAAAATATGACTCAGCATAATATTTTTGGTGCCCAACATCGTGTCTTGGAGTTGAAGAAACTCTAAATCATTTATATGGATTTATTAAGTCCTCCTAACAACTTAGTAATTCTTAATACTTCAATTTGAAAAATCAGAGACAAAAACCCAAAGAAGTTAAACTACTTTGTCAAGCTTGCTATTGACAGACCAGACTCCTAAATCCATGGTTTTGGGATCACAGCTATGACCATGATGGTGTTCCATAGAAATTTGGCATTTCCCCACTTCTTGATAAGTGTCAGGCTCTAAAATGCACATCCATTCAACTTAAAGGCACCATCCAGATTTGGAGAAGGTGAAGTAATAAATTAATTCACCAAAAGTATATCAAGGGAATTTCACCTGAAAAATTCCTTATCAATAGCAAAATAAAAATAAAAATCACTGATTCCTTCGATTGCACAATTTTAACAGAGAGCTTATTCCAATATAAATTCAGTTTATTTTATTTTATTTTTTATACCAGGGATTGAACCCAGTTGCTTTTTTTATATTTTATGTAGAGACAAGTTTTCACTAAGATGCTTAGGGCACTACCAAGTTGCTGAGACTGGCTTTGAACTCAAAATCAGTCATCTAATCCACTAGGATTACAGGTGAGTTTGTCGTTAAAGATAAAGGTAAATCAAGTCATTTTTGTCAATTTTTAAAAAAATTACTTCAGTTTATTTTGAGTTTTCAGATGTAGTCTTGTGGGGTGGGGGGAAGTAATGCCTCTTCCAAAATCCATGCCCAGCCTGATCAAGAACTGGCTGTTTCTAAACTTGATTTTTTAATCCATTTTTAAATTTGTTGATAGACTCCAGGAGCATGACTGAACCTTTGATGTTCTCAGTAAGTCCTCATTATCTCTTAGTTCTGCTATTACTTCCCTGGTCCATTTCCACACATGCCCTGACAGATCTCAGAGCATCATCCCTAAGCTGCTTCATTACTGCAGGAGAGACAATGTTTTCAGTGCTTGTGGCTAGGTGTTCAGAAATATAGAAATGCTTCCCATCATGTATATGCATAACCTTTAAGAGAAAATATACGTTTGTAAGTATGTGAGTTGAAGCTGCTAAGTAGTAGCTGTATGAATATTTCATGTTTCTTCCTGGCTGTTGCTTCTGTAGCCTGTTTCTAAAGTGATAGAGAAAGAGAGAGAATGCAAAAGAGGCCTGTTTCCATAGGAACAAATGTAGCAATGGAAAAAAAAAAACCTGTTAGGCTAGAGTACTGCTTCCAGGTAAGCTGAACCATCACTCCAGAATTAAGAGCAGCACATTCAGTCCCTATGTAGTACTTACAAGTTTAATTATATATAAATATGGATTAACTAACCTATAAAAATGAAAATATTTTAAATCATAAAATTAATTGTAATATTTACTTGGATTAGTACAATTTGAATTTGAGGGAAAGAAGGCTAGCTTAAAATATAAATACTCCAAGAGAAAACTAGGACAATACAGAATAGATACTTTTACTTAGTCATTAACTCTACAGTATTCCTAATTGTAAAACAGTATTCTTTAGTCTATCAACTAAATTGTTATTTAGTTGATAGACTAAAGAACCAAAAAATAGTAAGATAAAATAATGAATAACTTAAAACTTCTAAATTTAAAAGTCAAATTAGTATGAAATAATTCAATTTGTAAAAAGTTTGTAACTTAGAAATAACTTCTCATAAACAATAAAGGAAAACTAGATTAATCTGTACTATATCTTAAAAACTCAAAAAATTCATGGTAGAAAAATTAATAATTTTCACGGAAACTCAAAAACTATTACAGGATTTGAAAGGGAGTTTAAGTACTAAAATTGAATCAATAACTTTTGGAAACCTCAGAATTATCTTTGAATTCTTTCTTCTATGTCTGCATGTCCACCTCTGTGTCCACTCACTTCTCATCTCTCCCCAGGCCCTCCCTCCAGCACTCTTCTCCCCAGGGTACCTAAGTCCTCACACTGCAGGCTTACAATGCTCCAAAGTAGATTCGCTTTTTTTGTTGTTTGGTAACCAGATATAAAAACATAACAGAAAATGTACATAGTTATGGGATACCATATGATGTTTTGATATGTATATACATACGTTATAAGATTTAAATGAGGGTCAACACATCTATATCCTCAAACATTTGGCATTTCTTGGTGATAAAAACATTCAAAATCCTTTCTTCTAGCTTTTTGAAATAAGCAGTACATTATCTTGATATATAGTCACCCAGTTGCACAATAGCACACCAGAACTTCTTGCTCCTATCTAGCTGCAACTTAAAACCCATTGATCACCTTTCCTCACCTCTCCCTCCCACCTGCTCACCCAAGTCTCTGGTAAGCACTGTTACATTCTCAACTTTTTGAGAATTTTTCAAACAAGATTTCAAAAGCACAGGAAGCAAAAATAGACAAATGGGGTCTCATCAAAGTCAAAAGCTGCCCAGCTTAAAAGAAACAAACAACAGAGGGAAGAGAGCCTACAGAATGGCAGAAAGTATTTGCAAACTACACATCAAAGGGTTAATATCCAGATTATATAAGGAACTTAAAACCCAATAGCAAAACAAAAACCCTATTTTAAGAACAGCAATAGACCTAAATACACTTTTCTCTAAAGAAGACATACCAGCAAGTATATGAAAAAATACCTGCCGTTTGCACTTCCTTGCCCATATTCCCAATCCTAATGGGCAGGTTTCTCTGTTTGTTAGAAGGGTCTGATTAGTATGTAATGAAAATGATTGATAGGAAAGTCAATGTGTTATACTTCTCAGGGTAATTCACATTTAAAACAGAGATTTATGATGAAAAAAATAATTTGCTAGTTCAAATCCTTTCGAAATGGGAAAACAAGTTTTTATTAAGTAAGTAAACAAATCAATGTTCAAAAAAAGAATGAATCTATGATGTTAGAATTTTAGCAACAACACAACCCCAATAGTCTATTAATTTGCATAATTCGGGCAATTAACTCCTCCACATGCAACCATCAGTGCTGAAACCAAATGTTGGAAACAGAAACCACCTGATTTATTTTCACCAGCTCTGCCACAAGGCTGAATTTGCAGCACTCAGTACCTTTAAAACGGAGATAAACATGGGACTTAAAATAAGAAGCTGCTTAAGAATCAGCATGAACCACCAGATATCTGTTCTTATTGTCCTTTCTCAACTCTGCAGAAGACGGAAAGTTTGTCCTGAGATGGTAAGACAGTGGCTTGTTTGAAAGGATCAGAGCTTTTTCTCTGGGAATTACTCACCCTCACCACAGCTGTGGACAAGAATCCATACAAAATCTGAAAGTTAAGTGAAAGTTCATCAGACATAGAGTGCATTTTGAAAACCCAATGTCTTTCTTCATTGGGGTCCTGGAATGATGTTAAATAGGTTTAGTAATCTCAAGATCAAAAATGAAAAAAAAACTCATTTCAGGGAATTTGAGTAGCATAAGAGAAAAGATCTAAAGGCAGTGATATCAGTTCACCCAGTTTACGCAGACCAGATATCAATGCATTAAGAAGAAATCATAGCCTTAGTGCATGCACCTATTAATGGAATCTCAAAACATACAAAATAAAAATTTACAAAGCCACATTCACAGGTGGAGATTTTAACACCTTTCTCTTGGAAATATTGATAAGTAGAGAAACTGTCATTAAGAACACAAAAGTTTTAAAACACTATCACAACTTGACCTAAGTACGTTTATATATTACATGTTGAGGTCCTAGGCCCCCTCCCCATGAAAAAACACCACCGGCTTAAGATTAAGGAAGTTAAATTTAAAGGGAAAGTCAAACAGGCAAACTAGCTCTCAGTTTTATGGCGTTAACAAACATTCCAGAAAAGCAGGAATTAAACTTAGACCATTCTTCAAGGCTAAAAAATTAAGATAAAACACCAGGATATGGAAAGTTGAGATGTCATCTCAGCCTTCTGAGACTATGTAGTTAGCATAAACACCAAGAAGCCAGAACCAGACAAGATAAGTCACTAAAACTAAACCTACAGAGACAGGATAATCATCTACCATGTTCTGAAAACATTAGTCACTTTTGTAGATAATAAGGTGCAAATTCAAGTGGTAAAGATAGCCTGGTGTAATGCTTGTTGTACATTGGCATAAATAATCATCACCAGGGTATTTTTTTAAATGTCAAAATGTTAAAATGTAGACGGGATTACAGTTCTCCTTTATGAAACAATGACTATTTTTAGTATGCCCTTCACAATGAAGAGATCCATATAACTA
Source organism: Spermophilus citellus (assembly GCF_964194105.1). NCBI lineage: Eukaryota > Metazoa > Chordata > Mammalia > Rodentia > Sciuridae > Spermophilus > Spermophilus citellus. The sequence goes on along the minus strand of NC_138191.1, from coordinate 52,345,791 downwards.
ATAAACTCATGAAGAGGTCCTCAATTTGCTTACAAATTAGGAAGTTGCTCTTTAGAAATAACCATGAGATTCCCTACCCACCTACCAGAAAATGTCAAATGTTACAAGGATATGGGACAACTAGAACTCTCAAATTGTTGGTGGGAGTTTAAGTTGATATACAACCACTTCAAAGGATTGCTTGGAGTATCTGTTAGAACTGAATGTGTGCATACCCTAGGACTCAGCAACTCAAATGCTTAGTATATTCCCAATATTTATATATAGATAAAAAAACATGTGTACAAAAACATTCAGAGCAGCATCATGTTTAAGAGCCAAAATGAAAACTACAATGTCTGCAACAGAATAGGTAAATAAGTCGTTACCTTCACAAAATTAGATATGCCAAAACTTGGACAGGTGAATAGTGACTAGAAAGGGAACCAAGGGTTAGTGTAGCTTGTAGGAGATTGACAGTATTCTACTACTTGACTGTGTGCTATTTAAAGAGAAGGAGCACTTGATGAAGATTCATTGAGCTGTACCTATAGGATTTGTCATACTTCATTTGCATGTTATTTTTCAAATAAAATTCCAAATAAAAACAGAAGAAATATTTCCTTTTATTTCTAATTTGACTCATCAAAATTACCATTAAAGTACATTTTTATCATCAGGATTTCTTATGCTTAATATTGCCCACTGCTGTTTTTTTTTTTTTTCTCATTGACTTGTTCTGTTCTCTTAGTTTTCATACTCACTGTATTTTATCAAATGAATGGGAGACCTTTGACATTCCCAAAATCAGGCAATGAGATCAATATTTGATTAAGAGAATTGTTTCCTGGTTAGTAATTTACTATGTAATCCCCCTGCAGTCAAGTTAACTCTTTTTTGAATCAGGTTCTATCATTTACAGCTCCCTGAGGGAATAGCTATTTCCTTTCAGAAATGGAATGCTTTGCTCTCTGCATCCAAACAAATCTATGTTGAGTCATAATCCTCCTATTCTATACCAATGGAGATACTTGGTATAATTTAATATATATTTCCTGCACCCTACTAATTTTTCTTTCCCTTTAGTAGACATATGGGAATGCAATCACTCACTTTTGCATGCCAATTTTTAAGAAACTTTTAATTAAACAAGAGAACATTCATAGAAATATGAAATACTTTGTGTGCCCTACTTATTTGGGAAAAAAATCCAGTTATTCGTATTGATTTATTTTATGTTAAATGACATAATGTCTTGGAATTTAGGATGAAACCAATTTATAATTCACTAAATGAAGGATCCTTACTGACATTTCTTCATATGAATCCATTTTATATTCATGGATACCCATAGGTGAGGAAAATACATTCAGGAACTCATTTATCAATAGAACATCTGCTCTCTCTCTCTCTCTCTCTCTCTCTTTCTCTCTTTCTCTCTCTCTCTCTCTCTTATAAAAATTAAAACATATTTCTAAGAGGTAAAATGAAACCCCATTCCCACCAGAATTAACTGCAATTCTTATCACAATCTTTTATTTATTTTTTTGTTTTTTCATTTATTTATATTAATTAATTAATTTATTTATTTTGATACCTAGGATTAAACTCAGAGGCCCTTAACCACTCATCCACATTCCTAGTCCTTTCTATTTTTATTTTTTTATTTTTATACAGGATCTCACTAAGTTGTTTAGGGAGACTCTGAGTTGCTAAGGCTGGCCTTGTACTTGCAGTTCTTCTGCCTCAACCTCCTGAGTACTATCTTATTAAGGAGTTACACTCAGGAGTTCAGGAATGATTGCATTATCACACCAAATATCTATGTCATTAATCATCAAGGAATTATGTGCAAAAAACTTAACACCAAAAAAACAAACAACCCAATCAATAAGTGGGCTAAGGAACTGAGCAGACACTTCTCAGAAGAAGATATACAAGTGATAACAAATACATAAAAAAAGTTCAACATCTTTAGTAATTAGAGAAATGCAAGTCCAAAAAAGTCCAATTACTAAACTAAGATTTCATCTCACTCCAGTCATAATGGTAATTATCTAGAATACAAGCAATAATAAGTGTTAGTGAGGATGTGGGGAAAAAAGGTACACTCATACATTGCTGGTGGGACTGCAAATTGGTTCAACCATTTTAGAAAGTAGTATGGAGATTCCTCAGGAAACTTGGAATGGAACCACCATTTGACTCAGCTATCCCACTCCTTGGTTGATACCCAAAGGATTTAAAATCAGCATACTGATAGTGACACAGACACATCAATGTTTATAGCAGGTCAATTCATAAGAGCTAAATTATGGAAACAACCCAGACGTTCATCAATAGATGAATGGATAAGGAAACTGTGGTCTATATATACAGTGTAATATTACTATCATGAAAAGAGAATAAAATTATGGCATTTGCAGGTATATGGATGGATTTGAAGAATATTATGCTGAGCAAAGTAAACCAATCCTAATAAACCAAAGGCTGAATCCACTAACCAGAGAAAATATTCAGCCTATGGATCCAAATTGGGGGTGAGGGACATAGGAAGAATGGAGGAATTTTAGATTGGGCAAAGGGGAAGGTGGGGAGGGGAGGAGGCATGGAACAGAAAAGATGGTCAAGTGAGATGGACGTCATGATCATAGATATATATATGATTGTACGAATGGTGCAACTCTACCTTGTGTATAACCAGAGAATTGAAATGTTGTACTCTATTTGTGTATAATGAATTGAAATGCATTCTACTGTCATGTGTAACTAAGTTAAAAAAATAAAACAAGAGGGATTATGTCACTTTGATGGTCTCCTTTTTTATTTTACACAGTAGGTTCAATGTAAGTTTGTGTAGTGGTATTAGTAGAAGGAATGAGTTTAGGTCAAGGTATCTGCCAAATCAAAATAATTTGGGCACTGCATTTGAAGTAGGTCTAAAACTGGGAAATTAGAAAGGAATAATAGTTGTTTAGATTACTACACAGGCCTCTAAAAGTATACTGAAATTTTATCTTTACCCAGTTTTTTTAAGGTGATTTCATGGCAGCATCTTGAAATGAAAACTGTCTAACTTCATTCCAGTAGCCCAGATTTACACTACTGAATAAAACACAATTGTAAACTGTTTTTTCTATTGTTCCTATAAAAAACCTATTTTGATTTTTTTTCCTAATAATTATGAGGGATTTTGTGTTTTATTGCATTCTATTTATAATACATCTTTACTTACACATCCATGTTTTCTGAATTTATTGCTGTTTTAGTTTCTATGGTAACTCTGCCAGTTGCCTACCTATAAATAGATATTTTATAATAGCAGGCTTATGAAAGTTCAATTTTTAAGCACCCTTCTGCAGTAAGGAGGAGACTTGATAGAAAAATAACATATGAATCAAGGTTTAAGGAAACAGAATCTTAACCTGTTAAGATATAAAAATAGGAGACTAAAATTGAAAATCCATGCAGGTTTTATGCTGCAAGCATGTGGTGAAAAGAAAGGAATAGTAAAGCATCTAAAAACAAAGATGCAGAGTTAATATTTATTTCAAATTTATCCCTCATTGAAGAATTCATGATATCTTATTAAATAACACTTACTAATCACATACAAACTCTACAGACTGCATTTTCTTCATTGGAAATTAGTAGGTCTCTTCAACCTGGCTTTGTAGAAACTCTTAACATATGAGTATTATTCTTGGGCTATATACAGAACATGCATTTTCTCCTAATGTGTTCTTTTAACATTTTTTTTATTGTAATTTCATTTGCTGTACAGGTATTTTAATTTAAGAACTAAAAATATATTAGTCTTTGTGGCTTCTAAGTGTGACTTATTTACTTGCTTGTTATTATAAGATTTTAAAAACATTCCCCTGTAATTCTTTATATTTTTAAGTTTTAAAAGAATATTGATTATTATCTATTTGGAATTGATTTTTGTTTTTATTGTGAGGTATTTTTTTATAGAAAATCAATAGGCTTATCAGCTTTTATCCGTTCCGCACTAATTTTAAGGAACATATTTATCATACATTAAATTTCAATTGTACATGGATTTATCTTGGACCCTTTATTATGGTCTATTTATTTATTTTTCCATTTCCATTCTGATAACAGTTAAGTAGGATGTTTTAATATGTAATAGTATATTTCAAATGTGTTAAAATTATGTTTATTTACTCTTTTATATGAAATTAGAACTAGCCAAATATTCCACACACTTCCAATTACTCTTTGCATTTATTCTATTATTTAATTCAAATTTTCTATCTATATAATTGTCTTTCCAAGGAACATGAATGTCTCTTTAGTTTTCTATTCATTAATAATGCTGTAATGTTTTATTCCTTGCTCTGAAAAGAAATCTAGAATAGTGTAGTTTTTGTGCTATTGTGCTTGGGAGATTTTAAATTATTTATTACTACTTATTATTTATTTCTATCTATCCTTGCATGTTCATTTTGCAACATGTTATATAATTACATTCTCTTGCTAGTTTCATTGTTTTTTTCAGCTTCTTTACATATTTAAAGACATGCTCAGATGTTTTCATTTGCTGTCCATATATTTAATAAACTTTCATTATCATTCAACAAGTCTCTTGCACATTTTAGAAAACAATATGTACCAAAATCTTGGAAAGAAAAATGTAACACATATACACTGTTGTATATGAGTCTGTATACTTCTCCAATTAATACATGAATAGGCAGATAGTGCTAACCATAATTCTACAGAATAAGTAACATATTATCACTTTTTAAAATCAAATGAATATCTCCATTTGTTATGCATTATAAATTCTCACATGATATAATCCCTGGTTTTTGAGTTCCTTAAAGTCCTTAAAGATAAGATGGTAAATCTTTATCCATATTTAGGTCCCTAGGCCCAGCAAGGCATTATCTCATGATTGTTGGTAAGTTGATCCACATCTTTTCTACCCTATCTTCTGTCAGCAAAGGAAGACCACAGTTTGATTGAAATTTATGAAATTTTACTCTGCTTTGAAATAATTGTATTTTTATACCACATTTGGTCTTATTAAATGTTTTTCACATGCAACTATACTTTTAATTGAATATGATTTTTTTTCATTTTAATAGAAATCAGAATTACCTGTGGGTGTCTCACAAAAGAGAACAGAAAGATCAAAAATGCCTCTGCTGAAAAAAATGTCTATTTTTCTAGGAAAAAAATATTTGAAACAAAGCACTACTGTCATCTGGTCTCTTCTTTTGGAAATTTATTAAAGCCATCATTAGTATTATAATTTTTTATACAAATTCAAGACAAAGTTAATAAAGCATATTGTTTGTGACCTGTCAGCATAAGAAATGTAAGTTATATATCCCTCATGGTATGTCAGCATAGACAAGTATGAATTATTCCTAATAGTTCATTTATATTAATCACTTTTTGAGATTTATTCTGAATAACTATGATAGCATAAAAATATGCAAGAGAGAAACTTGATTTTATTGAACTCAATGTTGAGTGGAATACAATGTTCCATCAATGGATGAATTTTTGCATATATTTCAGGGCAGATTGTGAAATGAAATGTATGTCAGACATTTAATGCCTGTTAGACATTTAAGTTGCTTTGTATTTAAAAGCATGAGTTGACCTTATCAGATGTCTAATAACTGAAGTAATTGTATCTTGTACTAATCAAAATGTCTTCCATTATAGCAAAAATGAGATTCAATTACATTACATTATGAAGCTATAATTTCTGATGTTCAGTAACTTGTGGTTAAGTACATATTTCTGTTGCTAAAGAAACTCAATCATTTCTTCCAACAGCTATTTTTTATTATGCCTTGAATAAACAATGCTTCTTAAGATACTTAATTGTTATAAGTATTAGAAAGAAAAATAATATAAAAAAATCAAATATCAACAATGTGCCCCATTTCTTGACCTATTCCAACAAGGGGTATATACCTAGAGAAGAACTTTTTCCACCTACATTTGTGTATAGGGTATTTCATTTGAATAAATTATCAGGGAAAAAATGGCATAAAGGATGAATTGTAAGACTCTGAAAAAAGAAAAACCTTAGTAAAGAAATGATCAGCTCTAGAAACCAAAAGCCATAAAATGTCACTATTGTAAATGAGATTTCCCCTGTGCCCTAGTTATGTAAATGTTATCTCTACTATCATATTTGCAACGTATAAGCTCTAGATCAAAAGTCTCCCATTTGCTTTCTCTCCAGTTCATTTCTGATGGCTGTGCTTTGTCACTGGTCTTTGCCTACAAGAATAACCTTTCTGTAAATCTAAATGGCTTGTATTTTTTTAGACCCAGCAATACTCTCCTTTGCATAAGGCCCAATCTTCTTAGTTTTAAAATATGGAAATATGAAATTCTCAATGAAAATAATAGTAATTTTTCTGAGACAAAAAATATTATAGGAACTTTCTTTAAAAATCCATGTCTGTAAGGTCTTATCTAACATTGAACTGTTTGCTTCCAGTACACTTAGAAACCTTAAAAGTATTCAACATCATTCTTAAATAGTTTGTATATGCCTTAAGCTACCTGCATCTCGTCTAAGGCAATCTTTAATTTGGAGATTTGTATTCTGTTCTAGCCTCAGTTCTCTGGATGCTGCTCTGGCACGGTGCCCATACAGGATGGTTTTTCTGGGTATTGATCATCAGAATCCATTCTCCAACACAGTAGACTCTGAGCTTTCAGATGTGCAAGTAGGAAGTACATAAGAAAGACTATGAGGCCAGCCCCTTCCCCTTGCTCTGACATATAATCTGCATTCCTGCTTCCTCCTGCTGTGCATTAGTTATTCCTACAACACTCAGACTGCCTTATTCATTCATCCTCTTTGCTGTTATGGTCCTCTGACTGCATCCTTCTCTCAAGGTTTTCCCATCCTTCTCCAGAAGTCTTCCAACTCTGCTCGATAAACTTGCATTCTGCTTTTACCAAGTGGGCTCAAACTATCTTTGTTGAGCAATCTTTCAGATTTCAATTTTCACCCAGAAATATAACATTGGTTAAGCAGACTAAATTTTTACTCATGCAAAATTCTATTTTGGACTTTTATACATGGCTTATACATCTCTAGTTTTTAAGATGTACTGTCAGACCTTTGCATTACGAATGTTTCCTATTCCCAACTACCAGACACTTTTCCTGGTCTTTCTATTCACTTAAAATTGACATGAAATTTTTGAGTGACAGCTATACACACAGAATATGTTTAATACAGAGAAATGTAAGACATGGTCCCTGCCATAGGAAGCCAGTTTTTCAAAACTCATGTTTCTTTCAGAGCATTATAATGTCCAATTTGTGTATATTTTGAAGGATCCATGTACAAAAAAGTGGATAGAGTGATGTTACCTAATCATTTCTATTAATTTTTCAAATATTGCTAGCATACTTATTATATAGTATGGAGAAAATAAATTAGAAATTGGTGAGTCATTCATATATCTAGATGAGGTTTTGGTGAATGATTTTCAGATTGTATGAAAAAAATTAAATGTGTACATTGCCTATAAACATCTAAAATTTGTCTGATTTTACTTAATTTGGAGCTACTGTTAAATCAGCATCTACATACCATCTAAGCTTCTGGGAACACTAAGATAAATTATCTATAAAAGAAAACCAGAAACTACCTGCATCAGAGAACTCTAGTAATAATAATTTGTAAATACAATAGAAGAGTTTAGACAACTTTGTACCATTTGCCTAAAAATGGAACACATTAAAATCCAAAGAAAATGTGGATCACCTGCTGAGTAAGAGGTTCACAAACAAGGGAATAAAATAAAGCCAATCAATTTCTAAATCACAACAAATAGGAGGTGTGATACAATCTCAAGCTTCTGTGCAGCTTCTGTTGAATACGGGTGCTAAAAGCACTTGAAAAAAAGAATTTGTCCTTCCATATCTGAAGCACTTTTTACTTTACATTTCTCATGACATCCTTCCAATAATCTTAAATAAGAAGTCCTGCATTTTAGTGTCCATTATATGAAGGAAACGTGAACTGGAAAATAGCTTGCGGGAGAATAGAGACAAACTTCTTTGACCTCACATTTTATCCAGAAGTTTCTTAGTCAGTAATGATATCAGGGTAGGCCTTTGGTAGGAGTCCACAAAGAAGCAAGAGATAAGCTAACGTATGTATGCACATACACGAAAACACACAAACATAAACACGCACACACAGACACACACACACACATAAACATTTATGTTGTTTACTTATGTGTGTGTGTGTGTGTGTGTGTATGCTTTGGACTAAGTGAAGTGCTATATGGACCTTTATATATAATTAATGCCTGATGTTTTCTTAACAAATTTAGTATACATTTCCTTAGTTTAAAGTATGCTTCTATGCACTGATCTATTTGTCCCTTTCTGCAGATGTTTGGAGAAAAGACACACAGGCTACTTTTTAAGGAAAACAGAAACAGAAAGACTAATCTCTTGGCCAAAGACCTTCTAGTATTAACTAGGAGATAGAATATGCAGCCAAATCCAGGAAACTGAACTTCAAAGCCACACTTTTTTCTACTTTTTCCAGAGACTGGTAGATAAACACAAAGTGTTCTTAGGTTTAAAGCCCCATGAACACAAAATTAACTGAATTGTTTCTTAAGTCAAATACTCATGAGATTAATTTTCTTAGTGTCACAATAATTTAATTCTTTGAGTGTGTATTTTGAATGCTTCCCTTCATATGGCTATATTGTTGTTTTTATTACTTAAGCAACAATTCGAATAGCAAAGCTAAAGGAGATCTTCCGAATTGACTAATAGTCACTTAACTGGTTAAAGATTGTCTTTCTTACTTTGGTTTCTCCTCATTATTTAGTGGCACATTTTCTTTCTGTGCTATAAAATATGGTCTTATACTTTTTCTTGTAGAAATTTTGGCAATTTTTTGTATCAAAAAATTGAGGCAGAGTAATGAGGGAACTAAATGAAAATGAGTCTCTGTCTGGTGTGTCATCTCTCTTAGTAGCCGCAACTACTCTAAGAGGCCCATGATCCTCTCTACCAGGACTACACAACAGTCTATGGAAATATTAGTTTGATTCTCTGACACCTTCCTCCTTTTTATGACAACGAGAAAACCTAGTTTTAAGACCTAGCATTACATCAATTAATTGTCTGGTCTTGAACAAGTGGTTTTACCTTTAAATAAGTTTTTTTTTCCCTTCCAAATATTGAAATGATAGAATATAACTAGAAAATATTCAATGACTCTTTTGTACTACTAATAAATATTATTATCTCACTAGAATATAGGGCCCATAAAAGCAAAGGCTTTGATGATTTTGTTCATTGTTGTATCCTCAATGCCTACAACAACATTTGCTGAAAGATTTTCAATAAATGAATAGCATTCAACTTCAGGTTTAAAGAAGACATACTAATACTTTAACAAGATAAAGTAGATGGATTTTTTTTAAAGAGAGAGAGAGAGAGAGAGAGAGAGAGAGAGAGAGAGAGAGAGAAGAATTTCAATATTTATTTTTCAGTTTTAAGCGGACACAACATCTTTGTTGGTATGTGGTGCTGAGGATCGAAACCCGGGCCGCACGCATGCCAGGTGAGCATGCTACCGCTTGAGCCACATCCCCTGCCCCAAGTAGATGGAATTTTTACTCAAAAGAAGTTCTTACCAAGAAGCAATGCAGTCCAAGGAAGAGTTCTCCACTCTCCAAGTTCAAAAATTTAACTTAATCAACTTATTAGAATGTGATCAGACTAGAGAAACTAACACAAAACACATTTCACAAATTCTTGATCTATAAACTAAAATTATAAAACCACAAATTCATAGTTTATAATACAGGATTTCCACTCTTGCATGGCTGGAATGAATCCTTTTAGTCTATTCAAGCTGCTCTAGCAAACTAACCCATACTGGGTGCCTTATAAAGATCAGCAATCTATTTCTCACAGTGTGGATGATGGGAAGTGGAAGATCAAGCTCTGACACATATGGTGCCTGGTAAGACCCAGTTTCATATTTCATCTATACACATCTTTTCACTGTGTCCTTCTTTAGTGGAAAAAAAATGGGCTCCCTTGAATCTCTTTTATAAGGATACTTATCCCATTCTGCTCATCATCTGCAAAAGATCCTATCTTATAGTACCATACCTTAAAGATGGGATTTCAACTATTAATTTTGGGGGAATACTTTAGACCATAGTGATGATAAATAGATTCTAGGAATGAGTCTAAATCAATCCAGATACTCGCAGGAGGCAATGCCCAACCCACATTAGGCAAATCTAAAGTTGGGAACATAAGGGTTATTTTTCAAAGTCAAGTAGTCTTTTAAAGAGCAACAGTTTGGAAGATGTTACCAAGAAGATCAAGTAGGAAATGTCAGTTTATATCCCTCCACCATAAAGGGGGAAAAAAAAAGACAGCTATTCACAAAGCAAAATATCTCTGTGATGGCTAAGGGACCCATTAAGAACTTGTAGCAACAACACAGTGGAACAAAATAAATAAACAAAAATAAACACAAAAATAAAAGAAAAAGAACATAAACAAAAAACATCACTGATGATATCAACATAACAGAGATGTCAGGGGGTGGTTGGGAATAAGAAAGGCTTAGGCTATCAGTCACACAGCAGAAATGACTGCAGTTCCTAGAATCCAGGCCCACATTGATAACCAATAGTCACAAGGCCACTCAGATAATCAATAGTCATCCGTACTAGGAAAACTAAGAGAAATAAATACTTCTGCATATGCCCACTCTCAGGAAGTACCTGCTGTTGTGTTGCTGCTGCACTACAAATGTCATGTCTCCCAACCCACGTTAAACCCTGAATTGTGGCCACTCTTAAGAGTCCAGTAATATGACCTCAGTAATATGATTGCACTGCATCTTCTCTTGCCCCAGACATTAAAGCCATCAACATAGCAACTAGTTTGCATACTAAACTCCAGAACCTATCTCTGGGTGTGTGTCTGAGTTTTAGACACAAGCTCAATCATAACTAAAGATATCCTGCACCCCAGAACCCAACTCAGATTATATACTGCATATGATCATTACTCAGATACCAGAGCCACTGACAAATCAAACTATTTCACATCTAAGACTCCAGAGTCAAGGTCTATCTGCCCATATCCATTTTTTGGGCACAAACTCAGCTACCATTGAGAGACAAAACTTGCCTCAAATCCAGAGCCATTATAGCTCTCCATATGTCCATGCTGCTGTCCCTGGATCCCTTATTGGTTTGTAATATCTGAACCTCTCAGCAGCAGAGGAAGCTTATACCCTGGATGGAGGTGCAATAATTGGAATCTAGAGCTGTCTTCTTTCCATGTGTACACATACTTGGCCTTGGCTTTTTGATAAATTCATGGACATTACTGTTATCGTTGTTTACCAGTGACGAGTCCTTGCTACCCCAATGTTGAAGTATAACACCAGAGAAGCACACCAAGGCAAGTTTAGAGTGGAAAGTAGAGGCTTTATTAAAGGACAGCAGAAAAGACTTCTCCTGGAGGAAGAAGGGGACCCAAGAGGTGGAATCCAGGAAGGGCGATGTCTTCCCCTTTTTATAGCTAAGGTCTTCATCTAGTTTTCCCCCATTCCTGTCCTTTGTTCTGTTATCTTTCAGTGATGGAATGTAGGTGGGAAGGCCCAAAGGGTGGGGCATAGGTGGGCCAAAGGAGTAATCTGGGCAGGAAGGACTTTTGGGTTAGCATCTCCAAGTTTGCTGAGAGCTGTTTCATTAACATTTCTTTGGGATGGGCTCTGGGCCTTGGGGACATTAACATTCCAATAGCTGTTCTGCTTGGACTCCATTCTGCTTTTCCGGACTCCATTCTCAACATGGCCTTCATTTTTTACTTTACTCGATATTAGACCCGATTTACCTAACTACACTAACTAATTATCTTTAAATCTGGCTTCATTACAAATCTAACACCAGTTCCATCACCACCATAAAATGGCATACAAGCCAGATCAAGTGCCAAAAATGATCCACTCAGTCACAATTTTCCCAGTTAGAGAAACAGACTTTGGGAGGAACTTAGCAGTTATCATCACCAACCACAATAGTTCTTGCCACCACTTTGAATATCCATAGAATTGTCTCCTGACAATCTATGAAATATTCATCAACACTGAACTTTGTTGACAGAGTTGCATGGAGACTAAACAGTTCAAGAATCATTATACAACCCAGAAACCTCCCTCTTACTCCCTCAAAGTGAATGTCCTTCTCCCCTGAAAGCAAAACACACTTTAGAAGAGGACCGTTCCATAAAATATGCAAACATCAACATAAGGCAAGAAGAAACATGAAAAATCAAGGATAAATATAACTATCAAAGGCTATTTCTTTAACAGATGGCAAAGTAGTGAAGATCTACAAACTGACAAAGAATTCTAAACAATTATTTTAAGGAAGTTTGGTGAACTTCAAGCAAATACAGAGACATTATTCAACAAAATAAAGAAAATAATCAATGAACAAAATGAAAAATTTAACAGAGATTTAAATAATAAAAATGAACAATACATGAAATGAAAAATGCAATAAAGAATATCAACGGACTTGAACAAGTAGAAAGAAAGAATGTGAACTGAAAGATTATTTGAAAATATGAAGTCAGAAAAGAAAAAGAATGAGAAAAAAAAGAAAGCCTAGAGCATTTGTGGAACAGCATTAAGGGAGTTATTTTTGAATTATAGGAGATCACAAGAAAAAGAGAAAGAGAAAGGGACATAAAACTTATTTAAAGAAATAGTAGCTAAAGACATTCAGAAGTTGGGAAAGATTTAAATATCAACATACAATATGGTCAAGGAACTTCAGTAAGATTCAAATCAAATAAGACTATTTTAATCAACCTTCAATAATTAAGTCTTATTTTAATTAATCAAACCATCAAAAATAAAAAATGTGGAGAATCCTCAAAGCAGCAAGAGAAAAGAAGCCAATCACATATAAAGGAACTCCAATATGATTATTAGCAGATTTCTCAGCAGAAACAATATAGGCCAAGAAAGAATGGGGTAATATTATCAAAGTGTTAAAGGAAAGAAACTTCTGACCAAGAATACATTACTTGGAAAAGTTATCTTTCAGAAATAAAGAAGAAATAAAATATTTTTCAGAAAAAGCAAAAGTGTAAGGAGTTCATCACCACTAAATTTGCTTTAAAAGAAATGTTAAAGGGAGTTCTTCAAACTGAAATAAAGGATGTTAATCAGTACCATGAAAACATATTAAAGTATAAAACTGGTGGGTAAAAGTAAATACACAGTCAAATTCAGAACACTCTAATACAAGAGTGGTTATACATAAATCACTGATAATTTTATTATGATTAACAGACAAAATTACTGAAAAATAATTATAGCCTCAATAATTTATTGAAACTGTTACACAATATAAAAAGATGTAAATGTTACATCAAAACATAAAATGGGGGTGAAGTAAAATTGCATATTTTTATACAAAGTTATCTGATTAAACTACCTTATTATAACTATGTGATGTTTTATATAAGAAACATTTGGTAAGCACAAAACAAAAATATCTACTAGAGACACAAAGACAAAAAAAACTAAAGAATCAAAGGATACCATTAGTGAAAATCACCAAATGACAGAGATAGCAAGAAAGGCAGAAAATAAAAAAGACCTACAGAACAAACAGAAAACAATTAACAAAATAGTTGTAGAAGTACTTATTTACCAGTCATTACCTCAAATGTAAATGCATTAAATTCTCCAATAAAAAGAGAGTGGCTGAATTAATTTAAAAATAAAATCTAACTATCTGTATACATACAAGAGACACCCTTCAAAAAGGACACATACAGAGTGAAAATGAAAGGATAAAAAAATCTTCCCTGCAAATGTAAACTAGAAAATATCAGAAGCAGCTATACTTCAATAAAACATACCTTAAGACCAAAACTGTACAATAATACAAAGAAGGTCATCCTATAATGATATAGTGGTCAATGCATTAGGATGATGTAACAATTGTTAAGATATATGTATCCAACATCAGAGCATCTAAATATATACAGCAAATATTAATAGATGTAAAGGAAGAAATGGACTACAATAATTACAGGAAACTTCAACTTCCCACCCTCAGCAAATGACTGAAAATCAGTAAGAAACACTGGACATAAGCTATATTTTAGGCAGACTGGATCTAACAGACATATACAGAATTTTTTATCCAATAGCAGCAGAATGCACATTTCAAATGTAGATAAAATATTCTCCAGATTAGATCATTATTAAATCATAAAACAAATTTAAAAAAATTAAGATTGAAATCATATCTCATGTTATTTCAGTTCACAATGGTATGAAACTAAAAACCAATAATAGAAGAAGTTTTGGAAAATTCAAAAATATAAGGAAATTAACCGACATGCTCCTAAACAACCAATAGGTCAAAGAAATATTGAATGTAAAATTCAAAAATATCTTCAGACAAACAAAATACACCATGCCAAAGTTTAGAGGATGCAGCAAAAGATATAATAAGACTGAAGTTTATAGTGGTATATCAAAAAAGAAGATCCCAAATGAACAATGTTACATTACCCCTCAAGGAACTAGAAAGAAAAAAAAAAAAAGAACAAATGAATCCTAATGTTAGTATCAGGAAGAATATAATAACAATCAGAGAAAACATAAGTAAAATAAAGAATAGGAAAAAATAGATAAATGAAACTAATAATTGGTTAATTAAAAAGAATCAAAATAGACAAACCTTTAACTAAACTAGGAAAAAAAGGGATAAGATTCAAACAATGTCAGAAATGGCAGAGGAGACATTATAACTGCACCAGAGAAATGCAAAGGATCAGAAGAGACTTTGACAAAAAAAAAAAAAAAAAAAAAAAAAATTACAACAACCAATTATACATCAACCAATTGTAAGAAATGCTTACATTTTAGAAATTCAACCTACTAAGACTGAATTGTGAAGAAATAGAAAATCTAAACAGACTGAAAGGAAAAATAATGGAAACAAGGAACAGACCTCAAGGGATCAGCAAGATTTCTTTATTAAGCAGCAGAATGGCATGTTTTCAGGGGAGAAAATGGCAACTGATTACAGGATGGGTGTGATTTTTATAGTGTATAAGTGAGATTTGGATCATTTACTGAGTGTATCAGTTGGGCAGTCAAAAGGAACAGTTATGCAAATTCAAAGCCTATATCAGGGAAACAGTTGCAAAATCCATTGTTGCTGGGAAAGGGTGAAAGTCCAGAGCCCAGGGTCCATTGTTTGCCTCCTCCTGCCCCTCACACTATCCTCCTCTCTCCCTGGGGGTGATTATTCCCCCTTTTCTTGGAGGTTGTTATTTTCCGTATCCTTCACAGACCAATAATGAGAAAGGAGATTTACTCAGTAAGAAAAAGTCTCCCACAGCTTAGCTTTTGTGAATTGAGTAACTTATGATTTTTGCCAGTAAATCAATGGCTCTGGAAACTATTATGCTATGTGAAATAAACCAATTTCCCTCCAAACAAAAGTCAAATGTTCTCTCTCATATGTTGATGCTAACACACAACAAGGGGTGAGAAGGGGAAGAATAGAAGTTCAGTGGATTAGACAAATGGGAATGAAGGGAAGGGCAGGGCGATAGGAATCAGAAGACAGAGGAATGAATCTGGTATAACTTTCCTGTGTGCATATATGAGTACATCATAGTGAACCTCCACATCATGCACAACCACAAGACTGGGATCCTAATTAATAAGACATACTGCATGTTTATATAAATATGTCAAAATATCTTATTCTAATTAGGATTCCAGTCTTGTGGTTGTGCCTGATATGGAGATTCACTGTGGTGTATTCACACATGCACATAGGAAAGTTTTCTTTAAAGATACAGGGCAAATTAAAAGGAAGAATATCTGTTTCCTTCAACCATAGGGATTACTGGAGGCTCCAATCCACTAATTATTTTTGTAAACACTGCTATTTATAAATGGAGGAGTCAAGTGAGCTTGATAGCTTCTCCTCTTAGGCAGGGATTAATAAAATGATTTTGCTTCAATCTCAATATTTCACAGATAGGAGTCTGGAAAAGAGGAAAAACTAAGAAAGACAATTTATCTTATCATCAAATACATTACTTTTTCAGTCTGCTGAAGGCAATTCAGAGTTTACAGAGAAAATTGAATAAATGTCAATTTAACTCCTACTCTATGCCAGGATCCTTTCTTGGAAACATGGTATTTAGTTTGCTAATATTAACACGCAGATTCACAGGCACTGTAAAGTGTCAGAAGAAAGTAGGAATTAAAACATTATGGTGCTGATGCAGGAAGAAAAAAATGGATTATTGAAACGAAATTGAGTTAAAAAATGAGACTACATATGGATAAATATGCTATAATTGATAACAGTAATAAAACAACTCAGCAAGAAGGGAATAGAATAATCATTAAATTGAGAGAGAAAAATTACATTGAATCTCTTTTTTTTCCATAGGAAAAAATAAATAAAATTTAATAAATTCCATGTGGATTAAAGAGTAACTATAAAATCAAACTACAAACACTATTTTAAAAATAAGGCAATATGCTTTTAACTTTGGGAAAGAAGAGACTTTTAAAAATACATAAAACATAGAAACTACAGAGAAAAAAATGTGTAAGTTTCTGACTGTACCAAAATTCAAAACTTTAAAAATTAGGGGAGAAGAGCTACAGATTCAGCGAATATATAGTCCAGCTATATAACAGAAAAGAGATTAATATCAGGCATAGATGAACTACAGATAGGACAAATATATTTTTGATCTTCATACTGGAGATTGTTTCTAAAAATACATACAGATCTCATTCAAATAAACTTAAATCATAGAATAGTATAAAAACACTTTAGGTTTGATGCTATGGTTTGGTGGGTGTGTGGGAAATTTGAAAATGTCATACACTACTGGCAGGAGTGACCAGTTTGGTCATGGTTCAAGGGAATGCCCCAATGGTTCATGTGTTAAAAGCCTGGTCCCCAGGGTGAACATTATTGGGAGGTAGTAGAAACTTTAAGATTGGGTCATCAGGGAAGATATCCTTGGAGAGAATTCATGGGACCTTGGCTAGTTCTCAAGAGAGGGTTGTTATAAAGCAGCAAGACTGGTACCTTTGTACTTCTGAGCTTCCTGTCTCACCATGTGATCTCTGCTTCTGACACATGCTCCTACTGTGATGCCATCTGCCATGATGTGACACAGCCAGGGAGACCAGTGCTATGCTGTTTGGACTTTCAGCTTCCAAGAAGGTGAGCTAAATAAATTTATTTTCTTAGTCATCCAGTCTCAGATTTTTACTGTAATGATAGGAAATTGAATAATACAAAGGTAAGAATTTGCCAGTACCCATAAAAGTTAAAATATGCCTACTCTATCACCTAGACTCTCCAAAAAAATCCCTAAAGAAATAACTGTGTAGAAGAAGACATATAAAACGTGCACTGTGACATCATTTTTAACACCAAAAAATTGAAAACAACCTAAATCTCAATCAAAAGAGCAGGTTTACAAAATGTCATACAATGGACTGCTACTGAAGCTCTTGAAAAGAATGAGACATATTAATATTTATACAAGTGGAAAGATCTCAAAGGTGTCCTAAAAGGTAAAAATGCAAATTCTAAAGCAATACTCACTTTATCTTCCCAATTATTTTTAAAACTCCTTATGTGAAACAAAATAATATATTCATATATATCTGTATAAATGTGTGTGAATATATATGTATATCTTATTTTTCAATCAATACAGAAAAATATAAAACTCAAAATTGTTATTTCTTAAGAAGTAGCTGGGAATAGAAATAAGACAAATGAGGGTTTTACTTTATATAAATTTTTGAATATTTATAAGTTAACATTTATTCAATATTTCCATAATAAAAATATACAATCTTAAAATGATCATAATGATTACAAGCACTAGAATTTAAAGAAGTGTATTAATAGGAAGCTGTCAGAGTGTGTAATACAGTTTAAAGGATATTTCAACAGCTGACTTCTATTATTTTCCATTTAATTTTTAGTTTAACAATATTTTTTACAATATAAACTTTTCTATAAAAGTCTATCTTAGATCACCATCTTTACCATCGACTTCAAGATATATAAGCATATTTATTACTCTTATTTTTCAAGACATTACTTATGTCTTTGTTTTGATGTCACATAAGATTTTTAGACAGTTTCCTGAAACAGTATAATAAGCACAAAGTTAAATCTCTAGAACATAATCCCAAAATATCCCTATTAGATAGACAAGGGATATTTCATCTTGGTGCTGTTATTAGAGCTATTTTTAGTGTTACCAATGTAATTAAGTGAATGCATGACCTTTTAAAAAAATTACAAGTTGAACATTTTCCTATACTATTTAAGCAATGTTATAAATATGATTTAAGTGATTGCAGATTTATAAATCATACAAATTTTATCTTAATTTAAAAACTTCCTATTGCTGAATATTAGTTTCTAATTTTGAGATAATAAAATTAACAATGAACACACTTAAATGTACATTTGTGTTCATATCTCTGATTTTGTCTAATATGTTGATCTGCATAAGTTAACTTTCTGTATTAATGGCTATGTGCATTTTTAGGGCCTTTGGAATACATTGCCAAATTACTCTCCAGAAGTGCTGTATCAATTTAGAATTTTATCACCTGCTATGGTGTGTCCAACTCAGTATTTTTTTTGAACAATTTTTAAAATTGTAAAATATCTCTTACACCAAAATTTATATGACATATATGTACATTTTTAGACATTGAACAAAAAACTAAACATGGATGTTTTTATAATATTTCTGGCACTATTCATTGTGTCTGGGACTTCGTGGTTACTCAGTAAATATTGTGTGATAGATGGATGGGTGAAGAGATTGATATTTGCAGGCTTCTTTAAATCAGTTAAGAGCTAACTATATCAAACTTTGGCTGTCCCTTCTAACTCTTTCCTTAAATCCTGCATTAGCAACATGAGGACACCTACTCCTAGTAAAATAATTTTCCCTTTTCACTAGAGGACACTGCGGACCAGGCACAGAAATGCTTGATAAGCACACGAGGCTTAAATAGGTTTCTCTGTCCCTCTGTACATTCTTTATTACAAAATTACACGTGTCCACCATGAAAAATGATGCCTGTATTTGATTTCCCTCAATCAATAAACTCAAGTAGCTTTTGTATGATGCTATTGTCATGTGCAAAGTAATCTCATATATGTTCCCTGGAAAAGCCGTATATAAAACAGCAAACCACTTCTCCACTTACTTCCTACTATAACTTGTATCTTTAATGTTCCCCAAAGGCTCACGTGTTAAAGACCTGGCTCCCAGTTAATGACAATGTTGGGAGGTGGTAGAACTTTAAGAAGGGGGAGCCTAGTGAAAGGAAGTTAGGTCACTGGGAGTATGACCTTGAAGAAGTTTGGGGGACTCTAATAGTCCCTTCCTCTCTCATTGCTGCCTATCTGCATGAGGTAAGTAACTTCCTCTGGAATATATATTTCTGCTATAGTGTTCTGCCTCATCATAGGCCCCAGAGCAATAAGCCAACTGATTGTACTGAAACTTCTGAAGCTATGAGCCAAAATAAGCCTCCTATCTCATTAAGTTTTGTTTCATATATATTTTTTATAGTAATGGCGAACTGGCTAATATACTTTCCATCTATCTCCCTTGCTTTATCTTTTCCCCATAACACAAATCATGTTCTAGCATATTATATAATTTACTTATATATTTAATTCATTATCTATCTTTTCTCTCTCTTCAACACCAATCAATCACACGCATATATTCTAAATATAAGCTCAGAGAGAGAAAGGAATTTGGTTTATTTTCTTCACAGATAAATCTCCAGTGCCTGAAACAGGCCCTGGTAAACAATAGATACTTAGTAAAATTTTGATGAATACATAAATTAATGTAGCCTTTACAAAATTTTCACATTGCTTGAGTAGGTAAAATTTGAGGAAGAGAAACTTGACTTTTTGAATATTAAGAGAAAAACTCAAATTTTCTCTTCTGTTTATGTTACTACCTTGGCAATTAAATGGGCATCAAACCCATCATTATTGGATCCAAGTCCTACATAAACACTCATTCTTTCAAATGTTCTTTTGGATTCTGTGACAGATAGATCTCATGGATCTACCTGTTTCATTTTACTTCACCTTTGTGTGCATCACTTTGGGTTCATCAGACACTGAAGTGGAGGACAGAGATGGGGAAGGACATTGTGTGCAGTTAGTAGAGCCACCCATTTTCATTAAAGGGTTTTAAAAATCATGGGATCTTTACTTGTAAAGAGAACCTACACAAAATGATGTGTTATTAATACTATTGTCAAACATTCTATTTGCTTTAGTAGCATCTCTGTATAATCAGATCTATTTATTGATATTACTCCAGGATGAAATTTGTTCACATTCTCTGAATATAGGAAGCCTTTGTCAGAGAAAAATTTGCATTTTCTCTTAGCTTAAGCAGGCTCAAAGTCAGTATGAAAGAAATGAATTGAGAAGAACACTGCTCTTTAACCTCTCCATCTTCTCTTGCCCTCAGTCTGTCCGCCCCTCCTCCCAACATAGCAGTCTCCCCTCCCTGCCTCCTCTCACACAGACATAATTTGACTTCCATTATGTTTTTTTCAGTGTTAGGAGTTGGGTGGGTTAGGAAACAGAGAAAGGAGACATTTTTTTTTTTCAAATGAAGATTTCTCCTGCCTATCATTTCTCTCTGTGTGACAGGTGTCCCACTGCTGGCCTTCCCAAGTTGCCAATGTGGCTTCTTCAGCAAAATCTGTTTCCATTATATAATTAGTTGATATGAGAGAGACTCAAAACTGCCCCAGCGCTCTCTCTCCCACCTCTTGCTTCTCAGATCCCTACCTCAGCAGAATTGCCAGATAGCTGAAGCCAGCTTCCTTGCACAGGGTCTAGCCCCATCGCCACCACCCTTGTCGCACCAATGGTCAGTCCTTCCTGTTTTACCATTTCTAAGAAAAGAGGTTGTTTTTGAATATCTCCATAGTATGCTAGAGTTGTTGTTTTTTTCTTTCAATACAGAGTCAATGCTTGCAAAAACATTAGTATGCTTCAACAAATATTTCAAGAATACTCATAGTTTGGTCAGGTTTTTTTCTACAAAGTTTGCAAACTGTAAAAAGAAGGTTTTTTTTTTTTTTTCTCCACTGCATGAAACATTAAAATCTATCAAAAGAGAATTGCATAAGAACATTGCATAAAAAATTGCATAAGAGTTTCATGCTTGGTAGCAAAATATGTAGTATTTTGCTATAATAATTATAATGAAATCACTGAAGCCAAAGAGAAAGTAGTATAATACCTGGGAGACTCTCAGTAATTTAGCAATACCATTCAGTTCAGAGTGCTATTTCACTCAAAGAGATAAGGTGTCAGAATCATTTGAATGAAGACTTCATTGCAATAATATAGCAGTACATGCATAGAATTCATAATATAAAGACATCAGAGTAGTTTAAAATGCAAAATTTGTAGCAGAGTAGTAAAGTTAGTTAGTTATGTTTTTGCTAAGTAAAAGTTATTTCAAAGTGTTACCTTAGATCCTTATTTATGAATTATAATAGGATAACAATGGAAGAATAAACCAATGATAATGACCATAAGAGATACTTATCAATGCTTATCATTATAGTCACAATGGCTTTCTATCACCTGCCTGCCAGTATTTGAAAGACAATAGATTATTTCTTTCCTACAATGGCCCAATGAAGTAAATCCTTTTCTCAGTCCCCTCCTCATAATGGAGAAAATGAAGTGAGTGAAATACCTTGCTGGAGGTTATTCAGCTAGTGAGCACTGATGCCTACAGTTGATTCTAGACTTCTGTTACCCTGTCCCCCAATATACCAATAAAACAGATACTATATTCACCAAAACAAAAACTAAAACCCCTGAGCAATAATCTTCCTTAAAACAATCATTTTTTTACTATGACATGTTAGACAATATTCATAATCATATTAATAATAACTGACACTTGGGTTGTGTTTACTGGTGTGTCTGGCACTAATCATTATTGTTGTATGTAGTTTTAATTATTTTACCCATGAGGCACTGCAACATGGGAAAGTTAAGCCATTTAAGTCATTTGCTCAAGATCAATCAGTGAATATGTATGTCACAAACCCACAATTTGAATACTTGGTTCCAAGTAATACTGGTAGAAAAATCCTTCATCTAGATTCCTGTTACAGCTAAAACTAAGTTTCCTTACACCACGTCTCTCTTTCTGACCTTTGTAAAATGTAAGTGTGATAATATAAATACCTGGATAAACCTTTCCAATGGCTGTCCACAGTTCTTCAATTAAATACATAGAAAGTCTAACACTGTCTGGATCCTGCCTAGCTTCCTGTCTTGTTTCCCTCTGAATTCCCACCTTCTACTACAGCCACATCAGCCATTTTCACATTTTTTCTTCATCAATGCTTCTTTCTCCCACAGGCCTTCAGCATGTGTTACTCTTTCAAACAGATTCCTCTCTTCACTTTCTTCACCTTCTTTCGATTCTCAGCTCTAATATCACCTTCTTGGGGGAGACCTTACCTGACTCCAATGCACATTACACATACACACATCACATCCCTGTCATTCCTTTTTATATGCAATGTAACTTCTTTCCAATCCTTGTCAGATTTTCAATTTTATAATTATCATGTAATTATTTGATTAATGTCATTGTCCTCAACCGGATTATAAATGGTAGGACATCAAAACTCTGACTTGTTCTTCTACTTGTCTTAGGTTAGATTCCTTTAGGCAAGATTCATCCACAAGTATCTTATTAGTGAAATAATTACATTGCTCACCAATAAGAGAGGAAGTAAGACAGGGAAGGGATCAAAGCCAATATAGGGTATATAGGGTATACTAATGAACAATTTGCCATTGTGGGAATTGGGATTCAATCTTTAGGAATTTCTGGGAGACCCTATAAAATACCACTCTTGTTGGCCCACAAAAGAGGAAGGAAACTGTGGTATTTCTTCACCAGCTTCCAGGCATAGTTGAGTGAGGGATGCCCTCAGAAGTGTTACCCCAGGCCATTTCCAGTCAGTCCCACACAAAGCCAAAGTACTTTGGCAGAGAGCTGCCAGTGTCTGAATAAGAAGTCATTGATGTGCATAGGTAGAGATAGAGGGAGGCAGATACAAGTGGTCACCTGACAATGTCTGCTACAGTCCATCCCTGGTAATCCAATTCATGATCCAAACTAAATTTACTCAGTCTTCACTCCTATCATAGATATTCAAAACTGGTAACCAGTCATGGTTTGGAGGAGGAGGAGAAGAAGGAGAAGGAGGAGGAGGAGAAGGAGGAGGAGGAGGAGGAGGAGGAGGAGGAGGAGGAGGAGGGGAGGAGGAGGAGGAGGAGGAGGAGGAGGAGGAGGAGGAGGAGAGGATAAGAGGAGAAAAAGGAGAATGATGATCATAGGAAGGTTAGTACTAATATTAATCATCTCTCCTTCACCAATTATTTTAGTTCTGGTACAATTCATCCAGCACTTTGGTCTATGTTGCTGATTTTATGGGGTAATGGTGTTCTGTCTCAACATTAAAATGTCTAAATCTTTAAATAAGAAGTCCTTGTCAGGGCCTTAGTTGCAGAAATAGTCCATTTACTGCTATTACTGGGCATAAAAGCATGAAGAGGCGGAGTAAGGCTTCATTATGTAGCAGCATCCTTATCTTCTTCTGACAATTTGGCTCAATTATTACTTCCAGTAGAGTACCTAATTTCCTTGCCTAATGGTTTACTGGCATGAGGAGCCCTATCCTCAGGCATAAGCTAATGCTTTGGATTGAGTGGAACCTTTACTATATGCCCATGTTTGAAGCATCACCTCTAGTCCCCTGAGAACCAGGATACCTAATCACCCAGAGCATGCAGGAGGCACAAGTTCTACAGGAAAGATGGGGAGAGGGACTACTCCTCTGTGACAGTCCTAAGGCAGCTCAGCAATGTGTTTTCACTACCAGTGGAGAAGCTGCACCAGGACAATGACTCTGGTGATCATAGTAACAGGACATCATTGGCAGTAGTAGTAGGAAAATAATAGTTATGTTCAGATGATTCTGGCAGATGCTAAGAAGAGAAAAATCCTGAAATAAATAGAGGTACTGGATGTACCCATGTTTTCATTTTTCATTAATTCTGAATTCATTTTTATATATCACTTTCTGTGTTGCATCTTTATAATTTCAGACTTCTGTAGAAGAGATCTCAGGAATGATCTGGAATGAATCTTTTAACTATTTATTTAACACATGTTAATTGAACTTCTACTGTGTTAATAGAAATGCTGGTCATTGACTGTGGCACTGAGGCAGATTAATATTATCAATAGCAGCAACAAAAATTTCTCAACAACTATTTCTTAAGTGTTTTACCATGTATCATACTCTCTGTTCTGGATTTCACATATCTAATTTATATATATTTCAGACTTCAGTGACTGGCAAATACATAGCCACATTCATGACGCTAAAACAATTCTAAACTTTTCTCAAGAGTTTCCAAATTTATCAATAGGAAATCTCAGTGGCCCTAGATAAGAGTCTAAATGTGGCACCTTATGAGATTCTGGATATAATCATTTGATACAGTTTGTCTCTGAGTTTACTTGACAAATGCCAACACTTCCAATCTCCATTTTTATGCCCCTCTTAGAGTCCCTAGGAGAGCAGATGAGCACTGCTTGTGACTCTGCATTTAACTGTCTTGTTTGACTTTGGGCATCATTGTCTGTGGCCAAACTGCTGATAGCTTCCTCTGGAAGATATAGGTTTCCCCCACACTCCCATGGTATTTGCCTACTGGTGAAGCCCATATACCTCTGAAATTGCAGACCTTATTTCTATGTCTCATAGAACCCCTCTAAGTTCACCTGCTTCTGCAGAGGTATGTTCCCTCCACACTGACATCTTTTCAAAACATCTATTGTTCATATCATTTTGTCTGCTTCTTTAAGGCTTTATCTGGAATCAAGATGAAGCTTGCTCTGTGCACATACAGGATACACAGAAAATCTGAGGATCTGACCTAAACTATCAGATTTCTTGTTCATTCATGGGGTCCTCTGCAAGGGCCCAGTTATCACTGTCTACTACCTAGACACCATACCTTCCCCAGTTGTAGCAATGGATAAGCATTAAGATTTTTGCTAGCAGTCTGAGGGGTTCTGGGTTTCTGTAGACTCTTCAAGTAGATTAACTACATAGAATTCTAGTAGATCTAAGATGAGATGATGAAGCAGTGTTACCTTAGCATGCAAAAGCCCTTGTAAGGCTCAGCATCAGTCCCTGCCACATGCACATTTTTTCATTTAATCTTCATACCAACACTATGGAATATGGGATATCAGCTTTGATATTTATCTAAAACAACACTATTAGCAATGGTAAGAAGTGGATTTGCAGTTTGGAGTAAATACCTTCTATGTGATATTGTTATTATCAAAATTACTAAGTAGCAAAGTATTAAAATCAAGAATTGACCAAGATTGAGTAAACTTGTATATGTAAACAGTATAGGCTCATATTCTTAAGCATTAACCTAATGTTCTAAAGGCAAATGTAACTTTTTAGTATGCTTTTAGGCATTCCAAGCATACACCAACATGCTCTTAAGCAAACCACCATTTATGGTAGTATCCAGAAAAGTTTTAATTTTTCCTTAGGCCAGAAGATGATTTATTCATGCTGAAGACTCTGTGTACATTTATAACATCTTTGCTAAAAGCTGCTTGGGGAAAAGCCCAGATAAAATAAATCCACATTTCCAATACTGAGATGAGTTGAAACTTTAGTCTTTTAAGAATATGTTCAACAAAAGAACTATTTCTTTCATCACTACATGTTCAAATAGTATTTTAGGTACCACATGCCTAACTAACAAGATCCCTGAGTTTAAGACTGTAATTTAAAACTTCTTATGTCAGTAAAAATCCTTGTAGTGGAATAAACACCTCTGATGTTCAGAGGCCCAATAACTCTCATGGTCAGATATTTTCCACATGAAAGGTGGAAAGTATGTGACTCCTTCAAAGATCCACATGCAAAATACAATGAAGCTGCTCTGACTTCACATAAGTAAATAAAAATAGTTCTTTCTTTTTATACTTAGACTCTTTAACACATTTTTTTGGGAAACAAACAAAAATGCTCTTTGAGAGCCAGTCTGTTTCTTCTTTACTTGAAAGAAAACTTCATGGCAGAATCAAAGTCAAATATAAATGCAACTCTCTGCATGCTTTTTAATATGAGCACTAATTTTGGGAGATCACTTTTTTTTTTTGACATGTGTAGAGTCTGAGCTCAAAGAAAAGAATCTGTGTTCACTACTTTTAATCAAATTATATAGTTCACACTCTTTTTTGAGCTCTCCTCTTAAAATCTTATGCTTGTCAAGGACAAATTCAATATTAAGTTTCTTTTTCTGTCAAAAAGTAAGTTTTGTGTCCCCATTTTCTAACACTTATATGTACTCCAATTCATTGCTCCTGCTCTGGTTCTCCTTTCCCTGTCCCTTCTCCACTGTGTACAAACAGCCTTTGGCCTTATGTTCACCCACTGATGATGAACCCTTTCTGGGCCCTGGGAGCAGTCCCTCACTTGTCATATACTTCCTACATTTTCATTTCTCTCATCATTTCTCAGCAACATGCTGCTTTCTCTTTTCAATAATTGATTGCACTCATGATTTCTACAACTGGATTAAAAATGAATCTCCTCAACCAAAGAATGTTAAATTTTGAAAGAAGTTACATTCTCTAAATAAACCTAACTTGCATGAGCTGTCATCCACCTTCCCCTGATATGCAAATGTGTCATCTTTTACTGTGAATCAAGGAAGGTGAAAGGCATTGAAACAAAGTAAGCCTTTGATATATCGCCAGATTGGTGTCAGGTTCAGAAAGTTTAGAGTTGATATCCCAAATAAAATATCCTAATGCTATTTAATGGAAGCAACTGTTGGTCCTGCAGGGAACATTGGCCTGGATTCTACTCTCTCTTCTAAACTAAATCTGGCATAGTTAACCATGGGCCTCCTGGCATTAGGTAGAGCCAAAAATAGGAAGAAGAGTTCTAAATATAGATTTTCAATTTTCTGCTCCTTTAGTGACTGAATTTCTTCAGGATGCTGACCCCAAAGCCATAAAAACCTTGACACCTATTGTTTCACAATAAAAGTGTTTTGCTGTTTCTTAAGTATTGAAGTAGTTCATGATCTTAAAATAGATTTAGAAAAAAGGCAGCAGCTTTCTATTATCTTTTCCCATTTGTTCCAACAAGGTCACAGGAACCTATGGAGAGTAACTTGTATTGGTGTTGTTACCATTTGGCTGGCCTTATGTTACATATAAAAGGTGACTATCAGATAAATAAAGTGCTTTTCCCAAATCTCTCTTTTTCATAGTAATTTTGATATTGGCAAGCATAAACACACAGTTTGATCTTGCCAAAGGGCTGGTTGGGCCAAAAGCCATTTATTCTTTTGGGGTTCCCTTATTCTTTCTAACTTCAAACAGTGTTCCAAGGATAACATGCAGCAAGATAGTGTTTTCCCCCAGAGACTTGGCATTAACTAGATTAGAATTCCAAGGCAAATTAAATGCTTCATGTCCAAGGAACTTAATCCAAATCTTGTTAATTAGCTAGTCTGTAGATTAATTATAAGAACTTTAGTGGGGATGGCATTGTGGGTCCATAAAAATAAATAAAATAAATGTATTATTTCCTTCTACAAATATGTATGCATATATATGTGTGTGTAGATATATGTATATAACTTCATTGTTATCATGATAAAGACATAACAGTCTTTTTAGTTTGACATATTTCATCATAAGTGTACTTTAGAAAAATGACAAATTACTG
The DNA here is from genome assembly GCF_964194105.1 of Spermophilus citellus. Classification (NCBI taxonomy): domain Eukaryota; kingdom Metazoa; phylum Chordata; class Mammalia; order Rodentia; family Sciuridae; genus Spermophilus; species Spermophilus citellus. Next base: position 52,317,818 of record NC_138191.1, on the reverse strand, counting down.
GACCCAACCTAAATGCTAACTGCCTAAAATATCTAAATTTCTGAATAATGAATGCTATGGTTATGAATGATGTTATGCATTGGTAGGTTACATGCATTGAATGATTTGAGAAACAACACAGGCTCTCTCTAGTACTATATGAATCCCTCTTACCTTCCCTGAACATTCCAGTTATATTTATGTTGTAACCTCCACATGTCCGACACTTGAAATCATAGTACAGATATGCTGTTTTCTGAAAAAAAAAATTGATTATCATGAAGGTTTGAGTCTCTTAAATAAATACACCATTCATTTCATGTCAGTGAGTTCCCTTATTAGACAATAGAGAACAAGATGGAGAATATCAATACCCCATCTCCACAAGTTTCCCCTCAGTACCACCTTTGAGGTTACTAAGCTATAGATCAGTAAGGAAGGATGATAGAGGATAGAGGATACATAAATTCCCTGAAACTCAGGAAGGCAGGGTGGTAATGAGACTGGGCTACATTATGGGTGATAATGAGACTGGGCTACTAAAGTTAACATATATGTATAATTAAAACTTAAATTTCTTAAAACTGGTACTGGAATTAACTACATTTCTCTAAAGAACATTCTGTTTTGTTTATGCAAAAAATACTTGTTAAGTGCTAACTACATGTCAGAAAGCACTTTAAGCACTGAAGATTCAGCAGTAACATGCAATTTACACTTATAACTATCACTCTGGCTCCTGTATGGAGAAAGACAACAGGGTGACAAAGTCCAAAGCAGAAAGATAAGATGGGAACTTATTCCAGTAGTCCAGGAGAGAAGGAATAATAACTTGAAGCATGATGGCAGTCATAGATGTGGTAAGAAGGACTAAGACTCATAGTTTAAAAGTAGCACTAATAAGACTGACTGGTAGATTGGAAGCGATGTAGAAGAAGTTTGGCAAATGCAGGAAGAGATACAACATTGTAGAGAAGGAAAGACAAAGTGGGTGTTTTGGAAATAATCAAGATTTTTATTTTTGTAGTGTTAAGTGAGCAGTGGCAATCAGTTGCATATTTAAGTCAGGAGTTAAAAGGAAAGATAGCTGGAAACATGGGAAAAGCAAACAGATGGTATTCAAACATGGGCGTCTAAATTATATCAATGAGGTTATGGATATAGAAAGAAAAAATTTCTAAATCATGGACACTCCAACACCTAGAATTCAGGAAGAAAAGGGGGCATGGAAAAGGAAAAAAAAAATCACCAAGACTGATGAGAACCAGGAGATTGAAATGTCCTGTCAGCTAAGCAAAAATAAGGTTTCAAGATGGAGGGAATGATTACCCATAGAATTCAGCAGAAAGAAGAGCAAGAAGTTAGATTCAACAGCTCATTTGGCTACACAGATTCTTCAAGGACCATGGTTTGGGTGAAGCTCTGGCTGTGAAAACCAGGGAATCCTCAGAGTGGGAGGTAAGGTAGCAGAGCAAAAAATTCAAACAAAAATTTCCAAGAGATTGTCAATCACAAAAACAGAGATGTGGGCAGAAGCAGCAGAGGGACATTTGGCTAAGAGGTCTTTGTAGCTAGTTGGTATGCACTTAAGAGGTCGGGGTTCTTCAGAGAGAGAGAACAAAACCCCTGAGAATCATGAGAAGGAATAAGAATAACTGTCCTACCTCTTCCTAGAGCCAGTTTAAAAGAAACAGGTCATCAGGTGGACTGTAAAATGTCAACTTCCACATTTTTTCTGCTCCCACAATATCCCCACAGGTGCCCCAGTGTGACAGGTGGCCCCTGACACACACTCCTTTTCTTACTCTCCCCTGACTATAACCTAGTAGCATTAAAACTCACTAGTGATATCCCCTCCTGCCTCTTGGTATGTCACCCCAGCCTAACCTGTGGGCAGTGTCCACAGGCCCTCATCTGTCCTGGCTCGCCACCTGCTGATTTGAGCCCACTCCCCTAGTGGTCCTTTCATGTGACCTCCTATCCCTGTGGGATGATCGTCTCCAGGAACTGATTAAACTGAGTTTAATGAACTTTGCTTTCTTGAGCCTCTTCTAAGCCTCTTCTTCTGGCCATACCTATCTAACCACCAACCAAAAGAACACAGAGCAACGGATGAGAAGGCTTTTTAGAGAAATAGTGTCTTCAGGGACCTGACAAGTTGTATTACAGCATGGAGTAGAAGGGAACATCTGGAGAAGAGGCAAAGGGTAATGGAGATTTTCCTATTGACAGACCATGTGTTTCAACAAGCATGTTTGCAAGGTTTTGGCGAATTAGATTTGGGAAGTGCCAGGATTTGGCGGATTACTTAGGATGAAACTGTAAGCCATGAAGTGATAAACAAAGCTTATAGCAGTAAGACTGTAAGAAGTCAGAAATGTTTCTGTTGAGTGTGGCCCACAGGAATGTAGAACATGGTGGTGTTTTTTGACACTTTGCACTTAATCACTTCCAGGTGGCCCTTTTTATTTACTGTGTTATATTCTATAGTTTAAATAAACTGGGGTGAGGACGAGGAAGAAGAAATGTGACATGTGTTGTGATGTGGCTGGGGCCCAGATGACACTGAGTATTTACAACATGCTTATTTCTAGTTCAGGAGAGGGAAAAAGTCTAAAGGGGCACCAGTTCCTCGTGAGCATGAATTTGTGGGATCCTAAGCATGAAGGATGCAGGAATTTTCTCCACCAATTGCCACAAAAGCAGAAAAGAACATCTCACTTTTTACTCTCCTTTGCACACCTTCCCTAAGAACAGGGAGGATTGGTCAGGGGAGATTAAGGAAATAGACATTAGAGAATCTACAAAAAAATCAGAACAATTAAGATACCCAAAGCCAAATTTTAGTATTTCCAATGATCTTAATGAATTTTTTTACTGAAAAGAATTATGCACTTAACTATTTCCATGTTTATTTTGTTCCTTAGAACTTTGTTTTTATAATAATATAAAAATGAAAGTGTAGTTAAACTTGAATCCTTAATGAATTTTTTATAGTTATCTGCTATTTCCTTTGCCCTTCAAGTTATCTTCTTTCTTTCTTCCATTTCTCTAGTCAAATAGAGTGAATAGAATCTTACAAAACTCCCATTACCTTTTCTTAGGAGGGCCTTCTCAAAATTTCACATATGCTCCATTTCTCTGAGTTTTATTATATATAACTTGATGAAAATTTTCTTGTCCCTGCCCGAGGTGCTTAACTCTCTCCATTGTCACACTTGCTAAACATTGCTTAGCATCCTGATTACACTTTCCTGATGTTTCGGTATAACATAATGTAGCTATTTTTTCTCCCAGTCATTCATGCTTATTGAAAAGACCCAATAAATTCATACATATTTCTCTGAAAGCAAAGGTTAAGGTTGAGTGCTAATGCATTGTCTTTTTGCTCAGCATGCCATTAGTTCCCAGTAGCATTTTAGAGTTACTGGGAAGCAGAGCCACAGATCATTCCTCCAGCTCATCTCTTGTCTTTGTTGCCAAATGGAATCGCAACCTGCATCCTTGAGATAAATGACAGTCTGTGGTTGTGCCAAATTATACTTAATATTTTTCATTGGGGTAAATATAAAAAAGCCCATGTTTTAAAAAATTATGAATATATCAGGGTAAGAAGGAAAATGAGTCTGGATGTCAGTTTCTCCATTTCACCCTTATCTTAGGGAACTGATAGCAACAAACCCTACAAAGAGGAAACTGACCTTCAGCTCCAATGGTTTAAAGAAAGGGGCTCAAAGTCAGGCCACAGTTCAACCAGAAAGATAAATGTGACTCAACAGCCTTCTCACCTTATGCACCCTCAGAGAGGAAATTATAAACAAATAAAAAAGAAAATAGAACACGTAGTACAAAACAACTATTTGAAACATACCTCCAATGAAGATTTCTCATACTTGGCAACATAAGTAAAATATTTTATTAAGTATTCACTTGATAAGGCACAAAAAAATTGATCAAATCCCAGCATATTGATTTTGATGGGAGAAGCTAAAGAGAAGAGCAATTAACAAAGAAAAAAGAAGCTTGAGAAAAATCTGAGCAGAAGTTGGGTTCTGATGGGTGAGAAGAGGATAAAGAGTGGGATGATAGCACACAAAGATCTCCCAGTAAGAAGTTTCCCCTCTCTGTCCCTGTCCCTAGGACTTATGTGTCCATGTGCAGGACATATAAGTGTTACTTTGCAATATTTTCCCTTTTCTGACTTGAAGTTGGGGGGGGGGGTGAAGCATTTTCAGAGTAGACGATGAAATGTTTGCTCTCGCCTCTCTCTGTGGAAGCTAAAGTTCAGGGCAGCATTCCACACAGGAAGCTTGAAGAAAATGGATGAAAATGGATTTGCCAGAGAAAATAAATATGAGCCCCAAATTGGTACAGACAACTGTATAACAAATATGCACTTCCTATTAGAGCTGAAGGAAACTCAAAAAAGGTTATTCATATTAAAAATGAGTAAGAGACATGAATGGTGTGACTCTACCTAGTGTACAACCAGACATAAAAAAATGTGCTCTATATGTGTATTATGAATTGAAAAGAATTCTGTCATGTATAACTAATTAGAATAAATAAATTTAAAAATTTAAAAAAACAAAGATGAGTAAGAGAAAGAAGAAATGCCAAAGCCTCAATTCCAAATGCTTCAGAACACACAAAAAGAAAAAGTGGAAATAAAGTTATTATATAGAACATGGATGTAGGGCTTCACATAAAAGCAATCATAACCAAAGAATAGGAGAACATCTCCTAAAGTGCCTGACACAATAGAGGAATATTTTTAAAACATGGATTCCATAAAAGAAGTCTTCAAAAAATGAGATGATAAACAAAAATTAGGTAAGATAATAGGACTGAGAGAACCAATTAGAGACCAAAATAATAACCTTGGAGAAATAAATGCTTTACAAATAGTAATAAACACACTAAAACAAACCTGATACTTAAGAGTGCAGGAAAAAAAATATTTTATTTTTTGGTGGTGCCCAGAATCAAACCCAAGGGCCTAGTGTACGCTAGGCAAGAACTTTACCACTGAGCTATGTTCCAGCCCTGGCAGGGTAGGGGTGGGGGTAATAAAACATGTAGAACCCAGGAAGAAATTGCAAGCCAGCCATGACAGAGCTGAGACCGAAAGAACACACTGGCTGCCCAACTGGGATTACATTGAGGGGATTGCCCACAGGAAAGAAGCATTCTGTTATCATAAGCATGCAGAAAGGACATGGGGAATGTAAAACATCAGAAAAACCACTCAGACAAAAACATAAGGATTAAAGTTTTAATTCACTAAGGGAATATTTAACAATTCAAAAGAAAGTAATTTCAAGTACATAAATCAAAAGTTGCATTATCTTTTTTTTATATGACAGAGGAATGCATTACAATTCTTATTACACATATGGAGCATAATTTTTCATATCTCTGGTTGTATACATAGTATATTCACACAAATTTGTGTCTTCATGCCTGTACTTTGGATAATAATGATTATCACATTCCACCACCATTAATAACCCCATGCCCCGCTTCCTTCCCCCCCAACCCCTTTTTCCTATATAGAGTTCGTCTATTCCTCTCATGCTCCGGCTCTGTATGCTTTCTATCCCTATCCACTATGAATCAGCCTCCTTATTTGGAGGCATTTGTTTTTTGGGGAATGGCTAACTTCACTTAGCATTGTCTTCTATAACTCCATCCATTTACTTGCAAATGCCATGATTTTATTCTCTTTTATTGCTGAGTAATATTCCATTGTATAGATACGCCACATTTTTTTTTATCCATTCATCTATTGAAGGTCATCTAGGTTGGCTCCACAGTTTAGCTATTGTGAATTGTGCTGCTATAAACATTGATGTGGCTGTGTCTTTGTAGTATGCTGTTTTTAAGTCCTTTGGATATAAACTGAGGAGAGGGATAGCTAGGTCAAAGGGTGGTCATTCCCAATTTTCCAAGGAATCTCCATACTCTTTCCATATTGGCTGCACCAATTTGCAGTCCCACCAGCAGTGTATGAGTGTACCTTTTCCCCCCACATCCTCGACAACACTTATTGTTGTTTGTATGCATAATAGCTGCCATTCTGACTGGAGTGAGATGAAATTTTAGAGTGGTTTAGATTTGCATTTCTCTAATGGCTAATGATGATGAACATTTTTTCATGTATTTGTTGATTGATTGTATATCGTCTTCTGAGAAGTATCTCTTCAGGTCCTTGGCCCATTTATTGCCTGGGTTATTTGTTTTTATTGGTGTTTAGCTTTTTGAGTTCTTTATATACCCTAGAGATTAGTGCTCTCTCTGATGTGTGAGGGGTAAAGATTTGCTCCTAAGATGTAGGCTCTCTATTCACCTCACAGATTGTTTCTTTTGCTGAGAAGAAACTTTTTAGTTTTAGTCCATCCCATTTATTGATTCTTGATTTTAATTCTTGTGCCACAGGAGTCTTATTAAGGAAGTTGGGGCCTAGTCCCACATGATGTAATTTTGTATAACAATGATTAGGGCCTACTTTTTCTTCTAATAGATGCAGGGTCTCTGGTTTTATTCCTAGGTCCTTGATCCATTTTGAATTGAGTTTTGTAAAAAAAAAATTGCATTACCTTTAAGGAAATTTGAAAAATCTGTTATTGTAATGAAAATTTCCCACATGCATCTTTCAGTTGTCAACCGGTTAAACAGATTACAAGTCAGTAAAGAATATTTCAACAGCACAAATTAACATGTGATCTAAGAAACAATACATAGAGCCCTGAAACCAAGAATTAGAAAATACACATTTTTCTCAAACACAAATGAAAATTTGCCCCAAAATATCCTAAGTCTTAGTATACTAGCAATCTTATTTCCTGACCACAGTGCAATTAACTAATTAATTTCAAAGAGGTAGATGAAAATCCCCCACAGGATTATAAATTATTTTGAAAGCCACTTTTAAATTCACTTCTAAATACCTCATGGGTCAAAGAAGAAATGTCTGTAGAGATTTAAAAATACTTTGAGATAAACAACAATCGATATGTTAGATATTCAAAATTTATGTTAAAATAAGTGTCATTAAAGAGATTTTATATTTTAAAGTGCTTATATTAGAAAATAATGAAAACAAAAATTCACAAATAGTAATCTAAGAATGAGTAGTAATGAAGGAGCTTACAAGTAATAATTATAGACTTATGACAAATAGTATCTAAAGCCACATAAAAGTTGGGTAAATTAGGCATATAGGTAGATAACCTTATTTTATTCTCAGAGACAGGTATTTCTTTGCAGGTAATGTCATAGTATATTCTATAACTTACAAAATACCAACATATGGTTTTACCACCCTAAATTTTAATCTGAGCAACAGGTACTTGAATTATATTTTGAGCAAACTGTCTCTCTTGTAGTTTGTTGTTGATGTTCTTGTTCTTGTTTCAAAGTTTAGATGTGGGGAGAGGGTTTCAATGATATTGGGTAGCCAAAGGGTGGTTGGTTGACTCATTCAATACCCATTCCAACTCACTTCTGGTTTGCCTGACTTTCTACAGACTAGTATGCTAAAGATTATATTTTTTGCATCCCCTTGCATTTTGGGTGCAAGTGTCTTATACTCTGTATCTGTTACACATTTGGCTCAGTATTAGAAGAACACAGCAACACATGGAGGAGGAAGTGGCTGGCTCTTCATTAGCAGGTGTGATGGCTACTTTAATGGGTCAACTTGGCTAGGCTATGATGCCTGGGTGTTTGGTCACATACCAGTCTAGATGGTGCTGTGAAGATATTTTTTAAATGAAACTATTATTTACAATCTGTAGACTTTGAGTAAAGCAGATGACTCTTCATAATGTGTGTGGACCTCATTCAATCAGTTGAAGGCCCTGATAGTAAAGACAGAAATTTCTTGAAGAAACTCTATATTGAGACTGTGGCATAGAGACCTACCTGCTGACCTGCCCTACAGACTTCAGACTTTTCAGCTCCCACAGTCCCACCTCTCACAAGCTGATTCCTTAAAATAAGGGCCTTGATAGATAGATGATAGATAATAGGTGACAGATAAAAGGTAGACAGACAGACAGACAAACACATAGGAAGAGAGGCTTGGAGAAATATAGAAATATACAAAGAGGAGATTTACATACACGTGCTGATTTGGTTTCTCTGGAGAACCCTAACACAGCAGATGTGACAGAGTTTTTTGTGGCCAGTGCAAAGAATCAGAGATGCCAAGCAGGTAAAGTTAAGTGTGGTGTTTCTGCTAGAACATTCCCAGGTGCTCATGAGCAGGCTTTTGTTCCTGGCTTCATAGTCCTTGGACATGTGTTCTGGAAGAGTACTATGGAAATTAAATAAGACTCACATTTGTTAATAAATCATATTTCTCATCTCCTTAAACTAGGCAGAGTGAATTATGTGGTTTATAACACTCGCCTATATGTTTCCTCTGGATAGCAACGTCTGATTCAGAGTGGTCTTTTTAAAATGTAACTCTGTTGATATCACTACTCAACTTGAAATATTTTAAGGACTTTAAGTGGGATAGAATCCCATCAAACAAAAAGGATAAAAAATAACTTTCCAAAACTTATCATACACTCCTCTCAATTTCAATTTTCTAATTTATCTCTTATTGATCTTTAGGTCTCTTCCAGTTCACCAGATGCATTTTCACATTTTTCCTCTTTCTAAAATGCACCTTGCACCTCTCCACACCTACCTATCTCATGATCATCTATAACTTGCTCTAAATTAATTCCTTGAAACTCCAATTGTTTTAAACAGCCTCTTCTATGTTCACTCCTTTTACATGTGCCCAGAGTACTATCTTCCATGTCTTTATTACTATGGAACATATCTTATTATTGCAATTACTAGTTTTTATGCTGTTATGGTTTTGATACGAGGTATCCTCAAAAAGCTCATGTGTGAGACAATGCAAGCAAGTTTAGAGGTGAAGTGGTTGGGTCATGAGACCTGCACCTAATCAGTAGTAGGGATTAACTGGGTAGTAACTGTAGGCACATAGGGTGTGGCTGGAGGAGGTGGGTCATTGTGAGTGTACCTTTGAGATATATATTTTGTCCTTGTCCAGGGGCCTCTCTCTGTGCTTTCTGGGTATCATGTTTCAGCTCCTTTCCTCTGCCAAACTCTTCCAGCATGATGTTCTGTCTTTTCTTGCACACCAAGGAATGGAGCCAGTCATCTTTGGACTGAGATCTCTGAAACCATGAGTCCTCAAATAAACTTCCCCTCCTTTAAAATTGTTCTCATCAAGTCTTTTGTTCAAAGCAGCAAAAAAGCTAACTAAAACACATACCTATCAATTCCTCTTGTTACATACATTAGAATGAGTTTGTGAAAGAGAATTTTGATGGTTCGTGTGTGTGTGTGTGTGTGTGTGTGTGTGTGTGTGTTTTAAACAAATTCTTATTTGGTGCATGATAGTTCCCTAATGCATTGTTGAATTCTGAGTGACAGACTGATTTAATTTATGCATCAGCACTCATTTCACACATCATCATTTTTCTTAGTCTGGGCAATTTTATTGTCTCCATGACAACAAAGTACTTAGTAATCACAGAGGTTACACAGGTTATTGCTCACCTCTAGCAGTACTCATTGGCAGAAAGAATTATACTTAGAAATTTCTTCAGTGAGAACACAGAGGTAAATGGCAAACTAAATCCATATTGCTTATGTCAATCAAATGCACAGAAGTATGTAAAAGAACGGTATGACCTAAAAACAATCATGCACTGGACCCCCTTGGTTTTCCTCTGTTGACTTCTGACTAATGGTCAACAATAAAGTCTTCTGAATCAAGTAAACTTGAACTCAAAATATGGCCAAAGAGATCACAGGAAAGTTACTTAACCTCTACAAAGTTCATTCTTCATGTAGAAAACATAGCTTATAAATAACAACCTCAAAAATGTTAAGAGAGAATTATGTATATAAAATAATTATCACAGTATCTGGCACCTAATAGGCCCTAAATAACTGTTGGCTACACAAGTTATTATTATTGCATCATGTTAATCAAGGAGGAATTTGTAGAGCTTAATGCTCATGAAGAGATATTTTTACAGTCCATTGAAGAATCTTTAAAGTGCATACATGTAGATATGGAAATTGCAGCCATTATTAATTATGTGTAGAAGTAAAATTATGCAATGGGTATAATTACCCTTTAATAATTATCTTTATAATTTGCTGATTTCATATTTATCATATCTCCTCAGAGGACAGAGATGCACTATTTTATTAATTATTCTTGATTGGCAGGTTAATGCTTTTATGCTCCCCCTTTACTAACATATTCATCTATAATATTTTGAAGTCATTGGCTAAAAAGTAGACATTAAGATAACAGTGGCTATCCCTAAAGGAAAATGAACACAAATAAGTCAAAGCTTACCAGGCTTTCATCAACAAAGTGGCATTGACATACAGTATTTCAGAAGCAATGAGCCAGTCAATCTTTCTGCCAAGGTGGTACAGGAAGTCACCCCTAAAGGTAAGTGTAATCAAATGAATGATAATATCTTTTACCTGCATGATTTGTTAATAAAAGTGAGGGCCTTAAGATTATCTCAGTCTCCTCACTATCTCACAGCACCCTTTTATAGTCATTAGCCGTATTTGTAATTTAAAGTATGTGATAAGTTGATTACTGTTTTTGCAGTGTCCACCTTATCTTTTCCTTTTAAACTAGGTAATGCTAAAGGAGCACACTGAAAGCACTACTTGAAACACAAATACATCCTTCTCTCAAAGAAGTAGATAAATGCAATAAAGAAGAGAGTTTTATGAATACCTTAAGCAAATTAAAAGCAATCTGAAATCAAGTGACCACTACAAGACAGACTAATTATATTAACTTTTTCCTTTCTGCCCATTTTGAAGGTATTAATCTGGTATCCCAAGGTGATTGATTGACATATTGTGTGTCTTCCTTCTATCCTTTTTATCAAGCTCCCTTTGAGATACAGTTCAACTTTAAAGTATTTTTTTTTTTCCATTTGGATGAAACACACAAAAGAGATGAGAATCTAGTTGGCATGTCTCCCTAAACATGAAGACAACCTTGGAAGAAGGTGTAGAAGGCAATAACAAAGCCCTTTCATTAAATTCATAATAAATATAAAGAATTACAATTATGTATGTTAAATTTAGTAATTCACACAATAATCCTATAAGATACATATTATAAAATCCACATTAAAGAAAATATAACTAATGCCCAGGAAAAGTGAAATTATGTATCCAAATTTTGCTTGTAATAAATAGCACATCTAGGATACAAAGCCTAATAGGGCTGATTGTAAATCTCAAGTCCTGCATGTAAAACTGGCTCCCTTTAATAAATCTATGGTGCCCAGCATTGATATTTTTGAGAAATATCTTTAGTTCTGGAAAATTAAATGTACAATAATTTGAGATAGACAAAAACATATTTCCAGATTTACCTGTCTATATCTAATCCAAATGTGTAACATCTACTCAGTTGTTTCTAAGAATGATAGTCCATTGATATTCCCATATGTGATCAATAGCAATATTTAAATTAGATAAGATTTTACACAATTATGTTAAAAACCAGTATGTCTCTTTTTAAATGTTAATCATTGCTCAATCAAAAAAATATCTCCCATGTCAATACATGCTAATATGCTCACTAACAAACCATAAAGATTGACAATAAAGTATATGCACAGTATTGTGCTAAATTCTGGAGATATACTGGTGAACAAAACAAGATATGGTCCATGCCTTTAAAGAGTTTACAGCCCAGTAAAGAAGACTGGTTACTAGTTAAATCTAAGACTGTAATTATGATTAATGCCATAAAGGAGAGTTGCATGGTGCTATGAGAGTAGGTAAGAGGTCATTATGATAGGTGACCAAGCTGAAACCTGAAGGAAGAATACTAGTTTACTGGGTGACAAGAAAGCAGAAGAGTTTTCCAGACAGAAGAACAACGGCAAAGGTCCAATCATAGGAAAGCATGATCTTGGGTAATGTGTAGAACTGAAAGGAGGAAATGATACTGAAGATATGAGAGTGGGCTCAGGAAAATTTGAAGAGGATGATGAGCCAGATCACTCAGGACCTTATAAATTTGATCATTTGTTTTCAACCTCAAAATAATTGAAAATCACTGAAGAGTTTCAAGGAGAAAGACATAATCTAGTTTGCATTTCAGAAAGACAACTCTGGCTGCTGTGTGCACTAAGAACTGGAGAGGGTCCAAAGATAAAGCAGGCAATCTTCAAGAAGCCCATTTTGGTGGTCTCCCCTAGACAAGGTCATGGAGACTAGAACTAAGGTGGTGGTGGCAATAAAGGTGGAATTTCCTTTTTATTTTCACAGTTGAAAATGTATTTGTAATTTAATGTATTCAGGAATTATTGCTCATGCAAAAGAAAAATTGTAATCAATCACAAGTGCTCCTTTGTATCCGGAGCAATATTACAGAGAAAAGAAGTATATCTGTATTCTGAGAAATTTGGTGTCAGAAAAGCTACACAGAAGTCTCTCTCTTTTTTAATTTCCTGCTATACTCTGAAAGGAGACATGAAGTAAAAGAGACGCTTTTTACCTTTGCTGTGTCCTGAGACTAGATGGTAACTGATACTAATCTGCAACAATGCTACCTGAATCAATATGTGCAAATGATATCATTCATTAGTTTTGTTCATTTTTAAACTTTATTTTTTATTAGTGCATTATAGTTTTATATAATTGCAGAGTTGATTTTGACATATTTATCAAGGTATATAACATAATTTACTCCATTTCAATCCCCAGTACTACCCTCATTCCTTCTCTCTCCTCCCTCCCCCTAATTCCCTTCCTCTACTCTATTGGTCTTTCTTCTATTCATTTATTTTTAATTGGGTCATTGCAGAATTCTTTATGATACATTCGTATATACACATAACATAATTTAGCAAATTTCATTATACAGTTCCTTCCCTTTCCCATACCTCCTCCCTCCTCCTCAACCCTCTTCTTCAGCTCCACTATTCTCCCTTCTATTTTCATGAGATCAAAGGGGCAAATTGTTAAAAGATATTCAGCAGGTCTTTTGGAGGTGCTTGATTAGATGTGATGATAAGAAAGCAAGAAGCATGTAGGTCAATGGACAAACTTCTAGCCTAAGACCTGAGTAGACAATGTTCTTGCTAAGACAGAGGAACTGCAAAAGGATTGTTTGGGGAGTAAATTATTAGTTTTATATGTTGAGGTTGATACATAAAAGAAAGGTCAATTGATCAGCTGGACTTGAGGATGTTCATCTAAGGAAAGGCATAAGCAAGCAGTGATTTCTTGAGAAAACTAAAAATAAAAGAAACTTTAAAAATCAATATTTAACATGTTTTGTGGAAACAGGGCATTCATATCAAGAAACATTCATGAATCTGATATTAATAAATTCTATTGTTTTCAGGTTGATTCAACAGATGGCCCTTTTAGGGTGGATTTTGTTCAGGAACCATGTCTCTTTTCAGTCACTTATAGAGAGATATAGATATGCAAAACCTATCATATTGTGATAAAGTAATACATTTGTTATAATTAAAGTTAACTTTTTAACATTTAGTTGGAAATTCTCTGTCTCCCACTTATATTATTGCATTTTTCGATTATCCAAGGTAATATATTCTAAGACCCCCAGTAGATGCCTGAACCCTAAATACACTATGTTTTTTCCTATATATTCATACCTATGATTAAATGTAACTTAAAAATTAAGTCCAATAAGAGATTAACTACAATAGCTAATAATAAAATAGAATAATTATAAAACTATACTATAAAAAGCTGTGCAAATGTGGTCTCAAAATGTTTTCAGTATTCTATATTGACTTGTCTTATGATGATGATGTAAGATGATGCAATGCCTATATGATGTAGACGTTGTGACATAGCTTTAGGATACTATGTAAGGGTTACTAGAACACAAGCACAAAGATGCTATGCCAGTTGATCTGATAACCAAGAGGGCTACTAAATAACTAATGGGTGAATAGCATATACAGCATGGATACAAGGGACAAAAGGATGATTCACATTCCATGAAATATGGAGCAGGATAGCACAGGATTTCACCATGTTTCTCAAAAACAGTACACAATTTAAAATTTATGAATTGTTGATGCTGGAATTTCCCATGTGATATTTTTGTACCACAATTAACCATGGGTAACTGAAACTGCAGAAAGTGAAACCACAGATAGGTGGGAGGTACTGTAAAATATTAGATTCTCCCCTGCCAATTTCTCTACTTTTGAAACAGAATGAAATTTTGGTATTTAAAATTTTTTTTTCTTTTAATTTTATTTTAGAGACTCCTCCATAGTAAAGGAAAGGAAATTCAGAGACTTCTATAAAATAACATTGAATGATTCTAATTTATCTGAGATTTTCACTATTTCCCGAGAGCCTCAGAAGAAAGGTAGTTTCTGTCATTTGGTAATCTAGAAAAAAAATAGATTTTTTGAAAAAAAAAAAATACCAAGTGTTATCCATATAATTACATGTTCTTTTTACAAAGCTCTAGGGTAAATGAGTATTTTTTATAAAAAAACCCAATACTTTCTTTTTAGTTATGCTTTTCTTACTCTTATGCTGTATTAATTTCCTTTGTTGCCATATAGCATCCTTTACTTGAAGGCCGATGTCCCCTGAGATAGTCCATGAACTGTTTACAGACAGGGAAAGGCTGTGTCAGAAACTACTATGTGTCCTTTTATTTATTTTTGGTACCAGGGATTGATCCCAAGGACACTTAACCACTGAGTCCCATTCTCAACTCTTTTTTATATTTATTTAGAGACAGGTTGCTGAGGCTGGCTTTGAACTCACAATCCTCCTGCCTCAGCCTTCCAGGCTGCTGGGATTACAGGCATGCACTACAATGTCTGGCCTATGTGTCATTTTTAAAGAACCCTCAGTCACTTTCTCTAGTCCTTATTGAATGCCATAGATGACCATTAAACATGCCCCCTGTCTGTTTCCTCCACCTTCACTTTCCACTGAGGTCTCACGATTCTCATTCAAAACTATTTGTTATTCAATACTTCATTCAATGTTTAATTAATTCACTTAATATTTTTAACTACTGTTTTCTTTGTATATGTGATGGGACAATCTTCCATGAGATTCTATACTAAAATAATGAGATATAGCCTCTAAACTGAAACAGCAACTAGCAAAAGAAACATGACAGAGCAGCAAATATCATGCACATATACTATGTGACAGATGCTTTCAAAATGTAATTGTGAGGCCATTAGGCTGAGAAAACCTATGCCTTGGGTTCCTAAAGGCAAACAGAAGCCCAACATACCTCAGGTTTAATCAATCAGAAACCACCAGCTAACCCCTTACTGAAGACTTTCCATTTTAATCAGTCAGGTACATTTTCCTTGTCTTGCTTCTGTGAGCCTATTATCAGTTTTCCCTCTTGCCCCTCTCTCAGACCCCTAGTGGGACACTTGTAATGTTGTGGTGCCCAATTCATAAGTTACTATCTGCTCAAATGAATTAATTAAAATTTTAGTGTGCCCAAGTAAACAAATTTAATCTTTGAACAAAGATATGTGCAGGGTTGTGTTAGACCAGAAAGTGTTCAACTTCACCTTGGGAGCAAAGCAAGGTCTGAGTATTAAAGAATGAGTTTTGTTTGCACAAATTTTAAGCAGGGGGATAATATAATCAGATTTGCATAAACAAAATCAGTCTGTCAGTGTGGAAGAGGACTAGAGGGAGCACCACAATGGGAAGGGAAAAAAACCTTGAAATCACAACCAGCATGATGAGAAAGGAAATAGGAATTTTAGCTGGAACCATTTTAACAGAATAGGCTGTTTAATATGTAAATCTAGTCAACTGAAGAAGCAGGATCCAGTATCTTAATGTTTTGGAAGAGACTGGTGTTCATCTCTCCATATAAAGTACTACATTTCCGGGGCTTACGGGAGGCAGCACAGAAGAAAAGGGAAAAACAGTCAAAGTCAAGTGACAATGCATTTGTACCTCATGTCTTTTCAACTGCAAGGCCATCTCCCAGATGAATGAGCTTATTTGACCTGGCAAACACTCACCCAAGCAGGCAACACAGGGAGCTTATCAGACCCACACTCAGGGGAAGCTGCCTGTACAATCTAAAACACCTGTGGAATCACAACCACAGTGAATACCAAATCAGTCCTTTGTAAAGGAGGAAGTAGTTATTTGGGGATAAATACCTTCATGTGAATTCTTATGCTGCAGAAAATGAGTTCTTTTTTTTTTTTCTTTCAACTCAAGAAACATTGCCATATCCTGACAGCTGTGGGCTACAATAGGGAAATAGCAAGGCTTTCAAAGCAGCAGATCTCTACCTTCCCATTACAGTAACAATCCCATCAGAATGCTGAATGGGGTGATTCACTCCATAGAGTTTTCATATGCATATCTCATTTCTCTGCATTTATTTCTACCTATAAATGTGCTGAACTCTGGTGGAGTTGTGATGGTGGTGGTCTGTGTATAGGATGGGGAAGGGGTGAGTATGTGTTCCATTGTCTATTGAAATACAGGAATCATGTAGGTATTTCAGAAAAGCAGTCTGATATAATGGAAAAAATACTATTTGGGGAGCTGACTGAAACTTAGTTAAATCTAGATGCTGCATTTCATCTTTCTATGAACTGGAGAAATTTCTGTAGCCTCTATGTCCTCATTTGTAAGTTGAGGAGTAGAGATTAGAGCTAACTGAAACAATAGATCTAAGGACACACATTGGGAACTTGCTATATGTTGAGTTCCTTCCTGCTAAAGATTTTAAATGATGGAAACTTCCTTTTACTTTCATGTTCATAATTTCAATTTTCAGATTTCACGATGTCTTTTTAGCTTTTTATATTTTATATTTACATAGCAAAATGTTTGAATGGACTGACATGGTAGCTACATTCACACACTCTCATATTGTACCCTTTGACACAAATCTACCCACATACCTACCCACATAAAATCATTTTTAATTTTTCCTATTAAAAAGTTCCAAGTGAATCTCCTTACATCTATGTAACAGCTTTTTTAACTATATGAGTATCTCATTTTCATTGTGATTTTCATAATGACCGCTATGGTTCAGAAGTGCCCTCTAAAGGTCCTCAAGTTAAAGGCTTGGTCACCAGTGTATAGTGCCTAGTGGGACATGGTGAAACCTTTATGTGGAGGAGCCTACTGTAAGGAAGTTAGATCATTGGAGTAGCACCTTTGAAGAGAATAGTGGGACCCAGTCACTTTCTCTCTTTGCTTCACAGCCACCATGAGGTGAATACGCCTCCTCACCTTGCACTCCCACCAAAATGTACTGTGCTGCCACAGGTCCAAAGCAATAATCCAAGTGACCATGGTTCAAAACCTCTGAGCTCATGAACCAAAATAACCTCTCTTCCTTTTAAGTTGATCTCTCAAGTATTTGAGACAATGACAGAAAGCTGACTAGCACAATGACTCTAGTTTTTAATGAACTGCTGTTAATCATAAGAACTTGGGCCCTGGAAATAGCATGAGAGGTAAGATTTTAAGAAGTGGTAAGAATGTGACTTAAAGTTCTTAACCCTTTACTTATCATTTTAAAGCACTGTTTAATAAACATTATATTATTGTGAATAATATAATTAAATTTGACTTGATGAATTGTTCAAATATCTGAATTTAACCTGCTCTTTATCATAGCAATGGGTGATAAAATTATTTGGGTTAATGATTACCCACTAGAAGTTCATTGATTTTCATCATCTAAACTGGACATGGCTTACTCAGAATTTTTAGCTAATTTTTTATTGATTAATTTTTAATTGTTATATTTTAAACATAAATTATTCATAGGTTTGAAATATCTGCATCATTGTAATTCTTACAGGAAAAAAGAACTTGTAATTATGATTCTGAAACTGTCTAGGTTCTCACCTCCTTCCATCCAATCAGTTGTTTCCACATTGTGATTATTAATAATGCAAGGTTCCTGGGAAGACAGCAATTATGTTATAACAGAACTGACTTTATTCTTAGACATGAATTTGCTGAATTGAAGCTATGCCCATTTTCACGATTTCAGTGCATAATAATGACTCTGATCTCCAATGCTATTCTTAGAACCCAGAAATACCTATTTTAGGCAACTCGGTACAATATATCATCTTAAATCAGCAAAACAAAATATGGCAGAGAAGAAGTACAAAAGTGGGAAACGAGCCACATTCAATTGTGGAAGGGGAAATATGTTCTGAGAAAAGATTAAATTGTGGGAAAATGGCAAGTCTGAATATTTTTAAAATATCAAATAACTGCTAATTGTTATTTCTGTGATAGTGTTTCGGTCAATGTTAAACTATCTCAAAATTATATTCAAAGAAATGTTCAGAGAAGTTATTTTCAAGAAAATCTGAAATATACTATAAAGAAAGGGCAAGGGCCAGTGGGGGACAGGAGGAATTTAGTCAATGACTACAAAACTGCAATTAGGAGGAATAAATTCTGGTATTCTGTCACACAGTAGGGTGAGCAGAGTTTAAACTAAAGTACTGCAATTTCAAAACAGCTAGAAGAGAGAATTTTCAATGTGTATCATCACAAAGAAATGATAAATGTTTAAAGTGATGAATATGATACTTATCTGATTTGATCATTCAACATAAATATGAACATGAATATGCACAATTTTATGTGTTAATTTTTTTCAAATTTACTATCAAAACAAATATTTTAGTCAGATTTTTCACTGCTGTGACTAAAATATCTGACCAGAACAATTTTAGTGGAGGAAAAGTTTATTTCACAGTTTCAGAGGTTTTAGTCCCTAGAAGGCTTGCTCTATTCCTCGGGGGTCAAGTTGAAGCTGAAATCATGGTGGAAGAGTGTGGCAGAGAGAAGTGACTCACGTGATGATCAGAAAGCACACACAGAGAAAGACTCCATTTGCCAGATACGAATATATATCCCAAAGCCACACTCCCAATTCCCACCTTCTCCAGCCACACCCTACCACTTCAGTTACCATTCAATTAATCCCAGTTGGTCCTAACCCAATCATTTCTCCTCTGAACCTTCTTGCATTGTCTCATACATGAGTTTTTAGGGGACATCACATCTAAACAATAACACTGCTATTTCAGATATTTGATAAAGTCCATTTTTAGTGTTATATTAATTATGTATAACTTAGGAAGTGAACACTTAATGTGCATGAAACTATTCATATGATAACATATACATTGCAAGCATTATGGTCTAGAGAAAGCAAGAAATAAAATAAGATCATTTCAGAAGTGATCTACATAAACTTCTTGAGTAGGATTTGTATAGGTAGATAGGATCTAAGGAATGGATTCCAGACAGGCAGGAGAGATGCAGCAAAGATTCTGAAATGGTGGCAATGTGTGCATAAGGGAGAGATAGGAATTTGCATTAAATAGAGCACAAGGTCCACTCCACAGCAATACAGTTGGAGAGAGAGATATGGTCCAGAATATCTGTGAGTATAGGGGTAGGAGGAACATACACCCAAAGCTAGGTGTTTCAAGATACAGGTTAGGCATTTCATTGTAATAGGAAAAATCTTAACTTTGAACTGAACATGAAATAGTTCTTGTTCTCTCAATTACATTTTCTGCTAACAAAACACAGCTTTAGGGAAGACTGCCTCTCCAAAATGCCTAATTCCACAATAAGTGCAAATTGGGTGATTATGCTTTTGTGGTGCTTTTTCCCCAATTACTACCAAACTCTTCAAAATAGGAAATAAGGCTGCAGGAAGTTATAGAAGTCACCCTGGCTCTATCTTCTCCTCTGAGAGAGATTTAAAAGGTCAGCTTCAGTCAGACTCCCTGCCAGAGCAAGCCTGGTATGAGATAACCTCTCCAAGGCAACAAAGGTTTTAAATAAGTTTTAGCCCAGTCCTTCGCTTCTGTGCACCTGAGGAACATAAATAAATAGAAATAAAATTCTTTCCACACAAAAATAGAGAGAAGGCATTGCTTAAAAAAAAAGAAGTAAAATCAAAAGCAAATTTTCAAGATAGTTGACCAAATAATTGGTGCTAATATGGGGCAAGATAATGTTCATATAAATCAACAGAATCAGAAAGAAGTATGTTTATAACATTTACAAAGCACACAAAACTAGCAAATGAGACTAATGCATTGAGTGTTAGAATGAAGCTTCAGCAAGATATTAAACTTGAACAAAGGGATATGTGTAACATTTACTTGAGATCAACATCAAGGGCCATATGCAATTTCTAAAATATTGTCTGCATAAATACCTAATATGCTTCAAAATAAAATCAAATTCTAAAAGCATTTAATTGACTGAAATTATAACCTATACTAGTAATATTTAAGATAGTGGTAGTTTCTTAATTTTTTAAATTATATACCAAGTGCTTTATTTGGTATTAGTAACAAGTCTATAAAATATGTATCCACAGCAAATATTTCTGAGCACTTAATTATGTGGCCAGGGTTATGGGTGCATGTGAGAAACATGCTCACCAGTCCAAATCCAAAAAATAGTCTAAGAGACACAAGTACACCAAAAAGCAAGGTTTTATTTAATGACTGTCTTACAGAATTAGCTGCCTCTAGGTCAGGGTCCCCAGGTATTGGGTAAAACCAGCATTTTGTGCCTAAGATCCCTTACCTAGTTCCTCACTGGCTAAGTACTATGGGGTGATCTAGCTTTTACTGTTGCCTATTGGGTTAAAGAATAACCTCCCTTGGTTCTTTTATGTGTGTGTATGATGGGGGAGGGGGCTCCCCATGGCTGTGAATTTTTACCCTCCAGTGTTAACTGTTACTTTTCCTTCTGATCTCCTCTCTAGCTGCCTTTCTTATATCCCAAGTCATTTTACATTTAAGGCTAAATACTATATTCTGAAAATGGACCATCATACTTCCTATTTCTCACAAATCCTCCCTTTTTCTTTTTATACCTTTTGGTCCTATTTTCATTCTTGTCTGTGCCCTTTGATATTGCCACCCGTCATAGCTATCTTCACTTTTTGAGGTGGAAACTACCCAAGGAAATATCTTCTCCCATTTTTAGCAGTTTGGATAGCTGTCCCAGTGCCAGTCAGCAGCCCTTGGTAATGTCCTTTCCAGTTTGGTTGAAGGTTGTCTTCTTTCCAGGTCTTGATCAAAACCAAGTTTCCAGAAGTGATAAATTTTGAACTCTAGAGGAGTCACCTGAGCAAGGAATCCCTTTAACCTGAGGGATGATAAAGTAGAGGATGTGGCCAGTATATATTCTCTTAGAAAGTTTTCATAGTAGAGAAGTCTGTAGGTTTTTTTTTTTTTTTTTTTTTTTTTTTTTTTTTTTTTTTTTTTACTAAGGGAGCCCATATAGCAACTCATAATAAATATCAGGGCTAGTAAATCAAACCAGCAAAAAAAAGCAGACATATATATAAAGTCCACCTATGTAGGAGGTGAGGAAGATTTGTAGGTCTCAAATTGATTCAGAACAAACTTGTGTCTCTGATAGAGATTGTTGTGATATTCATCAAGCACTCCTGTATAAAAAACCTTCCATTATAACTTCCCAATTTTAATTATTTTGGGGAGGACTGACACAAAGGTATACCTCAAGTTACATTAAAAGAACAATTGTCTTTTAATACTCAGGTATGGCTGTGCTTTGGTTATACTCCTGTGCAAGTTGGTCAAAGTTGACCTTTTTCCTATCTACTGCTAAGGTCAGCTGAGGTTTTTCAGAAGTCACTCTTGAAAATTTGTCAGACATCTCTTGGCTCTATTAGTCTTCCTCTACCAGTCATGACACCTGCACAGGGTGGATCAGGGTCTTGCTGACCACATGTGGCTTCCTTTGGAAGCATCAGGGACATTTCCCTCTTCAATGATCCTTCTCTTTACAGAATGTGCATTTATTGGCTTTCTGTTGTCTAGGGTCCTCTCAGTCCCCTTGATCAGAAAATCAGGTGACTCACTGGAGTTGCAGGGTCCCTAGAGGAATCCTGTCATTCCCTGCAGTCTAATTGATCTTAGAGGGCAAGAGACAAATTATTGACTGCTTTTTCATTTGCCCTTTTACTTTCTTGATTTTGGTCTCTACAAGTTGATTTTAAACATTCAGCAGGCCAGTTTTACCAGTCTTGAAGTAGGAGTACTGAGTTTTAACTTTAATGTTCCTAACTGTATAGTTAGTTACTGGGGCTAGTATCACTACTGGAGATCAGCTTTATACTCTGTCCTGTAGGTAATAGTTTATTATCTCAAGTTGTTCTGTTAGAGGCAAGTACTTCTACAAAATACTAACGAGGAATAGTTATAAAGTCTTATAAGAAAAATACAAAATGAACATAACAAGAACAAAAACATATTCAGCTTGTATAATAGCTATGAATCAAGAAACATAATTTCTATAATAACTCTAATACATCTTTGGTATCTATTTTGTTTACACAAAGACCCGGAATTTTTCAACTCAATCATATATGAGATTCTTTATAAATGTTACTTTCTTTTAAAACTCTTCCACAATATTAAATACTTTTATAATTTACCCAAATATTTACTTAGTTTTGTATTATATACCTTGTTTATTTTTGAGATCACATTTGAGATTGCAATAATCTTTACAACAAAAATCTATCTTTTGAACATAACTTTAAGAGAACTTAATTCTAGCCTACTTTAGTGCTATCCTAACATTGAGTATGGTAAGAAGCAGAGTCTTATCTCAGGTGAGGTGGGGTTCTTGAAAAACAACATTATATCTAAAACATGAAACAAAGAAGACCCAAGAGATCTTCTTTCTTTTTCTTTCATGTTTTTTAAAGTGGCAAAATGCTTCCATTTTCCACCTTGTCAACCTTTAAATACATCAGGTTCTCCTTATTTAGATTTCCATCCCACTATAAAACATAACACAAAATTCTTTTTTTTATTAATTTATTTTTTTATATTTATTTTTTAGTATTTGGCGGACACAACATCTTTGTCTGTATGTGGTGCTGAGGATCGAACCCTGGCCGCACGCATACCAGGCGAGCGCGCTACCTCTTGAGCCACATCCCCAGCCCACAAAATTCTATATATAACTTATTGATAACAGGTTACCTTTATCCAGTTACAAAACACTAATTGACATAAATCTGAAGGAGACTATTGGTACAAACTGTTGTTTGGAGAACAAGTGCTCTCCTAAGCTAGCCTTAAATCTCTTATATATTTAGGAAACAATGTTAATGATCATAAATAGACTTAATCAAAGCAAAAGATATAAGCTCTGTTTTTACATGTCATCATGGCCCTTTTATGTCAAATAGAATGTACAAAATAGAGCACTTATTACATTACCTTGAATGTAAACCTACATTAACTTTCATTTTAAAAACTTTTGCATAATACTTAGACAAGACTGAGACAAATATTTAATTTCAGATGTACACATATCTATAGTTACATATATTTAGGAAATATATTTTAATATATTTTGAGATTGCAATAATCTTTACAACAAAAATCTATCTTTTGAACATAATTTTAAGAGAATTTAATTCTAGCCTACTTTAGTGCTATCCTAACATTGAGTATGGTAAGAATTATTTCAAATAATTTACATACACATTAAATAGTTACATTATTTAACCAGTTATGATGTAATCATTTAAAGGACTTTAAAATAGGTACAAACCCTAATTTCTTTAAGACATAGTTTCCCTTAGTAATAAAACCTGATACAAGAAATTTTCTTGATAGGATAAAAACAGATGAATGTTTTAGACTTTGTTTCATATCACTACATTAAAATTTGACCTTAGAAAATTTCTTAAATAATTTTTACTGATTATACTAATTATAGCCAACTTAATCATATACACAAACTTTTTTGAGATTTACCTTCCACAGACCTTCTTCAACATACTTAGATATTTCACAACTTGTTTAGATCCTTAGTTTCTCTCTTTAGCACAAAAATATTACTTTATACAAAATATTTTCTCATCCAGAAACATTATGTTTTCCTTCCAATTTTCTGTACTACAATGTATTCATACTTACAACTTTTTCTTATATCTCTTTTTTTAGGTTCTGACCCTTTATATTATGAAACAATACTTATGAATTTTTTGAATTTAGACAAATTATTCATTTTTAGTAAGATGAAATACTTTATATTTCTTGCAGTACTTTAATCAGTAACTAGCTGAAACTTTTTGTATTCCTTGTCTACAGAATTACACCTATTAGAATTTTAACTCTTAGTAGCCTTGCTCTTAAATTAGGCCCAGAAGCAAAACAACCTTAAAACTGTTTTTCCATTTACCAATTTATAAAAATACTTTTAATAGACCCAATCTATGTAATCTTTTGTAATTTAAGAAGCCAAGAGCTCTTAAATTTAAATGTAGCCATTGGTGTTTTGGTATTTTAACTTTGCAAATTAATCAGACATCTCCTCTAACAAACACCTTCCTAAATATCTCATTTATGTTAAAGCTAATTCACCCATTTTTAACTTAGGTTGCCCATGAGAACCAAGATATCAGACAAGTCTAGTTAACTACTTTAAGTCAATTATTCCTACCAAAGAAAAATCCTTAAAAGTAATGGATATTATTACACTTCAAACATTTTATAAAATTAATGTTTTCTTAATTGACTGGTCAATTAAGAAAAACATGTGAGTTAGTAATTTCAAAGACATCTTTACTCTTAAAATATAAACTGACCCTTTAGAAATTAAAACAGAGCCTGTTGCAGAATTAACAGTACGACTCAGACACGGAAAGGGCCTCTGCAGTTGAAAATCATTAGGGATAATGTTTGTCACCCTTGATTCAGTTGAAATCAAGGGTTCAGGTGCCACTGTTCCTCCACGGGGACAGATTTACTCACTCCACGGCCACTGTTCATTTTATCTGCTTAGGACTCTTCAAAAGAGAAGATATCTTTCCTTTTCTATTGTATTTGACAGTTAACCTTTAAATAAGTGGCTTCTAAATAAAAACAGCAGAAAGAAAATCAGAGAGCTAGAAACTCCAGTTAGACAAAACAAGACTAATCAGAACCAAACATTAAAGAATGTGGGAGTCCATGAGTCCTCAGGAAAAAAAGTTCTTAAGAAGACTTGCACATGTGGATCTTTTCACTTTCCTTCCCTGTCTCTAGGCCTCAAATTTTTATTTCCCATTTTTGGTAAATTTCTACAACTGAGATTTCCCCCATGTGTACTCAACTCCCCTTATTAGAGATTTCTTGTATACCCCAGGCCCCAATATCCTCAATCCCCCTTACTGGGTATTTCTTGCATACCTCAAGCTTCCTGTGTGTTCAACACCCCCTTATTGGAATTTTTTTGCATACCCCAACCCCCTTATTGGAAATTTCTTGCACCCCCAGCACCCCCCACCCCATGTGCTCCATCCCCCTTACTAGAGATTTTTTTTATGCACATCTCAAGTCCCCTGTGTGTTCAATCCCTCTTATTAGAGGCTTCTTGCATACTTGAATCTCACTTTGACTGTCTCTAGTTGTTTCCCTTGTGGAAGAATAGAACAATAGATCAGGACTCTGAACTCACTTTGTGTTCAGGACACATCTCAGTCACACACACTCATCCTCCAAACATTCTCAACCACCTAGACAGTTCTCCTAGTCCATTCTTCCTACCCTGGCTCTATGGCCTCTGCAGTGGAAGGGTTGTACAGACCGAGAAGTCTGCCCAAAGTGGGGTGGGATACCTCTCCCCTCTCCACTAGCATTTCATTCCATGCTGTCACAGATATCCCAGATAAGCACCCAATTTATGAGAAACACTCACCTGTCCAAACCCAAAGAATGGACTAAGAGACACAGGTAAGGCAAAAAAGCAAGGTTTTACTTTAATGATTGTCTTGCAAGATCAGGTGTCTCAAGGTCAGGGACCAGCAGATTGGGTATAAGCAGCAGTTTGTCCTCTAGAAAGCAAGTTCCCTCCCCTCGTTCCTCATTGGCTGAGTTCTATAGGGTTAACTGTCTTCCTTAAAACCACCTAGGTTTTACTGTCACCTATTAGGTTATTTAAAGATATATACCTTTAGCTTTCCCCATATCCCTTTGTTCTCTCGTGGCAGGAAAGTCCCCTTGGATTGAGTGCCTCTTGGCACTTACACAATTTATCTTTGTGGATCAGGAGAGGCCCTTCCTTTGCACCTCCTGTTTGCCAAGGGGTGTACTGTAACCTTTCATTCTGTTCTTCCTTCCAAATGCCTTTCTTATATCTGAAGTCATTCTGCATTTAAAGCTAAATAGTTTATTCTGAAAATGGACCACCCACAAGATTTTCTATTTCTCACAGTGCATTATCTCATTCAACACTCAGACTAAATTTCTATGTAAGTGCTACTATTATCTAGACTTTGCATGAGAAGAAGCAGATTTTGAGAGAGCATTTGTTAAAGGAGCTTATGTAACACATTTCAGTTCCCAGAGCTGACTACATTGCACACAGCAGAAAAGATGACAGAACATGGTGTGAACGCACATTTTAGCTTAAAGAAAGAACTTTCCTACACAACAAGGGAACAAAACATAGGAATAAAATGAATAACCAGTCACAGGATTTTGAATTAGAAAACCTCCACAATCAATTCTAACCCCCATATCTATTCTTGTATTACTTTAAAATTAATACATTGACTTGAAATTATTTTAAATGTTCTTAAAATTTAATTAAATGTAAGATTAGGAAAAATGTTAACTAAATTGAAAAAAGTGAAGAAGTTTCAAATGAACAAATAGAAGACTTGTAACTTACACACCTTTTATACATATTTTTTTCTCTAGGGATTATAAATACCTCAGAAATGATTGTTTCAGTGAATAAAAGTATATGTAATTAGTTTGTTGTTATTTACTTATTGATACCTTTTCCTTTTTTACAAGACAGAAAAGAAAATTTAAAACAATGCAATTTATAATAAAAGATGTGATGAAATCAAGGAAAGGAGAAAAGTTGAATGAAAAGCAAACAATGAATACAGGAAAAAATAAAACAGCAAACAGATACATACTAGGAGATCCTGTATATTTGCTACACGTGAGAAAGAAAGGTACCTTTGAGTTTTCTAACACCCTACAAAGAAACAGACTAACAGATTTTTTTTTTTTTATCTTCATACCATAAAGAAAAGCACTCCAATGCCTGGCAGTTGGCCTAGGCCTGTAATCCCAGGGGCTCAGGAGGCTGAGACAGGAGGATCCTGAGTTCAAAGCCAGTCTCAGCAAAAGCAAGGTGCTAAGGAACTCAATGAGACTCTGTCTCTAAATACAAAATAAGGCTGGGGATGTGGCTCAGTGGCCAAGTGCCCCTGAGTTTAATCCCCAGTATCTGCCCCCTGAAAAAAAAAAAAAAAAAAAAGAAAGAAAGAAAAGAAAAGCACTCCTTTGGGATAAAATAATATCTGGTACCAACATGAGAAAAATAAATCTCATATGTAATGCTTTATGTGAGTAATATTCTCTGCAAAAGTGTTTACAGTCAGCAGGATGGAAGTTTTATCAATATTGGGAGACAGTTTCATGCCAATGTGCAATTTAGCATAAAAAACTTGTTCATTGACCCAACTTTTTAATGACCTTTTTATTATCATTTTAGTACATATTAATTGTATACATTAATGGGATTTACTATAATATTTGTATATATGCATATATTGTGCATCATAATATCCATCCACTATTCTTCTCTCCTTGAAAACTCTCTCCTTCCAGTACCTTCCTAAGTCCTAGAATGCCCTCTTCTACTTACTTCCACTTCCAAATCATTTGTTTTTGTTTTTGCTTTTTTGTTTATTTTTTAAGTTTCTACATATAAGAAAGAACATTTAATACATTGAATAATTGTCTTTCTGAGTCTGGCTTATTTGTTTAACATGATATCCTCCAGTTCTGTCCATTTTTCTGCAAATTACAGGATTGCATTCTTGTTTATGGCTGAATAATACTCTGTTGTGTGTATGTATGTACTATATTTTCTTTATTCATTCATCTGTTAATAGGTCAATTTCACATCTTAGCTGTTGTGAATAGTGCTACAATAAATACGGGCATCAAAGTATCTCTTTTGTATGCTGACTTCATTTCCATCAGATTTACATCCAGGGTGGGATAGCTGGATCATATTTTAGTTCTATTTTTAGTTTTTTGAGGAATCACCATACTGTTTCCCATAGGGACTGCACTAATTTACATTCCCACAAACAACGTATAAGGGCTCATTTTTCTCTACATCCTTAACAGCATTTGTTTGCAGTTTGTTTTGTTTTGTTTTGGTTTTTGATAATAGTAATTCTAACTGGTTGGATGGTTTTGATTTGATTGCCATGTTAGCTAATGATAGTTTGTTTCTTTTTTTTCAGACTTGTGTATGCCAATCATTTGACCATTTTTTTAAATTGTCTTACTTTAGTGTACTTTTTTTTTAGTTCTGTATATATTTTGTACTGATACCTTTAAGTATTTTCTCTCTGTGTTCCTCTGGCAGTTTCAGAGTTTCAGATCTTACATTAAAGACTTTGATCCATCATGAGTTGATTTTTTTACAAGGTAAGATATATAGTTAAGCTTCAATATTCTGCATGAGGATATCCAGGCTTCCCAGCACCATTTGTTAATGAAGCTATCCTTTCTCCAATGTATATCTTGGCAACTTTGTCAAGAATAACTTGTCTGTAGATGTATAGGTTTATTTATGCATTCTCTATTCTGCTCCATTGGTCTATATGTCCTTTTTTATGCCCATACCATATTTTTTATTATGGCTCCATATTTTATCTTGAAATTAGCTATTACAGAAATGACCAATTTCAGGGCAGAGGCCAGGAAAGGACAAGATGAATTGTGGGCATCTTTTTATGACAAAAAGTTTGGAAGTGTTCGAAAATGGTGAGAATGCATAAAAAGAACACAAAGGCCAGCCTATAGTGGTTCTCACTGGCAATATATGGGCCAATGTGGGCATTATATTCAGTTAGAATTGTAGTGTTTCCAACAAGATTAATCTTTTCACATATGTTGTCATAATTTGGGGTGTAAATCATAGGTTAAATAGGTTAAATCTCAGTTAATTTTGTATTTCAAAATCTGTCATGGGCAGAGACATAGGTCTTTTTTCATATTATAATATTACCTGACATGTATTCCCGGGGGGGGGCTTTATCTTTATGCAATGCCTATCTTTCCCCCCACTGGAAAAACTCTTCTCATGTTAAATAGATTTATAATTCCAAATAATTGCCCCATTTGAACTGTCTAGTGTGATAGTTAATTTTATGTGCCAACTTGACTAGGCTATTGTGTTCCCAGTCATTTGTCCAAATATTATTCTACGTGTGTCTGTGAGGATATTTCTGGGTGACATTCACATTTTAATCAGTAGATGAGATAAAGTAGATAGGCCTTTCTGATATCAGTGGGCCTCATCCATTAGGCTGAAGACCTGAATAGATCAAAAATATTAACCTCCATAAGAGCAAGAAGGACTCCTTCTTGCCTTGGAACACAAATGAAGCATCAGCTTGTCCTGGGCCTTGAGCTGCTGCCATTCAGATTGGAACTGCACCTTCCACTCTCCTGAGTCTACAGCTTGCTGATTACAGACTTTGGGAGTTGTTAGCCTCCATAATCATATGAGACAATTCCTTTGTTTTATATGTACATTTTTAGCCACCCAAATGGATTGTAGCCTCCATCTATAAGTTCCTATTTACTAGGGAGATCATAAGTCTCCCACAAATGTATTCCTTGGCTTCTGTTGCCCAGATTGTAGCCATTTTCCTTGAGCTCCTTTTGCTTCCATCCGGAGGAGCACATATAATCATCCTTCTGTGGTCAGCTTGCATTCTGCTTCCTATCTTTGCCCCTGGCATGAGATCAATCTATTGAGCTTGTTTCATCCATTTTTCTGAAATTTTGTCATCTTTCCAGGTTTTGTCATCTTTTTTCTTCCTTCTAAAATAACATCCCTTCAGAGCACTCAAAATGGCAAATAAATCTTTTTCCTCAGGATGTCTTTCCTCATTAAAATTAAATATAACTCATCCTAGAACATGGACCTATACCAATTTTCCCAATTCTCCTTTAAAATATTCCTGGCCAATGTTGATTTTTCTCCACCAAATATATATATTTGTTATTGAGGACTTAGCATTGGAGTATAATTTAAATATATTTGTGGATCCAAAGCATTGAGATTCCCACAATAATATCATATGATTAATAGTTATCCCAAATATATCTCATTATGTCCCACATATACTCACACACAGGAGTCCACTCTCACCCATAAAATAACACTATTTTCGGAGTTTATTTGTTTGTTTGTTGTTGGTTGTTGTTGTTGTTCTTTAGCTTCTTAAATCTTCTAGGACTCATACTGAACTTTCAACTTCAAATAAAGGAGTATGTTTTGACAAGAAAAATAGACTAATCCAATGAGATTCAGGGACAGGTTCATGAACTTGACACCTATGCAACTTGGCTAACTTGAAGACCTTAACTATTTTTGAACAAAGATCCCCTGATTTTTATTTGCACTAGACTCCAAAAATTATGTAGACTTTCCTGTATGCATGTGCAGCTAAGAGATATCATTCTTTTTCTCTCAGCATCTCACAAAGTAGCAAGACAATGTTACCTTTTCTTTTATCATCATCTATTTATTAACTCCCTTTCTATCAGAAATTACTTATTTTTCCTTTTATTTTTGATTAATATTAGCCCAGACCTTCTGCCATGGATCATCAGATTCAACAAGAGAAATGATCTATAACACAGGCAACAATATACATTTCTAGTCAATGCTTCATCCATTTCTACCCATATGAAACAGGATTGGAAAAGTATATGCTTATACAGCAAGTAAGAAAAGGCAAAACCCATTCAGCCCGACTTAAATAAGTGAAAAACAAACCCCCATCATTCCCTACATATTTAAACAGATATATTTCACAGTACTATCATAGTGTCAAGACCAGTTATTGATCCTTCCTTCAGAACATGTAAATGTAATACAGGTACCAGCACTATATAAGCAGAGAGAAAAAGAAAAAAAGAATTAAAGTAAGGAAAAATTTCAGGCTGCAGGATAAATTGATTACAAAATAAGACATGGTAGCTGAATATAATAAACTTATTACATATAAGCTACTCAAACTTTATAAACATTATGACTTTTGTTTATAATAATTGATCTGCCTCCTTCATCAGAAAAAAATGTACTTGGCTTCTAAAAGCCTTGCAAATCAAGATAATTCAAAATTAGTGGCACATCAATTTTACACACACACACACATTTGGCTATTTCCACCTTAAACAATTTAACAATCCTACAATGTTAATAAGCTAAATATTATTAATCACATTTTATGATATATTTTCAATACATAAGCATTACATAATGTAATGAATTCATTATATAATGTAATGAATTATATGGTAATAACCTTACTTTTAACTTTCTTTTTCTCTGTGTCAATACATTATTAGTTGATTGAATATCATTACCTCTGAAGAAAGCCATATTGTAGAATAAACACACACGGACACATACACATATACACACAGCTACTTCTAAATGTTAAACATCACTACAGAGAAGATTCCAAGAATAGTTAAAGGTTTTTTAAAATATCAATGCAAATGAGCACCGCTTTACTACCAAGGAAAATAGTTAACTTACAATCATTTATGCAACATATTTTTCCCTGATTCAATTCTGGGCTAGGTATCAGGATACCAGAATTTATAAATCATAGTCCCTGACTACTAGGAGATTACAGGTTTCTACATAAATAAAATGTGTAAAATAAACCAGCAGGTACAATTTGCAGGTCTCTTATCTCCTCCTAAAAAAATAAAAGGAACTGACTTTTGCCCTCAGAAATCAGCACACAGAGACTTAGAAATTCTGCTAAAAAAGTAGACTGGCCTCCAGACCAGTAAAATTTGGTATATAACATTAAACTCAGAAATCAAATGCCAATTAGACAGTAGGTAGTACAGTCATTTTAAAACATGGATTAAAAAAAACGTCTTAACAGAGAGAAAAATAGGCAAAGGTTTTTAGTGCTTGTCCAAACATTATGCAGGACATGAGTTTTATCAGCCTCACAAGGATTATGTGCCCCACCTAAAGGTTCATCTCTGTTGCTGAGATTATTGTTACTAAGCCTGATGCCATAAAATATTGAAATTATATAGTGTATGTGAATCTGCTTGTTCTGATTCTATGTTCATCATATGTCTCTCTGATAATTTGGCTTTCAGTATAACTTATCTGCAGGGAGCAAAGGTACTTATCAGACAAATGTAAATGTCAAGTTGGCTTAACAGATGTTTCTCACTTTAAAATGACAGAATGGGCTCTGTGAGCTTCCTTAGTGTGAGTTCCAATCTTTATGTCCAGTCATTCCTATTAATAGAAGCGTGGCTGATACTAGATTCTGAGCACATTGGGCTAAAAAATCTGATTCTTGGCTGTGGTGAATTACCTAACAAATAAATAAATACCACCCTGTAGCAATCTATGTGATCAATTGGACTTCCATGTAAGAAAATCTCTTCATTGTCATTGCATATGTTCTTAAATCTTCTGAAGCAATGAAGGTCATATCATAAATATGCAGGCAGCATGCCTAACTCTACCTAGAGCACATCATAAAGGAAGAGAAAATAGGAGCTCACCCTTCAGCTGAGGCTCGACTTTGCCAGTTGGATAAGGAAGAAAAGAGTATTCAAGAAAGAAGAAATTTCTATTGCAAAGAGCTAATGTGATAAAATATGGGAAGAGCAGAATTTGGGATGTCTAAAATATAGAATATGCTTTGGGGGAGGGATAACAGATGACATTAGAAATTTGGAATATGACAAAATTATGAGAGATTTTAGATGCTTTTCCAATCAGTTATGAAACCCCAGTCTATCACATACCTATCACAAGCTAGGCCCTGTGATAAACCTTTGGGGTTTTGAATGGAAGCTTTGGCTTCATAGCGTGGTTAATGAAGATCCACCCCCCCCCCAAAATTAATCGCAATGCTGGTAACATTTTTTAGAAATATATTAATGAAAATAATAGTTCACAGAAGAGATTTTATAACAGGTCTGAGACTTTTATAAGATCACCTTATACAGTTCACTTTTGGCTTGTGTCTAGGAAATGGATTTGAAGAAGGTTTCCATAATTCCCCAATTCACTAAAATGGCTCTGGACTAAATTGTTGATATAATACCTGTTTCCTTTCTGAGAAACTGGAATTTTGGTATGTGTTAGGCAGAGAGTGTCTGTCTGCATGATCAGCCACCAGTGAAAATCTGCCTGGTAAACTGCATTTTATGTATAGAGTCATAGCTTAATGCTGAAAAGGTGAAGTGTGTCCTGTGCATCTCCACAGGGAAAGAATTCTTAGAAGCTTGTACCTGTCTTTCTCTGGCCTCTACACCATGGATCTTTTCTCTTTTTGCACATTTACACTTCAGCTATAACAAAGTTTAGCTGTGAGTGCGACTCTATGCTGAGTTCTGAAGTCTTTCTAACAAATCAATGAATTCAGGGGTGGTTTGGAGGACTCTACACAGACAGATGGGACAAGATTAAACCTCAATATGAGTAAACATCAGAGCAGAGGAGAAGTCAATGATCAGAAAGACATTACATAGTAATGTTAAAAATTTTTAATGGATTACTGGTTGAAGATTATTATTTAGCAATATTTATTTTTAAATCTTATAAGAAGAAGATCTGGGGAAAAAGGATTTCCATTTCAGACCTAGTATATTTATGTTAGCTGTGAGATATCCAGAGAAAGCAATTTAGTAGATGAGAAACATAGGCTTGGAACCCAGGACAGAGACACTGAAGATATATAGTGGGAGTCATTGGCATATAGAAGATCACCTATTAGATCACCCAAGCAGTATTTATAAAGTGAGGAAAAGGGATAAAAAGGTTAACCATCTAGGATATCAACATTAAAGAGGCAAAAAGAAACAGGATACAGGTTAAATAAATGAGTGGATGAATAAAGACAAATGGAAGAAGAGAGCCTACCCCAAAAAATAGAATTGTGACAAATCCCAAGGAAGAGTAAGTATCCAATGCCATAAAAAGTCAATTATGAAGCTATCTAAGCATTGCCATTGCCTTTGCCATATTAAGGTCTCTAAAGACCACAGAAGAAAAGATTCTCTGTGATTGCTTACATAGATATGAGAGTTGCGGACATATTTTAAGAAAATAAAGTTAAAATTAACAGAGAAAGGTGGAAGATACAAAAGAGTCAGTAGACTGCCCATATAAAGCTATACTGTTATAAATTATATTAGCTCGTAATTGATCAATAGAAGACAATTGAATGGAGTATATTGGGGGTTCTGTGTGTGGTTGGTATATGTTGATGAACTAGGTGTCTCAACAGGATACACGTATATAAGTCTAATAAGTTATACAGATGTGATCCCTGTCCTACAAGTCAGCCTATTCCAAGCTTATGCAGAGTCAGTTCTATTAATTAAATTTATTTATTTCCCTATTTGTTTCCACCCTCATCAAATCTCATTGGTCTTACTATTTCCACTGTGTTCTTCCACAGCCAGTCTTCCCTATTAATAGATTAGCAGAAAAGAAACCCAGGCTTTCAATAAATGCATTCAGAAATCCCCACAGAAAATTTTGCATGAAATGAGAGTCTTTCTTTTTTGTCCTCTAATCTGATATTCTACCCTAAATTTTTAGGTGCTGAGTTTTATGATCCAATAACTATTTTAGTTGCATTGAAGGAGATAGTGTTGTTAATTGTAGTTTCTAAATACTTGAGAATATTTTCATTGATCCACATCATAAAACTATGAGTATTAGGATCATATATATATATGATTTTCAAGAACAGGATATATTTCATATTTTTATTCTTTTCTAAAAATTAAAGTTAAATAAATAGGGGCTGGGGTTATGGCTCAGAGATAGAGCACTCACCTAATATAAGTGAGGCACTGGGTTCAATCCTCAGCAGCCTATAAAAGTTAAATAAAGATACTGTGTCCATCTATAACTAAAAAATAATTTATTTTTTTTAAAGTTAAATACCTAATTAAATATAATTTTATTATTTCTATTTTATAAGATCATTCATATCAATAAACACACAAACAAAAGTGTAAAATTGGGCAGAGAATGAAGTCATAGTATCTATTAAAATACTGATCACCCTTCCTTTATGTAAGAATATGGAATGAGAAAAAGGTAGAGGTCAAGAAGTCAAATTGAAATCCTACTGGTCTCAAGCTAAATAAAAAAAAAAAAAAAGATTTAAAAAACAAACTCCTGTCTAGCTGCCAGTGCTGGTATGAGCTCTTAGAGAAAGTACCCTGATCCCTATAGCAAACTGCTAACCTTATAGGAAGAAAAATGATACAGCATCCATTTTTCAAGAAGCACATAATCTATTTGTACCCATAGCAGCAAATTGATAATAATTAATATTCATTATTTTCTGTGTGTCAGGCACCATAATAACCACTCTGCCGGACGTGTTTCATGAATCTCTAAATCAACCATAAATGGAGATACAGTCAACCAACATCCCAGCTCTACAGATTAGATTTCTGAAGCTTAGAAAGATTAAATAAATAATCCAAAATGCTCAATTAGTGAGCAAAGAAGTTGAGATTTGAAGTCAGCAGTGTAGCTCTTTATTGATGTAGCAAACCTCATGACTGCAAGGTGGTTAGGTTGGGTTGAGGTTTGCCCAGCCAGACAAGGATAAACCACATTGATAGGACTTGGCATGCAAGTAAAATTACTTCTGGTGGTAAATTTAAGTACAATGGGGAGATTTATTATGTGTTTATAATGCTTTATGTATACAAGTCACAACCATATATCATTTCACAACACAGATGTTTTAGTTAGCTTTTTCACTGCTGTGACCCAAAGACCTCACAGGAACAATGTTAGAGAAGGAAAACTTTATTGGCTGCTCACTGGTGGTCCCAGGCCACAGATAGCCACTTCCATTGCTGTGGGCCTGGGGTGAGACAGAACATTATGGCAGAAGAGTGTGATGGAGGTGGTCAGGAGACAGCACCAGGAAGCAGAGAGAGAATACTCCACTCAATAAGGACAAAATATAAACTCCAAAGTCATGTTCCCATTGACCCACCTCCTCTAACCAAAACCTAGTGTTATCACCTACAGTTTTCACCCAGTTAACCCAGTGAAGTGGCTCAAGACACTGATTAGGTTAAGGCTCCTCTAACCCAATCATTTCACCTCTAAAATTTCTTGTATTATCTCACACTTGAGTTTTGGGAGGACACCTCATATAAAACTTAACAACATATTATCACCTCATTACAATCCTGTAAGATAGGGCATGTCTTATAAATTCCATTCCACAGGGGAGAAGCTACTTATTTGAAGTTATATTTGTTAAAAACTGGCAGAACTCAGGTCTTTTGTTCCCAAGTCACTATAACACGCTATATTAAAGTACATATCCTATAATTAAGATAAGACAAACCAAACATTCTCAATGTCTGTATGAATTCAGAGTTGAAAGAAAATATACTGATAACCCAAAGGGAAGTTTGAAGGCTTATAAATAATTTTACAGCTGACCTGGAGAAATGCAATATGTACTAATTCTCTGTCATAATTATTCCCATTTTTCCTACAACTGCTTAAAAGGAATTCTGCACTACCCTGAAAAGTGCTTACTTCCACCCCACAAATGAAAAGAAAATTCTAAAGGGTGCTGCTTTGTACGGAAGTCAAAGGGGAAAGGACAGGCTGGCACACAGAGGCGCCAGGACTGAGCACTGTTGGAGTCAGAGGCAAGACAGCCTCATTATTTCTGACAGCACTTTCCAGGGTAATGGATGATTACATAGGGTCTCCACAGACAAAAAGCCAACTTAAACAGGGTGGTATGTTCCTCACCTATGATGTTTTAATTAAGTCTAAATTTAAAATATGTCTGTGCAATTGATATCTAGCTTTTCCCCCTCAGCATTTCATTTCCAACCCAATATATGTAAAAACAAAATAGATTTTGCCCATGTGCTTTTCTCATGTTACATTTTAGGAATGAAATTTTTCAGAAAGGATGAGGAAAGAAAACCTTTGAAGAAAATCAACCAAAAGAAGTTTCTCCTGAGCTATAAAGAAAAAGATACACCTTTTAATATTAAAAGAAACGTATGAATTAAAAAGAAATTAATTAGGCTGTCTCTCCTTTGTGAAAAGGTTTATCTTTGTGTAAAGTTGTTGATTTTATTTTTGTTTTTATAACCAAGACTTCTTGAAAATTGAGAAAGCAGAGATGAGAAAACCACAACTCTACATTTATTTTATATTTATTTTGTATCTTATTGATTGATTGATTGATTGATTGCAGTTCTGGGGATTAAACCTAGGGTCTCACACTCCAGACAACTGTTCTATCACAAAGCCTGTTCCAATTCCACATTTAAATGAAACATAGATGCCACTAAGGCAGTGACAGAAGGCTGCTTTTAATGTGAATAACATCAGCAACCTCCATCATGTGTATCCCTGAAGCACCCACTGACTATCCATCCATGCCCTGTGAATTCCTGGGGAGTAAACTCCTCTGCACTTTACAAGAGGATTGGCTGCCCCTTCAAATTCAGCTTATACCCACGGGTTCAAGTTAATCTTGCATGGGGTAAATGAAATTGAATTAGATGAAGTTTAAAAAGTGTGACAACAGGAAATTGAGGGGCAGAAACAGACGTACACATTTTATTGGTTAGTAAAGCTGGGCTTATCATATGGACTTCTGCCTAAGCATCCAAAAATAAAGAGTTCACCGCTAAGCTCCCATTCGCCTGCTTCCCGCAGACAAACAGCTGTGACTCAGCACTAATCCATCCGGCTGAAACAACTGGTCAGCCCTTCTCATCCTACGGAGGTAAATGCCAACTGAGCCTTCATAGGTAGTGGCCACAGGTTTGAAACGGGGCTTGGAAGAGACAGTCAGGACCCACCCATTGCATTGGTCGCCCGGCAAAGGGAAAAGAACTGTCGCCATTTGCAAGAGATACCACCATGGCAGAGAACTGACGTCACCAGACTGCGGCGGAGGAGATAACTTCATTGAAACCTGCGGTAACAGGTGTGTAATTCCATAGCCTTCCCTCTCCACACATCGGGGAAACCTTAAGGGCCCCTCCCAGCTCTCCCGTGAGCGCGATAGCCAGCCCGAGGGAATCAGAGGTGGCGCGGGACCCGCGGCGTGGAACTACCGCTCCCACCAGGGCTGACTGCTGAGGCCTCTTGCACCAGCTACCGGGGGCGTGGCTACCGGAGGGCAAGTAAAATTCGCTGAGGATTCTCAGCCCCAAGCTCTACAAACTTAGGATCTGAGGGAATGGCAAACAGGGAGAGTGTACCCAGTCATTCATGAAAACAGGGCTCCTGGGAGCAGCAGACCTGGCGTGTAGCCAGTATTGTGGTGAGCATCACCCGTGAAAGGGGCCTGGCTAGAGGAAAAGTGGGGAAGTGACTAGAAACAAGAGGAGGCCCTAGGCACTCAGGATTGGAGACTCGCCCAGTCTGGGAGGAGGAACTGCTGCACAGTGATTCGTTCCCGCGTATTGACAGGAGAAGCTTGGCCTGGTGGGCAGAGCTCCACCTACTGGAAGAGAAGTTAATCAAATTCTAAGACTGCATTTATTAGTTTTTTTTTTTCTTTTTTTTTTTTTTTGATTTGGGTTTTTTTCATTTTTATTTTTCTTTCTTGTTGTTTTCTAATTTAAAATTTTTTTTTTATTTTTTTCTTCTAATTTTAATTTTTATTTTATTTTTATTATTATTATTTTTTATTGGTTGTTCACAACATTACAAAGCTCTTGACATATCATATTTCATACATTAGAATCAAGTGGGTTATGAACTCCCATTTTTACCCCAAATACAGATTGCAGAATCACATCGGTTACACATCACATTTTTACATACTACCATATTAGTGACTGTTGTATTCTGCTACCTTTCCTAACCTCTACTATCCCCCTTCCCCTCCCCTCCCATCTTCTCTCTCTACCCTATCTACTGTAATTCATTTCCCTCCATGTTTGTTATCCCATTCCCCCCATAACCTCTTATATGTAATTTTGTATAACAATGAGGGGCTCCCTCCATTTCCATGTGATTTCCCTTTTTTTCTCCCTTTCACTCCCACCTCATGACTCTGTTTAATGTTAATCTTTTCTTCCTGCTCTTCCTCCCTGTTCTGTTCTTAGTTGCTCTAATTATATCAAAGAAGACATTTAGTATTTGTTTTTTAGGGATTGGCTAGCTTCACTAAGCATAATCTGCTCTAGTGCCATCCATTTCCATGCAAATTCCATGATTTTGTCATTTTTTAGTGCTGCGTAATACTCCATGGTGTATAAATGCCACATTTTTTTATCCATTCATCTATTGAAGGGCATCTGGGTTGATTCCACAGACTAGCAATTGTGAATTGTGCTGCTATGAATATCGATGTGGCAGTATCCCTGTAGTGTGCTCTTTTCAGGTCTTCAGGGAATAGTCCGAGAAGGGCAATAGCTGGGTCAAATGGTGGTTCCATTCCCAGCTTTCCCAGGAATCTCCATACTGCTTTCCAAATTGGCCGCACCCGTTTGCAGTCCCACCAGCACTGTACAAGAGTACACTTTTCCCAACATCCTCACAAGCACTCGTTGTTGTTTGACTTCATCATGGCTGC
Source organism: Spermophilus citellus (assembly GCF_964194105.1). Lineage (NCBI taxonomy): Eukaryota > Metazoa > Chordata > Mammalia > Rodentia > Sciuridae > Spermophilus > Spermophilus citellus. The sequence goes on along the minus strand of NC_138191.1, from coordinate 52,278,052 downwards.
CAATCTTACTGGGGTGAGGTGGTATCTTAGGGTGGTTTTGATTTGCATTTCCTTGACTGCTAGAGATGATGAGCATTTTTTCATGTACTTGTTGATTGATTGTATGTCCTCCTCTGTGAAGTGTTTGTTCATGTCCTTGGCCCATTTATTGATTGGGTTATTTGTTTTCTTATTGTCTAATTTTTTGAGTTCTTTGTATACTCTGGATATTAGGGCTCTATCTGAAGTGTGAGGAGTAAAAATTTGTTCCCAGGATATAGGCTCCCTATTTACCTCTCTTATTGTTTCTCTTGCTGAGAAAAAACTTTTCAGTTTAAGTAAGTCCCATTTGTTGATTCTTGTTATTAACTCTTGTGCTATGGGTGTCCTATTAAGGAATTTTGAGGCCGACCCCACAATCTGTAGATCGGAGTCTACTTTTTGTTCTATCAGACGCAGAGTCTCTGATTTGATATCTAGCTCCTTGATCCACTTTGAGTTGACTTTTGTGCATGGCAAGAGGAGGGGATTCAGTTTCATTTTGTTGCATATGGATTTCCAGTTTTCCCAACACCATTTGTTGAAGATGCTATCCTTTCTCCATTGCATGTTTTTAGCACCTTTATCAAATATAAGATAGTTGTAGCTTTGTGGATTAGTCTCTGTGTCCTCTATTCTGTACCATTGGTCCACCCGCCTGTTCTGGTACCAGTACCATGCTGTTTTTATTACTATTGCTCTGTAATATAGTTTGAAATCTGGTATCACTATACCTCCCGATTCACACTTCCTGCTTAGAATTGTTTTCGCTATTCTGGGTCTTTTGTTTTTCCATATGAATTTCACGATTGCTTTATCTATTTCTACAAGAAATGCCATTGGGATTTTGATTGGCATTGCATTAAACCTATAGAGAACTTTTGGTAATATCGCCATTTTGATGATGTTAGTTCTGCCTATCCATGAACAAGGTATATTTTTCCATCTTCTAAGATCCTCTTCTATTTCTCTCTTTAGGGTTCTGTAGTTTTCATTGTATAGGTCTTCCACCTCTTTTGTTAGGTTGATTCCCAAGTATTTTATTTTTTTTGAGGATATTGTGAATGGAGTGTTTTTCCTCATTTCCGTTTCAGAAGTTTTGTCGCTGATATACAGAAATGCCTTTGATTTATGTGTGTTGACTTTATATCCTGCCACTTTGCTGATTTCATTTATTAGTTCTAGTAGTTTTTTTGTAGACCCTTTTGGGTCTTCTAGTAATAGAATCATGTCATCCGCAAATAGTGATAATTTAAGTTTTCTTTTCCTATTTTTATGCCTTTAATTTCTTTCGTCTGTCTAATTGCTCTGGCCAGTGTTTCGAGAACTATATTGAATAGAAGTGGTGATAGGGGGCATCCCTGTCTTGTTCCAGATTTTAGAGGGAATGCCTTCAATTTTTCTCCATTCAGAATGATGCTAGCCTGAGGCTTAGCATAGATAGCTTTTACAATGTCGAGGTAAGTTCCTGTTATCCCTAGTTTTTCTAATGTTTTGAACATAAAGGGATGCTGTACTTTGTCAAATGCTTTTTCTGCGTCTATCAAGATGATCATATGGTTGTTATCTTTAAGTCTATTGATGTGGTGAATAACATTTATTGATTTCCGTATTTGAACCATCCTTGCATCCCAGGGATGAATCCTACTTGATCATGGTGCACAATTTTTTTTGATGTGCCTTTGTATCCGATTTGCCAGAATTTTATTGAGGATTTTTGCATCTAGGTTCATCAGAGATATTGGTCTGTAGTTTTCTTTCTTTGAGGTGTCTTTGTCTGGTTTCGGAATCAGGGTGATGTTGGCCTCATAGAATGAATTTGGCAGAGCTCCCTCTTTTTCTATTTCCTGAAATAACTTGAAAAGTATTGGTATTAATTCTTCTTTAAAGGTTTTGAAAAACTGTGCTGTATACCCATCCGGTCCTGGGCTTTTCTTGGTTGGAAGTCTTTTGATTGCTTCTTCTATTTCATTTATTGATATTGGTCTGTTTAAGTTGTGAGTATCCTCCTGATTCAGTCTGGCCAAATCATATGACTTAAGGAATTTATCGATGTCTTCACTATCTTCTATTTTATTGGAATATAGGTTTTCAAAATAATTTCTAATTGTCTTCTGTATTTCTGAAGCGTCTGTTGTAATATTGCCTTTTTCATCCTGTATGTTAGTAATTTGAGTTCTCTCCTTCTTCTCTTCATTAGCATGGCTAGGGGTCTGTCGATCTTATTTATTTTTTCGAAGAACCAACTTTTTGTTTTGTTAATTTTTTCAATAGTTTCTTTTGTTTCAATTTCATTGATTTCTGCTCTGATTTTAATTAATTCTTGCCTTCTGCTACATTTGCTGTTGTTTTGCTCTTCCTTTTCTAGGGATTTGAGATGAAGTGTGAGCTCATTTATTTGATGGTTTTTCCTTTTTTTGAGGAATGACCTCCAGGTGATGAATTTCCCTCTTAAAACTGCTTTCATTGTGTCCCATAGAATCCGATATGTTGTGTCTGTATTTTCATTTATCTCTAAGAATTTTTTGATTTCCTCCTTTATGTCTTCTGTAACCCATTGATTATTCAGTAACGTATTGTTCATTGTCCATGTGATGTAGGATTTTTCCTTCCTTCTTTTATCATTGATTTCCAGTTTCATTCCATTATGATCTGATAAAGTGCATGGTATTATCTCTACCCCTTTATATTTACTGAGGGTTGCCCTATGGCATAATATATGATCTATTTTTGAGAAGGTTCCATGTGCTGCTGAGAAAAAAGTATATCCACTTGATGATGGTTGATATATTCTATATATGTCAGTTAAGTCTAGGTTATTGATTGTGATATTGAGGTCAATAGTTTCTTTATTCAACTTTTGTTTGGAGGATCTGTCCAATGGTGAGAGAGGTGTGTTGAAGTCACCCATGATTATTGTGTTGTGGTCTATTTGATTCCTGAACTTGAGGAGAGTTTGTTTTATGAACGTCGCAGCGCCATTATTTGGTGCATAAATACTGATAATTGTTATGTCTTGTTGGTGAATGGTTCCTTTTAACAGTATATAATGTCCTTCCTTATCCCTTTTGATTAACTTAGTCTTGAAATCGATTTTATTCGATATGAGAATGGCCACCCCTGCTTGCTTACGAGGACCGTGTGCGTGGTATATTTTTTCCCAACCTTTTACCTTGAGCCTGTGTATGTCTTTTCCAATCAGATGTGTCTCCTGGAGGCAGCATATTGTTGGATTTGTTTTTTTAATCCATGATACCAGCCTATGTCGCTTTATTGGAGAGTTTAAGCCATTAACGTTTAGAGTTACTGTTGATATATGGTTTGTACTTCCTGCCATGTTTGATGATTTATCTCTTTTTTTTTTTCTAATTTAGTTTGTTTCTCCATGATTAGCTTTCCCCCCGTCCTCTGTCTTTACCGAGGCACTTCCTGCTGATGGTTTTGGTTATTGTTTTTCATTTCTTCCTCATGTAGAGTTTTGCTCAAGACGCTTTGCAATGCTGGTTTTCTGGATAGAAATTCCTTTAGCTTTTGTTTATCATGAAAGATTTTTATTTCGTTGTCATATCTGAAGCTTAATTTTGCTGGATACAGAATTCTTGGTTGGCATCCATTGTCTTTCAGTGTTTGAAATACGTTGTTCCATGACCTTCTTGCTTTCAGCGTCTGTGATGAAAAATCCGTTGTTAACCTTATTGGTTTACCCCTGAATGTAATCTGCCTCTTTTCTCTTGTAGCTTTTAATATTGTCTCTTTGTTATGTATATTGGATATCTTCATAACAATGTGTCTTGGCGTTGGTCTACTGTGATTTTGTGTGCTCGGTGTCCTGTATGCATCTACAATTTGTATATCTGTTTCCTTTTTTATTTCTGGAAAGTTTTCTGTAATTATTTTATTCAGCAAGATACTCATTCCCTTGGCATGAATCTCTGTGCCTTCCTCTATCCCGATGACTCTTAAGCTTGTTTTTTTTAAGTTATCCCAAATCTCTTGGATGTTTTTCTCGTGATTTTTTACCAGCCTATCTGAGTTGGCTAGACTCTTTTCAAGATGATATATTTTGTCTTCATTATCTGACGTTCTGGCTTCTACTTGCTCCACTCTGTTAGTGATACTCTCGATTGAGTTTTTAATTTGGTTTATCGTTTCCTTCATTTCTAGAATTATTGTTTGATTTTTTTAATAATCTCTATCTCCTGATAAAGATGCTTAACTTCTTCTTTTATCTGTTTATGTAACTCATTTTCAATGTGATCTTTAAGGTTCCTTTCCATCTGTCTAAGGTATTCCTTGAGTTCTTTATATGGCCATTTTTTCTGATGACTCCAGGTCCTCCTGAATATTTAGGCTGTCCTGCATTGTTTGTACTCCTTTTCTTCCTTGCTTTTTTATGCTCATGATACTTCTTGTTCTGTTTGCTGAGTTACTGTTTACTCTTACAAATTTATTTGATGCTTGGGAGGAGAGGTATTAGAAGGGAAGGGAAGAAGTCACTAAAGAGAGTGAGTGTAGGCAGGTAGAATTCAAGAAAGGGGGAATAAGAATTGAAAAGAAATGAAAAGACTAAAGAAAAAAGTGAAAAGAAGGAAGGAAAAAATGAAAAACTAAAAATTTAAAACCAAAAAAAAATTATAATGATAATAAACAAATGGAAATTAAAGTTTAAAAAATAATAGTAATAATAATAGAATAAAAATAATTAAAAAAAATTGAAACCATTAATAAGAAAGTTGAAGAGCAACAACATCAACAACAAAAAGTGAAAATAAAAGTAAAAAAAATACTGATAATAATCATTAAAAATAATAATACTAATAATATTAAATGCAGTCATAGAGCTCAATTAACTTCTCTTCCAGTAGGTGGGAACTGGGCCAGGCTTCTCTTCTTGATGGGTGGGAACCAATCACTGTTCCTCCGCTCTTCTTCCCAGACTGTGCGGGTCTCCAATCCTGAGTGCCTAGGGCCTTCTCTTGTGCTTCCTCAACCAGGCCCCGCTCACCTGTGAAGCTCGCCACAATACTGGCTACACGCCGGGTCTGCTGCTCCTGGGAGCCCTGTTTCCATGGATGCCTGGGCACAACCTTTCTGTTTGCCTCCCTCAGACCCTAAGTTTGTAGGGCTTGGGGTTGAGGACCCCCAGCGAATTTGTTTGCCCTCAGGTAGCAACTCCCCTGGTAGCTGGTGCAAGAGACCTCTGTTGTCAGCAGAGGGATACCCTGGGTCTGACTATCGTGCTCAGTTGGCTTTTACCTCTGTGAGTTCAGGTGGGCCGACTAGTTATTTCAGCGGGATCATTAGTGCTGAGTCCCTAGAAGCAGGTGAACCAGAACTAGAATGCAGCCCAATCCGGGCTCGGTATGTTCTGAGAGGGGCAGACTGTTCGCCCGGGACCCCCTTCAGCTCAATAGTGCCTAGTGGTCCTGAGCAAACAGTATTTTGACAGTTTACTTCTCCCTATGCTCGCGCAGCTGAAGGGGTTAGAGACTTGATCTCTCCGCGTCCGCCGCCATGTTGGATCACTTAGATTTTAAATTGTCACTCATCTTATCAGCTGTTTTATTTAACTAGGTAGCTCACTCGCGCGGTGAAGAGTCTGCTCTATGGTGCTCCACGGGAGGCGGAGGCGGCGGCGGCGGTGGCGCGGTGGCGGCTCAGCTGTGGCCTTCGGGACCCCCGGGGAGGGGGTGCAGGCTGAAGGAGGGGAGGCAGCGCCTCAGGGCTGCGCAGGCCGGGTACTGGACACGCGGGAGAGTGGGCGGGGTGGGGAAAAGAAATTGAGATCTAGATTTAGGGACTGAGCGTGGGAGGAGAGACAGCTGGGGAGAAGCAAAGCGGAAAGGTGGCGAGGAGAAGGAGAAGGGGCCAAGGGAGCCTGGCAGCTCGGGCTGCAGCCTTACTGCTCGCCCGGAAGTCGTGATGGACTCACTCCACCTTGGCTGGAGTCGTGGCGGATTCACTCCACCTAGGCCCCTTTCTTGACATGGTGCTGGGTCTTTGTCGACAGATCTCCTTTAATGATCTTTACCTCATCTTTTCAGACGCGGCGGCGCGGAGCACGGATCGGTGTACTCACTTCCCGCCGCCATCTTCCCCTTGTAACAGCAATTCTTAAAAAATGTTTTGTTATAATTCCAAACATAGGTCCAGTAACTCACAGATGGTTTCATGTGTATATCTTTAAATGCATTACTGAGAAAAATCTGCATATTTTTATTCTGATTTTAATTTTAATTTTATTTTTATTTTTATTATTTTTAATTTTTTTTCTTTTTTTATTTCCTATTTTTTTTCATCTTTTGTCTTTTCATTTCTTTTCAACTTACTTATTCCCCCTTCCTTGAATTCTACCTGCTTACTCTCATTTTCTTTAGTGACTTCTTCCCTTCCCTTCAAATACCTTTCCTCCCAAGCATCTAATAAATTTATAGGAGTAAACAGTAACTCAGCAGTCAAACAGAACAAGAAGTAACATGAGCAGCATGAAAAAGCAAGGAAGAAAAGGAGTACAAACAATGTAGGACAGCCTAAATATTCAGGAGGACCTAGAGTCATCAGAAAAATGATCATATAAAGAACTCAAGGAACACCTTAGACAGATGGAATGGAACCTTAAAGAGGATATGAGACAGCAAATTCAAACAGTGAAAGAACACATTGAAAACGAATTACATAAACAGATAAAAGAAGAAGTGAAGCATCTTTATCAGGAGATAGAGATTATAAAGAATAATCAAACAATAATTCTAGAAATGAAGGAAATGATAAACCAAATTAAAAACTCAAGTGAGAGTAACACTAATAGAATGGAGCAAGTAGAAGCCAGAACGTCAGATAATGAAGACAAAATATATAATCTTGAAAAGAGTCTAGCCAACTCAGAAAGGCTGGTAAAAAATCATGAGAAAAACATCCAAGAGTTATGGGATAACATAAAAAAACCAAACTTACGATTCATCGGGATAGAAGAAGGTACAGAGATTCAACCAAGGGAATGAGTAACCTGCTGAATGAAATAATTACAGAAAACTTTCCAGAAATAAAAAAGGAAACAGATATACAAATTGTAGATGCATACAGGAGACCGAGCACACAAAATCACAGTAGACCAATGCCAAGACACATTGTTATGAAGATATCCAATATACATAACAAAGAGACAATATTAAAAGCTACAAGAGAAAAGAGGCACATTACATTCAGGGGTAAACCAATAAGGTTAACAACGGATTTTTCATCACAGACGCTGAAAGCAAGAAGGTCATGGAACAACGTATTTCAAACATTGAAAGACAATGGATGCCAACCAAGAATTCTGTATCCAGCAAAATTAAGCTTCAGATATGACAACGAAATAAAAATCTTTCATGATAAACAAAAGCTAAAAGAATTTCTATCCAGAAAACCAGCATTGCAAAGCATCTTGAGCAAAACATTACACGAGGACGAAATGAAAAACAATAATCAAAACTATCAGGCTGAAGGTGAAAGGATGGGAAAACATATACCACGCCCAGAGTCCTCATAAGCAAGCAGGGGTGGCCACCCTCATATCGAATAAAATCGACTTCAAGACCAAATTAATCAAAAGGGATAAGGAAGGATATTATATACTGTTAAAAGGAACCATTCACCAACAAGACATAAAAATTATCAATATTTATGCACCAAATAATGGTGCTGTGACATTCATAAAACAAATTCTCCTCAAGTTCAGGAATCAAATAGACCACAACACAATAATTATGGGTGACTTCAACACACCTCTCTCACCATTGGACAGATACTCCAAACAAAAGTTGAATAAAGAAACTATAGAAATCAATACCACAATCAATAACCTAGACTTAACTGACATATACAGAATATATCAACCATCATCAAATGGATATACTTTTTTCTCAGCAGCACATGGATCCTTCTCAAAAATAGACCATATATTATGCCATAGGGCAACCCTCAGTAAATATAAAGGGGTGGAAATAATACCATGCATTTTATCAAATCATAATGGAATGAAACTGGAAATCAATGATAAAAGAAGGAAGGAAAAATCCTACATCACATGGACAATGAACAATACGTTACTGAATGATCAATGGGTTACAGAAGACATAAAGGAGGAAATCAAAAAATTCTTAGAGATAAATGAAAATACAGACACAACATATCGGAATCTATGGGACACAATGAAAGCAGTTTTAAGAGGAAAATTCATCACCTGGTGGTCATTCCTCAAAAAAAGAAAAAACCATCAAATAAATGAGCTCATACTTCATCTCAAAGCCCTAGAAAAGGAAGAGCAAAACAACAGCAAATGTAGCAGAAGCAAGAAATAATTAAAATCAGAGCAGAAATCAATGAAATTGAAACAAAAGAAACTATTGAAAAAATTAACAAAACTAAAAGTTGGTTCTTCGAAAAAATAAATAAGATCAACAGACCTTTAGCCATGCTAATGAAGAGAAGAAGAGAGAGAACTCAAATTACTAACATACGGGATGAAAAAGGCAATATCACAACGGATACTACAGAAATACAGAAGACAATTAGAAATTATTTTGAAAACCTACATTCCAATAAAATAGAAGACAGTGTAGACATCAATAAATTTCTTAAGTCATATGATTTGCCCGGACTGAGTCAGGAGGATACACACAATTTGAACAGACCAATATCAATGGATGAAATTGAAGAAGCCATCAAAAGACTACCAACCAAGAAAAGCCCAGAACTGGATGGGTATACAGCAGAGTTTTACAAAACCTTTAAAGAAGAATTAATACCAATACTTTTCAAGTTATTTCAGGAAATAGAAAAAGAGGGAGCTCTGCCAAATTCATTCTATGATGCCAACGTCACCCTGATTCCGAAACCAGACTAAGACACCTCAAAGAAAGAAAACTACAGACCAATATCTCTGATGAACCTAGATGCAAAAATCCTCAATAAAAAACTGGCGAATCGAATACAAAAACACATCAAAAAAATTGTGCACCATGATCAAGTAGGATTCATCCCTGGGATGCAAGGATGGTTCAATATACGGAAATCAATAAATGTTATTCACCACATCAATAGACTTAAAGATAAGAACCATATGATCATCTCGATAGATGCAGAGAAAGCATGCGACAAAGTACAGCATCCCTTTATGTTCAAAACATTAGAAAAACTAGGGATAACAGGAACTTACCTTGACATTGTAAAAGCTATCTATGCTAAGCCTCCGGCTAGCATCATTCTGAATGGACAAAAGTTGAAGGCATTCCCTCTAAAATCTGGAAAAAGACAGAGATACCCTCTCTCACCACTTCTATTTAATTTAGTCCTTGAAATACTAGCCAGAGCAATTAGACAGACAAAAGAAATTAAAGGCATAAAAGTAGGAAAAGAAGAACTTAAATTATCACTATTTGCACCTGACATAATTCTTTACCTAAAAGACCCAAATGGGTCTACAAAGAAACTACTAGAACTAATAAATGAATTCAGCAAAGTGGCAGGATATAAAATCAACATGCATAAATCAAAGGCATTTCTGTATATCAGCGACAAAACTTCTGAAACGGAAATGAGGAAAAACACTCCATTCACAATATCCTCAAAAAAAAAATAAAATACTTGGGAATCAACCTAACAAAAGAGGTGAAAGACGTATACAATGAAAACTACAGAACCCTAAAGAGAGAAGTAGAAGAAGATCTTAGAAGACAGAAAAATATACCCTGTTTATGGATAGGCAGAACTAACATTATCAAAATGGCGATATTACCAAAAGTTCTCTATAGGTTTAATGCAATGCCAATCAAAATCCCAATGGCATTTCTTGTAGAAATAGATAAATCAATCATGAAATTCATATGGAAAAATAAAAGACCCAGAATAGCAAAAGCAATTCTAAGCAGGAAGTGTGAATCAGGCGGTATAGCGATACCAGATTTCAAACTATATTACAGAGCAATAGTGACAAAAACAGCATGGTACTGGTACCAAAACAGGTTGGTGGACCAATGGTACAGAATAGAGGACACAGAGACTAATCCACAAAGTTACAACTATCTTATATTTGATAAAGGGGCTAAAAGCATGCAATGGAGGAAGGATAGCATCTTCAACAAATTGTGTTAGGAAAACTGGAAATCCATATGCAACAAAATGAAACTGAATCCCTTTCTCTCACCATGCACAAAAGTTGACTCAAAATGGATCAAGGAGCTTGATATCAAATCAGAGACTCTGCGTCTGATAGAAGAAAAAGTTGGCTACGATCTACATATTGTGGGGTCGGGCTCCAAATTCCTTAATTGGACATCCATAGCACAAGAGTTAATAACAAGAATCAATAAATGGGACTTACTTAAACTAAAAAGTTTTTTCTCAGCAAGAGAAACAATAAGAGTGGTAAATAGGGAGCCTACATCATGGGAACAAATTTTTACTCTTCACACTTCAGATAGAGCCCTAATATCCAGAGTATACAAAGAACTCAAAAAATTAGACAATAAGATAACAAATAACCCAATCAACAAATGGGCCAAGGACCTGAACAGACACTTCTCAGAGGAGGATATACAATCAATCAACAAGTACATGAAAAAATGCTCACCATCTCTAGCAATCAGAGAAATGCAAATCAAAACCACCCTAAGATACCATCTCACTCCAGTAAGATTGGCAGCCACTATGAAGTCAAACAACAACAAGTGCTGGCGAGGATGTGGAGAAAAGGGTACATTTGTACATTGCTGGTGGGACTGCAAATTGGTGCGGCCAATTTGGAAAGCAGTATGGAGATTCCTGGGAAAGCTGGGAATTGAACCACCATTTGACCCAGCTATTGCCCTTCTCGGACTATTCCCTGAAGACCTGAAAAGAGCATACTACAGGGATACTGCCACATCGATGTTCATAGCAGCACAATTCACAATAGCTATACTGTGGAACCAACCCAGATGCCCTTCAATAGATGAATGGATAAAAAAATGTGGCATCTATACACAATGGAGTACTATGCAGCAATAAAAAAAATGACAAAATCATAGAATTTGCAGGGAAATGGATGGCACTAGAGCAGATTATGCTTAGTGAAGCTAGCCAATCCCTAAAAAACAAATACCAAATGTCTTCTTTGATATAATGAGAGCAACTATGAACAGAGCAGGGAGGAAGAGCAGGAAGAAAAGATTAACACTAAACAGAGACATGAGATGGGAGGGAAAGGGAGAGAAAAGGGAAACTGCATGGAAATGAAGGGAGACCCTCATTGCTATACAAAATTACATATAAGAGGTTGTGAGGGGAATGGGAAAATAAACAAGGAGAGAAATGAATTACAGTAGATGGGGTAGAGAGAGAAGATGTGAGAGAAGGGTAGGGGGGATAGTAGGGGATAGGAAAGGTAGCAGAATACAACAGTTACTAATAGGGCATTATGTAAAATTGTGGATGTGTAACTGACGTGATTCTGCAATCTGCATTTGGGGTAAAAATTGGGAGTTCATAACCCACTTCAATCTAATGTATGAAATATGAAATGTCAAGAGCTTTGTAATGTTGTGAACAACCAATAAAAAACAGACTGTCTTGTATAAAAAAAAATTAAATAAATAAATAAAAATAAGCTCACCGCTGACAGTCCAGGCAGAGTTGTTTTTTTTTTTAAGATGGACACAATACCTTTATTTTATTAATTTATTTTACGTGGTACCAAGAATCAAACCAGTGCCTCACTTGTAATAGGCAAGTGCTCTCCCACTGAGCTCCAGCTACAGCCAGGGCAAGCATTCTTATACACAGTGGCATCCTGAAACAGTAGAGTGTTACTGGATGCATTTAGCTCTGAATAACAGACACTGTGATTCATCCTCCCAAAATCCCAGTTAGCTTAGATTTGGGGGGGATTATTTATGTATATATAATGAGTAACAAACTTAGGGCTAATCTAGCAGCTATACATTACCACTGGGGTCCTAGTTCTAGGCTCCCTCTAGAACTTCCATCCCAGCATCTTCATTCATGTTTGCTCTTATTTCTTGGGTTTGCATCATTGTCAAAACATAACTACTTCACAACCAGAATTACATTCATGCTCTGGAAAATGTAAAGGATGAAAACTAAATGGCAAAAGGCATATGTAAGCTAAGTCACTCCCTCTTTTAAAACCATTCTTGGAAACCTTACCAAGTAAATTTTAATTTCACGTCATTGCCAGCCCTGACTGCAATGTCTGCTGGGAAGTGTGCTCTTTCTATTTAAATAAAGTGTGATAACCTAAACAAAACAGGTAATGATAAAACAAAGGCAGAGCATGAATAAATAAGAATGGCATGGCCATTGCTCAATGACAGCCTCAAAAATAGATATATACCTCAGACATTTGTACTATTAACTGTCTGAGTCTTAAATGTCCCCAAAGGCTCTTATAATAAGAGATTGGTCACCATCCAGTTACATATGGATTTCCTGTTTTCCCAGCACCATTTTTTGAAGAGGCTATCTTTTCTCCAGTGTATATTTAAGGCACCTTTGTCTCCTATGAGATAACTGTATTTATGTGTCTTTGTCTATGTGAAGGAGACTTTATTTGAAGTAAGAAAGTGACTAAGTTACATGTGGTCTTAAGAGTGGGGCCCTGACCCAGTAGGATTTGTTTCCTCATGGGAAAATATTTCAAATCACTTATTCTCACCTTTCCCTTTCCTTTCCTTTCTCCTTCTCCCTCTCTTTCCCTCCCCCCACCCCCACCATCTCTCCATGTAAGGAAGAAGTATCAAGAAGGCAGCTAATGTTAAAAAAGAAAGTCTTCACAAGAAAAAAAAAAATTGGACTGAACTTTAATTTTGTATTCCCAACTTCCAGAAAGAAAGAAAGTCTCTGTCATTTAAGCCACCCAGCCTATGGTATTTTTTTTATTGCTGCACAAGTTCACTAGCATAAATGCCATATAAATTAGAGGTAAATAAATACTGAAAGTAACATCCCAAACACCCAGTTAACTTGCAAGTTCTTGATGCAATGTCATGAAATTTCATATGTATTATAAATCTGCATAAGTCTGCTTTAAAAAAATTCTAGTATAAAATGAAATGTTTGAAGAAAAGAACTAACTTAGGTACATTAATTAACACTTTTAAATAACAAGCAACACCCCAAAACTCAGTGGCTTAAAATAATAAGTACTTAGGAGGTCTTCTGGGCATCTTGCATTCTTGCTAGGCTCACTCATGCCTCTGAGTCAACCATTGGTCAAGTTAGCAGCTCTGTGGTCTTCCTGAACTGTCTCACATAGTTAATGGTTATCTGGCTGCAGGTTCTCTTCAACTGGGATACTGGGACTCTTCTCCACATGAGCTCTTATCCTCCACAGATTGGCCCAGGCTTATCTACATATTAGTAGAATGGCAACAGTCAAAAGAAAAGACAGAAGTGATGCACAGCCTCCTGAGTCTAAGCTCAGAAGTGACACACTGTCACTTCTACCGCTTTCTACTGACCAAAGCACATCACAATACTAACCTAGATTTAAGGAGTAATGAAATGACTTACCTCTTGATGGAAGAATCTACAATGTCACTCTGCAAAGGCCATGGACATTGGAAAGCCATTAATTATGGGCATCAATGCCATTGATTTACATTAGAAAACCTGAAAAAGCAATTTACAAAGACAATATGTGAATTAAAATGAAGGTAGGAGGGGGACCCCCAGGTGGGGATAAATCAGGACTGACATTTCTTAAGCATAATTATATAATTTACGTAATCATTATACATACAGAAGAGTGGGAGTGGAGAGATTATTCTAATTTCTTTAATGAAAGAAAATTCACCTCTTTAAAGAAAATTTAAAAGAATTTAAAATGAGAAGGATCTTAATTATATAATCTTAACATGAAGATATTCATTGTCTGAAGTAAATCGATTCATCTTGTGCTGAAATCTGTTTCATTTTTCCCTTCCTGCTGTATGAACATAGATATTTCCTTGTAATAATTCCTTTGTCGAACACTGCAACTGCTCAGCCAGTCTGCTGATTCTCTCTGAGTAGGAGGCTGTCATATTGTATACAAGAGTCAGGGAAAATGCAACCCTTTTTCTACATTGTGACACTCAAGAGTCAGACCCAAAGCTTTTAGTAATACAGATAATGTGTGCATTTTGGGCTTAAGTGTGCAGAAACAGAACTTTTATGATTACAGCATGTCCAAAGCTAAGGGAGACAAGTCAAAGAAAAGTAAGCAGCCTTTGGTTTTTTTGAAACCTTCACCATGGTTGCATTTTTTTTTCTGGGTTTGACAATGGTTAAATAAAATGAAAAGTTACAGTAATGTTCTTGGTGAGGAGTATGTTCTAGTCCTTTAATCTGGAAAAAAAATACGTCACTGAACAAAGCACAATTTCCATGAAAAACAAAATTTTGATTAGTGTGTACTTCATGTATCCATGCACATTTGGGTACACCAAGAGCTCCTTTATTTTCTGTAACCAATTTAATTTCCACTTTGTGCCCTGACCTTTCCAAGGGAGTAAAATCATCATCTCAGCTAGTTTAGTGGCCCCTCCTTTTTCCTTCTGAATTGCACATAAGCTTCAGGAAGCTAGCACAGTGCCAGGGTGTTGGGGGACTTACAGGAGGTATTTGGTCTTCTTGTCTGCTATGGACCCTGGAATCCACAGAGAGCCCCAGCATCCCACCTGGTCCTTAGTCACTGGCCTTGCACATTGCACTAACTTTGCTTGATTCTTGCCATCGGGTCCACCCAAAGTCTCTGTTACTTCTGTCTTCCTGTTAGGTGCAAAGAAATTAAGCTTTTCTTGCCACAGAGTGTGGAAATCCAACCTAGTCTGTTCTGAGATCCTGTGTTGCCTGGATAGGTCACTCAGCCAGCTCGGTTTTCAGGACCCCATAGGTCATCAGGGTTTGTGTTTGGTTTGCTTTTCCTGCCTCTCTGGGGCTTAGTCATAGAAACAAGAGGAAGGGCCTTTCACCTTGGACCATTGACATTTAAGTTCTTAGCACTTCCTGGTTGACTTTTTTCTCTCTTTTATACCCAAGGAATCGCTGCATGGGGGTATTGTTATAGGGCACTGGCCTGCTGGGTATCTGAGGCAGCCATGGCAGGGAGTCCTTTTTCAACCTGATTCATGTGATCACACCAGAAAGATTTCATACATGCTGCTCAGTGGCAAGCATGAAGTTATTAAAAGGGACAGGAAAAGGGGACAGTCTCAATAGAGACCATGGGTCAACCATGAATGGATGAATACGAAAATAAAGGAAACTGAAAACCACAGGGAGGCTTATCCGATAGGCAAACACCTGAAAGTTGGGGCTTGGTATGTCAAAACCTCCCCCAGATGTAATTACATCCCCTTGAGTCTAAGCCCCTTAAGGAAAACCAGTGTTTCAAGATTGCATCACACGCTACCAGGTGGTCTGGACCCTCCCTTATCACTAAAACTATGTCACAACCCCCAGTCATCCTCCTTCCAAAACATTAAGACCTTCACAAATGGAGTTTGCTGAGAGCTACCCAAAGGGTAATAAATTGTCTAAGTGGACAGGAAACGGAGGCAAAAACAGGCAATCTCAATTTCATTAAAAACTCCAACTCCATGAGTACCATACTATCCTCTCTTCCTAGTCTGTGCAGTTCCTATGCTGTCAGTATGTCCCAAGTAGCACTGTAATAATTACTCAGAGGCGTATTGTCTTTAAATGTAAATATACATTACATTACACCAATCATCAAACACAAACAATTAATGCAAAAAGTTTGGGGTGTGCTGAAGCACCCCAACTAGCATTCATTTCACACTAATTAAACATGGCAAGCAAATCACACAATCCTAGGGCAACCACGAGCCCCAGAGTTCCTCTGATGCCACAAGACTTCTCTTAGCCAAAGAGCAAACATTGTCTCCAGTCGGCTAGAAGGAAGGAAACGGTGGAGTTAGTCCAGGCACAGGCTGCAAGGCGGCCAGTCTCACTGATATCCTTGGAGCCAAGCTCTCTGATGTGGCAGAACAAGAGGCTTATAATATTGGTGCTCATTGTTAACATGCTCCAGCATTGTTCTGTCATCTCTAGATGGTGGTCCTTATCAATAGTGTCCAGACATGACTAATCATGCCTGTGGCTGCTGTTCCTTACAGCCAGCAACTTAGGAAGTCCAAGCATGTCTTAGCATGTCTATAGCAGATGCTCCTTATACAGTCAAAAGCCAAGAGGCAGATCTGGGCAGAATTTTCTTGAAGCCCCCAATAAAACTGGACAGCAGGCAGGGCACACAGTCCTCTCCAGACTCATTCTGCCCCTTGAGAGTGTCCCATTTTCCCCTTTCCTAACCCTTCTAATAAACTCATGCCTGTTACTCTATACAAAGTATCTGAAATCTCTCTGGCACAATCACAAGAAGCCATAAAGAGAGAACCTGCCATGGCTGCCTCAGCTTTCCCAGCGCCTGTGCCCTGTAACAGTATGTGTGTTAGCAAAAATAACCAACAGTTTCAGCACCACTACGAAAACACAAATAACCAGGATGGAAACAGATCTTAAAGATCAGCAAGCTCTCCTTTATTCCACAGTGGGGTCAATCAGTCAGGCACTGCGGTGGGGGACTCATTCTCTGGGTAGAAAAAATGGCCACCAATTACAGAGGGGCTCTGAGTTTTACAGTTTACAATGAGGGTGGTTTAATTATTGGAGACTGAAGCAAGGATGTGTTGGTTTGGTCAATCAGGAAAGAAGTTGTAAAAAGCCCGGAACTCATTGTCACTGGGAAAATCTCCGAACTAGGTGTTGACTGCTTATCTTATTTCTTCAGAATTAATTGTTTCCCAGAGCTTCACTATTTGCTTTTCTCCTTCCCAAATAATCTATTTCTTAGCTAACCACATAGTCAGTTGAATTCATCTGAGGTGAACAGAGACTTGTTATTTCTGCAACACTTCACTAAGATCAGAAAACTAGTACTACAAACAAGAGCAAACTGGAAGGCTTTCCACAGAGTTATGAGAGTGCATTTATGGGTTTGTGTTGACATATGGTTTGATGCATGTTAATCTTAATTTCAAGACCAAGTAAGAATTTTTTATTACTCTGGTTTAATGTAATTTAGCATTTATCAAAATAATCCCAAGTTTCCTGGGAATTTATGTCATATTTGGGGGATCCAATAAGTCTATAGGATTGAGAAATGTCAAGTATTCTCTATGTCTTTCCCTCTTTGTTAACTTCGTAATTAAACATTCCCTATTCTATCTTCTTATGGGTCCTCTGCACAATCTGAAACAATGCCATTTTAAGGACAAAGGAGCTGATTTGGAATATCAAAAGAGGCAGATGTGAGGAAATAGGAAGAGTGACACAGGAAGGGAAGAAGGCAATAAAGTGTGCTTTCCTTGGCTGGTTATCACTTAGGACAACCGGTACTCAAATACCACTGTGGAACACTTGATAAATGATGTGGCACATGCCTCAGATTTATCTCATGGAAAAATGAGAAAATAGGGCATTTTTGAAACTACTCACATCCTCCTTGCTTGATGGTTGCCCCTGGGGACACTAACTCCCCACTCACTTCTGCTGCTATTTACAGGTGCTGAGAGTCTACCATGGCTCTGGAAGCCCATAGAGAGGCCCAGAGTGTGTGATTGACAATGGGCATAGCACTGTCCACAGTGATATACTGAGTCTACCAAACTGAGTTTTCTCTTTGAACAAATTGTGATAATACTTGCCTTGTCTTTCTTTCAGGATCTAGAACTTCCTGGAGATTCTTCAGCTGTATTAATTCAATTCCTCCTTGTTGTACATTGTGTGAGAGGTAAGGATTCACTCCATATTACAGGTGAGAAATAGGAGGTTCAAAAAGGAAAAGTACCTTTAAGCTTCTTCACTGAATTCTTCCCAATGTACCAAGCTGCTTCTATTGAAGTAACAGATGTGAAATTTAAAAAGATTTTGGAAATACATAAAGACCTTTGCTTTGAACCATAGTAATTCAAACTATAAATTCTACCCTGTAACCTTTTCAGTGCTCAGGAAAGCAACAAAATAATGCTTTCAATGGGAAGTTTTTGACTGTGACTGGTGGAAATCTAATTTACACAAAGGAATTTTTTTTTTTTTTTTTTACTCAGGTAATCAAAAGGTGAACAGGGATTCTTCTCCTCACTGCTTCTACTTACTGTTTTCTTTCCTGTTTACCATGAACCAGCTGCTTCCCCAGTCGGATAAATTGCCATCCCTATCCACCAGTGCCAGAATTCTCTGTTTCCAAAGAAAACCTGAAATATAGTTCCCTCAATCTAAATTGCAAAAATCCCAGGGAAGCGCTCTGCTTGGCCTAGCTCTAGTCAGACATACCTTCAAACAGACACCTGATGCCCGAGAATAGGATCTATTTAAACTCTGAGGCATTTAGTCTGTGGTAGGACTCAGAGTAGAGACTTTTCCAGGAAAATTTACAACATGAAAATTTTGAATAAACAAAGCAATTATTGTCTATCTACTCCAGAGGGGAAAATAATGTGATGGCTTCAGAGGATCAAGAAAGTATTAATATTCACTAGACAGGAAAGCTTTTAAATCCTTCTACTTTTGGGGATGGGTGAGGAGGGTACTGGGATTGAACTCAGAGGCACTTGACCACTGAACCACCTCTCCAGCCCTATTTGTATTTTATTTAGAGAGAGAGTCTTACTGAGTTGTTTAGTGCTTTGCTTTTGCTGAGGCTGGCTTTGAACATGTGATGCTCCTATCTCAGCCTCCCAAGCAGCTGGGATTAGAGGTTTGTGCCACTGAGCCCAGCTACTTTTCTTTTTTCTTTTCTTTCTTTTCCTTAAACTTGACCAAGCTGACCAAAACACTCTGATGTTCTTACACTTGGCACAGTCTCAGTCTTAACTGGGGGAAGAATCCCCTACAGAACTGAGGTGTAAAAGAACTATTTTTCTGTTAAATGTTAGTCTCTTTTAAGGTCTGGCAAGGGCTATTGCTTTGCATGTTCCTCAGGTGAACTAAATGGAAATTACTCTCAAGAGAAGCCTACAGTGGAGAAAGAAAGCCTGTGGCTTTTGCAACACAAAATGGCTTTGGAAAGAACTGGAAAAAAGTAGCAAGAGAACCAAGAACTGAGTGGATGAGCTGAATGACAAGTTTCACATAACAGAAGAGAAAATAGTGAAGGTGAGAAGAAGATATCAGGAAGAATCATGAGAAGACAAAGGATGGAGGAGCAATGGAGAAGGTGGAAAACAGGGTTCATGGGAAAGCCAACAGAGGTAATGGGAGCCACAGGGCAGAAGGAGAGCAGAGGAAGAACCATCTCTAAAAAATAACAGTCCCTTCTCTTCTTTTGCCTTCCTGTCTCCTCCTTCCTCCCTATCTTTTCCCAGAGTGGATGAGATTACAGGGCAGACAGTGATGATAGGAAGCCACAGGGATGACTTTCAGACTATATAGAGCAGCTTCCTCAAAGAAACGCTTCATTTTATATATTAAGCAAGAAAAAAAAATTTAAATGTGTGTGTGTGTACGGTTACTTATGAGACATTAGCACATAAGACATGAAACTAAATGGACATTATACACATATGAATCATACATAACTTAAAAAACAAAAAAAAATCTGGTATAGAAAACTAATATTAGAAATAGTTCATGTTAAGTCAAGGAGTATTGTTGAAGATGGATCATGATTCACAAAGACAAGGTCAATTCAACGAAAAAATGAAAGTTCTGTGTGTAAACTCCTATTAACCCACATTAAAAATAAAAGTAGAGCCAAAATTCATAAAAATTAAAGGAAAAAATGAAAATCCAAAACCCTTTGGATTTAATCCAAATATTTTCAAAAATGATAGAATAAGTAAAATAAAAATCAGTAGAGGTAGAAAATATTTGAACAACACAATAGGTACAAGTGACCTAATTGGAGCATATTAAATAATTTATCCAATTACTGTACATAGTCTTTTCAAGTTCACTAAGAATATTACTAAGAAAAGCCACATGCCAGGCCATTAAACAAAATACAACTGATTTATAAAAATACATGAAGTGCAGCTTGCATTTATGGATGAATAGCTTGTTTCATATTCTTTCTGCTCCCTTCAGTCAAAGTTGGCAGTGTTTCTGCCAATATAATTTTCTCTAAAACTTTGCTTTGTTTGGATTTCATGAGGGCATGAAAGACATTAGACAAAGGTATCATCTATAGATCTGAGATAACCCTTTTCTATTTTTGGCTTCTGCTGAGATGGCCGGAAGATACCACACTCAAACTTGAAGGATCTGTCGGGCACACCATTACTCTATTAGGTCTAAATGCCCTGATGTTTTGGTCCTCCAAGGATTTCTGTTAAGAGGGACAGCCACACCTTCAGTCTTTCCTCCAGGCCATGATTTTGACAGTCATTTCAGTATTTTAGCATCTTTATTATCTGATGATTTTCCAAATCAACACATTCTAGTTCATTTTTGTTTAAAAATACTTCCCTCAATATATATCTCCCCTCTTTATTTTTTCTGTAGGCAATAACAAGAAACCAAGCAGTTGGAAATCTCCTTTGACATATATCCAAGTTCACTATTTCCAAATTCTGCAGGAGACATCACTGCTGAACTCTCTGCTATTATTTATAAGGGTCTCCTTTCTTCCAATTTCCAGGAACATGCTCCTCACTTCTTTCTGAACTTAAATCATGGGGAACTCACAATGCTATAGGTCAGAAATCTATCAGCTAAATTCACCAATTAGAACCTCACAGGTCTGAATCAAGAGGTTAGCTAGGCTGGGCTCTTTTCTAAAGGCTCTGAGAAAGAATCTATTTTCCAAGCTCATTCAATTATTAACTAAATTTAGTTGAGTATAAGCTCTCAGATCATAAAGACCACCCACATTCCTTACACTTGGTCACTACCATCTTCAAAAATAGCAGTCACCTTGAATTCCTCTCTTTCTTCAAATCTCTGACTTCTTCCTGTAAGAGAAAACTCTCTACAGATTGCCCTAAGTAATCTTCTTATTTCGAGATCACTGTCATTTCAATGTCCCTTCATGTTGGTGCTTGATAAAGTAGTCAGGGAATGGGAATCTTGAAGGTTAATTCTGTCTACCACATCTGTTGAAGGGCTCTGACTGGGGTGGACATGAAGCAACTTTCTACATCTTAATCCAGATAATAGTTACATAGGTAAATTTACTTTGTAATATTTCATCAAACTGTACATTTAGAACATGCACACTTTACTACATGTAAGTTTTATTTCAATAAAAAGCATACAAAAATTACTCTCACAAAGAAAAACTTAATTCTTACTACATTTTTTATAAATACTATATTTAATATTCAATGATTCAATAATTCTATATGTTCAATAATTTCTATCTGCCCCATAGTTTGTATGTTTGCTTACTTTATTGTTACCATCCTATGTCCTATATAGCATAATATGAATTTTTCTCAACAAACTCAAGCTTGAAAATTTTACCAATGAATACTTATATTCTATTTCCAGTTTACCTTGACCTACACATTCTGAATGTTGAAGTAGCTGGAACAGAAGAAAACTTATCATGCCTTGGTCTTGGTGGTCGTGGACAAGGTAGTTATGGCCCAGGTATCTATTGAGTCTTTCTGCTTTAACATGGAATGGGAGTCCTTCCACGTGAATCTCTAGCAGAGTGCTGGCATCAATGTAGTCTGCCGCAGTCTGGCTGGGCACAAAATCACGAGCCACTCACAGCCTTGTAGATTCAAACAGCAATTCTTTATTTCCCAACTCACACCGGCACTCTACACTCGTTCTGGGGAAATCCACGTTCTGGGCAAAATTCACGTATTCCACCAGGCTCTGAATTCCAAATACTCTCTGAATCCCACGAGAACTCAAGGGGAACTCAAGGAGTAGGCGTGCCTGAGGCAGCAGGATACACCCTATTCCCAGCAGGGTACACCTTAAACCTGGAACCGACCTAAACCCAAGGAGCGGGATACTCCCTAATCCCAGCAGGATACACCCTAAACCTGGATCCGCCCTGGTCCTTGAGCAAGGTCACCTTACTCAAGCATACATGCAATGTCACTGCAAATGACCTGGGTCCAAAGGCAAGCCCATTCATTCCTACTTGGCAATGGCCCTCAGCAGTAGTCAAGACCAGAGAGGGCATTTTGAAACCAGTGTTTGCTAAGAGTTGCTTACCAGGAGCCTCAAGGTGGAGTTACACTATGTAATGCTTTCCTCTCTTTTTAAAAGGGATTCTATACACTAAATGCAATATTTCATGTCCAACAGTTTCCAGAAATGAGACATTTTCACTATTATGAGTCAGAACAACTCAACAAAGCTAATTTCTGGGTAATAAATTCCTAAATTGAACAAACCAACAACAAAAAAGCTAGAAAATAACTAAGCTGCAATAAATGCTTTTGGGTTGCTTGTTTAATAAAACCTCACAAAGAAAAACCAAAGTGTTTCCTGAAATACTTTCAACTACTTAGTTTCATGACAACATTTTTTTTCCCCTTCAAAAAGTCAAACCTCAGATTTCCAACAATTCACAAAAGCAATTTTGAAATCTTTTCTCATTAAACATGGGAACATTCTGCCCTTGAGCCCAGTAATGAGAAAATTCCCCTTTAATGTAATTGCTCCAAGTGAAATATCACATAACATTAACCTACTTGGACACTCCTGAGAAACTTTCAAGTGGCTCATTCCCTCTGAAGATAGTGTGCTTTCCAATGTTTTCAAAACTTATTGGGAAAAATAAATTAAAGTGGAGAGCCAGATCTTTAAGACAATCATAATACACTTTCATGCTGGCCTCAGCAGAATAATAACTGTTGATATTCATTGAGGAGCCAGGCACTGTTCTAAGAGCTTCATACATATTAATTCATTTAGTCCTCACAAACAACATTATTTTCCCTGTCTTACAATGAAGAAAGCTTCAGCACAGAGAAAAGAAGTAGTTCTCCCAGTGTCATACAGCTAGGAGATGGTAAAGCCAGGATGCAAACCTCCAACTCCAAAATGCTATGCTAGGTTACCCATTAAAGTAGTTTTACTATAGAATCTCTGACTTCTGTGGGGTTAAAGGAGTGGACATGTTGAAGGAATCTCATAATGAGTGTTGTCAACAACATCAAAAAGAGCACCAAGATCTTAGTCTTTAAGAAGCAAAATTGCAGTGTCTTTTGCTTTTGGTTTTGAAAGTTAAGGGTCCATTGGGGAAACATTTGTTATAAAATATAAGATATATCTTACCAACTTTATGCAGCAATAGCATTCATCATCTTACATGTGTTATCTTACTTAATCCCTAAAATAACCCTGTGAGATTGCTATTATTGCCCCCATTTTACAGATGACAACAATGCTAGCCATTGCTGAGATAGGATTTTAACTTGAGCTTGTTTTATTCCAACACTGTGCTCTCTACCATAGCTCTAATTTTCCACAAAAAGAAGTTTAAATTTATTTAATTTTTTATGAACGTTAAAATTGTGTAGTGATTGTTATCTTGGTACTGTTTGAGACAAAAATCCTAGACAGCCAAGTTGCAGATGGTCCTGGGCTCTCTAAAATATGTCAGATACCAGAAAATTCTCAAAGACTTGAAGCTAAGACTGGGTGGGAGGGGGAGAGGATTCAAGGAGAGAGGAGAATGATGAGGCTGATAAAACTTAGAGTCCTCAAAACTTGAGTAAATTTAACCGGCCTTTCAATCTCCATATTGCTAAGGAGTCTAGCAACTTTCTTCTTATGCTGAACCTGCATTTAAGTCTTCAAGTTACAGCTAAGGTTCTGTCTGGCCACACCTGGATGTTGTTTCTGAAAGGATGTGCTCAGTAATCAAAGCATTTTAGTATCTCATAATAGCAGATTTGACTGACAGTCACCAGAAACCAGACTAGCAGTTTGGAGATGGGTTGTTATAGCCCTTTATCTCTTTTATTTTCTTTAACCAATGACATTTTTATTTTTACTAAAATATGGCAACAATAACAGGCGATTTACCCATTTAAAAACTTTTATGAAAGTCACTTTATTTCAAGGTGGCAAACTCAATAAAACATGTTAAACTTCATGACTTGTCATAGTAGATTCACAACTATTTATTCATAATTAATGCTAGGATGACTAATAAATAATTTTTCAGAACTGAATCATAAGAGTCATTAGGGTATTAATAAAAAAGTAGGAAATAAAAATTAGGTCTCTACTTCAGTCAATTTAAAAGAGAGAGAGAAAGAGAGAGAGATCATATTCCATTTAGTCAACTATCTATTCTAATTATGTTTGAAATATCAAATATCTGTGCATTCAACTCCCAGTTATTACGAAAAAAAAAAAAAACAGGAATAAATTGGGTTAGAAACTCAAGAATTATCTTTACTTGGGGGTCAAATGGAACAAAAAATACAACCAAATACCACTAAGAATTTGTAGACTTTTGGTTTGTTGGTTTGTTGTTAGCCTGAGACATTAGAATCTGAAATGAATTAGGACTCATGGGACAAAAGCAGTCTGTAGGCTAAATCTGAAGACTTATTTCAGAAATATTTTGTAAATGTTTAATATTGCATGACCAAGGTCAAATTCCACAAAAACATTCTGTTCAGATTTGCCTCATATTGTTTTATAAGTTATTTACTGTGGGTGGTTGATGATTGATTACTTTTATTAACTCACCAAGCTAAAAATCTGATTTCTTTTATTATTTCAAATACTCTCTTCATAAAGAAGAGCATTTATGTATAAATTATTTTACTTCCCAGTTTCATTTCCTTTTCAGTTTTATGCAGTAATATTCTGAAAAGTATAAAACACAGAGATTTAAGAGGAAAATTATCCTTTTATTATCTAGCATATATAGTCATTTACACAATGTGGTTATATCATTCCTTCGAGATAAATAAAGAGACTAGATTGAAATGTGGGTTTTATTATAATTAAAATGATGATAATTTTTGCTGAAGAAAGGGAAGTCGTTTGAAATATTGTTCTTACCTAAGCTGATAGTGGCATTTTGGACAAGAGTTTAATTTAAGAATCGTATTATAGAATCTCAAAACAAAGCCATCCACCCCAAAAAATGTATAAAGTCAATTTGTTTTCTTTCATAATATTTATTTATAAGCACCCGTGAACTATAATAGTCTGGAAGTTTTGTTATTAGACATATGTCTAAAAAACTGTGCAGGTGGCTCACTGTTGAGTGGAAATTCTACTGCATTTTAGAGCTCTATAGTCTCAGGAATGCAGGAGATTTTCAACAGCAGATGTTCTTCTTGGCAACTACCATAATATTTAGCATATACAAAAGTGCTGAATATATTAGGATGACCAAATAATAGGCTTTATTGCCTTTGTGGTCTATTTAAAGCTTAGAGGAAGAGGAGAAAAATAAATGAATATGTTATTTACTTCAAGATTATAAAAACAACAGAGCAAATTAAATTTATTGTTCTTGAGGCTTAGAATTCCATTACAGGCTTCCTCTCACAGTATTTCTGGAAATGACAACCATGAGTAAGTTTTCCCTGAAGTGATTCTTTGTGGACATTCCCAGCATGCTCAGGGAATATGCATAAAGAAACTTGGATGGTCATTTTTGCTTGTCTGTTATTTCTTTTCTAAAGTGGAAGAAAGAAAAGTAAATGATTTCTGCCCACGTGGAAATGAGACTCAGCATTTGTAAGTCAATTTCAAAGAATATTTTTATATTTCTAACTCAATAAATTAATCAAACTTTCTTTGCTTTTAGTATTAAAAACAAAATTTTTGTTGTACAGATGTAAATAAAAGATGCTCTGTTAAAAATGAGAATATGTCTTTGTCTTAGAGACAGAAGATAAGAATACAATACAAGGACTCTTATAAATTTCAAATATTTTTGCAGTAGTTAGCTTCTGACTCTTATTAAATGTCATGTACTGTTCTAGGCACAGGGCAAAGAATGTTGGAAGAATCAGAACCCACAGTCTTTGGTATACTAGAATGATACCAGATTGATTCAGACTGACTTAGGCATCATTCAGTTATCATTGACCCCTTTGTTGAGTGACTTTGCCAATGGCTTTTGTAAAAATCTATCAATAAAATGTCATTGATTAAGGAAGATTATTACATATGTAAAAAAAATCCTTTGGTCTTTAGGTAGAAAAAAATTCCCTTCAAAGGTCAAAATCCTGGTACAAATTGAATAATGAAATGTGGCATACTGTCTTGATCAAAACACTAATTGCCAACTTTGATGTACTTCCTGAGTATCCCTTAGGAATGCCTTGTGGAAGCATCAGAGAAAACAAATGTGAAGGAATCTGCTTTTTTCTCTCATTGTCTTTCAATAAAAAAGAGAGAAAGAAAAGTAGATTGGATTCACTGTCAATGTCCTTGAGCAGATCAGTTCACATGCACAGAATCATGAAGATATCAAGAAAAGCTTTCTCATGATATGTTGAGGTTATAGTAATATTTTTTACTTTTATTCTAGCAAGCTTCAGTTTGGTAAAATTAATGTGCATATAGGATATTTTATGATGGGTTCTAAGTTTCTAATTTTAGATAGTCAATATTTTCTAAAGTAAGGGCCACACATTGAGAACACAATGTGCTTACCTTTAACAGAGTTCTCATGGGTTCAAGTGGACATCCTTTGCCGATATCTCTAACAGACATTGAAAAAGAGATCTTTCACTGCCCAGGTTCATAAACTATTCCCTATTCTAATAATGTCACAGACCATGGTAGCTCCTTCTCATTTCTCCATTCTCTCCCAGCCAACCAATCTGTGCCAGCTTAGCAATGGCATCCCATTCCACAGCAATGGGACCGTAAAGATTGGTGAAATATGCTGTTTAAACTTCTGCCTCAGCCCCCACCCCTCTAAAATGCTAACTGCAAAGCAGAAACAAATAAGGTCACTGGGAAAGTTTACTCAGATTTATTTTGTCAACAATCCTGTCTGGGATAACTAACTCCTTTGCCAGTGATTGAGATAGAAGAAAAAAGGATTTTTTTGTCAATTCCATACAAAGATACATTTATGTTTCATATCATGATCCTTCATATCATTATGAAATAATAAGTTTCTAGTTGCATGGCCCTAGACATGAAGATTTATGAACTAAGTAGTATCTCAAAACACATCTTGAAGGACTATGGCAAAAATAAAATGAGACCATGTATAAAATGGATTTATCACAGTACCTGGCAAACAGAGTGACCACACTGTACCTTCCAGGGGCACCATTCACATTGATTTCAGCACATGGAGACCCACAGAATTGGACAATGATATGATATCTTGGAAATATTTATATTAAAAAATAAACACATGCCAGGCATATTATGCAGACATTCTTTTCATTTTTCTCTGTGCATCAGAAAATAACAATACTCACGAAGCTGTTATCTGAGCTGCTGATCTCTGATGACACATTCTATCTGGTGTGAAGGATCCACTCTGAGAAATGCCATTGTGAATTAAATCAAGGAATTCATTGTGCTGTTACAGCATGGTTCCTGTGGAACTGTGTTCTGGGCATCCACTCTGTCCATTTCTCTTCTACTATCTGCAAATCCTCTAAAGACATGCCATGCCTCCAACAAGAGCCCTTTCAGCTGCCATTCATATATACCTTGCTGGTCCTTTCATCATGCTGGGAAGTTTCTGATATGTTTCAATGTGATCCCTAATTGCTTACTGATATTCTGATATCCATCTCTTGTTTCCTTCACTGTTTCTTTGATGGGGACTACAGCCTCAAAAAAATAAAAATAAAAAAGGTATAAAATAGTCTGTTGTTTTTTTTTCCAGGTGAGGTAGAAATATTGCTTACATATGTTTTGCTAGTTTTTAGAGGCCAAATCTATTCACTCTTACAACAAATGGAAGAAGGAAAGAGCACAACAAAGTAAAAATAAGAACTCTTACAGAAAACACTCAACTCAAAATTACATGGTAGAGTGCTCACTACTAGAAATTACAGAAGGACCCTGCCACACTAATGCTCACAGAATAAAAAATTAACCAAGTCTTGACCTCTGGTTGGAATATGAATTAATTTAGCACTTTGGAGAGAAATTTGACAATACCAAATAAAATTCAATTTAAATATACCCTACAGTGCAGTAATAATACATCCAGAAAAACTAGCAGGTAGAAAAATATATTAAAATATATATTTCACCTTTGCTTCTATAAGTGAGAAACTAGAAAGAACTCAAATATTACCAAAAAGAATGATAAATGGAAGTATATTTATTTAACAGAACACTATATAGCAGTTAAACTAAATTAGTAAGAAAAGGGTGGGGAAATCTCAAAAAGACTTATTGAGCGAAAAGCAGATTGCAGTAGCATTCATTTAATTATTTCAATGAGTATTTTCTATGTTTCAGATACCTAAGATTATTTCAAGGCATGGAGAGTCTCCAGAGGAAAAGCTGACAAAAACCCATGATTTCTAAGAGTTTACACCTTATGAGAAGCAAGAGATATGAAGCAAATAAATAAAAAGTAAATAGGCAATACATCAAGAGTGAAAAGTGAGAGAAGAATAATAAAACATGGTAAGATTATTGAAACTGAAGGCATTATTTTATATGGGATAGTCAGAGAGAGTTTCAGATAAAATCATGTTTGAGCAGAGAGCAGAAGGAAGCAAGGGAGCAGATAGAGTCCCTTCCAGGTGAAGAAAATAAATACAGCTGGCACTCCACACCCACAGATGCACATCTAGGGATTTAAACAACTGTGGATCAAAATAACGGGGAATATTGTGTTGGTCCTAAATAGGCACAGACTTTTTCCCTTTTCATTATTCTATAAACAATGCAGTATAACAAATATTTACATAGCACTTATGCTGTGTTGAGTATTATGAGTCATCTGGAGATGATTTAGTAGAGTACATGGGAAGATGTGTGTAGGTTATATGCAAATACTATACAATTTATATAAGGGACTTGAGCATCCATGGATTTTGTAATCTTCAGGGGTCCTGGTACCAATCCCCTGTAAATGTCTTAGAAAATTATGTATGCCTCAGTGTAAGACCTCGATATATTCAAAAACCAGTATGGCAAAGACAAGAATGATAGAGATGAGTCTGAGAAGCCAGAGCACATAGTAAGGTCAAAGTAAAAATTTTTGAAAAGAAGAGTTACATGGGTGGTTTATTTTCAAAGAATCATCTTGGGTTCTTAGTTGAGACCCTATTGTAAATGATCAGGAATAGAAGCTGGGAGACTAATAAAGGGTTTTAAGAATTGCTCAAAGAAGAGATGGTGATGATTTGGACTAGGTTGGGGGTCCATACAAGTAAAAATGTTAATTGGATTCTGTATTCTACATAGAGCCACTAAAATGTGCTATTAGACTGAATGTAAGTCAGGGAAGAAAGAAAGAAGTTACTGGTGGTTTCAAGGATCTTGTCCAATCAAATAGAAGAAGAAAATTTCTATTTATTGAGATGAGGAAGAGTGGAAAGTATAGATTTGGGGATATGGTAGAACAAATAACCACCCCAAAAGATATCTACATAACTACATACCCCTAGAACTTGTGAATGTTACCTTACATGGCAAAAGGGCCTTGCAGATGTGATTAAGTTACAGATCCTGAGATGAGGAGATTAGTGTGAGCTATCTTTGAAGACTTAAGGTAATCACAAAGGTTGCTATTGGAGGAAGCCAGGAAGGTCACAGTCAGAGAGAGACAGATGTGACTACCGAAGCAGAAGTCGGTGCTGGGATTTTTTACTCTGAGGATGGAAGGGAACCAAAAGTCAAAAATGCAGGTGGCTATCAAAAGGTGGAAGACACAAGAAGCTGAATTTCTTCCTTTGAGTTTCCAGAGAAAATGCAGCTCTGATGACCCAGCAAATCTAAGCTGTGGTCCTCATTGGGAAAGCAATGCCACTCTAGGCACAAGGTGTTTAGAATATGCAGGAAATTATAATGAAAGAAGTAAACTTCTTATGATTGTAGAATAATTAGACCACATATGAATACAACAAACATGACATAGTGAAGAATTCAGGGGATGAAAAGTTGAGTCAAGTTTTAGAAGAGTGTTTGAAGTGCAGGATCTTGATGATTTCTTCCAGTAGTATTAGGAACATTGGTAACAGAGAAAACAGTTACTCTTCCTCCTGATTTCAAGCCACACATACTTAAATGGGAACATGTACACAGGAAATGGGAAAATGAAAATTAGAACCTTACTGAGATACTACTATAATACCAAGAGTCAGCAAACTTCTTAAAAATGTCAAGCCATAAATACTTAAAGCTTTACAGCCAGATGCTCTCTACCACAGCACTCAACCTTGCCATAATAAAGCAAACATAGCCATAGAAAATGCAGAAACAAAAGGGCATTCCTGTGTTTCAATAAAACTTTATCTGCAAAAACAAATCGTGGGAAGCTTGTGGGTGTAACTCAGGGTGGATCCCATGCTTAGCATGAGCAAGACACTGGTTTTGATCTCCAGCATGAAACAAACAAATTTTTAAAAAAAGATACAGATGGTGCTTAATTTGGCTTATGAGGGTTGGCTGACATTACAATCTCCAGAATGGCTAAGATAAAAAAAAAAAAAAAGACTTTATGTATCAGGTGTTGGAATTCTCCTGCACTGCTGCTGAGAAATAAAATAATACAGCCACTTTAGAAAACAGCTTGGCAATTTTTAAAAATTTAAACATACACCTGCCACATGACTTAGACATTCCTGTTGTAGATATTTACTCAAGAGAAATAAAAGCACTCAGGCTCATACTTTATGTTCAACAACCACAAACTGGAAACAAGTCAAATGTCCATCTACAGGCAAATGAATAAACAGATTTCAGTAAATCCATATAACCAATCAAATCTCAGCAATCAAAACAACAGACTATTAATACACACACAATATGGATACATCTCAAAATAATTATGCAGCAAGAAAGATGGCAAGCCGTAGAATTAACACAGTTTGAGTCCATTCACATACAATTCTAGAAACAAAAATTTAATCTATAGTGACAAAAAGAAGATCAATAGTTGCCTAAAGACAAGGGCAAAGAATTAGGGAGGGTACGGAGAGAAGATTATGAAAGAGTACCAGGAAACATTTGAGAATGATGAAAATGTTCACTATCCTGACTGTTAGAACATTTTTCATGGGTGTATGCACATATCAGAACCAAGTAAATTATAACATTTTAAATATGTGCAAAAATAACTATGGGCTGAGAGGTAAAAGATAGAAATTATTTCCCTCAAAGGATATGCAGATCAAGCTTTCCTGTGCAGTCCACAGCTCACAGTACAAGCCCTCTGCTTAAGCATCTCCACAAAACTACACAGATATCAGCAATAAGGTTTAATTTGTGAAAGTCATTAGATTCATAAGCAAAAGTGAATTATACAGGATGGTGTAACTAATTTCTTGTGTATAGCCTCATATAAGGCAAGGCGATTCCAACAAAGCTAATGAACAAAATTTATACTGTAACAAATTATTCTGTTTAAATGTTAGCTCAGCTACATTAGCAGGCTGGATTCTTTGAGAGCTTTAAATAGTAGCAACAGTGACTCATAATTTTGGAGTTAAAACCAACATTATAAGGACTCTAAGTGATCCAAGGGAGCTATCCTCATTAAGATGGTAATTCAGTCATGTAGACTTAAGTAAACTTCAAAAAGTGGATATATTGCTTTTATTAGAAGTGTGATGCTGTGGTGCAGTGATTTTAGGATTTTC
This sequence comes from Spermophilus citellus, assembly GCF_964194105.1. NCBI lineage: Eukaryota > Metazoa > Chordata > Mammalia > Rodentia > Sciuridae > Spermophilus > Spermophilus citellus. The sequence goes on along the minus strand of NC_138191.1, from coordinate 52,246,256 downwards.
CTGCATGAAGTTAGGGTGTTGTATTCGATGAATATTGCATTGAAAAGTAATCATGTAGCTGTATATCAAAAACAACAGATACCATCATTATCACATTTATTTTCCTGAAGAAAGAACTAGCCTGTGGTCTCTTTAGGACAGAAGTCATCCCACTCTTGCTCTAGGTCCAATCCCCAGCAGAGTGTCTGACAATGCTCATAAATGAAAAGTGTGGTCTCTTCTGTAGTGGCCAATCACAAATACCACTCTAGACTCTTAAACCAGTATTTCAATCAGCTTCAAAAAATGATAAATTATGCTTACTAATAGCAAGCAGTAGGTGCATAATCTTTGAAAGCTAGGAACTTTGGAAAAGATTATAAGCATAAAGAACACAGTAATAAGAGTACTACAGTGAAAACAACACTAATAGGAAGAAGAGAATATTGGATACTCTATGTCAGACCCTGCACTGAGCACTTCATAGCTGTCATTTCTTTTATTCTTCACAATAATCATGTGAGATAGATTTTACTGTTATCATCACTCTAGACTCTACTAACCTGTTAGCTACATGTTAGTGCAGAGAGTGAACCACATCGCTTTTGTAATCCATGTCCTACTAACTGCAGTTTCTAGCACAACAGATATTTTTTAATACATTATAGTGTTGAATAGGGAAGTTAAGTATCTGGCCCAGGGTTCTATGCCTTGTAAATTAGCAAAGTTTGGACTTAATTCAGATCACTCAAACTCCTAATTGCATTTGCTTATTGACCATTATCTTGTGTGCAAAAATTAGAAGGAAAAAAAACCTAGATTTTCGATGGTATGGAAATGGTTAAATGTGTTTGGCTCTAATAACTCTATGGCGTAATAAGCAACCATTAATATATTAATTTCAAAAACTAAATAGCTATATAGAAAATGCTCATATGTTAATAGAAAAAAGAAAACAAAATTGTATCTCTGCTTTGATTGTAATTATGTAAAAATGATGTATACATATTAATAAGAACCAAAAGGGAGTAAAATATTAAGCAATCTAATTTAGAGTAGTTGTGGGTATTTAATTTCCATTACAGTTACTTAATATAGTCTTATAAAAATTATTTTTTTTAAAAAAAGAAAAAACAGTAGCAAAGGATATATTTATATTATAAGGAAACTACATTTTTAAACTAGTGTGCTTGCATTGAAACACCACCTCAACTATCACATTTCAAAATTAATGATACATTAGTGGTTGAACAAGTTAAGATCCTATAAGATGATTAATTTATTGTGTGGGAGAGGGATAGAGGGGCTATATATACCTAATGCAAAAAACAGAGGAGCCTTCTTTCGAGGTTACCCTAATAAATGCCTTCTGTTTCTTTGTACCAGATCTACAAAGTCTACAGAGTATTTTTATGTTGACACCCTTTTAGCACAAAGGAATTCCAGTAGCCAAATTCCTCTTATGTCCTTATCTTCTCTAGCAGCTTCAACACCAAAATTCTTCTCATTCATAATCTTCAGGTGGACACAGAAACTTCCTTGCCCAACGCTCCAGGCATCTGGAAGTCCTACAACCATGTATATCTCCATCCCTTTCCTTCTCCCAGGTGAGAGCCTGCCTTTCTACTCCAGCTACCGCAGGCACAGGTGACTACAGCCTCAAAGGGATCCCACTCCCAATAGAGGCAAGATGAGTATGAGGTCACAGCTCCCCAGTTAGAGCACTGGAATGTCAGTTGCACCACTAATCAGTTTGGAACCTGAACTGAACTGATTTACTTAATATTTCTAAACTCAGCATTCTTGATTGTAAAGTGGGAGCCATAATGATAGGCAATTCATTGAAATATAGAAAAGATTAATTGAGAAAGTGTAAATAAAGTGACTAGCCCATAAAAAGTGCTCATTAATGTTAGGTGTTACCAAAATAATACTCAATAGTCAAGAATAATAAAACTCAAGAAACCAATGGTTGCTTGCTACAGATTTCCTGCAGAATGTTAAAACTTATCACATAACTTCACCATATTATTATTTGCTTAATCTTTGTATCTTCTTACGTGTATTTTCAGGATATTTTATTGCTCTCTCACCTTTAGGTATTGTCTGTTCTTGAACTCCTTAACCAAGCTTTAGTAGGTATCCCAGAGTGATTTAATGAATGAATAAATTCAACATCTTTTGCTGAACCTTTTTTTGGGGGCGGGGGGGGGAATCAGGGATTGAACCTAAGGGTACTTAACCTCTGAGCTCCATCCCCAGCCCTTTTTATTTTGAGACAATGTCTCACTAAGTTGCTGAGGCTAGCTTTGAACTTGTGATCCTCCTGCCTCAGCCTTCTAAGTTGAGGGGATTACAGGTGTGTGCTACCACACCCAGCTCTTTGGAATATTGTCACAAAGACTCAGAAGTGATGGTCCCTCTTTATTCCCATTTAACTGATTAGTCTGAACTGCACAAAAACTAGAAGGATCCTGGTGGATGATGATGGGTTAATGCAAAGATAACCAGTGGTAGGCCCAGTTACAGCTGCTATGCCAGATGTGGCATCTTTACTAGAGCATATTAATGCAGCCCCAGGTGTGTCATGTGTATCTACAGACTTGGTGGATGCATTCTAGTCAAGATCCATCAGGGATGGGAAAGGCACTCTGCTTTCACTTGATAAGGACAAGTGAACATCAGTGGTATCACATGCTGCAAGACCTTGCTAACTCTACTGTCCTCTATCACAACATAATATGCAGGACCTTGACTAACCATCTCAACACTCTGCAGAATATCAAATCAAGACACTAAGCTGATGATGTTGTGTTAATTAAAACTGATAAGTAAGAAGTGGGAAGTATTCTAGATACCTTGATAAGGTATGCTCCCTAGTTGGGGGGTGAGCAGGAGATAAACATTATACAGATAGGGAGCTTATGGCTGGGATTATTGCTCAGCAGTAGAGTGCTTGCCTAGCACGTGCAAGGCCCTGGGTTCAATCCTCAGCACCACATTAAAATAAAGGTATTGTGTCCAACTACAACTAAAAAATAAATATTTTTTAAAAAAAGATAGGGAGCTTGCTATGCCTACAAACTTCTTTGGGATGTACTGGTCTGAGGCACACTGGGATATCCCCTTCAATAAAGGCAAGTTATTACATCTCACATAAGCTAATGAGAAACCCAGTGCTTAGGAGTCTTGCATCATTTGGAAGCAGAAAACTCTAACCTTGGCAATACTGACCAACCCATTTAAGTAATGCAGAAACTGTAATACTTACTGCAATGAGACAATAGAGGCTATGCATGGATCCATATGTGTCTTTAATAGGGGTTAAAAACACAGACTATGGAATCACCTTACTCATTTTCAAAACTCAGATCCGACACTTACTCACTGTGTGACCTTAGGCAAGGTAGTATGCCTCTCTGACCTTCAACTATCTCATCTGTAAACTGAATGTAATAATAATGCTTACCTCCTATACATGTTATAAGGACTTCAGAATATCAATAAACTGGGCAAAGACAATGTTAGTTATTATTTTTTATTATATTGAAAGTGCCTCTAATATTATGGGCTGGGAATTTTGAAAAGTAGGGATAGGGGAGAATTCTAGAAGTGGTTTATAAATATTTATGTTCATGAGCTCCTTTTATTAATGGAAGGAAAAGAGTTCAGGATGACTGTGACCAAACAAAAGGTGAAGGTGGATAGGAGGGGTGGTATGAATAATCACAGAGGATGGGCAGAAAGGACCAATTGGAAAGATTTTAAAGTTGGAAGGAGGAAGTTGGGCAAGCGCAAGATGGCTAGAAATGTATTTGGAGTGACAGGCAGCATGCACAGTCAAGAATACTACCACCAAGGCCTTTATAGAAGGGACAAGCCAGTTCAGAGGGAAAAGAAGATGCAGACAGTTCAGGGGTAGGAGAATGATACTATACAAAAGCGCCAGGGCTTCCTGTTCTCACAAATGCGACTGTTAGCACTCTGGTAACATCATGCGAATAGGAGGAAGTGATTTATGAAGACCAGAGGTAATCAGAGTCATTGAGGAAATAATTGCAAAAATAGCTGCCTAGATCACGTCCATATAATCAAGAAGCCAGTGGTAACCTAAGTGGTTATATTAAAGCCCAAGCACATCCTATCAATAAATGTCATCTCCCTCATGTCATTTGCTTAATGACCCCCTCTGGTGTGATTTTCAACAAAGACAACCTATCCTAGGTTGGTGGGGGCAACTTTGAATGTGCATTGCAAATGTAAGGTCTATTTATGTAAATGAGAGAACTGTATCAGGGCCTGAGTTCATTAAGAACAAATGAAAATTTGGGCCTTGAACACTATCTACATGGACTAAAATAATCCTCTCTGGGTTGGTGTCTCAATTCCAACTGTTAATATAATATTAGACATTGCTTAACTCCCCCATGCCTCAATTCCCTCATCTGTAAAATAATAAAGTTGTCTATTTCATATGATTACTATAAAATGAGATGATTAAATATATGTGAAATGTTTAGACCAGCCCAAAAGCACAAAGTAAAAATCTCTAGTGTAGGCTTTGTAGGGGGAAGCAGGTCCCCTCAAACTCACTGACTAGACCATCCATCAATTCTTAGTTATGAGATAATATATTTTTATTTTTTTAAGAGAGAGAGAGAGAGAGAGACAGAGAGAGAGAGAGAGAGAGAAGTTTTTAATATTTATTTCTCAGTTTTTTGGTGGACGCAACATCTTTATTTTATTTTTATGTGGTGCTGAGAATCGAACCCAGCACCCCGCGCATGCCAGGCAAGCACGTTACCACTGGAGCCACATCACCAGCCTGATAATGTATTTTTAAATGAAAGAGTTAAATGATTCCAAAGTTTTTTTTTTCTTAATAACTCCACTATTGTATATAAAAATAGATTAAAATGAGGGGAGGGAAGGCAAGACATGAAGCTATCACAACCATTCCCAAACATGGCAGATGCAATTGTCGCTGTATGTCATTAAGTAAAAACATTCACACAAATCACATTTGCCAGATTCCCTTGGTCTCTTCCTACAAAGGCTTAGCTTTGTGATGGTTCTTCAAGGCCTAATGCACATTAACATTTCAGGATATGTCTTAATTTGAATGAAATGGGTTTCTGAAAGACAGAACCTTGAAAAGCTATGTGTTTGGATTTTTCAGCAAAGTTCTGAACATTAAATGAAGTGTCGTGCAAGAGATCCCTCTTCTGGTGCAGCAGAGACTCCCAGAGGCGTTTTTTCAAAATAGCAGGGACCAAGAAAGTAGAACATTCTATCCATCCTGGTAGTGAAAGTGATCACTAAAAAGGTGGTTTGTGGGAGAGAAGAAGCCTCCAGACAAACTTTCTCCCTGGGCATGTGTCCAGGGAGAAAGTTTTTCTGGAGCCTTCTTAACTAACAAAGTACCCTTCTAATCCTAATGGCTATAAGACACAGTTACTACTTTATCTTATTAATTTTAGCATCAAAAAGTAAAAAGTTAAATTTTGTTTTGTTTTGTTTTTGGCCTAAGGCAATCTCAATCTTTCTTTCTCTGATTATGGAAAGTATCAGCTTAGAATATTCCTCTCTGTTAGCTGTATGATCATTAAATAATTTCTCAGAATCTAGCCTTAGAGGAAAAATTGCATCTAGTTATTCCCTAACAATTTGAAATCAATCTAGACCAAGGCCAGGAGAGGATTTTATCTAGATTAGACAAGAATCCAAGTATTGGCAAGTTATAAAGATGACCTGAGAATCATAATTTTATAATTGCTGGGGAAACATGGTTGTTCCACCACAGCAAGACTGTTTGTCAGCGATGAACAGGATGTCTGTTATATCAGGTCAGTAGTCATTTCATTACAACCCCTTTAACTAAATTGAACACGCTTCATGAGTCACAGCTATCCCAGGATAAAAGCTACAGTGCCTGTCTGCTTACCAGACCTTCCATAATTCCTCACAGTTGACTTTCCTTCAGCAGTTCCTCCAATCCTATTTCCACCATTTCTTTGATTCACTGGCTCCCATCCCACCTCCAACCACTGGGTCTGATTCTCCTTCAAATCTCTCAAATTGATGCCCCACTCACTGACTTTTTTTCAATTTATTTTATTATTATTATTATTATTATTATTATTATTATTATTTGTAGTTGTAGATGGATAGCATGACTTTTATTTGTTTATTTTTATGTGGTGCTGAGGACTGAACCCAGTGCCTCACATGTGCAAGGCAAGTGCTCTGCCACTGAGCTATAGCCCTTGCACCCCAGTCATTTATTTTAAGCAAACTCCCAGAACACCACTTCTGGTTTCTTGTGCTAGTGTTCCCCAGCACTGCACCTGCCATGTGGTACGTGCCAGGCTTAGCATAATACAAATCTGACCCTCTGACCAGGAGAGTAGAAAAGGGCTTTTAAACCAATATTGCAGTTTCAGCCAATCAGATACAATATTGTGCCTGAGTGACAGACTACCTACAACCAGACCTGAAGCCAATAGTCTGTGACCCCTGAGCTCAAAGAGGTGATGAATTTTAAGCTGCAGCCTGTAAGCAAGAGGTAGTGTTGGTCTGATTCCCGCGGCCTGCCCCGTGGCTACAGAAGGTATGGCGCCGCAGAGAAGGGATTAACTAGCAAGCAGGGAGATAAGTGGCTGTGACACGGTGGAATCCCGCCAGCCAGGCCCGCACTGACCCCTGGGCTGAGTTCGGGATTTCAGACGGGGAAGGAAGCGGTACAGTCCCATTCCCCACAAGGGACACTCCACTAAGGCAATCAGCGGCCATCATCTTGGAGAGCTGAAGTATCCACCGCCACTCTCCGACAGATTGCAACAACAAAACAGGTGTGTGTCACTCAGCTCAGCCCCCATACATCGGGGGATTTCGCATAAAATCTCTCCTAGGCTTTCCGGGGGAGGGAGTATCAGAGTGAGCCTGCATAAAGACTAAAGGAGAGCTAGAGGCACCTGACCTTCAACCCCCCCCCCCATCAGCAGCCAAAACAAAACCTGTCTAGCCAGTGCTGGAGGAGGGGCAAGCAGAAAAAATCAAAACCATAGAGTGCCGGGGATCCCAAAAGCCAACTGTGTGACCCCGGAGATCCAGGCTGTCTGATTCGCGCGGCCTGCCCTGCGGCTACAGAAGGTGTGGCGCCGCAGAGAAGGGATTAACTAGCAAGCAGGGAGATAAGTGGCTGCGACACGGTGGAATCCCGCCAGCCAGGCCCGTACTGACCCCCGGGCTGAGTTTGGGATTTCAGACGGGGAAGGAAGCGGTACAGTTCTATCCCCCACAAGGGAAACAAAACAATAGAGTGCCGGGGTTCCCAATAGCCACCCTCCACACCCAACAAACGGCAGGCCAAGAGTACAGTTTGAACTGCCGAGAACCATCACTCAGGGGAAATCTGGTCTAGCAGGAGAAACCAAGACTAGCAGGAGAAACCAGGGGACGAGAGGCAAGGCCCTCGCGACTGGGAGGCTGTAAACTGCAGGCCCGCCGGCGACAGTTCACCCACTGCCCGCGTAACTGGGCGGTAGGAGAATGCCCGCCCGCTGGCGAATGATCACCTGCCCGTGGCCTGTGATACTGGGCGGCTGGAGACCGCCCACCTGCCGCGACCGGGAACTGAAACCAAACAGAGACAGTCCAGTCACACCCCCCCATTAGGACACCCCAGCAAGGAGACTGGGGCCCGTCATAGCAGAGTAGTGTCGTCACTGGAGCTCGGACGTCGGAATTCCTTCCCAGCGGAATCCACAAGCAGGCACAGTTTAACAACACAAAGGAGAGACATCAGAGTAATACAGAAACAAAACAAACCTATAGAAGAGAGCAGAAACACGACAATCAAATAGAGCTAGAAAGTAACGTGGACAACATGAGAAAACAAGGGAAAAAAGGATTACAAACAATGCAAGACAACTCAATTCTACAGGAGGACATAGAAACATCAGAAGCAGGGATAGGGAAAGAACTCAAGGCATACCTAACTCGAATGGAAAGGAATATTAGAGAAGACATGAGACAGCAAGTCCAAGAAATAAAAGTATATTTTGAAAATGAATTAAACAAACAAATTCAAATGGCAAAGAACGAGCTCTACCAGGAGATAGAGATCTTAAAAAAAAATCAAACAATAATCCTAGAATTGCAGGAAACTATAAACCAAATTAAAAACTCAAACGAGAATATTACAAATAGACTTGATCAAGTAGAAGTCAGAACATCAGATAATGAAGACAAGGTTTATCAACTTGAAAAGAATATAGTCAACACAGAAAAGATGCTTAAATCCCACGAGCAATCTATTCAAGAGATATGGGATGTCATAAAAAAAACAAATTTGAGAGTCACAGGGATAGAAGAAGGCACAGAGATTCAAACCAAAGGAATGGACAGCATATTAAATGAAATAATTCTAGAAAACTTCCCAGAGATGAAAGATGGAATGGACTGCCAAATCCTGGAAGCCTACAGGACCCCAAACATTCAAAACCATAATAGACCAACTCCAAGACATATAATTATGAAGATAGCCAACGTACAGAACAAGGAGAGAATATTAAAAGCTACGAGAGAAAAGAGGCAGATTACATTCAGGGATAAACCAATTAGGTTAACGACCGATTTCTCATCACAGACTTTGAAAGCGAGAAGATCCTGGAACAATGTATTTCAAACGCTGAAAAATAATGGATTCCAACCAAGAATACTGTGTCCAGCAAAATTGAGCTTCAAATTTGACAATGAAATTAAAATCTTTCACGATAAACAAAAGCTAAAAGAATTTGCAGCAAGAAAACCAGCTCTGCAAAGCATTTTGAGCAAAACACTACAAGAAGAAGAATTGAAAAATAGTGCCCCAAACTAACAGCAGGAGGTATCTCAGTAAAGGGGGAGGAAAATAACCAAAAAGTAAAACTAGCCAAACTAAAATAAATAAATAAAGAAGCATGACTGGAAGTACAAATCATATCTCAATTGTAACCTTAGATGTTAATGGCCTAAACTCACCAATCAAGAGACATAGGCTAGTAACCTGGATCAAAGAAACAAATCCAACAATATGCTGCCTTCAGGAGACTCATATGATAGGAAAAGACATACACAGGCTGAAGGTAAAAGGTTGGGAAAAATCATACCACTCACATGGCCCTCGGAAGCAAGCAGGAGTGGCCATACTCATATCGAATAAAATCAACTTCAAACCTAAGTTAATCAAGAAGGATAAAGAAGGACACTATATACTGTTAAAAGGAACCATCCACCAACAAGACATAACAATCATCAATTTGTATGCACCAAACAATGGAGCTGCAACGTTCATAAAACAAACTCTCCTCAAGTTCAAGAGTCAAATAGACCACAACACAATAATTATGGGTGACTTCAACACACCGCTCTTGCCATTAGACAGATCCTCTAGATAAAAACTGAATAAAGAAACTATAGAACTCAACAGCACAATCAATAACCTAGACTTAACCGACATATATAGAATATATCAACCATCATCAAGTGGATACACGTTCTTCTCAGCAGCACATGGATCCGACTCAAAGATAGACCATATATTATGCCATAAGGCAACTCTTAGTAAATATAAAGGTGTGGAGATAATACCATGCACCATATCTGATCATAATGGAATGAAATTGGAAATCAATGATAAAAGAAGGAAGGAAAAATCCTACATCACATGGAAAATGAACAATATGTTATTGAATGATCAATGGGTTATAGAAGACATAAAGGAGGAGATGAAAAAATTCTTAGAGTCAAATGATAATACAGACACAACATACCGGAATCTATGGGACACAATGAAAGCAGTTTTAAGAGGGAAATTCATTTCTTGGAGTTCTTACCTCAAAAAAAGAAAAAACCAACAAATAAATGAACTCACACAACACCTCAAAAACCTAGAAAAGGAAGAGCAAAACAACAGCAAATGTAGTAGAAGACAAGAAATAATTAAAATTAGAGCAGAAATCAACAAAATTGAAACAAAAGAAACCATTGAAAAAATTGATAAAACTAAAAGTTGGTTCTTTGAAAAAATAAATAAGATAGACAAGCCCTTAGCCATGCTAATGAAAAGAAGAAGAGAGAGAACTCAAATTACTAACATACGGGATGAAAAAGGCAATATCACAACAGACACTACAGAAATACAGAAGATAATTAGAAAGTATTTTGAAACCCTATATTCCAATAAAATAGAAGATAGTGAAGATATCGATAAATTTCTTAAGGCATATGATTTGCCCAGATTGAGACAGGAAGACACACACAATTTAAACAGACCAATAACAAAGGAAGAAATAGAAGAAGCCATCAAAAGACTACCAACCAAGAAAAGCCCTGGACCGGATGGGTATACAGCGGAGTTCTATAAAACCTCAAAGAAGAATTAATACCAATACTTTTCAAGCTATTTCAAGAAATAGAAAAAGAAGGAGCTCTTCCAAATTCATTCTATGAGGCCAACATCACTTTGATCCCAAAACCAGACAAAGATACTACAAAGAAAGAAAACTACAGACCAATATCTCTAATGAACTTGGATGCAAAAATCCTCAATAAAATTCTGGCCAATCAAATACAAAAACATATCAGAAAACTTGTGCACCATGATCAGGTAGGATTCATTCCTGCGATGCAAGGCTGGTTCAATATACGGAAATCAATAAATGCTATTCACCACATCAATAGACTTAAAGATAAGAACCATATGATCATCTTGATAGACGCAGAAAAAGCATTTGACAAAGTACAGCATCCCTTTATGTTCAAAACACTAGAAAAACTAGGGATAACAGGAACTTACCTCAACATTGTAAAAGCTATATATGCTAAACCTCAGGCTAGCATCATCCTAAATGGAGAAACACTGAAGGCATTCCCTCTAAAATCTGGAACAAGACAGGGATGCCCTCTATCACCACTTCTATTCAATTTAGTTCTCGAAGTACTAGCCAGAGCAATTAGACAGACAAAAGAAATTAAAGGCATAAAAATAGGAAAAGAAGAAGTTAAATTATCGCTATTTGCAGATGACATGATAATATACTTAACAGACCCAAAAGGGTCTACAAAGAAGCTGCTAGAGTTAGTAAATGAATTCAGCAAAGTGTCAGGTTATAAAATCAATACGCATAAATCAAAGGCATTCCTGTATATCAGCAACAAAACCTCTGAAATGGAAATAAGGAAAACCACTCCATTCACAATATCCTCAAAGAAAATAAGATACTTGGGAATCAACCTAACAAAAGAGGTGAAAGATTTATACAATGAAAACTACAGAACCCTAAAGAGAGAGATAGAAGAAGATCTCAGAAGATGGAAAAATGTACCCTGTTCATGGATAGGCAGAACTAACATCATCAGAATGGCGATATTACCCAAAGTTCTCTACAGGTTTAATGCGATGCCAATCAAAATCCCAACGGCATTTCTTGTAGAAATAGACAAAGCACTCATGAAATTCATATGAAAAAACAAAAGACCCAGAATAGCAAAAGAAATTCTAAGCAGGAAGTGTGAATCTGGAGGTATAGCGATACCAGAGGTCAAACTGTACTACAAAGCAATAGTAACAAAAACAGCATGATACTGGTACCAAAACAGGCAGGTGGACCAATGGTACAGAATAGAGGACACAGAGACTAATCCACAAAGTTACAACTATCTTATATTTGATAAAGGGGCTAAAAGCATGCAATGGAGGAAGGATAGCATCTTCAATAAATGGTGCTGGGAAAATTGGAAATCCATATGCAACAAAATGAAATTGAATCCCTTTCTCTCGCTATCCACAAAAATTAACTCAAAATGGATCAGGGAGCTAGATATCAAATCAGAGACACTGCGTCTGATAGAAGAAAAAGTTGGCTACGATCTACATATTGTGGGGTCGGGCTCCAAATTCCTTAATAGGACACCCATAGCCCAAGAGTTAATAACAAGAATAAACAAATGGGACTTACTTAAACTAAAAAGTTTTTTCTCAGCAAGAGAAACAATAAAAGAGGTAAATAGAGAGCCTACATCCTGGGAACAAATTTTTACCCCCCACACCTCAGATAGAGCCCTAATATCCAGAATGTACAAAGAACTCAAAAAAATAAACAATAAGATAACAAATAACCCAATCAACAAATGGGCCAAGGACCTGAACAGACACTTCTCAGAGGAGGACATACAATCAATCAACAAGTACATGAAAAAATGCTCACCATCTCTAGCAATCAGAGAAATGCAAATCAAAACCACCCTAAGATACCATCTCACTCCAGTAAGATTGGCAGCCATTATGAAGTCAAACAACAATAAGTGTTGGCGGGGATGTGGGGAAAAGGGTACACTTGTACACTGCTGGTGGGGCTGCAAAATGGTGAGGCCAATTTGGAAAGCAGTATGGAGATTCCTGGGAAAGCTGGGAATGGATCCACCATTTGACCCAGTTTTCGCACTTCTCTGACTATTCCCTGAGGACCTTAAAAGAGCGCACTATAGGGATACGGCTGCATCAATGATTATAGCGGCACAATTCACAATAGCTAGACTGTGGAACCAACCTAGATGCCCCTCAATAGATGAATGGATAGAAAAAATGTGGCATCTATACACAATGGAGTATTATGCAGCACTAAGAAATGACAAAATCATAGAATTTGCAGGGAAATGGATGGCATTAGAGCAGATTATGCTAAGCGAAGCTAGCCAAGCCCTAAAAAACAAATGCCAAATGTCTGCTTTGATATAAAGAGAGCAACTAAGAACAAAACAGGAAGAAAGAGCATGAGGAAAAGACTACAGTAAACAAAGACGAATGGGGGGAGAGAAAGGGAGAGAGAAGGGAAAGCATATGGAAATGGTAAGAGACCTTCAATGATACATAAAATTATAAGAGGTTATGAGGGGCAAGGGGGAGGGAAAAAAAAGGGAGAGAATTGAACAACAGCAGAGGAGGTAGAGAGGGAAGATGGGAGGGGAGGGGAGAGGAGGGGGGATAGTAGGGGATAGGAAAGGTAGCAGAATACAACAGTCACTAATATGCCATTATGTAAAAATGTGAATATGTAACAGATGTGATTCTGCAATCTGTATTTGGGGTGAAAATGGGAGTTCAAAACCCAATTTGAGTCAAATGTATAAAAGATGATATATCATGAGCTATGTAATGTTTTAAATAATCAATAAAAAAAAGAGGTAGTGTTAATCTTTGCATAGAAGGTCCTAAGTAACTTTTGGTGGTGTCAGAAAAAGGACTGACTTTGGTCCTTTTGAAGAGGAAACTGCCTAGAAAATACTATGTCTAGCCCTAGGTTGGAGGTAAATTAAGAGCCAAGATGGTTAAACTAACTGTAACGGGAGAATTGGGATTGAGGCTTTGACCCCAGTTTTAAGAATCAGGATAGGGTACAAGATCAAGGGTGGTAATGATGGAGTTCCTGATCACAGAGCCTAGCTCATATAACTAGCTTAGCACATAGCAACTGTGCCCTTGATACCACTCCCACATCTCTCTTGAGCATTCTGAGATTATCTGTTTGTTGATGACTAATTGGACTTTAGTGCTTGATCATGTCCGGTCACAATGGAGGTGACAGCAGAGACAGAATGAACTGTTTCCAAGTCTAGCTGTGATATGATGCTTTTCTCTCTAGCTTCATCCTGTTCCTCCCACTCAAAATTCTGCTGCTAAAATCTGAAGTAGAGAAAGATTTACTCAGTGCTGCCATCTAACCCCCACCCAAGCGTAGGTTGCCAGTAGGCATACAGGCTCAGCAGTTATGCAACTCCCACAAAAAGAGAAGCTTCCGTCTGTTTTATTGTTTAGTTTAGTCAGACAGAAATCTCAGATGATTCTGATATGAGTAACGAAGTAACATACAAACTGTTTGCTAGCAAACTGACTTTCCTGTGATTTGTCACATTATGTAAGTAGGCACGTTCCAAGCAAGGCACATAGGCAGTAAATGTAAAGGGGAGATTTTTTCGTCTTATAACCTTTTTACCTGTTTTCAAGGTAGGGGTTTTAATTTCCCATGATAACTGATACTCCCCGGTTTTACTTGGGGTTTTCCCAGTTGGAATAAGCCCCAGACCTTTTCAAACCAGGAGGATTGATCATCCAAGCTGGAATTCAAAAGCCTAGATTGGAGTTTTACTGTATCATGGATTAATCCTGTGGTTTGGGGACTCTCAGTTGCCATATCCTGTCATCAAATACAATCAAAGTCAGTGTTCAGACCTATACAAATACTCCCCTGGACTTGGGCTGTGGCTCAGCGGTAGAGCACTCGCCTAGCATGTGTGGGGTGCTGTGTTTAATCCTCAGCACCACACAAAAAATAAATTAAAAAAATAAAAGTATTGTACCCAACTACAACTAAAAATATATATTTAAGAAAATACTCCCTTAATCTGTGTATTGTATCAGAGCTTTCAACCAAGGAATAAGAGAAACATAGACCATAGCAAAATCTCCCCTCTCCTATCAGCCCTTTGTTAGGAAGCACAGGAAGATTGAACAACAGGTGCCCCAATGGCAGAGTCATTTCAATATTCCTAGAAAATTTGTTTGGTTTTAGTGAGCATTTAATGTTCTCGAGGGATAATTACTTACTTACTTTCTTGAAGTGCCTACTTGAAGAAAGGCATTTCTCCTACTCCAGCCCCTCTGGCATTGCTGTTTACTCAAGGGAAGTATAAAAACTAAGAAATATTTACTAAGGTCACAACCCAAGAAATCAGGCCTATCAAAAGACTCAAAATTAATCATAAGATTAAGGAATATTTTTCCTTCCCCATATCTGACAACTGCACTAACAGGCCTCCAATGTCATTGCCAGACTCAAGTTTGTACTAAGGAAAACACAAAGTCAACAAAAGAAACGAAAATAAAGACAATAAAAAAAAAGAAAAAAAATTAATCCTATAGCACCTGCAGCCATATCAAATGTTAAATACAGCACAAGTCCTGGACAAATTTACAGAAAACCTCATTCTAAAGATTTATTCACCTCAGTTCCCACCACTTGATACATCATATCATCTACAGGAGAATATTATAAAGCATGTAGAAAGGCAAGGGAAAAAATAAACACAGTTTGAGGAGACAAAGCTAGTATTAGAACAAGGCTCAAATATGACATGGATTTTGGAATTACCTGAGAGAGAGAATTTAAAATAACTATAATGAACATGTTAGAGGTTCTAATAGGGAAGTAAACAGGTAAAAACAGATGGTTTACACCCTACCTATTTAACAAATTTGTACAGTGCACTAAAAATGTTGCTAAGAGTGAGATAAATAAAAAGAATAGAAAATGTAAGCTGAGAGAAACTCAAGATAGAATCAAAATAAAATGCTAGAATTATTTTTAAATTTTTTCATTTTATTGATTTTATTATTATTTTCTTAAATACATGACAACAGTGGAATGTATTATAATTCTTATTACACATATAGAACATAGTTTTTCATATCTCTTGTATAAAGTATGTTCACACCAATTTATGCCATTATCCATGCACTTTGTTTTTGTTGTTTTGTTTGTTTGTTTTGCATTACAATTCTTAATACATATATATATATATATATACTACAATTTTTCATATCTCTGTTTGTATATTGGGTATGTTGACACCCAATCAAGTCTTCATACATGTACTTTGTATAATGATGTGCATCACAATCCACCATCCTTGCTAATCCCCTTCCCCCTTCCTTTCCCTCCCACCCCTCTTCCCTATCTAAAATTAATCTAATACTCCCATGCTCTCCCTCCCTACCCCACTATGAGTCACCTCCCTTATATCACAGAAAACATTCTGCCTTTGTTTTGGGGGGATTGGCTGACTTCACTTATCATTATCTTCTCCAACGCCATCCATTTACCTGCAAATGCCATGATTTTGTTCTTTTTTAATGCTGAGTAAAATTCCATTGTGTATATATGCCACATTTTTTTTAACCCATTCATCCACTGAAGTGCATCTAGGTTGGCTCCACAGTTTAGCTATTGTGAATTGTACTGCTATAAACATTGATGTGACTGTGTCCCTGTAGTATGCTGTTTTTAAGTCCTTTGGCTATAGCCAGAGAAAAGGAATAGCTGGGTCAAATGGTGGCTCCATTCTAAGATTTCCAAGGAATCTCCATACTGCTTTCCAAATTGGCTGCACCCAATTTGCAGTCCTACCAGCAACGTATGAGTGTACCTTTTTCCCCACATCCTCACCAACACTTGTTGTCTTTATAATAGCTGCCATTCTGACTGGAGTGAGATGATATCTTAGAGTAGTTTTGATTTGCAATTCTCAGATTGCTAGAGATGATGAGCATTTTTTAATATATTTGTTGATTGATTGTATATCCTCTTCTGAGAAGTGTCTGTTCAGGTCCTTGGCCCATTTGTTGATTGAGTTATTTGTGTGTGTGTGTGTGTGTGTGTGTGTGTGTGTGTGTGTTTGGTGTTTAGCTTTTTGAGTTCTTTATATACCCTAGAGCCGTGCTCTATCTGATATATGAGGGTAAAAAATTTGCTCCCAGGATGTAGGCTCTCTGTTCACCTCACAGATTGTTTCTTTTACTGAGAAAAAAAAAATTTAGTTTGAATTCATCCCATTTATTGATTCTTGGTTTTAATTCTTGTGCTACAGGAGTCTTACTCAGGATAGAATTATTTTTAATGTAACAAAGTGAAGAATTCTGATGGACTCATCACTAGATTTAACATGGCAAAGGAAAACATCCCTGAGTTCCAGGTGAGTACCAAGTGTCAGTATAACTTCCCCAACTGTAATGTAAAGATAAAGCAAGGCAAAAGAGAATGAAGGAAACAGAATAGAACATCCAAGAACTGTGGTGCAACAAATGAATAATTAGATTATCAGAAGGAGAAGAGAGCAAAAAACATATGTAACATATCAATGGTTGAAAACTTTCCAAAATTAATGACAGACAACAAAGCACAGATCCAGAAAACTAAACGAACACTAACCAGGATAAACACCAAACAACACACAAAGTAAAAAACAATGCTCCTAGACGAATCAAACTGCAGAAAACCAAGACAAAGAGGAAATCTTGAAAGAAGGAAGAAGGGAGAGAAAGAGCCTCACCTATGGAAGAAGAAGAGTAAGAATCACACTGAACTTCCAGTCAGAAACCTGGCACACGTCCACGCACTGATTAAAGTGGCTAAAATTCTTTTAACAATAATACTAATTACTGTCAAGGATGCAGTACAACAGAAAGTCCCATTCATCACTGGTGGGAATGCAAAAGAGCAGAGTCCCCTTAGAGCACAGTTTGTCAGTGTCTTGCTAACGATAATCTAGCTATAATATCTGGCAGGTGTTTATACAATTGGATTTGAAAATTTATGTCTATGCAAGAACCTGCATGTGGAAAATAAATGCATATTTTACAACAGCTTAATTCATTTAAAAGATATCTATAGCCATGGGAAGGAGTGAGGAGGAGCAGAGAAAGGAAGGATTAAATAGGTGAAACATAGTAGAATTCTTAGAGCATGAAACTACTCTGTTGGACACTATCATGATGGACACACTCCACTACACATTTATGAAAACCACCAGCACTTTATAGCACAGACACAAACTTAAGAAAATTATTTAGGAGGTTGGGGGATCACACATCTAATACAGAATATGACAAGACAGTGTAACTGTTGCAAATGGGTGAAACAACCTCACTGAAGGGAGAGAGAAGGAAGGCAAGTGATTGATCTATGAGTCTGTACAAATGAGTGGAGTCTGTAAGACAAATGACAAAAGAAAATGTAATTAAGCACTGTGCTGTAGTTAATAAATTTGTTTCACATGGGGTACTGGTCAGCAATTCTGAAACTGCTGTAAAAGCATGCTAGGATTAAACAATTAAATAAGGGCATGGTAAGACCCATTTTTTTCTTACTGTTGGAGAGAGAGTTTAAGAATAAGCAAGAGGAAGAGGCTAGAATGATCTACGTGACAATGGATTAGAGTTGAAGACATCAGGACTCATGACAGCTTAATATAACTAATACAGAGAAATGCTTATAGATATGCCTCTATACAGGAGTTGTTACACAGACATATGGTATTGTTCTGTGCAGTGTGAGAGCCCAGAAGCAACCACACCCTATAGCACCCAAGCACACCATCAAGGTATAGGGCTTCTTAGAAGAATGACTATTTCTAGGATTGGGGCAGGAAACATGTGAGATACACCCAGAGCAACTTATAGTGTTAAAAAAAAAAAAAAAAAAGAAATTGTGAAACCCACATGCACACACATTGATGGGGTAGACCAAAGGGACCTAGGAGACAGACAACTGAAAGAGTTCCTAACAGCCAAAGATGGAAAAATTTGAGTAACAGAGAGAGTAGTATTGGACTATACAAGTGGAATATTCATGAGTTCAAACTGATAACAAACAAATGAATGACTGAATATATAAACAAATGGGAATGAAACAGACATCCCTTGCAGAAGAATTCCAAATAATCTATGCAGAACCTATAATCACTCTCACCCTTCTTTTTAAATGTAGTTTCACATATCTCCTTTCAAAGAAAAGTCAGTGTAGTGGGTCGGGGGGAGGAATGGATAGGAGGGATAAAAGAATAACTTCATAGTAGAGAACATTACCACCTCTACTAGTTTCCTAGGGCTGCCATATCAGAGTGCCACAAACTCCATGGCTTCAAACAACAAAAATTTATTCACTCAGAATTTCCAAAGCTAGAATTCAGATATCAAGATGTCAGAAGGATGAGGCTCCTCTGAAAACTCTAGGGAAGAATCCTTTCTGGATTTTTTCCTAGTTTTTGTTTGGTATTGTTGTTGTTCCTAGGTTTGGTTTGGGTTGCCAGTATCCTTGGTGTTCCTTGGATTGCATTCCTGGAGATGGCATCAATCCAATCTGTGTCTCTGTCATCATGGTGCATTCTTTGTGTGTGTTGTTGGGGGGGCGGGGTGAGGAAGAATGTCCCTCCTTTTATAAGGACACCAATCATCAATTTGGAGCCTCATATTAACTTGATTACACTTGCAAAGACCTTGTTTCCAAATAAGACAATTCACAGGTAAGGGCATTAGGACTTGCAATTATCTTTTAGAGGAGCACAGTTCAGTCCACAGGAGATCCTGTAAGAAAAATAAAAAGCTACAAACTAAGAACTGATATTTTCAGTAAAAGTTGAGTATTAGGTTTCAAAATGACTCCTCTCTCCTTTCTCACTCAGCTCTAACACTAAGAGTTTTCTTTAACTTGAAAATATGTGCTTGAAAAAAAAGAAGACACAGTGGTTGTCAAGAGTGACAAATTTTCAAGGACATACAAGTCCAAAGGTAGCTCTAAAAACTTGATGCTGCTAAAAATGTCTGTATTTTCCACAAAAATATCTTTTGAGTTTCTGAGTTAGGGCTAAAGCCATTTCTTTTCCTTTCCATTCTATTTTCATTTTTATTTTAAAGTATTAGTTCTACCATGTTTTTTCTACCTAAAGGGCTGGTTTTAACAACACACATGGGGATAGTTTTGCTATATCATTCTCCATTTCAATGTGGCTCACATACAAAGACTACAGAAAAATGAAAATGATCGAATCTTATAAAAAATAAACAAAAACAAGTAAAGGCTTTTGGAGAAAAAATATCTGCCTCAGGAGAAGAGCAGTGTGTATATGTTATGACATAATGTAAGAAAAATTATATATTTGGACTTTCTATCTTGTGTCTTTCTTGTTTCCTTTTTCTCCCCTTTTCTTTTTTCTCCTTTTCTGTGCATATTCAAATGGCAAACACTCTTTACAGAAGGAAGTCTCACCTGTTTCTGTTTGCACAAACTTGTTTTGATCTCCCTGATACCATTGTCTCAGTTTGGTGCTGCTGTATTGGAACACCTGAGACAAATCAATTCATAATGAACAGAAATTTATTGGCATATAATTTTGGAGGCTAGGAAGTTCAAGATCAAGACACCAGCTACTAGCAAGCGCCTCCTTGAAAGTATGAGAGCAACAGGGAGCCAAACTCACCCTTTTTATAAAAGCATCAGTCCTACTGATTAGGAGGTAGTCCACATGGCCTAATCACCTCTGAAAGGTCCCACCTCTTGAAGTAGTATTCCAGAGGCAATCAAATTTCAATACGAGTTTTAGAGAGGACAGTCAATCGATATCATTCCACCCTTGTCCCCTAAAATTCATTCTTTTCACATACAACTCAGGAGCCCCAAAATTCATAATTCCTTCCAGCTTCTACTTAAAGTATGAAGACCAGAGTCTCATCCAAACCAGATGTGGGTTAACACCCAAAGCACGACTCATAATGAGACAAATACCTCTCCAATTGTGAGCCTGTGAATTCAAGTCAAATCACTATGCTTCCAAAATACAATAGTGGGATAGCAATGGAATTCCCATTTCAAAAAGGAGCTATAGAAAAGAAGAAAGTGAAAACAGCCCTCAAGTAAGTTCAAAACCAACAGGAAAAAGAGCACTAAATACTGAAGCTTAAGAATAATCTCCTTTGATTTTATTCCCCACCTTCTGAGCATTCTGGGGCTGGGACTGAGCCTCCAAGCCTCAGTAAGCCCCACCCCTATGGCTTTGCTGGGCTCATGGTTAAGAGAATTGTGCCTGTGATCTCCCAGGCTGGCACTGCACATCGACAGTTTTAGTTTTGAGGTCTCAGGGGCTATCCTACTACCAAAGCCCCACTAAGCATTGCCCTAATAGGGACCTCTTTCTACAGTGGCTCTGCCCCTGTGGCAGGTCTCTCTAGCAACCTTTGAAGTCTAAGTGAGTATGCCATGCCTCCAAAGCTTGTGCACACCTGCAGAGTTAGCATTACATAAAAAACTCTGAGAGTCCCCACTCCTCAATGATAATATCTGTACTAGGATATATATTACATATCAATAGGATATATATTAAATATCCTATTACATAGTGCTCGGTTATATGGTAGATCTTCCCCACTCAGCTCTCTGACTCACACCCCAAACTCTTCCAGAAATACCTTCACAGACTTTCCTGCAAATGCTGCTCACTAGGTATCCTTTAAACCAGTCATGTTGACACCTAAAATCAACCATCACAATCATGAAAACTGTGCAAAGTGAGTAAATATTAGATTACTAGAATATTTACTTATAATATAACTTAAAAAACAATAAAACTGTGTTACCTAAGTTCTTATATACAGAAAGGATAAAGGATAAAGTTAATGTGCATAAAGGTAAATAGTTAAATAATATAAATATTTTAATGATTAACAGTAATGGTTTCAATTTTATTTGCAGAACAATCTACTTTATTCATACATTTAATGGCCACAGTAACTTCTCCAAAGGGGAGAGGAAAGAACACAAAGAAAACACACATTTATTCCTCAGCAAGTTAATTAATTAATTTAATTAATGAACTATTCTGATTGGAATTTGCCTTCACTACATTTCCCCAGATGTCACTACATTCCTGCAGATGTGAAATTATGGAAAGAAACCTTTTCACTTTGGCTTTTACCGAACTCAGTGCCAAAGTTATTGTTTTATAACAATTCTATTCACCATATATCCTGAATTTTTCATTAATTTTCCCCATTAATTTTCTTAGTCTCCTATTTGATCTGTTTTCTATTCTACTTTTGCCTTTAAATTCTCTATTATCATGTATATTTTATTCCTTCTATTATTTCAAATCATGGTGAACTGGGATGTATAAGTGAATAATAAATAAAACACTAAAATCTCATATGGAAAGAAGATAAAATAACTCATTTGGAGGCTCATGTTTTATAATTTGGAGGTTAAATGATTTAAATTTACCAAAAAATAAAAAGTTTTCATTCTATCTAAATGAAATGAGGACAAAAATAACCCTTGTCATTTTTAGCTTCCCACTCACTGCCTTCCCCAGAGACTGTACCTCATAAGGTAGACCTAGGACTGGTCTTGGAAGATAACAGGGCAATATAAATCAGGAGCTTCCATTCTGCTCCAACATTTTTTTCATGAAAGGTTAAGAAAAGATGCCTGGGCGGGGGGCCGGGGGCTGTGGCTCAGCAGTAGCGCACTTGTCTGGCACTGGGTTCCATTCTCAGCACCATGTATAAATACATAAATAAAATAAAGGTCTATCAACAACTAAAGAAGAAGAAAAGATGCCTCAGAATTACAGTGCTATACTCTACTGTTTATATTCCAAGCATTTGAAAAATATTTGTTGAATAAATTCATTAATGACTGGCTTAATTTAGAGATGGACAAATAGTGTCACTGTAATAGATGGATTTTTGATAATCCTATTTTCCTCTTCTGTCTTTGCTAGGCTCAGGGAGTCCATGGGATTCTCTGAGGGTACTCAGATTAGCTCAGGGAACCAAAGGTATCAAGGCTAATCACAATGGCAGCAGGACCTGTGAAATGATGTCACAGCCCAACAGTCCTGAGCTGAGATATTCTGCAGGACAGCCTGGCTTGCAGTATACCCAGGCATCCCTGTTAGTTGGTATCACTTCAGATTTCAGGGCTAAAAGGGGTCCACTCTTGGCATGAATCATCTCTAAAAAATTCCTGCTGATGGTCATCTGGTATCTGCTCTTCAGCTGTGATGGGCACTCCCTTCCCTCACAGAAGCCGATGTCTGAATTCTTCCTTTTGCTACATGAGTCTCTTTGCTCCCTAAATCTCCTCCTGATGTTTCTGATTTTTCCCCTGTGGTTGATCTTATGTATCCTTCTACCCTCAGAAATCCCTGTGGAAATATAAAGGCAGCAGTTGTTACGGGTTGAGTTGACTCTCTCCAAAACTCACGTTGAAGCCCAAATCTCTAGTACCTCAGAAAGTGATGCTATTTGAAAACTGGGTAGTTGCAGGACTAATTAGTTAAGATGAGGTCATACTACGGTACAGTGGGCCCATAATCCAATATGACTCATGTCCTTATGAAAGGGGATATTTAGAGGCACCCACACACAGGGAGAATGCCATGTGAAGATTAAGACAGAGAGGGGATGATGCTGCTACAAGCCAAACTTCAAAGATTGTCAGAAAACCACCAGAAACTAAGGGAAGGACGAGGAACAGGTTTTTCTCATAACCCTCCAAGGAGGGCTGCCAACACCATCTCATACTTCTAGTCACCAGAATGTAAGGAAATACATTTGTATTGCTTAAGCCAGTTTGTGGTACTTTTGCACAGCAGCCCTAGAACACTAATACAAGTCCTCCAAATAGCATGGACCTTGTTTCCTAAGTCTAAAGAACCCAAGAGTAGACAGGACTGCTCAGATCCATGCCAGGTCATGAGGAAGTCCTAGAAAATCAATTTCCTGTAAGACTTATTCCAAAAACCAGGAGCTATGCTTTAGACATGGAAGTTCGGGGTGCCTATTAGATACCTAAGTGGAAATGGCACAGGGAACTCCAATTTCAGCAGGAAATCCCACTTGGAGATACAAATTGGGGTGTCATCTCTTGATCTGGATGAAATTACCCAGGGAGAAAAGGTAGATTAGAGAAAGAAAGAAAGAGTAGGAGGAGAGAGGGAAGGAGGGAGATAGACGAAGAGGTGAGGAAGCACTTATCCTGGGGTATCTCCAGCATTTAAAGATTGAAGAGAGAGGAAGGAAGCAGCAAAGAGTCTGGGAAGGAGTATCCAGCAAAGGAATGCAGAAATCTAGCAAGGCCTAGAATATCCTGTTGGTGAAGTAAAGAAAATTTTCAAGGGAAGAGCAATAATTGGCCAAATAAGGATAATCATTCAAATATGATAAAGCCTAAGGAATGGAATGATCACTGGTGACCATGGTAAGAGCCTTCTTTTACTTGTATGAGAACTTTAGTTTCAACTGTTCAATGTCTTTCAAAATCACTAAAATAATGATTACGTTTAGCTCCCACAATCATGTCAGGTATCAGTATCATAACCCCATGTTGATTAATGGGCTCAAGATCACACAGCTTTGAAGAGGCCAAGCCAGACTTATAACTCCATAGAGTCACAAGGGTCTTTTCTCTCCCCCATGCACTTCGTAGACATGGAAGGTTAGGAGACATTTTTCCAAGTTGCCTTCTGGTCTTCAAAAAGTTACTATTTTAGAAGAATAAATTTATCTGCCTTTCTACACTATTAATCTGGTTTATAAGAATATGAGATAACAAATTCAATTAGTTTATTGTCTAAATTCTACAGTGGTATGCCCTCCTTGCCTCCACACACCCCTTCTGATCTGTAAAGGATATCTATGGGATAGTCTGCAGGATTGTTCAACAAATCTGTAGTGGGAGTACCCAGTCATCATTTATTGTTTATACCACATCCAGACAGCTCTGGTGCTATCTTCTGGTGAAGATGCATGTTTTGGTTTAGCTATGAGGTGTTTCTCAAAAACTCATGTGTAAGACAATGCAAGAAAGTTTAGAGATGAAATGATAGAGTTATGAGAGTCTTAACCTAATCAGTGCATTGATGCCTTGACCATGATGAACTGGGTGGTGACCTTAGGCAGGTCCTCTATGGTTGGAGGAGGTGAATCATTGGGAATGTGCCTTTGGGTGTGTGTGTGTGTGTGTGTGTGTGTGTGTGTGTGTGTGTATTGTCCATGGTGAGAAGAGTCACAGTCTCTCTCTTTCTCTCTCTCTCTCCCTCCCTCCCTCCCTCCCTCCACCCCTCCCCCTTTCCTGGTACCATGTCCCCAGCTGCTTTCCTCTGCCTTGCTGCCTCAGGCCCAGAGCAATGGAGTCAGCCATCTATGGACTGAGACCTCTAACACTGTGAACCCCCAAATAAACTTTTCCTCCACTTATTTTCTTGTGAGGTCTGTTGGTCACAGTAGTGAAAAATCTGACTAAAACAGTGAATAATTATTTTGTACATGGTTCCAATAACGTTCTTTGTGATGTTTCATTCCTTAAGATGGAAGACCCTTCTGTGCTTCTTAAATTATAAATCCAATACAAAAAAAATGATGAAGAGCCTAGACTGTTTTTCTAAATGCACTAAAGAAATAATGCAATGCACGGAACATCTAAAGAATTGGGTTTAAAAATAAAAATTAGATCCTAAATTTAAATTTTACCCCCAACCCCAGGTTGATTTACTTATTTGGAGTTGTCAATCAAAACTCTCTCCACTGGAAGTGTTAAAAATAAATTTAAACTTCCTTTTAAACAAGTTTATTGGCTCATTTGATAAAAGTCAGGGGATGTTTCAGACATGCTGGATCTAGGAACTTATGTTAAAAAAAAAAAAATTCATCAAGACACATTTCTTAGCTGTGCTTTCTTACATGGGCTTTATGTCAATGGCTCCAAAAGGGAAAGATCCTTCTAGGCTTGCATCATCATACCTGCCTGCATCTTTAGCTAAATCACCTGAACCCAGCACTTTGGTTAGGGAAATATATATGTGATGTTGATGGGCATAGATTTATCTCAAATAATAATAGATTTTTTCCCGGAGGAATATCAGATATTGTTACTAAGAGACAAGAGTGAAAACCAGAAAAAGAGTACATTTGGGTGCCACATCTAAAGAAGCCATCATGATAGTGTACTCTAGAAAATGGTATTCCCCATTGGAGAAAGGAGGAAAGGATTTAGCATCATTGAGTGTCTTATCATCTTATTTAAATTTGAATTCTTTGTGTGGTAGCTGATGCTATGCTTACTTTACAGATGAGAAAACTGTAGTATGGAAATGTTCAATAATTTGCCAGCAACCTCATGACTAATGAAAGACACAGCCAGCAGCTTCAAGCTCTGAAGTCCCTCAGCACCATTGTCACTGAGAGATGGTCATTAAATGAGGGTGATACTGAATGCAGACAACAAAGTAGAAGCATTAAGCCCTCTTATGAGCTGGGGAGCCATACTTTCCGTGATGTCTGTCATACTCTAAAACCATGCCTGCAGCCAAGAGACTGGTCCCAAAGAGCTTCTTAAAGATTCCCTTACAGTGAATTGAAGGGAAGTCCCTTTTATAATCCAAGAAGTTTTCAGGAAATAGTTTTATGTTGGTATATTTTTGCATCACATAATTTCCCTTTGATTTAAAAAAAAAACATATTTCTGGCCACATCAACTCAGAATAGTGTATGTAAAGGACACAAAAGAGGGTGACAATTTAAACTGAACGAATAATCGTGTTGTCTTTTATCCTCAGCCAGCTCCCAGAAGCTGTTTTAAGAAGCATAAGTGCAGATGTGCACGTAACATCGTGACATCGTTACACAAAATGTTGTTCTGTTGGAATATGCAGACCCTTCTTGCTTGGCTTCTCTGTTTCTCTGCTCTGAAAACACAGTCTCCCTGAGTACTTTGAACTCCCTCTCAGCATTAAATAATTTCCATGGAAACTGGGGCTAAAGAGAATGCCTGAGAGCTCATTAAACAATATGCCATCTAAACAAGGTTTTTAATTTCCCCTGTTCTCCCTTTTGTTAGAAAAATCAATAACTACTAGTATTTCTATTTCTTAATGATATAACTCCTGGACGAGCCTGGAAAATGATGTCTGATTAATCACAAAGGTCCCTTCTAATATAGAATGCAATATCTATGTTTAAAAAGCGATGCCTGGCAGCACAGAGGAGGCAGAAAAGGAATCCAAATGTTTCCCAATCAGCTCAGCCTTTTAGCCACAGAAGGAAAATCCTGTGCCGAGATTCCAGAATTTTTCTTTTGTCTTGATGATTTTCCAGCATGTGTTTTTACTCTTCCAAATGCCACATCAGAGCCACAGATGGCAGCACAATTTGAGCAGGTTTGAGGGGGTTTTTGCTCTTTAATCCAAATCCAAAATTAGATGGAGGTTGATAGGAGCTTTCCAGCTTCCTCCACCCCTCTCTTCCCCTTTCTGCTCATGGTTGTTTTCATCTCGTTGAGCTGTCAATTGTTTGACCCTGTTAGTGTTTTTTTTTTTTTTTTTTTTTTTTCAGCACAATAAAAGCACCAGAGTCTCAGTACTGTTAATACCTTTCCCAGCACCTCTATGTAAAATGCTGAGCAAATGCCTGACATAATAAAGCAGTTCCTTTCTTGTGTCAACATGTATTCTCAAATCTAGGCTAATTGAGGTTATTAGAAGAAGGCTGGACAGCTACTTTTACCCACTTACAAGCACAGATGTCATGTTGATAATGGAATTGGGCTTAAGGCTTAAAAATGAAAATATCAAATTTTAGATTGTTTTTACAGCATGCAAAATATTCCTTCTAGAATAGCCTAGACTTTTCTCCATGTTTAACTATTTGTTCGGATCTGTGATAAAGTTTAGATATAGACTTAAAATACATTTCATGTATCAAGATTCAAAAATGTTAATGCACCAAATTCCAATAGCCATGGAAAATGTTAATTCCTACCAAAAGGTACAAAGAACATGCATTAAACTGTCAATTTATTTTCAAAAATCAATTTCTTATAGTATAAATTTCTGCTATGCTAAAAGTGTTGCTCTGAGAATGGGGAGAATACCAAGATGAATACAAATGTATCTGCTTTCAAGTAAATTAGTATAATATTCTATTTAACTGGTTGGCCCAAACAGATTATTATGGTACAGGTTACTTGGCTATATAAAGGTCTCTGTTATGATGCAATCCATGCTTCTTGTGTTTTGTTACTAGCCTCCATATGTGAGTGTTGTGCCGTGCAATTCTGGACTCGGTTCAATGAGTTCATTCATTCAACAAATATATTAGTACCTACTAAGTGTCAGACACTGTACAAGACTCTGAGGATAGAGAGAAAGTCATCTCCCTGCTCTTGAGATATGTGCATTCTGGTAGAGAAGACCATCCAAATAAATGCAGAAGTACAATACAGTATGGAATTGTCCATGGAGGCTTGCGCACGTTGCTGAATAGAGGCCCCTGTGCTTGTATTTTTATATTCCTCTCTCTTTAGTTTCCAAAGTTCAAGTCCTCTCCTGGCTAACCCATCCCTCTCTATCACAGGTATCTCTGTATTTTAGTGTTCCAAAATTCTAACCCTTGGGGGGAAACTCATGTAAATAGACAGACTAAATCTGGCTCCATCGTGGACAAGATGTATGTCCTTGGACAAATTCTTTGATATCTCTGAGTCTCAACTGACATGGAGGTATTAATAATTTTGTATATATTTTATGTAAGAGTGAAGGGAGATGCCTTATGTAAAGCACTTAGCAAAGTACCTAACAGAATAAATGTGTTTACTCTCCCCCATGCAGCCATAGTTTAAATCACCTTATTGGTCATTGCCGATCTCTGGCCTTGTTAACCAGCCTGGCTTATGATGCTACCAGCTAACATTTCTTCAGCGTTCCCAGTGAACTGAGCATCCTCTGTGTATTATCTCATTTCAACCTTACAGTCACTCACAAATACCTACAACCCAGCCATGTGATCTGACCTTAGGGCTCTTCTGAGACCCATACACTGTTTTCCTATACATTGCTGCTACTGTTTACTGAGTAGGCTGGCCTCTCCATCACTTCCTGGCTCACCAAGGCTGTCCCACACTTGCAGTTTGATGGATTTGCACTGCCTTCTCTGACTGAACTTTTCTACCTATTACTGTCCATTCGAGGTCTTTTGCTCCACTGCTGTTATAGGAGAGAGAAGAATGGTTAGACTCAAGACCACAAAGAAGACCATGTTGAGGGGAGGAATAGGCCTCCTCCCCCCAACCTTTTTGTCTTTCCATTTCAAAATATCTCCCCAGTCAAATATTTCCCAACTGTTGCAACCAGTCTTTTAATCAAATTCTGTCAAAGTGCTGCCAGCTAGGATAGGCACCTAGAAACCCTTTAACTCTTTCCTGTCTGTTATTTAAAGTTTATACTTACCACGAAAGAAGAAGAAAACTCACCATTTAACCACACAACAAGGTAGGGTAAGGTAAATAAAAGTCATTGAGTACAAGAGGTTTCCGGAAAACAGCTCTCACAAACTGTCTAAGCAGCCATTTTTTGGCTTCTGTCAGTGACTTTCTTTAACCACTGAACATGTTTGATCAAGTTACCCTGATAACTGCCAATAATCCCTGATTGATTATCCATCTGTTTTATGTGCAGGAGCAGCTCTCCTATTCCCATTTCCCGTCCCTTTGAGGAAAAGCTATGATTCTGTCATGATCAGCCTCCAACATAATCCCTTACAGGAAGGCTAGACACCATGCAATTCTTCAGTATGTAATAAGCTTTATGACAAAGCTTATGCCAGAAACCAAATGGTTAGCTTTATAATGACAGGTCTTAGAAGTTGGAGAGCAAATAGGTGGCAAGTTACACAATCAATCACTACTATTTCCATCCAAAGATGAAAAGAACTTTCTGACCAACACATTTATCCATTCAGCTCATGGTTCTGTAGAAGGATGTACTTGAAGGGTCAACTCTGGTGGAGACCTACCAAGCCAGCTGCATGGTAACCTAGGAGAACGATTGGTTTTATTCATGATTTATGATTACAACACACCTGATCATAAGGGAAAAGGTAAAATCATGTCAGCTGATATCAGGGCATTGTGTCCCTTCAGAATGTTTCTTCCTTCAGTTTGTTCTCATTTGGAAATGAATAAAATTTGAACTTGCAAGGTCAAAACCAGCCTCAGCAAATTAAAAAGGCCCTAAGCAACTTAATGAGACCCTGTCTCAAAATTTTTATAAAAGTTTGAGGGGGGATGGATCAGTGGTTGAGTGCCTCTAGGCTTAATCCCTGGTATCAAAAACAAACAAACAAACCCATATTCAGATAATTGTCCATTTGACTTTCTTTGTAAATTATTTTTAATGTATCCAAAGAAATAAAATGATTCTCCTTTAATTTATCAGTATTATAACACTCATTAGAGTCACTTTAGTCTAATAAAGAATTGTTATGTTCAAAAATGTAGCTGTTATAGCATACACATAAAAACTTCAAGATCTCCACAGCACATCAAACTCATTGTGCTCAAAACAAAACTGAAAATGTGTTTTCAACTACTTTTTCTTAATTCCACAATTTTACCTCTTCTGTCTTATTTCCCAAACCACAAATTAAGCAAGCATTCTCACTCTTTACCCCTCCATCTCATTCCCCCTACAACATTAGTCATCAGGTTCTCTTGATTCAACCTCCTGAAAATATCTTTATTATAAACTTCTCACCAGCCAACCAATTATTACGAGACCTACTAATTGGTCCTCCAAATCCCCTTTGCCACTGTTGAATTTATTCTCCAAAAGATCAGCCACAGATAATCTCAGAGAATCTCATATCTTTTATTTCCTTCCCCTCTTTAAAAGTCCTTCCATGGTTTTCTATGTCCTCTTGTAATTATGGGTCTGGTGGGCCTGACTCAGCATGAGCCCTGCCACCTCTGTACAACTGTTCTTCATCTTGTTCACATGTGGCAGCCACACTGATTGGTCCCGACTTTTTTTTTTTTTTTTAAATCTCAGGACATTTCCTCATATTGTTCACTGCCTGGAACACTCTCCAGCCCTCCTATGTCCCCTTAATGAAGCTAACTCATTTGTCCAGTAGATAGCAGCTAAAATGACATTATTCAGTTAAAAATTTCTTCCTTAATCCATCCTACTCATAAACACATTCCCAATTAGGCCCTATAGTTCTGTTTCTAATGTATCCTGAATTCTTCCTTCATAAGTCAATTCACAGCAGTAATAACTTGGTTAATATTTCTGTTCCTTGCTCAAATGTTAGTAAGTAGGAACTTTAACTCACAAATCAGAACTGCAAGGAAGTAAAGCATTGTGTTGCTTTCTTTAAATTAACTTAAACCCAAGACCTAGTAATCCACTTACATCCAAATCCCACCAATCTGGAGATAATTCTAATTCCAATTATTATTGAGGCTTGTCTTTCCCCCATTTCTTAGTGTCATTAAAAAATCTGAGTGGACTGTCATGTTCTATCCCAAAGCAATGGACTGCAAAGGCCCATCATGTCCTGGGTTCCCTCTTGTCACCTCATACTATCTCACACAGCCCCCTCTGTACTTGCTTGAGGCCTGGGAATCTTTACTATTGTGGAAACCCATGGCTTTGAATGAGCCTCTCTGGAGTCACACTGTCTTGCCACTACCCACCTCCCCCCCCCCCCCCCCCCGGGGTATGGTCAAGGAAGCAGGCAGGGTAATTCTACTTGCAGACTCCATAGACTTGGCTCCTACACCCATCTGAGGAAACTTCATCCTTTCTTGGAGACTCTGAAGAAATTCCTCTCACCCCATTTCACAACTTGTTGAGTAAAGTCTTACATAAGCACAAGGGTTACTTTCAACAAGTTTGTACTTTATTCTACAAAGGTCATTGAGGCAAGAAACCAAATTTTCTTGAACTAAAGAACAACAAAAAAAGTAGAGCAGGAAAGAGACTACAAATGAATATTTAGAGGCAGTTCATGTGGGCAGAACTTTCCCATAGAATATGCTCAACATACACATTGACTGGAAGAATGACAGGTTTGATTAGCTCATAGCTCATGTTTCATATATTTCTTTATGTGTTCTCAGACATGTGTGCATGTACAGAGAGAGGAAAGAGAAAGAGAAGTGGGAGCTGAATTTTATGGCCAGCAGTAAAGCAGCCTTTTTGCACCCTGTCCTGCCTTCCATCAGCACCACATCCAGCTCCAGATCCATGGTTAGTTGTATACTGAAGACCCTAGCTCTGCCATCTTGGTAAAATAAGAGAAAAATGAATATTCTCCCTATAACATATGAAACTTGTCATGTCTTTTCCATTCGCTAGTAACAGTCTGTTTCCCCCTAAAAAGTGAGTGATTAGAAGAGAGAACAAGACTGTATGAGACCTTTACCACATGAGGGGAAGATCAGGAGCTTATGTACAATGGGAGTGTAAATCAAGCAGGCTCTTAAAGAATTGCAAATTATGCTGTTTAGGTGAGCCTCCTACCAAGCAGGAAAACACATTTCTAGAACTGGGGATGTAGCTTTGTGAAGAAAGCACTTGCCTAACATGGGTTTGATTCCCCAGCACTGCAAAAAGAAAAAGGAAAACAACAACAACAACAAATCTCCTTCCCAAAGCCAAGATAAGTTTGAGAAAAGGAGATAGATTTATTACCCCACTTCATAAAGAAGAGAAAGAAAGACTCTCGACTGAGTATTGTCTTTTTTCCAGGAAATATTCAGCAATCGTGCTGTGCCTGAAGAAATTCCATTCAACTCTCTAAGGCTACATATTGTCTAAAATGTGGTTGATACTTAACAGCATCATGTAAAGAAAAATCATTTCCTGGGAACAGGGCTCTCTCAAAGTTATGAAAATGGGTTTTCCAAATGTATTTGTAACTCCCAGTACCAATATCAATGTGGACTTTGGAAAGATACCCATCCTACAGGACTGCTACTGTTAAGAACAAACTCCCAGCTCCAGAAAGCACATTTGCTCAAATATAAGCAAGCTTTTATTCAAGCACTTTGCTCCCTAGCCACCCTGTGACAGTCATCTTTCCAATTCCGTGTTCCTCCTCCGGCTCCCCTCCTGTTTTTCCTCTAAAGACTGATGCACGATTTCATCTGCATATTCAGAAATTCCATTTTCTTTTTATATCCCATTTCTGGCTAGCATGCTGTCAACTAGCCCACTATTTCCATAACATGATAATCTGTAAAAGCATCCCCCTCTGGCAATAAACTCCTATTTGTCCCTTGCAGATACACCTGTCATTCACAGCCCTGCTCCATGATCCTCAGCTCCAATCCTCAACTGGCTAGATAAGATTAATTCATCCCAGAATTTGAATGTTTATTAAAATTCAAAAATGTTCAATTTCTAGTTTTAAAACAATTCCAGGATAGCAAGATATAGGGCTCATTTGATATAGATACCCTGGCCACCATTCATTCCCGATTCATTGCAATCATTGGGAAAGATGAGTTCTTAAGCAAAGGTATTCAGTCTTCTTGAAGCAGAATTATTCATTTAATAAGCAGACTGGTACACAATCACTGTTTTATAGCACAGTTCTGCAGTCTAGCCAGAACAAATGCTATTATTGTTTTATTCTAAGGATATTGGACGCAGGGTTACTCAGGTGGTCAGAAAAATGTATGCACCAAAGGGCACTGGATCTAATGACTCCATCAACGCACAGAGGCACATCCCCACTGGCCTCACTGCAAGGAATCATGCTTTCTGGTGTTATTCAAGCTGTTCCTTGACACAATTACAGCAGCAAAATGCCCCCAACTCACACTCACCCTGTGAATGCCACATCACATAAGCTATACAAGAACTGAGGATAAAACCAGGTCACAGAGCATTATTGGAGAGAAAACTAACATCAAATTATTGAACCATAAAATTACAGCCCAGAATACTATCGTAAGTCAGCACTTTAAATGGAAATAGCAAGGCTAGCAATTGTTGAGGGGCAGTGTTGAATGGCAATGATGGCCACCAGAACACCACTGCTGGCTGTCAGTGCTTGCCTGGTCCCAGTCTCATCATCCTTCTTCTAACCAACCTGACCCCACCTTTAGCATCAGCCTGTGACACCATCAAAAACCAATCCTAGCCTTAGCAATGAGGAATTTAGAAATGCCAAACCTATAATTGAATACTACACATATTCCAGCCTTGATCCTGACTCAGAACATACACTCATGATTGCATCTAGATATTTTTCTCCTGCCTGCTCAAATTTTTCATCAAGACTTTCAAAATCAGAGGGGTGTAATTTCCACTAATTACATTTTAATATTTGACTTCTTGTCTATAAAACACGATAAAATATTTCCTTGGAGAGTTGCTATAAGCATTCACCCAGATGATAACTATGAAGGTGTTTCTTCCTATAAGGTCTAACACATAGTATGTGCTCAATTTGTTACTTTTGGAAGTTCCCTTACTATATTTCTTTAGTTTCTTCCTCTACTTTCAGTATGATATCTTGTAGATTGATACCATCATATCTCATATCAAAAATTTCTGCACATTATTTGAACCTTTATTCCTCCAGACCTGTACTTTCTACTTCAGTAGCCTCTGGGCACATGTAGCTATTTAAAAACAATTGTAATGACTTCTTTTAACTAGAATCAAGAATTCAGTTCCTGACTCTACATTTCAGGTGCCCAAATGCTGTCAACTAGCTCACTATTTCCATGGTGAATATAGCCAGTGGCTACCATATTGGGTAACACAAACGCAGAATATTACCATCATGGCAATGCTGGGCAGCTCTGGCTGAGATGGCATCTAAGGAACTTACTATATATTTCATTACTTAACCAAAAGCACTTATTTGTCTTTTTCTTAATGTGTCAACAAATAAGACAAATGGCCCAGAGGTCAGTTGCTTCTATGACTCAAGTTTTTAAACTTAAAATCATGTGTGCTTATTGTAGTCATATGAATTACAAGATTGTCAGTTTTGAGTCTTTCATTGTAAATTTAGGATACCACTATAAAAGAGGAGTTAACCTGGGACATTAAGTGACTTTTAGAAATAGAAATCATATTAAATATCCTTGGAAGATTTGAAATATTCTCAAAAATTTAAGAGTTGAACTAAATCTTCTCAAAGATTGGGTCTCAGAGGAAAACTTAAGTCTAGTATTTTTGATCCAACTTAATAATTTGTCCATATTAACACATGATAACTCTTCATTAAATTCCCTGATTCTTAGATAACTTCAAAATTAAACAGAATAAAAAAAGGCATTTGACTTAATGGAGAAGATGGTGTGTCACAAAATATAGTATCTGCCCTTATGCACTATTCATTCAGTCAGTTAGATATTATTATTGAGAACCTGGCATGTGCCAAACCCTTGGCTAACTGCTGGGCACACAGTGAGAAACAAATAAACATGTTTCTTCCCCCATAATGCTTATGGATGAGTATTTTAATCCACCTGGATTTATATAAATTGAATAATAATATATTTTAAGTTGCTTTACTTTCTCCCTCAGACTAAATGGTTTCTTCTTTTATAAAGATGTTTGGAGGAATGGACTAACATCTCTTCCTCCAGCATCTTCATATTCAAGTCAAAATTATATTCTCCAAAGTCATCCAATCCTGGTCTTACTAAACAAGCCACCAACTTGGGCAAAGTCACCAAGATGGCAAAGCTCTCAGAAACCATTGGTATCTGTATGTGGGCTCTTCTTAAAATATGTACTGAGAAGATTTAGGCTAACTTTAATGGGGATAGGAAAGAATATGATCTATTAACAATACCTGCCATGAGTTTCAGAGATTAGACTATACCAAGTTTGCCCTTTTATTTGCATTACTTGGGAATAAGTTGGGATGACAGAGAGGTATTTTTCCAGAGTAGGAAAGCAAGAAAGAGCAAAGACAGAGGTATGGAAAAGCATGACTGTTTCCAAGAAAAGCAAGTGTAGGGGGGGTAGAGATGTGAGAGAAGAGCCAACAAAGAAGTTTGGAACAAGACTATGGATCATCTTGAGTATATAACATCATCAAGTTTAGATGATCTCTGAACTGCCCCTGTTCAGAGGAAGTTTTCAATCTTTGGTAGTTCCCAGTCTGAATCAGTATCTCATTCTTTCTGCTACGGGTTTTTCTAAAAAATCTTTCTTCCTTCTCTACACTTCTTCCTAACTAAGGCATACATAAATCATGAAGTTCACACATGTATCATCTCATTATCATTATCACTAAACATTCTTAAAAATCAACTCTAAAATACATGAGTTCTTTATTTACAGAGAAACTAAATTTCAGAAGACTTAATAAAATAGTATCAGTCATGCAATTAGACCACTAACTTAAGGTTCTCTTAAAACTTTATAAGAACTAGGTCAAGGTAACCACATACAGCTTAGGGTGTACTTTTCGTACTCAATGTGAGGATGGATAAGTATTTAGTACACAAAAGATACAACAATAACAGACATATACTATGAAATCCTGTCCCCTAAAAGTTCAATTTCTTATTTCTATAAATGTCCTAATAACTTCCTTAATGATTTTTCTTACAAAAAAGAACAACTCTTCTTTTCACCAACATACTTGCATATGTATGTAACTAAAATAAGACAAAAGAATAGAATATAGCTACAAAATTTCCAATGAACAAAATGTACTGCATGTCTCATATCATTCTTAAAACTCCACAAAAGTACCTAATGTACTAAAAAGAGGAATTACAATTACAATTTGTATAGCCCGATCACACTCTTCACTGTATGAAGAGTATGATAGCACTAATAGATTTTAAATTGAAAATCACACAAAGAGAGAAACTTATGGGAAAATAATGACCCAAGATTTTCTATCAAACAATGTTCTAATGGATAATGTGGAGCTAGAACTGACTATCTGTCTACCTCTGCCCCCTTGTGGTGTTATGCGCTTCTCAAATAATGTAAGCAAATGTTTAGGGAAACACTGGATTCCAAAACAGGCTTCAGAAAAAAATAAAAACAAATTAATTTTCATAAAAATGATTTTACTGCTATCAACATGTGTACATATAGTATAACATTTATGGTTAATTTTTAAGAGCACTAGAGAAGAATGATTATAAGTCTAAAATGCTAAATTAGCCTGAGACAGAAACAAATTTAAAAAATATATATGGTCATTTTAGGTCTTTAAAATCTAGTAGTAATAATTGTAAGAGCTATGTTTTACCCAATGACTACATAGGATTATGTCATTCAACCACCATGATGAATGTCTTTTGAAGACCTCCTATATGCCAGATATTAGATTTTAGGAAGAAAATTATAAGCAATAATAAACACAGCCCTTCCCCTCAGTGAGTTTATACATAAACTTGTACATAAGAAATGGCAAACATAAAATAATCACACTAAAAATCTTAGAATCTCAAAATGGTATTTGAAGGAAGAAAATATGGTTCTATGAGAGTTAATAATAAAAGAAGTCGATGGAATAGGTGGGAAACTAAAAAGAGGGAGAAGATGGGGAAGACCATACTTTCCTCTCAGTTTTTCAATTAACTTAAAACTTCTTTTTAAAATAAAGTCTGCTAGGAAAAAGGGGGCAAAGAAGCATTTAATAGACAAAGGGTTATGGGATACATAAGAGGAGGCATGCACAGAAAAGCCCACAACCAGCATAGCACTGGGCAGAACAGTGGCATGGCCCATTTCAGAGCCTGAAAAAGTCAGAGAGGGAGAGAGTGTCCCAGGAACATGGAATGGTATGCAGGAGCTAAAACTGGTAGGCCAGGTCATAAAGTCAAGTCTTTAAGGGCAATAGGACACTACATAGGAAGTGACGCAGATGTATTTTAAAAACATATTCGTTTTAAATATATCTTAAAGAGGAGACAAGGTAATATACTACTTTTATTAAAATGTCATGCATTCAGTGAATCCTTATTAGGTGACAGTCTGTTGTAAGCTTTTATGTATGGAAATGTAATCCTCTCAAGTTCATAAATCAGGCAATTGACTATTGCAATAGTTCAATAGAAGATGATGGTAGCTGGGACTAGATTGGTGGCAATGGAGATAAATGATGTAGATGCATTACAGAAATGTATAGGATAACCAGTGGGGCACTGAGGGAAAGGGAACAATAAGGGTCCCTTGACTCTATGGTTTGTAGCCATTTTCATTGGATAGATGGTGGGACCATAACCTAAAAAGAGTATGCCATGGATTAAGTTTGGAAAGCCAGAGCAGGAAGGGACATATCTATATGTACATTTTTCTTGGAAACACTAAGTTTGAAGAGTTTCAAAGACACCAAAGTGCCAATGTATGAATGCCCATGGAAATATGGGTCAGGTCCAAGAAAACAACAACAACAACAACAAAAATCCCAGTCAGAGAAGCTTAAGGTAACAGTTAAAAGAATAAACAGATGTCACTTCAGATGACTTCCAGGAAAAAAAAATTCAAAACTAAAGGAGTTGAAAGTATAGGAAAGTTTGCTGGTGACAAGCAAAGAAAATCACTACAAATAAGTTCACCAAATGGTTGATTCCCTGAAAACCAACCCACCAAATACACTAAATTAACAAAACTGATCTTCAAAAATTTTAGAAAAATATTTCAATGTGTTGACTGTGTATGAAATAGTTATGAGAATTATCTGTTTGTACTGACCTGCACTCCTTCTTAAGATGTCAGTGTATACTGAGCCAACCTTTTAGCTTCCATCTGTTCTCATTTATAGTATTCTTACTCAATTTAATCTTTATCCTTCTTTCACATGTTTTTTTTTTTTTTTTTCCATTTGGCCCATCATGGTCATTTCTTTTCATTGTTTTTGTGCTTCCCTGG
The DNA here is from genome assembly GCF_964194105.1 of Spermophilus citellus. Lineage (NCBI taxonomy): Eukaryota > Metazoa > Chordata > Mammalia > Rodentia > Sciuridae > Spermophilus > Spermophilus citellus. Next base: position 52,207,982 of record NC_138191.1, on the reverse strand, counting down.
GAATCAGTTTGCAAATTGCTACCAATTAAGTCAAGACACCCTAAAGTGTTCCTTAGTTGAAATCATATTCATAGTTTCTTGTGAGATGTGATGATTTTAATGAATTCTGATTCTGTTGGATGAATTTAAATTTTAATTCTAAATTTAATTTCATTTAAACATTTTATTTAATTAAATTTTAATTTAATTTAAAATTCCGATGCATTCTAATGAATTTAAATTTAAAGTCTAATCTTAATTAAAGTTTAATTTAATCTTAGATTTTAAATGTTAGACATATAAAAAGAGAGCTGGTATGCCATTTGGGGAAATGGCAAAAGAAAAAGGAAAATGTTTAAAGTTTACCAAAATAGAAAATGACATTCAAAGATAACTGAAAATATTTCAGAGGTAGACAAGCAGTCCCATTACATATAAAATGGTAAGAAAAGAAGGGGCTGTAAAAAAAAAAAAAAAAAACTTTTTCCTTTTAGAAATTTTAAAATTTATACTGACTCTGTTTTACGAACCTTCAGTATCTATAGATTTTTCTACCAGGTTCTCCAGTAGCATGTCACCCTTAAAAAGTTAATACCTAGAAAATCATATTTCACCTTTGGGAACTAAACTTAAACATGCTAATACCAGTAACCAATATGGCAATTTGGATTAAATTGACCAACTAGGTGACCCTGATGATTAAGTGGGTATAGAATTCAAGAGAGCTATGTAGACTAAATAAAAGACCTGGGACGGAGTGGCACACAATCATAGATGAAGCCACATGAGTAAGTAATGTTATCGGCTGAATATTTAGAGCTTGAAAAGGGTGAAGACAGAGAGAGGGAGAGAGAGATTTTGGAGATGGAACCATGAGGGACATCAGCACATAAAAAATAATCAAAGAAGAAGTATCCCCAACGTTAGACTGTGAAAGAGGGGCTAGAGATGTGGTATGGAGTCAAAGGGGTGCTCAAGAAAAGGGAGCATGTTTCAGGGGATAAGGGCACTCAACAGAACTGAGTGCTACCAACAGGCTGAGTTCCATAGGAATTAGACATCTCCAATGGCTGTATCATAAAAAATAAAGGCAAATCAGAGCAGGAGGACAGAAGTCCAGTGTCTGGAAGAGTAAAAGTGAGGAATTGGAGACAGAAAATGAAGATAGTGAAAGAGAATGGAGGTGTAGCTTCAGGGCATGGATGCTCTCCTAACCCCCATTTTTTTTTTCAGATAAAAGGTTGGAAAGGAGGTTAGTGGAGTCAGAGGTTTCATAAATTTAAAAAAAAAATAGTATTATATTCCTCACATCTAAGGGCAGAAGAAAAGAAGAAACCAAAGTTGATCAGTTTTCTTCTATGGGTCATCATGAAAATAAATGCTTTGTTTATATTATTTAGTTCTTAAAATAAGGTGGCTGTTATTCCTATTTCACAGATCATCAAACCGAGGTTTCTGTACTAGAGTGTGCTGTGATAGTGGCAGTGTCATACAATGACTCAGTGTGGTCATTTCGTACTCTCAGAACAGTCCAGGATGGGATAGGGCTCGTTCCCCACAGCCATTTAAGGACTCTGGCTAATAAAAACTGCCACGTTCAAATATATGGCTCCAAGCTCCATCAAGTGGAAACTGGGAAAGAAAGGTCTTCTCTCTTTGTTGTTGCTGTTGTGGGTTATTTGTTTGTGTGCCAGGAAGATGATATGGGCCAGACGTGAAAGAAATACTCATAACTCCTGTGCATGCAATTTTGACTAGAAATGATCCACATGCCACATCCAGCAATCTCTGCCAGTGTGTTCCTTTGTTTGGGGAGCCTTAAGAGGGGAGATGGAAATTATGAGTTTATTTTAGAAACACTGTATTTAAGTGTATATGTTCAAATGGAATTTTCCACACAGAAGTGGACCTTAAGAGAGAGTCTTAATGGAGTTTTGAGGATAATCTCAAAATGTAAAATAAATAAGACTACCAAGCTTTGAAATAAATAAGATTGACCAAGGAGTGGGAAAATATTATAGTTGCCATACGATCTCAACATAGCACTAAAAGAATCCCTGCCTATTACTTTAAAAGACAATATGATAAAATAGGAAAATAGGTCCCATATTGCTAGACAAATTCATAGAATTACCACTCCAGAAACTATAAAACGCTAAAGAAATTAAAGTGTTACAATTTATAATAATGTGGGTTTTCCAAACTTTTTTAAAATTTTGCTATCACTAAAAGCATTTACTATGCAATTAAGTCTCCATCTAGCAAAGGTGACAGTATTAATCAAACTTATACGGACTAGTTCATAACCAGAAAACAGTTACCAGTTACTGATGCTGCCTGACAACGAGCTAATAATCTATACTCACTTTTTCTGTTTTATTTGAATCATTTTCCTGATGTATTTTTATGCCAGATCTCTATTAATGCTGTAAGTAAAAATTTAAATCAAGCAAGAAAAAAAATGCATAGCCTTTATGAGATTAATGCCTAATGTAGCAAATTCATGCAATTCTTCAGAACAAATTTTTCCATGAATGGAAAGTGTAACAAAGAGAGCAATAGACTTAGATCCTTGTTCTAATTTGGTCTATACATATTCGAGTCATTTGCAGAAAGTCACTTTCTTTTAGGAAGCATTTACATCTATAAAATTAGTCATGTTTGAATTATATTCAATTTACTAAACATTTATTGGATATCTATTGTCAAACTCTGGGCCAGGTACTAGTGATATAAAGATATTTATAATAGCATGATAGCATCTCTATGCTGAGCTAATCCCCAGTAGCTCTCCTTCTTTCCTAAGCACATGAACAATTAAGTTTCCCAGTCCTAGTGTCAAAACATGGAACCCTATGATTAGTTCAGGCCAATTAAATGAGAATAGCACAAATCTTTCAGTCCAGGCTGAGGCAGTAGAAGCCCCTATTCACTATCCAGTTTCTCTTCTGCCATGGAAATCAGAGACTAGTCCTGCGTTGAGAAGGTGAAAGCTCAAGTTTGAGGGTGTCTACTCCCTTGAGTCAGAATGGAATGGCAGAGGGTTGCCCCTAGAGTTGCCTAGATCTGCAGCAAGCCCCTGTGTGAGTGGGTTGTAAACTTCTGTTTTCATAATCTGCTAGAATTAACCACAGAAGCCTATTGTTTCTCAAAAAACAAGGGTTGTTAGAAGGTAGATGTATCATAACACAGCAAGCACTATAATATGGCATAAATTAAAAAGTGCCCTTGGCAGAGAAAAGAAAACACAATCATTCATTTCCAAAGAAGTCTGGCAAATTTTTAAAACATAATTTGAGTGTGGTCATGAAACTACCAGAAATGTAACATTAAGGCAGGAGACAAGGATCTTAGGGATCGAGCTTTGGGGAACACCAGCTTTTAAGAATTAAGACAAGTCAATAAAAAAATAAATAAATAAAAAGCAGAAAGAACACCAGAAGGAAAAGTGTATTCTGAAAACCCAGAAAGGAGAATGTTCTCAAAGGAAGCAAAATTGTCTGAAAAGTTACTTGGGAGATGGTGAGATGTGATCTGAGAAAAGGCTATTGGATTTGAAGTGGTTAGACTATTGAAAAACAAGGTCCACATAGTACTTGAGAGATGAAAGGGAGGTATGTGTGTAGAAAATATACAGCAGCACTTTTCAAAATGTGTTTTGGGGAACACTTATTACATAAAATGCACTCCCCCAAAAAAGCGGGGAATCCTTGGTCAAACCCACATGAGATATGCTATATAGACCTATGAGGAAATTTCAAAATTTATTTGTGATTTTCTCACTTTGGGAGATAAGAAAAGGGAGGAAATACCATTTGCTTAAAAATGTACAATATTGAAGCAAGGAAGCAAAAATGACATCCTAGGGCTACTACACAAATGTAGATCAACAAAGCTTATTTCTGAGATCACTTATACTTGTTTCACTAAAAGAAAAAAAATAAGAAAGGAAGGAAGGAAGGACAAACAAACTTGAATAAGAACGAATTGGAATAAGTTTTTAATTGAGTATATCTTAAAAACAAAAGAACCAATGAAATATGAGTTTCTGGGGCTGGGTTGTAGCCCAGTGGCAAGGCACTTGCCTAGCATACGTGAGGCACTGGGTTTGATGCTCAGCACTACATAAAAATAAATAAATAAAATAAAAGTATTGTGTCCATCTTCTAAAAATATGAGTTTCTCTTTCATGTAACAAATCTGTAAGGAAATTAGGTCATCGGCCTAACCATAGTTCCAAATTTTGTAACTTCCCTTTTCTCTAATCTGTAAAATGGTGATAAGAATAACACCTATTTCCAAGGGTTGCTTTGAAGAGTCAATGAGCTAAGACATAGAAAATACCTAGAACTAGAACGTTGCCTGGCACACAGAGAATGCCCAATAAACTATTTTCATTGTCATTATTGAACTTTTTTTATTCCCTTCATCCCAGATGACAGACAGCAGTACTCAAATAATTTGGACTCCCTGATGGAGTGATGTTGTTATCCCTGGGAAGTCAAGTTAGCATTAGACAGTAATTTGCATTGTAATGATAAGAACCAACAGGCAGACTATTGTATTTGGATACTTAAGAATGTACTAAAGAATGAGCTGTCAATATAGCCATAATCCTTAAGGGAGAATTATGCTGGGAGGATCTGCTCATCTAATCCACCTGATTGCATGAAAATAGAATAAGCTAATGCACATTCCTATCTGGGTTCACACCTAAACATACACAAATATACATACCCCTAGATGAGTGCACCCCAAGTCTGCACTTCCCTATCATCATCCCTCTGGTTGCAGCAAACCATCCCTCAAAGAACCTGTTTTCTGAGAGGAAACTATAGAAAAGTGTTTAACCATTTTCATAATTAAAGAGCAGTTCTTTAAATCTTAATGTGATTTAAAAACTTGAATAGGAAATCATCTGCTCTGAGGAAAATGTGATTACATATCCTGGGCTGCCAAAGAGTCCCCTGCCTGAAAATTCACACCATGTGATCACAGGTCGTGAGCAGCATGAAAGCTTCCTCTGGAATCTCCCCAAGCCTAGAATAGGTGCCTCCCACGTGGTTTGGTGGGGTGGGGGTTTTGTTGTTATTGTTTTGAGGTTTTTTTGTTTTGTTTTGTTTTTTAACTCGTTTTTTCCTTTTAATGTCAGGCTCATTCTGAGGCTATTTACAGAATCCCTCTTGAGGTACTAACCAAGTATTTGAGTCCCTTATCTCCCATATTTAAAGGATCTGAAATTATCACCAACACATGGTCTTAAATTGTGTGAATTTAAAACCCTTGCTCTGAGTATAGCACTGAATTCCCCTTGAAATGTCTTTGAAACAGGGTTTTTATGTCTGCCATCTGCGTGTTTCTATCTACGATTCTTAGAAGGCATTTTATGCATTACCTGGTCTGTCCAGAGAGAAGTCAAAACGGTAACCCATGATAAGTACACTACCATGGAGAGCAATCCACATTTCCTGGATGCTGCCTTCTACCTCTTCTAAATTCACAGACTCTCCTCTCCCTCTTCTGGCACTTTCAAAAACAAAGAAGTGGCAACGTGTTTGCCTAGGCCTGTACAATTCTATCACGCCATCCCTTCTCTTGCCAGGGTAGACAGAAAAGAGTTTAAAAAGAAAGAAGTTGTGTCAACCCAGTGCCCCACTCTAACTTTGCGCTGTTTCCATATTTCCTTTACGTTCCCTCTTAGCCACAGCAGGAATGGACAATTGGGAAGGTCTCTTTTGTACCTTACTTCATGTGTACTAAACTACCAATCACATACAGAGTAAGATCAGTCATGTGCACCCTGCCTCTCTCTTTCCTTCCCCTCCGTGGTGTGTGTGTGTGTGTGTGTGTGTGTGTGTGTTTGTATGTGTGTATGTATGTGTTTAACTTATTCAGGGAGACCAGCTCTCCAACCTCTTCTCCCAACACACATCTGTCTAGATCAGATCCTTCTCTACAATGTTCTGACAAACACCATAATTTTTATTCATGGCATTTAAAATAATGGTAATTATAGGGTGATCTACGTATGTAATTTTTTTTAGTGCTTTAGTATTTCTCTCTCCTCCTAGACTTTACCTGCCCATGATTACTGCTCAGTGGATGTAGCTAAGTAGAGGGATCCTTATAGGTGATATCTTTTATTAAAGAAGCAAGCCTAATGAGGGGATGGCCAAGCTCATATTTCAGCTACAAAACTAAGGCATAATGAGGGAGAAATAGGAGGTCACTGCATCACTTTTATTTGGAAAAGCATTTAATTGAATCATAATTCATGTTGTAAATATGGCCCTTTAAATTTTAATTGTAGCAAATAAAACACATACTGATATTATCCTTGGGAATACTATATCTCCCCTGTTATTATTTTCTGTAACTGACCAAGAGTATTAAAATGTGATGTCCACTTTTCCAGCCAATTATTTAGAGTACCAAGTGCCATGGTAAAATAGTCCAGCAAGGTGAATTAAAATGTACCACCATCTTTTTGCCTCTGGATCAATTGCCTCTGATGGCTACTCTGCGTTGTCTATGGCCATGTTTTATGCTGTTTATGTCTTTCCTGCTGCCTCTTTTGTAGTTCAGCATCCTCTTGTTACTACATGCACTACCACTGGAGGGTATTCCTATGTGGAGCTTCCACTCAGGGGAGGACTCCAAGCTCACCATGAACCCCAGAATGACCTATTGACGTTCATAGCACTGCCCAGTAATGTCCCTCCCTCCCCTCATCAGATGGTGTGTGATCCAAAAATGCAAGCATTAACAATATTGTTCTGAGATAAATATGATTTGGAATCAAATCTTCTGAGGAAAAAATATCCACAATAATTCTTTTCAAAGCCAACTATAAATAATTTATTTAAAACAGTCTGTATTCATTTGTCAGGCTGATTTTCAGAATTTAAAATCTCATTCAACATTTCTATCCTCACCTAAAATATTACTTACAAGCTTATTTGAAATGTTTTTCATAATTAATAATTCTCATTATCTTGCAGAAATCAAAAAAAAACAAAGACAAATGTAGGCAAGGGTAGTGAGGTGGCTATAAAGGTTCTTCCACTATACAAACTCTCAAATTTTCCTTTTAGTAAAAATCAAAAAAACAATCATATGAGTTCTACTAGAAAAATTAATAAACCTATAAGCAAATTTGATTCAACAAACATTACTGTGTGCCCAGTGTGTTTGGCACTCTTCAAAGGCAGAGGGGAACACAACCTTAACCTCTCTGTACCTTGGTATCCTCATCCATAAAATGGTAATAATAGTTCTTACCTCAAGTATTTGTTATTAGATGAGTTGACACACGTGTAACAATTAGGACAGGGACTGGCATCTACTAAATGCTCCAGACTGCTGTAATTATTATTATTTAGACTAATGAAGAGTTTCAGCCTGGCAGGCTGAACTTCACATGAACTTCACTGTGGTTGTTCTGCTATTTCTGCTGTTTTTTCAAATATCATTTGCCTTAAAAACACATCTATGTGAGTAACAAGTCTAGGAAAGGACTAATCCAGCCTTGGACATCTCAGAGACTTGAATCCATATTAACAGGACCTCCACCTTCATCCACTCATTTCCAGAGAAGACCTGAGGGAAACTTTTTTTTTTTGGAGGAAAAGCAAGTTTCCAGCTCATTCTAATGCCTGGATAACTTCTTGGCTCTCTTAACATGAATTTACCCATCAGTTTAATCCTGGAATATAGTTTGTTTAGTTGTTGTTTGTGTATTTTGTTTATTGTTGTTCCTTTTGTATTTTGTGGATTTTTAATAATCTATAAAAAGGGAGTAACTTTTAAAATAACAAACATTTGTATAATGCTGTGAGCCAGGTCCTGTGCTATCTAAGTACTGTCCACATATTAATTAATTTAATTCTCACAACATCCAATTATTATTCTCCATTTACAGATAATGAAAACTGGGGTATAAGAGGTTAAGCCATTTGCCCAAGGTCACACAGTTAATTAGTAGCCAGTGTTTGAAACTAGTCAGTGCTCTTACTCACAATACTTCACTTGTTTTCTATTACAACTCATCCTATCAGGATCATAAATTTTCCCTAAACCAAAATTTCTGGTGTCAAAAGACCAGAAGCTTCAGAAGCTCTCTAAATAAGGGCAAAGAGCATTTGTATTGTTATCATCAAAATCTAACTGTATGCTGCCTAAGAACAGATTGACCATACATCTGATTTTGCCTGGGATAGACAGGTTTTGCATCTATTGCCCTGGTGAAATTATAAATAGCACCCAAAGTATCCTTCCATAGTTATCCTTTTGCACAGCAGCTTAAATCATATGTTTGCCTTTAACAGGGTATTTCTGAATGTGGGAAATGTGTCTGTGTTATATGTTTGCATTTACACCTGCATGTGTGTGTTTCTCCTAAAATTGTTAAAATTGTTAGTTCTTATCTTTAAAATGTTGGACATTGTAAAAACAATGTTGTTTTGAGGCTTGTCCTCTTTAACTTGTGCACTATCTGTGTCCTACACACTTTGTATCAGGTGACATTTCCACTGCAAAGCTCATGGTAGTTCTGAAAACTTTGATATTATAAGGAAAAAGCAAAATAGCAATTTAAAGAAGCTTTTTTTGGTCACTAGAAAATGCACTAGAAAATTTAGATTTATCTTGCATGGATTTCTGGTTTTAAAATTAAATCAGAATATTCATCCATCTCAACTAGTCTTTTGGATTAAAGAGTTGAGGGGGGTGTAAGAGAGCAATGGGCCTCTGTACCTGTGATGCAATTCTATCTTTATTCTCCCACTTTTCTGCTTAGATCCTGCACTGGTTGAGATTGCTTTGTAAAAGGTATCAATGTATCCTTGCCCAAACACACTCTAGGTCATTTTTTCTTTCTTCTTTTGCTTTCTGATGTCCAAGTTGACACATTTACTTGGTCTTAAGAGAGGAGCATCTTATCCTCATTCTTGAGGCTCAAGGGGCAGGGGTGGTGAGGTTGACTTCAAAGCTATCCTGCATTTTTAGGGTATATGTAAAGCAAAATATTACTGTTTCCTCTGATAAACTTCTTGTCCTGGTTTCATTGTCCTTGATGATTCTTTTATTAATTTAGTTTGTCTCCTCTCAATCAAAAAAAGGGGAAAAGAACAATTATAGACCCCTTTTATGTGCCTCTGGGTATCTTCCTGCCACTCATCATTGTTTTAAACATGAAGTGACTCTCCTGGTACTGACTCTAAGTAGGTATCTGACTGCAGTGCCCTTCTTGCCTTCTCCCTCTGGTGAAATCTTACTTATCCTTCCAGGCCCACACTAAATATCTTCTCTTCTGTGAGCCCTCTGGAAGGAATTAATTACTACACCATCTGCAGAAATGCAGTTGTGTTTACCCTAAATGATTATTTACCTTCATCTGTCATCTCCCTAGGTTCCCAGCTCAATCAGAAAACAAGGACTCACTTTTATATTACTCCTTTGGGCCTATCACAAGGTCTCATATATGCGTGGTTATTAAATGTCTGATGAATGAATAGCACTTCACAAGTACACACAAAGTTATTTTCAAAATATATTAGCTTGTCTTATCTCTATGGCAATCTCATATGCAGTATAAGATCATGTTTATATTTATGAAACATAAGATCACAAACACCCCCATTTCACAGAAGGGAAAACTCAGAAACCTTGGCAGGTAAAGGGTATGGTAAGATGGGTATAAACTATTCTGTAGGTATCCAACTAACTAGACTTGTTAGCCCTCAAGGACAATAAAGATAGTTTTTATTTACAAACTACTTGACTTGACTGCATTTTTTAGTGACCAAAGAAAGCTTCTGTAAATTGCTATTTTGCTTTTTCCTTATAATATCAAAGTTTTCAGAACTACCATGAGCTTTGCAGTGAAATGTCACCTGATACAAAATGTGCAGGACACAGATAGTGCACAAGTCAAAGAGGATAAGCCTCAAAGCAACATTTCCTGAGTAGGTGTCCATTACTTTTAGAATGGCCTCAAAGCAGATCTTGGGCAGCTTTATCATAACAGCCCACCAGAAAACTTCCATGTGGCCATTAGGACACAGCTAGAGCAATGTGGGTTGGGCTATTCTCAGTCCACTGAAGAATTGCCTAGGTGTCCTTTGGCATGGCCTAAACCTTTCCACTCTAAATCATTTGATTATTTTTCTTTTCTTATAAGAAGTTTGGGTACAGGAAAATGCATTGACATAAAATGTTATTTACATGTCACCTCTGAACAAGGAACAATGCAAATTTAAGTATATATTATTCTCCCTGTAACAATACAATAAATTTTAGTTCATAAACACAGAACAACATAAAAGCAAAATAAACAAGTTCACCAAATCTAAATCACAATGTGCTACAGTAAAAAGATCTGAAATCAGACAAGGGTGTTTGCTCTTTTTTTTTTTTTTTTTTTTTTTTAAGAGAGAGAAAGGCTCCCTGCACATGCAAGGCGAGTGCGCTAAGGCTTGAGTCACACCCCCCAGTCTGGTATTTGCTCTTTTAACCAGCATCTTTTAAACACCTATTAGGTAGCAGGTACTGTGTGTCTGGCTAAGAGATTACATACCAGGTAGATGGTGGGTCCTACTTGCTGAGTTCAGGGGTAGTGGAGGAGAAAAAATATAGGGGGAAGATAAGTTTAAGTAAATGAAGAATATGTTGAAGCCAGGCACAGTGCAGCACACATGCAATGCCAGCAGCTCAGGAAACTGAAGCAGGAGGAACACAAAGTAAAGGTAAGCCTCAGCAACTTAGAAAGGCCCTCAGCAACTCCGTGAGATCTTGTCTCTAAATGAAATATAAAAAAATAGCTGGATATGTGGCTGAGTGGTTAAGGGCCCCTGGGTTCCATCCTCGATACCATATACACAAAAAAAGTGTTAAACATGTTGAACTCGAGATGTCTGAGAAACATCTGAGCATTGATGTCAAGCAGGCTTTTGGGTTGATGACTAGAGAATACATGAGAAAGAGGCAAGCTAAAACAGAAATTTGATATTTGGTGTATACATTGATTGAAGCCATGGTTGATAATCTTCCTTAAGCATTAATGGATTAAAAAGCCCAATTGGTCCTAATAATCATTATATATGTATGTAATTTAGGACAAGTTACTCAACAACTCTGAGCTTGTTTAACCACCTGTAAAATGGTCTGGTTTTCAGTGACTTGCTGGGATGTAACAAAAATTAAACAAAATTTTATTTTGCTTCAATCAATTGCCACATATTAGGGACTAAAAAGCACTAATTATCTTTCCCATCAGTTACAGTTAAGTCACACAAACATATTTTAGAGTCACTTTTGCTCTATTTTCCAGCCCTGATAGTGGATTAGAGATGTTTTAATTGTGGGCTATAAGAATAATATATCCTTTATTTTCTGTTTCAAATACTAAACAAAGTTGCTTAAATTGCACACATCGGAATTCCCTATGGTGATTATATAGAATGCAAATTCCTTAGCTCGACCTTAGACCTTCTCAACCAGAAATTCTGGACCATGCAAATAGGAATCTGCATTTTTAATAAGCTTTCAAGTTGATTATTAAGCACTCTAAAGGTGCAAAACTTGGAGCCTTTCCCTATGAATCTTTAATAATATGAAAACAATTGAATGTTGCTGGTCTTTACTTGATATCCTTTGAAACCCACACCCAAATGATTAGACTCTGGTGGTACTTCCCAACTTTTCTTCTGCATTAACTCCACCCTCCCAACACGATCACCTCCACCAGGTAAAATTCTGTCAGTATTTCTTCTGCCCATTTGACTGGCTTTCCTGGAAATGGAAATCCTTGGCCTTCTACTGAACTGCTCTGAAACTACCTCGTCATATTTCTACAACAGAATCTGACCTCTTTCAGGATCCCAAAGCATCGCTCTCATAGCACACTTGATCTCTTCCTGCAGAAACTCTGCCTCACCCCACTCAGGCAACTCTGTGTCTTAATACACAGTCACATACATTATGTGGCATCAGACTCATGAAATCAGTTGCTGATTAAGAATAAATATTGTCTCCCAGCTGCTAGGAAGGTTCAAACACTTGAAACTGATTGCAGAAAGAAAATAGGTCCAATCTGTTCTGTTCTGCAAAATGTCAATAGAGACGGTTATGCAGGCACGTCTGATACTTTTCTTTTGCACAAATTACAGGGTGGAATGGAAACAAGGATGGCATGAATAGAAATCCATATTTCAGGAGAATAAAAGAAGTGGCATATTATTGAGCTGAATCTCCACAGGTTGCTACTTGTCACAAGCTTCTAATACTACATTCACATGAAGAGGGAGAGTCCTTCACGTTTCCCTAGAGAATGAGCTCTCTAGTCACAGAGGCACTTTTCTAGGCACATGCTTTTGGAAACTTGCTTGCTTATAATACTTGAGATCAGGTATGTAGGAGTCATAAATACAGTACCTGTCTTTCTAACAGCATTTTGCCCATTCTCAGCAACTGGAGCAAAAGGGAGAGAATAATCCAATTGAGACACACAAATGTGCTCTAAAATATAAAAGCCTAGGTTTAAAATACCTTTAAATCTGTTCAATAACATCACATGTCAACTTCCAGTGTCTCTCCCTCCCAGCTCTCTGTCCCCTCCTCCTCCCCCATGGAGCCACACAAGGGCCAAATCACCACTGTTTGAAACAAAAGAAAGGTAATTCACGTGAAGAAAATTATGGAGAGAATGCAAAAAGCCAAATAACTACATATGGAGCTGGGTTTTATATTTCTACTTGGCACTATGATGTGTTTCTTTTTCAACTAACTCATTACCAACAAGTTATTGATTTATTTCCATTTAAATACTGCAAGCCCCTGCTCCCCATGCTAAAAAAAATTCTGTCTTTAATGTACTTTAGCTTCAACAGTAAGCACAGATGAGAAGCAGTGCTCACCCTTGAGCCCTGTGTACTTCTCCAAAAATCTCTCCTTCTTTGTGAGACATATAGAAAAATAGGAGGTTTTTTAAAAACTTAAAAGAAAATCCTAAATGAAACCAATATACTTGCATATTTTTCTTAAGAGGGAACTGAAGAAGAGATGGCAGGTACCTCTATAGCCGCTGGCTAACTTTGAAACCACAAACACTAATGTCATTGTCATTGAAGGCAAGTCCCCATGTCACAACCATTGGTGTCATCAGACACAGGGTACCTCAAGAAACCTGGTAAGCACCACAGTTTCAATCTCAGGTGAACTTTCATAAGTCAGGTGAGAAAAAAAAGATTGCTATGTCACTCCTTTTGATAATTCCTTTCTCCCTCAGGCCTAACTAAACCTAATTGAAACAGAGTTTTAAGAAATCTCTGATGGCTAAGGATCTCAAAAGCTGAGGATTAAAGAAAAAAAAAGAACTATTCTCCAATCACTGCAAATTAAATTAAACTCATTGATTCAATTAACCCTTTTTTTTTGTTCAAGACATTGCTTGATGAAGGATTCAAATACAGTATGTTTTACAATTTTTAAATACCATAGGAAATCTGAGGTGCTTAAATTAATGTAAATTTGCAGGAGATTAGGCAGGTAATGATAGAAAATGATTCAAAGTGCATGGTATTGTATGAAAGACCAATTCTAGGGAAAGATCTATGGATTTAATGAAATAATTTATGTTAAAGCCAGAGTTGAAGTCTCTTGACTCTCATAAACAGTGGGTAAAATTAGAAATACTCTAAGTGGAGAGATACTCAACCTTTGAAACATCCTCAATCTCAATTTCTTTCCTTCTTTCTCTCCATTTTTTTTTTTCATTTGTTTGTTTTCTTGGTTGTTGGGTTGTTTGGGAGGATTGGTACTGAGGATTGAATCCAGGGGTGTTTTGCCACTGAGCTACATTCCGACTGCCTTTTATTTTTTATTTTGAGACAGGATCACACCAAACAGCTACAGGTCTTGCTAAGTTGTTGGGGCTGGCCTCAAATTTGCAATCCTGCCTCAGCCTCCCAACTCACTGGGATTAAAGTAGTATGCCACTGTGCCTGGCTCAACCTCTCAACCTCTCAACCTCTTATTTCTAGAAGCTAAAACTGCACCATGTCTAGTCAATCTAAATATTAATGATTTTAGTGCAAAACTGCATTTTTCATTTCTATATTTTAAGGCTTTTACAGGAATGCAAAATTGAGCTGTACTGAGATACAGTTAAATACCTATCCTAAAAATCACTGAAAATAATTCTTAAAACATAGTGAATTTATTTCTTTTTGTTTTCTCCATCTTAGTCTCTGGCCTTGGATCTTTAACAATCCCAACCACCACCATGATAGGTGTGTTCTCTGGTTGTATCTCATTAAAGTTATGAAACATATTATGCTGAAACGTATGAAAAACAACATTCCCTCTTCCTAAACTCTTCATGCCTCCCCTCCCCAGGTCTTCACATTCCTAAATTAAACAGTATGCAGGCAAGAGCATTAATGCTGAAAGTGTGGTTTTGAGAAGGGCCCTTCCTACCTCCCTGAGGAGTGGCAGGATTTATTTACCTAAGAAATAATACAACAAGAAGCAAGATTAAGGTCTGCTCATTTCATCACAGGATCATTCAGGCAGCTCTGGAAGTTAGTCTCCTGGTCTGGACACATACTCCTTCTACATTCATAGCCACAGCTCCATTTCTGTACAAAATGCCCTGACAATAAATAAAAACCCAGCTGCTCCTGGCTGCCGTTTGTACCCAAGGGACATGGCCAGACATAGATAATAAAATTCTAGCTGGCAGCCTGTCAAAGGATCATTTATTCTCTTTCTCTGCATGTAAGCATATGAACCTAAGAAACATGCCAATGTGTACATTAAAATAAAATCGTTGCAATTATAAGTTTGACTTTCAAAGTGATGTAAAGGTCACATATCAAAATAAAGCAGGTTCAGAGAATCTCAAGACATCAAAAATTTGAAGCCTAGACACTTGAAATTGTTCAATAAAGTGGAAATAGTCCTATTTACTCACAAAGTGAACACTATTTTTGACTCACCGTAGAAAATGGAAGACTGACGAGCCAGCTAACAGGTTAAGACTGAGACTTTAAGAAGCAACTCAAATTACCTTCAGCTGTAAGTGATATGGAATGAAAAGTCACAATTTAGTCTTGGGAAGCAGATGGGAGGGGAAAATTTGGCCAATTTCTCAACATTGGAGAGACACCTTCTTGGTAATGCATTACATAAAGAACAGAGTGAAGAAATCTCTGCAAACTTTAGGGTTAGAACTTGGGGAAAATTTGTTAAAATTTGATATGGTGACTAAAATTACCAGGCTCATATCAAAATAATGAAAGATGGGATTCCACCTCTTGGGTCCCCTTCTTCCTCTGGGAGAAGTCTTTTCTGCTGTCCTTTAATAAACTTCTAATTTCTACTCTGAAAAAAAATAATGAAAGATAATTTTCCACTCTTCCACAAGAAAATGGATTTTCTGTTCATTGTTAAGGAGATAGTTAAACATGTTTTGTTGGTGAGGACTAAAAATATTGCTAGATTTCTTCTACTTTGAAGAAAATTTCCAGCAAGACTTGTATGTTGAAATTTCTGATCCATTGGTCTCGTTGAACTGCCTATGAGAACCATGTCAGTAAAAATAAAAGGATAATAATAATAATAATAATAATAATAATAATAATAATAATAATAATAGATCTACAAAGATTTACCATGTGCTAGGCATGACTCCAAGTGCCACACATTTACTAACCCAGTTACTGCTTAAAGCATCATTATAAGACAGAGCTCAAAGTGTGAAATATGATATATCAAGAACTATGTAATGTTTTGAACAACCAATAAAAAAAAATAAAAATAAATAAACAAGGTGAGAAATGAATTACAGTAGATGGGGTAGAGAGAGAAGATGTGAGGGAAGGGGAGGGGGGATAGTAGGGGATAGGAAAGGTAGCAGAATACAACAGTTACTAATATGGCATTATGTAAAATTGTGGATGTGTAACCGACGTGATTCTGCAATCTGCATTTGGGGTAAAAATTGGGAGTTCATAACCCACTTCAATCTAATGTATGAAATATGATATGTCAAGAGCTTTGTAATGTTGTGAATAACCAATAAAAAAATTTTAAAAAATATGATGCACTAAAAAAAAAGACAGAGCTCATATTTTTTTTGCAATTTGCACATGGGGAAACTGAAATGCAGAAAGGTTACATAACTCATCCAAGTCACAGAGCTAGTAAAGGTGCTCAGAATCAAAATTAGATCATCTACCTCTAGGTGGTGCTCTCTTAACTCAAATGCAAGATCAAAAAGTGAAAGATGAAGGCACAGATACTTAGCTTCATTATTAAGAATCAAAAAGAAGTGGTGGAGACTGTAGCAAATTGGGGAGAAACCCTATCTGAAAACCAAATTTAATCCTTGGACCACTGGTTTGAAGCCCTAGGTCTAAAAAAGAGAGTGTGACATCATTGTCAAAAGTGAGATGCATTGTATGCTGTGGCCTGGAGAATTGAGTACGATAGGAGTTCAAAGTCTGGTAGAAGTTTGATTACACAGAGACTGGGAAAATCAATTAAGGTGTGATTTTGCGCAGTAGGAGATACTCACCCTCTGGTTCATAGCACTGGAAATGGAACAGGACCTAAGACATTAGCCCCTACTTGGGCTCCTGTAGAAATGGAAGTCAACAGAGTCTTGGCAAAAGCTCCCTAAAGTAAAACCAAGTACTTGAGGAAAGATGCTGCCAGCAGACCTAGACACTGGCCCTTTTTTGGGTACTGGGGGGAGGGGTACTGGGGATTAAACCTGGGGCGACTTAATCACTGGGCCACATCCCCAGCCCTTTTTTAATTTTACTTTTTTTTTTTTTTTTGGAGACAGGGTCTTGCTGCATTTCTTAGGGCCTTGCTAAGTTACTGAGGATGCTTTGATCTGGTGATCCTCCTGTCTCAGCCTCCTAAGCTGCTAGTATTACAGTGATACATAAAATAAAATGAAATTTATTTTATGATACATGAAAACAGAAAAAAAAATATGTTTTACTGGGATAATGTGATGTTCCCATACAGGTATACAGTGTATAATGCTTAAATGAGGTTAAACATATATATCCTCTCAAAAATTTATCATGCTTTTAGGATAAAAACCTTTCAAAAACCCTTTCTTCTAGCTACTTGAAATGTGTAGTACATTACTGTTGCCTACAGTTATCCTACAGTGCAACAGCACACCAGAACTTCTGACTTCTAATTGTAACTTAAGCCCATTGACCAATGGTTCCCCGTGCCTCCTTTCGCCCTATCTCACCAGCCCTCTGGTGACCACCATTCTACTCTCAACTTCTATAAAAATCAACTTTTTTAGATTCTACTTATGAGTGAGATCATACAGTACATATCTTTCTGTGTTAACTTTCAGTTATCGGAATGATCTCCATGTTGTAAAAAATAACAGGATTTCATCTTTTTTATGGCTGAATAAAATTCTATTGTGTATATGTGTCATATTTTCTTTATCTGATCATCAGTTGATGGTCATTTGGTTGTTTCCATTTCCTGGAAATAAACATGGCAGTACAGATGTCTCTTCAACATAATGATTTCATTTCCTTTGGATATATACCCAGTAGTGGGATAGCTGTGTCATATGGTGGTTCTATTTTTAATTTTTTGAAGAATCCCCATAATATTTTCCATAATGGCTGTACTAATCTACTTTCCCCCCAACAATTTGCAAAAGTTCCTTTTTTTTGGAAAAAAAAATCCTCTCTAGCACTTGCTATCTTTGATCTTTCTGATAATAACCATTCTTACTAGGTTAAGGTGATATCCCATTGTGATTTTGATTTGCATTTCCCTGGTGATTAGTGATGTTATCTATTTTTTTATATACCCAATGGCCATTTGTCTTCTTTTGAAAAAAATATCTACTTAAGTTTATTGCCCATTTTTAATCAGATTATTTGGTTCTTGGCTATTAAGTTTTCGAAGTTCCTCATATATACTAGATACTATCCCCTTGTCAAATGTGTAGTTTGCAAATATTTTTTTCAATTCTGTAGGTTGTCTCTTTACTCTTATGATTGCATCCTTTTCTGTATAGAAGCTTTTTTTGGTACAGCTGAATACTTCCTTACCTATCTTCTGAGTCCAGATCAAGAGCAGGCACAATTGTGATAACAGCCATATAGAGAAGCGAGAATTGCTCTCGTTCTCATACACCATGTGAATCTCATGAATCTGCAATAAGTGAAGAGATAGTGAAGGCCTTGTGAAAAAGGAGTGATATTAGACGTCCTGTTGGGAAATAAGGCTAGAATACGTTTCAGGAGGGCAGGAACTTGACAACCTTCTTTTCCAAAAATATCAGCAGTCAGTAATTTATGTGTGGAATAAATAAATAATAAACAAGATTTAATTTTTACCCAGAAAAGTTACATGATATTTCTTTATTTTATTGATTATTTAAAGCATTACATAGCTCATGATATATCATCTTTCATACATTTGACTCAAATTGTGTTTTGAACTCCCATTTTCACCCCAAATACAGATTGCAGAATCACATCTGTTACATATTCACATTTTTACATAATGCCATATTAGTGACTGTTGTATTCTGCTACCTTTCCTATCCCCTACTATCCCCCCTCCCCTCCCCTCCCCTCCCATCTTCCCTCTCTACCTCCCCTGCTGTTGTTCAATTCTCTCCCTTTTTTTCCCTCCCGCTTGCCCCTCATAACCTCTTATAATTTTATGTATCATTGAAGGTCTCCTACTATTTCCATGTGCTTTCCCTTCACTCTCCGTTTCTCTCCCCCCATTCGTCTTTGTTTACTGTAGTCTTTTCCTCATGCTCTTCCTTTCTGTTCTGTTCTTAGTTGTTCTCTTTATATCAAAGCAGACATTTGGCACTTGTTTTTTAGGGCTTGGCTAGCTTCACTTAGCATAATCTGCTCTAATGCCATCCATTTCCCTGCAAATTCTATGATTTTGTCATTTCTTAAGTGCTGCATAATACTCCATTGTGTATAGATGCCACATTTTTTTATCCATTCATCTATTGAGGGGCATCTAGATTGGTTCCACAGTCTAGCTATTGTGAATTGTGCCGCTATAATCATTGATGCAGCCGTATCCCTATAGTGCGCTTTTTTAAGGTCCTCAGGGAATAGTCCGAGAAGTGCGATAGCTGGGTCAAATGGTGGTTCCATTCCCAGCTTTCCCAGGAATCTCCATACTGCTTTTCAAATTGGCCTCACCATTTTGCAGCCCCACCAGCAGTGTACAAGTGTACCCTTTTCCCCACATCCCCGCCAACACTTATTGTTGTTTGACTTCATAATGGCTGCCAATCTTACTGGAGTGAGATGGTATCTTAGGGTGGTTTTGATTTGCATTTCTCTGATTGCTAGAGATGGTGAGCATTTTTTCATGTACTTGTTGATTGATTGTATGTCCTCCTCTGAGAAGTGTCTGTTCAGGTCCTTGACCCATTTGTTAATTGGGTTATTTGTTATCTTATTGTTTAATTTTTTGAGTTCTTTGTACATTCTGGATATTAGGGCTCTATCTGAGGTGTGGGGGGTAAAAATTTGTTCCCAGGATGTAGGCTCTCTATTTACCTCCTTTATTTTTTCTCTTGCTGAGAAAAAACTTTTTAGTTTAAGTAAGTCCCATTTGTTTATTATTGTTGTTAACTCTTGGGCTATGGGTGTCCTATTAAGGAATTTGGAGCCCGACCCCACAATATGTAGATCGTAGCCAACTTTTTCTTCTATCAGACGCAGTGTCTCTGATTTGATATTTAGCTCCCTGATCCATTTTGAATTAATTTTTGTGGATGGCGAGAGAAAGGGATTCAATTTCATTTTGTTGCATATGGATTTCCAATTTTCCCAGTACCATTTGTTGAAGATGCTATCCTTCCTCCATTGCATGCTTTTAGCCCCTTTATCAAATATAAGATAGTTGTAACTTTGTGGGTTAGTCTCTGTGTCTTCTATTCTGTACCATTGGTCCACCTGCCTGTTTTGGTACCAGTACCATGCTGTTTTTGTTACTATTGCTTTGTAGTACAATTTGACCTCTGGTATCGCTATACCTCCAGATTCACACTTCCTGCTTAGAATTGCTTTTGCTATTCTGGGTCTTTTGTTTTTCCATATGAATTTCATGATTGCTTTGTCTATTTCTACAAGAAATGCCGTTGGGATTTTGATTGGCATCGCATTAAACCTGTAGAGAACTTTGGGTAATATCGCCATTCTGATGATGTTAGTTCTGCCTATCCATGAACAGGGTACATTTTTCCATCTTCTGAGATCTTCTTCTATCTCTCTCTTTAGGGTTCTGTAGTTTTCATTGTATAAATCTTTCACCTCTTTTGTTAGGTTGATTCCCAAGTATCTTATTTTCTTTGAGGATATTGTGAATGGAGTGGTTTTCCTTATTTCCATTTCAGAGGTTTTGTTGCTGATATACAGGAATGCCTTTGATTTATGCGTGTTGATTTTATAACCTGCCACTTTGCTGAATTCATTTACTAACTCTAGCAGCTTCTTTGTAGACTCTTTTGGGTCTGTTAAGTATATTATCATGTCATCCGCAAATAGCGATAGTTTAATTTCTTCTTTTCCTATTTTTATGCCTTTAATTTCTTTTGTCTGTCTAATTGCTCTGGCTAGTACTTCGAGAACGAAATTGAATAGAAGTGGTGATAGAGGGCATCCCTGTCTTGTTCCAGATTTTAGAGGAAATGCCTTCAGTTTTTTCCGTTTAGGATGATGCTAGCCTGAGGTTTAGCATATATAGCTTTTACAATGTTGAGGTAAGTTCCTGTTATCCCTAGTTTTTCTAGTGTTTTGAACATAAAAGGATGCTGTACTTTGTCAAATGCTTTTTCTGCATCCATCGAGATGATCATGTGGTTCTTGTCTTTAAGTCTATTGATGTGGTGAATATCATTTATTGATTTCCGTATATTGAACCATCCTTGCATCCCAGGAATGAATCCTACTTGATCATGGTGCACAAGTTTTCTGATATGTTTTTGTATTCGGTTCGCCAGAATTTTATTGAGGATTTTTGCATCCAAGTTCATTAGAGATATTGGTCTGTAGTTTTCTTTCTTTGAAGTATCTTTGTCTGGTTTTGGGATCAAAGTGATGTTGGCCTCATAGAATGAATTTGGAAGAGCTCCTTCTTTTTCTATTTCTTGAAATAGCTTGAAAAGTATTGGTATTAATTCTTCTTTGAAGGTTTTGTAGAACTCCGCTGTATACCCATCCGGTCCAGGGCTTTTCTTGGTTGGTAGTCTTTTGATGGCTTCTTCTATTTCTTCTTTTGTTATTGGTCTGTTTAAATTGTGTGTGTCTTCCTGTCTCAATCTGGGCAAATCATATGCCTTAAGAAACTTATCGATATCTTCATTATCTTCTATTTTATTGGAATATAGGGTTTCAAAATACTTTCTAATTATCTTCTGTATTTCTGTAGTGTCTGTTGTGATATTGCCTTTTTCATCCCGTATGTTAGTAATTTGAGTTCTCTCTCTTCTTCTTTTCGTTAGCATGGCTAAGGGCTTGTCTATCTTATTTATTTTTTCAAAGAACCAACTTTTAGTTTTATCAATTTTTTCAATGGTTTCTTTTGTTTCAATTTCATTGATTTCTGCTCTAATTTTAATTATTTCTTGTCTTCTACTACATTTGCTGTTGTTTTGCTCTTCCTTTTCTAGGTTTTGAGGTGTTGTGTGAGTTCATTTATTTGTTGTTTTTTTCTTTTTTTGAGGTAAGAACTCCAAGAAATGAATTTCCCTCTTAAAACTGCTTTCATTGTGTCCCATAGATTCCGGTATGTTGTGTCTGTGTTATCATTTGATTCTAAGAATTTTTTCATCTCCTCCTTTATGTCTTCTATAACCCATTGATCATTCAATAACATATTGTTCATTTTCCATGTGATGTAGGATTTTTCCTTCCTTCTTTTATCATTGATTTCCAATTTCATTCCATTATGATCAGATATGGTGCATGGTATTATCTCCACGCCTTTATATTTACTAAGAGTTGCCTTATGGCATAATATATGGTCTATCTTTGAGTAGGATCCATGTGCTGCTGAGAAGAACGTGTATCCACTTGATGATGGTTGATATATTCTATATATGTCGGTTAAGTCTAGGTTATTGATTGTGCTGTTGAGTTCTATAGTTTCTTTATTCAGCTTTTGTCTAGAGGATCTGTCTAATGGCGAGAGCGGTGTGTTGAAGTCACCCATAATTATTGTGTTGTGGTCTATTTGACTCTTGAACTTGAGGAGAGTTTGTTTTATGAACGTTGCAGCTCCATTGTTTGGTGCATACAAATTGATGATTGTTATGTCTTGTTGGTGGATGGTTCCTTTTAACAGTATATAGTGACCTTCTTTATCCTTCTTGATTAACTTAGGTTTGAAGTTGATTTTATTCGATATGAGTATGGCCACTCCTACTTGCTTCTGAGGGCCATGTGAGTGGTATGATTTTTCCCAACCTTTTACCTTCAGCCTGTGTATGTCTTTTCCTATCATATGAGTCTCCTGAAGGCAGCATATTGTTGGATTTGTTTCTTTGATCCAGGTTACTAGCCTATGTCTCTGGATTGGTGAGTTTAGGCCATTAACATTTAAGGTTACAATTGAGATATGATTTGTACTTCCAGTCATGCTTCTTTATTTATTTATTTAGTTTGGCTAGTTTTGCTTTTTGGTTATTTTTCTCCCCCTTTACTGAGATACCTCCTGCTGTTAGTTTGGGGCACTATTTTTCAATTCCTCTTCTTGTAGTGTTTTGTTCAAAATGCTTTGCAGAGCTGGTTTTCTTGCTACGAATTCTTTTAGCTTTTGTTTATCGTGAAAGATTTTAATTTCATTGTCAAATTTGAAGCTCAATTTTGCTGGACACAGTATTCTTGGTTGGAATCCATTATTTTTCAGCATTTGAAATACATTATTCCAGGATCTTCTTGCTTTCAAAGTTTGTGATGAGAAATCGGTCGTTAACCTAATTGGTTTACCCCTGAATGTAATCTGCCTCTTTTCTCTCGTAGCTTTTAATATTCTCTCCTTGTTCTGTACATTGGCTATCTTCATAATTATATGTCTTGGAGTTGGTCTATTATGGTTTTGAATGTTTGGGGTCCTGTAGGCTTCCAGGATTTGGCAATCCATTCCATCTTTCATCTCAGGGAAGTTTTCTAGAATTATTTCATTTAATATGCTGTCCATTCCTTTGGTTTGAATCTCTGTGCCTTCTTATATCCCTATGACTCTCAGATTTGTTTTTTTTATGACATCCCATATCTCTTGAATAGATTGCTCGTGGGATTTAAGCATCTTTTCTGTGTTGACTATATTCTTTTCAAGTTGATAAACCTTGTCTTCATTATCTGATGTTCTGACTTCTACTTGATCAAGTCTATTTGTAATATTCTCGTTTGAGTTTTTAATTTGGTTTATAGTTTCCTGCAATTCTAGGATTATTGTTTGATTTTTTTTTAAGATCTCTATCTCCTGGTAGAGCTCGTTCTTTGCCATTTGAATTTGTTTGTTTAATTCATTTTCAAAATATACTTTTATTTCTTGGACTTGCTGTCTCATGTCTTCTCTAATATTCCTTTCCATTCGAGTTAGGTATGCCTCGAGTTCTTTCCCTATCCCTGTTTCTGATGTTTCTATGTCCTCCTATAGAATTGAGTTGTCTTGCAATGTTTGTAATCCTTTTTTCCCTTGTTTTCTCATGTTGTCCACGTTACTTTCCAGCTCTTTTTGATTGTCGTGTTTCTGCTCTCTTCTATAGATTTGTTTTGTTTCTGTATTACTCTGATGGCTCTCCTTTGTGTTGTTAAACTATGCCTGCTAACGTGGATTCCCCTGGGAAGGAATTCCAACGTCCGAGCTCCAGTGACGACACTACTCTGTTATGACGGGCCCAGTCTCCTTGCCGGGGTGCCCTAATGGGGGGGTGTGACTGGACTGTCTGTTTGGTTTCAGCTCCCGGTCGCGGCAGGCGGGCAGTCTCCAGCCGCCCAGTATCACAGGCCGCGGGCAGGTGATCAGTCCCCAGTGGGTGGGCGTTCTCCTACCGCCCAGTTACACGGGCAGTGGGTGAACTGTTGCTGGCGGGCCTGCAGTTTACAGCTGCTCAGTCGCGAGGGCCTTGCCTGTAGTCTCCTGGTTTCTCCTGCTAGTCTTGGTTTCTCCTGTTTTGTTGTTGCAATCTGTCGGAGAGTGGCGGTGGATACTTTAGCTCTCCAAGATGGTGGCCGCTGGTTGCCTTAGTGGAGTGTCCCTTGTGGGGGATGGGACTGTATGGCTTCCTTCCCCGTCTGCAATCCCGGACGCAGCCCGGGGTCAGTGCGGGCTTGGCTTGTGGGATACCACCATGTCGCAGCCACTTATCTCCCTGCTTACTAGTTAATCCCTTCTCTGTGGCGCCACGCCTTCTGTAGCCGCGGGGAAGGCCGCGCGAATCAGACAGCCTGGATCTCCGGGGTCACACCGTTGGCTTTTGGGATCCCCGGCACTCTATGGTTTTGATTTTTTCTGCTTGCCCCTCCCCAGCGCTGGCTAGACAGGTGTTGTTTGGCTGCTGATGGGAGGGGGGGTTGAAGGTCAGGTGCCTCTAGTTCTCCTTTAGTCTTTATGCAGGCTCACTGTGATACTCCCTCCCCCTGAAAGTCTAGGAGAGATTTTATTCGAAATCCCCCTATGTATGGTGGCTGAACTGAGTGACACACACCTGTTTTGTTGTTGCAATCTGTGGGAGAGTGGCAGTGGATACTTCAGCTCTCCAAGATGGTGGCCGCTGGTTGCCTTAGTGGAGTGTCCCTACATGATATTTCTTATCTCTCAGCTTTTGGAGAAATTTTTACTCTTTACTCATCATTTATTTATATATTATTTTAAACCAGAAGGGACTTCCTCAATTATGTCCATATATTATGGACCGAAACTGGACAGCCAAAGAATTCAGTCAGTTAGCAGGAAAGCTGGGACAAGAGGCTTGCTCAATCCTTCTCACTCCAGCAACTTTTTTAAGACACTTTTATAGGGTCAAAATAAAATGGTTGGTTAAGAGTCCCAAATTTTTAGACATTATTATCATTTTTGCATGACATATTTTCCACTCATTCATGCTGTTGTAATCATAAAAGTAACTTCTACGTCCTATATATATTTTCTGTGTTCTCAACCTTCAACTCTCACACCTGCCATTTGCTTCTGCTCAGAATTCTTTCCCATTCTTTGTTGCAAGATGTCCTTTATAGGAAATGACTCAAAATGTTCTCCCCATGGACTTTTCTTAACTAATAAACCATGCATTGGCCCAGTTTGCCCATCAGGAGTCACTGTCTGACCAGGGAGCCCCTCACACATTTGAAGAGGCAACTAAGATCATTTGCTCTAAACTAGGTTAAGTGAAACAACTTCTCTGTAATAGATAATTCATTCAGTTATTTTTATTTGCCTTGAGTCATTAAAGCAGACATTTCAAAGTGCAAGTCACTTACCGATAATTTCTAGTGAGTCAGTGTTTCATTTATTTTTAACTTAAACTGGAGGGACTAATGTTACCCTTCTTTATTATAACTTTAGAATTTGATGCTCTTGTATCTCAGAGGTATGAGACATATTTCCTCCCCAGTTGGTTATGAAGGCAACTGCTGAAGACAAGAAGAAAGCCACAGAAGTAGGGGTGCTAAAATATGAGATTACAATTGCATCAAAAAAAAACAAACCGAAGGCTCATTTTTGCATACTTTATGAATAGATTTGGTTTTAAATAACTCTTTCCTAGTTAAAACAGGAAGAAATCATCATCTGAGCTAAATCAGCTGATGAAGGCTATGGTGAAGCCGAAATCGTTCATCTATTCAACACTCATGGTTAGGCCTATTATGTGTCAGACACTATTCTAGGTACCGGGGAAACAGCAGTGAAGAAAAAAAAGAAACAAGCAAAAATTCTTGTCCTTCATGAAGCTTATGCTCAAGTAGAAGAGAAAGAAAATAAACAATGCTAAATTGTAATAAGTGATAAGTGTTATAAAGAATAGATAACAGGATAGAGGACCAACAGAGAAGGTAAGTTATGGGGAATAGGGGGAGAAATTGTGACTTTTAAATCAGGAATGAGGAAAGGCCCACTAAGAAGGTGACCCTTGATCAAGGATCTGAGGGAGGTGAGCAAACAGGTCCAAAAGGTACACAGGAGCACAGTGTGGCAGACAGCAAGCTCAAAGTCCCTGAAACAGAGACCTGTCTGAAGAACAATGGAGAAGCCAGCAAGACAGCAACCAACCGAGTAAAGGAACGATTAGCCAGGAGAACAGAGAGCAGGTTACAAAGGGATTTCTGGAACATAGGAAGGACTTCAGCTGTTATTTAGGGTGAAAAGGGAAATTACTGGTATATTTTGAGCACAGAAATGACATGATCACCCAGAAAAAACTGAAGGAAGACACAAGAACAAGAAAGAGGACAGGTAGGAAGCTATAGCAATAATCCATCTGTTGCTATTTGTGCTTGGTTTATAATGATAACAGTGGAGATGGTAAGGAATGGTCATATTCTGGATATTCTTGAAAGGTAAGCTTTGCTGCATATTTATACTATGTGGCATATAATAATAATAAAAATTATTTGAAGAATGACACTATGGTTTGGGGTTAGGGCCTAGAATGATGGAGATATCATTTTTGTAGCAAAGATCAGGAGTTCAATTTCAGACACATTACCTTTGAAATGCTGATTAGACTGTTAAGTTGAAAGTTCAAGTCGACAGTTATAAATGTTACCTAAATTTAGGGAAAATATCCAGGTGACAGCTATAAATGAGTTATCTCTGAACAGATTGTTTTTATAACCATGAGATTTGATATGGTAGTAAGCATAGAGAAAAAGCCTCAGTGTACACTCCAGGCCATGCTCTGTGGAGTTGGTTAGATGGGGAAGAACCAGTCAAAGAAACAGCATGTAGGGTCACTGAGATGAGAGAGAAATCAAAAGAGCTGTGTCCTGGAAGCCAAGAGGAGAAAGCGCTTCAAGAAGAAAGGAGTGCTCAATGGTACCTATGTTGTTGGTACATGAATAATATAAGTGCTGAAATATGATTATAAGATATAGAAATTCAGACATCATTGACAGAGGTGGAAGTGTAATGATGGAGGTGAAATCTAACCCTAGTGGATGTGCAACAGATTGGAAAAAGAGTAACTGAAGACAGAAAGTATAGAATGCTGTCTGAACAGGTTTTTCTCCAAAATGAAAGCAGAATAATGAGACAGTACTTTGAGAGTGAAGCAGGTCAGCAGAGAGTTATTTGTAATCTAAAGCATTAACAGCATGTGTGTTGATGAAAGTGTTGCATTAAATTTACATATAAATGAAAATTATTCTTGAAAATTGAGAGTTAATTTTTATCTGATTCCTCTTGATTAGCTGCTATGTTTAAAACTGGCATATATTTTGTTAATATGACAATGTTCTAGAATCATACAGTTCAATTTGGGGATTCAGAGTAGTGTTAACATAACTCTAATTGGATATAGTCCTCAATTAAATGCTTCCTTTAATATATTAATGTCAGCTGGAAAAGTTCTTACTGATGCTTTTAATTATTATAGATTTTTAGAGTTTTTAACTCTTAGAACCTGAGCAAATGTGAACAGCACAGAATGTAAAACTGGGAAGACAAGTGTAAGATGAGAACTTGATACATCTAATATGTACGAAGATGTGAACTAAAACTGTTACAGAATATACTGAGACATACTAATGTATTAATATTCAGTGACATATATTTTTATGTTAACTTTATGAGTAAAAGATCCTTAGTATAAAAATGACTATGAATAAATTTCAGTTATGTTGAGATATATATTAAGGTGTGAGGATAGAATTGCATTCAGCACCATTGCAGTTTGAAAGCTTCTCTGGCACATTTCTAGTATAACTGAATTCATTATTTTGAATGGTTAATATGTAACAAAATTTGTTAATTATCTTTGTGAGCTAAATTAAATGCTTGGCCTTGAATTTGACTGACTTCCTGATCTGTTTCTTAGAAATGTACATACCAACGTGGTATGTGGAATAGACCAAAAGATTGTTTGCCAGTCACTCTCCTTTTTCCTTTTGTGCTAAAAAGTTTAGCTGAGTACACAGCAGCTCAGAATGTTAACGTTTTCAAACTCCTCTTGCACCTGTGTGTGGCCCACATGACTGAGAGCCATCCTATGAGAATGTGGAAGTGGCAAAGTTGCCTTGCACAATATTTTCTCAAGATGAGGCTACTTGCCCTGTTTTAACTCTATTTTCTGTCTACAATGTAGCCCTCTTGGACTATCTGGTGAACTTGTAAATGGAGACTAAGCACACGAAAAAATGTATCAAGGGTATAGAAGCCTGGATTCTTCCATGACAGTGTGGAATGCCATTTCAGCCTATGGTGTCTCCTCCATATGCAACAAAGAAATAAATGTCTATATTGTTTAAGTCACTAATAGTTGATGTTTTTCCTTTGATTCTATTACAAGGGATTATATGTGATGGCTCAGAAATTTATAAATTTAAATGATGTAAGGTAAATATAGGGGAAAGAAACACTGAAAGTAGTGTTTGAGATATCTTTATAGGAAACAAAATAAGGAATAAACAGATTCATTTATAGAATTATTTGTCTGAATCTCTTCATCTCTGATCTTATCTAAAGTGTTTTATTTCTTATTTTATGCTCTCATCACCCATTTAATAATTCTATTGTGAAGAATTAATTTCCTGTTGGCAACACAAAATCAATACAATGCATGAGAAGTGTGTTTCTTAAACAATGATTGGAAAGGCATCTATGCTGTCATGAGGCCCGTTCTGGAATACCAATTCCCAAATAAGAACACATGCTTCATGAGTGTCCTTGTACTCAGCATACAAAGCATGATAGCATTTCTTACTAATAAAGTTCAAGTGCCAAGGCAAAGGAAAAACCAACTTGGGTTGAACAAAAGGATAGTCATCTATAATGACAACCATCTTGAGAGAAATTAATTCAGAGGGTACTTGAAATACTTGATTAGATTGTTCTAAGGAGAAAGAAGGAGACAATAGCTCTCTCTAGTAGAAGTACCTTTGATGAGAGAAACAGAAGGTAGGAAACTTGGTCAAAGAAGAAAATTGATGGTGATGGCCTTACAAGAAAAACTACTTGTATAATAAAGTTTTTTCTTTATTATTTTTTATTAGTTCCTTTTAGTTATATATGACAATAGAATTCATTTTGACAATTATAAAAGCATGAAATATAATCCGTTCTAATTCAGTCTGCAGAACTTCCCCTTCCCCTTACCTTCTGTTCTCTTCCCTCTACTGATTTTTCTGCTATTTACTTATAGATATTTTTTAATAACCAGTGCCTTATGGATGTACATGATAGTGAGATTCACTGTGGTATATCATATACATACATGGGAATGTTATATCAGATCATTCCACTGCCTGTCCCTATCCCATCCCTCCTCCCTTCCCTCCAGACCCCTTTGTCTATCTCACTTATCTTTCTTCTATTCTTGTTTTAATGCCCCCACTTATTTTGGATTAGCTTCCCCATATCAGAGAAAACATTCAACCTTTGACTTTGGGGGACTGGCTTATAGTGCATGTAAAGTAAAATGTATATAAACATAGCATAAAGAATGAAAGGAATTGAGAATACACAATTGTGAGGTCTTTATACTATGTTATTCCATTTAATATAATTTGAAGGTAAGGTCTTTTATACTATGTTATTCCATTTAATATAATTTGAAGGTTGAATGCAATTGATTAAATATATACAATAAATCCTAAATCAAACTGTTGGTTTCAAAGTTTAAGGTACTATAAAAAACTTATAAGCTAATTATATAATCATAAAAGAATCATTAATCCAAACGAAGTAAAAAGTTTGGGGGACAAAGAAAAGAACAAATGAAAGAAATAGAAAATAACTAGACAAATAGCAAGAAGACATGTTTTGGTATAAGCATGTCAGCAATTTCATGAATTGCAAAACTCTGAATTAAAAGAAATGTCAAATTGGACAAAAGCAACAAAACCTACCAGGCATGGTGATGCACACCTATAATTCCAGAGACTCGGGTTGATGAGCCCAGAAGATAGCAAGTTTGAGGCCAGTTTCAGCAATTTATCAAGGCCCTAAGCAACTTAAAAAGATCCTGTCTCAAAATTTTTAAAAATATGTAGATCCTGTCTCAAAATTTTTAAAAATATGTGGTAAAGTGTCCCTGGTCCCAATGTTCTATGCCGAGAGAGAGAGAGAGAGAGAGAGAGAGAGAGAGAGAGGGAGGGAGGGAGGAAGAAAACCCATTCTACGTAAAAGATATACACAGGTTATAATTCAAAGATGAAAAAAAAGGTACCTTCAAAACACTAATCAAAGAAAAACTGTAATGACTAACAATATTAAACAAAGTAGACTTCAAACAAAAGTAGTTTACCAGAAATAAAGATGGAGATTACATAATAACTGAGTAAATTCAGCAAAAAGTGATATAAAAATACTACATTTGTATTTTTATAACAACTTCAAAATAGATTAAGCAAAACAGATGAAAATAGACAAATCCACAATTATAGAATTCAACACTCCTCTCTCAATATCAGACAGAATAAATACAGAAAATCAGCAAGCATGTAGAAAATCCAAAACAAAGCCATCAACCAACCTCATGTAATGACAATATAGAATGTTTGATCCAGCAAAAGCAGAGTGCATATTCTTTTAAAGTACAAAAGCATATTCACCAAGGTAGACCGTATTTTGGGTCATAAAATTAAACCTACCAAATTTTAAAAAATGGAAATCATGTGAAGTATATTCTCCAACCACAATTAGGTCAGCTGAAAAATCAAGACAGAAAAATTTAAAAAATAAATAAAAATACACTTTGAAACCCATGAGTAAAAGAGAAATACATAAATGAAATTAGAGTTATTAAATTAAATGAAAATGAAGAGCATATCCAAATTTGTAGGATAAATCTAAAGCAGTGCAAAAAGAAAATTCATAGCACAAAATACTTATATTAGAAAAGAAGAAAACTCTCACATCAATGATCCAAATCTCCAATTTAAGAAACTAGAAAAAGTAGAGCAAAGAAATTCAAATCTGAACATGGGGTGGGGGGCGGAAAAGAAAAAAAAATCAAAGAAATTGAAAACAATACTAAAGGACAGTTTTAGTCAGATTTTTCTCTGCCGTGACTAAAAGATCTGACCAGGACAATTTTAAAGGAAAAAAAGTTTGTTTGAGGGCTCACGGTTTCAGAGGTCCATTGAAGGCGTCTCCATTCCTTGGGGCTTGAGATGAGGTAGAACATCATGGCAGAAGAGTGCGGCAGAGGGAAACAGTTCACATCGTAATTAGAAAGCCAAGAGAGAGAGAGACTCCACTAGCCAGATACAAAAATATATACCTCATAGCCACACCTCTAATGAACCACTTCCTTCAGCCACACTCCATGTGCCACCAATTATCACTCGATTAATCCCATCAGGGATCAATTCACTAATTAGGTTAAGACAATAACACAATCATTTCTCCTCCAAACCTTCTTACATTGTCTCACATGTGAGCTTTTGGGGGACACGTCAAACCCTAACAAAGATACAATAGGTGAAACCAAGAGCACTCAGTAAGATCCAAGAGGCAGCAGCTTTCCCTGGGCCCTCCTTGTATGGTTTTTTTAGCAATGTTTCTCCAGAAGATACCTCGTCATAAACAGGTTTCCTTGGAATCCTAAATTCAGTATTCCAGCATTAAGTTTTGCAACATCAAAGAAGGGATGAAAAGGGCTGTAGCTGGGGCTCAGTGGTAAAGCGCTTGCCTCACATGTGTGAGGCACTGGGTTTAATTCTCAGCACCACATAAAAATAAAGAAAGATGCTATGTGTTCATCTACAACTAAAATAAATATTAAAAGATGAAGAGATTCCAGATCCCACAGAAATGACTGGAAAAATAGCTTCAATAGAATGTGGAATTTACAGCTTACACATGGAAACTTGCATACTAATCTTGATTCTAAAAGATGGAGGCTCCAAGCACGTGCCTCCAAACTTGCAAAGTAACTATATTTCTTCTTTTTTAAAGGCCTAATGTTAACTGGTATTACATTTTATATACTACCCAAAGTAACATATAGACAACATATATATGTCCCCAGTTCAAAATAGATGATACCCATCCACCAGTTAACATTTATTCTTGTCTGGAACTCTTAAGCACAATTATGAGCATCAAGTATACAGATGATATCAAAACCTAAAACTGGTCTGGATTATGGAAATAAGTCCTCATTCTGTAATGAACCCCTCTGTTACAGTGGGAGAAAAGAAGGAATATGATTCAATAAAAGAGAGCAGATGCTAAGGGACAAAATAGCCACATACACAAAGGAGATCTCCTCATGGGATCCAGCAGATGGCAAAAGCATAAGAAGATGTAACCCTTATGTTGGGCCAGAAGGGAAAACTAGTATCTAGATAAATGAAAGAGATCACAAGGCAATTCAGGTGATGGGAATTGTGTGGTCAAAAGAAGTGACTGCGTGGGGCTGGGGATGTCACTCAGTGGCAGAGCACTTGTCTAGTATGTGCCAAGCCCTAGGTTCCAGTCTCAGCACACATACACACAAAGAAGGTGATGCCAAAAAACAAAGAGGCAAGAACAGGTAGAGTATCTTCATACTGAAATTAGACCAACTGGACTAGGAAAAGGGTTTCAGTAACAAAGTGTAAAAGATTAAAAAGCCACAGAACAAAGGATCTCAAAATGCTGAATTGATCAGAAAATCCTCAGTTTGTTAGAAACAAAAAAATTCCTAAGAGGAAGAGCATTTTATCACTGATGTTTTTTACAATTGTCAGTGAATGGTTATTGGGAAAAAGCAGATTAATTTCAGTTGGCATCGTTAGCATTTTTAAACTCTCTTCAGACGATGCACCTCCTTTGCGCCTACAGGCAGGGGCTGACTGCTCCCTCCCCTTGGTACCTTACTGGTTTAATAAAAGTTACAGCAACTTTCTTGTGAAATATGATGCTTATATCTGACACAAAGCTCTTTCTCAATCTTTCTCTAAGTGCTTGCTAACTAAATCTTTTACATATATTATCTCCCTTAATCCCAAAACAATTCTATAAATATTATTATCCTCACTTTATGAGAATGTGGTTTAGAGAAATTAATTGGCTTACTCAAGTTCACACTGCCAGTGACTGGTGAAACAAAGTCAAATTTGTGTATTTCTGTATGTCCTTAATATACAAACTGTATGTAATTAACCATTTTCCTGTTTTCATTGTAATCAGTAGTTCATCATAAACAATTACTAGTTTTGCAGCTATTTGCAACATATTAATATCATGTTTTTAAACCACTACTGCTCTAGAGTTTTTCTCACACATTCTATGCTGCCACCATCTGGTCTCTTGTAAAACTTTTCAAGCTTTTCTTCTGTGGTTATTCTCAGTCTAATCCAAGTTTCACATTCCCCTGAAAAAGGGCTGAAATTTGTGTGGACTACACTTATATTACTTAAAAATCCCTAATCTTATCAGCATGCTCCCCTCTACTCATCTACAATGTGTAAGGGTCATAGGAAGATTAAAATGGAAATTAACTGACTAATGAAATTTTATTGGCAAAAGAGAAATTCATAGCAAATTAGCTATTATGCAAAAATGCCGCAGAGGCGATGTGTCAATTCTGGATTCAGAGAGCAAAGTGGGTTGCATGATTTTTTCCCTTGGTTGACTATGGGAGCCTTGAGTTTATAAATAAGGGAAGGTAGGAAAGTAGGAATAAATCTTCAAGGCTGTACAAAAGGGTTTCAAGAGCAAGGAAGAACCAGAATAGAGTTATTGCTTAATCATTGACTTCTAAAAGGCTGGTGGCTATAATTGGTGAAAAATAAAACGTGTTCACATTTATAAGAATGAGAACAATAAAACCTTTGCCAAGAGCTTACCATCATCTGGTTTCTTCTGCCAATATCTACCTACCAAGCCACTGATTGTATTAAGTTGATTCTCCCTTGCATGGGATGGAAGAGAGAAACAAAAGCATGTTTTATTCCTTGAACAAAATGTAACCACATGTTTCTGTGGACAGAGCAGAAGTCTGAGACTGGTAGTTCTGATGTGGCATCACAGTCTTCCATCTGTCCATGAGCCATTAAACTGGTAAATCTCTAAGTGCCCTTGAAGTTCTCACAGCTTAATTCCTCTGTTTGAGAGCAGAGCCTTAATACATATTGAGGTTGTTGGAATAGTAAAGATGGAAAGTGCCTGCCACTTTCCAGGCACTATGTAAGTTACTTCAAATCCACCATTTTGTTTCATTAATTCTCACAATGACCCTATGAAGTAGAGATCATTATTTCTTACTTAACCCTATGTGTCAGACACTATTCCAATTCTCTGATGAATTAATCCTCACAAAACCCTGTGAGGGTAGGACTCACTGACCTGAATTACAGGTAAGGAATCTGAAGCCCTGAGAAGTTGAAAAATTTGCCCAAGATCACAAACGATGTGAGCTGTTGGACTCTATCTGGTTCCAGAATCTGTAATCTTAACTAGCCCAACACCTCTTTAATACACCCATGCTACACACACACACACACACACACACACACACACACACACACACATACACACACGTACACACATATACAAGTACACATGTATGCACATGCCTGTGACTGAGTTCTTACACAAACACATGGAGCTTCAGAGAAGGTAGATTCTGAGTTCAAATGACTTAGGACATGTCAAACACTCAGCATCCATTGGAACACTCCTCAATCTACCTGACAAGGAATAAGAAGAAATAAACCAGGTGACAGAGCAGGTGACCACAGTGCAGTTTACATCTGCTAGTGCCTGGGATTCATAAAACCTCTTAAAAGACAGAGATTGGTCTTGGTTTCCAAAGCTACAGCTGTCTATTAGTTTGAAAAAACTACCATGATAAAGTATCACAGACTGGGTGGCTTAAACAACAGATGAGAGCTAGTGCTTAATCGTTGACTTCTAAAAGGCTGGTGGCTCATAATCTTGGAGACTAAAAGTCTGAGATCATAGTATTGGCAAGGTTGATTTCTTCTGAGGACTCTCTAACTGTCCAGAGATAGGGCCTTCTCTGTGTTTTCAAATGGTCTTTCTTCTGTAGTGATTTGTTCCATAAGAATTGCTTCTTACAAAGACAGGAGTCAAATTGGATTAGGACCCAACCCAATTTTTAACTTAATAATTTTCTTAAAGACCCTGCCTCCAAATACAGTCACATTTGGAAATACTGACGGTTAAGTCATCAACAAGTGAATTTGGGGAGGGGTTCATAATCAACCAATATCAAGTCCTAAATAAAGAACAACACCCTGACAGTTTAGAAATTATTTACAATCAGAAGTAAAAGCTTAATTCTTATTGATATCAATGTCAAACTGTCTAGGTCAAATGACTATTTATATCAATAATATTTTACACTGCCCTTTTTATCTTTTATCTCTATAATAGAGTAAGAGAGAAATAATTTTAATCTGAGGACAAAATTAGATTAAGAAATTCTTAGATACTAATTTCTAGAAATTATTTTTACTCTGCTGCCACACCAAAAAGAAATGAAAATATCTGATATTTTCAGAAGTATAGTTTTGTTTCCTTCTGTGAAAATTTTCATCATAACATATTGTCTAAGGTTTAAATTTTCCAATTAAAAAACATACCTGGACCCTGTGACTTATAATTTTAACATATCTGATAGTTGGGACTCTAGAAAGTTTTGTTCAATGCAAGTTGATTCTAATTACTTCATTTCATTTTGTAATCATGTGTTTGATTGCTCCACAGAAAGAACAAGATTTCTCAGGCAAGTAATAATATTATGATGTCTAATATCCTAGCAACAGCCTGAGAAGATCCATGTTTCAACATATTCAAACACTTGGAATAAATTCCTGGTTTCAAAGTAAATAAGAATTACTCCATCATTTTTTAATTAATTAAATATTCATGCATATAACCAACTTTATACATTTAATACAAATAAAATTCCAGAGAGAATTGCTAGAAGGTAGCAATTATCAGTCTACTAAGATTTTAAGTTTTCATGACTAATACTCAAAAAAAATTATAATAATAAATCCTCAAAACATAAAGTTTACCCTAAGAATTAAAGTGAGATAACAGAAATACTTTATTATTCTACATTTATACAGGCCAGACTATGCATTTTAGGGTTTGTTTTCAGTTTTTTCCACAGCACCCAAAAAACTAATAAGCACTCAAGGAAACATAGGGCAATTTGTTAACTTCTACAGATTTTTCCAAGATCTCACAGCAAAGTAGGCTTATACATAAGCACAGCTAATGAGTATAGATCTTAGTTGTCTACAAAATGATGTCTAGAAGAAAATAAGTTAAAGCCAAAAATAAGTCTATTTTAAAGGAATATAAACTTGAAATTCTGTGTTTGATGGCTACTCTGAGTATGGAGAAGCTGTATCAGACACTACACTCTAAGATGGTGTGTCTTCCAATGCAGGGTCTCCAACTCACATGGAAAAGGAAGAACATCCCAGTAGGCTACTAAAATCCACTGTACTAAACAACTAAGCCACATCTCTAAGAGTAGCAATCATTGGCCCTTGAAGTTATCAGAAGAACTAGTTAAAGGACTTCTGAATTCAGGACTAAATAAATATTGTGAAAAAGAATAAAAGGATCAAAAGTACAAATAAATAATTATACTCCCATTCTTCCAGGAGGAGAAATTACTTATGGCTTACTAAAATATTACAAAAATATTTTATATTTCTTTTTAAGGATCATTTAATAGTGCTATAAATATAAGAAAACATAAATTAAGGGCATATGTAAAGTATCATATCTCTTAAAATATAAAAGCTTCACACCACCAACAACCTGTTTGCTAAGTCACTGAATTAAGTTACATGTTATTTTAGCCAAAACTCAATCATAAAATCTAAGAAACAAATTATCCAAATCTTTGCCCCAACTCTTTCCTTCAAATAACAATTCTTTCAACAAGTCACAAACTATCATTACCAAAATTGAAATAAAGATTCTAATATGTGGAATCATGTGGATTTGCTGTTTATTAGTCTCTCTGGTTAAAAGTCTGCGGTTAGCGAAGACTGACTTTGCTAATTAAGGTTTAAGATTGATTTTTTGGTGGATGATACATTCATTATATCACTATGACTGATACAGATAATCCATAGTTTCCTCTATTTTAAATTACTATTTTTAAACATCTATACATGTCATAGAAGCTCTTCTTTCACCTCCAAATTTCCATATTTCATCACCCAAGATATTCTTATTATTTAAAGAGTTCCATATGATAGTGCACTGATTTTTTTAAAAAATTCTCCGAGTGAATCATTATAGACACTGTTTTAAAAATAATTGTTCAGGGCTGAGGTATAGCTCAGTGATAGAGTGCTTACATAGCATATACAAGGCCCTGGGTTTGATCCACAGCACCAAAATAAACAAATAAAGCAATCTTTCAATTCAAAGGTTTTTGCAATCATTTCAATTCCCTTCTAAGTAAGTGCCAGGTTCCCAATTCCCATAGAGAATACTATAGTAGAAATAACATAATTTAGAACTTTAGCCAGTGATACTTTTTTTAAGTTAAAGATTTACATGAACACACTGTCTTTTTATTTTTCTGTCTTTTGGAGATATTCCTTCTCACCTACGGAAAGAAAGCTTCAAAACCCTGCTATAACTGACCCATCCCCCTGCTTTGTAAGAAAAGCAGAAGTCAACAGGATTCTGCTGCTTACTTCCATAACTGCATCTGTTTATGAGAGCAGCAACTGCTCCAATGTTTCTCTTAGATTTTTAAGGCACAGTGAACTGACTTCCCCACAAGCTGGCCTCCAATTTCATCTCACTCTGAAAATAAAAGAAAAATGAACTTGTGTGATTCTGAAGCAACGCCTGTGGTCTCCAAGAAGGAGGTCCTAGCACCCATTCTGTCCCTTGTTAACTAGAATCAAGACTACTGAAATTCTGCCTCACAAGGAAACATTTGCTCCTGTATTAATCAGACTGAGTCTTGATCTTTCGATTGTGGCAAACTCTCTAAGCTGGATAGCGATCAACTAATGAACAGATGTGTATGTTAGGTTAGAGAGAGCTTTGGTTTTTGTTTCCTGTTGTTGTTTGTTTTTCTCCTTCATGTAAAGAGAATAAAATGATTGGGAGAGCTGGAAATAACCCTCCCATTTCTTTCCCCTATATTAGCCAGTCTTCTAAAATGGTGGGTCTCCGTTTGCTTTCATTCATTATTCTTCCTTTAGTCTGGCTTTTGATCCCAACCATTACCCTGAGTCATCAGACCCGTTTTACTTTTCAGATCTAATGGGTTCATCTTAGTCTTCATCTGCCTCAGACTCTGACATGTTAGATATTACACCTTTTAAACCCCTCTTTTCCATGGCTACCTCTCCTTGTTCTTTGCCCCTTTCTCTCCTTCTCACTTTACACCCATTCTCCACTGAGGGATCAGAAAATGCTGGAGGATGATATATTACCTTCATGTAAACAGTAGAGAGTATGGTATTAAGAGTCAAGCTCTCCAGGGTGACACACCTGGACTTGATTCCCAACTATACAACTGCTGTGGCCTGAATGTGTTCCCCCCAAACTCACATGTTAAAACCTAACTCCCATGGCGATAATATCCTGAGGCAGGGTCTTTGAGAGATGATTAGGTCTTGAGGGTTCTACCTTAAGGAATGGGATTAGTCCCCTCTTGAAGGAGACTTGAGGGAGTTTCCTGGCTTCTTCTGCCAGCAAAGAACACATCAGCAAAGAAGCATCTATGAAATAAAGACCTTATCAGGGACTATGTCTGCTGGCTTGATCTTGGACTGCCCAGCCTCTAGAACTGTGCACAATAGAATTCTGTTATTTATAAATTATCCAGTTTATAAATTACCCTGTGTTACATCAGCCAGAAAGGAAGGAGATATCCACTTATTACAAGCATACCACCTTATTTCTTTGAGCTTCTGTTTCCCTCATCTGTCAACTTTGATCACAATAATATCACTATTTGTCAGGCTTCTTTGAGAAAGTTTAATTAAATTGTGTTTGGAAAATATTTATCAAGTTCATGGCACAATGTTTTTAGTAATGGTTACTCTTATTATTTCTAATTTCAGTGGCCTTTAGTAGATAAAATTAGAAATAGATCAGCACTGAGATCTAATTCAACCAAAGAGTAACCAAAGACAACTGAGTTTTGATTTCCTTGAACATAATTACAAAACTTGGCACTAAAAAAGACCTCTGAGTTATGGAGTAAACAAAATATACCCTGCAGGATAAATACAGCCCTGTCTTTGTGAAGAAAGTGATTGGACCAGGGCCACACCCATTGAGTTATTTATTTATTGTCTATGGCTAATTTTGTCTTTCAACAGTAGCATTGAATAATTGTGAAAGAGACCATCTGGCCTGCAATGCTGAAATACTTTTCAGACAAAGTTTGCTGGGCCCTATTCTAATCCAACCACTCTATTTTCTGATGAGAAAATTAAATACAATCATTTAATTCAGAACTTTGCTAAGAAAATGTCCTAATATATCATATTTTTTAATTTACAGGAAATTTGTCTGTATGCAGACTATTCACTGATATAAATAAAACCTGCTTCATTTAACTTGTTCTTTCTCTGGCACAATTATGGTTCCTGAGTGCCCCACAGAATAAGGAGTTTTATTCTGACATAATACATCTAGCATTTGCACTATTAAAAAGGAAAGTAATTGCCATTAGGACCAGAAAAACCTGAGGTTAAAAAAGAAGCAATATAATCTCATGCCAAAAGCTGAGTTTTTAGGTAATGTAAAGAAAGGTGGCAGTTTCCAATTTTAGCACAAGGTAGGAGTATCAAATGGCAGGGGAAACTGCTGTCCTTCAGAAACTGATTTTTTCTATTCTCATGAGATGACTTGCTTAGATATTTCTGGGAAGGAGCAATAGGTCTTTAGAGAAGTTAGAATGTTGTTGTTTCCTGGTAACTACTTGCAAAGGTTGATAGGAGTCAATGAGACTAATCAAAAAGCAGGAATAGGGTGAGCCATGGCATTTCAATCAGTGGCTCTAGAGGGTTATCAGTGACTTTTCCAGAAAGAGAAACATTTCATGGTTGAAGCTTTGATTTTCTTTGATAAGTTTCACATTCCTAATACAGTTATAAAAATCAAAAATAGAAGTTACTCCTGGGGCTCCCAACAGTAAAGCTTAGCTTCGACCTAAATCTTCAAAAGAGTTCCATGCCACATCTGTTAGGAGTGGCAGTCACCAGACAGGGAAAAGGAAAACACCATTTCCTTTTTAGGGAAGCCAGCTCTATTTTCCTCTAGGCTGCAAGGAATGATATTAACCCAAAAATTGCATAAAATTTTTAGATGATACAGGTAATAACCATTGGCTTTTGCCATCAGAAGAGTGGTATATGATCCTGGTGGTACTGCCCTATGGTCACCCAATTCAGAATCACCAGGTACCTGTTAGACTTCTGGGCCTTGCACTGTGCATTGTGAATCATCACTTCTGTGTGTCACACCTGAGCGTGTCATATGCATTTTCAGCAAGCTTCCCATGTGATTCTCATATATATATTAGAGTTTAGGGATCATGGGTTCATGGAAGAGAGAACTAGCACTAAATCTTTTGGCCTTGTAACTCTGAGCAATTTACTTAAAAAATAAGTAATAAAACACTTTACCCTGCTAACCAACAAGATGAATTAGTTTTGAGAATTAAAAAGGTAGAGCCCAAGGTATTGTATCAGTGCAAAGTATAATTATCTACAAGATTTTTATGCTGAGCTGAAACAGCTAACTTGCTTCAAGGCAGGGGTATGCAGAAGATGCCATGTTTGACAACATTATTTTCTAATGTACTCAAGGAAAAGCATTTTTTGTTCTATAAAATGTTAGTTTTTCATATTATGTAGTCTCTACCTTTTATCCTATAAATTTGATAGGGTAAACTAAAGCCTAATATGAATTTTCATGAGAATAAAGAAAATCTCAAATAAGCAATTTACTAAGGCTTCATGCTACTCATGCCCAATCAATGTAATTTCCACAATTAAAATGTCTTGGGGGCAAAGCTTTTGCGACTCCAGATGAGAAGCCATCTAAACATTTGAATGTTGCTAGACTGAACTAATGAATATTTTATTCTTACTAGCTGCTTTATAATCCTCCTCCTATCTAAAAGCCATGAGATTACAAAGTCCAATTTCTTCTCCTCTGAGGCTTTGTATCCCTATATAGAAAAGAGCCAAATCCCTCTGGTATTTACTGACAAAAAAAGAAGAAAGAGAAAGAGGGAAAGAAAAAAGAAAGAAAGAATGAAAAAGGAAGGAAGGAAGGGAGGGAGGGAGGGAGGAAGAAAGGAAGGAAAAGTAGCTGTCATTGAAGTCACTGCTATTAGATAAATCCCAAACTTGTTGATTTTCTCTTTTCTGCTGCAATATACAGTTTAAAACTGGCCCTACGCTGCTGTCTACTTGATACCATAATAACTCCAGGGACCAAGGAACTAAGTGGCCACCACAACTAATAATGCCATGTTGCAAAGAAATACCCCCTCACATTAGTGAAACAAAATTGTGGATGAAAAGATAAACCTGAACCTGTTAATAATAATAATTACATAATGTAATTGGCCTTAAGCACTTGTAAAGCATCATCTCATTTACTCCTCACAACAATTA
Organism: Spermophilus citellus; assembly: GCF_964194105.1. Classification (NCBI taxonomy): domain Eukaryota; kingdom Metazoa; phylum Chordata; class Mammalia; order Rodentia; family Sciuridae; genus Spermophilus; species Spermophilus citellus. The sequence continues at coordinate 52,166,160 of NC_138191.1, read as the reverse complement.
TATATAAAATAGATATTATTATGCCCCTTTTGCAGATAAGGAAAAATTAAAGCATTTAAGATAACAATGAATAGCACGATATATATATAGTTCTGAAAACAGTTAAATAGTTAGCCCAGGCCTAACTGGTGTGTTAGTCAGCTTTCCATGACTGCAACAAAAGTCCTGAAATAATCAACTTATCAGGAGGAAAGATGTATTTTGGCACATGGTTTCATAAGTTTCCATCCATGGTCACATGTCCCATTGTTCTGGGCCTGTAGCAGCACAGTACATCATGCTTGAAGAACATAGTAAAAAGCCTGTTCACCTATGGTAGCCAAGAAGTAAAGAGAAAGACAAGAAGGGGATAGGGTCTCAATGGCTCCTCCAATGGCACAACCCCAGTGACCTAACTTCCTTCCACGAGGCACCCCACTCTCAAAGGTTCCACCACTTCCCAATGGTGCTAGGAGCTGGGATCCAAGTCTTTAACAGATGGGCCTTTGGATACATTCCAGATCTAAAATAAAGCACTTGGCTCTAAATATCACAATTTCAACCATTATAAAATAGACTGGACATTTTTTATGTATCTATCTGTGGTAGCAAACTAATTCTTATTTGAATTAAATCATATTCTTCTAATAGTCATTATTATCATTTTTCTTTAAAATCTTGGTAATGTTCCAATTGAAGGACTAAGGCACATAGTAAGGTGCTCACCAAACATTTGCTGAATGAGTGAATGAATGAATACCCCAGTACTTAGAAGATTTGCTAAGTGTTTAAAATCCCAAATTCTTATTCCTTTTAATAAGCCATAATCAGCATCATCCTCATGCCACCTGTTCAAATTAGCAGTTTATCACAGATTAACTTGTCACTATCAGTAACCAGAGAAACACAATTTAAAAATTTATTTTTGCATGTGAAGTTAGGGGGCAACACACAAGACCACCCTTGCTTCTGACACCAATTGCAAGTTCAGGATTCCCAGACCATTCTTAGGTTGGGTAATTCACTAGAAAGACTCACAGAAATCACTGGAAACTGATATACTCACAGTCATGGTTTGGGATGCAGATTAAGTCAGGTTAAAATACACAGATTAAAATCAACCAAGGGAAGAGGCATATAGGGAAGAGCCTAGGAAAGTTCCAAACACAGAACTTCTAATTGTCCTCTCTTCTTGGACATCATTACTGTCCCAGCAATAACATATGATAATACACATTAAAATTTTGCCAACCAGGGGAAGATCACCCATACCCTGGTGTGCCCAGTCTTTACTGAGACTCTATGGTTGACTGCCCACATGGCTAACTTCAGTTTCTGTTTCCTCCAGAAGTCAAGTTAAATCCATTTGACTCAAAGCTCCTAGCACAAATTACATTATTAGAATGTCTGGGTGGCCCACAGGTCCCAATCATACATAGACACTCCTATCAACCATGACATTTTTCCAGGTGCAGTGATGCAAATCTGTAACCCCAGTGACTTCAGAGGCTGAGGCAGGAGAACTTGCCATCAAGTTCAAGGCCAGCTTGGGCAATGTAGTGAGGTTCTAAGTAACTTAGTAAGAACCGATTTCAAAATAAAAAAAATTTAAAAGTGCTGGGGATGTAGCTTAGGGGAAAAATACCCCTGGGTTCAATCCTCAGTACCTAAATAAATAAATACATATCTAAGGTTTTTGCAAGAACACTGTTTTTACTTGCACATACTTCCTTGGAATAGGGATTCAGAGGCCCAGTTATAGATATGGTGCCAAGATGCAAATTTGAACATCAGCTTTCAGGCATGCTATTATTTCAGTGTTGCTACAAGTATAAGCATAGATTAGCATCAAACTCCAGTAGAAATATGTAATTATAATTATTTTATGTGACTAAATTGGGGAATCTAAGTAAGGTGATAGATTTTAAAGTATCCTTAACTTTGGTTGCCCCCAAAGATCAAACTCCTTTCAATTTCACCATCCTCCAGTCCAATCCAGACTCCTGGCTCCTCATTCTTTTGACCATTAAGAAAATAAGTGGTTTATTCATCTGAACTCCAAGTTTCACTCCACTTTGACACTTTCCAAGACAGCTGAAGTCCAATAGGTCTAAATGTTCAGTTACTAGGTGTTTGGGTTGCATGTAATGGCAACTAATACAATATATTTGAACAAAAAATTGGACACAGACATGCACACAGAGAGAATTTCATATGGAGATGAAGACAGAAATCAGGATGATGCATCAAAGCCAAGGAATATCAAATATTAACAATAAAACCCCAGAAAGTAGAAAAGATGTAGAGAACAGATTTCTCCCTCACAGCCCTCAGAAGTAATCACCCTGCTGATACTTTGATATCGGACTCCCAGCCTCCAGAACTGTAAGATCATAGATTTTTGTTTTTTAAGACACTCCATTTGTATTATGTTATTTTGACACTCCCTGAATTCAAACCCAGGCCTGTCATGATCCAAAGCTGATGCTATGGCTATGATATTGCACTGTCACTCCTACTAACTCTCCATCAATACTTTCTTGGTGACTCCACTACATAACAATTCCTCCCCTGGATTGAACTGAGCTCCCTTCCTGTACATTTTTATGTTCTTCAAATTTTTTTTCTACTACTATTTGCTTTATATTGCTATTTAATTTAAATTAGTACATTTTGTTTCTTTCCCTAAGTGTATTATCAACCTCCTAAAACCACAGAACTACTCAAAGAGCCTGGAGCCATGTACCTCCATTCTGGGGGTGCACACAAAAGCTGGTCTTATTTTTCAGTCATGGGCAGATGTTTTTACTGACCTTTTGTCACCTCGAACATTGTTATCTAATCCAGCCAATAAATCCTTCCCATTTGTTAAGAGTCCAAATGTAGGGGTTGAATAACCAGGTATGAGATTAGAGGACCAGGATAGGGGTAATCAGAGATGAACATACCTACTTCTGGGGCATCTTAGGTTACAATTTTAAGGTTGATAAGAACTATCAGAATTTCACAAAGACTTTCTCTTTTATAATGTACAGAACATTTGCCAAAGTGCTGATATTAGATAGTGTTCTATATATGCACAAATCATAATATTTTCTAATATGCTTGTATCTTCTGTGTACAGAAAGTTTTTAATATGTCATAACACAAGGAAAGAATCAAGCATAAAATAAATTAACAATGCTTTATGTTTAAAGAATAACACAAAGTTTGTCTATACAAAGTGATTTGGCAAATGTTTTTTTTTAAAATAGCAAATACAGGCAGAAAACTACCACGGCAGACAAACCTAGAAAACTGAGGGATACCTTTTAGAGCCTGAATTAAGTAGATAATTCCTTTAGAGGAAATTGTATAAGTGAGTACCCACTGGTGAAATAAAATAAATCTGATCCTAAGAGATAAAGATAACTGGCACACAGGAGGCAATGACCCCACAGAGATTTCCTGCATCCACCCTAGGGCAGATTTTTCTAATACAACAGGAGTAAAGGTTACATGGGAGTGTACAGTTATTTCAGTGCTCATTTTTTCTATTTCCAAACTCTTGGCTTAGAATTTTCAAGCTCTTGTTTGGAACCACAATATGGAATGTGAGAAGAAAGAAGTTGGGGAGAACACACCTCAGTGAGGACTGTGTCTGCTCACTCACCCACAGGGGAGTTCTGGAACCTCCCCAGCCACTCATCCTGTTAGGACACTGGGAGTGTGAGATCACCATATGATATGGGAAGACAGGAATGTGGAATTACCTTGCTGTGGTTCATTGCGATGGTGTGAGAGAGCACCAAGAGTATTCTTCCCTCGTGGATGAGTGTTTTCTTTTGTGTAGAATGAAAGGTTGGCCACTTAATTTTCTTTGAAGATCACAGAAATGAAAAAGCTCTTCAATTTAGTCAGGGCACTAAGATGCTTTATGTAATAAATAATTTCCTTAATCCTGCAAAATCTTTCTTCTGCATATAAAACCTACCTAGAATTCTTAATTGACATTTTCTGTTTCTTTTTAATACCTATAAAAACTTTTAGGAATCCTGTGTGTAAGTAAGATCCCAGCATTTCCTCGCCTCTCCATAGCTGCAGATTTTTGAGCAGAGTGACCTTAAAGCCAACTTAGTTTAGTGAACATTAAGTAATTTCAGATATGGAGTCAAATGACCCCAGTTCAAATTTAATTAGCCTGTGACCTTGACCAAACCAAGCATCTTTCCGCACCTCAGAATCTTTATTCACAAAAAGGGGAAAAAATACCTGTCTCTATTTACCTGTAGGATTGTAGTAAGCTCAAGTTAAAAAGAATGCAAAAGTGCTGTTTTAATCATACCTCTGTAGCAGGATTTTTCATGGTATTTTAAGTTTTTGTGGCCTTTCTTCTTTATGAGCCAGCAATAACTACTCTTGAGATTTTTTCACTTGTTTTCTTCCATTCTCTTTTTAGAATATGTACACAAGTGTTTGTGAATGTATAGATTTACCTTATTAAACATAAGTATTTTATTATAATACAAGAATATGTCATGAACTCAATGTTTACCTATTTTATAAAAGTACATAATTTAAATGTGTGTTATAATAAAATTACATATTATTGTACTTGCATGTATTATATATGCATATAGATTAGTAAAAGTTTTTCTGAAACATGGTTATTAACAGCTTAACCTAAGTCCATTATACATAATATATAACAAAACATGATGTATAGGCATACATAATTTTACGATATCAAAACTAATTTCCAAACATGGTTAAAATTGGTTGCTTTAAAAAAGTAGTGTAGTTAATGATTCTATAACATGAATTAACCATAATTTATTTGATCATTCCCATATTTATCTAATAAAAATACTTATTCCCAGCTTCTTATTTTTAATCTTCCTTTATTTTTTGTTGAAATTACTGGGTTTATTTGCTATCAGAAAATATCTTTATGAAAAAATCTCTGGTTGCATAGGGACGATGTCTAGACTGAAACTACTGGAATAATAGATATGGAGTTTTCTAAGCTCCTTGCTAACTGACATATTGTCAGACTGTTTCTGAACTATTGTACTATTTAAACAATGTGAGAGAGAATTAATGTTATGATAGCCTTGTTGGAAGTATTATCTATTTCAATCATGATTGATTTTATGGGCCAAAATAGTATCTTTTTTATTTATTTCTACATGATTACATGACTACTTGTCATATTCATTGATTTTTATTTCTGCCTTTAATTAATTATTTCTTTCTATCTTTGCTTCATTTTCTTTTCTTTTGTGTGGATACATGCTTGCACACATACATGAACCCAGGGACACTGTACCACTTAGCTGTATCTCCAGCCCTTTTTATTGTTGGCAAGTGGATTAAGCTGACCGGGAACTTTCAATGTTCCTGCCTGGACCTCCCAAATCATTGGGATTATAGCATATGTCACCATAACTGGGTATCTGCTCCATTTGCAGTATTTTCCTTATTGATTTATGTTATTTATACTAAAGGAAATTAATTTCTCTTTTATGATAACTCATAATTTTTCCAAATTTTTCATGTGAATTTTTAGATTGTTTATGAATTGTGACATTGTGTTTTGAGTTTTTGAAAATCAAATTTACTAGCCAATTTCTTTCATTGCTTTTCTTTTTTTATACTTTGTGAACTAAGTAGAGGAAATCTGTACTATGTCCATATATCAACCCATTCTTTCAATTAAAAAAATAATTCCTGCATTCAAAAACTCAGCAATCTAGATTAAAGTTAAAACTGATGAGACTGATTATTGCCATTCTGTTAGAAGTCCATTTGAAATAATCAGCCAGGAGTGTATTAAGTATCTCTGGTGAAGGAGGACTTGGCACTGACCCAGACACAGCTCTATTAATAGGCAATACAGTTATCTCTTCTGTTGTGGCATTTATCCAATGGCAAGGACCTAGAAATTCTAACACTTGGAAAGAAGATTTGCATTGGGGCATCTGCATGTCTGAGAGGGTCAGGCTCAGGGTTAGTTGACACCAGGGAAAGGATGAAAACAGGGAAGAGGACAATACCAGAATCAGTCCTGATGGTGGTTTGCAAATTTCAAGACACAGAAGCTTTTTAGAAAGGTGAGTCTAAAAGGGGTTCAATTAACCCAATTCTAAGGTTTCTCTCACTATTCTCCAACTGCACTGAACACCTTTCTGAGTAAAGGCTACCTTACATTTAAATCCTATGCTTGTGTCTTTAGAAATATCCTTGAGCAGGCAAAATTGCCTTCTCAGCAGCATAAAATTAATCATAGCTGATAATATTAATAATTAACATCAATTAAACTCTTACTATGGTTCAGACCCTGTTCCAACACTTTCATATTCATTGAAGTTTTGAAAGCCCTTTGAACTTATAGAAACTATAATTTTCTCCATTTTATAGTCGGAGAAACTGAAGCTGAGAGAAGTTCAGTAGTTTGTCCAAGGTTGAGCCAGTGTTCAAAACCAGACAGCCTGGTTCCAGAGTTGTCACCCTTACAATTTTCTATGCTATTCTATATTTTTCTACATTTGCCAATAAAATTTTTGAGAATAAATATTAATTTTAATTTATATATGTGGAAAGGTATACACACACATATGTAGAAGAAAGGTATGTAAATATGATTTGTTCATGTATCTGTTTATTTTTTATTCTGGTCAATGAAGAGGAAGAATTGGAAAATAATTTTAAAATTCTTGGTTATCTATGTCTCTGACTTCCCCACTTTCTGATGCTTCTACTAGAAAATAAAGAATAAAACAAAGGAAAAACACAAACATGGCAATTTTGCTACAGTTTGAAATTAATTCTGCTTGGGATTGATTTAGAAGACAGAGAGATTAAATAGAAGGTTGAAAGTCAGATCAATTTTAGATACCTTCCTAATCTATTCCCACACTCATGGGGACTTCCCTGCCTGCAAACTTCTTTGAGCAGACATTGTGCATTGGTGAGTTTCCAGTAGCAACACAAGTTGAGTTATATTCAAGTGCAACTTCCAGCATAGTAGATGGACACTTGTCTCTGAAGCCTTTTCTCTTCCCACCAGGTACCCCTGCTTTCTCATGGCTGTAATTTCAGAACTATTGGTGGTCCAGTCACTGCATGGGGCCCAGAGAGTAAACAAAAGAGACCACCACACTGCCGTCAAACTGTTTCTCATCTCATTCTCTCTACTCACCCTCCACAGCACTGTAGACTGGTATTTTTAATGTGAATATAGTCACCTCCCTCCCCTTAGAATTCTTCCATAGATTCTCATCTCCTAAGGGATAAATTCTAACCTTTGTAACTTGTAACTGTATATAAGACCCTTGAGGATTTAGCTCCACCTGCCTCTTCATCCCCGTTCTGTCCTCCCTGCCTTGAAGTTTGCACAGTCTCTGTGACCGAGTTACATGTCTTCAAAAATGCTTTGCTCTCTTACACAAATGTGCTTTGCCTGCTGTGTTTCTTCTCCTGGAATATCCCCCACCTACTGTCACTCTCATAAGCATACACTTAAATGATTACAACTTTGGATCTTATTTTAAATACTGCCCCCAATGTGAAGCCTCCTGATGCTTTTAAGTGATTCATATAAACTAACTGTTTTCTAAACCTGCCCCCATGTGCATTCCTCACATTGTGTGGTAGAGTTCATTTATGTGTCTGCCACCCATCTGAATTATGAACTCCTTACAGTGGGAAAATTCTATTTTTCACCATTAATTATCACCAGCTAGCCGGGCTGGGGACCTGAGCTGGGTTCACAAGAGCTGGCTACATCAGTAACTAGGAAAATGGTGAAGGAAGCACACAACACAGAAAAATACCTTTTGCTTGCAGGAATCAGGGATGGCTGTCGGCCTTAAGGGTCCCTTGGAAAGAGATAGAGAGCACACCTGAAACCATCCTATTCATTGAGAGGAAGACATTCGAGAAAGTTCAACCCAAATGAGGCAAGGTATTGAGTTTCAGGAGGGTATAGTCCAGTCCCATTGGGTGACGCCCACTCCCAAAGCTTCACTCACCTGTCAGGCGAAATGAGGTCCACCTGCTTTTGCGCACAGCCTAAGTCAGTTCCATACCACCATTGCTCAAGGGCACATGTTCATCTCCTATGTGGCAGCCCCCAACATTAATAGATAGGTAGATTAATCCCATAAGGAATGAATGGATGGCTCAATTAAAGGATAGATGAATAATATATTTTATACAGTGATGATTTCTTATATCATTCTTTAAAATTTGCAAAGAATCTCATTATGCACATTCTCACTTAAACAAAGTAACAAATCTCTGAAATGATATTACTGACAATGTACACATAAAAAGTAGAATCAGAGAAACTAAGAGACTTGCCAGAGGTTACACAGTTTGGGACAGGCCAAAACTCATGGTCTTTCCAATATGTGGCAGCACTTTCTTATTATATACTGAATAATTCCAAGGTACTCATTTAATGACTCACATATTTATCAATTTTTATAACAGAAAGACTTTCTGAGCCAACCTTTTTATTGGAAATATGTAAAAGTGAGGTCTAGTGATATGAAATTGCCTAAATTTGCACCACTCATTAGTGGCAGACCCAGGACTGAAAAAATGGTTTCAGGGATAATTTCAACATTTTAGGTTCATATAATGAGGCTGCCACTCACTGACTAAAAAACTTAGGGAAAGTGGCTTAACCTCTGTTTACCTCAGAATCCTATAATGTAAATGGGCACAATAATAGTACCTATTTCATAGGGCTGCTCTGAGGATTTAATTGAGATAATCCATGGGAAACTCTTATAACAGCAACTGCTTTATAAATGTTAGATATTAGCCACTTGGGTGTTTCTTCCTCTTATACAAATAAATAACATTAAAGATGTGTTGGTTAGTGGTAACAGTCACACTCAGGGGAAAAAGGTAAAAGGTGAAAAGTGCTATGATGCAGTTAGAGGAATAGAAATAGTTAGAGCACTGGAAGAAATCATGGGAGAATGATGTGGAAAACCCAGCCTGAGATCACAAACCCACTGTGTTAGGCTCTTCCTTTCCTGAAACATCCACTTTCCGAGAGAGAAAAAAATTAACATACCTGCATTGCAAAGTTGAAAAACAACAAAGTAAACCTGATGTGGTGGTACATACCTGTAATCCCAGCAGTCTGGGAGGCTGAGGCCGGAAGATCACAAGTTTAACGCCAGCCTCAACAACTTAGCAAGGCCCTAAGCAGCTTAGCAAGACCTTACACCAAAATTAAAAATAAAAAGGAGTAAGGATGTGACTCAGTGATTAAGCACCCATAGGTTCAATCTTCCGTACCAAAAAAAAAAAAAAAAAAAAATAGGAGGAGGAGGAGAAGAAGAAGGAATACAACAGGCAAGCATTTTTTATTACTTATTTCCCACTTTCAAATAATTAGCTGATTCCTCTCTTTCCTAACTTAAATAGATAAATGTACAAATATGTATTCTATACCTATACACATAATTTATGTAGATACAAAATATAACCATCAGTTTGTGCACTATCTTATCAACTGAAGGACCATCATTTATAATAATCGTTTCTCCTATTAAACTCCATCCACTTGGTTTTCTGTAGAGGGAAGGGTTCTCCATGGTTCTCATTAATCAGCCTCATCAAAATTGCATTTACACATTGAAATCTTGCCAGTCTAGCTTTTAGTAGCAGTTAGATAAGGCAGAGTTTTAGTAACAAGATTGCACCAGCTTACAGGAACAGAGGTCCCTGTCTCACATATGCCTCATGTCATGATAGATTGACTGCAGCTCTGTACCTTCTCTCATTCTGTGACTAGCCTGAAAGAGCAGCTTTCTTCTAGAACACCGTGAGCATCACAGAAGAGAAACAAAAAATGGCAAAACATGAACCAGCTCTCAATAGTCTGCTTAGGACAAGACATATACCATTTTTGTTGAACTTCATTGGTCAAAGAAAGTCACATGACCAAGTCTGTCTTTAGTAAGAATAGGAAGTAGATATAGATATTGATCAAGAAATACAATTTCTCATTTGTTCCTCTTGCTATCCTTACTGCTTCTTTTTATTTTCCCCTACTGAGTTCTGTAGATTCTATCTTTCCAAGACAAATTGTCCTTTACATACTTTCTACTTATTTTGTGATGAGTTTTGTAAAGTTTGTTGGGAAACACAGTGTTACTGTCCCAAAGTAGATACACATTACTTACAAAAACCAGGTGCTTTGTTTTGTTTTTGATTGGGTTTTGCCAAATTCAGTAGATGAATTTATTCTAAAGCAAAATCTCATGAATTTTATATTGTTTCTCTACTCCCTATTAGACTAGTGACTGTATTTTCTAATCTGCAAAGGCTTTCAGCTCATGGGACTTAGTATTTGTATTCATTATATGTTTTGTATTTTCATAAAGATTTTCTAATCAAATGATTGAATGAAACTGAGTGTATCTCCTAGAAGAAAAATAATGGCCTTGAATCCTACCTCTAGCACCAAATTCTACTGTAATTCATGATGTCATTTTTAATGGAATTGGTGAGACTGGAGAGTGTTCATTATTTAATGACTGTAATGGGCTCTGAAAGCATTCTGCAATCCATGTGACTGCCAATGCCAAGCCACCAAAATCAAGGGGAAAGAAAAATTACCTAATTACCTTGGAAGTCATTCTCTCCATGAGTCAGGGAAAAACTAACTTCTGCCTAAGTTTCCTCACATTCAGTTTCCAAAATCATATTAACCAACTTGAGTTTGTATTTTTACTCACATTACCTCGAATCTCCTCAACTCATTGCTCTAGCTCAGTGAAATGGAGCAGAATCAGATCTGAGGTAAGACAAACTACTTTCTTTAAGGAGCTCCAAAATGGATCATTTTACGGAAAGCCATTCATGGTAGTGTTCTCAACTCTTTCTCATTGCCATCCACTGTAGGAATTTCCTGGAACCTGCTGTACTCTCCTGTGATGGATGAGTCCAGATCTTTTACCAGGAAATGTGGAAAATTATACTCATTTGCTTGAAAATAAATCTGCATGTAGTTTCATGCTTGGGGACATAGGGAAGCAGTTATGTGGCTTGATCTTTATGCCTCTCTTATTTCAATCTTTGAGGCTAGCACTGCCCTGTTCTCCCCCTTCCCCACTACTTCTCTTATGGAGATGAATGGAAGGGAAGTTTTCCCTCCATTGAACTTTTGCTTTTGCAGCTACAGAACAAAAGACTGAAGAGACAACTCTCCACTGTGCTTTAGCAAGGATATCCCCAGGGACTTTCTGGAAAACTCACAGTAGGTAGCCACTGACATGAGGCTATAGAACATTTTCATGTCTGAGGACTTTTCATTCTATGGACTTTTTGAAATAAAATGGCTAAGCAGAATAGTAGGCATCTAAGAAATCCAGCTTTGTTCTATGTTTTGGAATGATTTTTTTCTTTCCAAAGTTAAAACAAAAGATTTGAATTTTTAAAAGATAATTTTAAATTCAAATCTATGGATTTTTTTTTCTTTTGGGAGCTAATGTAACTCCAAAAAGATGTAATGGAGCTTTATTTCCTTTTGTGAGGATGTTTTTGAATATTTTTATGGATCCTCTAATGTCACAGACTTAGCATTCTATTCATTTTGATGACATAATTTTCTAATTAACCAATGCTTACCCAAAGGAATAAAATACTTAACAATATGTTATACTTTGGATCTGGAATGCCCCCCAAAGGCTTATGTGTTAAAGGTTTGGTTCCTAGCTGGTGTCACTGCTGGTGGCACTGATGGTGGAGGCTTTAGAGAGGTGTTACTGGGGTAGAGTGTCCTGGAAAGATATAACTTGTCGCTGTCCCTTCTTCCCTCCTCCCCTGCCTCTCCCCTAGCCACTATGAGGTGAGAAGCTTTGCTCCACCATGCCCTTCTGCCATGATATTCTGCTTCAACACAGGCTCTGGAATAATGGGGTCAGCCAACCATAGACTGAGACCTCTAAAACTAAGAGCTGAAATAAATCTTTCTTTCTCTCAGTTGATTTTCTCAGGTATTATGTCACAGTGACATAAAGCTAACACACCACGAGAGGTTTGCAAATAGCCAAGCACAATGCCAGATAGATCCTAAAACAGACTTCTATTTATACCTAAAACAGGGCCATGCCATCCACTACCTTACTATCTTTTAGAATCTTAAGGCCTACCCCTGTGAGCTTACACATGCAACGCATGGCTTACACATCTTTCTGGATGTCATTACCCTTCATCAGTTTGTCTGATGTCCCCAAATGGGGAGCCTCACTGTGCAGCAGCTTTGGCAGGCTTAAGTCATGAATTAAGTAGAAAGCACATGGATTTCACAGGTCTTCTTGTGCTGTGGGATTAGGGATAAACACACACACACACACACACACACACACACACACACACATTTTCTAGAGGCTTTTTTTGTTCCTAGAAACCAAACTACCAGGCAATTTTAATACAAGATTTGCTTCATCTTCCTCACCTCTAACATAGAAACAATAAGTTTCTATTTCTAGATGTCCTACTAAGAGTAAAACCTTGGACATTTTCAAAAGAAAAACAAGCTAGTTGAAAATCATCATAACAAACAGTTAAGGCATTAGAAATTACTTGATTTGCTTTTTTTATTTCCTAATCATGCTTATTGGAACTGCAAAACATGTTGCTGCTAAAATAAAGGGAGATTTTTTCTCACTTATTTCAACTGAGATACCAATACATTTTATATCATATGCCAATCTAATATAAAACAGATCACCACATGTACAATTTGTCCCACAGAAAAAAATAGATAAATTGTTCCCTAACTCACCTAGTTCACTTTGAAAATATAAAAAAGGGTGGGAAGTAAAAAGTGAAAATAAAAAAGAATTTGAGAAGAGATTTCTGTGGAGAAAACCATGATTTAGACTTCCTCCCATTTACTCAGAACAGAGGTGTTTCTGGAGCAGAACAGCCTCACTTCTCTCTGACACAGTGAATGGACTTTCAAGGCACCATTTGAAGAACCAGGTGTGTCCTTGCAGTTGTGGGCACAGAACACTGAAGCCTGGGTTAGCCAAAGTGATCTGTGGTCTGCAATTCAATAGGAATCTCAACAGGGCTGGATCCACACTCCTAAAGTTTTGTTGAGATGAAGGTCATGTGTTTCTGGCATATCAGATCTGGGTCTCTTTGTAGAGAGAGCTGGCATGGTGCCAAAATGGGTTCTGTAAAGCTGAACCATCTGGAGGAGACAAATAATCCCAAAGATAGAAGCTGGAAGACATTTGATTCCTGGGAACTGTAGAAGGTAGGTACAAATGGCCATGCAACACAGAAATGGATCTGACGAAGTTGACCATCCTAAAAAGAACAAGTCCCCATGGATGAGAATCTCAAAAGAACCCACAAAGGAGGCTAACCGCAGAACCACCTTTGGAATAAAGCTAGTCTGGAAGAGTAAATTTATGACCTTTCTGTTCCCTTACTCCTACGCTTCTAAACCTCAACAGCATCAGAAACAAGCTCACAAACTGGGATGAGAATACTGTTAAGGAGAAGGAAAACAGACACACACACACACACACACACACACACACACACACACACACGCCAACCTGCTCACTCTCATCATGTCTACCAGCTAGAAGCAGGCCTGAATTTTATAAAAGGAAACATCTGACACTGAATCAAGCTCAGTTTGCTTAACATTTTATACTTGGCACCTCTGATTTATTCTTTGAAACTAGGTTTTTACCTTAACAGAGAAGGTAGGCTATGCTAATATTGAAAGCGTGAGAAGAAAAGTTATGGAACCTAACCCAAAAGCAAGAGATAAATTACTTTCATTGAACATCTGAAATAGGACTGAGGGAGACAATGTAAAATTATGTTTACGATACATGTTATGAGTCATGTTTATATTACGTGCTATAAGTCATGTTGTTCCACAAAGTTCTGAATTTCACAACTAACCAGTTTCAGTCTGTCTCTGTCTCTCCCTGCCTCTGCCATTCTCAAGGATATGTACAGATTTATCGTTAAAAGGAATCAAAAAGAAATACGAAGATTGAAAACAACACTCTGAACACAAATTTGTATCCTCCGATAGTTGGTGTATCTCAGAAAACAGAACTTGCACATAAAGTACCTAACCCAAACAGCAACTTACACAAAGTGAGTGTTCAAGAAACAAAAGCTGTTATTACTTTAAACACCCTCTTGGGTGCTAGTGAAGGAAGAGTCATCCTTAGAATCACTTTCTTTTTTCTCTTTGTATGCTATTCTGTCTGCTACTTTACAAAGAAATGGATTGTATTCTGCAGTCTCTTTCAACTCATACCTTTTATTTGCAGATACCAAGCACTTTCCAATCATGAGGAAAAGTAAAGCATACACTTACATTCCAAACCTTCATGAAGGTTAAATATTTACAAAGTTCTGGATGGCAAATAAAGAACAATTCATTGAGACAGGTCCTGTAAGAATGATTCTTTATATAAGTTTGGAAAACATTATCAGGAATTTTGGCCTCAACATTAGAGCAATAATTCATCTGACCTTTACTGGTATCACTGCTTTTAACATCCTCATAATCCATACAAGAATAAAATGTAACAAGAGCTGCTAGTTAAGGTAGTATTCTTCTTTAGTCTAAATTTCTGGTGGTGCCAATTACGTCCATCTGGAAGACATAATGAGTGAAGGAGGATTTTTTTTTTCTCTTTTCCTTCTGTCCTTCCCGTTTCCAAATTTTTAAAGTGCTCAATTTTTCAGCCATTGAATGTCACAACAGAATTTGAAAATATTCAATTTTCTGAATTTTCTGACAATTTGCATCCTCAACATCAAACTCTGGAATAATGACTAACAATTTAATGAATCTTTGTGATCTTCACAGCCCTTCCATTATTCATTACTCTTGCTATGCCCCCAGGAACTAAACTTTTTTAATCCTAATTTATGGATTAGGAAAACAAAGCACAGGGCAAAGTAACTAATCCCTGCTGGAGTTAAAACTTAACCATTAGACTTCTGAACCCAAACTCACTTTTTATTTCCATATTTCATACTTTCTGAGCCTCATTAAAGAAAATACTTTCTGCTCTTTAATGGAAGTCTGCCATCCATAAAGAAATAGTTCCAGCAGTTAGGACATATAAACAACACTTATTCTTTTATGGTTATCCAATCAGGAGATGTGTCCAGTATTCTCTGAGCCTTCAGAGTTCCTCCTGTGAACAGACTTCCAGGGAAGATAGTGAGACTGGAAAGGGAAGAGATGATTGAGGGGATTAGTTATCACATGGTAGCTGCCTTTGCCACTTGTGGTTTAACCTAGATGTTGGCGGATAATGAGCCATGTCAGGGGGGCTGTGGAAAGGTGATCAGGAAGAATGAAGAACACTCAAAAGCATTTCTTGTTAGCTGCAGCCCAGCATTAGTCAGGGCTGGGGCAGCCTTGCATACTGAATCTATTAGTAATAACCCTGTTTGAATTCTCATTGTGGTTTGAGTGAGTACAGATGCAGGTGGGCTTATCTGGGATGGTAAGTGATATGAAGAAATAGAAAACATGACCATGAAGTGCTTTGAACTCTAAAAATAAGCTCTGCTACTGTGAGGGGCCATCAACAAAGACTGTTTGTGGTACTAGAAGGAGATTTTAATTGTGCTTTGTAAGTAAACTTGTTTGCCTCAACCTACAAGAAAAGTGACTGATAAACGTGACTTACCAAGTAGACATAGCTCTTAACCTTACTGTCACTAAGGAAAAGAGCACTGTTTGTTTGCTCTATTTCTGTGCCATACCTTAAAGATTGCTCACCTCCATCCATTGCTTTGTGAGCTATATTGTTCCTTATTTCCTAAAGTCTACAATGAAACTCTGAAATATTATTTGGCCTTTTTATCTACCTCTTTGATCCTTCCTTTTATATAATATTCTCCATTACTAACCAATAGAAAAAAATATTGAACTTCAAAATACAGTGGTTAAGAGTAAAGTTTCAAAAGCATATGGAAATGGTAGGAGACCTTCAAGGATACATAAAATTATAAGAGGCTATGAGGGGCAAGGGGGAGGGGAAAAAAAGGGAGAGAATTGAACAACAGCAGGGGAGATAGAGAGGGAAGATGGGAGGGGAGGGGAG
This sequence comes from Spermophilus citellus, assembly GCF_964194105.1. Taxonomy (NCBI): domain Eukaryota; kingdom Metazoa; phylum Chordata; class Mammalia; order Rodentia; family Sciuridae; genus Spermophilus; species Spermophilus citellus. The sequence goes on along the minus strand of NC_138191.1, from coordinate 52,150,066 downwards.
GGGAGGGGGGATAGTAGGGGATAGGAAAGGTAGCAGAATACAACAGACACTAATATGGCATTATGTAAAAATGTGAATATGTAACAGATGTGATTCTGCAATCTATATTTGGGGTGAAAATGGGAGTTCAAAACACAATTTGAGTCTAATGTATGAAAGATGATATATCATGAGCTATGTAATGCTTTAAATAATCAATAAAAAATTAAAAAAAAAAGAGTAAAGTTTCTCAAAAGATTAACAGAGTCTTGTAAATTTATTCCAAAGTGTATTTTAGTATGTATGACCAGGTTTCTTGAAAATTGCACAAAATGAGGTCACCTCATATTATCTTCTTTTAAAGTCATTGGCTAGAAAAAAAACCAATAGAATCAGAATTAATTCTTATTATTGCATTATCATGTTCTTGTTCCTTGTTGGCTTCAATAACATTATGAAATGAATGCTACTTTGTTAGCCAATGGATTTAGCAAAACTTGTAGCTAATTTTTTATTTGGGCTTCTCTATAAAAATCATTTCAGGCTCTCAACGGCTTTTGGCATGGGACAATTTAGTATTTTCTCAACATACTAATGAGCCTCATGATTTATAAAAAGAGGGGATTGGATCATTTTAGTACAATAAAGCTACTCAACTCAGCCTATCCTTCAAAATTACAAGTAAATCTTTGGGGAAAATATACCAGAGGAAAGTTTTGGATGGTTGTTTTGTAACTATTTGCAAGTTATAATATCTTAAAATTCTTACAACACATGTACTAAAAGCCAGCTTTAAATTTATCCAAATCCCCTCAACATGTCTCTTCTTATAAGCCCCACCCAAGCCGTGGAGATAAGTTGCTATTCTTGTTCCAACAGGTCTAAAATTCCATTCCCAGGGACAACACATGTAAGCTGTTACAGAGAGAGTTAAGTTCAACAAATACATATAAACTAATTTATTAAGTCAGCCAAAGAAAAAAATAATTACCTTCCTTGCAAAAAATCTGTACTTAATGTGAAATCAGCTTTATATCCTCACTTTTCTTTCCCTGGAAGACTGCAAATGTAATAATCAAGGTGCTTCGAATTAACTAATGAATATCAGGCCAAGGTGAGGTCACTGTCTGCTAGAGAATAGATGCTTTGTGGCATTAGCACAGGCATTTTCACCTTGTCAGGAGAAAATTATAAAGCAATCCTAGTCTTTGTCGAGGCTCCAGGCCTAATGGGCCTTGTGGAAAAAAAGAGAGAAAGGGCTAGGGATGCGGGAGGGAAACAGAGACACTCCTAAACTGCTGGAAAACTACAAAACTGTATTCATATTCAGAGCCCTGCCGCATAATCCACATCGCACATATAGTCAGTTTTCTTATTATGAGATAGAAGAAGAGGGTAGACGCAATACACAATAGGACTTTTATTTTTAACTTCTCTCTAGATCTGACCCAATATTTAAACATCATAAATTATTATGTTAATTTTTTATTTTCTCTTTCTGGACTCCTCATCCAGGACTTTTTAAATAGTCAACAGCACTCAATCTATTTTCCTCAGGTATTCCAGAAGATCTTACTTGGGAGAACAAGTCATCCTACACTTTGATCTTTGGAAATCCATCCAGATCAAACATATCTACAACCAACAGACATACTTAGCACCACCTGCTATAGTTGCAGTCACAGTATTTATCACTTCTTCCCACCCATTGTTTTAACAAAACCTAACAAACACATAGACTTGAGTCAAAATCATCTGTATCTAAACATAAATTAATTAATTAAAATAAAACTGTATATTGCAGTTCCTCCCCCACTTCCTTTGTACAATTCACATATGTCAGCCTCTTCTTTTTCTTCCATGACTTGCTTATATGTTCAAAGAACAATAAGCAAAACTTTCCACATAGCATTTGCCCTTTAGCTACCCAGGTGTCACTTGGTAGTAAACAGCGTGAATTGGTCAAGGTGGAGTAGGCAGATACAGCTGTGTGGTGCACGTTTGGGGACTCTGCAATGACTTGCTTCTGAGGTACCTTCCGAAAGTGCATTACCAGCTTCACACCACTATACAGACAGTAGGCCCTAAAGTAGAAGAAAGGTCCATTTTCTCAGTCATTCTCTGGGAAAGAGAGCTCAGAAAATATCCTGTATTAAGTCCTTGTTCCTTCATTTATTCTCCCTTTTCTCTGAGTCTCCATTTTCTCTTTTCTCTGGTAGCCTCTCCCATTCTAAGTTGCTTCTGGAAATAAAAGTAAGTTCACAAAAAAGAACAGGAAACATATACTTGGAAATATCTTCTTTCAGGGATTGATCTGAAAGAAGGAATGTCGTCAATCACTGATCTCATCTCCATCCTGAGAAGCACATAATAAAGTACTGAAAAGTGCTATGCAAAGCCAGAATTTGTTTGCACAATTTGTCCCATTGAGCTTCAGAAATTCCAGAGATGACTCATGGACCACCACAAATACAAAGATGGGAATAATCTACCAGGACACCTGCCCTAACCCATTATACACACACACACACACACACACACACACACACACACACCATAGAAATGCTTTTATTTGTACAGTTGGCACTTCATATCCCCACACTTCACACCTGTGCATTCAACCAACCAAGAATTAAAAAGTATATTGGTACTAAGCATGTACAGACTTTTATTTTTGCTATTATTCCCTAAATGATACAGTATAAGAAATATTTACATGGCATTTATATTGGATTAAATATTGTAAGTAATATAGAAATGATTTAAAGTATATTTGAGGATGTGCTTACATTATGTGCAAGTACTATGCCATTTTATATAAAGGGCTGAAGCATCTGCAGATTTTGATGTCCATGGAATCCTGGAATCAATCCCCTATAGATTTGAAGAATATTTGCATTTTAAATTTTGAATCTCTATATATTTTCTTTGAAGAAAGAATTTCACTCCCTGCCCACACAAAAAATGTTTCAATTCAACCTCTTAATTTCTTTATTTTATAAATGAGAAAAGTAAGGTCTAAACATATTGGATGACTTTCCCATGGTTGTATCAATAATGAGTAGCCATGCAAGCACTTGAACCCAGAGCCTCTGAATCTATATGTAACCTTTCTTGGGGTAGATATTATTATTATTTTCCTTCATGTACAAGTTAAAGGTTTACCAAATAGTCAATCTTTGTGACCTACATTAATTTATGCAAAATAAGGTAAATTTACCATTAAACTATTATTATCAGATTCATTTTTGAATCCAGTTCAATAGATCAAATGAACAAAATTCAGTAAAAGTAAACTATCTTCTTTAACAAATATTTTGAAATCATTCTAAACCCTTAAGTAGACTCTTTCTTCAAATTTTTATCCTGACAAATGTCAATAATATCAAGAAAAAAGGCTTTGCAAAGATTACATAACTCTTGCACTTCTATTAAGGCAATGTTATTATGTGATTAAAGAATGACCCAGACCCAGAGTCGATTTTTAACATTTCTTTAATATGTTCATAAGAAGTAAAATCTTGAGGAGTGGGGTGGGTATGACATGATGAAGTCTTGAGCAGATGAAATTTTATTTTTCATTTATTCATATATAGTTTCTTATATACATCTATAAGTATAAGCAGACAGTGGAAAATAAATGAACCCAGAAAAATAAGCTTTGCCTTCAGGACCACTTTTCTAAAGACTTTTTCTCTTCTAAGAAAGAAACTGAAATGTTGAGCAGAGATTTTTTTAAAGACTTGCAGACTAGAGTAACATACTCACTCTGGTAAAATACCCCATATTTTAGGGTAGGGACCCAAAGGGCTGAGTCCTAGGAGTAAGAATAGACCAAAAATCATTCAATCCTTGCAGGGGCTAAAATGTAGCTTCATATCTTATTAATTTTTATGATTAGAATGAGATGATCTGGGATCAGTGGTTGTCTCTAACCTCTTGCCAAAATAAAACATAAATTAATAAGTTGTAGAATGGCACCATTCTCTGCTTCAAATCAATCTTATAGTTTCTTATATACACTGTTTAACATCATCAAAAGTAACCAGGCAATAGAATTAAAAACCAAGAGAGATAAGAGACAAAAGATTTAGAATTACAGGAAATCCAGATGATAAAGTTCTCACACAGAGACTTTAAGTATATATCACTATGTTCAAAAAGAAATCCCCTCTAATAAAGAATTTTGAGAAAGAAAAGAAATTATAAAATAAAACAAATAATTTTGGAGCATGAGAAGTACAATGATTCATATTTAAAACTGAATGACTGAGTCCAAAATTAGAAGACAGACATGAACTGGAATCAAAAATGAAAAGAAATAATCAAAATGAAGCAGAGAAAGATAGAAGTATGGAAAATGTGGAAGAGAGGATAATATAGAGGATAAAATGAGAAGATATAGCATAATTTGAAATCCCAGGTGAACAGAAAATGAATGAGTTAGAATGACAAAAGAATTCTGAACTTGCCAAGCAAGTCTCAAAGCAGCTTAAATTAGCAAGGTTTAGCAGTACCTTATGCAACGATCAATGTTAAAAGAAAACAAAATAATAGAATTCTCAGTCATGGCCCAAGTATTTCATAACTAGCCTAATTACCATTTTCCTGAACTCAGAAGCAAACTATGCAAGCTATGTCATTAATAACCTACTTTTAGCTAAAAGACATGGTTACTGAAGTACATAATGATCATATTAGCATGCTTTCTTAATGACAAAAGTGGTGTTATTTTATGTTTGTGCTCTTATGGATGTTAAATAACTTTGCACACTGTATATTTATTGCTTTAGTGTTTGTAAATGTGATACTTAAAATCCAGAGCAAAAGCATGCTACAATTTCATTGGTAAGCCTTTAAATATTACTTAAATATCAAGAAACAAGACAACAAATATTTGGTATATTGCTTAGTTAAGATTTCTTATCTAAATTAATGTGACTAAGAGGTAACTGAACTTAGGGGAATTTTTGCCCAGTGATGTGGTACTGGGTAATCAATTAGAAATGAAGTCAGCCCCTAGGAAAATTTTTAGTGGTACAAGCCAACATTTAATATTGAACCACATTTGAATTTCATAAAGAATTTCTCTCAAAAGCTGATGAAAAGATTTTGCAATCCCCAGACACTATAAAATGATGTTGTTCAGAAGCCAATTAATCCAAGGTATATTTGGATTCTACTTGATATAGCACAGAATGAGTTTGATCAGACCACTGTCTAGCAATGTGTGCTTTTGCAGTTGAGAGAAATCTGATCCTAATTTGCTTACCTCATTTACCAATGAATGTCTCCAGAATATTGCTTGGTGCCAAAGTTAACTAAAAAGATTCATTTACTTTTAAAAGGTGAGTCATTTACTACCTCTCCCTTTCTAGTCAGATGAAGTCAATACTAGGAAAACTTTTCTGATGATTCTCAGCAATATTCATTTCCCGCACTAATTCCTAGGAGGGAAAATGTACTTGGTATACAATTTCTTTGGATAATTGTACTTTATTTTATCAAGTTTGATGAACTTTGCTAAACACACACACACACACACACACACACACATGTATATACATATGTATATACATATATATACACACACACACACAAAATTCTTTTACAGCTCCAACGTGTTCTAAAGGTTGCAGCATTCTATGACCTTACTAAGGTTAACTTGAGGCAATAATAAAGGCTCCTTTTATATTATTTGGTATTCCCATTGTTGTAGAGAAAATAAAATTTAATGCTATGATAATTACAGAGGCAACTTCATAATAATGTTGATTTAGAAAGTTATTCTCTTTAGGAAGTTCTTTTCCCATTGGAAACATAATTCTGAACAGAGAAAAGGCAAATATCAAACCTTGCCATAGAACATAGTTCATGAAAGTACCAACAGACAAGAGGTCAATAACACTAGAGCTAGAATCCAAAACAGAGATTGCAAATTAGAACAAAAGTCAAGCTAAGAAGGTAAGCAGCCCAGTTCAGAGTCTTTCCACATATAAACATGAAATTCAGATGAACAGGGATATTGGGCAATCTGTCTCTTTTATGAAAGCAGAACTGACTGATAGCCTTGGCCTTTGGATGTTGTCAGGTTACATTGCATTCATCAATCAAGGGGACCTATCTGGCACTTAGACACTGTCAGGGCTATTTTCTCAATGTTAGTTCAGTGATATTAGGTCATGCTAAGTCTCTCCTTTAATGCAAAGCCTTCCTGGTTGACAAAGTAAAACTAGTAGAATTAAAAAGCAAATGAAGCATGCAATTAAAAGTAGTGTTCGTTGGATTTGACTAATTAAATAGATTCACTACAGCACGTACTTGGTGATTAGCACCTGATTGAAGTCCAGAATATAGAAATTACCTATAATTCAGGTAATCACAACATAGGGACATTAGAGGCAATTAAATTCTTCCCATTCTCACAGGGGATATCTCTTGAAAACATCTTTAATTAATGGATATACACCCTCTACTTGAATACTTCCAGAGAAAGAACTGGAAATTTCTTATGATTGCCAATTTTACTTTTTGTTTACTTTTCAAAAAATTTAGTAAAGTATTAAATTCATAGAGATTAAACTTCCAAACTTAGAAAATAATTCTAGTTAAAAGCTACTCTCCAACACAATCTGCTTGGTTCTACAACCTCTCTTCCAGCACCACTGCTTCCTGTCCTACAGCCAAGAACCACAAGTATAAGTTTCCTGTTTATTCTTCCAGGAAATTTCTCCATAGAGAGGAAAATGCAAGTGCATTTTTTCAACTTTCCCTTTGAAATAGTTTTGCTTATTATAAAATACTTATTTGCTATGATTCTAATTTGTCTTCCTTTTGTTGGTCAGAAAAGGTATAGCAATCACATTTAATATTACATGAAAATAAATCTGAACATACATGAATGTTTGTGCACTAATCTAAATGCTTTATAGGTATTAGACCACTTTATTCTTAGAAAAACTCTGTTACATAGGTATTATTATAATGGTAGTAAATCTTAATACAGAAAAATTAGTAAATTGATGCACAATTAGCAAAAAAATCATACATCTCTCTTCTTTTTATATTCCCTAATGCTTAAATCTATACTCTCACTTCTTCCTCTTAAATTCTACCATTATCACCTCTAAAAGAATCATCTGTCTAATATCAAACCTCACAGTTCCCTGATCTCCCGATGGAAAGAGCATACATGAAAGAGATGAAAAGACCCAAATTTCAATCTCACCACTCCCCAGAACTTGGATCTTCTTGCCTCTCTGCAAGTGAGAAATTGGGGGATAGGATATAATGACTGTGAGAGAGCATAAAATGGAAAAAAAAAACTAGATTTTTGCAACCCAAAATGTATACCTCTCAACCACAAATAGGCCCTCAACTTTATTTTATTTTTTCCTTTTTAAATATTCCATAGTGATTAATCCCAACTACTGTCTTTTTTTTTTTTTTTGCTCCTTATCTCAGGTGGTCTATCACTCTTAATCTCAGAACATCAGAAAATATTTACAGATACTTAAATCCAATGAAACATAAAATCATCTAAAAAATAGAAGATATGAAGTAAGTGGATTCTTAGCAGAAGATAAAAAACTTAATTATGAGTAGAATGGCAGAGACAGGGGAAAAACTTCATGAACCAAAAAATATAAAAAGAAGAATTGGTATATCTGAAGACACAGAAAAAAATGACTTAAGACTCAATTCGATTGCCTAAAAATTTAACATTCATGTCACTGGAGTTTTGGAAGGAGGAGAAAAGAGACAAGTCTGAAAAAGTACTCAAAGTATTAACTGAAAACTTCCCAAGTTTGATATAAGATATAAACCTGCTGAATCAAGAAGCTGAGAAAGTATCAAAGAAGATAAATTCAAATAAATCTTACACCAAGGCACATTATATTCAAATTGTGAAAAATAAAGAAAAAAACAAAATCAGAGAGAGAAATGACATATTAAGTATAGGAGGAAAGAAATTTGATAGTGGATTTCTCATCATAAATCTTAGAGGCCAAAAGAAAGTGGAACAATTTTTAATAATTAAAGTAAAGAATTTTCAACCCAGAACTCTCTATCTTAAAGATAATATCAATCAAAAATGAAAAAAAAGAAGGAAACATGAAGCACAACAAAGGAAGAAAGTGGTAAGTAAACATCTGAATGAATAAAATAAACTTTCCTTCTCTTGAATTTTTATATTATGTTTGATAGTAGAAGCAAAAATTTTAAAACTATGCAGTTTGGTTTGAAATGTATTAAAGACAATCTTATTACAACTGGTAGAGGTAAAGGGACTTAAAAGGAGGCAAGGCTTTACATTTCATTAAATTGGTAAAACTATAGCACCAATAGTCTGTTATAAGTTAGGCATAGGTAATGTTATACCTAGACCACCGGAAGAAAGCTACACACACACACACACACACACACACACACACGCACACACTACTCAAAAACTCACTTCAAATAAAACAATATATGCAGGTTAAAATTAAAAAGATATATTGTGCAAACATCATTAATTCCCCAAAATGTGTCTATATGAATATCAGGTGAAGAAGATATATTTGAATTTGCAGGGCTATAACAAACTACCTGAATTAATTAATTTATAAAGAAAAAAGATTTCCAAGATTCAGCAGCCCCATTGCTTTGGACCTCTAGCAAGTGCAATACATTTTTCAGGGAGCATGTGGCAGAGCAAAAGTTCTTACATCATGATCCAGGAAGAAAACATGAAGTTTAGGTCTAAGTTCTCAGAATCTGAGAATTCCTTCAACAACCAAAGAACCTCCCTCTAGGCACCACCTCCTAAAATTTTTATCACTTCCCAATAGCACCACCCTGGGACTATGCCTTAAACACATGAATCTTTTTGGTAAAATTCATTGAAATCACAGCAATAGTTCACAGAAAAAAAATTTAAATTACCAAAGTCAAATAAGATCCTCATATAATTATGAGAGTCAATCCACCAAAAAGACAGAAATACCAAAGTATGGGTTCTAAACAACAGATCTGTAAAATATTGGACAGGTTAAAGAACATAACCACAATTTTAGTCATTGTCTTCAACACCTATCTCCAAACAATTGACAGGACAACTACATATATAATAAGTCAGGATTTAGAACCACCAGAATCTCATAATTTTTTATACAATAATCCATCAGTAAACAGGAGAATACACATTCTATTCAAAGGGCCACAATATATACAGCAAGATAGGCCATACAAATACCACCATAGACCACATCCTGGACCATAAGATAAACCTCAACAAACTTAATAGAATTGAAATCATGCAGAGTGTGTTCTCTAACAGCAAATAAAATTAAAATCCATAAGAGAAAGATAACTCAGAAAGGGTCATAGACTTTATTAGAATATGTAAAACTATAAATCTTTCAGAAGAACACATAGAAGAAAACCTTCAGGACCTAAGACAAGGAAAAATCTTAGATTTGATACCAAACAAAAAATTAAGAAATTGGGCTTTATTGAAATTAAAATTTTGCTATGTAAAAGATATTGTTGAAACAAGTCACAGAACAAGAGGAAATATTTTCAAACCATATATCCAACAAGGGACTAGTATTTAGTAACTACAATATAGAAATAATTCTCAAAACCCCATAGGAAAAAATCCAATTAAAAAGTAGTCAAAGACATAAAGATATTCCCTACTAAAAAGGATATGCAGATGGGAAATAAGCACAGGAAAAAGATATTTGACATATCAGTCACTAGGGAAATGAAAATTAAAACCGCAATGACATATCACTAAACATCTCTCAGGATGACTAAAATAAAAATAGTGACAAACAAAATGCTGATAAAAGTATAGAGAACCTCATGATAAGAGTTTGATACTAGAAATGCAAAATGGGAAAACTACTCTAGAAAACTAAAAAAAGTATCTTCAAACATGTAGCTACTATATGATCAGACACCAATTGTACTCAAAGGCATTCGTCTTACAGAAACAAAGACTATATTCCCCCAAAAACCTGTGACAAGTGTTTATAGCCATTTTATTCATAAAAGCAAAAATCTAGAAGCATCACATTAATGTACTAGATTTATATACAGGGAGCATTTTAGTTATTTGCTTCCATATCCTTCCCCCACCAAAAAAATGACATATTTGAAGTCAGGTTTTATCTGTGTATATTAGTCAGATTTTCACCACTGTAATAAAACAATTGAGATAATTAACTTAAAGAGGAAATGTTTAGTTTGGCTCACAGTTTTTAAGGTCTCAGTCCATGATCAGTTGGCTCATTGTTTTGGAGCCTGTGACAAGGCAGAAGTATGGAACTGAGAATGAAAGAGAGGAATAGATGGGGTCAGCTTCTCAATATTCCCTTTGAGAACATTTTCCCCAAAGATGTAACTTCTTCCCATGAATCCCACCTGCTAAAGTTTCCACCATTTCCCAAAAGCACCACCGGTTGGAAGCCAAGCATGTAACATTTTGGCCTTTATGGAATATTTATCCAAACTGCACCATTCCACCTTTTGCCCCTAAAGGTTCATGTCTAGCTCATTATGCAAAATACATTCAGTCCATCTCCAAGAATTCCCAGTTTTAATAGGTCCAGCATTGCTCAAAATTCCAAGTTCAAGTCTCCTCTGAGAATCAAGGCAAACTCGGCTGTAACGATCAAAAGAATACATACTTCAAAGATACAACCCAAGGTAAACATTCCTATTTTTAAAGGGAGGAACAGGGACACAGAAAGGAAGGATTAAACCAAAGCAAATCTGAAACTCACAAAGCAAAAGTTAAATAATATTGTTGCATATCTAGCATCTGGGTACACAGTGGCATGATGTGAATTCCAAAAGGTTTTGGCAACCCTGCCCCTGTGGCTTTGCTGGCTGCAGCCCATATGGCCACTCTCCTGGGCTGGCTCTGCTCACAGCCTATTGGCTTCCCTTGGCAGGTGCTCCATGTTCGTGGCATCTTTAACTTCCTTGGGTCTCTGCTGCATATTTAGCTTTACTCTCACAGCTTCACTATACATTGTCCTAACAGGGGCTACCTGCACGGACTCTGAACCTGCCACACTTCTCTCAGGTTTTCCTTTGAAGTCTTGGGGGAAGCCTCCATGATTCCATGATTGCATTCTGCATGCTTGCAACACTAGCATCATGTGGATAATGGCAGGTGTTCCATTAATGCAAATTGTACCTGGGTCTTTATGAGCCACATCCACAGCAGGCTCTCTTGTCTTGACTGCCAAACACAGGAAATCAATCACAGGAAAACAATATTTCAGATGTTCCTGAAACATCACATCCAGGGTCTCTCTTCTTCAATGAAAGTACTTGAAATGTTTAAAATAAAAAGGTTCCTACTGTTTTGTACTGGAGATTGTACCCAAGGGTTTGTTATCACTGAGCAACATCCCCAGCTCACCACTCCACCCTCCACTGTGTCTCACTCATTGCTAAGACTGGCTCAAATTTGGGATCCTCCTACCTCAGCCTCCTACTACACCTGGTTAAGGGTTTACACTTTCATACCTTCGAGCCTGCAATGGACAGGACCTTACCAATTTCTGAGCTGCCTTCAACACATCTTTCTAATTTTCTCAGTGCAAAGTATGCTAATCTCCTTAGCAATGGCACCCCCTAGAAGGTCCTTTTAGGTGCTTTCCTTTTCTGGTCAATCTGAAAGTTTTCCAAATTTTCTTCTTTGCTCCTCGTTGTTCCTGACTAATATAGTAAATTTGGCTAAAAGGAGCCAGTAATATTCATGCCACCTTACGAATGCTGTGCGGCCCTTGACATTTCCTCTACTGGATAAATGAGCCCATTACCTGTAAACTCAACTTCCCACAAATCTGAGACATGAACAAAAGTGTTCAAATTCTTTGCCAATGTATAACAAGGATGGACTCAGGTCCAGTTTCCAATGGAGTCCTCATTCCAATATGAAACTCCATAAACAGAATCTCTACTGTCTACATTTCTATTAGAATTCTAGTCTTTTGAGTCCTCACCAGAATCTCCTAGTAGGCTCTTGGCTTTCTCTAGTCTAGTTTCCCAAGCTTATGCAAACTACTTCCACAAACCAATTTCAAAGGCTCTCCCACATCATCTCAGGTAGGCACAGCAACAACCCCACTTCTCGGTACCAATTTTTGGTGTCAGCTTTCTGTCACTGACAAAATACTTGGAACAGACAATAATGGGAAGGATTTATTTTGGCTCATGACTTCAGTGGTTTCAGTCTGTGGCCACTTGGTCCTGTTGCTTTGGACCTGTGACAACATGGTACATCCCAGTGAAAGTGCATGGCAGAGGAGACCCGTTTACCTCATGGAGGCTAGGGAACAAAAGGAAAGACAGAGTCTCATTGTACTCTTGAAGAGCGTGCACCCAATTAACTAACTTGCTTCCAGGAGGCCTCACCTCTTAAAGGTTCTCCCACCTTACAATAGTGCCACAGGGTAGGGACATGGGCCATTTGGTGACACTCCAGCCATTACACTGTGAGATTTGGTATAGATTGTTCAAGGATGCCAACTCTGGAGCCATGCTGTGTGGTTCAGATCCTGTGTATTAACTATCTGGCCATGGAGAGATCACCTAATTTCTCTTTATTCCTTATCCATAATAATCACAAAAATAAGGTGCACCTATTGGCAAAACACTGAAACAGTTCTTGATGCATAGTAAGCTCACAACACCAACACCTGGTTTCTAGCACCTAACTCCACCAAGGAAAGAATGATTCAATAAATGTGTGTTGAATGAGTGAATTAATAAATAATCAAAGTTCTGAAATAATTTCTAGGAAGCTGTTTAAATTGTTGATTCTCTTCTATCCCTATCACACTAATCAAGCCTTTATTGTGTCTCATTACACTAGTATAATAAACTCTGGCCTAATAAATGAGATAATGCTTAACACACTTAGCTCCATGCCTGACACAATATTAATACCCAATAATTAAAGCCATGATTGGATTATTAAATCTTTTGAACTACTTCAAAATTCAATCCCAGGGAACCATTCTCTACTTGTTCCCATAATAAAGTATAACATTTATTTAAAAGTACATAAATGTCTGAGCATAACATTTAAGCCTTATAACCTGACTATAACCTTACCTTTATGTACCAAGACTTTAAAGTCTTACCTTTATGTACTAAGACTTTAAAGTCTTAGTTTTATGTACTAAGAAAGTGCTCAATAAATAATAGCTATGATTACAGTTCTACCCAAAACTCACCCATCCATTTATCCATCAAAATCATTCTTCAAGCATTCATTCATTGCTTGCTTTTATACTCCTAGGGGCCAGCACAGTGCCTAGTACATAATAATGCTTGTTAGGATCTGCTGAATCAGATTGAAGAGGAGAGGAGAAAAGTGCTAAAGTCACCAATTTTCATAATTCCCGAAACCTACACTAGTTTCTTCAGAATGTAATCATTGTAACTGAGTTCCATGTGCAATGTTTGGTAATGTGCTTGAGTTTCTAAGTCTGCCACTTACTTTCAATTTTTTTTTTTAAATTGCCACATGAATCTCCTAGAAAACCCTGAGTGTCTCTAAGGGGTAGGTCTGAGCTGGTATTATAGAAGGCTCCATCATTCTGATCCCCCCTCTCCCTTGCTCCTTGCCCACCCCGTCACTCCTCCTTGCCACCACACCCTTGTGCTGTCCAAATCTCTCCTGTGTCCTTTCCAACCCTTGCAGCAACTGTCACTCTTCTTCCCATCAAAGATTCCAATTTCTACAGTCTTATTCTCAGCTATTTTATTGATATTAATAGCTTGATGATTAAAACAACTTGCTGTTTTTCTGCTGTCACATTATTTGAGTCCTTGAGTATCTTGAGGTAATTCCTGCTTTAACTTCATAAATCCCAGCCAGGAATTTTACCTCATCCTTCAAATTACTGCCACCAAACACAGTGCCAATGATGAGAATAGAGTCTTTTCAGAACACAGAAACCAACTTTTTATAAATCTAAGCTTGAAAAAAAATTAAACCTTCAATTTAAAAAGAAAAAGTTTATACTTATCATAGAATTGAATCAAATACTTCTTAAAGCAAGAAGACCACTACCAGGATATAGAGATCTACTAATGTTTTCATTTAGTTGATTTTTTCTCTGTGGTAAAATTTTCTGACATGATTTTGACAGACTTTTCTAAATAGATTTTTCTATCAAAATTTTCCCCACATCTTTCATTAGCTAGTTCATTTTTCATTAGTAATTCTGTCCTTGGTCAAGATTGATTTACACAGTGCTCTTTCTGTGGCTGGTTTTAACATAATCATTGTTTTACATTGACCTCTTTTACTGTATCCTAATTTTTTACCATTTATGGAACAGATATTTTTAATATCTGGTCCATATTTGATCCATAACTGGTCCAATTTTTAAATCTACGCCTTTGAGTTTTTTAATTTTTACATGTATGATACTGTCTGATCATACAAACACATTTTTCATCTACAGTCTATGTGAATTTCTTAAGCTCCCAGCTTCTTAACACAGAACTCCCAGCCACAGGCAAACTGTGTGGTCCCAAGCTCCACCCAAGACCTTGTGACCCAGAGGTCACAGTGCCTTTGAGGTGATCTGTGGGCCAAGGAGGATGGTGCCTGCCTTTCGATAATTTGATGATTTGAGTTCATCTCTAAGGTGTTTTTCAAACTTTGCTATTTATGATTTTTGTGAAATACATTTTTCCACTTTTGCTTATTTTTGTTCCCTGTCAAAGGAGAAACACCTCAATTTCATCATGGTCAGAATCATTTTTCTTCTTCAACGTCTAATGCCTTGTGGCTCAGCCAAGCATGAGGTCTGGCTCTCTGTGCTTTAGGATGAATTTTCCACTGTGACGTGCTTGGCCTGTATGCACAGTTCTGTCACCTGCACCACCATTTCAGCAGACCTAACCAGCATGCCTGAGCCCTGGGAGGGGGCCAACCCTGGATTCAAGGTGAAGGCCCACTATATTCAAAGACTAAATTCAGGAAAAGACAGAAATTGGTTGTATTAAGCCCTTTTGTGGGGTTGTTTTTTCTTTCTTTCTTTCTTTTTTTTAAAGAATTTTTTCACAATACCTTTATTCTATTTATTTTTATGTGGTGCTGAGAATCAAATCCAGGGCCTCACACATGCTAGGCAAGTGCTCTACAACTGAGATATAGCCCCAGTCCAGTGGGGTTGATTTTTGTGTTTTGGTTTTTCATTTCAAAAGGGAGCATCTGAAAACAATATTTTAATTCAAAGAAAGAAATGCCTAAAAGCAAAACTCCTGTCAGCAGACAAGGAAATAATTTTAGAGGTTTTTCTATCAAACTACTCTACACAAGGTCACAGCAGCAGCCTCCTCAAAATCTAGGCCTTCCTAACTCCCTCAGAGGGAACACTCTCAATAAGCTGCAGGGCTCTCAGACAATCCCCCTGGAAGGTATCCATTCCTGTCCCAGGACACTCAAACATCTCAGGAGCTTGCCAACGGCCACCCACTGAGAAAACCTTCACAGAGGGTTACTGCAGTGGATTTCAAATCCAAAAACAACCTGACATTTAAGTTTTACCACTAATTACTCTAACAATCAATCCATTGTTTTCTAGTACCACCTCTAGTTTTTTTTTTCTTTCCATTCAAACTTTCTTTTGGAAAAAAAGGTCATTTCCCACCTGGCTGAATTTACTTTCTAACTGCAGAGATGTGTGAGAATCTTTCTTCTGGATTTATGTTTAAAACCATCTAAGACAGCTCTTTATTCCGTTTTTAGAAGGCTTCTTTTCCAAAGAGAATGGGCAATGTTTGATCATGTAGTTGTTAGATTGAGCATTTGTTCAACACAGGAAGGGGAAAGTGGGGACATTGACATTTGCAGAACATTATACCAGATTCTTAGGGTGAGCAGTACTGCTTTCATTTTACAGATGGGAACAGAGCACCAAAAGTTTTTAATATGCTCAAGTTCAAACAACTCTTAAAACAGAGAAGAGTGAGTTTGAACCCAGATCTATCAAACTCTAGATTTCATCCCTTCTCCATATACCAAAGCCTTCTGTGAGTCAGAGAGTTCTGCAGACAGTTCTTTCCATACTAGGTAGGACCTGTTCTTACCAACATGTAGTTATCTATTTCCCAACACACCTCTTAATGGCTGTTCTTGCACCATGTTAAAAGGATATTTTTGCCCATGTCTGCCTCCATTAATCTATTTTCATTGTGTATTTTTTTTATATCTCAGAGGTGCACAGTTCTAGAATTAATTGATATATTATTGCAAAGTCCTAGATTGCAAACACAGCCTCTTTCTCTGGGAGACTACTCATTTAGATGAAATTACAGTGAATATTCTGTCAAGTAACAGCTATCGTTAATATATGGGATCAAGCTGAAAGATTTAAATCTACAATCTCAAAACATTGTGCTTTGGGAAGGTAGAGTTGATTGTTACCTCCTTCAATTAATTGTAAAAGTTCCTTAATATAAGAAAGTTTTGCACAAATTAATTGGGAAATCAGTGAGCCCTAAATTGTATAACAGTTTGATATGCTGCAATGAAGTGGAAAATTAACAGTAATATAAATTGGTAAAGGGTAATCGGAAATATTAGGTGAAGGTTACATACGGTCAAATATTAGTATAGAACATGCCTGGAATTCTGGGTAATTAACTTTCCTCTGTAAACTCTCCTAAATTTTGATTTGTATGAGCAGCTTTGTTAAAGAATTCTACAAAATATATTCAACCAGTGAGGTCAGTTTTGCTAAGTATACATGAGAAAAAAAGTGAAATATGTCTACAAGAATACAAATCATTGGATTGACTCTGCCTGAAGAAAACAAAGTAGCTGTGTACAAATGTAACTGGACAATTTCAAAATTCTAAAGTAATTTGTAACATACTGTCTGATTACAATAGCCTACAACAGCATCTTGTTTATAAAAGGCAAAGTGGCCACGGTCGTGATTTGTGCAAAATTCATGTCACCTACATTGGGTTGAACTTCACTTAAACAATTGAATTCTGAAAGCAAATAAAGTAGGTTTTTAAAAATATTTTTCTTTTCTTGATGTTGGAAAGAGATCTGTAGTACATAAACCCATTCCCTCTGAGCAAAAGCATTTCCTAGTTTTCTCAAACTTTCCCTCCTCTGGAAAGTGCTCTACCATCTTCACAACACAAAACCCCATCTCCTGCTCCTAGTACTGCACTCAGAGCAGCATCCTTCGCTTGTCCTCTCATTGTGCACTACCTTTTTTTTTTAACTTATCTTTCACAACTGGTTCCTCATATCTTACACATATGCAGTTTATACACCAATGTTAGACTCTATAGCCCCAGAAACAGAGGCAGGCTATCCCTCAATGTCCTGTGTGCTGTTCTATATGGAGCAGGTGCTCACTCAGTGCAGAGCTACTGACTTACCCAGTACACTGGTTTTCAAAATTTTAACCAGGGCATACTTTTTTGAAAAACAGGCAATATTTAATTAAAATAGTCTATTAATATGGAAAGTGGAATCAGATCAAATTATTTTGAATTATTTTAGTTCATACATATATCTTATTGCAACTGATATGGAGATACACACACACACACACACACACACACACACACACAGTACTGGGATGGTCTGGTCCCTAATAAAAATTAAATAAAATCTAAACATAATATGCAAGAATTTTAGAATTAAAATTCCAGATGAGGCCTTGAGACATTATTAAATCATCATTCTGCCTCAGCATTAATTTCTCTTTTAATTATTTGTTTTGAAACATAGTATAATACTATAATATCCGAAGTTATTTTCATCATACCTTTTTCTTCCTTAATAACTCTGGGCTATATTTTCAATTGAAATGTTTGGGCACACACTCACTACACTATAGTTGTCTGATAAGCTGCTGTGTATATGTTTTTAAAGCTTTGACTCTTCCAAGTATCAGTTCTACTGTTGCTTTAGCAGACTTTAAAAAAATTCTGTAATTTTATTATTCCATTTCCTTTTCAATGATCCAGTGCTGTTTAGACTTTTTCATCTTGATATGTTGAAATAGAAATTCATCTGACATTGAGCTTGTACAGAATTCTAACCATGAATAATTCATAAAGGAAATACATAATAAAATGGACAGGAATCCCTGGACTTTGCCTTGAATTCTGACTTTCTTGGAAGGAGAAGAAGTATTATATTAGACCAATACAAAATACCCATGACAAATTAACTATGAAAAATTATAATATCTCAATCTTTTTAAATGTATTAACCTGGAACAACCTAAGATAAATTTTGAATGAAAGCTAAAAGCTTTCCTCTGCTCATGTCCATTATATACCCAGACCATCTCCAGCTTGTGGAACTTGACCCTTATGGTCACTCAAATCCTAACTCAGGAAGTCAGTACTAAAACTAGCATGGTATATTCAAGATGGAAAGCAGTAAATCTGGCATTCAATATGGTGCCCAAACTCCTGTTCAAATTTAATACTCACAAACCTTATGTCCCAGGACCACTGCCAAGAGAGATGCATGAAACTTCAACCCCTCAGGAATATTTTGAGGGGAAGCAGAATTGGGAAGAACTTTATTATTTGTAATAGAACCTCGTGGACAACTCTGAAGAAGGAAGTCCAATTTCACAATTGAATTATCCATCCCTAGGGGAATTAAGATAAATTTCAGCTTTTGCAGAGAAGAAATCTCAAAAGAAAAGTCCTTGTGAGGACAGGAGAATAACATTGGAAGAGAAGCAGCAGAAAGTGAGAAATTGGAATAAGGAAGAAGGGGAGGAGAAAGGGAAGAGGCCAAGGCCCAATCTGAGAACCTTGTAGGAAAGCCTTGCTGGAAGCCACCTCTCACTCCAGCTCTTCCTCTCTCCCATATACCCATAAACTCTAAAAAGGTTTAGGTTACAAAAAAGGGTTGATTACAATGATCTGCATTGAGTGGCAAGAGAACAACCCTCACCCTTCCTAGTAAGGGAGCAGGGTTGATAGAGATACACAGAGCAGGGTAAATGAGCTGAACTCCAAAGAAGCTGGAACAGCACCAGAATGCCTGTCAGCATCTTACCTAGCATCTGCCTCTCTGGCAGATTGGAATTTTCCCAGACCACAGTGTTTTTCTTAGTGGTTGCTCATCATGACTGTATGAGGCAAAGCTGTTTCACAGGTGACAGGGTGCTGGGCCCCATCCCCCAGAGAGTTCCATTTCTAAAGTCTCAGGTACAAACCATTTAGTTTTTGACAAACGTGCCAAATGTTTGTTGTGATTATTACCACGTTTTATAACATAAAATCTAGAACTGAAATATCACCAATTTAATTACTAAGTAGATTTTTTATGTTTCAGCATCCTTCAATCTGAAGAAAATGCATATTAAACTATGTTCAATAATCACTCACCAAAAAAAATGCAGGTTTGAATGCATTTAAGGGAAAAACTTTGTTAAGACAGTTGACCAAAACTAGAATGAACTGAGGTCTTCTCCACTTAACATGTTCAAATAGAATCTGAACCATAATAAATGATTCGAGAGGGTTCATGAATCAGGCAGTTTTGTGGAATTGTGTGTGTGTGTGTGTGTGTGTGTGTGCAGAGAAATAAGTATAAATGGCAGAATGATAACAATGATTGAATCCATATGGAAAATACATGGATTTTCATTTTTATAATAAAATACAGGCAGGCAGCACATAACATTACTGCCAACAACAGACCACATATATGATGGTGTTCCCATAGAATTATGATGAAGGTGAAAAACTCCTGTAGTGGTGACATCATAGCCATCTTAATGTAATAGTAAAACATATTACTCATGTTTGTGGTAATGCTGGTGTGAACAAACCCACTGTGCTGCTAGTCATACAAAAATATAATACATACAATTACATCCTGTGCATAATTCTTGATAGTGAGAATACTCAACTGTGTTACTGGGTTATGTCTTTAGTATGCTACATTTCTATCAGTTTAGACTGTACTTAACAAGGAAAAGAAGTTTACTCCATAGCAGTGTACCATGTTGTGTCAGCCGTAGCCCCAGACATCCTATGTTTATTACACCTCTTAACTGCATCAAAGGGTCATGTCTAGTGATTGACCTATTATCTAGGTTTATGTAAGTGCACATTATGATGTTCATACAAGGAAGTGTTTCTTATAACATATCACCATCACTAAATGATGTGTGACTATATTGAAAAAACTTAAGCAAACTTCTTATGTGCATAACCTAAGCATCCTCAAATGCAGGCATTTGGATTGTTCCCACTTTTTTAAGTTAAATAAACTAGCAATGAGGCTCTCACATATACATCTTGGCTTATTTATAGATATTTCCTTAGATAATCCCCCAAACTAGAAAGACAAAAGACAAGAGTGGACACATGTGCATTTTCCAGTCAATTGTTGCAAGATATTTTGTGTTAGTGTTCCATCATTGTGATAAAAATATCCGAGAGAAATAATTTAAAGAAGGAGAGATTTATTTGGGCTCATGATTTCAGAGGTTTTAATTTGCAGTCACTTGACCCCATTGCTGTGGGCTTGTAGTGAGGCAGAACCCTAGCAGTGAGCACATGGTGAATCAAAGCTGCTCACCTTATGGCAGCTGAGAGGCAGAGAGAGAGAGGGACAGGGGACAAGATATTATCCCCAAAGGCACCCCCCCAAATGATCCTCTCCCTCCAACTAAGTCCTACGTCCTACCTATTTCACCACCTCCCAACAGTCCATTCAGCTATTAACCCATCAATAGATTAATCTATTGATGAGATCAAAGCCCTTATGACCCAATTACTTCCCAAAAGCCCCATCTCTGAACATCACTGCTTTGGGGATCACGCCGTCAACACTTGAGACTTCAGGGGCAATTACAGATTCAAACTGTAACATTTTCCCTCCTATAATTGGTGCCATTGTGTGTTCCCTTCCATAGTGCATGAGATGGTCCATTCCCTAAGTGTTAGACTGGTTATTACCGATTTTTTAAAATTTTTTCCACTGATAAGTTAGTATGCATTCTTTTAATTTCCATTTATTTCATCAATAGTGAGCTTGACTTTGTTTCATTTGTTTATTTGCCCTTAGTATTTTTTCTTCTGTTTTATCCATGAAGTGTTTGTATTTCCTTGCTGATTTTACATACCCCTTTTATAATTCCTCATATTACAAAGTCATGTAATGTACTTTTTGTCTTTCAACTTTGCCTATGGTATATTTTTAAAATATTTATTTTTAGTTGTAGTTGGACACACTATCTTTATTTCACTTATGTATATATTTATTTAATTTTTATGTGGTGCTGAGGATCTTGAACATGGGAGGCAAGCACTCTACAGCTGAGCCACAACCCCAGCCCACCTATGATATTTTCTAATGTGGAGTGTCTCTTTCATTTTCACATAAAATTGTTTTCCTTTGGATTTCAGCTTTAGTTGTCATGTCCAGAAAGTTCCTCCCTATTCATAGATTACAAATAGCTCGCCTATAATTTTTTACACTTCTGTAAATTATTATCTATTTGGAATTTAACTTGACATAAATAGCTGAGCTTTTGCTGTGTTCTGGCTTTCCCCAGATACAGTAAAATAAGTACCTTTCTTTCATGGCTTCATGGCTCCATGTTTCTCCAGAAAGTCATCTGCCAAAACTATTAGGATTATTAATCCAGGATCTTAATTGAGTTTAAAAATCTAGTCCTAAATTTCTTGCCAATATGGAATTTTGAATTAAAAAAGAGTTGCTGATACAAATATCCAGGCAGCGATCTTTCAGAACATTCATACAAGTTTCTGAAGTCCTAAAAAATGATTTCAGAACTATCCAAGTATCATGAAGTGTGAACTTCTCTGCCACCCCACAGGCAGGAAATGGGCTGTGTCTTTATTCCTTTAAGAAGTGAGTCAAAGTCAGAAGTAACATTTCCCACAGTCTGAGAGTCTATCAAGATCCCTGATCACAGGAAAAAAGGACGAGGTTTTGTTCCATGCTGCTGCCTCTTCATTGTCCTACACATATGACAAGTCCAAGTGTGAGGTTTTCTTTACAAGACTTTTCAGGGGTCCTTTGATCACAGACCTGACATTAGAAAGACAGAGAAATTTGAAGCTGATAGTAAAGAAAAGAAAATTGTCTTACTGAATTATCAAAAATTTTTGGTCTCCCTTTTTCACTCAGGTGGATTTCTAAGGATTTCCCATCACTCTGTGGTAACTGTGTGGAGACTGTGTGGGTGTTTGGCAGGACTAAGGTAAGAGGGGGCATATTCTGATTCCTATGAAACAAAGCTTAGGCCCTTTTCCACTTTTTTTCATGGAAGTATTATGAAAATAAAGTACTCTAATGAAGTATTATGAAAAATAGATGTCCATGCATGGGACAGAATAAACATAATGTATTTGTTCTTTCCAAATCACAGTGTCTCTGTTTTCTCTTTCAGCTGAATGCCAATAATTTCAGCCTTTTCAAGCTAATGAATTTGTTTACTTTTCAACCAGCTAGCTACCTTGTGCATAAAGTTAAAAATCCTTCTGTGAATGTTAATCAAAATTTTATTTCATACCTTCCAAGAAGGTCATAACCCTTCCCTCCTGTATTAGTCTCCCCCAAGAAACAGGCATCATTCTTGTGCTTATTAGTATTTTGCTATATTTTTCTCCCAGTCATCAGGATGAAGTCATCTGGCTGAACAGGTTTATTTCTTCCCAATCAAGAAAAACCAGGCCAGCCCCTTTATAAGATAGTCACTGTGTGCTAATGGTTGTTTAAAGCACTGTTGCAGAGTGTTTACTTATGAAACTGATCTAGGATGCAGCAGAAATGTGGCCATGTTCTCTTCACATGTTCAATGATATAAGCAAGTATAAAAGGGCTATGAAACCTAAGTGCCTAATGTCTGTATTGTAGTGGCATTCACGGAGTTTATCATTTGACCCAGAGCCCACTGAGGACTACAAATTAGTATATTTAAAATATATTTTTGAAAGCTACTACAAACCAGGATACTAACACTCTGTATACCCGTACTGTTTTGTCTTTGCTTTCTCCCTTAACAGTGTCCATCTAGATCATACATAATGAAAGATTGACAGTGATACAGATGTTGGGAGGTACCATAGCTTTTGAAAGCTATGATTTAGCCAGGTGGAATCCACCCTGTCTCAGATAGAGAACTTGCAAGCTCTGGCATGTCTCCCTGTGCTGATCTGCCAGCCTCCACACATTTGTTTTGAAAGCACTTCCTCCAACTGCCGCTGAATTGGCAGGGTGGACCTCCTGTGGATCAGTTTTTCCATTCTCTCAGTCCTCTTAAGCATGGTGTTCTGTTGTCTGTCAACTTTCTATTCTAGTCCAGACCCTAGCCCTTAGCCTTCTGAGAAATCTGGGAGTTACTGGAAAGGAGAACCCCTTGTTAATGTGTGGACATACAGCCAGGCATATGATCCATACCCACCTTTCCAGATATATCTCCCTGACTTTGGATTAGCAATGGGCAGGGACAGAACAGAAGCCATGTGATCATTGGGTTAGCTTACACAAGATTCTTTTACTGAATGTGTCCTGTACACCTGTGATATATAGCCAAAATCCCTTTAGGTCCTCATGAAGCCCAGGGATCATCTCTCTCTGGACCCAGCCTAGAGCTGTCAGTGACATCTCATGAGCTATTCTTTTGATCCATTTCAGTGGAGGGATGTTATTTTAATTACCTTCCAAGTAAAAGGCTAAATCAACAATTATTTTTTGAGTCTAACTCTTTGCCTAGAACTATCTAGAATATTTAAGATGGCACGAATGTGGTGTAAGACATCTCTCCTCAAAGTACTTAAAATTCTATTAAGGATTCAAAACCACACCCAAAACCGTGTGAGAAAAATAAGAGGTTATAAATTAAATATGATGACACATGTCTTAGTAATACGAGTAACAGAAATTCCAAGAAAGGAAAGATATGAATGAAATGGAAGTGTTCCTTTATGAAGGAGATCAAACTTAAATGATTAATTTGTAGTTTTTTGCGTCATAGAAAAATCATAAAGTATGAAAATTAAATGCATCAAAACGAAAGGCTTTGATGTTTTCAAGGGACAACTGAATCAAAAGTACCTTTTGCCAAGGAATATATTTATAATGCTATTAGTAAGAGTTACCACTTAATGAGGGCTTTCTGTGTGCCAGGTGAAAAAAATAATGCCATATATGAATTAATGTCTGATGGCATTTCATCTACACAGTAAACCCAGATGCTATTATTAGGCTCACTCTAAAGATAATGAAACAAAAGTCTGCAGTGACTAAAAAGTTTCCCATTGTCACAGCAAGGAGTAGTTCTAAGATTCAAACATAAATTCTTGGACTCTAAGACAGAGACTTCAACCAGCTTCAGCAAAATCTTTCTCAGTGTTAAATATTACCCACAGAAAGAGTTTGAATACTAGTTGGTCAAAAATTCCCAGTCAGAGCTCATGTTACTTACTGTGCTTAGAATGAGAATAGTTTGGAGAACTTTTAATAAAGTCTATCTGAGGAAGGCTCTGGTCTCACTTGTGATTTTCCACACTAGTAAACAGATGGTAGTGCCTGTTGATGAAGCATGTGAATTGGGACCTATAGGGCTACAGTGCTGCTCATCATAGTGGCCACATGATTTAAAACTTGATGTGATTAACAATCAAGAAAAATCCACCGGTTCCATGAGAACAGCACTTACTTAAATTTCCACTAAGACCTCACAGATTCCCTGGATTGCCTCAGTAGACCTGCCTACTTGTGACTATGCCTAATCTAGATCTCTCAAACCGCTCTCCTATGGGGCAAAGTCTCTGGACCACCCACCACCTAAGCCATATTTAACATAAGCCTCAACAAGCCCACCATGAAGCCATGTCAGTCTTCTCTTAATGCCAAGTCATAGTAACTATTTATTCAAAAAACTATGTTCCAGTTCCTGCCCTGGGAGAGGAATGTATTACCTAACCTGACAACATATTCAAGTCATGCTGTCAGAGGGGATTATTACTACTAAGAGAAGATCATTGGTTTGAAAGAGTTACAATCTAATGACTATAAGGGTATTTCTTGAGTTTTCCTAGAAAGAACCAAATATGGATCCCAATAGCCTTGGATATAGCTTGGTAGAAGCAGGATGGAACCACCAAGGATGGCAAAGGGGTATACAATGAAGGTGGAGAGTTGAGGAGACAGGTGGAGGAGGAGCCCTCCAGGTTCTACCTACATTAGTTACCTATAGATACATTTAAAAGTTACCTCTAAAATTTTGTGACTCAAAAAAATGATAATCATGCATTACCTCTCAGGGTTTCTGTGGATCAGGAATTTTCAGGGTGCAGTAGAGAGAGCTTGTTTCTCTCAAGGTGTCTGGGTCTTTTCTGGGAGACTCAAAGCATCTATAAATGGCTTCTTCATTTGGTCTGAGCCTCCTCACAACATGGTGGCTGGGCTCAATAGGAAAGCATCCTGACAGAGAGAAAGGGACAGAGCTGCATTTCTGTTAGACTTAACCTCAGAAGTCACACAACACCACTTCCACTTTTGATCAGAACCTAAATTCACAGGATGAAGACATAGGACCCACTTCTTGGTGGAGACAGTGTAAGTCACATGATTGGAATTAGATAAACATATTTGTATGGCTTTCCTTAGAGATAGTCTACCATACCACCTATAGCTGAATCCAAATGGACCATCAGATGATACAAAGTATATAGTAGCTGGATGTATTTGTTCTCTCCCCCAAATGCCAACCATGTTGGACACTGTTTAGCAATCCACTGTGTCTACATTCTCTCTACATACTATCATTATTATTGTGCTGGATAATTACATTATCAATATCATTAAGCTGGAAGCCAGGATTCCCAAAATCCTCTTCTTTATGTGGTTCTAGGTTAGAATTTGCTGGGAAAAAAAAAAAAAAAACTTAGAATGTGGGAGTGAAGCAATAGGCATTGTTCTCTAAAATCATTGTAGTGAGATACAGTGAAAGACAGATGCAGAGTTGACCAGCAAGTTCCTGTTTATCTTAATCTCTTCCACTATGAATCCAGCTTATTTTCTTGACTGCTGACCGTGATGACCAGTGGTGGCCCAATGGCCATTACTGGATGCTTGGCTGTAGACCCATAGATACAGCAGGTTTCTATAGACATTTGCACTAGTTCTTGCTGTGATTCCCACCTCAAAGCTGACCATGCTTAGCTTCTCAAATTTTCCAGCAAACTCACCAATGAAAGTGTTTTAAGAGAACAGTTAATAAATATTTTCCCATTCTCCAATTTCCCTTTTGACAAGCACCTATCCAGCTCCTTCCACAGGTTTTTAAGGTCTGATCCCTATAACAAATCCCTGATTCTGTAACACTCATAGTAGTGCTATTTCTCTGGCTGGACCTAGACTAATAGAGTTCCATGAGGTAAATTCATGGGAACATCTGTATCAATATCACCAAATCTATTTTCTGCCTTAAGACATTTAAGATAATGTGCACACTGGGGCACACAAAAAAGGGCTGTACGCTGAGTTGTGTGCATCTGTATCATAAAAGGGCAGAAAAGGTCCAGAATATTGTGTTACCTGATGTTTGTTTCAGCCTTGAAGATGAGTCATAGAAAGAAAAATATTTAAACACATAGCTTGCAAATAAGGATGCAGTAAAACTGTTTCTCAAGTACTTACATTACCATCATGGAATGGGACAATGTTGGAGAGATCAAGGAAATTTTCTTGCCTGATTCCTCTATTTATTTTAATGAGGAATCAATCCCACAGATGTTTATTAGGAATTTCTTTGGCCCACTGATAGCTAAAACCTGTCAAGGTTAGGCAAGGGGACAAGCAAGATATGAATCTTACTAAGAATGTACAATCTAGTAAACAAGTGGTCTAAAATATAGATAACTCTAATGAAAGATGAGAGATTTTTAAAACTTGTGATGAGAGAAATTCAAATGTGGTAAATAAGAGTTTAGAACAAAGCACACTGCATGTGGTTTTTTAGTAGTCTTTGAGCAGAGCCATGATGATTTAGTACTATTTTATTCATTCACCAAATATTTTTTAAATATTTTAATTAAGGTTCTTTGATACCAACACATACATCATATTGTATACAGATGCATAAATATTATCATATAGCTGCACCTGAACTTGCAAGTTGAAAATCAAAAACTTCATTTTAAGGAAAAGTGTGAGGAAAGGAAGTAAGCAGGAGGCAGGGTGACATTCTCCCTGGCAGCAGCCCTCCGGGGAAGGCCTTCAGGTACTGCAGCTGTAGCTCCATGACAGCCTCTGGCAGAGAGATGTAGTTCTCCATGTTCTGTTAAAAATGTCATCTTTCTGTGACTCAAGGCCCTGCAAAGCTAGGAAAATATAGACTCAGGAGGAGAGGAAGTTTGTCTTGGCAACAGGACTGGTCTTCAATACACTGCCACTCATCCTCATCATCAGTGAGTTCTGAAGGTCAAAAACCACACCTTAGTTCACACAGTCCATCTAATACCCAAGTGGGATAACACTCCCAGGCCTTGAGAGGCAACCTACCTAAGAAAACAAATGCAACAGTAGGCGCCTGTTAGAAAGAGCTTCCTCTGAACACCAAAAAAAAAAAAAAAAAAAAAAAAAAAAAAAAAACAGGAACAAAGCAGCTTCTGTCCTCAGGCCAAAGTCTGTTCGTGAGAAGACATGATTCCCTTTGTTCTCCTACCTTTCATTAGACTGAACCTCTGTGATCCCTGCCAGCAGATACCAGTGAGAGCTTCCATCTCCCAGACAGCCCTCCAAGCACTTGTCATTGTCCCTTCCTTATAGTAAGGTAGCAAGTGTCTACCACTCACTCAGACCTCAGCTCAAGACCAGAGGAGCATGTCTCAGAACTTTTCAAGGTGTAGAACTGCAGTTTTTCATTGCAAAATAAAACTCCACAAGTCCAAACCAAGCTTCAACCTTGATTTCCTGAAAGAATGTATAGAACACTCAAGGAGAGGTAGATTAGAGGACTCCTAATGCGAATGATCTTTAGAGCCTTCAGGAGAAGTGAACAGCCCTTCCTACAACACTGGCCTCCAGTCTTCTCCCAACACCATAGCCTGAAAGAATGGTGCTATCACCCATGACTACCAATTTCCTATCTATATGTATGTAGAGAAGGTTCAGTGGCATTTATTAGATGAAACTACTATGAAAGAGATACACTATCTTAGATGTAGTCCTATCAGAGGGATTAGAACAAGAAAAGGTCAAGGACAAATCACAGATGTTTCTGATGCTCTTCATAACATTCTTCAACATACTCCAAAACTATTAACATCAAAATTGGGCAATATCAGCTTGACACTCTTACTAATTGAACACATTAAAGATTCAGTGGTAGGTATTTAGATGAAAAATTAGTTTAAATATTTCTTATGTACCTTAGGAATCAAGTACTGATTTTACATGACCAGGGATGAGACATCAATAGAAGAGACGTCCACAGACTAGAGCAATGGTTCTCATCTGGGAGTGATCTGCCCTCTGAGGCATATTTGCCAATAACTGCAGACAGTTTTGCTCATCACAACTTAGAGGATTGGGTGGTACTAGTGGTGTCTAGTGCAGAGAGCTTAGAGATCCAACAATGTACAAGATAACTCCCTTCCCCTAACCAATAATTATCAAAATGTCAATAATCCTGTGGTTTAGAAGACCAGAATTAGAACTACCATGTCTTAACTCATATCTTTTCACCAATAATGAATTTTAAAATAAAATGTAATAATTTGAATCTTAACTCACACTTCAAACCCCTCTTATCCTCTAAGCCCTTCTTATTATTATAGTCTTGATAGATAAAATTTGGAAAGAAAGCACCAAAAGCCCCAAAGCTATGCTTGTGAACAAAATAAGCTTCTCTATGAAACAGAATCAGAGAGCAGTGTGGAACAGAAGGCTTCCTGAATCTGGGTACCATCACAGTCTTGATTGTTGTACAGTTCGAGTCTTGTATAATGGAGAGGGTATGGATTAGAATAATTTTCACTATATAAAAGAAAGTTGTAAAAGTAAGTTGAGAAAAACTGGCACTTGCAGTTCTCTGGGGCAATGGTTTGCAGGAAGCTGGGATCTCAGACTGTAAAGGAAACACACAGAGACTCTCAACCAGGACCTGAGCCCAGCCACTAGGAACCGTGTCTGTGATATCCCTAGCATCATCATGTTTTTTGGAACCTTCAGGAGAAGTGAACAGCCCTGGGGTGGGAACCTCAGCCACCAGCGTAAGATGTGGTTCTGGGCACTTAGCCAAGGAACCAGTGACAGTAACAGCAAAAAGTATGAGAGAATAAATCTGCATATCAAATTCTAAAACTCATGAAAAAAAGTAGCATTATGAAAGTTAATTTTAAAAAAACTCAGCAGGGAATATATTCACTCTAGATCAGTGGATCTCAAGTAGTGGTGGTTTTGTCAGCTAGGGGACAACTTGCAAAGGCTGGAAATATTTTTGGTTGTCTCAACTGGTGAGGTTAGAGATGCTGCTGTTATCTAGTAACCATGGATGTTGCTAAACATTTCACAGTGCACAGGACAGCCACCCACCACAGTAAGGATCTGAACCAAAATGTCCATAGTGCAGGGGTTAAGCAGCTCTGCTGTCAATGAAACAAACATAATATGAATGTCTAAAATCCACATAGATGTCCTTGAAGAGCTCGTATCCATGTTTTAAAAATGAGAAAATGTGAAACAAGGTCAGAGAAATAAAACAAGAGAATGTAAAATGAATGCATTAAAATGTTACAAATGTAAAATACTGTTTAAAAATTCAAATACCATAAAGTCTAAACAGCACAGGAGATTACCACAAAGTTCAAACAGCACAAAAAATTAGTAAACTAGTGTATAGTATTGAAAACTTAACCAAGATTCAGAAAAGAAGGACGAAATGATCCAAAACAAATATAAAAGAGCAGATGAAAAGTATTTCCAATGTAAGGGTCTAGAGGGAATGCTGTTGCTGCAGTTTCAAAGAGATCATCATGGCTACATATGTTTAGAATAGGAAGAAGGTTATGAGTACTTATTAAGAGAATGCACTAAACAGAAGCAGAATTGACTCAAATAAATCTGTATCTAGACATATCAAAGTGAATCACAAAAATATTACAATGTAAAAAATACATATATATAAATACATATATGTACATGTATAACTGTACATAAATGTGTATATACAATGTATGTGAAAATTTAACACCTAAAGAGAGGAACTAAAAAGAGGAAAGATGTAAAAAAATCACTTTAATGAAAGAAAAAAGAAAATAAAAAGGAAAGAAAGGAGAGTAGGGAGAGGACAAAAAATGAGTAAAAAGGAAGAAAAAAGAAGCAGAGAAAATGATAATAACCAGAAAACAAACAAGATAGTAGAAACAAGTTCAAATGTATCAATAATCATAATAAACATAAGCAGATTAAATCACACATTAAATAATAGTTATTATCAAGAAACAATAAAACAGTTTAAAGGGAACATATTAAAATTAAAGTATACAGAAAGTTCGGGAAAAGGTCTAGAAAAGAGGTACATATTAATATTTGTCAAAAGAAAGCTCATGTTTCAAACAAGAAAATGTTTTAGAAGAAAACAATTGATAAAGAAATTATGGGAAATAAATAATAAGCAGTAACATCCCCTAAAAAGTTATAATAATAAACATGTATACATCTAATAATCTGGCTTCAAATCTAAACTAACAGAATAATAAGCAGACAGAACAATGATAGAGGGAAATTTTAAAATGTGTCTATCAAAAATACAACAAGCAGAAAAAAAAATTTAGAAAATGTATTAGTGAAGGTTCTCCAGAAAGGCAGAACCAGTAAGATACATAGAGATATATGGATAAGTATATGAGTGGGGATTTGTTTGGGGACTTGGCTCACATGATTACTGAAGCAGGCACGTCTTATAAAAGGCCATCTGTAAGGTGGAGACTCTGGATGTCCATAGAAAGGCTAAGTTCAAGCCTAGAAGACTTAGAACAAAGAAAGCCAAATTGTGTAACTAACAGTCCAAAACCAAAGGCCTAAGAACTCCTGGGTGGAGTGCATAAATCCTGGAGTCCAAAGACTAGGAGCCTGGATTTCCCATCTCCAGTGGCAGGAGAAGGGTATCCCAGTTGCAGGAGAAAGAAAAAGAGAATTTTTTCTTCCTCTGCCTTTTCTTTCAATCTGGGCCTTGAGCAGATAGGACCCACCCACACGGAAAGCAGATCTTCCCCACTTGGTTCACTGACTCACTTCAATCTTTTCCAGAAGCACATTCATGGACACACCCAAACGTCATGCTTTACCAGCTGTTTAAGTATTCCCTAATCCAGTAGAGTTAAATTGACACCTAAAATTAATCATCACAGAAAATTCAGAAAACTTGACAAGCTTAATCTAAAATATACAAATAGAATCCTGCACCTCACCTACAAATAAAGAGCATTTTTGTGCATATATGAAGCACTTGCAGAACAAATTCTACAGAACATTTTATGCATCTAAAGAAGTATATGCTAAAACTTTTCTATGCTGAGCCATTATCTAGAGAGTTCTTGAGATAAGGTGGTTGAGAGAAGACATAGGTGAAAGAAATACAGTAGTTTTAGTTCTAGTTCATTTAGTCAACAGATACCTCTGGGGCATCTAATATGTTCCTTACATCCAGCTTTTTTTTTAACAAGAAAATATCCCCCCATATTCACTATGTATTCTCCCAGATACCTTCCTGACTTCCCTAAACAAGAAACAGAAACCAGATTTGAAGTATTTGGTCCTGATAATTGGTATGTAATTCTTTATTGTGTGTTGTGGCTATTATTACTTTAAACCTGAGAAGTCTTTAAAAGATCCTCATTAAAAGGTCAATTGATTTGTTATGTCTATCCCACTAACCAGTGTTTTTTCCCACCTCAAAATCCACAAAACCATGCATCTAATAAAAAAAAAAATCTATGTGGCTGAAAGGTAGACAAAAGGGCTTAAGATGCTTCCATTTTCTCTCAGAAGCATCAGCATATAAAGGACCACTTTGGACATCCAAATTCCATTGTTTTTTAATATGCAACCTCTAACAAGTTCTTTTTTTTTTAATATTTATTTTTTAGTTATCGGCGGACACAACATCCTTGTTTGTATGTGGTGCTGAGGATCAAACCCGGGCCGCACGCATGCCAGGCAAGCGCGCTACCGCTTGAGCCACATCCCCAGCCCCTCTAACAAGTTCTTAACATCTCTGAGCATGAATTTCCTCCTCTATGAAGCAGATATGATAATGCATCATAACCCTAATCTCCCAGGATTGTTGTAAAGATTAAGTGGCATAGCATTCAAATATGTAGCGCAGGATTAATATATAATAAGTACTCAAATCTCTGTTGGATCTGAATATCTCACCTTGAAACAGTATGCAAAGAGACTTCAAAGCACCTCAGGACTAGGTCTTCTCAGAGGAGCACCTCATCCTGCAAGCCAGCCCCACCAGTTCTTTATGATGTCAACTTCTTCACTACTTCACTATTTCTATGCTGGCAAATAGCAGCTCAGATTCTGAAATAAAGAGTATATACTAGGCATCAGTGCTAACCAGGCTTAGATATTTGGGGAATTTCATAGGAGCATGAGAAAGAAATAAGGACTAAACCCAGAGTCCCACAGCCCTAGGATTCAGGAGAACAAGCCTATACATGTTTTCTGTAGGCTCCATTCTCATCAGTGTTTTAATATCACTGGGTAATGTAAAACAGAGGAAGGAACAACTTGCATCACCAAACAAAGATTTAAGGGAAGCCTGATTATACTATTATTTACAGAATGGACTTAAATCCTGAAATCTGCTAGATGAAAAATATTAAATGTAAAATGTTAATAAAACTTTTAGAATTTTTAAATGACAATAACATAATCTCAATATAGTGTTTATAATTTAGTCTGAGTAATTCAATTTGTATGTTTCATCATAATACTCCTGTTTTAATAACATTGAGCTATATTTGGAAAAGCAAAAATAGACCACAGATATGAGGCACACAGTGTTTGTGACTTCTTATGATACAAAAACTATATCTATTTAGATAGATGGGGTGCCAGGACTTTTTTAAATAGGATTTTTTTCTATTTATTAATCTTTTCTTTCTTAACTTTTGAATGATTCCAAACTTGATATTTTATTTCCCCATGATGTTTAGCAAGAAAATATTTCCCAGCATCTTATTGGTGGTTCCCCAAATCCTGGAGCTATCTTACAGAAAGGCAGCTCTCACACCAACCTTACATGTGAATTTTAGCAAGATGCTCTCAGCTCCAGTTTTCTTTGATGTAATAAAAGGAAAACACTACTATTTCCCTCCTAAGAACTGAGAAAAGTATCAAAGGAAATCTTTTCAATGGAAGGAAAAGAACACATCGAACTTGGATATTCTTCTCTCTGGAGAGGCCATACACCTCATGAGGTCAGAAACCATGACTAAATGAGCAATAATGATTTCTTCATCACAAGCCCAGTTAAAGTTGTACTCTGTTAACTTGGCTAAACTTGAACTAGGTCTCTTGGAATTCCCATTCCTGAAGAAATCTGGATTAGCATGGGCTATGTGGTTTGGTGTGAGGAAGGTTCAGGCAATAAAAAAACACCTTGACTAGGTAAAGAATAAAAGGGTTTATCAGCATGTAGCAGGAGTTCATCAAATGACCAAAAGCCAGTAGGTTCTAAGCTTTGGGGAAGCACCCAGACCTCCAGATCGCTCTGCCTCTACTACTGGAAGTAGCTGACCACTGACTACATTCCTCTGTCTCATTCCAAGTTGAGTCAGAGAAACAGCCACTAGAAAAGATAAAAAAATATGGAATTTATTGTGGGCTTTGGCCTTACATAATTATATGAGTGGTTAAATGATTTATTTACAACTATTTCTTCCGTGCCTGGTTTTAGCTTCTGAGGCCAGCAGGAGACCCATTGGGAAGGAAAGATAGAAGTCAAACAGGAGAGAGTAAGAACAACCTGGGGCCTGCAAGGATGAGTGAGAGCCCGCAAGAAAACCAGAAGCTTCTCTTACTGCTTCCGAGCCTCCAACTTCAACAATAGAGTTCTTATAGGAGAAACGGGTACCGACTGTCATGAACTTACATGAAAACCTGGCCCATGAATTGGAGAGATGAAAGGAAGGATCTAGTAGAGGGTGGAAGCTCTGTGGGCTTGGCTGATGCCCCATACCAACAAGGTGAACCAGAAGACACGACATGCATGAGCTACAACAGTGCCTGGTGACCTACACAGACCTGAAAAGGATAAAAAGAATAAGACCACTGCTTCCACCCTCCGAATCTCCTGCAAGATCCCACAGTCAAACCCAGAATTATACATCAAAGGGAACTCTGAAACATAGTCCAAGTTTAGTTAAAGTAACAGAGGACAAGTTCACCATACGCTGCCATGAAACGGATGGCTTGTGGCTTCACTCAAAGTCAAACCTCAAACAAATCCATGTGATAAATGAGCTCTAAATTATATATGGTGGGGCTGGGGATGTGGCTCAAGCGGTAGCGTGCTTGCCTGGCATGTGTGTGGCCCCGGTTTGATCCTCAGCACCACATACAAACAAAGATGTTGTGTCCACCAAAAACTAAAAATAAATAAATAAATATTTAAAAGTTCTCTCTCTCTTTCAAAAAAAAAAAAAAAAATATATATATATATATATATATATATATATATGGACCACTACATGCAAGGGGGTTTGGGTAACCCAATTCTTTAAACTTTACAAAGAGGTACACTAGGAGATTGGAAAAGATGAGCTGTTAGTATAACCAAGATTTATTGAATGCTTACTATGCACTGCATGCTGTGCTTAGTATTTCATGCATATTTTCTCAATTAATCCTCAATAATCTCATGAAATGAGAAGTATCATTATTATTTTTTATCATTATTTTTCCTGTGCCTGTGTAGGCTCAGAGAAGATAAAATCACCAAAAAAAAAAAAGCATTCTTTATTCCAGACATCTGCTTCCAGAGCTCAAACTCAGAACTCAAACTCTTAACCACATTCTGTCATCATTAAGTACCTCTCTTGATCATTGCTACACTGCCAGGAACTATGGTACAGTTCTTGATACATAGACCATGCTCAATATTGTAATTATTGAACTCACCTCCACACAATCACCAAGACTTTATTCCTTTAGTTTAACCCTATCCTATTTATCTTTTTATTTCCTAGTAGTAACCTAATATAGGCCCATGGCACACAATATGTATTTGTTAACAAATAGTGTTCACGGACCCATTCAAATCTAGTAAAGCCTGAAGAGTTGTCAGCATTGTAGACATAAAGGAAGATTTGAAAAGAATGCAGAGGCAATGTAGTGTGGCTTAGAAGAAAACTATTCTCTGTCCTCCCTTAGTTGAGTTCTTTGCATTGACAGGGGAATTCACAAAACCTCAGATTGATTGGGGAATTGAAAAGTAGATTACGTTCATTCTTTGTGGAGAGGGAATATCCTGCAGAAGCAGAAAGACCTGAAGAGTGTCTGTTACCAACCTAGTAATGTTACTGTGGAAAAAAAAAAAGATATTTGTATGGGTGTGCAAAAGGGACTGGCAGAATTTTTTGAATCCTAATGAGGTATAAGAAGACCTAAGTTTTACTTTTATATTTAAAAAGAACATCCAAGTAATGGAGAAAGATAGAGACATAAAAGGCACTAGAGTTGGGATGGCAAGATGGCGCCGTGTGTATAGATCCATGACCAGGGATCAGATGGACACAAAGTTGCCCAGAAGATGCTCACATGTCCAGACTAGAATTAACTCCATCTCACTTGACCTCTTGCTTCTAAAATATCACCCACAGTTAGATTTGAATTTAGAAATTAGGTGGAAAGAGATAGCAACTGATGAAGTTTATGTTTTCAACTCCTAGTGACACCTAAATTCCTGGCCACTTAAAAATTCTGTTCTCAGAAAAATTAAGTGAATTTTTTTTTTCACATGTGAGTGAAATTTTGGATCAAAATTCAAGTCTACTATAAAAAGTGGACCAAAGAGGTCTACCTCTTAAATATTCAAATAAAATGTCTTTTTAAGCTTCCAACTTTTTAATTTCTATGTAGTAAAATCTACCAAGAGAAAAAATAAATTCAAACTGGTTATTTTAATATAAAATTGTTTGACCAACACCACTATTTTTATTATAATGGAAACTTTGATGCTAAGAAATATGAATATTTTTAATTGCTCTGGCATAAACAATATTATCATTGCCTCTGAAGTAAGTACAGAGTAGCACTGCTAGCTTTCTTTCATTTATCAATTCAACAGATATTAATACATACCTAGTATGTCAAGAACCAAGTTCACAGAATAACATAGCAGCCAAAAGCAATATAGGAATCAGTACTCAAGGCTAGTGAAAGAAAAATAATAATTACAGGGCCATGAATAATCTATTGTTTTTTGTTACTTTACCTTTTAATATTTACTGAGAACCTATAAAGTGCCAACCACTACTAAGTGCATACATGCATTATGAAAAATGTCCATGCCCAGGTCACTTTAGCAAATGAAATTATTTCAGTTTCAAATCACCACTCTCTTATACTCTCTTGCATAGCATCTTCCTATTTTCTGTTTCTTATCAACAAGAAGAACATAACTTGTTAAATGGTTCTTGTTACAGCATATGAAATCTGGCACCATTCTGATTAAATCATTTAAACTTGGGCAGTTCACAAACATGGCCATCAGACTTGAAAGGGCTACACTCTATCTAGATCACAATTTGTTCAGGCACACAGGAATGGTGTGTTTCCCACCTAAACACCTACTATCAATACTCTCAGTCCTACAGATGTGCAACATTGCACTTCAACTGCAGAATGTGCTTTCACCAAGGCTCCAGTACTGTCCAAGGTTGCTAGAGGGATATAGTAAGAAAACTCCTGAACCTGCCTAAAGCTGTTCATAACTGACACCAATCTGCATACTTTGATCTTTACTTCCACTGAGGGCCAGATAAGATAGTTATGTGAGCAAGATTTTCTTACATCCTATAATACCATATAAATGGGCACCCTTATTAAGATACTTCTACATCAAGCTCTTCTGGACCAGAATGGTAACTGGCTCTGGACTGAAGTAGTCTCCAACTTTTTTGAGCTGAATTTGACTTATTTTACTATTCTGTTTTCCTACTAGACCTTAAGTGGTAGTATGTTAAGAAACTAGTTCATTATTATATCCTACATCTGTGGAAAGTAATTTTTTGACTAGAGCCAGTTCAAGACAAATGAAACTTGATGTAGGCTTCAAAAAGTCATTAAAGAAGTGAAGTCAATTTTTTTTTTTTTTTTTTTTTTTTTTACCAGCCGTACAACCAATAGTTCTGAGCAGCAGCTGAAATTTAGTACATTTTGTTTAAAGCAACATTTTGGACAGGTTCTCAGAAAAGAAAGATAAATGTGATGAGCCCTACATCCTCCATACTTAACTTTCTCATGGCTCTTAAGTCTGCATTCTTTTTGGTTCAATCACACTCCTAGGAATGACACCATCACTGCCAGTTTCCTGAAATAATCAGCCTCCTAGGCCAGATAGAGACTAGGCAGCTGCACAACTCTCTTATGATTCCCAACTGCAGAGGGTCACATAGGGCCATGATCTGGCATCACACACAGGGCCTTCCATTCTGCAGACTATACCTCTAGCTTCCAAACCGAGGACAAGCAATTCTTTAAAATTATTTTTCTGGTTACCTTGAAGACCCTCTCTCCCAATTTCTTTTCTTCATGTTAGCTAAAAAGCAGGGCTCATAATTGGTTTGAAGTACAGAACTAAAGGCCACTTGCTCAGATTGTTGGTGGCTTTTAAGATGACTAAAGTTTTTAAGTCTAAACATACAGAATCATAAAATAAAACCAGCACCAAGGTCAAAAATCTTTGCTGTCTTGACGCTGCTGTCAAGCTAGAAGGCAGGAGAAAGTTTTGCATCCTTACTACTTATCTGAGAAGGCCCTTGGCAGCCTTTATCATCACAATATTTGAATTTCTATTACCAAAGTGAGGACCCTTACCAATCTTCAGTGCATTGAGGGAATTTAGCTTACCTAAAGAATAAAATTAAGTTTGAAAAAATATTCTAATGTAAAGAGGATACCCAATAGCTGAGTTATCAAAGACAAAAAGAAACATTGAGGTTTGCAGAAAAAAAGCATTCATAGGAGGAGCCCTTCTTTAGGTGCGAAGGGAACAATGACCACAGAGCTGAAATCAATGCAGCCCTACAGCTTCAAGTGTGCTGAACAAGTTCTGGGGATCCTGGGAAGAAAATGTACAGGAGATTAAGAGCTTCCTTATAAAAATGACTGAATTTGAACATGTCAAGGAGAAGGGAAAGCAGAGGAACTCAAAGAAACTGAGATTTTTCTCTCAAAACCTTCTGAGGAAAAGGTTGTTGTTATTACTGCTTGCTCTTTCCTATCTCAGCAGCCTGGCTGGGAAGCAATGGAGTCAGCAAGAAAAACACAATGCAACCTTCTGTTCTAAGGGAAGTGGGAAAAAAAGAAGTCCAAGGTTGCCTCCTTCTTACCCACTCTTGAGGCACATTTTCATGCTATTGTTGGACTTTGCAGTTTTCCTTCTGGTTGCCATGGTATCAGGGACACAAATGCCTTCTTCCACTTTAAAACTGAATTCCCTTACAAACAAAATTGTTTCCATTTGAGAATATTCTCACCCTCACACCCATCAGAACTGCTTTCAAAAGAAAGAATGTGTCTTTTTAAAATATGGATGAAATGCATTGCCTTCTTCTGATTATAAGAGGAACATATTTTTATTTTTAAAATACTAGAAAATGCAGGGGAAAAATTTTTTTTTAAATGGAAGAAATTTCCCTAAGAGCTTTTTACCTGATGACCATATAAGTGGCATGTTAGCATATTTATTTCAGGTCTTTCATATGTAGATGCATATATATATATTGTATTATGTATTGCAAAGTTACAATCATATTACATAGATATGATTATGCATGCTCTTTTTCCTTCACTTTATATTCTACAGACCCACCCTTCTGAAGCAGGATTATAAAACCCAGAGATATTCTTTATGAAGCTTTAGCATTTTGCTCATTTGCATCTAACATATTCTCATTAAAAGAAGAATTTAATAAGACAGAAGTCTGACCTTTATGCCCTCGTAAATCTAAAAGTTTGAGAGAGGTTAGAGGCAGAGAGTGATGGGTTAACTGTGCAAAGCCATTTGCTCTCCATCAATTTATGCTCTTACCACACAGATATCTTCATATATTGTCTTGGGTTGTTTAAAGAAAAAAATCTGAGAATATAACTATAAAATTCATGACTTCTCTTTTAATAATTAAAATTCTCTGCAAGTACAAGCACACTTTTCAATAGGAATCTATCTGCCCATTTATTCTTGCCAAACAGATCACTGTCGAGAGCCATCCGTGGGCTGTATGTGGACTACATGGTCTTCGCAGCCTAGTGAATAGGAAAATCTGGTGTCTGGGAACTTCCAGTGGACATTTACTCTGGCTAAGACTGCCCAGACACATTGTGAGCCCTATTCAAGCTCTGCCTGGTCCCACACAGCACCAGAGATGGGGTAACCTGCTACAACCAACCAGCCACACAGCCTCTCAGAGAAGGGTGTGATCTTCCAAGATGCCAATCACCCTGCTGACTTTAAGACACCATGAAGCAAAATTCCACCCCTGAAACCTTATCCCTGCCTTTAAAAAGTATGCTTAAATAAACCCCGGGAGCCATTTTCTAGTTGTCTAGCTCCAGCTCGTGTGTGGACTGGACCTATCAGGTGCTCCATCCTTTGAAACTAATTTTCCAACTTTGTCTTTTGTTCTTCACTAATTATTCTAGACTTTAATTTCTTAGGTGGCTTACATCCTCCTGAACAGGAAGAAGAACCCCCTAATGAAGTGCTGGCTGTTACTAAACTAGTCCTATAAACCAGGAAACCAGACATTTAATGATATAAAACTATGAAGACAGTGTGCTTTAGCGGAAATTGTATAGATTCTTGCATCAAACAAAACAGTTTCAAAACTAAGGCCTACAATTACTAGATGTGTGACCTTAAACACAGTACAAAAATCCCTTAAGCCTCACTTCCTTATCCCTAATAATTCAGATTTTTTAAAAAAATAATAATAATGCCCAGCAACAGAGCTGCACTAAGAATTAAATAAAATGAAATGCAAAAAAAAAAAAGCCTTACATAATGCCTAACACTTTGTAGATGTTCAACAAATATTGATATTCTTTTTTTGATGGTAACCTGAGCTAAAACTTAAATTTCTTCAGACAGTGATGGTTACATAGTTCATCATATAAGTTGTTAAGTGATCAT
Source organism: Spermophilus citellus (assembly GCF_964194105.1). Lineage (NCBI taxonomy): Eukaryota > Metazoa > Chordata > Mammalia > Rodentia > Sciuridae > Spermophilus > Spermophilus citellus. Next base: position 52,109,648 of record NC_138191.1, on the reverse strand, counting down.
ACATTGTTTTCCAGTTATACATTAACAAACATCCTCAGTGAATACTACTTTTGCTCTCCTATTAATAAAAGTTATATAAGGTATAAAATTTTCTAATGGAATGTTAGAGTCGGGAAGGACAGGAATGTTTATATTTCCAACAGGTTCTTTTTTCTGAATTCCCAGCTCAGTAGAGGAAACAAGTTAATTTGTGTGCCCTCAAAACTAAAAGAGAATAAAAGACTTCCCCTAGCCACTGTTAAGTATCTCTTAACTATTCTACCAGAGCTTCCAGAATCAAGATTAAAAGAATAGGAAAAAACTGATGTTTCCACACATTTATATCAATAGAAGGATGTTGAAACTGTACGGTAAACAGAGTCAGGAAGTAAAAACCTCATTAGAAATTAAATGTTTTATAATTAACCACACTGGAAGCGGATGTTATTGCTAATTTTCTCAAGAAACTTTTTAAGACTGAGATTAAATTAGACCAGTTATTTACTGAATCTCCTGAAAATATATAGAAACCCACCCACCCCCCCAAAAAAACTTTCTATTATTATAATATTACCAGGATTAGTCTAAGGCCTAGAAAGCAGTAAAGGTGTAAATTTTTTCTTTTGTAGATTATATTACTTTTTTAGCATGTTTCAATCAAGGTAACTAAAATCAAAACCATGCATATAGATTATCAATACAACATTGGAACCTGAAAATATTCACAGCCTATATTCACATCCACCCTAAGTACTATTACCAATGGGAAATGGATAATGATGATAGGACAGATAGAATAGATAATAGAAAATAATAGATGATTGATTGATATAGTAAAGTGGTATTTTTTAACCATTTAAAAATTATTTAGATATGTCTTCCTTAGGCTGCTAAGATAATCTATAAATTTTATATATTGATGTCATTTTATAGATAAGGAAAAACAATACCCAGGAAAGTCTTGAGATTTGGCTAATCATCTACAGACTTGAAACCAAAATTGAAATGCTTGAATTTTCTTCTCAAGACAGTGAGGAGTTATTGAAAGTTTTTGATCATGAAGGTCATATTGTCACTAAAATGTTTTAGGAAAACCACTCAGAAAGTGGTTTGCAAAATAAAGGATGTAGAAATTAGTGGCAGAGAGGTAAAATAGGAGGCTGGTGAAAGAAAAAATTCCTAATAAAGACACAATTTTTAAAGTGTGATATTAGGCTTGCTTCCACTAAAAGTAATCTGGTTTGATTTGATTTGATTTCATCTCATTTTGGTTTTTGTGTTCTATCTACCTCCTTAATAAGACCTTTTTTACTCTCTCTTTCCCTTCAGAGGAATAGGGGGACTTTCTCACTTAACTCTTTCCCCAAAGCATTGTCAGAAATTTCTTCCTGTTGACATTTCATTTTGCTTTAGATCCCCAATTGTGGCTCTGTACTTTCTCTGTAATCATCGGAACAAATTTTGGGAACAGTCATGCTGTCCTCATTGACCCTACCCTCACCTCTCCACTTGAAGTACATACAATTTAGTACCTTCAAAGAAGCCACCTACGTATGCAGCCTCAGAAATAAATCCCTTATGACATTACTTCTCAGCAAGAGACAGAGAATGTCTACCACCCAGCATTCCCAAATGAGTTCTAATTTTTAACCCCACAAGTTCTTTCAAAACAGAGATGAATTTCTCTATAGTGAGAAATCACAGATCCACAAAAGGTGTTTTCTTTTAAGACACCCATTTCTAAACTTTTTGAGAGCTAAGGTAAACTGACCAGCCTGGGGAAATACAGGGTTTGTGATTTAGGGGGCTGCATTTCAGGCCCAGCCTTCTTTTGAAGGCATTCTTTTGAGAAGCACCCTTTGCCTTAGGGAATATGTTCTCTTTCCTCTTCACCAGGGGGATGTCTTCCTTCTTTGGGATATGCTCTACTTGAAATAAACTGAACAAACAGGAAACTTGGTGATGAAAGGAAAATGTTATGTTTAATTTTATGTGGTCAGTAAATAAACCTTCTTTACGGTCTAATAAACAGGCCAAGAAAATACCACATATTTGACAGAGCTAATTAACTTTTTTCTAATTGAAAGCTATTTTAAGGATTTTATACTTGAACTTCACTTTTTATATTAAAAAAGAAGAAAAGAAAAACCACTTTGTAAGGGAATAATTCATTGGTTGACAAAGGATAATCAGCTAACCCCCCAAAAAAAATAGTGCCAGATTTCTTTAATAAAAGTCTAAAAATAAAATAAAATAAAAAATACCCAGCAAATAGTATTTTTTTTTTTTTGTATATTAAGGTGTTTACTATGCTTCAGGATCTAGTTAAAATGCCATATTTACTAACTTTAGTATAGGTAGTAAACACATGGGTTTTTTTAATTTTATTTTTTCAGTTGTAGACAGACACAATACTTTTATTTATTTTTATGTGGTGCTGAGATTGAACCCAGTGCCTCACACATGCTAGGCAAGGGTGCTAACACTGAGCCACAATCCCAGCCCTGGTAAAAACATGTTTTAATCCTCTGGCACTTATGAAAGTACTTATCAATTTTTTTTTGAACTGCAAGTGCTCTACCACTGAGCCACACACACAGCCTGCCCTGTGTCTGCACCCACCACTAAACTCTAAGCTCTAGAGGATTTATTTAATAGTGACTACTAAACAATGACTAGAGCTTGGCTTTTTAGTACCTATTTGTGGAATGAATTAACTAACTGATTAATATCTTAATGTCAGAGTCCAGTTTCAAATAAACTTTAATCTTTTAATAATTTTAGGTTTACAGAGTTGTGAAGGTAGTAAGGGTTCTCATATACTTCTTATCCAATTTTAGTTTCTTCTAACTCCATTATGTTATAGTTCAATGGTACATTTGTCAACCACAAGAAGCCAACATTGGTACATTGTTATTAAGTAAGCTCCTGACTTTTTTTGAATTTTAATTCTCTTTCCATTAGTGTTCAATTTCTATTCCTGTGTGCAATCCAGCATATTGAATTAGATAGGATAGATAGTAAAACATGGTTAAGGAAATGCCCTTCCCACCTTAAAAAAAGAGGCTTTTCTAAATGAACAGGCTACTCCATGAAATTAACCTGTAGAAACATTCCAAACATTCCAGCCAACTCCTTTGTCTCAGGCAGCAGGAAAAGGGAGGTGGGACAAATCTGAATAAAGGCCACAGGCTCAAATGCTAAACAACAGCCTTAACACTTTTCTAATACCTGATTAGCATAAGTAACCAATAGTTACTTAAGTCCCTAACTAGTCCCCTATCACATCCCATCTCACCCTGCAAGAAATCTGTCTCTTCTTGTCACTTGAACAAATTCTATTCTTTTAAACTCACTCCTCCTCATTGATGGATTTCATTCTTTGAATTTATGAAGCAAGAACCCAGAAAGAAGTCACTGGCAGGTGGCTGGGCTTCTGCTGCAACACCACAACAGTAGAGGCTGAAAATCCACTTTTAGTACTACATTGTGCTTTGTTATCATGTCACTTTTGTGTTTCCTGGTCTATGACTGTTTCTCAGTTTTCCCTTGTTTTTCATGACCTTGACAGTTTTAAAGGAATAATGATTACATATTTTGTCAAGGGTCCTTAGAGTTGGTTTTTACTGATGTTTTTCTCATGATTTGACTGAGGCAACAGAGTTTTGGAAAGAATTTCACAGAGGTGAAATGTCCTTATGTTCCTATCACACATAGGAATATAATATGCATGCGATATCACCGGTGATGTTAACCTTGGCACATCATTAAGGTAGTGTTTGCCAGATTTATTCCTCTATAAAGTTACCATTTTTCTCCATTCTTTAGAAGTAGATCCGCAAATCCAACCAATTCACAAAGGAGAGAAGGAGGTATTTATCAAAATTATTTGGGACAACATTATTCTAAATGAAGAAAAATTGAAAACATTCTCTAACAACTGGAACAAGACAGGGATGCCCTCTTTCACCACTTCTATTTGACAGAAATCTTGAAACACTGGCCAGAGCAATTAGACTGACAAAAGAAATTAAAGGGATACAACTAGGTAAAGAAGAACTCAAATTAGCACTATTTGCTGACAATAGGATTCTATATCTACAAGACCCCAAAAATTCCACCAGAAAACTTCTAGAACTAATATATGAATTTAGCAAAGTAGCAGGATTCAAAATCAACACCTGTAAACCAAAGGCAATTCTGTATATCAGTGACAAATCCTTTGAAAGGAAAACTACCCTATTTACAATAGCCTCAAAAAAAAGTAAAATACTTGGGAATCAACCTAATGAAAGAGGTTAAAAACCTCTACAACAAAAACTACAGAACGTTAAAGAAAGAAATTAAAGAAGACCTTAGAAAATGGAAAGATCTACCTTGTTCTTGGATAAGCAGAATTAATATTGTCAAAATGACCATACTACCAAAAGCACTATATAGATTTAATGCAATTCAAATCAAAATCTTAATGACATTCCTCATAGAAATTGAAAAAGCAGTCATGAAATTCATCTGGAAAAATAAGAGACCCAGAATAGCTAAGCAATCCTTAGCAAAAAGAGTAAAGCAGGTGGCATCACTATACCAGACCTTAAACTATATTACAGAGCAATAGTAACAAAAACAGCATGGTATTTGCACCAAAATAGATTGGTAGACCAATGGTACAGAACAGAAGACCCACATAATTACAGTTATCCTATATTAGACAAAGTCACCAAAAACATACATTAGAGAAAAGGCAGCCTCTTCAACAAATGGTGCTGGGAAAACTGAAAATCCATATGCAACAAAATGAAATTAAACCCCTATCTCTCATCATGCATAAAACTCAACACAAAGTGGATCAAAGACTTAGGAATTAAACCAGAAACACTGTGCCTATTAGAAGAAAAAGTAGGCCCAAATCTCCATCATATTGGATTAGGTCCCAACTTCCTTAATAAGACTCCTATAGCACAAGAATTAAAACCAAGAATCAATAAATGGGATGGATTCAAACTAAAAATCTTCTAGTCTTCTTCTTGGCAAAAGAAACAATCAGTGAGGTGAATAGAGAGCCTATAGCTTGGGAGCAAATTTTTACCATTGACACATCAGATAGAGCACTAATCTCTAGAGTATAGAAAGAACTCTAAACTCTAAACACACACACTCAAAAAAACCCAATCAATAAATGGGCCAAAGAACTGGACACCTCTCAGAAGATGATATATAATCAATCAAAAAATATATGAAGAAATGTTCATCATCTCTAGCAATTAGAGAAATGAAAATCAAAGCTACTCTAAGATATCACCTCACTCCAGTTAAAGTGATACAAATAGGCAGCTATTAAGAACACAACAAAAACAGTAAGTGTTGGTGAGGATGTGGGGAGAAAGGCACACTCATACATCGCTGATGGGACTACAAATTGGTGCAGCGAATATGAAAAGCAGCATGGAGATTCCTTGGAAAGCTGGGAATGGAACCACCATTTGACCCAGCTATCCCACTCCTCAGTCTATATCCAAAGGACTTAAAAACAGCATTCTATAGGGACACAGCCACATCAATGTTTATAGCAGCACAAGTCACAATAGCTAAACTATGAAACCAACACAGATACCCTTCAGTAGATGAATGGATAAAGAAAATATGATATATATACACAGTGGAATATTACTCAGTGAGGAGAGAGAATAAAATCATGGTATTTACATGTAAATGGAAGGAGCTGGAGAATATAATGCTAAGTGAAGTTAGCCAATCCCAAAAAAACAAATGCTCAATGTTTTCTCTAATTTAAGGATGCTGACTCATAATGGGATTGGGGGGTGGGCATGGGAGGATTAGATGAACTCTAGATAGGACAAAGGGGAGGGAGGGGAAGGGAGGGGGTATGGGGGTAGGAAAGATGGTGGAATGACATGGATATTATTACCCTGAGTACGTGTTTGAAGACACAAATGGTGTGACTCTACTTTGTGTACAATTAGAGATATGAAAAATTATGCTCTATATGTGTACTATGAATTACACATAATATGAATTACACATTCTGCTGTCATATATAACAAATTAGAATTTTAAAAAATTATCTGGAATTCTTCCATCAGGAAAATCTGTCTCTTCTTCCCCTTTATTTTTTTTTCAATTGTTTATGTATACAAGTATGCAGTTTATTTGTATGTGTATAAAATATTTCATATTATAATCCTATGTTATGTTATTTATTTTGTCACCCAAATTATTCCAGTTTTGGACAGTGGGACTTCCTTTATTTTCACTCCTGTGTCTGCTTATATATACTAAAATATACTCTAAATTCATTGTGTTATTTTCTTTCCTCAGTCCTAGAACCAGCTCATTCCCCAAGGACTTCTGATTCCTTTTATTGGAAAATTATATTTAGAAAAAAAAATCTGTGCCCTGAAGTACTTATCTCTCCTGTAATGTTATTGCTTCTAGATTTTTCTCAGTGGCCAGAGTTAGGTAATATATGTATATTAATCTTGTGTGCATAAATATTTAAAATCTTTGCTGTATTAATCCATTTGTATATTTATCATGCATGCCTACCTGCATTCATACTGATGTAGTCAACTCTAGTACCACAAAGTTTCTTCTAGCCTTGGCCTCTTGCTCACCTGAAACTTCCCACTTCCAAAGTAATAAACACAGCATCCCCATCCACTCACTTATAAATGTAAATCTGTTTCAGAATTGTTAACTCATACATGACCCCATGAGAAACAAATTTACTAACTAGAATACATTGTTTATAAATAATTCTTTCCATCTTCATCCTTATAGTTCCTAGTTCAAACACTAACTTCCTAGTGTACTTTGGTCAGCTTTTTTTCCCTCTTACTCTTTAACAAATTTATGTATTCTATTTATACTGTAATATATTCATTTACTGCAGTCTGTATTCCATCCCCAGACTTCTGGCAACCTGCTTGATTTTTTTTATAGTTTATATACAATAAAGTTCATCATGTATGGTATACAGTTCTATGGATTTTGAAATACACAGTTATGCACAAACCACCCCCAATACTGTGCAGACATATTCAGTTGCCCTAAAATTTTCATATGTCCTTTCTGATTAAACCATCTTGCTCCATCAATCCCTGGTCTGTTTTCTGTCTTCGTAGTCTTGTCTCTTCCAGAATTTCACATGAATGAAATGATATGATATGTAGCTTTTGGGACCTGCCTCTTTTGAATTAGTAAAATGTATTTAAGATTCATCATGTTGTGTGAATTGGTTGCTTTTCCTTTTTATTGCTGAAGAGTAAAGCACAGAATGAATATATCACAGTTTATACATCTATTACCCTATTGAAAGACAACTCCATTGCTTTCAGTTTTCAGTGATTCTCAATAAAACTGCTGTAAATATTCACCTGCAGGTTTTCATATGAAAATGTTCTCAATTCACTTTGGAGATACCTAGGAGTATGATTGCTGGGTCATCTGTGTTAAGTATGTGTTTAACTTTATGAGAAACTGTTAAATTGCCTTTCAAGGTTTTTAAAAAATATAATACAGTGCACAGATTGCAATCACTTTTAACCATGTCAACTATAACATTATATTGTAGCATTAATTGTTTATTAGAACAGCTTATTTTTATATTAGTGATTTCAGAAACCAAGATGGTGGAGGCAAGATATAAGAAAATGCCTACTGGAGTACAAGACCTATGTAGTCATCATGTCCCTGTTTTCAGTAAGTTCCATTACCATGACAACTCTCTTCACTGAGGACTTATCACCCATGGCAACTCCCATCACAGGTTCTATATTCTAATTATATTTTAATTAGGTGAAAATAAATTAGCCAGTGGGAACAAATGGGGCAAAGTCTTCAATCAGGTCCATATAGAGAGGGGGCCAAAGCATAGCTCAGCATATAAGGTAAGACCTGTGTAGACATTAGGACCTTGAGCCACTCTCTGGCTCAGCCACTCCACTGTACTTTACAGTGCTATATTCACTTGCAATAAATCTATGCTCTGCTTATTGTGTGTGTGTTGCTCAATATTTTGTTCAGAATGCCAAAATCTGGACCCCAAGTGAACACCCCACAAGTATCATTAGTATATTATAATAGTATATTTTTAAACTAGCTAGTTAAAAGCTTCTCTAAAATTACTACTGAGGACTGAAGGAAACCAAGCCAATTACCTGCACCTATTACCACTTATGAATAGTGCTGTGTTATTCACATGCAAAGTCACCAGGTGTAAAACAGTCTTTGTTTGGGGGATATTTGTAGTCAATGTAGCTAGTTCATAAAAACACACTAATTTCAGACAGAGGATATGGTAGATCTCTACCAAGCACATTAAAAATTCTATGTGCCTAAGTGAGCAATATATTTGTTCTACTTTAAAGCATCACACTTCTCAAAACTAAAAGCACCAAACTATTCCTTTTAATAAAAATGACTCGATGATCTCTCAGAATCACTAGTGAAATCCCTCTTTTATATATCTTCCAGTGGCCTTTTCCATGGATATCCTGACTCAGAATTATTTTCCAAAAATATTTGAAAGTTATCCTTTTATCAACCTCATCCTTCTTCCTGAAGTTCAACCATTACACTTTCTTAAGAATGTTTCTAAATATGTTGGCTGAAACATTAGTCAAGTTGTCTGATTTTCAAAAAGAAGATTGTTTCTTTAATTTATTTTCTTTTTCCTACAGTTCCAAAAACTTTGAAAGACAGAAAATGGTGAGGGGAGTAAATTATCAGTATTATAAAAATGTGTTTTCACATGACTATTACTTCCTCTGTCCATAATATCATATGCATTCTCTGAATAACTATACTAATTATGAACTCTAATTCTCCTTCAACCATTAAAATAAGTATCTCCCATTCTTGTTTTTGCCCCCCCAAAATGAAAAAATTATAGACTTAATCATTCTAGAGTTTGTTTTTACCTGCAAATATCATGCAAACTACAATTTTAAAACATCTAATATAAATTTTACCCTTTACTTTAGTATCCTATTAATGAACATATACTGTCAATCCTCAATAGATTGGCACAATATATTCAATGTAGATCATTTTTTTTAACTTGAGAGAGGTAACCCCTCTGCATGCAGGACCCAGAACCAATTTCAAGTTGTTAATCCTGTGTACATTCACACAGGGCTCATTCTCAGTTTAATACTCTATTGTCTCTCCCTTGAAATCAATCATTTTTGAACAAAGGACCCCTAACTTTCATTTTGCACTGGGTCCCACAAATTATGTAGCCAGTCATGCCAGGACCATATTTTAGTCACTAACCAAGGCACTGAAGGGAACTGTAGAAACTACACACTTTTTCCTTCTAACAGAAACTATTTTTAGGGTTTTAGCTCCTGAATCACCTTACTTGGTTCTGCAAGGACTACAGTTCTATAAATTCCTCTCTCCTTGTTTGTCAGGAATAAGGTAGAGGTGGAGCAAGGTGGGGAGGAGATGGTTAAGAATTTTCATGTCAGATTTTGTACATAGCAGTTCCTCTCTAATGGCTGAAATTAATAGAAGAGACTTATAACTGAAGAGGCTACATCTAGTAAGTAATCCCATCTCAGTTTCCCAATTATTTGCCTTTTTCTGTTCCAGGACTAGGGATCAGAGTGTAGAAGGTCTGATGGATGAGATTTGGCATTAAATAGATAAGTGTATAAATTCCACTTTCACCACTCACTAGGTTTTCATGCTGAACAAATTATCTAAACACTGAGGCTCAGTTATTTTTTATTCTATATAATTATGGGGTACAAATTGATGCTATGATGTGTGTATACAATGTGGATTGAATCAAGCTAAGAAAAGTATCACCAAAAACACATCACTTTTTTGGTAGGAACATTTGAAATGTACTTTTTTAGCAAATTTTAATATATATATATATATATATATATATATATATATATACATTATGTTATTATAACCTTACTGTGCAATGAATCTCAAAGAACATATTTCTCCTGCCTAACTGAAATTTTATACCCTGTGACTAACATTCCTTATCTCCCAGACTCTGGTAGCTATCATTCTATTCTCTGCATCTCTCTGCATCTACGAATTACACTTCTTCGATTTTACATATAGTGAGATCATGTGGTATTTTTCCTTCTGTGCCTGGTTTGTTTCACTTAGCATAATGCCCTTTATATTCATTCATGTTGTCACAAAAGACAGATTTACCTTCTTTTTTAAGGTTGCATAGTGTTCCATTGTGTGTGTGTGTGTGTGTGTGTGTGTGTGTGTGCGCGCGCACGTTGGCATATACCACCACATTTTCTTTATCCATTTATGCATTGATGACCAGCCATTTTAATATAAATAATAGAAATAATGATATCTATCCTACTTTTTTAAACTAGAAAATTATATATGTTCAACAAATATTATTAAGAAACTTTCCCTATGTAAAAATATACACCTTAAGAGATTCTTTAAAGACTCCTTAGGTCTCTTCCCCTTAGACCATTCCCAGTTCAGGGCTCCTTTCTACTTGGTCATGTTGCCATGCAAAGTTCCTTACATATATTTGTGTCCTGCCTGAAAAATACAAAGAGATAAAGAATAAGTTCCAGTACATATCATTGTTCCATATATTTAGCAACCTTGTTAAATTGTTGGAAAAGAGATATAATGAAAATTGGGGAGGATATCAAAAAATAACCTTTATTCACCATTTGTCAAGGACTGTTAACCTACACTTCTCACTCCTGGTCTGATGGTTCTGGGCTTCTCTTTCTACCTCTTATGTAAGATATTAGCAGTAAGATGAAAGGTGGGATTTTTTTTAACTTTTTTATTATTTTAATTATACAAATTTATGAGGTACAGTGGATAATTAAATATGTGTGTAACAATCACATCAGAGTAACTAAAATTTTCATCTTAAATTATTTATTGGTTGTTCAAAACATTACAAAGCTCTTGACATATCATATTTCATACATTTGATTCAAGTGGGTTATGAACTCCCATTTTTACCCCATATACAGATTGCAGAATCACATCGGTTACACATCCACGTTTTTACATATTGCCATACTAGTGACTGTTGTATTCTGCTATCTTTCCTATCCTCTACTATCCCCCTTTCCCTCCCCTCCCATCTTCTCTCTCTACCCCATCTACTGTAATTCATTTCTCTCCCTTGATTTTTTTCCCTTTCCCCTCACATCCTCTTATATGTAATTTTGTATAACAATGAGGGTCACCTTCCATTTCCATGCAATTTCCCTTCTCTATCCCTTTCCCTCCCACCTCTCGTCCCTGTTTAATGTTAATCTTTTTCTCATGCTTCTTATTTTTAGTTTTTATTAACATGTAATAATTGCACGTACTAATGAGGTATAATGTGAAATTTTAATATGTATATATGATATGTACTGATAAAATTAGGGTAATTGATGTTTCCATTTCCTTATCTTTGCTTTATGATTGAAGACTTTGAGCTCCAAAAGAGGATTTTTAATCTAAGTTTTGCTTATACGTCTTTACTTTTCCTTGAGAAAAAGACTTATGTATGTTTTTAATTCACCTTCATTCCCTGAGACACTAAAGAATATGGTTTACCCCAGAAAAATCAGTCTAAATCTTCCATGTCTTTATACTGAAAAATCACATTAAAAATTGTTCCATGTACTTATCACCAGCAAATGATGCAGCCAAATTCCAAAGGGATGCCTTCATAGAGGACATTCCATGTCACAAGTGTTCAGAGCTATTTATAATTCATTTTTGATTGGTGAAGGTAATAAGTAATCTAGATGTTTTATCAAAATTCCCCATCAAAACTTACCCTGCCACAGTCATTTGTGCACTGAAACTTTGACTCAATGGCTTTATTTGTGTTGCCTGATTGTTGACATTGGCCTTTGAGAAGAAATTACATTAAGCAAGAGATTGGCATGCCAAGGTACACAGTCTTGGAGCCACCCTCCCACCTTCCTCAAAAAGTTCAATTCACTCAAAACATAGCAAAGTCCTATTAGACTTTGATAAAGGTTCTAAAGCTACACAAGGTTATTTAAATATGTTTTAATTTTTTTTCATCTTAATATAGCTCTGTATTACTTCCCAGAACAATGACATCAATCTTGTTATTTAGTGATGCTATAATCCCATTAAAATTATCATTACGCTACAGACTTAGAACTTTTGGAATTATCTCATCTTTCCCCTTAATTTTACAGTCCAGACAAGTGAGACCAAGTAATTTAAGTGATTTGCTCAAATCTTGAAGCATGTTAATGGTAACTGAGGTGAAAACCTGTCTCCTGACTCCTGGCCAGAGTTTTTTTTTCATCAGGAAGTGAAGCCACTTCTGACACTTACTACATTTTTGTCTTGATTCTTGCTAAAAACTATTCTTTTCAAAAAGACAAATACCATATATTCTCGCTTATAATGTGGGAAGCTAAAACATTGATCAAAGAACCATGGATCAGAACAGTGGTTAAACAGAGTCTGGGAAGACTTGGGAGAAGGAGGGATGGTTAACAAGTGCAAGGGTGCAGTTGGATAGAAGGAATAGCTTCTCATGTTCTATATCATCATAAGAAACTATGGTTGACAACAATTAATTGGATATTTCAATATAATTAGTAGAGACATTTGTAAACCATTCCAACTCCCAAGAAATGATATGTCTGCTGAGATGATATGCCAATTACCCTCATCTGATCATAATACTTTATATACATGTATTGACATATCATGCTAGGTCCCAAAACTATATAAAATTACCAAAGGTCAATTTAAAAACTGTATTTACAAAAAGGTGCTTCTTGCTAACCTCAATCAAAATCCCCTCAATATATCAGCAAGCAAAAGATTCAGGGCTGGGTTGTGACCCAGTGATAGAGTGCTTGCCTTGCATGTGTGAGGCACTGGGTTCAATTCTCAGCATCACATATAAATGAATGAATAAAATAAAGGTCCATCAACAATGACAAAATATTTTTTTTAAAAAAAGAGATTCAAATATGGATGAGAATCTCAGATACAATAATATTTATGTTTATTGTATCTGTACATTCTTGCTCATTCTTGGGCAAAGATGAGGAAATTTTTTTTGGAAGTGTGAAAACTTCCCTATAAATATGCAGCACTTATAGAATATCACATGTCCACACACTAACAGAGTACAAAGCCAGGGGGCTGATATCAGCTACCACACACATGAAATAGTGTCTGGCAAAGTAATTTCTGGGTGGCTACACCGAATTGGCAAGATTTAAACTTCTTTTTGGCACATCTTCACTATCTCACCAAAAATCTAGATCTGCATTCATTCAAGCATGTTTTTTTTTTTTCTTGCCAAAACCAAAATGGCTATGGCAGAGTCTTGAGATTGTCCTGGAATCCCATGTAGCTAACCCTCCCTGCAGCAGTGTATGTGGGTGGCATCAGGCCTAAGGAAACCAAGCCAAACATTCAAAATGTCCCTTTGGACAGGATCTCCCCCTAAAACCCCATCATTATCATAATGGATGCTCAGCCCATCCTGGTTCAATCCCCACCCCCATCTGTAGCTTATAACTTAAGGACTTTCCAGTCTAGCATCAAAAGGAAGCTCACTAGAAGGATACCTTTTTAAAATTTTTATTTTATTTTTATTTTATATTTTATTTTTATTCTTATTTCTTTTTAGATATACATGACTCTAGAGTGTGTTTTGACATATTATAAATACATGGAGTATAACTTCCCATTATTGTGATTATACGTGGTGTGAAGTTTTACTGGTTGTGTGTTCATACTTGAATATAGGAAAGTTATGTCCCATTCATTCTACCATCTTCCCTGTTCCCATCTCCCTTCCCTTCCCTTCATTCCCATTTGTCTAATCCAATGAAGTTCTATTCTTCCCTCCGCCACCTCCCATCCCCCACCCCTGCATTGTGTGTTAGTATCAATGTATCAGAGTATTTGGCTTTGGTTTGGTGGATTGACTTATTTCACTTAGCATGATAGTGTCTAGTTTCATCCATTTACCAGCAAATGCCATAATTTCACTCTTCTTTATGACTGAATTCACATTCTTGATTGTTTCCTTTGCTGTAAAGAAGCTTTTTGGTTTGATACCATCCCATTTATTGATTCTTGATTTTACTTCTTGTGCTTTAGGAGTCTTGTTGAGGAATTCAGTTCCTAATCTGATATGATGTAGATTTGAGCCTACTGTTTCATCTTTTAGGCGCAGGGTCTCTGGTCTAATGCCTAGATCCTTGATCCACTTTCAGTTGAGTTTTGTACAGGATGAGAGATATGGGGTTCAATTTCATTCTACTACATATGGATTTCCAGTTTTCCCAGTACCATTTGTTGAAGAAGCTATATGTTCTCCATTGTATGTTTATGGCACCTTTGTCTAATATAAGGTAGGAGTATTTATATGGGTTTGTCTCTGTGTCTTCTATTCTGTTCCATTGGTATTCATGTCTGTTTTGGTGCCAAATACCATGCCATTTTTGTTACTATAGCTCTGTAGCATAAATTAAGGTCTGGTATTGTGATGTCTCCTGCTTCGCTTTTCTCATTAAGGATTGCATTAGGTATTCTGGGCCTGAAAGATACCTTCTCATGCTCTACTTAGTCTTAACTGAATCAGAAACTACTGGGGTTAACCCAGCAATTGTAGTCTTATTAAAGCCTCCAAGTGAGTCTCAATCACAGTAAGGTTTGAAAACCACCAGTGCAGCCTATATCTCTTCACTGAAATTTTCATTGTTTATAGAAAATTAATGGTATAATGTGATGATAAGGATTTGAAAAGACTAGAAGAGTTGAAAAATCACTGCTATAAGAAATTTAATGAAGGCAAAAAAAAAGTTGGACATGCAAGGGGAAAGTCCTGGAATAATAAAGATTCACTTGAATTCTGATAGGCTATTCTATCTGCAAAAGTTTTGTGTCCCACCTAACAATCCTTGCATTTAAAAAGAAATAAAGAATTTATGGATTGGGAAAAAGACAAGATAGAGACAAGTGTAGTAGATTTCTATTGTGTCAACTTAGCAAAATTTCTCAGATTCCCTTCCCTGCCTAGGACCAGAAGGATTTGGAGCCGAAGAGTCATTTGCATGACAGAAAGGGAACAGATGTCTTTGTGCTCCAAGAAGGTGAGCATAAAGTGCAATTGACTCTTGCAGCTCCTAAGTGTTGCTGGTGTTGCTCACTTGGTTAGCCTGGGCATCAGCCAAGCACACATCTTCACCTCCCGCCGGACCACCTGCTTCAGCTGCTCCAACTTCTGGGCCAAGTGCATGTGTAGCTCCATGGCAAAGGCTTCCAGCTTCTGCAGAACATATCCATCAATCAAATTATAGGCTTAGAGTCAGGGAGAGAATGATTCGGTGCCAATTTGTCTTCAGGACTAGTGAGTGCTTTATTCCTTTACCAGCTGCCTGTCCTGCAAACTTACAGCTCCATTCATTGCCAGATACAGAAATGACAGCTTCATATAAATTATGCAATCAGCTCTACAATTGTGTGGTCAAAATCCTTAAAAAAGTTATATTTGTGGTGTGTATGTATGTGTTTGTGTTTGTGTGTGTGTGTGCTGATTTTATATTCTAAAGAATATGTGTGTGTTTATGTGGGTGTAGTTCTCTGAGCCAACCCTGGCTGGCACAGGTATTTGGGTAGGTGGGAAAAGGATGCAACTATAACAAAAGTCCAAGAAATCAAGGGGTGGTTAGAGATTGGGGTGACAGGTAGAACTGGAAGTACTTTGAAAAGAATGTTAGTGAGGGGCTGGGGTTGTGGCTCTGTGGTAGAGTGCTCATCTGGCATGTGTAAGGCCCTGGGTTCCATCCTCAGCACCATATAAAAATAAATAAAGAAAATAAAGGCATTGTAGTAGGACACCTTAAAAAATAAATATTTTTTCAAAAGAAAGTTAGTGAGAGTTCAAGGGACTTTGAAGAAAGTGCTAAGAAAGTCCTGATGTGCTATAAGAAATTTAATGAAGGCAAAAAAAAGTTGGACATAAGGAGGCTTTCAACAAGCATTTAAAAGAAAATGAATGGATAACTAAAACTGTGGCCTAACACAGACAAAGGGATAAAAAGAAATGATTTCTCAAGCCATGGAAGAATCTTAAATGCTTATTACTAAGTAAAAGAAGTGATCTAAAAAGCCTATATACTATATGATTCAACTATATGACAGTCTGGGGGAAAAAAAAAACTATGGAGTCATTTAAAAAAGAAAGAGAGAAAGAGATGAACAGGCAGATGACAGTGAATGTTTAAGGGCAGTGAAAATAGTCTGCATGATACAGTAAAGACGGGCACATATCTTTATATATTTTTTCAAGCCCTTCAAGAGTGAACCCTAAGATAGATCGTGGACTTTGGTTGATAATGATTCATCTAGGAGCTCACAGATTGTACAAATGTGCCACTGTGGTACTGAAGTAGATAATGGGGGAGGCTCTGCACCTATGGAAAATGATGGTATATGGTAACTCTACTTTCCATTCAACTTTTTTGTGAACCTAAAATGGCTATTAAAATGAAAGAAGGAAGAAACGAAGGGAGAGAGGGAGGGAGGGACAGAGGGAAGGAAGGAAGAAAGGAAGGAAGGAAGGAAGGAAGGAAGGAAGAAGAAAGAAAGAAAGAAAGAAAGAAAGAAAGAAAGAAAGAAAGAAAGAAAGAAAGAAAGAAAGAAAGAAAGCTAAGTAAGGAAGATGTCATTGAAAGCTTGAGAAAAGGGTATATTTGTTGTGGCAGAAAATTTAGCAGTGTATTGCTTGTAGTATTAGTGCCTAATGAACTAGATGATCTATCCAAGGAGACTTCCAGGCAGGGTGCTAAAAGATTCATCAAGGTGCCACCCAGATTCATTTTATTTCTCACAGGAAAATGTGAGAGTAAAGATGAGCTTTGAGAGCTTGGTCCTCTCAAGACCCACAGAATAAATCATTAGCAACACTTCAAATTGGGAAGCATAAGATATTTAGGAAACAGAAATGGGATTGCTCAGATCCAATAAAAGATCTATATTAGACCTCAAAACAACTAGAGGTGAGGTACCTTGGAGGCTGATATGAGGAATTTGGTGCTGAATGCACTGGAATGTCATTGGAGATTTCTGAACAAGGCAGTGACCCACGGATAGAGGTAGATTCTCTCCCAGCTTCTGGATAAATATAGTCATCTCTATTTTATCTTTCCAATTTGTTGCTGGGAACTATACCTGGCTTAGCATGAAGACTAGTTTTTTCCTCTTAAAAAATGGCAGCCTATCCTAACCCTGAGTTGTCCAAGAATTTCACAGGATTTCACAATTCAATTCAGGGCTTAATTGTTCTTACAAGTGCCTGGAGAAGACAAAGAATGGAAGGGCCTCTCAGTCCACTGGCACCATGTTTGGTTCACTGTAACAGAGTTCCAGCACCATTAGGAGACAACTGTCTGCTGCTAAGGTAACACCCATACTTGACAGATCACAGTCATGGTCATAGAATTTCCCCACACTTGCATTTCAAGTTATTTTGCTCTAATTCCTACATACTTAGCCACTGTTCCCAGAATAAACCTCAGGCCAAGTCTGCTAGATCCAAAAGGGCATCCACCAGACTATTCAGAATCAGTTTTCTTGCCTCTTTAGCGATTGAACCAAAATCATCTCCCTCAAGGTGATGCTAATAGAACCTATCCCACCCAGTAATTCTGGGAATTGAAGGTGTTGATATAGGTAAAGCATTTACATGTTCTGGTGCCTAGCAAGTTCTCACGAGATGTAATTATTAGTATTATTTGATGCTTTAGAATGCCTGCTAAGTGACAGAAAACTTCTCCAACATACAGGCTAAGAAATCATAATTACAAAATTATTTCTAGTTCTTAAAAATCATGCCTAAATCTGATCATCTTCCTTCTCTTGTAGATTGAGCACTGTCAAAAAGGCAAATATTCCTGCAAGGTAGTTATTAAAAGTGAGACTGGATGAGTCAGGATTTCCAATCCACACTGAGCTATATGTGTTATAAATAGGCCTTTTATAAGAGTGAGCAAGTCAGAGCAAGGCAACTCCAGTGAAGAGAAAGAAAAGGAGAAAGGTTTGTCTAAAACAAAACAAAATAAAAGTGTTCCAGTGATGTAGAATAAGGGATGGCTTTTCTTTATAAAGAATAAAATGAAATGTGATGTTAAAATATTATGCATGTTTTCTTTGCTACTAATTTAACATGCAAAGCCCTTTTCTTATGTTGTGTTCCAGACTTCACCCACATTGTGCACATTAGGATCATGAGTGAAACCCTAGATGAGAATATTATTTCCTCCTCAGCACTTCATCAATTAAGAATCACAAAGGAAACTAGGATAGGACAAGTGTCTTCAGAGAAATCTTGATAGGTGAGCTTGCTGGCCAGTGTTCTGCCCTGCACAGGCGGTCTTTGAAATGGGCCTGCTTTACTTTGCTTTCCCTTCCTTCCTTTCCTTTCCATTACCACCACAGTAGTAGTAATGGCCTCCACCAAGGCTGGTTCCTGAGGAGTAACCATGGCGGTTGGGGGTGGGGGTAACTTAGAGGGTATTGACTCCGCCTTCTGAGAAAATGTCAGACCCTTGATAGTTATTACTTAACTAGACACAAAGCCACTTCATGTCTAATTAACTTTAACTCTCCACTTTTACTCATGTGCTGAAACCACAATTAAATTGGAAAATAGTATTTCGAAACTTTCCCCCATCTCCCAAATCCATAACAAAGACAATAATATCTAGTTCTGAGAAACCTTGAAGCAAACCATCACTTCTCTTTTGAGAATTTATTTTCCTTCATTGAGGCTCTTTAGGGATATATAAGAAATTTTTTTATGACTTTTCTTCAGGTGTGGGGAATAAAGCTGCCTTGGTAACCCAGAAAGCTATGCTAAAATCAAGTTGCCTATGGGTGTCTGTCAGTCACAAAGAAAAAAAGAAGAACACTCTGGAAGATAACATGAAACTGAATGAGCTCCCTCTGCAGGTGGTCTGCCTTCTTTCCCCTTGCCCTGGCTGTGAGTGGTTGTCCTGCCTGTGCATTATGGCCAGGCACCTGTCACTTGCTCATCTCCTTCTGTGGCTCCACAGGACTCAAGGCAGGGTTCATGTGTCTGAAGCTGTCTGTCCTCCCACACGGGCTACAGCAACTGACCAGCTACGGAGCAGAGATGACAAAGAATGAAAGTCCCCATGTTTCAGAAGGCATTTTAAATTTCAAGAAATATCTGTGAGCTGCAAAGAAAATGCTGGGGGATCAACACCTGATAAGCAGCTGATCACACTCTTGACAATTGACATGGACATTATGGTGTGTCATCTAAGTGACAGGATTGGAATAGCTAGACTCCCTGGAACCAGAGGGCCAGATCCAGGCAAAATTAGCTCAGCTTTCCATCAGGGTGATGACTATCATCTTTTGTACTCCCTTGAGTGCTTTATAGGCAAGGATCTTAGGGAGAGTTTGCCAACAATTAATCCCAGTAGAGGCCTGCAGGTTTCAGGGTGGACATTCATTCATTTTATTCTAGTCCAGAGCACGTTTTACATAAGGCTGTCTGCAAGAACTGAGTCTGTGAAACCATCTGCAATAACATTACACCTTTTAATCAGTGACCCTATTAAGGATCTCATGTCCCATGCTGATCCCAAATATAGAGACAATGGAGCTGGCTATAAGTAAAGCCTTTACTGAGCCTGGGAAATGCCTAGGCATCTTACCACCACACTGCCTACCAGCCCCAGTTAGAAACATGAATTCCATACCCAGAAACTTGGTCTAAGGCAGAACTGCCTTAAAGAAAATGTGTTATAAACAGAATAGTATTTTATATTCAAATTTTAGTTCTGGAGAGAGACAGATTAACAAAAGGAGTAATTTGGCAAACAGGGTGGAAATGGCATAATTTCTCCTGGAAGGTAGCTTTCATTTTGCCCAGAAAAGATTTAGAGTCATAAAAATCACTTAAAGTAACAACCATTTCAATGAAAATTTATACCAAGTACAGTAAAAAAATATATTTCTGTTTGTCAACACTATTAAACAATCATCTAGGCCAATTTCCTTATTTTACAAGAAAAAAAAAAGTAGACTTTTCCCCCTAATAATCAACCACTTGAGAACAAATTTCCACTGGAGTGGAAAAGAGGGTAGATCCAGGAGGGCAGAGGTCTCGAGGATCCTCTAGGAGCAAACCAGAGACTAGAGTC
Source organism: Spermophilus citellus (assembly GCF_964194105.1). Taxonomy (NCBI): domain Eukaryota; kingdom Metazoa; phylum Chordata; class Mammalia; order Rodentia; family Sciuridae; genus Spermophilus; species Spermophilus citellus. The sequence goes on along the minus strand of NC_138191.1, from coordinate 52,089,447 downwards.
AAGACATGAAAAGAGAAATAAGAATGCTGGAAGATCAGATAGAAGAAAAGCAGAAGCAAGGTTGCTTATTCCACTAGACTAAATTCCACCTGCTCTGAAAAGTGGCAAAAAAGAAAAAAAAAATGACGATTCTAGGTCCACAATGAAGCCAGAAATTTTTATAATCTTATGCTGAATAAAATTGCAAAAAGCTTCTTTGGAACCTGGAAAGTACTCCCACGAAATGTGGCAAAACACAAAGGTTCTTTGTCAGACATTGCCTTGCCCTGTGTCCTCTCATGATAATGTTAATACACAAATGAATAGAAAATGAAGGATATGACTCCTAGGGAGTCCAATAAGTTTTCCTGTGTGAAATTAGAATGGTAAACATATAATTAAAATATGTACTACTTTGCAATTAAAACCATTCCCAAGCTTTCTGACAATGCCATATAGTATCACTTTGCTTCTAAAAATTCCTTTCACAGTTGGCTCTATAGAAGTTTACATTCTGCACTATTCTTAGCTGTCAGTTAGATCTACAGCAGTTGGAAGATTCCGGGGAGTCCTCATCGCCAAATTCCAGGACTCGTAGCTAATGCCACTTTTTCCATATTCTCTTGTCAAAATAAATGCATGATCTAGAAGGTTTAGTTATCAAAAGAAAGGTACTTTTAAATATAATACAAACCAAAACAAATTTTTTTTATAGCAAACTCTTAAAATAACAACCATTTCAATGAAAATTTACACCAAGTACAGTAATGGTGATGACAAACAGGAATATATTTTTAAAACAATATAAGAATAAATAAATGATTCCAGTACCAAAATTACAAAGACAATATTATTTAGTAGAGCAATTTGATCAATGTGTTTAATAGGCCATGTTGAATACATGTCTAATTCAGATTAATTCTTGATCAGATATTTGCTGAGCACCTTCTGAACAAAACACTCAAAAAATGCCAGACTTCCTGAAGTTTACATTGTAGGGTGGATATTAAAAAAAAATTAAAATAGAGAAATCATAGTGTATTAGGTGACAAACACTGTGCAAAACCAGAATGGTTTTGGAGGGTCACAGAGGAGATGTCAAACCATGTTAAATAGGGTGGCTTGCATGTACCTCATTAAGAAGGGAATGCCCAAGAATGCTTACAGCAAGAGAAGGACCGGCCATATGGGTATTTAACAGCATTCCAGACAGAAGCCTGTGCAAAGACTCTGAGGTGTAGCATGTCGGCATGTATGAGTAGCAGAGGAAGAGTAGCAGGAGACTGAGGCAGCTCAGTTGGTACAGGACTTTGTACACCGCTGTTAGTACTTTGGCTTTTATACTAAAGGTTCTGAACAAATGAATGACATGGTTGTGCTCTAGAATGATCTTTCCAACTGCTTTCTTGGAACATGTGGGATGGAGAAAGAATAGAAGCAGGAAACCCAATTAAGGGGTGAAAGACAAATAAATTGCTCATAGTAGTGTGCTAATAGTAGAGATAATAAGAGTTGATCAAATAAAATATATAGTGACTTAAAGGTAGGAAAAATGGAATTTTCTGACTGGATGAGGGTAGAAGAGAAAGAGAAAATTGCAGGATATCTTAGAATTTAACCCTGAGCAATCAAAAAGGTGGTATCACCATCAACTGAGAAGGGGATGGCTGGGAATGAATTACTAAGTTGAAGATTTGATATTCCATTTTGGTGTACATTGGATTTAAGATATTATTTGCACTCACAGGGGAAATTTCAACAAGGCAGTGAATAAAGGCAACTATATCTAAATATTGCCACAAAGGCCCCAAATGGGATGGTAACTGGCAAGTTTGGGAGAGGCAGCAGGAAGCTTTGGTTTACATTGCTTTAATAGAAGAAATATAGGTCTGGGGTTGTGGCTCAGCGGTAGAGTGCCCGCCTCACATATGCGAGACCCAGGGTTCGATCCTCAGCACCACATAAAAATAAATAAAATAAAGTTATTGTGTCCAACTACAACTAAAAAATAAGTATTAATATCTATTATATATATAATAGATATAAAAGTATATTGGTATATTTGTAATAGTATATTTATATAAATATTAAGGATGATAATGTTTCAAGAAGGTGAAAACCTGATGAATCAGGAGAGATAGAGGATTGCTGGAACAATTATCTTGAGTAGATAAGAAAGGATGGGATCCAGCACACAAGTAGAAGGAGTAGGCTTCTCTGTAAGAAGAAGCAATAGAGACAAGCACATACAATAAAGTTTATGGAGGCAGATGCTGGTAGATGGGTAAATATAATGGTTGGAGTCTGAAGAATTTTCTTTCAGTTGTGATTGATGATGATGGAGAAGGGGTGTAAGGTTTTAAAAAGAGATGTAAAAAAAATTAACTAGAAAAGTGGAAAAGTAAATGGATTAGGGAAGCATAATTCCAGACAGCACTAAGAATGAAGCACAAGCTGGCTGGTGCATGCCTGTAATCCCAGTGTCTCTGGAGGCCAAGGCAGGATGATGGAGAATTAAATTAAAAGAGTGCCATTCCCAAGCTTTCTGACAATGCCAGCCTCAGTAACAGCAAGGTGATAAGCAACTCAGTGAGACCCTGTCTCTAAATAAAATATAAAATAGGGCTGAGGATGTGACTCAGTGGGTGAGTGGCCCTGAATTCCATCTCCAGTACCAAAAGAAAAAAAAAATAAGAAGAAGAACGAAGCACAAGCCTCAGAGGCCCACCTGAAGTGCGTAATAATTAATTTACATTTGGACTCGATTCAAATTTTACATTAAGGCAAGATTGGTTTTTCTCCAGTCATGTTCACATTCATTGGTCCAGATACACAGTAGACAGAGAAATGGACTTATAGCTTTGGCAAGGAAGAACAGTGATGCCCAACCAGGCAGGGAATTGAAGATATATGCAAGGGGGTGACTAGAATCGTTGAAAAGGAATTTAAGCTTGGTCAAGACAGAAAAGAACCCATTAGGAGGAGAGTAACAGAGTGATAAGTAGGAGAATTAATGGGCTTGAGAACTAGATGGGCCCTGGGAAATGTTTTGGATCATTGTTCCAAGAGTGGGCTAGAAGGGAGGAAACGGTCATCATAGAGTGGGGAGAGATTATGCAGATGTTACAATTATGGGTAATCCAAAATTCAGGATAATAATCTTTTGTTTGTTTGTTTGTTTTTTACCCAAGGAAAGGTATTGTAGAAAAGAAAAAATATAATGTGAGCAGAAGAAAATGAGGAATGATTAAACACAGTTCTATTGAAAGGATCAGCAGGCTTTCAAGATCAGCTGTTAAATTGCTTCCTTTGGATTTCCATCAGTATAGAGAAAATAATGACAGGTGGCAGCCAGTGTAAGAAAAAGACTTTATTTCTCAAAATAAACTATCTTCAATGACTTCACCCACTAGAGATTTATTTAACATTCTTCTTTTGAAATGCATTTATTGTATCAGTCATCTATATCTTAGTATAAATTGTGGTGATTAGAGTAGTCCAGTGCTTTCTGATCCCTAACTCAGATCTCTCCAATGAGAAAGTGGAAGTTCTCAACAGAAAAAATGAAAATATTGACTGATGTTTATATCAGCTTTATGCAAAATAGCCAAAAAGTAGAAACAATCCAAATGTCTATCAATTGATGAATAAATAAAATGTCTATTCAAACAATGGAATAGTTTTGGTAATTAAAATATGCAAAGTTCTGATGTATGCCACAACTTGGATGAAATTTTCATTATGCTAAATAAGTTAAACATAACCTAGTGAGACCCTGTCTCAAAATAAAATTTAAAGAAAAAAGGGGTGGGGATGTAGCTCAGTGGTAGGATGTGACTGGGTTCAATCCTCAGTACAAAAAAAAAAAGCCATATATTGTTTGATTCTACATAAATGAAATGTCCAGACGTGACAGGTCAATAGAAAGTAGATTAATGGTTGCCTAGGGTTATAGGTATGGTGATTGAGAGTGATAACTATGGGTTAGGGGGGTTTCTTTTGGTGGTAATATAAATGTTCTAAAATTGATTGTGATGATAATGTACAACTCTGTATAGAAACTAAAATAAAATTGGAATTTATAATTATTTGGGTGGATTGTTCAATATCTGAATTATACCTCAATTAAATTGTTTTTGAAAGAAATGTGATGAAATGAAACTCTGGTCTGAGGTGTAACACATCCTTAGCATACCCAAGACCTTGGGTTCAATCCTCAACACCAGAGAAAGAAAGAAAGCAAGGAAAGAGAAAAATCTGAATGAGTTCAAGTGAGCTTTGGATAGCTGAAGGGCAGTATTTAAAAAGACCATATTAAAAAAAAAAAAAAAAAAAACCCTTGGGAAACACTGAAAGAAGTTCTATCTTTCTTGGAATTTGACCAGCTGATAATTCACATGTGAATCTCTCCGGAATCTGCTCTGCAACCATCTTGGGCCCTTCTGCTGCTCAAGGTTGCTAATGCTTCCCCAGAAGAAACACACACTGACCAAGCAAACCCAGAGCTTTCAGAGAACAGTGTATAGAGCTCAGTCTCCAATTTTAGGCAGAAATTAAATTCTCACTGCTGAAGGCTGTGTGTGTGACTTTGGATAAATCTTACTGTTCTTGGTCTCCATGTCCAGTGGGAAAAAAATGGGAAAGTACCCATCTTATAGTATCATTGCAAGAATTAAATAAAAAAGGCCAAGAACTTATTGCAATAACTAGCACATAATGACTGCTTACTTATAATAACAACAAAATTTTAAGAATGTACAGCTGGATGGCTAGAAATGCCAATATATTTTAAGGTGTATACTCTAGCACTCTCTATTTATACCCCCAAGCCAGGCAATCAGAAGGAAAGAAAAGTAGTGCATTCAAGTGAGGTCTCTTTCCCCACTTCCTTCTCTCCTCATCAAATACTTCCTCTGTGACAAATACTCCTGTCTCTGAGTGAAATTGATCCTTGCCTTCAAAAAAAAAAAATGGTAATGTCACAGGGGCAGCTACTTTTGTACCCAAATGTAGAACAATTGCTAAGTTGTTACCTTTGGTGAAATGAATCAGGGCTGCTGCCATCAAATGGCCTTTGTAAACCTGTGAAAAAAAAATTCACCAAAAATATGTCTTAATTTGACACTAACAGTTCAACGAGCAAGCAATGCTTGTGCAGATTTATGCTCTAACATTTATTTCATTACTTAATATATACACACAAATAATAATTATTTTATAAGTAATAAAATAACCACTTTCAATTACTTCTTATTCATAATTATTATTAGTTAATATTTGCTTACTATTTGTTAATCATTAAAGTAGCACAATGTGCTATGGAGTCACATACAAGAGAAGGATTAGTTCTATTAGCCATGTCAGGCTTCAGAGAGGAGATATGCTTTCAAGAGGCCTTGGAAGGATAAGAAGAAATTCTAAAGCTAAGAAGCGGGCATGAGAACAGCATTTAGCTATCTGTCCACTGGAAACCACGTAATGGATTCCAGAGTACAACAACTCTAACTCCAGAGGCTCACCCCAGAATCCAATGCCCATGTAACTGGTTGAAGTGAATAAAGACAAAAAAAAAAAAAAAAAAAAAAAGATCATTTGATTTGACAGTGAAGACACTGGGTGAAATGCGTTTTCTGAGGAAGCTGTTGGCTCTGTTAGATGTAAGAATTACCTAAATTATTTCTCTTTTCATGTAGCCCACTTCTGCAGAACTGAGATAAATTTTTTAGTAATTTCTTTGAGTGGGAACCCTTCAAAAAGACATAAGCCCATGGAATTACTAAAAGGAAAGTCACTTTTCATTGGGGAGAGGAATTTATTATCTCTGAAATAATTATGCTTATAGCTGGAGCCTGACTATAAAAATCTTAAGTTTTTCTTTTTTCTTTTTTTAAAGTACTACCAATTACCTGGAGGCGGTCTCCCCTAGTTGTGAGATATTTAGTCTAATTTTTTAAAGGAAATAAATTCTTCTCTATGCTCAATTTTCATGCTCATTAAGTGTTTACAGGGCAAAAGAAAAAAATGTTTGCATAACTTATAAGGAACAAATCATAACAAAGTACTTAGTTAAAATTTATAAGTCCATAACTATGAAAAGATGACTCTGCTTCAGAAAGAAGCCAAGTTTTCAGATTGGGAAAATTCAAATGCTGTATCCTCAGAAAGACTTCCTTGACCTTTCTAAGATAACAGCACATCCTACCACCACCCCCGAAGCCATTAAATCTCTTAAAATCCCTGCTTTGTTTTCTCTATAGCATTTAATCCAGAACTTTGTTCATTTTTCTCTTGTCTTTCACCACAAAATCTAAGGTCCAAGAGAGCAGACACATGCCCATATTGCTCAGCTTTCTACCCCAACCCTTATCTAGTACCTGGTTCATGGTGCACTATAAATTTTTGTTGAATGCATAAAATCAACCAGGCCACAGCAATAATGATCTTAAGGTGAATGGCACTGAAAGGTTTCACCCTGTGAACAGAACGTGAAGTTAACATATGATTCCCAGCAACTCCAAGTAATTCCATCCTTTCAAACTAACCACACAGGCACGCACAAATGACCAGCTAGCACACAGGTGGTATATAGAATGAAATTTCCATAGCAGGCCTACTGATTTCAAGCTACTTCCTTAGGGAAAGGATCACCTTTTTTAGTAGCACTAGCCACTCAGTAAAGCATGAATGCTTCATTAAGCTCACATTCCATTTTAGACTGTGGGAAGTGTTTTCCCCACTAAATATACCATTCATTTGACCTAAACACCTGGAAAGATGACAAACTACTAAATATACCTAGACTCATTTAGTTATGTTTTCCCCGAGAAACATAATTAGTTATGTTTTCTGTGGTTAAAGGGAGGAAGGGTGGAAGGGGGTGGACAAAATGGGCTGTATTTAAATAGTGAGGATCCATAGAGGCAGCCACCAAGAATTTTACGCACATTTGGATGAAAAGGAAAAAATGAAACTGGCCATGATATGGGATTAATTATGCTTGCTGCTTGAGTCAGAATGTTGACTACAAGCTCCAAATGTGTTAGCACTTCTTGGTTTGGTGAAAAGAACCAAGAGCTATTGACGAGAACAGAAATAAAAGCTGCAATAATATTGCTGTGGGAAGCAAGGACTCTCAGCTGTTATTATAACACTTTATCCAAATGACTTTAGAAAACCCAAGTTTTTCTTCAAATCATTTTTGTTATCTGTAGTGTTTAATTTACATCTTACTATTGCAATGGCCACTGCACAATGAAAGGTCTTTCCCAAATTCAGTCCTAAACATCCAACTGCAATTAATTTTTGCATCTTGACCTCTGTCTTAGCTTTTTTATTGTAGTGACTAAAAGGATCTGACCAGAACAATTTTAGGAGAGGAAAAGTTTAATTAAGGGCACAGGGTTTCAGAGGTCTCTATCCATAGACAGCAGGTTCCATTTCTCCAGGCTCAAAGTGAGGCAGAACATCATGGCGAGAGTGTGTCTGTTTTTTCACTGCTGCGACTGAAAGACCCTATATGACAACTGTAAAGGAGGAAAGGTTTACCTAAGGACTCACAGTTTCAGAGGCCTTAGTCCATAGAAGGCCAGTTCCGTTTTTCAGGGCTTGAGGTGAGGACATGATGGCGGAAGAGTGTGGCAGAGAAAACCACCTCACATGATGATCAGAAAGCAGAGACAGAGAGACTCTACTCTTCAGATACAAAATACATACCCCATAGCCATGTCCCCAATGAACTACTTCCTCCAGCCATACCACCTGCCTCCAGTTACCACTCAGTTAATTCCATCAGGGATTAATTCACTGATTAAGTTAAGGGTATGACCCAATCATTTCTCCTCCAAACTTTCTTGCATTGTCTCACACGTGAGCGATTGGCGGACACCTCACATCCAAATCCTAGCAAACTCATAGTGTGTGAAGGCACACCACTCCTAAAAGTCCAAGTCCTTTCAGTCCCAGGAGGCTCCCACACTCTCCTAGTCCTTTGCTGGAATTCTCTATCCATTCAATGGTGACCTCTTCTATAGCAGCTGTTCATTCAATCATGCTGGTCTCCTCTCTGTTCTCCACTTACTCCTGCTTAGGGCTGCTCACCAATTTGAGGCATCCTGTCTTGCTTGGTCTTTAGAAGTGTTTTAGAAGGAAAGTATCCTCTGTTGATTTTTACAGCTGTTCCTTCTCAGAACCTGAAGTCAGTTTCCTTCACATTAAAATCAGACACTGGGCTTATACATATAAAAGTACTCCTCCCAAGTAACTGAGCAGTTTCCCAGACTCAGGTATGCATCTTTTCAACAATCTCCTTTATCAAGATGAGTTTTCTACTCAGGATGTTGCTAGAGGTTCCCGGAGTCCCAGGGATAAAGGATCAGTTCCACAGTTATCTCCTCATTTCTCCTTGACTCCCAGTGGCAAATGCTTTGAAAATATAGCATCCCCTTCAGGAGTGTGCAGATTAGGTTTCCTCTTACCCTACACCACAGTTTTCCTGCAAAGGTGAAACTTTTAACATGAACTTGGTGCCTTGGAAGCAAATGATGGTAAGGAATATGAAAGCTCAGATTAGTAGCCCAAAGCTCCTCATTTACTGACAAATCTTACACGAAATAGAGAAAACACCTACTGATTAAAAAACAAAGAAGTCAACTAAAGTTGGTGGCTTGAGTTTCAGCAAATAAAGAGAAAAAAAAACTGAACATGAATCAGCTAACATTTAGGACTTCTCTGTAGGAGTGAATATTTCTCCCGAATAGAGAGGTCAGTGGGCTGCCATGTAACATCTATTCTATCAGCTAGAACATTTCGCTCTGTAGTATAATGGAGCTTGTAAATAAAGCTAAACTCGGAGTTGTTTCCCAAGGGGAGATCATGCAGTCTGCTCTGGTGGAATGTCAAGACGTAAGGGAAAAAGAGATCATCAATAAACAAATGCACAGAACTGAATAGTTACATTCTTTTTTGTGGACAAACCCGTCTTTATTTCAGGCCCTATGTTAGGAAGTCACGGCTTCTCCTCTTTATAAATAGCTTGGCATTTGGAGGCTACCATTTGTAATGGCTTACGACAGTCTCTGTACCTTTCCCACTCTTGTGTACCTAATGCATACCATTTGTTTGCATTCCATTGTCAGCGTGTACATTTGCACTTGGTAGATTTGTGGGAAGGCGGAGATGACCCAGCAGTCCCACAAAGCTCAACACAAAACCAAAGGTGTTTGCATTGCTCAAGAAGCTTTCTACCTTCAGTAGCTCCCAGAAATATAATCATCCACTAGGCCATAGTAAGACACTCTTTCTTGATTCCCCACACAGACAAGTTAGTAAATTCAAAGAAAGGAAAATGGACCTGCCCCACACCTTAAGCAGCTGAGATTTTTATTTCATTCATATCCATTTCTAAAAGACACATGTAAATAAAGGAAGGCAATAAGAATAGAGCTTGATAAAATCAAATTGTCAAATGGGCAAAGCATAGTAAGTTAATAATGCTGTGGACAAAATTAGCCAGAGATATTCATCTAGCTTGACCTTTGTTTCCCAAATGAATTACTATTCTTACTCTATTCAGGGACTACTTTTAAAGGGCTGGTTACTAAGGGGGTACCACAATAGCTTCAGATTTCATTTTTTAAGAATTCAAAGGTCCATGAGGAAGAAAGCAGCCTGCTCTTTGCAATTTCACTTGGAAGGAAACTTACACTTAAATAGTCTTCAAGTTTTCTTCTGAAGACATTTTTATGCTCTAAGATTAAAATTAAACATATACAAAGAAAGATTTGTATTGCTGAGATTTTTAAAAGTGGGTGATGGACAACTGATATGGATAGAAAGGAGCAGCTACCTCTGTCACTATCTGGCTATGTTCTAAGCCTTCAAATTGCTCAGGAAGTAAGGTTTCTAGTTAACCTTCAGCTCTAAAAAGGTCCCTACAGATCCATTGTGGCAATCCTAGTTTTTGGAACTTAGTGTTTTTTTTTTTTTTAATCTCACCCCACCCACACCACTGCATGACTACATAATGCAATTCTTTCCGTCTTTGCCCTGAGCACACATTAAGCAATCTAACTCCTACACTTAGAATCTCACCAAAAAGGAAAGGGAAAGAGAGGAGAGGGAAAGAGAGGAGCAGAAGGAGGGATAAGGTGGGAAGGAAAATACAGGGTTTGCACACAAAAGAATTTCACTTGTATGATGGATCTAATGATGAAGTAACCAAGTTTTATTTTAATGTTAAAATAAGGCAAAACTTCTAAACATAAGATGTTTGGTTTTTTTTTTTTTTAATTATTTCTTATGTTCCTTTTTAAAGGCTCACTTATGACATACAATAAACACTGGCAAAGCATCCATGTCTCCAGAGAGAGACCCATTAAATATTTTGGAAGTTAACTTTTAGTTGGCATCTTTCTAAACACGTAATTCCCAAAATCTTCAAGCTAGAATTACAATTATCTGGAACCCAATCTGTCAGTCAGCAAAGCCTCAGAGCCCTCACTTTTAATAGTGAAATGGGCTGAAGGGCAGACACACTGACAGCTGGCTCCTTGCTCACTCTGCCATGTAAATCCACTTTAATATAACTAGCTCACATCCTAGCTTTTAGAGTGATGGCTCAGCCTAGAGGCTGTTCTAATTGGATAAGCTTATAGACTATTTCCATAATGACAAAGAATCAGACAACGTTTTTCCATGATTTCCACAGTCAGTCTAATGGAAAGTCTGCTGGACAGGGAGTGTTACCATCTGATGAGTCGGTGCCCTGCCCAAGTCTGGCCATCTTGCCTCAATTTTCCTAGGTTGGAAATGAAGATATCCAAAAGCTTCTTCGTCATGAGGAAGGATGAGACTGGTCTTTCTTTCTCTTGAATAAGTCAATTACAGAATTAGGTCATATGTGTAAAGATTCATGCAGCAAATGTGAAGACACTAAAAGAAACAACAATGTGCCTGTAAGATTTAATATACTTTCAAAGAAAGTAGCTATTATGCTTCATGACCAGGTTAAACTGAGTACTCATTTAATCTTGCTGTAAAAAAATTATAAGAAATCATTATTCCCACCAGTTTACACCTGAAGAAATACTCTTTTACATATCAATCAATTTTCCTCCGTATACTCCACTTATAAATGGAAAAGTTTAAAAATAAGCCCATGTCTCTGATTCTGGAACCACCAGCAGTTGTTAATGTATGGAAAAGAATAAAGATTTGATGTCCATGACCTAGTTAAGGATCATTAATAAATATACAGAGACACAAATATATTGATTGTGTGTGTGTATGTATGTGTGTGTGTGTGTGTATGTGGTCTTTAAATACCACATACCTTATGAAACAAACTGGGAATTTATAAACCTCTATGTGACAATTTGGTAGTATGTCAACCTGTCATCTTCTAGAGAATCTATACCTATAAAGTTTATTCACCTTGTCTATGATGACATAGAAAATGAGGGGCTGTGACTGTACAATGTCCCTTCTGCTTCACTACCTCCACCTTTGACTCATTCTCTTAATTAGTTAGCTTTTATGTGTCCACATCTAAAACACAGCTCAGTGGTCCTCTCAGCCAGCATGAGTGAGTGGAAGCTGGTCTTCCCTTTGCCCAGAGTCTAACTTTGGACACCTTTCACTTTTCTCCAAGAGTTTACTTGTCTTCTGTTTACCTCCTCACCTCTCTAATAAAAAGAGCACATTTTCTTATTTCTCTTTGTGTCCAGCACATAGCATGATGCTGGTTACATGTCAGCAGATGTTTAACTAATGTGTGATGCATGGGTAGATGAAAGATTAAATGATAAGGACTCATAATGCCAGGCTTCCATTTAGTGGTGACACACCTTTACAATTCCATATCTAATACCCGAATTGCAATCCTGTGCATAAACAAAGGGTTCTTTGAAACTCTTGAGGAATAAAAGTATTTGAGATCCAAATATTAGCACCAGAAATCCCCATGCCCAAATTTGAGAGCCTAGTAGAGCTGTGGAATCAACAACTTCTTCATGGGAAAGAGAGCTCCTCCATGACCAGTTTCATTTCTCTATTTGTATTTATGATCCCAACATAAATACAAGTATTTATTTTGCTATGCCAACAAAACCTCATTAGACTTTAAGAAGAAAGGGAAAAAAGGAATGTAACAATTTCAATAAAGAAAAGGGACCCCACTTAATATTTTTCTTTTTGCAAATCTAGGACAAAAATTACCAACTACTCAAATACTAGAACTTATTATCAGTTACCCTTTAAACTCAAATGACAAACTTATGGGGGAAAAGTAGAAATAACTTTGCAAAACAAAAAGCAAAGAAAGATTGAATTTTTCAAGTTCAAAAAGCAGCTGAGTACACACACAGAAGGATCTGGATAATTTTAAACATACAGTTAGTGTGTGGTATCATATATCATGGGTACCATTCTGAATACTTTTGGTTTCAGGAACATTTTTTGGTTCAAATACCTTAAATATAATTTTGAATTGACTGGCTAAAAAAAAGTGTCCAGCGAAGGTATCAGATGGAACAGCATTTTTGAAAACACCCAAACCCAAAAACAATGCTGAGGGAAGGGCGGCTTCCCTACCCTGCTAACAAAGGAAGGAAAGTGAGTAAGGCGAATGTCCTCAGCAATGCTCTCACTCTAAACAAATGCATTAGAGTTAAACCTAGGCGGTCCCTTTTATCCTGCTCTTTGGTGCACACTGTACAGGGGTGTGAATGCAACAAGGTCTGCACGTATGTAGTAAATATATAGAGGAAAACGCATTGTGCTGAAACATCAGTGTACTTGATCCTCATGGAATGTTAACTATGGACTGCTTGGCCTCCGGCTTTTTCTGTAGTTTGCTTTTGTTTTTATTTTTTGGTGAGACTGTGGCACAGGGCCTCACACCTGCTAGAAAAGTGAGCTACATTCTCAGTCCCTTCTCTAGCTGAGATAAAGTCATGTTTTCTATGATGCTTATTATTTTTATGTTCCTTTGTAAGCTGAGGAAGAGGGAACTAAAATACAAGGTCACAAATATGTTAAATATTGACATAAATCTTGCTGGGCTCAGTGGCACACACCTGTAATTCCAGTGATTCAGGAGGCCAAGGCAGGAGGATTGCAATTCAAGGCCAGCCTTGGCAACTTACTGAGGCTCTGAGCAACTTAGCAAGACTCTGTCGCAAAATTAAAAAAATAAAATAAAATAAAATAAAAGGGTTGGTGATGTGGCTCAGTGGTAAAGCACCCCTGGGTTTAATCCCTAGTACCAAGTTTTGATATGGTATTGGATAACTGAGGCTCTGTTCAAAAGCAGTTACATCTTTTATCTCTAAAAGTCAAACAATTGGTTTAATTAAATATCCTTTTTCACTAAATGGAACAGTTGTTGACCTCTCAGAGATTCAGCCTGAAAGAATTATATAGATGTTCAAAGAGAAAGCAACTGCTTAACCACACACACTGTCCTACTATTTATTAGATTTTTTTTTATTGATAAACTTTTGGAATATTTCACTTTCAGAAAAGTTATGGTCTAATCCATGAACAAATTTCTAAGGAAAAATGGTTATAGACTGTGTCCAGTCTTAAAAATCAATGGAAAAATCAACAAAATGATCACGTTTGCATGTAATGTGTAATGCATTATTCTATGCATCTAATAATAATATGTGGTTAAATCTTGTGCTATGTCTCATTACAACTAAGGAAAATTGGAGGTTGGATGGTTTAGAATACAGACATGGAGCTTTGGGACCAGACAGTCTAGATTTAAATCCTAGTTTCATTGATTACTGTATCTATAACCCTTTAGTAGGTTAGTTAATCTTTTTGAGTGTCAATTTCCTGGGCCATATAAGTTCCTATATTTTATTACACATCAGAGTGACTATATTTAATAATTATATATTAAATATTATAAGATAGACAAAAAAGAAGATCCTTAATTTTCTCTCCCCAGAGAAATGGTAGATGTTTGAGGTGATAAATAGGCTAATTACCATGATTTGAACATTATGCAATACATGCATGTATTGAAACAAATATCACATTGTGCCCCATAAATATGTACAACTAGTAGGTGTCAACTAAATATAAAAGTATTTTTTAAAAAAAACTTCCCAACCCATTAAGTAAGCCTATAAAGCAACCGACATATTGAAAGATCACGGATCAAGATGTCATCCTTTTAACCATTATTTGTTGAGTGTCCATTAACTATCAGGACTTTTCTAATGGCTTAGAATATAAACACTGTATGGAGATTGTATTCTGGTAAAAGAAGACAAGCAATAAACAACAGAAGTACATTGACAGTATAATAGAAAACATAAGGGCTATGGGAAAAATAGAACAAGGTGAAGGGGATTGGTGGTATCGCAGAGGGGTTTGTGGTTTTATACAGTGTGGCCAAGGTAGTCCTCATTGAGAAGGGGCATCTGGGCAAAAATCTGAAAAAGGTGAGGAAATGAATTGTACAGGTGTCTGGAGGAAGTAAGTTCCAGGTAAAGGTGACAGTCCAAGATCCTAATTTCCAGTCTAAGCTAGAAAAATAAATCCAGAAGTCTTGGTATCAAAATGGCATTAGAGCAAAACTTCCTAAGATCTCTAGGGAATAAGCAGACTGCAATAGAGAAGAATCACGAGCAATTGAGCACTGAGTGAGTGAGGCAGGAGTAAAGGAAGTGAGTCAAGGAAAGAAAAACAGAAGGAGGGATCAACTGTACCCAAAGCCATGGATAATTCACGTAAGATAAGCGTCTGCACTGTAGACCATCTTGAAGCCCATTTACCCTCTAAACCATGAAGCTCAAATTTATCTAACAAAGAAATGATAAAATCATGATCCTGACTATATAGAGCACCCCAGATGAAAGTAAAGCAGCATCCTCTCTAGCCAAATGTGTGATCTTACAGATCTCTGTCTGATCCACTTAATCCATAGTTGAGGGTGGTACCCCTGAACCTAAACACTTCTTGAGGTCCCACCTCTTAATATTTTACAATGGTAATTGAATTTCTTTTTCTTTTTCTCTTTCTTTTTAATTTTAAGACAGAGTCTCACTAAGTTGCTTAGGGCCTCTATAAGTTGCTGAGGCTGGGCTTGAACTTGCAATTCTCCTGCCTCAGCCTCCAATTCTCCTTCCCTAGTCTAGGGGATTACAAGCATACATCACCATGTCCAGATGGTGATTACATTTCAATTGAGATTTGGAGATGACATTCAAACCATAACTAGGCACTTTGGACCTCTGGGTTCATATCTTCTGAAGGTTGTAAAGAATTCTGATGACCTTTTCTTTTATAGAACATGGCATTTTTAAATTATTTTTTCCACAGGCACTCACACTTCACATTTTGTACCTTCCAAATAGATCTTCTTACCTAATGTTTCCCTCTTTCTGTGTGTTCTGAGAAAAGTTGACAGTTTTATTCTCCTGAAATGTGAATCTTATCTTTTCTCTCCCATTCCCCTCATTCACTTCCTTAGCATCAAGTTCTACATACAGATGTGTGTTTCTGTCAATCTTTCTAATTCTTCTCTCCACTTCAGGCAGGACAGTCTCCTTCACGGACCTCTACCACATCATGTTTCCCTCCCTTTTATGCTTACAAATGTATTTTCTTTTTTTTTAAAGAGAGAGTAAGTGAGAGAGAGAGAGAGAGAGAGAGAGAATTTTTAATATTTATTTTTTAGTTTTCGGCAGACACAACATCTTTGTTTGTATGTGGTGCTGAGGATCGAACCCGGGCTGCATGCATGCCAGGCGAGCATGCTACCGCTTGAGCCACATCCCCAGCCCCAAATGTCTTTTCTGCATTTAAATCCTGTTTTCCCTGTGGTAGCTGTCCTTCAACTCACATTAACTTCCACCTTGTTTAATTTTTCTTGGACTTACTCTATGTGCCACATGCCACTGCCCCTGCACTATGTCACACCATCCTAGCCTCAAGCAGCTCCATTGCCATCACTTTGTTTTAGCAGAGCATAACGATATCTGGTTCACTATTTGTTCCTTTAATTACTTCACATATGTATCTTACCTCTCCAACCAGACAGTAAATGCATTGTAAGAAGAGGCACTAATTCAGAATCTCTCATACCCCTGAACTCCTGATATGAGGTCAGCTAAGGAATTATAACTTTTAACTCTTGCCATCATCATTTACTCTGGTAGGCAAAGAATAAAATATTTAGTAAAGCTAGCTTAGTAAGATAATGAAGAATAGGCAAAGCTCTATTGAATATCTGTTTTACAAAGGCTGGATTTGTCCATGAATACATAGTTAACATTTAATTGATTCTAGCTCAGTAGAATATGATATTTTGTGAAAAAATGATTCTAGATATTTTGTGATCCATTTTACTTCTAAAGATATAATAAATTTTATAAGAGACTTTGAGATTTTGTTCCTCAACTCCAGATTCCATATCCAATTGCCTATTCAACATTGCCATATGGGTAACAAAATGACTTATTGAAAACTGAGTTCTTGGTATTCATCCTCATCCAAAGAAAGAAAGAAAGAAAAACAAAAATCTCACCAAATTTCCTATCTCAAATAACGGCAACTTGCATTTGCTCAGATCTGGAGTCTTAGAATTATTCAAAATCTTCTCTTTTTCTCCAACTCTATATCCAATCTCAGGAAACCCTATTGGTTCTATCAAGAGTATTAAACTATGGATGAACTGTCCGCAGTTTAATCAATGCCCACCATCCTCATTGTTCCCACCTTAGACCAAATTGACCATCATCTCTCACATGGATTGCAACGACATCCTACCTAGTCTCTTTTTCCATCCTTGCAAAACTTTTCCCTCTTCAGAACATCTCAGTGGCTTCTCACTCCACACAGTGAAATCTAGAGTCCTTTCAAAGGCCTAGAAGATTGTGCATGAATTGGAACCTGTGAAATTTTCAGCAGCATCTCCTGTTACCCCTCCTGCCCTCCCCCTTGTCTAATCATCCCAGTCTTGATCCTATAATGTGCTAATGATGGCCCACGCTGAAGCTTTTGCACAAGTTCTTCCTGATATGCTCTTGCTCTGGTAGCCTAATTCCTACCTCTCCTTTAAGACCTTATTCAAAGACTCCTGTCTCATTGAACCTATCTTAATGAGTGTATTCTAAATTGAAGTCTTTACTCTTTCTTTCCATAACATTATCACAGAGGTTGTCATGAGAAAGTACCTCTCAGACAACCAACTACAGAAGTAAAATTGAACAAGGGTCTCAGATGGTGCACTCTGAAATCCAGGCTGTGTGTTTGTATCCAGGCTGTGTTTTCCAGGGGCTGCCCCTAGGCAATGATTGAACATGGCAATAATGCTAAGGTAGGCTCCTTCCTGGGACACACAGGACCACTCTGGTAAGCTGACTTTGGATCCAGGATTCTTTAATGACCTTACCAATATCTCTTAGACTGCCCTGCTGATTAAGCTGTTTCCACACAACTTTTTCTCCCTCTTTCCTCCACTTGGATCTCCCATACCTTTCCAGCCTTTATTGCCTTCCTCCACATTTTCTCTCATATATTTATTTCCACTAATAAAATTTTGCACATTTAGCCCACCTTGGCATTTGTTTCTCAGAAGATTCAGAATAACATAATCATCTTCTCACCTATTAGGTTCTACTTATTTATTACATTTATCTTTTACTGCCTACCACAAGATGAATTCCAAGAGAGCAGGAATTTTGTTCACTTATATATTCCAAACACTTAACATAGAGCTGGACAGTGTTTAATAAATATGTGCAGAATGAATGAACAACACCTGCTTTAAAAATATTAGCAAGTGTTTGTAGCATCAACTAGACAAATGAACAAACACATGACAATACCAATTACTTGACACAACTTTGCTCCTTTCTTAATTCCCTGATCCTCTTATTTTATCTAGTCTTACTTACAGTAAAAAAACAAACAAACAAACAAACAAAACAATTTTGTACTTCCTATAGTAAAAATGAGATTTGAGGGAAAATTTGATTTTAGAAAAAGATCCAGATTAATAATTGGAGGACTGCCCATCTGTTCTGGGGAACAGATATGCAGTTCTGACTGATATTTACCACTGCTACTCTCTTGTCTTTAATTTCAGCCAAGATCTGCAGATAAACAAAATTGAAAGCTTTGAGGGTTTGACTTTTTTAAGCTTAAATATCCATCCAATAGTAGGAAACTTGGCCCATGCCTAAACACTTCTTGTACTCTCTATTCCCCCCAAGTGTCTCTTTTGAGGATGTAAAAACAAAGATAAACTACACCCAAGTATAATTTCAGACTCTTGAAACTGCTGAGCTTCATCTTGGGATTGGGCTCTGGGATTGGGAAGCTAAAATACACACACACACACACACACACACACACACACACACACACATATGAAAATCTTATTTCATTAGGGCCCCTAAATTTCTGCAAAGGAGAATCCCACAGGGTTCTGTTGGAGGGTTTTACACCAGCTGTAATTTTTCTTGGAGCTGGATGGAGGAGGAAAGCAGGTTCAACCCTTCTTCATAAAGACTAACTTAGGCATTAGTCTGTGACTTACCTTGCCTGTGCCCTTGGACAGACCTTGATGAAGGGCTGTTGTAAGACCAGACAGTTGAAGTTCCAATCCTGACTTTGCTACTTATTAGCTATGTGGAAAATTACCTCCCTGAACCTGTTGCCTCATTTTTAAAATAGGGATAACACATTTATTATTTAGCACCTTGTCCAATAAATAGGATGTAACTCATTTGCCCATAGAGAGTGCTCAGTAAATATTAGCCATTACTATTATTAATAACAGAAACAAAGGAAATTAAACCTTATGTTCAATGTTTGGTTTGTCTTTTTTAAACTCTTCAGCTGTTAATATGAAGGTGTTTGATAGTATCCAAACATGTAATAATGAGGTAGATGGTAATTAGGGTTGACTGCATTAAATTTAATTAAAGAACTATCCCAGAAAAGAAAACAAAGTCAATTGCAAAGTTTCCTGGTCTCTGCTTCAACCTAAAAGCTTCACTGGGTTTCACTCCTGTTTTCTAAAGGGCAAGGGAACGTCCACGCAGGGTCGGGCTGCCAGCAGTTACAGAACATCTCATCACACTTTCAAAGGCTCACTCCTCTCTCTTGCGTAACTGGTGAGGTCAAAATGGGCACCTTCATGGAAGCCCAGATTGCCATTTCTGAATGAGGTCCAAGAAAGAACTGCATTCCATAGAAATCCAAGTCAGGCACCAGCAGAGCATGGCACTTGCTGTTTAAAGTGCACTGAGCACTCCTGGAGGGCCAGCTTTTTAATATTATCACCTTAACACCTTTGATTTCTTCATGACCTAAGATTCCAAAGTTTCCAACAAACTGCTACAAATGGGGAGGTGGGAGAGGAGGACAGCCTGATGTAAATTTACCACTATGTGAAGTTCTAAAGTAACTATAGAAGTTTCTATTATTGCTCAAAGCCAAACAGAGGGAGAAAGACAAATAAGTGACTTGGCACTTCTGTCCAACTGAGGTGAGACTCTCTCTCTTTGTAATCCTGGAGTGAGAGTGCAGGTGAACTAACTTCCTGCAAACACACACAGACCCACGCATACGGGGACAGCTGTGTGTTGCTGGAGAACAGACTGATTAAACAGTGCATTGGTTCCCTGTGCCAATCCTGGAAAATAATGAATTGGGTAAGGAACAGTTAATAAGAAAATGTGCCTTGCTAACTGTGCACATTACAACAAAGAGCTGGCAGCTCCTGAAGGAAAAGGGCTTGTGCTGCTGCCGTTCAAACTTGTCAGTCAACTGGTGCCAGCAGCCTTAGCGTCTGCCTCCCCAGCACACCCTCATTACATGTGTCTGTCTGGCCTGATCTGTGCATCTGCTCAGAGACGCTCCTGACAAGTCGGGAATTTCTCCATTTCTCCCTGGTGAGAAGAGCGGATTTCTCCCTGCTTCTCTTCTATCACCTCCGTGCCTCTCCCAAAGGAGGCTCTTTGATTTATGGTAGCTTTGGACTTCCTTCAGCGTCTGCCTGCTCTTGACTTCTAGAATGGAAGAAGCTGAGCTTGTGAAGGGAAGACTCCAGGCCATCACAGTAAGTCTGCATATGGTTATAACTCATTAAGGTGGTTGCTTAGAGGAACAGCACTGGTTGCTAGCTGTCCCTGTTGCTGAGCCCCCCTCAGTGGATAAACAGATCCCTCAGCCTTCATGAATGCATCTCTGCTTCTCTTAACCCTTGTGACCCTCTATAACTCTTGGGCTTTAGAACCTGAGTGCAGGCAAATGTTCCTGATTTTCACAGACAGTTCCTATGTTTTAAACAACAATCAAAAGCTTTTAAGGCAGTCTGGTTAACTATCATTCAGCTTCTGTGTACACCTTAAAAATACTGTTTCTCCTTAAATTTCTAATTGACAGGCATTAGATCAAAAAGCAGGTCCCCAGCTTGGAAATTTTTTAAAGCAATGAATGCTTCAAAAAGTTTGGATTTTTTAAAAGGGGAGGAGAAAAAGAATTAAAACAAATGATCTGAAACTTTTTATTTGTAGTGTCATAGTATGTTCCAGAAAGCCTAACAATTAAAATGAAAGTTGGTATATTTAAGCTAAGCATTGAACAAGAGAAAAGTAGGTAAAAGCATGTATCAAATTAATTCTCAGAGATCAGTTTCCAGTACAGTTATAAACTGAATAAGATCCTGATAGAGGAATGTGGTGCACGCAATGGATTTGGAAAATATTTCGTTAATGCCGGGAAGAAAAATAGTGCATTTTTTATGCTCGTTCTGGGAAAGAGTCAAAGCAACAAATCGATTACTTTTCTTAAATGATTCAGCTATTCAAAAAAAAAAAAAAAAAAACTTCTTAAACACTGCACTTGGCAGTAACCTGGAAATTCATAACACAATCATTTATCATTAGTTGAAACTTTTAATACACTTTTTTACGGGGGAAAAAACCTTGAAAATCAACACCTAATTTCTCATATATTTTTTTTTTGCCACTGAAATGAGCTGTCAGGAAGAAATGAGTACTTTTTAAAAAACTGATACTTATTCAGTGTAGGTAAGGAGGATGTTTTTCTTGTCTCTTCAAATTCTCATAGCAAAACTAATAATTCAAATTCTCATAGCATAACTAATTTAAGATTTTTATGAAATAGATACAGTGTCTTAGTTCCACCTAGGAAGGATTCAGTATGTTAAAATGTTTTCTTAGCCAGTGGTAAGGAACCAGGAGTCCATTGGTAAGGCTGGCACTCTTCCATAAGATAATACTTTTTTTTACATGTCTAACTTCTAATCATTATATTTCCTTTCTTCAGAAATCGTTGGCTTGGGTTGTTGTTTGTTTTGTTTTGCTGTTAAAACCCCACCACCATTTCAGCTGTCCTGCTTGAAAGGACAGGAACTCCCCTCTGTTGTTTTTGGCATGGATCTTTTATATTACAGCTGTCGTCTAAAGGTTGCTTTACTGGACGATGTGAGTTGTATGGTCACAAGCTCTTTTTAATGCTTCTGTCTCTTAATGAAATGAAATCATGTCCTCAATGAAATGTACAAATAGATGCTTCTGTATTTTCCTTTTTGAATTGGGTCATACCCTAGGTTAAGCCTGTACTACTTACAGTGCACCTTAAAACTCATACTGAAGTAGCACATATTCCAAAGATATGGCTGCATGCAGTTATCCAGGAAGACTAGGAATTTTCACTGAGGGTCCAAATGCAAGCAGGATCCTAATAAGTTAAAAGCAGTCCAGGGGGTAGTAAGTTCCTAAATATAGAGACACATGGATTTTTTTGATGATTAAAAAATAAAAAGAACTAATTTTTGGATTATTCCATTAGCCTAAACATACCCATTAAAAAGAATTAAGCAAATTTTCAAAGGTCACAAAATACTTGTAGCTTAGAAGTAATATACTTGTATAAAAGTTGTAGAGAAAAATGGAAAAACTTTATGGGAACAAATTCCCATTCGCCTACACCTCACCAGGCTAAATCCAGTCACATTGGTCACCACCTAGAGGGGAAATGGAGCAGTAGTGTGTCCATGGAAACAATACACCAACCTCCTCCCTCCTGGGGCCCTGGAAGTGCCAGCTTTCTCCACCCTGGCCTTACCCAGGAAACCACCTCACTATTCCCTTTCTTCCTGGGAAAATGAAAATATGTGGTATCCAGGAAGCTTGCAAGGATTATTTCATTTTTGGAAGTACTTATAATCTTCACAGTCTCTGACCTAGACTAACACTCAGAGGCAATCCTCTCATCTTAACCATTTTCCTACACTGAAATAACTTCCATGTACTTCAAGAAAAAAAATCAGAAGGCAATTGCCTAATGTACCAAGACACACCAACTCACAGACTGCACCTTGGAAGAAAAAAAAAAAAAAACTTTAAATCTCTAAGATATGTTTGAAGTATAATCTCTGCTCTTCTATTTATTCCACCTGGTGTCAAGTGCCTTAAAGTCATTATTTCCACTTTTCAAAGAATTGAAAAAATAAACATATATGTCTATAATTTGACAGAAACAAGTGACGAACTTCCTCTTAAAATAAATTAAGTAGATGGAATGTGGCACTTGGGCTCTCTAATTGAAAATTAAATTACTGTAGTGATGCCATTCATTTCTTGTATTTGTAAAGTGAACTTTAGTCAGAAGTCTTCTTGAAGATTTAAAGACAGTGAAGCCAAAATTATAAAACTACACAGAAACAACTGTTTAAAAGAAAGTACTTCAGTGTAGTAGTACCAAATATACACTCTACTTAATTACTTACTTTGATCTTCTTTCTTCATTACTTCATCCATGCACCAACTCTTCCCTTAGCAAATTTGTGGTCAAAATACCCCTTTGCCAAAGAGTTCAGTTTGCACCTATATTTTTTAAAAAGGACTGCTTCAAGCTGATTAAATATTATTTTTCACGCCTAAAAAGTCTCCTAATTCTATATTCAAGTTAGTACATATTTTAATAAATAGCTGATTCTGATATAAAGGGAGAGCTATTGGAATCATAATTTGAAATTCACTTGTAAGGTCGCTAGAACTGATGATATCAATGTCTTCAGTACTTTTGAAAGAAGTGGGATGAAGGCCTGAATGTGTCCCCACAGAGTTATCTCTAAAGAATTCTGTAGAAGTAAGCATGAAGAATAGTTAAAAAAAAAAAGGCCTGGGTAGATTCCCCTCAGAAAGATCTTTTTAGGATGAATAACGTTCCATGTGCTCTTGACATCCTCCTCCACAAGGAACACGTTGTCTTATCTCTCCTCCTATGGGGACATTGCAAAAGACTGTTCCTAATGTGGGAATGTTCAAACTGGAAAACTCCTGGATCTGAAACTATCTAGAAATCACAGACTTGCAGAAACAGATCTGTTCCAGGGCTGAGATGAATTCTGAGAATTAGAATCAATTTGCAGAGAACAGAATCAACTGAGCAGGCAGGTAACAAGATAGCTGCCATTTGTAGTGTCATCAAGGCCTAACTTTAACCATTAGGGATGTGTGTATCAACTCATTCTTTTATGGGTGGGTTATTATGTTTGGCAAAGAAATGTGACATAGCACACTGGGGGGCCTTTGCTCAATTAATCATTGTTAAGCACTTCCTATGTGTCAAGCCTTATGCATTTACATGAAAGAAGAGAAATAAGGAGCCTTGGGAACCTCCCAAGTGAAGGTGGAAGTGGGTGGCAATTTTAAGAGAGGTGGTCAGGGTGTGCTTCACAGATGGGGTAACAAATGAACATAGCTATAAGGGAGGGGGTGCTCTGTCAAAAGTTAGACAACAGTAGAAATCACAAGTAGAAACACCGACCTACAACTGCCTTCCTTTGGAAAGGAGCAACAAAAAGTCCTGACCCTGGAATCTGAGCAATAGAGCAACATTTGCCAACCAAAGCTGCTCAAGAGAAAAACAAACAAACAACAATTGCAGCAACAAAAACAAAACAAAACAAAACAAAAAACAACAACAACAACAAAAAAACCTCACATTTCCCTGAATCCACACCCTATTTCTTTCCACTCCCAAACAATTTTTTTTTAATTGTAAATACAGGAGGCAGGAAGTTTTTGACATAAAACAGAAATCTTCCCTTTCAAAGACCCATATTATAATAATAACATAAACACAGATGGGTTCTAATTATTCTAACATGGGTTCCCTTTACCTCATCTCCTTCACTTTTGGTCAATATTTGGGATCTTCTTAAAGTCAATAAAACATCTTATGACCCAAAGGCAGAACCTGCTACAGAATTCTCAGGGCCTGTACACAGTGAAAATGCAGCAACATTTGTTCAAATAATATGCAAAATTTCAGGATGGTGACACCAAAGCCTAAAACTAAGAGCTGGGCCCATCTGAGCATGGTGCCCCATGTGATTTTGCAGGTCACTTGCCCAAGAAGCCAACCCTGCCTCTGTATTCTAGGCCAGCCATATGTATTTCTTCCTATTCATTCTACCTGCACAAACAAAAGAGTGAAACAAGAACAAGCTAGTCTGGACCACTACTTTTGTTTGGACCATTGTATTATGTAGAGTTCTAAGAACTTCTTAAAGCACTACCAGTGGTTAAGCATGTGCATAATGAACCATTGTTACATACCATGTCTCATAGTTAAGACAAAGTTACAAAAACAACTTCTAATTTGTCATGAGCATTCAAAGACATCCACAGGAAGATGGTAAATGAAGATGTAGTAATCTCCTCAATAAAGAAGCCCTATGCCAGAATATTCTAACAATAACGCTAGGCACAATTTCCACAGTGCTGAACCAAGATTACATGTTTCTTCCAGAGAGGGAAAGATTTCTTCAAATAAATGTGCTGTGCCACATTTCTTTGCCAAACATAATAGCCCACCCATAAAAGAGACCATGTGACCATGTATAATAATTTTGATAGCTCATTAAGGAAACTGCTTTGATAACAGGGGAAGGTTTTTCCAGTGTGCTAAAGAATGATAATATTACCTCACTAGATCCTCCACTGAAAAAGATCACCATGAACTTTCTGAACATTACAGAATAGTCAAAAAATAATCTGCTTCTTTAGAAAACTGTGTTAAAACAAATTAAAGTCTAAATGTTTAACTGAAGTCTAAGCAAATGGAGCACCTAAAACAGGACTTCCTAATTCCCAATTTCCAGTCTCAAACCATCCAGCCTTTTTAAAAATAAGAATATTTAAAATCACTTAAACTGCAGTGATGTCATTTCACGGAAAGACTCTGTGAAAATTGACTGCATTAAGAAGTTCCCTCACCCAGAATGATGTGGGATGAACATTTTCCTAAAACACCAAGTCAACGGAGAGTGAGAGCTGTCCTTAGCTTTTCTGTAAAGTCCTAAGGACTAAGAGGAGTCAGTCAAGCCATTTAAGACATGGAACTGGGTTATCCTCTGAAGCTCTGAATGGAAATAAAAACTGGCTTCTGTCCTAAGCAGCAGGTTTTCAGTGTATCATTGCATCAGTCATCAACAGGGTGATGCGGTGCAGTAAGAGGAGCTGTGACAGTTGTTCCTTAATGGATCTGTGCTAACAAACCTAGAATATAAAGTGCATCTCTTAAGCAGAAGAATTCTAAGATTACTGACAACAATAACAACACCTATGCTTCCACAGCATTTAGGCTTTAAAAAAAATAAAATGTTCACAATTATTATCTCATGTGTCCAAAGAGTCCTATGATTATTATGACTATTTTCAGCAACAAATGTTGCCATCTCCATTGGACATGTGGAAAATCTAAGACCAAGGATGATTAGTTAAATGGTAGAACCTCTTCCGTTTGTCAGATTTTCTGACCACAACATCCCAATAAACTCTTATAAACATCAAAACTGCAACCCTCACCCGACTCAGAATTTCCTTTGATTTCTGTGGCTTACTCTTATGGATAGAGTTTGAAATGGAGCAAGGAGAAGAACCTTTAGAGGTTCTGCTTCTCTTAATCACATTTTCTAAATCAAATCAGACCTCCACTGCAGTCCCCCCCACCTCCTTTAACCTGCCAGGAGTAGAAGTGGGCAAAAGAGAATGTGTTCCCATTGCAGAAGTGTCTGTTATTTCTTTTAAAAGGACTGAGATGGAATCCAAGTCATTTTTCAAATCATGCAATATTGAAAGACCTGGTCACATCCTCCCTGTCTCCATTGCACAGTCTCTAGCTTCCAGCCAGGACTTCTTAATACCAAGACGTCTTAGCATCTCTCACAGTTCTCCAACCATGAGCGCAGCACTAGCTGAGCTGGGGCACCAATATCATCATGTGGATGGGCAAATGAAGTAATGAACAATTACAGTCAAGCTGAGGAGGGGAAACACTAATGATTGACCTGCTAACAGATCGCTTTTACACTGAAAATCAGGTCAAGCTTACTGTCACCCCTTAATAACTGAAGGGTTTGTTTTGTGTTTGTTTTTTATCCTTGTTCTATTTTGTCACTATTCATTAAAATAAATGAGAAAGATAATAAAAGAGTAGAACACAAACTGGACTTCATTTGGAGCTCTCAGAATTTATTGTAAGGTCGGGAAAGAAGACTAAAAGTACAGAATGAAATGAGATTTAGAAAGTTTTTGTTTTTTGATTTATTATAGTGATAACCACCATGCCCAATTTCCATGGCTACTTAAGAAATGGGGTATTTCAAAGTTAGATTCACAAAATACCATATGACCAAGAG
This sequence comes from Spermophilus citellus, assembly GCF_964194105.1. Lineage (NCBI taxonomy): Eukaryota > Metazoa > Chordata > Mammalia > Rodentia > Sciuridae > Spermophilus > Spermophilus citellus. The sequence continues at coordinate 52,062,767 of NC_138191.1, read as the reverse complement.
AAAACAAAAAGTCTCTGTTTATATTCCTATGTTCTTCACTCCATGCTTAGGACCTATGCACTCAGCTTCTCCTGGAATGCTTCCAATACCAGGGAGATCCACACCCTATTCCATTTGAGAACAGCATTCTGGGTTAAGATTTCTGACAGGATGTGCTAGAGTCTGGTTTCCTTCACCTTTCACCCAACTATCATGGCTCCAACTACTGGTGTTTATATAACTTCATTTTCTGGATTCTGATCATTTGATCATAGGCACATTCTAAACACTCTCTAAAATGTCAGTATCACTGTTAAAAGTTGGTGCTGAGAGTTGAACAGGAAGGACCCTTACCAGGACAGAGTCCCTTATTTTGGAAATTGTATTTCTACTGATATATTTGGTAAGCAATAAGGTGCATAAAAATTATCACCGGTGAAGCTACAGAAAATTAGGCTTAACTCAAGTTCCAACACTGGGTCAACTGTATGACTTAAGAAAATTAAACACTCTAGTCCTCAGCTTCAGGGTCTCTGAAGTTAAGAATAAGAATTAATTAAGTTCAGCGATCATATGCACAATGAATATACAAAAATCAATAGTTTTCTTAAAAGCAATAATTACTCAGAAATATAATGTGAAAATATCCCATTTTCAGTAGCTACAATTTTTTTTAAATGTTAAAACTTAAAAATAATACTAGTAAGGAAATATACCAGGTTTATTTGAAGATATTTTTTATACTTTTACATCTTCTGAGGAAATTTATAATAAAACTTTGCTAAGCAGCATAATATATGTGACCAGAAAGGCAACTGTTCCTGGATAGGTAGTTTGAATTCAGAAAAGTTGTCATAGACTTCCAAATTTATTCTAAGTTTAATGAAATTTTAATCAAAATTTCTAAAAAAGCATTCTTACTCACTTCTGGTTAAAGTCTGAAATCCCTAAAAACAGGACAATTTGGCAAATGATATAAGAAATCATAAAAACTTTTTTATACTTTGATGCAGAACTTTATTACAAGGAACTTATGCCAAAGACAAATAAAAGATGTACACAGACATGGACATCCTAAGATGTTCATAATAATTCTATCAAGGTGTATAGTTTTCTTGGTTTATTTGGTTGGTTAGCTGGAATTTCTTTTGTTGTTGTTTTAAATTTGGTGGAGAGTGAGGAGAGATAAGGAATTGGTTGGATTTTCAGTTTGGTTTCTATTAGAATCAAATAAAATAAATCCAAGGTCCATTTGGAAAAATAAATTATTATTGTTAATCAAGAGTTTCTTATAAGAACAATAAAAGAATACTTGCCCAACTCTATCTTCCTACAGGCCACTGGTATGAAAAAGCATTAAAAACACTCACCTTCAAATAAATATTCTTTTCTGCTCACATTTTCACAAATTTGTATGGCATAAAAACTTTTTCAAAAGCCATGCAGAACCAAGGCACACTGCTTTCCTGTGACCTAGATTTACCTCACAGATATTTAGGGACAATTAAATAAATTGATACATTTATGTGTTTGAAGTGGTTCCTAAAACATTAAAAGTTCTCAATTAAGGCTGGGCACAATGGCACACACCTGCAATCCCAGTGGCTCAGAAGGCTGAAGCAGTAGCATCATAAGTTCAAGGCCAGCCTCAGAAACTTAGTGAGGCCCTAGGTAACTTAGTGAAATCCTGTCACAAAATAAAAAATAAAAAAGGGCTGGGGATGTGGCTCAGTGGTTAAGCACCACTGGGTTCAATCCCTGGTGCTAAAGAAGTTGTTCTCAATCAATGTTAGCCATTATTACAAACATCAAAATCTTCATCATCTGCAGATCTTGAAATAATTAAGATTCAAGAACAAAATTTCAAGTCTTTGTTTTTTACTTTCTGTTTTTGTTTTGGTGGTGCTAGGGATTCAACCAAGGTTCTTAAGCATGGTAGGCAAGTACTTTACCACTTAACTACATCCCAGCCCTAAATCTTTGTTTTTAATAATCATACCCTACCTCCTAGACATGCCTCTCTAAATACAACCTAATAAATACAATTCATTCTATAACTTTGCCAGGGATTAACCCATAAATCCCATCAGTCTTTTGTAATTCATTCATTTTTACCCTCTTCCAGAAATTGGGGCATTTGTCACTTTTAATCTTCTATCTTTTTGCTCTATCCAAGATTCCAAAGAAATTACACAACAATATTCTTCTGCCATGTCTATAAATTTTTCTTCTCCCTGGAACAAAGCTCATTGGAGACCAAACAGCAGCTCTGTCTCAGAGAGTTTACTTCCTCTTGGGTGTTAATTTTCCTTTAAGTGTGTTGGTTCCATCCTTCCCAGGATCAAGATTACTCTCCTTAATCAAAACTGTAAGAACAAAATAGAAGTGGAATAGTTCTATTTTGTTTCTGTTATTTTAGTATTGCATTGCACTATTCATCTCAGCAGTAGTTTTACTGCTTTAAACATTCTGCTATAAGCATCTCTCTCACACACACACACCCCCCACCCCCCCACCCCCACCATGCTTTTGTGACATTAGCGTTTTTCATGTACCATCTTCTCTTCACTCTGGATATTTACTTTATTTACAGCATTAAGAATAGGTGCAACCCTCTTATCTTAAGTCTTAGTTACATGAGCTCATTGAGAAGGTCCCAGTTAGATTTAAACTATGTGGCTTGGTTTTTTTAATGGTACCTTCCTTTTTTTTAAATCTGAGGTTTTTTTTTTTTGTTGTTTTTTTTTTTTTTGTACTGAGGATTGAACCCAGGGCTGCTCAACCACTGAGTCACATCCCCAGCCCTTTTTTACATTTTGTTTAGAGACACGGTCTCACTGAGGCTGGCTTTGAACTCATGATCCTCCAGCCTCAACCTCCTGGTATTATAGCTTCAGCCTGTTGGGATTACAGACATGTGCCACCATACCCAGCTCATTTTTAATTGTGTATCTGTGGTTTCATTTGTAAATGGCCCATGCCTCATAATTTATCTTCCCTCTAGAAATATTTGTTTCTTCTTCAAGAATTTTTAAAAAGAATTTTGGCTGGTTGAATTCTTTCATGATTGCTCTAACTGGCTTTAAAAAAATTTTTGAATCTATTTAGGAAAGCGTGCCTGTACCCCCTTTCTGGTTGGGTGATATCTAGTGTAACAGTAGCAGGCTTCTGTTTTTCTTTACTTTTTTCTAAATGCCCACAACCGGCTTTGCCTTTCCTTTGTGGAAACAGAAGAACCAAAAAGAGACCTGGGACTGGAAATTAAGGTTCTGCTACTAAACACCCTACTAAGCAAATCACTTCATCTCTCAGTGCCTTAAACTCTTAGGTGTAAAATGAAGTATGTGGACATGTGAGAACTGAAACTCTGACAATTTGTAATACCAGAGCACCACGACTGTGTCTAAATCCCTGTGAGGAAAGCACGTGCCTTTCCATTGTTCATTTCAGTCTTGTGGCCTATTATAAATAATATCTGACCCTGAAATAAGCTTCCATGTGGGCCTCCTTCCTCCCTTACTCCTTAAGCGTGACTGTGTCATAGGATATCTGAATTAGCCCCTCCTTTTCTTTTCATAAAAGTGTCTCTTATCATGGTCTCATCTATTCCTTTCAACACCCACCCCCCTTTAGCTCTAGCTCTGACTCTTCATCTCTCTCCATCCAACATCTCTATCCAACCAGAAAAGCTCCACCATTTTGTCCCAGAGACACCTCAAACTTATTTTGGATCCATCATCATTCATCCCCAACTGGTTCCTCCTCCTCTCAAATTCCTATATCTATCAAGAGATTCTGTCTTCCTGTCAGTTACATCAACATGGAAGCCCTGTGTTTCCTTTGGACTTTCCCTCTTGCTTATCCACATGTCCTCAGTGGCCAAGTCCTGACAATTTTAATGCCTTGCACTCTTGGACATTCATGCCCTCTGCATCTTCTTTCCAAGTACTCATGAATTCTGCTTTGTCAAGTAGTCTAACTGGTCACCCCTTCAGGTTCTCACTCTTTAATACCTACTAGGCAGTGAGGCTGTATTTCACATCTTAAAACATGGTGATAAGCCTATTATTCTTTTCTCCCTGAAAATGGCTCATTGCTCCTCCCTATCTCAATACATAATTAAGTTCCGAATCCCTGTCATGCTATTCAATACTCTCTATTAAGAATCTATCCCCATCCTGTTATTCTTAGTTATTTCCTGCTATTCCCTGTATGGCAATTTAGATTCCAGATTTGCTGTTCCAAATAATATCCCAATGTTCTAGTTCCAGGCCCTTGACCTGAATGCCCTTTCTCCCCACTCCCAGCCTTAGCAACTACCCAGGATGCCCACTCATATGCCATTCCAAAGCTTCTCCTAACCACATCAGCTGGAAGCAACCTCTCCCTGTCTCCCCTCAACCCTCATAGCACCTTTCTTGTACCTTAACAATGAATGACAGCTATCATTATATTTCTCTGACAACAGTCAATTGCACAATTTTCCTTCTTCATGAGACCAGAATCTCTTTGAGGGAAGCTTCTCTTTCTGAATAATTTTTAAACACTGTAAAAGTCTTTTTTTTTTTTTTTTTTTTGGTACCAAGATTGAACTCTGGGGCGCTCGATCCCTGAGCTACATCCCCAGCTCTATGTTATATTTTATTTAAAACCAGGGTCTCACTGAGTTGTTTAGTACCTTGCTTTTGCTGAGGTTGGCTTTGAACTCGTGATCCTCCTGCCTCAGCCTACTGAACTGCTAGGATTACAGGCATGTGCCATCTCACCAGGCTAAACACTGTGAAACTCTTAATGTCACATAAATATTTGTACCTAAATATTGAATAAATTAATAACAAAGTAAAACAGAACAAATCCTGCCTTCTTGACTGAAAAGGCATGTTCAATACTAATTGTTAATCAATAATACCTCCTAAGTTATTAATAATTCCTAAGTACTGTGATCAAGGTAATATCTTTGGATCCGAGATGATGACAATAACTTTATAGTTGTACAAGATGCTTAAATTAATTTTCCAAATAAGAGGAAGCCTTTCACAGAATTGGAATATGTGGCTATCAACTGCTAAAATAGGCTGTCAGACAAGCAAATGTTTAAGTAATTGATTGTTTTTTGGTAATTGATCACTGAAGAAGTAAACAACATATAAGTTATTCAAAATAGTTACATTAATAAATATCTGATGTGCTAGGTCACAACAGCTATCTACAGAGGTGCTCTACATTCTGGGGAAATTAGGGGAAGCAGATGGCATTTCACCTGTGTTTCATGATCATTTGAGAAGGAATTAGCTGATTTCGATAACTTCTGGTATGCTGGCAATAGAGCTAGATATAAAACTTAGTTTGTACTGCCGTATTGAAACTAAATTATTGTGATATTATTTTTCAATAATGCTTATAGATTCCTATCAAATTTGGCAAAGGATAATAACTTATTGCTGATGGATATCTTATGAGGGAAAAGTATTCCTATCTTAAAATAGGATTATGTCTATAACATTATAAAATTATCTTCCCACCTACCTAGACCAATAGAAAAGAGGCATCATGTTACCTCTAAGTGACAAAACATTGGTATTCCTTAGCAACCCTTGCATAAGCCTTGTGTTGCCAAAACACCCCGAAGGCTCTGCTTTTAACTATAGCTTTCATTACCTGATTACTAGCCCTAAGATGAAACCAGCCCAAATAGGCAACCAACAGGGTAGAAAAGTTTTGCTGAGTTTCATAGTCACTCTCCCCAACCATACTGTACTCTTTTTTCTGGGCTATTTGTGAAGCCAGATAGATACAGCATCACATGTAGAGAGCTGAAAATGCGCTCCCTTCTAATAAGAGGTCCCACTGTTGCTCCCTGTCCTGAAGCTGCCTTCAGGCCTTGGGGCTTGGTAATGCAGATGATGATAAAGGAGGTTGTGACTAGCTTAACTAACTTCCCACTTGAGGAAGTGGTGCAGGGACTTGGCTAAATTGCCTGGAATTGGAACATGGCTCTGCCATGTCTTATTTATGCAAACTTAGATGAGTTAGTGTGCCCTAAACTTCCATTTCCCATCATATAAAATGAAAATCATTACAGTATCTCTTTGTTATTATAACAATTAAATAAAATAGCACCTGTGAAACACTTACCAAAATGCTACTAATATTTGCTCAATAAATCTCTTATGGAGAATTGGCTCACAGAGGTTTTCAAGAGTCTTTGTGACTAATGACTAAATTTCATCCAAAAGACAGAAGCAATTCTAAAGGTCCATGTTTTTTTGCCTAATTTTTCTCAAAAGAACTGTTTCTAAAATTTAAGAAGTAGTGCTGATGAAGTCAGATGTCTCTCCTATACACAAAGAGAAACAGGACGTAAAGTTGGAGAACAATGTGTTGTTTTTCTTCAACAAATGTACCTGCACTTACACATCAAAAAAGAGTTTTAATCTTCAAAGGAATCACATCAGGAAGCCATGCACTTATTTCATTAATGCTGCCAAATATTTTTGGAACTCTTCCTTCTAAATTACCTTCTGAATCTGCTTCAAATTCTTTTAGATGTCTTCATTGGCAACAAAATTTTATCCTTTGGGAATTTTCCATTTTGAAAGCAAATTTAAAACCAACTCTTATGAACAAAATGGAGGACAATGTCACCTCTAATCAAAAGTGAGGAAATAAGGACTTCTTTACATGGCTATTCGGGTGCCTTTATTTCAGATATGGAATCTCTAAAATATTTCAGGCCAGGAAAGGCATGGTCATAATTAATGTGTTGTTTTGTGAGTGAATAACAGGTTACGTTACAGGAACCTTCACATATATTTGCTCATCTAGTGTTCATATCATCTGAGGTCTGTACTCATTTTCCCCATTTCATAGATGAAGTAAATGAAATGCAGAGAAGTTAAGGATTTTGTCTAAAGACAGAGCCGTAAGTCGAGGAGCCAGATATCAAACCCAGACTCTCCACTTAGTATATATGCTATATTTTCTAGAAAGTACAACCTGTGTGTGTTAATGATTTTACTTTCTGTTGTGTTTCGTTGTTGATTCTTTCAAGATACTATCATTTAAACTTGGTGAATGATAGTGTGTCTCTCCATGTTTTTTTGTTTGTCTGTTTGTTTATCTAAGCTACTGTTATGAAGCGGTATCTGAACTGTGTCTCTCTGTTGTCTCTTTCCAAGGAGGAAGCAGTCCCACTTTCTGGCTGCCTGGCTTTCTAACTACCCAGAGGCGATCCCAGGCTTGCACAGGTGCTGGCCTTTCACCCAGCAGCCTCTTTACCCTTGAGCCAGAGGCCTCCCTTCTATAGTGCCTCCTCAGGCCTGTTTCAAAACTCCCTGTAAAAACTGGCTTCTTCCATTGTATCATTCATCAGGTCAGTCTCACTGGATTGAAGGAAAGGAAAGAAGAGAAAAGTAGGAAGGAAAGGCATTGGGATTTTTTAAGTTCTCTTGCTAAAACACCTTTACATATAATTTTCCATAAACAGAATGCTCTGCTTCCCCCAACCCCTGCCCTTTCTCTCTTTCCCTTTTCTCTCCTTGGCTCCTTTGCTTTGAACTATAGGTTTCCAAAGCAGCTTCAGACCAATGCCAAGGCCATGTGGCTGACCAGTCATTCATTATTCAAATAATGACAAGCCCAAGAAAACAAATATTTTAAAAAAAATTAATTATGCTGGAACTTTTTAAATTTCAGGATAAGAGAAAAATACAGGAAGAAATCTCTCAGAAGCGTCTGAAAATAGAGGAAGAAAAACTAAAACACCAGCATTTGAAGGTAACATATGACTTTAATTGTATTTCAATTATTTTGTATTCAAATAACCTAATGGCATTCAAATTTCAATAGAAACGATGCTTTCAGAGACAGAAAATTCCCAGCATAGCTCTCAACATTCTAATAGCCCTAGAAGAAGCCAACAAGCTAGCAATATTTGCATATGAGATGAATACCTTCTGTCAAACTCATGGGAAGCTGAAAACATGGTTTGATTACTTCTGTCCTTTAGCACTGAATTTCCTAATTTTCCTCAGTAGCCTTGAGAATTCAGCCTTGAGAAATTGGCCCTGATACAGTCTTTTTTAACATCCCTGGGGAGGGGATCCAGCTAGGAAGTTCCCTTTGAAATCAGTGAAAGGCCAGCCATTCCCCAGGGGATGCAGAACAGACAGTGTCCAGCCTGGTCAAGGATGCTTGTGTTTAAAAGCTCAATGTGATGAATCCAATGTTGTTTGAGAATGGCTCGGGTTGGGTTTCTGTTTTATTTTGTTTTGACAGAACATGAGATCATAACCATAAATAAGTCTCCATTTTTAAAAATCAGACTTTACATCTTTCACTGGGTGTGGTCATTTTGTAATTAAAGCACATTGAGTTTCAATATTTTATTACGTAGCTTAGTCACAGGATGTAAGCAAATGACAAACAGGAGCTCCTTGTGAACAGGCCCAAGCAGGAAACTGTACTTATCTGGCAGGGCTGCTACCAATAAATTTAATGACTCCCCTCAATGAAACAATGCTTCATACTCATGGGGGTCTCAAAAATGAAGTTAAAATTGCCAAATTCAGCTAAATACTCTTTTTTTTTTTTTTTTGGTACTGGGGATGGGCCCAAGGAAATTTACCACTGAGCTACATGACTCCATCCTTTTAATTTTTTTATTTTGAGACAGGGTCTCATTATTGCTGAGGCTGGGCCTCAAACTTACTATCCTCCTGCCTCAGCCTCTAGAGGTGCTGAAATTACAGGCATGTTCCACCAAGTCTGGCGTAAATCCATTTTTTTCCAATGGAATAAGTAACCACCTCTGAAAAGAAACTAAAACTCTGATTAGCCTCAGTTCTTCAGATTCAGTTGGCTTTTTTGCTCCTGTACCAGCTGACATTGCTGTTGTTTGATGGATAATTGCAAATCATAGTTAACCTACTGCTGTCCTTCCAATATGTCACAAAGAATATACATGAGCCAGGTGTGGTGGCACACACCCGTAATCCCTGCAGCTCTGAGGGAGGAGGATCATGAGTTCAAAGCCAGCCTCAGCAACTGCAACATGCTAAGCAACTCAGTGAGACCCTGTCTCTAAATAAAATACAAAATAGGGCTGGGGGTGTGGCTCAGTGTTTGAGTACCCCTGAGTTCAATCCCTGGTAACACACACACACACACACACACACACACACACTATATTACACACACACACACACACACACACACACACACACACACACTATATTATACACACACACACACACACACACACACACACACACATATATACTCATAGATATACATGAGTAGTAAACACAAAAGAAATGCAATGTAGGGCTGGGGATGTGGCTCAAGCGGTAGCGCGCTCGCCTGGCATGCGGGCGGCCCGGGTTCGATCCTCAGCACCACATACCAACAAAAGATGTTGTGTCCGCCGAGAACTAAAAATAAATAAATAAATATTAAAATTCTCTCTCTCTCTCTCTCTCTCTCTGTCCCCCTCTCTCTCACTCTCTCTTTAAAAAAAAAAGAAATGCAATGTATATTCCTAGAAAATTGATGAAATGAAAACAGATTATACCAAGTTCTGTTAGTATAATTCAAATGAAATATGTCAAATCTATAACAATATTTAAAATAGATTATTTCTAAACCCAAACAACAATTTGAGAATTTGTGTGCGCTCGCTGGCTCTCTCTCTCTCTCTCTCACACACACACACACACATTTTTATACAGTTTGGTTCTGGCAGAGAACAGCTTCCTGTGTCTGAGTAAACTGATAGCTCTCCAGCATATGGCAATTGTGATTCTTGCAGAATGGATAGCAAATAAAAGCAGAGCTCACAGTAAAATAAAGGTTTAAATATGGACTCAGTTCATTTTGGAAGTAAGTTTCACATAGGAAAAGCCTGACTTACTGATAGGCCCATTTTTGAGGTGCCACTTCATTTTAGTACTTGTCAAGAACAGACCAGAAAGTAATATATGATCTTCCTTATCAGTTTCCTTCTGGAACCAGGAGACCTTTCCTAATCTAACCCAATCAAAACATTTATCATGCTTTGGACTGCCAAATACAGTTGTGCAGATTGTGTACTGCATGAGCACAAATGGAGGTGCTGAAATCCTGCCCACACTTCCTTGCCAACTGTTTACTCTGGCCCATGTCTGCTTGTGCCAGGAGCAAGAGGTTTTCATTTTTTTTCACACAAAGTTGATATCCAACTTCTGAAGCTGTGCTTGACCCAAAGGAATAGAAGTGAGGGGGAGGAGGAAATGATATATTTTCCTAATTTGGGAAATTCAAGATTAAATAAGCAAAACAAGTTAAATGATAATGCTTAATTTAAATTGAAGTATAAGCATAAATTTCTTAATCTGAGGTGGTCAAAGAAAGTTTTGTGAAAGATGTGAAATTTGGGGCTGGGGTTGTGGCTCAGTGGCAGAGCACTTGCCTTGCATGTGTGAGGCACTGGGTTCGATCCACATCAAAAAATAAAAAAACAAAACAAAATAAAGATATTGAGTCCATGTATAACTAAAACAACAACAACAACAACAACAAAACCTTTTTCTTAACTGATGTGAAATTTAAGCTGGGTCTTAACCAGAAAGTAGAATGTATACAGTTCAGAGGGCCTTGAAGTACATGAACATTTATTAAACACTCATTATGTGCAAGGTACTAAATTGGACACTAAGAATTTAAAATAAATAAAATTTGACCTGTGACCTAAAAATGATAACTAACACATAAACTCATAATGACATTTACCCTATGATGAGCACTCTGTAGAAGTCATAAAAACACAGAGGAAAGAGTGGCTATTTGAATAGAGGATATTTTTCCAAGTTTGCAGAAATAGTTTGCTATGCCAAACAGCAACCAGGCATAAATCCAAATCAGCATTCAAAAATGTGCAAAAGTATTTTAAAAATTAATTCTACAATATGTTCATCAAGTTGAGAAAGTTTTAGTGGTCTCTATAGTTAACACCAGTTTCTGGTTTTCTTCTCTATCCATTTGTTCTCGTTACTGTGACTGTCCTTACCACTTCCCTGATGCAAACTTTTTATTACACTTTAGTGGCACAGTTAACAACATAAGCATAAGTACTTGCAAAGTGTTCCTCCTGCATCAGCATACAAACATTTCAAAATAGTTGCAGTAACTCACTATGATCTTGCTTCTGATCCCAATGATCATACCCAGGACCACTACACAGGGAACTTCCAGGGATGTTCTCATTCCAATATTCAAACAACTCTGGGATTTGCATACCATGGATCTTTTTGCCTAGTAATAGCATCACAATCTCACACCATCAATAAACACAAAATATACTGTCTAGAAAATTGTCCTTTCCTGTAAATCCATTCATTCACAGTATGAGAAAATCAATTTATCCCAAAGTCTTACTGAAATTGCTGGGTAGAATTGCTTCAGGAAAACCTTTTCCTTAAAAACTGCCAACATTTTTTTTATCACCTGCAGGTAACTTATACTTTCATTCAGTTCATATGGTTTTTAATTCTAATCGTGTTACCAGTTCATTCACCTCTATCTGCAATTCAACATCATAAACCATGCCATTTTAGTGCTTGTTATAGATCTAAGCATGCAACTGACTGAACTATCCTCGTGGATAGTTCTATCCTCGTGGATAGTTCTTAAGTACTGTAACTTACTTTGATAGGCAATATCTGTCTTCTTTATTATACATTAGCTATCTTCAAATGCCATCAACAAAAATAAGTTAAAAATCAAGGTGAATTCTTAAAATGCTGATATATTTAGATTTTCTTGATATCTTTGACCTCAGGAGCCAAATCTTGACTTCTATTAGTAATATTTACTAGGTCTATGAGAAACATTTTTGCAAACAACTAACCAGCTATAATAAGAGGTCAAGTTAATACTGAGGGAGAGAATCTTCCTGTGGCAGAATGCAGTAACATTGCTCTTCTGGAGTGTGTTGTCCACATGCAATTGCTGCAAACTCTGACAAGGTCAACACAAATGTGATGATCTGGGCTGAGGTTCTTTGTCACTTGGTCCTGTGGCTTTCAAGTAGTGTCCTGTGTACCTGTAAACTTCACCTCACTGCTTTAACTAAAGCCATCTGTATTTTATTCGTTCTTCAAACTACCATTCCATATGATGTTTATTTGCAATTAGTGTACTGTTGGATTTTAAATAATCGTTTGAAAAACATTGTCTTTCTTAAGATAACCTTTGTAATTATCAAGCATAACCCAGGCTAATTAACTTTTTTCAACTCAAATATATTTCTGTTTCAGTGGTATTAATTCTATCATCCTTTAAAAAGAGAAAAAAACATTCTTCTTACTTGCTCTCATTTTAATTGTAATATAAGAGAAAGAAGTTCTCCGGAAAATAAAGTTCCTATAATCTCCTCATCATTATAGGCATAGTGACTCCCCAAAGAATAATTGAATAACTGAGCAAACAATATAGAGAGGTCGATTAGATACATATGAATACATGTGAAGCCCTTTTTTATCAGGAAGAAGGGAAGAAACTCCAACTCTTTGATAATAATAGAATCATATACCATACAGTTTCCACTTGAGACATGGGCCGGATGCTAGCTAAAGTTTCTAGGTCTCTTTCATTGTTTTAAGTTTTCTTAGGCTCATCAGTTTAATTCTTTTTTTATTTTTTTAAATTTTTATTGACGGTTGTTCAAAACATTACATAGTTCTTGACATATCATATTTTGCACTTTGATTCAAGTAGGTTATGAACTCCCATTTTTACCCCGTATTCATCAGTTTAATTCTTTCAAGTAAATTCAAAAGCATATTTTCCATATGATGAAACATATCTTTTTTATATTGTTAAAGTTGACCAAAATAAAATCAACTCATCAATGTTTAGGTATAGCCATGAATTTTGTGCATCATATTATGGGAACAGGTAGGAAGCTGGATTTAAGAATGTCTAGAACCAGGGAGATTCCCAGAAGAGAGAAGGAGTGCTGAGTGTTGGTATTGTATCTTAAATTAATTTTACCTTGTTCTTGCAACCCAAGATACAATATCAGCCTTCTGTTTTGCCCACCATTTCAATTAGTCCCAGAAAAGGTTATTATGTGAGGTCATGGTGTGAACATCAAAATGACTTCATGGAACTTTGAACTTTGTTAAGGACACAAGACATACAGCCATCAACCAAAGAAATCACAGTAAAGACATCACATTGTGAGGTCTCTACAGGACTGTGATAAACATACAGCACAGCATGATTCTAGAGGGCAAGGATGGGGCTGCCAGGGAGGGAGGGGGCTGGGGTCTTCATGAGCTGAAGGAGCCTGACACTAAGCCTCAAAAGGTAAATGGGATTTAGATACAGAAAACATGGCTTTGGAAGGGGGTCAAGAAGGTTGTGAAAAGGGAAATGACAGATTTTTTTCGGGCAAGGCAATGGGAGAAAATAATTCTTCTTTAACATGTCCACTATTGAAATTCATAAGATTTGAAAGAAGAGATTTTTATTTAAGTTATTGACTGATATGAGAACATGTGTGTGTGTTTCCTGACACCAGAAAAAGGCCTTGAGGGAGAAATGGCTTCTAGATGGAATCACCAGTGGGAAAGAACAGGAAGAGATGAAGAAGCAAAATCAGCAAGACCAGTACCAGATCCAGGTTCTAGAACAAAGTATCCTCAGGTAGGACCTCTCTGAGATGCCCCACAACTACCTTCTCCTTTGTCTTTGTACCCTGTGTTTGTGTAACAAACTATTCTCAGTTTAAGGGGCAGAATCACATCTTCCATTTTTATTTCCAAAAATGACTAGGGAAACACACCAGCAGGCAGAAATAGAAATGTTACTTTAAATGTCTCCTGAATATCTCAACGCTATTTTTAAACATATATTGGTGAGTTACCCATACCTCTCCGAGTCTATGTCCTGTAATTACCTATCTTCAGGGTTGTTGGGCAGATTTTAAAATAGTTATCCATCTACTTGGCATATGGCAGATGCATCAAAAACTGTGCTTCTTCCCAGGGCCAGCCCCCACTCTCACCTGAAAACAGGTGACAGGTCTACTGGTGTGTTTGCATGCTCTCTCCATCAGACCTCTCCCCCACCAACCCCACCCTATTTTGGAAGAGAAGATATCAGATACAGGGGCCCTTTTCTACTTCTGTGACCATGTGGCCAGAGGTGTTCATCTCATTTCTCCATTTCCTTCCCTTCCCATCACGAACAGTCAGCAACTCCCGATGGAACAAGTACAGTCATCAAATTGCCATACCTTAAAAAGAGATAATGGGCTTGAAAAAAAAAATCAGAAAGCTCAAATATAAGGTGAGATTACTAGTACTATCCCCCCCCCCACAAAAAGATAGCATGAAGAATTAGATATTGGAAAGTCAAAAGTCATTTTCCAAAATGGACAACATGGGAAAAAAAGCTTCCTTTATAAAAAATTATTTCCATCTTATTAGCTTAATTACCCATTCGTGTTTTTAATAGCTAAAATCATTGCTTATCCCTATTTAGCTGTTTTTCTGAAATTCACAATTCTTAAGAAGTTATATAATTTAAACATCTATTATTATAAACCCCTCAGTTATTTGCTCAAAGACGTGGAGTGCTTCCAAACCGTAGACAATAAACGCTTAATAAATAAATAAATAAATAAATAAATAAATAAATCGGCCCTACAGTTTGGAAAACTCCATTCTCTTAGCAAGAGCTTCTTACCAAGTCTGGCTTCACCTGATGATTACTTCCCTTCTTCCTCAGCATGGAATCCTTATCTCTGAAGGAGTCCAGAGTTAATCCCTGTAAGCCCTTCCCGCTGCACAGACACCTCCTTGCTTTCCCTCACAGCTTCTTTTCAGTCTTTCCACCTACTGAACACCTACAACTCTCTCTGTAACTGATGATAATTGAAGTGGCTACATATGCTCAAGCTCCATAAACGGGGTTTGGGCAGCATTCCGAGTAATCCCAAGTACTTATTAGGACTCTTCTGATTGCTTTTGGACCTTGCCTGAATGCTCTCAGAAGCACATAAGCTTCTGCCAGTACTGACAGAGGCCTGTCTACTGACAGCTCCTGTCTGACCAAAACTAGAAGAGGATAAGGAGGAGAGGTATTTAAATGATGTATATTATGCTCCCAGCACTTTACATATATTATCCCATTTAATCTTCATAACCCTGGGAGGTAGGTATGAACTTCATTTTTCTTTAGTTGTACAGATTTTTTATTGTTTTAACCAAAACAAATGTACTGCAAATTACCAAGGGTTGAACTTCATTTCTTGAAGAAAGATTAAGGAAGTCACACAACTAGAAAGAGGCAGATCAGAACTATTTCATCTGACTACCCTACACTGCCTATCAAACAACATCATGCAGCAACCTCTGTGAACACAAAAGGTGTTACCTCTTATGATAAGTCTTGGAAGCATGATCTGTCCCTTTATTCTCCTTTCTCCAAAACCTCCTATCACATTGGGGGATCTTCTTCCATGTCCCTCTACTCTCTTAAAGTACCAAATAACTACCTGTTATTTGGTACAATTTCTGGCATCTCAATACAACTTCATTTTAGGTCTTCAGGATGCTATTAACACATCACTACTCCTAAATAAACACCAAATTATTTTAGTCCACCAATATGAATAATAACAATAATGGTTCATTCTGAAGGGCTTTGTACAGTTTACAAAATACATGCATTTACATTGTCACTAAGTACTCATGGCAATTCTAAAATAAATAAATAAAAATTTAAAAGCCTCAATACCTTCATTTGATAGATGAGAAAATAGACTTAGAGAAGGTAAAGACTGAATTAAGACCACAGGGTCAGTTATGAGTAGCCTTTAGTCTAATGCAAGGGAAGGTCAGTGCTCCTCGGCTAGAAAATGAAGCGAGAGATGTAGATGTAAATGTTCAAGAAATAGTAAGACACCTGACCATGGACAAGTGTTATCACTTATAATCAGCAAACTGCTTTGGTTAAGGAACAGTCCGAAAGAAATGTATTTGCAAAGAATTAGTAAAGAATTTGCATTCCCTGTGGTTCACAGAGGCATGTTTATCTGGTGAAAAATGTGGAAGGAACAGAATGTTCCAAAGCAACATAGGAAGACAAGAAATACGTGTGCCTTGTCTACATTAAGCAGCCTCCACAACTGCCCCTCATTCTAGAAATCACACTGCCCGAGCAGCTTTACCTGATAATTGAACATTTTTTTCTCCGATATTTCTAAAGCTACGAAATAATCAGGTGCATGTTTTTTTTTAATTAAATCTTTGCCTAAACAACTACTCACAGTGTCTAAGAAGCTTTTATTACCAACTAAACCAGAGCAATTTCCTGCTAGTTCTGAATAGCAATCAAGCCACCTGATGAAGTTGAACTAAGCAGAACTGTCTCATTCCCTAAGCAGGGAAAGTAACCCAAACCCTGCATGTGATTTACCATTTCACTTAGGTGCCTGCTCAGGGGTGACATTGGCCTTTCTGCTATTGGCCTTTCTACCTAGCTCCTCAGCTAGAGAATAAGAGTTGAATCAAAACAGAAACACTGTAATTACCCCAGATTTTGCACATGAAGTTTTCATTCCTTCTATGTCCATACTTATGTGTCATGGGCTGAAAGAGCACAGCCTTTGGCATTCAAATCTCTGTTTTACTAACCATAATACAAAAGCTTGGCCTTGTTCTTTCACTTTGGTGAGCCTCAGTTTCCTTTCCTGTAATAGTGAGTCAAATGTAGCCAGCTCACAGAAGCACTGTGCATAAAGCAATGCCACCCTTCCTGTTACATGGTAGGTGTTCAAAAAAATATCCCATGCTCTTCCTTATTAAAAATAAAAATAATTAAAATTAGAATATTACTCAGAACTTTATTTAGATATTTCTTATTTATCAGCCAAGATCTTTCTCTTGAATGCAAAGAATATTTTTCTTTGTAAAAACTGAGAATACCACCTAACTAGAATTCTTTCCAATAGGAAATAATGATGAATTCTTCTTTATGGCTCAACATCTAAAATGCTAATAGGGCTTAATTTTTATAGAACATTTGCTGTGGACCAAACATTACTCATGCTTATTATTTCGTTGAATTCTCACAATCCTTAAGGTAAGTAACATTTAACAGGTGAGGAAAATTTATAGAGTCCAACTGACTCTGTTTATAGTTAAAAAGTTAAGAGCCACAGTTTCAATCCTAGTTACAAGTCTTAATTGAGAAGTAAAACTGTGCCTTAGATCCAGCAGAAAATTTTTACAAAATTTAAATTCTGCCAAGTATGATAGTGCCTGATTTTAATCCCAGGATCTTGGGCGCTGAGGCAAGAGGATCCCAAATTCAAGGTCAACCTGTCAACTTAATGAGACACTGACTCAAAATAAAATAGAAAGGGCTGGAGATATATCTCAGTGGTAAAGCACTCCTGAGTTCAATTCCCAGTACCACATACACACAAAAAGCTAAATCCTGTACAATCCATTTTTATAGCATTTTTTATTTCCAGGCCATGATATGATTTCACACCTGAATGCATCACCTCATAAAGACATTCACCTAAATATTTAACATGTGAAAAACACACAACAGATTCCCTGGCTCACACATAACCTTTAATTCAAGCACATCTTCTTATACATCCTCTAATCTTCTCTTCTGAAGAGGGGAAACATTTCACAAAATAAGTGGATTTCCATTGTTTTTCTCTTTGGGTCACATTCTAAGCCATGGAACAATACTGTTGAGTATTTTGCCTTATGCCTTAACTAATATCTTAGGAGGCAATGTTCCCAGAAGAAATCTGTATGGAACATATCATTCTGAATCACTTTGCTTAAATAGATTTCAATTTGCCTCCCAAATAAGCCCTGTTCTTCCCCATGTACTTTCTCATGGCAGGCACAGGTGCACCAACTTCTCCCTCCAAACATCCATGTGCACAAATCCTGCACTGATTCTCCATTGCTGATCTCTGTCCAACACCCCACACCCAGAATGATACCCCAGGCATCCCCAAGAAGTCACCAAAAAAACCTTGTGTTCACATGCTGGGTTCTTCTCTCCAGCTGCCCTGCAGCTCTCATAACCTACCTCCCTCTGCCAAACTGCATCAAGCTCCCCTTCAGACATTTTCTACTTCTTGAACTGTGTCCAGAGACCTTTGACTTTAATTGAAGCACACAGAGCGCCTGACAGAAATGTCATAAGCATAAAATGTAAAAGGTTAACTCTCAAGGAGAATGATGCAATTACACTGCATTCCCTTTAAGCAGGATAAGCTACTTATGATTAAATGTTCTCCAGTAAGGTTATTTTTTTATATTCCAAAATACCCTTCTGACCTTCTGCCTTCTTTTAATAAACTTTTATTTGTCTCCAAATAGTTAGAAACTGGTTTCTACATGTAGTATGAAAGGGCAAAGTTTGCATGTGAAGCTTTGGATTTCTAAGTGACTGTGTGTCATGAGAAAAACTGAGCTGTCAGGGCAGCTGGAGCCACATCCCACATAACAAGGAAAATTCCTCCACAAATGGAGATGGAATACAAGAAAAAGAATTTTGCTCAGCATCATCTAAAGCAATAATCAGTTAACTCAAAAGATTCCATTTCAAAAGGGAATTCAAAATATCGATGTAGAAATAGGTCAGATGCTTTGGTTGCTGGTATTGTCTATCAAAGTTTAGTTCATTATGATCCCTATGCAAGTTTAACCCATACCAAATGATTTAACTACCTATTCAGACCAAGTGCATCTTAATGGAACTAATGTCTAATCAAACACAAGTGGGAGGTCTGCATGAATAATACCATATTCTAGGTGTTTCTGCCTCCCCACTCCAACCCAGCTAACCATATCTAATACCATATAGCAGGAAGATAGACAGGCTGCTTGCTCTCCATGACAACATGAAAGAGAAGAGAAAGGGGAAAAAGGAGAAGGGAAAAAAAATCCACCATTTGTTTCTTATTAAATTTGCTGTTGCCTAGAAACACTTAAGAAATTATTCTGAGGCAATTATATGAGTCAAAATCATTTCAAGCATGTTTTTCACTCTTTATATTTGACTAATTGGTTTACCAGATTTGTGATAGTTCATCTGTTGTTGTTTTTAATTTCCCAGCTAGTCTGGTTATTTTTAAAACAGGAGCTTCATTTTGATTTAACAAAAGAAGCTAAGTAAACCAAACTTCCAGCAAAAATAAAGGAAGGCATCTACTCACTCCACCCCACTAAAACATACATGCACACACAGAACCCCCTAGTACAAAGCCTAGCCCATGGCTGGAATACCTTCGAATACATAGCTTGATACATGAATGATGAGAAAATTGAGAATGAATGGATAGGCGACAGATGAACTTAAAAATAATATCTCTTTAAGAGGACTGGAAAAGGCCTAAACAATGACTCAAACTCTAATAAACAAAAAGAAAGCCCTGAATATCTTTTAAAAATAAAGAATAATATAGTGTACACAAGGCCCTGGGTTCAATTCCCAGCAACCCCCCCATCCCCACCCCTGAATAAGAAGAAGAAGCAACATCCAACTCTGTTTGTGTCAAGGGCAAAGTTATATATAGTGGTACCCTGGGGCTGGAGGCAACTGTTGATGGCATGTTTTAACATTCCATCATGACTTTGTTCACTTTCTCTCCCTTTCAAATGCCCTTTTATGTCCCCACCTCCCAGCATGCTCTCTTGTTCATACCTAACAATCCATCTGAATGTTAGTAGAAGTACTTGCCTTGCATACACAAGGGCCTAGATTCAATCTCTAGCAACACACACACACACACACACACACACACACAATAATAATAATAAAAGGAGCCAGAATAAACACAGAACCACCTTCTTGGTGGGCTGAAAAGTAGATTAGAATAACCTCTGAGGGCCCTTCCTGCACCCCACTTCAATTCAATAGCAGCTACCCTTCATGGAGCATATCTTAGGGTACTAATATTATTCTAATAATGACAATTCACTATTGGAAGTTTAGTTAGACTAATTTTATGAAGATGCTAAAGCATATAAAGCTAGAAATCCAGTAATAGCCATACCATGAGTCACATGTAGTTTTTTCTGACTCCAAATTCTTCCCCTCATCCCTCCTACAATTGGTTAAATTCATTATTGCAAACCTCCCATATGTAAATCTTCTGATCTTCTAGAGGCAATTCCAGAACCACAAGTTCCTCAAAGGAAATTTACATTTGTGTTTATCTCTTTTCAGATCCTTTAACTTTCCAAAGTGCTTTTACATTGATTTTTCTCATTTAAAATGATACTCAGTGCTCTAAAACACAAATTTAAGACCATTAGCTGAGATGTCACAGATCTCTGGCCATGCGGACATGAGTAAAGAAAGAACAAAGGCACAACTGAGCAATCCAGAAAGTGGGGGCTGAATTATTTGCAGTAATCCATCCTCCGAGTTTTGGTGACAGAATAAAAAATGTTCAAAACCAAACACTGCATCATAGAGAATCTGTGGCACCATAGGGCCTAGGTTTCTCCATTCCCCAGAAGTCCCTGTGACTAACTCCACCAGCTCAGAAAACATCTACACCCACATATGCAATGCATTCTTTGTCTGCAATAAGGCAAATGTCATTGAGTGCATTTAGACCACCCAAAGTTAACTGGTCATTGTTGGTTGTTCTGTTATATTAGGATTGGAATTTATATTTGTCAGTCTTCAAATAACAAAATTCTGTTCTTGGTTTCAAATATGAACAATTAACACTAAGAAGCAAAGCAAAAATGAAGTGAATGGAACATAGGAAATACAGTGACTACTCTATGATTAGAGATAAATGTTAAGGGTTACAAGACTCAAAGCCAGTGATTATTTATGAATAGAGGAAGCCAGTGGCTGTCTACATCACTGAATATGTTTTGCCACTCATTATATGGTTACAAGTGGTTTATTCACTAGAAATATTTTTGTTCACAACTTTTTCAAATAACAAAAAATGCCTACCAGAATCATGCATGAGCACATGAGTGAACTTCCCATGTTCTGGCTACAACAGTAATTAAAGGTCATTTGAGAAACTTATGACAGCTGACTAGAGGTCAAATTTAATTATTATTACAACTATTTGGCTCTTATTAAATGTTTGACATGTACTACACGATTCTCTGCGTGCCCTAATTAAAAACCGCACATACTCAGCTTCTGTTCTGCCAGAGCATTTGAGAAGCTCAAAACTAACTAACCAAATCCCGATGCCACACCAACATTCAAAGAATGGGTTTATTGACATTCATTTGAAAATTACATTTATACCAGGAACAATGATGCACACCTGAAATTCCAGTGACTCCAGAGACTGAGGTAGGAGGAGTTCAAGTTCAAGGCCAGCCTAGGCAACTTAGTGAGACCATGTCTCAAAATAAAAAATAAAAAGAGATGGGGATAAAGAGCAGTGAAAGGGTGTCCCCAGGTTCAGTCTCTACTATCTCCCCCCCACACACACACACATACACACACAAACACAACACACACACACACACACACAAACACAAACACTAACACTATATTTACAACTTTCACATTATAGTGGCTTATTCACATTTGATTTCCTATGGGAGGTGCTGGGATTGAACCCAGGGTCTTGCACATGCTATGGAAGTGCTCTACCACTGAGCTACATCACCAGACCTCTCTCAAAATTTTATTTTGAGGCAGGATCTTGCTAACTTCCCAGGTTGGCCTTGAACTTGTGATCTTCCTGCCCAGCCTCCTGAATAGGTGGGATTATTTCATATTTTCTATGGAAAATGAAACTATTCATTTACAAAATATTGTTCTAATTGAGAGGCTTAGCTTTTCTAAGTCATTTTTTTTTCTAAAGTAATCACCATTCACAGTATCATCTGCCCATCAGATAATTATTAATATTTAAAGATATACTAAGATATAAGATTCATCCATGCACTAGCAGTTCACATGTAATTATAAATTATTCGACTTTCTAAGAATCTGCTGCTCCCAATAATCAGAACAAACACACTTATTTCAGTGCCCCTGTTGTGTTGGCTTTCTGCTTCTACTTATCTTAAAGCTGCGGCGTCACATTGGCTGTCCTGTTCTTAAAGGCTCAGGATTAGAGGCAACAGATCTGGCTCACAGCAAACTGTGCTTGCTGTCTGCCAACTGCCCTTTAATTCTCTGGCATGCTTGTCCTTAGCATGTGACTGTTTACTCTGGTAGGTTAGATCTTCCTAATTATACACATGCCCTTTGACAATGACTGATTCCCATGCAGCTCTTGTTCTTTCTACATGTCTGTGCATAGAAGTGTTCTTCATCTTTTTTAACATGCTTTTATTTCAGTTAAGTGAAGAAAATGTCTGATATGCAATCAGCTCTTAATAAAGTTTCACTAAATGTTCAACAAAATTTACCAGACCCCAAAGTGTTAAAATAAAATTTTAAAATTCTACCTTCTACGAGATTACATACCCTCATTTTTATTGAGAAAGTATAGTTTGGCACTACAGTACCTTTAAACTCTGATCCATTATAATAACTTATCTGCCTGTTACATATGACTACCATAGTATACTCAAAATTACCTGACTAAAGTTATCAACCATGTTTTCTCAATAATATCCATTGGGCTTCCAAAAACATTCAGTTAGATGAACTATTATTTAGCAAAAAATAGACGTTTCTTTTTTCATTGCAAATTTTAGCTATTGAAATTAGTTATCTGTTAAAATTTTTTTTTTAATTTTAAAAGTTCCAAAAATATTACCTATCATTATAAACTGTATTAGATTTTACCTATCATTTAGAATCATAAATTCTTGGAACTCCTAGGAGCAAAGGTGGATTCATTGTTCTGTTTTCACTAGTTAACGATCTGAAAAGAAAGATACAAGTAATTCTTCAAATTAATGAAAAATCTCATAAAATCTGTCAAACTATGCTTCATCCCACATAAAGTTATGCAATCATTTATATACTGGTTTTGTTGGCTTAAAATATTGGTTAAGAGCAGCAGTTTAAATGGAATGGGCTCATTTCTCTCACACACATAAAAATCCTAACTGATAAACACTGAAGTGGAAGACAGCAACAATGTTATATAGGATTATAGAAAGATCCTGTTTCTTCATGTCCTGCTGCTTTGCTACTCTCTAAGGGATGCTCTTGGCAGTGTGGTCAAAGCCAGTTTATCACCACATCTATATCCAGTTTAAGAAAGAGAAGATAAATACAGGGCAAACAGCTCATTTTTAAAGCTATGACCTGAAACTTGCATAAGTCTACTATCAGCCAGAATTTAGTTACACACACCATCTAAATGCAAAGCAGAGTTGAAAATGTAGTCTATAGCAAGATAATGAGGAAAACACACCCAGATACCCATAGACACACACACACACACACACACACACACACACACACACACAAACCAGGGAGTTCTATTACTAAAAAGAAAAGGGGAATGGAGTGGGGTGCAGGGAGAAACAGCAGGTCATCAAGATAGACTAGAATATTCTTTCTGCCAACATTTATTAAATAGATACTATTGTAAATATTTTGACAATTCTGACAATGCTGGAACAATGTTGAGTTTTTCTGAATAGAAAAGTATTTTCAAGAACAGGTTGCATGTCTGAAGCTGCATTAGGACCATGCTTGCTCTAAAATCATTCCATTAACGTCAAGGATCAAATCCCTGAGTCAGCAGATTTTCTCACCCACAGGTACCCAAAGATGGTCTCCTTTCCCAAGCAGACTGAGGAAAAGGAAATCTAAACTTATTTAAGGAGCTCTTCTAGATCAAGTCCTGTGCAACAAACACTATCTCAAGTACCTCCTTACAACAATGCTTAAGGAATACTATTATTTTTCTCCGAATGAGAAATCTAAAGTTGGAGGGGCAAATGATTAATCCAAGTGTGCTAGCCATATGGGCTCATTTTCTGTTTCCTTGGGTAGAGCTGGAAGAAGTCTTTTCTTCCCCTAAAAAAGCGGGCCTTCACACAAAAACTCACAAAATACAGTTAAACCACTAGCTACCTCTCATTCTCCCAAGTTTTAGGATGAAAAGGAGAGAATCTCTAGGCCCAAAGAGAAATCAGAGGAGTTAAAATTGCTCACCACTTGAAGCAGAACTCAACACAGGCTCAAGACATTCTGAGAGCCTGTGAATTTCAGAAGAAATTGGATCCTTCTTTGATTAGCTTAGGCAAGGTCGGGAAGCAAGGGGGTAGGAGGTTCTAGCACTTCCATCAGCTAGCCTCAGAGGTACTGTAGTAGCACAGCCTGGTTCTAACACCAGCTGACTCAGGCTATGTCAGAGAATAGTGATTGGAACCTCTCTTTGGGTGTAATACTAGGTCTTTTTGTTTTGTTTTGTTTTTAATGTTTCAGAAATTTTATTTGTTTATTTTTATATGGTGCTAAGGATTGAACCTAGTGCCTCACACATGCTAGGCAAGCACTCTGCCACTGGGCCCCAGCCCCAGCCCTAATACTAGCTTTGAACACGAGCACTTGGGCTACTGTGATGCAAGTAACCAATCAATCCTTTGAAAATATAACATAGCTAAAAGCTAGTCATAAACTTAATTTCAAACATAGCATTGGTGCTTATATCCAAACTGCAATGTTATAATCAAATTGCATTAGACAACTGTATACAACTGTATATTTAAGACACACAGCTTCACTTCCTTCTTTGAACAAGTGGCATTATCTTAGAAAACCCTGGGCTCTTTGAAGTAGACAAATAACCAAAAAAACCAACCAAACAAACAAAAATTACAATGCAACAAAATAATACAACAAAGATTAGGACAGAAATATTACCTTTCTGTGCACTGGATCATAACTTTTACATGTTGGCGAGGCCCAGCCAAGTCATCCTTACTTTCATTATTATCATGGAAAGTAAGAAGTCTTTTTATACTGCTGAGAAAAATGAATGCTGTGTCTAAGTTTATAAGAATCAATTTTAAGAATTAAGTCTTGTTTCCACAGTGACTAATTGGAGAGGAATTAACAGCTCAGGCTATGTAGGCAGAGATCTGCTTCCAAATTCATCATGCCTCAGGTTGCCCATGAGTCTCCAGGCCAGTGGCATTGCTAGGCACCCAGCTTGCTCATCTTTCAAGTGGAACTAATAACAGAGCTCATGGGATTGTTGTGAGGACCAATTAGGCCAGTGCCTGGTACAATGTCCATATGCGATATGTGTTCAGTGTTGTTATAATTGCTAACAAGTCAAGTACAGGAAGTAGGGTATGAACTTTTGGATTGGGATTGTGGTTATTTTTTTTTCCCCTTGAGTTGTGGTCTGTTTGGCCCTTAATGGCAAACTCCATCAGGTTGTTAGTCCTTGTTAACTCCACCAAAAACTGAAAGAGATAAATGAGCCCTCAGCTGCAGAAAAATTGCCTTGTGAAATAACTCCTTCTTGACGCATCCAGCATTTATGTGCTGTCCCTTTTTTTCTAAGACCAAAAAACTGCATGTTGGAATTGGATTGGGGATATGATCTTGCGATGATTAAGGGAGGTTATTACTACCACAGAGCATGAAATGAAAACTACCTGCTCTCACCTAGGGAGCTCTTGAAAATAACCCTCTTTTTCTCCAGCAAATAGCAAGGAGAAGAAAGATTCCAATAATGGATCGCATTACAAATCCTTTTTCATGTACTCTGCTTATCTAAATTGGCATATGATGCCTGCCCACCACCTCTCAGAAATTGTGAGAGGTACTAACTCATCCATCAAGCCCCGCCTAATAGTCCAGGAGGCACCAAAAAGGATATTTCTCTTTCTCTGCTGCCTGCTTCTCAGCCAAACTGAATCAGCATTTCAAGGAGCTCAATTCCCATTCGGAAAGGTAATACCTTCTAAAGATGGGGATGGCAGTACTTATGGAAATTCGAAGCCATCAGCTGGAAAATAGGCAGGTGAAGTTTAAAGAGTTATCACCCTGAAACCTCCCCAAAAGCTTTCCTTGTAAAAAGAATTTTTAAAATTATACATACACATATTCACACATAAACATGTGTGTACATATTTACATACAGATGTAGGTTCTGTGAGCGTGTGTGCGTGTGTGTGTGCGTGTGTGTGTGTGTACACATGTTTTAGTAATTTTTTTTCACAGTTGTGACTAAAGGATTTGACCACAACAACTGTAGGGGAGGAAAGGTTTATTTGAGGGCTCACAGATTCAGAGGTCTCAATCCATAGACAGCAGGTTCCATTCCTTGGGCCTGGAGATGATGCAGAACATCATGGGTATAGAGTATGGCAGAGGGAAGCAGATCCCATGGTGATCAGTAGGCAGAGAGACAGACTGACTCTACTCTCCAGATACAAAATATATACCCCATAGCCATGTCCCAAGTGAACCATTTCTTCCAGCCACACATGTAAAAGAATCCAGTTACATACATGTAAAAGAATCCAGTTACACACATGTAAAAGAATCCAGTTACACACATGTAAAAGAATCCAGTTACATACATGTAAAAGAATCCAGTTACATACATGTAAAAGAATCCAGTTACACACATGTAAAAGAATCCAGTTACCACTCTGTTAATCTCATCAGGATTAACTCACGGATTAGGTTAAGGCTATGACCCAATCATATCTCTTCCAAACCTTCTTGCATTGTTTCACACATGAGCTTTGGGAGGATAACACATGTAAACCATAACAATATACATACATATATATTTTCCAATACTTCTTATACTTGTTAAATGTTTTCTCTCTCCCAAACTACCTTTAGAAAAGGATTGGGTATGAGTCCCAAATTTAAGTCCTGCATGGTTTTGGCTTTAAATCAGAATTGAATACTCTCTTAACTATCAATAAACACTGAACCAGGGTAGGGAAAAACTAGATACACACATATGTAAGTTAGAAATGAATAAAACTGGAAGAGAAAGAAGTAATGAAGAAAATTTTTAAATTTTAGAGAGATGAAGATAAACAAACGTCTTATAAAGAAGGTATCAAGAACCTATACCATACCAGCCATCCTCTTAGGTGTCCAGGGTTTCTCAACCTCAACACTAATGACATTTGGGGCCAGATAATTCTTTGCTATGAGAGAACTATTCTGTGCACTGCAGAATATTTAGCAGCATCCCTTGACCTCTACTCACAGCCCTGCCCAGTCACGAAAACCAAAAATGTCACTAGACATTGCCAATGTTCTCAGGAAGCAAGATCATCCCCAGCTGAGAACCACCGAGCTAGATATACAAAGGTAGTCCCGGCCTTCTGGTTGTAATTTTTGTTTTATACTCCTTGGTTCTCAAAATTTTGTTGAATTATGGACTGTGAAAGTTGTCAGACTCACTCTTCCATGATGGGGCTCCCTCTGAGTTCTGACTAAGTGGGGGAAGGGAGGTCTGGAAGCATCCAGTTCCTTACTCTCAGTTATTATTCTCTTAAGTTTCCATCACTAATACTTGCACTCTGCTCTTTTAGAAAGTTTTTTTAGAGCAACAAATCTCTGATGTTTATCTCTTAATGATATTTATATTATCCATTAATAATACACAAAAGTGGCAAATCAAGATGCAATCATAAACTGTTTTGCATTAAGTGGACATTTTAAGAAACGTTCTACATGAGTAACCGTCTCCTGTCACAGGCTTGTGATTCTAATTAGCGCCAAGATGTTTCCTTATCATCTCTTTTAACTAAGAGTTGGCTGAAACTGTGATTGAGAATGGGAAGGAAGTGTGTGTTTGTTTTTGTTTAGTTTTCATAAACATGTCATATGTGTCATGAGACCGAATCAATGCAGCTTTCACCTGAGACTTGAAAACCTTCAGAAGTATTCATTAGCAGATACTTTGATGAGGTCAGCAAGCTTCCAGTCTGATATTCTTACCATTTTAGTCTAAAAATAATCATGAGCATCATATGGTATTACCCATGGCCTTTTCTTCAGAGGGAAACAAATACCAGAGCATTTCAGAATCCCCTGAGATGTCATGGGCCAGGCAGACCAAGAGCTCAGGAATAGAAGGGACAGGTACAGGAAGAAAGTAGCATTTGCTGAATCTTTTTCATTTTTTTAAAGTAAGCCCTAAGTTAGAATGGACCAGACCTTTAACTGTGGAATTGCCCCAGGCTCAGTTCCTGAAATTTTTAACTACCTCCCTTATTTTCTAGAAAATCATACCCATTAATGTAGCTTCAAATACCAACTTCCCAATTTATATCTTCAAACCCATACTCCTCTGAGCTCCAGGTATCCAACTGTCTCCTCTATATCACACTTGACTATCTTAAATTGAACTTGTCCCCCCAGCCCTAATCTCCTGTCTTCCCTCTCCCTGGTGTTAGTTCAGCTGATTAAATATGTATCTTCCCAATTATTCAGGTCACAAACTCTGGAGCCACCCTTCCCCCAGCTGTCTTTCTCTCTCACCCATGTAAACATTTCTAGATGTTTCCAAAATCCAACCATTTCTCATCCTTCTACCAGCAAGTACCCCAGATTAAGCTGTTCTCACCTGAACTATCACAACTAACCTCCGTGTTTGCCCCTTGGGCCTGTTCTCACCACAGCAACCCGTCTAACTCTGTAAATTCCAACACTCCCAATGGTTTCCCAAAGGCCTTCCATACACAAGACCCTGTGCCATCTAGCTACCTGCCACACCTCTTCACTTCTTGTCACTTGTCTCCTTACTTTCTCTGCTCTTACTTCAAGCTTATAGTTGCTTTTTTCTCTCTTTGGAGCACACTGAAACTCTCTTGTGTCCCACCCTCATTTATTTCCTCAAGTAACAGAGAGATCTTCCTTGACCATGTTATGTACCCCTTATCCTAGTATTCATAGTTCTTATCCTGCTTTTTTCAAAGAACTATATGTTCTTTGAAACAAATGTATGTATATATACACATTTGTTTATTATTGCATATGTATACATACACATTTCTATATATACATTTGTTTATTAATACAAGGGTTGGCAAACTATGATCTAGGACCAAATCTAACCCTGTCCTGTATTTTTACAGATACAAGCTAAAAAATGTTTTTTTTTTTAATTATTACTAAAAGGTTGTAAAACAAAAGGAAAAAAGGGGAAAGAATGAATGAATATACAATAGAAACTATATGTGGACTAGACTGGAGAGCCTCAAATATTTTGCATCTAACCTTTTGCAAAAAAAGCTTGCCAGATGCTGTATTAGTATATTTTCTCCTCTAGAATATAAACCTCTGGAGGGCAGGGACTGTGTTTAGTGAACTGTCATACCCTAGCACATAAAATAGTTTCTGGTGCAAATTTGATGCTAAATAAAGATTTTAAACGGATGAATGAAGGAATGAGACATTGAGTCTTGGTGAAGTCAATGAGTCATTCAGAGTCACAAAGAAAGTTGGTAGATGAACCAGGATGAAAACCAAGTTCCCCTGATCCCACATCTGGGTCCTAAGGTCCAAAAACTATTTGCAGCAATGACTATAACCCCCTTAATTTCTACCCAAAGTTTCTGCATTGTAAACTGCCTCTAATATGCACATTAGGAAAGGATCCTGTGAGACAGGATGAAAAGAGATGAGATGCAGGCACAGTGTCTCTGCAGGAAATCTTGAAGAATGATTACATGATAAACTGACATCTGATATCAACCATATCCAATTTGTTTTCATAAACAACAATGCTTATTAGTAAGACAAGTATTATTCTTACTGTACATATTATAAAGCTGTGTTTCAGGGAGATTAAGGGAGTCAGCTGTCATTAAATAGTGAAAGGCAGAGACAACAGAGTTCAGGTCTATCACTTTGCCTACAGAGCTTTCTGCTCTACCAAAGTAGACCAACATGTATCCCACAACTTTTCTGTTGGCCAATATGCTAATGGAAACATAGAGAAATTATAATAAAAATTGTGGTCACACGTTAGTAACTGCTAAGAAATCAGGGCTACTACATTTCACTTGAATTTCTGTAATATGCAAGAAAACACCCTCAGCTATAAATGTCCACCTACTAATGGCAAAGGCAGCATCAAAGTCAGAACCTTGAAACTGAAGCAATGAGAGGGAGAACAGCCAAGTAGATCACGTCTTGGACTTTTATTGGTGTAACAATAGCACAGGATTTTGGAGCTGCCAGGCCCATGACCATCTTCAAGAGGAAGCCAAGAAAAATGACAGTTACGTTAACTAACACAAACATGCACAGCTGTCATCTCCTGGACAGCTGCTGTCTCTATTCAGCTATCCTCTGGGGCAGCTGACGTTGGGGCTTAGAGTATTTGGCCGAGACACTATGTGTGCTTCATGGCTGCCAAGGGCCAGGCTGAGTAATTGTGTGACTGCCACTGGCTGTTTTTATAGATTAGAGGTCATGATGATGCCCCCTGGAGTTCATTTGATTCTGACAGCCTACTGTATGCTGGTCAAAATACCAGCTCAGAATGTTTGCAACAGTCCAACTTCAAATGTGTCTCTTTGCTTTATAGTTTTCTTATAGTTTGTTGAACCATGTATGCACATTTTTCATAAAAATATAGTCTATAAACAACAGCAAGTGAGGACATTGTACTAGATTGTGCCCATTTCCCCATCTGTTCATCTTACTCACTAGAACATACCACAACTCTTAGGTAACTTAAAACAGTGTCATTTTCAGTGTTAGTGTAGACTGAGTTTTTATGTCTTAAATAGCTGTAATTGTTAAATAAAGTTTAATAATTATAATTATTTCTTCAAATAATTTAGATGGAGTCTTGAGCAAGAAAAAAATTGAACTGCATAATTACAAAATGTACCATTTATTTTAGTTCAACTCTAACCTTAAGTCTCTTTATAAAAGAAGTTGGTTTACTTCATTTGGAAGTAACCTTAGTAATTGCAGTGAGGAATATATGACAAAGGTCCAGTATTTTACCTAAGAAGTGCTTATGTTCAAAAATGAATAAATAAATCTTTTTAAATTTTTAATCTAAAATCATTCAAAATCAGGTGTCAAGTGTCTTTGGTGTATCAAGCATGACACTTGGTGTGATACTGTATGTGACACTGTTCTTAGAAGGTGTCTGGCTACTTACATGCAGTATTCCCAGGAAAGTCCATACATGAGGAAGACATACTTGAGAACCCTACATATATACTGTGTCAATCAATAAAAATATATCATTTTTTGTTGTCAGGCTTGAGAAAGAGATCCAAGATCTTGAAAAGGCTGAACTGCAAATCTCAACCAATGAAGAAGCAATTTTAAAGAAACTAAAATCAATTGAGAGGACAACAGAAGATATAATAAAAGTGCGTATCAACTAATCATAAAACTATGATTCCCTCCCAAATGAATCATCAAATACTCTTGTAATTTTTCAAAGTATTTCCACATTTAGATTTTATTTTTTTAAACTGAATTAATCATGACAAATTCTTTTTTTCTTATAGTCTGTGAAGGTGGAAAAGGAAGAAACATTGGGAGGTATGTTGTTCAGCAGCCTATTTCATGTCATATAAGATTTTTTTTGACAAGCCCAGTGAGATTTTTTTTTACATTATCATAAATATATCCTAAATGCATTTTTAATTTGTATCAATTTTACAGAATCAATTGAGGATATCTATGCTAATATCCCTGACCTTCCAAAATCCTACATACCTTCCAGATTAAGGAAGGAAAGAAATGAAGGAATAGAGGATGATGAACAAAATAGAAAAGGTATGTAAGAAATCTGTGTTCTATGGCATGTCTTCAGTTTCAGATTTACAGCATCATATATTTACAACTTGCTGTGGCATCTTATGCTCCCAGATTAAGCAATGGTCCATTTTACAAACTTCCACGAGATATGTCAGTCACTTATACAGATAGGGATAATGACGTTGCAATATTTATTCCATGCACTTTATTCCCTACAAAACTAGTCATAAACGGGTAAAATAAAGGCTTTTGAAGGAAATTAGAAACTCTCAAAAGCTAAGTTTCCCTGACCAAAAATCTCTCCCCCGACATATTTCATTCAGTAGACCCTCTTGGGTTACTGAAGTGCTTTTGAAAATGAAAGCAGTCTATTGGGAAGTAAGCATTATTTACCCTCAGAGGGGAACAATTTTCCTAAAAATAATATACTTCAGAGCCTCTGGAAAAAAAAAGGAATATTTGTGTTAGGGAAGAGAGGAGACCTTTGAATTTTATAATAGAAGGAAAAGCTACTCTCTTTCTGCAGGTAGACATATCTATCCACTCCACCAATATTCAGTGAATACCTAATTGTATCAAGCTTAGTTAGGCACATAGTAGATAT
Source organism: Spermophilus citellus (assembly GCF_964194105.1). Taxonomy (NCBI): domain Eukaryota; kingdom Metazoa; phylum Chordata; class Mammalia; order Rodentia; family Sciuridae; genus Spermophilus; species Spermophilus citellus. The sequence goes on along the minus strand of NC_138191.1, from coordinate 52,030,477 downwards.
TCACTAAACATATCACATTAGGGAGTGAGATGCAGGATAAAGTAGAAATGTGAGACAGGGAGAGTGTGGATAAGGGATGGTACCATTTTGGTTGGGTAGCTAGTACCATGAGACAATAGAAGAGGCATGAAATGCAAGATGAGGGATAGAGGGAGGATGTGACAAAAGTCAACATTGCCACATTGCAGTTTTTCACAGAATCCTATTAGCTCTACCCATGTTAACTTTCCAGCCACAGGGTTCTTATCTGGGTCATTAAACAGATCTCAATTTTCTCCAACCCAACCAATTACCTCCAGTTCAAGTGTTTCAACAGCTGATAGTGGGGTCTTTAACACTTCTTCTACTTGAAAATTAGTGTGAAATAGAGAAGCATATGATTCTAGACTTGTCCTTTCTTTGTCCTTACCAAAACAATCCCATGCTGTGGAAACTTTAGAACACTCCTCTATAATTTCAAGGCATCAGGCCTGTGCCACAGGATGTAACTCAATAAAATGTGGTGTGCTAGGCATTTCTCTTCCTGCAGTGTATAATGTAATACTAAAGGAGAGATGAACTCCTCCCACTGAGCAATAAAATAAGCAAAAATCTACCTTGTTGGTTTCTTAACTGGAAAGGGGACATCTTTGGTTCCCAATTCTTACCATTTGGATCCATCAGTTTCTCTTCTCCAATCAGCTTCACTGCTTTAATCCTTCAGTTTTTTTTTCCAAAATTCCACACACTCATACCTAAAAAACCCATGTTGTTACCAGGTTGGTCATTATATAACTAATGAATAAAATTAGAAACTTAAAAAATAAACAAATAAAAGAACATCAAAGTGTACAAAAATAAATCCTATGAAAGCAGGCTAGTTTATAAAAGAGAGAGTTAACTAAATCAAAGATCCAATTTTTGTTTCTTAACAGCTTTGTATGCCATGGAAATTAAAGTTGAAAAAGACTTGAAGACTGGAGAAAGTACAGTTCTGTCCTCAATACCTCTCCCATCAGATGACTTTAAAGGTACAGGGATAAAAGTTTATGAGGATGGGCAGAAGTCAGTCTATGCGGTCAGCTCTAATCCTAATGCAGCACACAATGGCACCCATGGCCTGGCCCCAGTAGAGGTGGAGGAGATTTTAAGACAAGCCTCCGAGAGAAACTCTCAGTCACCAACGGAGTATCATGAGCCTGTATATGCCAATCCATTTTGCAGGCCAGTGACCCCACAGAGAGAAAAGGTCACCCCTGGACCAAACTTTCAAGAAAGGATAAAGATGAAAGCCAATGGACTGGACAATGATGTAAACGAATCCGTGTACAATATGGACAATGGAATTTCAGAAGAAAGGAGCCATGACTTCAGTCATATCAGTCCCATCCGGCCAACACCTCATCCCCGATCAATGACTCACCAAACAGAAGAGACATTCCACACCCCTCAGAAGAGGGTGATGCCTCCTTGGGAAGAATCGAATATCATTCAGGACAAATATGTGCCCTCTCCGAAGGCCAGACTGAGCCCCAGCAAAGCAACAGTTGGGAAGTCTGAACCCCATGGTTCTTCACCCACTCTCCAGGAGGAGGAGGATGTTAGATACAATATTGTTCATTCATTGCCTTCTGACATGGATAATACAGAACCTGTAACAATGATTTTCATGGGGTATCAGCAGGCAGAAGATAATGAAGAAGAAAGAAAGCTGCTGACAGGGTATGATGGGATCATCCATGCTGAGCTGGTGGTAATTGATGATGAGGGGGAGGAAGAGGAAGGAGAAGCAGAGAAGCCATCCTACCATCCTATAGCTCCCTGCAGTCAGGTTTACCAGCCAACCAAACCAACACCACTTCCTAGAAAGAGATCCGAAGTTAGTCCGCAGAAAAACACAAACCATAAGTCTCCCCACAAAAATTCTATATCTCTGAAAGAGCAAGAAGAAAGCTTAGGCAACCCTGGCCGCCATTCTCCACTTGATGCTCCGACAGCTGGAGATGGGACTGAGGATCCATCCTTAACAGGTAATAAAAGTGACAAGGCATGCCACTGCTGTTTAGTCATGTGACAACTTTTTCTCTGTGTTAACAAACCCTCTTGTTTTTTCGGCTTCTTTGACATCTCACAAACTAATACACACTCAGAGTTTTTCTTAAGGATGATCCAAATATTATCACCAGAGTAAAGTGATTAAGTCACTTCAAAAGCTAAGAAGTGAAAATAAATTGTTACCTTATTTGGATAGTAAATTGATTGACTTTAGTAGCTTGATATTTGTCTTCTGTCATGGTGTGAATGTATTTGGGACACTAATATGTGGGATCATTGATAACAAATTTCCCACCAGAATCTGATGACAGCTACTTTTTTTTTTTGTTTGTGCCTGGCTATGATTTAAACTTTCCATATAAGTTAACAAATTGCCTTAATTTTGCAAGGAAAAAAAAATACAAGAAACGAATATTATTTTCACGGTATTTTGTTATTTTGCTATATCTTGTTTCTCTATACTTTTTATAGTTTTATTAATTTTATTTCCTTAATATTTCTACATTTTTAAAAATAGAATGTCAGTTTATCTTAACATCATCTGTGATATTTAACTTTGCATAGTCTTCTCCAACTTAGCATATTTATTTTTCTATTTTTATATATTTGCCTTTCTCATTCTCTATGAAGGTTTTATAGCTTTAGAGCCACCTAATTATTTTTGTATTGAATGAAAAAGAACTTTAACACTTTTTTTTCTACCAAAGTGATAGCTCCTCAATTTTAAATTCTTTTTTTTATCACTTAAACATCATATTCTAGTTATCATTTATAAAAGAAATAATAAATTGCCTGACAGACTCAATTAGAATAGCTGTGCTAAAAATATCCCTTGTTTAGAGATATAAGTCAAATGACCCAAACATACACATTCTGGGTGTTTGAAAGGGATACTAATATTTTATGTCTCTAAATGAAGAATTATCATTAAAAAGCAAAAGACACCAAGTACCAGCCAATTCAGCAAATAGAACCTAACTCTATAGAAGTGTGGTACCTGCCCAGTTCTGGATGTTTCTTCCTCAGCAAACCTTAACCCAATCTTGGGCTGCTAATAATACAACGAAATGGACCTTTTTCCATTCTTTTAAGTAGTTAAATTAGGGTAACAATTGTAAATTTAATCATCTGAAGAATTTCTAAGGCCTTAAGAAGTGTCCACTACATATCTTACTCAATAGGAGTTGAGTCAGGTACCCCCACAGTGAAAACCTGTAAAGACTACATTCTTTTCTCTTTTGAGAATGAGCTTTGTTTGCTGATCAAACTTCACATTTCAAATGCATTTGTAAAACAACACAGAGGACTTGGAAAGAGGAATGCACTGCTTATGGTCAACAGCAGTGACATTACCCACTGTAAGACCTCCCTTTTCTGAACCTGGATGTTAGCCAGCTCCTTCCAAACACCCTATTCCTTCTCCCCTAAGCATGTCCACACATTTACCCCAAGAAAAATGACAGGAAGTGACTAATGTTTCCAGACAACACTAATCGTTGCCCCTGAACTACAATAATGAAAACAGGAAAAGCTATTCTAGACAAAGTAACAATACAAAGTTCTGTACTATCAATCTTGGATCTTATAAACAGAATGCTCCAAATTCCTTGCCTTCCATCATATTATTTTACAGCCCTGTTTTCCCATTCATCACGGGGATGAAGAGCTGTATTTGTTTAAATGAGTTTTTAAAATAAGTTAATTATATTGTCATATATATCTCTCAGGGACCATCCATATGTATAGAATACATAACCACCTACATATTTTAATTTCATGAACATGAAGTAGATTGAGCTTCTCATCACAGCCTCCCCAAAATGATTGTATTTAAAAATCTACCACTTAAATCGATTCCTTTATTTCTGCTATAGGTCCCCTTTAAATACAAATAGTCCTTGTAGATTTAATAGTTATGAATGGTTAATCTCTTTTTCTATTGATATAAATATGGTTATCAAAGCCTTATTTAAAAAGCAGCTTTTAATTGGAAAACAGAAGGAGGTAGAAATGGGAAAAGCCAGAGCCTAGAAAGTTTAAAGACAAAATATTTTTGTCAAAATTATAAACAGGGTAATAAAAATGACAGGAAATTTTAGGCAATATTATGTCCATCTGCTAATGTAATGTAACATTGTCATGTACTAAGGTGCAGCTCAATGCTGTACCTTTAATGTGTGGTTCCAGCAAGCTTTTTCTGGGATTTTACTCTTACACTCCCACAAGAGACAGCTGGCCTTCCTGGGTAGTTTCACACACCCATTCTTGTAGTTTTAGCTCAATTCTGCCCTCTTACGGATATCAGTAGTATTTCAGGTTGACAAGGTGGGGAACCTCAGCTCTGGGGAATTCACATGTTATTGGTGCTGAAATTGCCAAACTGTGGCAGCTAGTAGGGGCCAAGGGATACTGAAAGGAAGGAGAGAAGATCTCTCCCACCAAGTTTAGGCAGCTATAACTGTGTCCAAATTGCTACCAGGAGAGGAAAAAGGAATCAGAGAAGAAAAAAAGAACTGACACCTAGGTGTTGAACCTGCTACACCTAGGGGACTTCCATTGCCAGCATGCTCTGTCCCCACACAACTATCTGTAATTCTTACCATCTATACCCATCATAGGCTTGAAGTGAGAAGGAGGAAAGCAGACTCTAACCAACTGCAGTGGAAGTCGTGGTACACAGAGCCTGCCTAATTGACAGAATCTCATGATGAGGAGTAACTGTAGGGAAGAGGATTTCAGCCTGCCTTAGACCATTAAAAAGTCACTTACCCCTGCTCTCTTTTAGCATTGGCAAGGTAGAGGTTCATAAAATCCAAGGTAGAAACTTCATAACATCTTGCCTTTTGCCTGTGCTTACCTCATATTGTAGAACTACAGACCCCTCCTCGAGGCTCACCACCCAACAATGCCCAGCCAGAGACCACCTGCCTAAGACAGGGCGGGGGAAATTTTCTCAGCTGTCCCAAACTAAAAGGAAGGTTCTTGTTCCTGAAACTATAAATGATCATTCAAATGTCAAGGGAAATAATAATTTTTAACTTAATTGAAACAAAAAAATTCATATAGGTGGATTAGACTGAGAGTAAAAATGACCATGGTCTTGTTAATAGTAGCAGATCCAATCCCTTTTCATATATTGTACTGAAATGAGAGATCATGTCTTCCCTTTTGGTTTTCATTAAACAAAATTGTGCAATTAGCTTAGTAACTAATCCTTGATCCATTTTACACATAAATGTAATACCACATCCTTAATATAATCAGTAGGTTAGTGCCTTGGAAACAGCTCTCAACCTTTAAAACATGACTGAGGCAGCTACACTCTGAAGTCCTAAACATTAAGGCATGATACCAGAATACCAAAGGACTGTTCTAAATTCTAAACCTACATTTTAAAAAATGCTTTCTACATCCACATATCATTAATAGTAGAACACACTCAAAAAAGATACATTTGCTATTTGAAGGCATATTTATATCTTAACAGAGATAATTAATAATCAATCCAACTCAACTGCTAGTTCACATTGTTTCATATATATATATATATATATATATATATATATATATATATATAAATTCGGTTTTATCATTGTATATCCAAAGGCCAGAACTCCTTTGAACAACCAAGTTTAAAGAGCTAAAATATAACCCAACCATGAAATATATTTTAAGCATTAATTACCATTTTTTTCAGTAGTACATAGCTCAGAAATACACAATTGACATCTAAGAACATGTATCTATAGCAAATTGTGAAAATTTGTTTATTTCAACTTGTACTGTGTTTGCTCTACTAATTTTTATAATCTTTATAGAATTAGGTTCCTTCTAGTTCTGAACCTGCTTCTGCCATAAGTTAACCATAGCTTATCATTTCTACTATCTTTTTGTGCTACTAAAACAATGCTCACATTGTTGGATAAAACCATCTGAGGTATGTTCTAAACTTTCCTGCATTCTATGAAATGGTCATTTAGAATATAAATTAAGGCTTTTTTTTAGAACTCTTGTTGTTTCTTTAATTTACAGCTTTAAGGATCAGAATGGCAAAGCTGGGGAAAAAAGTGATCTGACGGCTGTATCACCTATGTGAGCAACCTCTGGAGAAGAAATTAAGAAATGTCTGCAAATTTCTCTTCAGGATATTTTGTTTCATTTTCCTGGAATCCAAAAAAATATAATTATATCCATATTAAACCATGTGAATAAGTAGTAGTTATTATTTGTGAAAAAATTCCAAAACAGCTGCGCAGAACAACTGCTTAACTTTTCCAGTAATTTGACATGATTCAGTGGGGAGGGGGCTAAAACCAGCATATTTTTATTGTATTGACACCAAAGCATTTCTAAGAAGATCTTGTTAAATGTAAGAATAAAGTTATTTAAAGTATCCTGGTATTCTAACTTTGCTAATACAGGTATTGAAAAATCATAGGATGCCTTTGCACCTCATCACAGAAATATTCATCTTATATTTTGACAAGTAAACCTGTCATCCCAAGTCATTAATGCCGTAAGACAATTGCATCCTCCTGCTGAGGACCAACTCAATTTGTTTGGTAGAGATTTCAGACCCTTGCACACATTCAAAAGATGCCTGCAATAATTATCCTTATATTTTTTTTCATTGAATAATTCTTCCAAACATAGAAAGAAATAACACCACCAATTTTGTATTGGTGCATAATTATGGTAAAATAGTGGGATTTGTGGTGACATATTTATACATGCATAACCATAACTCGTCAATTTCATTCCCCAATCCTCCTCCTTCTTTTCTCTCTGGCCTCTTCCACTACTCTACTGGTTTCCCTTCTATGCCCATTTTTTCCCCCACTTTTTTCTCCAACTTACACTTTTGAGAAAAAACATGACCCTGACTTTCTGAATCTGTCTTATTTAGCTTAACACAATGTTCTTAACTTCCATCCATTTTCCTACAAATGACACAATTTTGTTCTTCTTTATGAGTGAATAAAACTCAATTATGTATTTATATCACATTTTCTTTTTTATTGATTTTTTTTAAATAAATGAAAGTGGAATGCATTATAATTCTTATTACACAGAGCACAGTTTTTCATATCTCTGGTTGTATATGAAGTATGTTCACACCAATTTGTGTCTTCATACATGTACTTTGGATAATGATGTCCATCACATTCCACCATCCTTGCTAACCCCCTGCTCCCTCCCTTCTCCTCTCACCCCTCTGCCCTATCTAGAGTTTTTTCCTCCCATGCTCCCTCTCCCTATTCCACTATGAGTCAGTCACCTTATATCAGAGAAAACTTCAGCATTTGGTTTTTGGGGATTGGCTAACTTCACTAAGCATTATCTTCTCTTAACTTCATCCATTTACCTGCAAATGCCAAGATTTTATTTTCTTTTATTGCTAAGTAATATTCTATTGTGTATATATGCCACAGTTTTTAATCCATTATCTACTGAAGGACATCTAGGTTGGTTCCACAGTTTAGCTATTGTGAATTGTGCTGCTATAAACATTAATGTGGCTGTGTCCCTGTAGCGTCACATTTTCTTTATCCATTCATCTGTTCATAAACACCTAGGCTGCTTCCATAATTTGGCTATTAAGAATTAACTGTTGAACCAGCGGCCACCATCTTGGAGAGCTGAAGTATCCACTGTCACTCTCCGACAGATTGCAACAACAAAACAGGTGTGTGTCACCCAGCTCAGCCCCCATACATAGGGGGATTTCGAATAAAATCTCTCCTAGACTTTCTGGGGGAGGGAGTATCAGAGTGAGCCTGCATAAAGACTAAAGGAGAACTAGAGGCACCTGACCTTCAACCCCCCTCCCATCAGCAGACAAAACAAAACCTGTCTAGCCAGCGCTGGGGGAGGGGCAAGCAGAAAAAATCAGAACCATAGAGTGCCAGGGATCCCAAAAGCCAACGGTGTGACCCCGGAGATCCAGGCTGTCTGATTTGCACGGCCTGCCCCGCGGCTACAGAAGGCGTTGCGCCGCAGAGAAGGGATTAACTAGTCAGCAGGGAGATAAGTGGCTGCTACACGGTGGTATCCCACCAGCCAAGCCCGCACTGACCCCCGGGCTGAGTTCGGGATTGCAGACGGGGAAGGGAGCGGTACAGTCCCATCCCCCACAAGGGACACTCCACTAAGGCAACCGGCGGCCACCATCTTAGAGAGCTGAAGTATCCACCGCCACTCTCCAACAGATTGCAACAACAAAACAGGTGTGTGTCACTCAGCTCAGCACCCATACATAGGGGGATTTCGCATAAAATCTCTCCTAGACTTTCTGGGGGAGGGAGTATCAGAGTGAGCCTGCATAAAGACTAAAGGAGAACTAGAGGCACCTGACCTTCAACCCCCCCTCCCATCAGCAGCCAAAACAAAACCTGTCTAGCCAGCGCTGGGGGAGGGGCAAGCAGAAAAAATCAAAACCATAGAGTGCCAGGGATCCCAAAAGCCAACGGTGTGACCCCGGAGATCCAGGCTGTCTAATTCATGCGACCTGCCCTGTGGCTACAGAAGGCTTGGCGCTGCAGAGAAGGGATTAACTAGCAAGCAGGGAGATAAGTGGTTGCGACAAAGTGGAATCCCGCCAGCCAAGCCCGCACTGACCCCCGGGCCGAGTACGGGATTTCAGACGGGGAAGGAAGCTGTACAGTTCTATCCCCCACAAGGGAAACAAAACAATAGAGTGCCGGGGGTTCCCAATAGCCACCCTCCACACCCAACAAATGGCAGGCCCAGAGTACATTTTGAACTGCCGAGAACCATCACTCAAGGGAAATCTGGTCTAGCAGGAGAAACCAAGACTAGCAGGAGAAACCAGGGGACTAGAGGCAAGGCCCTCGCGACTGGGCAGCTGTAAACTGCAGGCCCGCTGGCGACAGTTCACCCACTGCCCGCGTAACTGGGCGGTAGGAGAACGCCCACCCGCTGGCCACTGATCACCTGCCCGCGGCCTGTGATACTGGACGGCTGGAGACTGCCCGCCTGCCGCGACCGGGAGCTGAAACCAAACAGAGACAGTCCAGTCACACCCCCCCATTAGGGCACCCCGGCAAGAAGACTGGGGCCCATCATAGCAGAGTAGTGTCGTCACTGGAGCTCGGACGTCGGAATTCCTTCCCAGCGGAATCCACGTTAGCAGGCATAGTTTAACAACACAAAGGAGAGACATCAGAGTAATACAGAAACAAAACAAATCTATAGAAGAGAGCAGAAACACGACAATCAAAAAGAGCTGGAAAGTAACGTGGACAACATGAGAAAACAAGGGAAAAAAGGATTACAAACATTGCAAGACAACTCAATTCTACAGGAGGACATAGAAACATCAGAAACAGGGATAGGGAAAGAAGTCAAGGAATACCTAACTCGAATGGAAAGGAATATTAGAGAAGACATGAGACAGCAAGTCCAAGAAATAAAAGTATATTTTGAAAATGAATTAAACAAACAAATTCAAATGGCAAAGAACGAGCTCTACCAGGAGACAGAGATCTTAAAAAAAAAAAATCAAACAATAATCCTAGAATTGCAGGAAACTATAAACCAAATTAAAAACTCAAACGAGAATATTACAAATAGACTTGATCAAGTAGAAGTCAGAACATCAGATAATGAAGACAAGGTTTATCAACTTGAAAAGAATATAGTCAACACAGAAAAGATGCTTAAATCCCACAAGCAATCTATTCAAGAGATATGGGATGTCATAAAAAAAACAAATCTGAGAGTCATAGGGATAGAAGAAGCCACAGAGATTCAAAACAAAGGAATGGACAGCATATTAAATGAAATAATTCTAGAAAACTTCCCAGAGATGAAAGATGGAATGGATTGCCAAATCCTGGAAGCCTACAGGACCCCAAACATTCAAAACCATAATAGACCAACTCCAAGACATATAATTATGAAGACAGCCAACATACAGAACAAGGAGAGAATATTAAAAGCTATGAGAGAAAAGAGGCAGATTACATTCAGGGGTAAACCAATTAGGTTAACGACCGATTTCTTATCACAAACTTTGAAAGCGAGAAGATCCTGGAACAATGTATTTCAAACGCTGAAAAATAATGGATTCCAACCAAGAATACTATATCCAGCAAAATTGAGCTTCAAATTTGACAATGAAATTAAAATCTTTCACGATAAACAAAAGCTAAAAGAATTTGCAGCAAGAAAACCAGCTCTGCAAAGCATTTTGAACAAAACACTACAAGAAGAGGAATTAAAAAATAGTGCCCCAAACTAACAGCAGGAGGTATCTCAGTAAAGGGGGAGGAAAATAACCAAAAAGCAAAACTAGCCAAACTAAAATAAATAAATAAAGAAGCATGACTGGAAGTACAAATCATATCTCAATTGTAACCTTAAATGTTAATGGCCTAAACTCACCAATCAAGAGACATAGGCTAGTAACCTGGATCAAAGAAACAAATCCAACAATATGCTGCCTTCAGGAGATTCATATGATAGGAAAAGACATACACAGGCTGAAGGTAAAAGGTTGGGAAAAATCATACCACTCACATGGCCCTCGGAAGCAAGCAGGAGTGGCCATACTCATATCGAATAAAATCAACTTCAAACCTAAGTTAATCAAGAAGGATAAAGAAGGTCACTATATACTGTTAAAAGGAACCATCCACCAACAAGACATAACAATCATCAATTTGTATGCACCAAACAATGGAGCTGCAACGTTCATAAAACAAACTCTCCTCAAGTTCAAGAGTCAAATAGACCACAACACAATAATTATGGGTGACTTCAACATACCGCTCTCGCCATTAGACAGATCCTCTACACAAAAGCTGAATAAAGAAACTATAGAACTCAACAGCACAATCAATAACCTAGACTTAACCAACATATATAGAATATATCAACCATCATCAAGTGGATACACGTTCTTCTCAGCAGCACATGGATCCTACTCAAAGATAGACCATATATTATGCCATAAGGCAACTCTTAGTAAATATAAAGGTGTGGAGATAATACCATGCACCATATCTGATCATAATGGAATGAAATTGGAAATCAATGATAAAAGAAGGAAGGAAAAATCCTACATCACATGGAAAATGAACAATATGTTATTGAATGATCAATGGGTTATAGAAGACATAAAGGAGGAGATGAAAAAATTCTTAGAGTCAAATGATAACACAGACACAACATACTGGAATCTATGGGACACAGTGAAAGCAGTTTTAAGAGGGAAATTCATTTCTTGGAGTTCTTACCTCAAAAAAAGAAAAAACCAACAAATAAATGAACTCACACAACACCTCAAAAACCTAGAAAAGGAAGACCAAAACAACAGCGAATGTAGTAGAAGACAAGAAATAATTAAAATTAGAGCAGAAATCAATGAAATTGAAACAAAAGAAACCATTGAAAAAATTGATAAAACTAAAAGTTGGTTCTTTGAAAAAATAAATAAGATAGACAAGCCCTTAGCCATGCTAACGAAAAGAAGAAGAGAGAGAACTCAAATTACTAACATACGGGATGAAAAAGGCAATATCACAACAGACACTACAGAAATACAGAAGATAATTAGAAAGTATTTTGAAACCCTATATTCCAATAAAATAGAAGATAATGAAGATATCGATAAATTTCTTAAGGCATATGATTTGCCCAGATTGAGACAGGAAGACACACACAATTTAAACAGACCAATAACAAAAGAAGAAATAGAAGAAGCCATCAAAAGACTACCAACCAAGAAAAGCCCTGGACCGGATGGATATACAGCAGAGTTCTACAAAACATTCAAAGAAGAATTAATACCAATACTTTTCAAGCTATTTCAAGAAATAGAAAAAGAAGGAGCTCTTCCAAATTCATTCTATGAGGCCAACATCACTTTGATCCCAAAACCAGACAAAGATACTTCAAAGAAAGAAAACTACAGACCAATATCTCTAATGAACTTGGATGCAAAAATTCTCAATAAAATTCTGGCGAATCGAATACAAAAACATATCAGAAAACTTGTGCACCATGATCAAGTAGGATTCATTCCTGGGATGCAAGGATGGTTCAATATACGGAAATCAATAAATGCTATTCACCACATCAATAGACTTAAAGACAAGAACCGCATGATCATCTCGATGGATGCAGAAAAAGCATTTGACAAAGTACAGCATCCCTTTATGCTCAAAACACTAGAAAAACTAGGGATAACAGGAACTTACCTCAACATTGTAAAAGCTATATATGCTAGACCTCAGGCTAGCATCATCCTAAACGGAGAAAAAGTGAAGGCATTTCCTCTAAAATCTGGAACAAGACAGGGATGCCCTCTATCACCACTTCTATTCAATTTAGTTCTCGAAGTACTAGCCAGAGCAATTAGACAGACAAAAGAAATTAAAGGCATAAAAATAGGAAAAGAAGAAATTAAACTATCGCTATTTGCGGATGACATGATAATATACTTAACAGACCCAAAAGAGTCTACAAAGAAGCTGCTAGAGTTAATAAATGAATTCAGCAAAGTGGCAGGTTATAAAATCAACACGCATAAATCAAAGGCATTCCTGTATATCAACAACAAATCCTCTGAAATGGAAATAAGGAAAACCACTCCATTCACAATATCCTCAAAGAAAATAAGATACTTGGGAATCAACCTAACAAAAGAGGTGAAAGATTTATACAATGAAAACTACAGAACCCTAAAGAGAGAGATAGAAGAAGATCTCAGAAGATGGAAAAATGTACCCTGTTCATGGATAGGCAGAACTAACATCATCAAAATGGTGATATTACCCAAAGTTCTCTACAGGTTCAATGCGATGCCAATCAAAATCCCAACGGCATTTCTTGTAGAAATAGACAAAGCAATCGTGAAATTCATATGGAAAAACAAAAGACCCAGAATAGCAAAAGCAATTCTAAGCAGGAAGTGTGAATCTGGAGGTATAGCGATACCAGAGGTCAAACTGTACTACAAAGCAATAGTAACAAAAACAGCATGGTACTGGTACCAAAACAGGCAGGTGGAACAATGGTACAGAATAGAAGACACAGAGACTAGTCCACAAAGTTACAACTATCTTATATTTGATAAAGGGGCTAAAAGCATGCAATGGAGGAAGGATAGCATCTTCAACAAATGGTGCTGGGAAAACCAGAAATCCATATGCAACACAATGAAACTGAATCCCCTCCTCTTGCCATGCACAAAAGTTAAATCAAAATGGATCAAGGAGCTTGATATCAAATCAGAGACTCTGCATCTGATAGAAGAAAAAGTTGGCTCCAATCTACATATTGTGGGGTCGGGCTCCAAATTCCTTAATAGGACACCCATAGCACAAGAGTTAATAACAAGTATCAACAAATGGGACTCATTTAAACTAAAAAGATTTTTCTCAGCAAGAGAAACAGTAAGAGAGGTAAATATGGAGCCTACATCCTGGGAACAAATTTCTACTCCTCACACTTCAGATAGAGCCCTAATATCCAGAATGTACAAAGAACTCAAAAAATTAAACAATAAGATAACAAATAACCCAATTAACAAATGGGCCAAGGTCCTGAACAGACACTTCTCAGAGGAGGACATACAATCAATCAACAAGTACATGAAAAAATGCTCACCATCTCTAGCAATCAGAGAAATGCAAATCAAAACCACCCTAAGATACCATCTCACTCCAGTAAGATTGGCAGCCATTAGGAAGTCAAACAACAATAAGTGTTGGCGGGGATGTGGGGAAAAGGGTACACTTGTACACTGCTGGTGGGGCTGCAAAATGGTGAGGCCAATTTGGAAAGTAGTATGGAGATTCCTGGGAAAGCTGGGAATGGATCCACCATTTGACCCAGCTATCGCACTTCTGGGACTATTCCCTGAGGACCTTAAAAGAGCGCTCTATAGGGATACGGCTGCATCAATGATTATAGCGGCACAATTCACAATAGCTAGACTGTGGAAGCAATCTAGATGCCCCTCAATAGATGAATGGATAAAAAAATGTGGCATCTATACACAATGGAGTATTATGCAGCACTAAGAAATGACAAAATCATAGAATTTGCAGGGAAATGGATGGCATTAGAGCAGATTATGCTAAGCGAAGCTAGCCAAGCCCTAAAAAACAAATGCCAAGTGTCTGCTTTGATATAAAGAGAACAACTAAGAACAGAACAGGAAGGAAGAGCATGAGGAAAAGACTACAGTAAACAAAGACGAATGGGGGGAGAGAAATGGAGAGAAGGGAAAGCATATGGAAATGGTAGGAGACCTTCAATAACACATAAAATTATAAGAGGTTATGAGGGGCAAGGGGGAGGGAAAAAAAGGGAGAGAATTGAACGATTGCAGGGGAGGTAGAGAGGGAAGATGGGAGGGGAGGGGAGGGGAGGGGGGATAGTAGGGGATAGGAGAGGTAGCAGAATAGAACAGTCACTAATATGGCATTATGTAAAAATGTGAATATGTAACAGATGTGATTCTGCAATCTGTATTTGGAGTGAAAATGGGAGTTCAAAACACAATTTGAGTCAAATGTATGAAAGATGATATATCATGAGCTATGTAATGCTTTAAATAATCAATAAAAAAATTAAAAAAAATAAAGAAAGAAAAATACATAAATAAATAAATAAATAAATTATTGGAAGAGTTCTTTAAAAAAAAAAAGAATTAACTGTTATAAGCATAGTATTGTGTATTGCTATAGTATGCTGACATGAATACTTTGGGATGAATGCCAAGGAGTGGTTTAGCTGGGTCGTATATTGGTTCCATTCCTAATCTTTGTGTATGTGTGTGGTGCTGGGGATTGAACCATGGCCTTGTGCGTGAGTGGCAAGCACTCTACCAACTGAACTATATCCCCAGCCTCATCTTTTGAATTAGCCTCATATTTTGAAAGTTTTGATTGTCTTGACAGTGCACATGAATTTACAGATAACTGGCACATTCATTCTTCTTAAACTATCATTATTTCCACTCAGGTCAATGTGAACTCTATGTTGCATTGACTGATTATAACCTAAGGGTGCTGGATAAAGAATTTCCAATGCTCACAAAGAGAACAAATCTGGGTTTAATTTGACTTATTCTTGTGAACTAGTTGGAATTTTGATATTAAAACTAATATGAATATATACAGCATGCCATTCCTAAATATTCTTGCCAGTATATTAAATCCTGATTTGAAGAATAAGCCCATCCCAATAAATCCTCTCTGACCCTCATTATACCATCCATCATCCAACACCCTCAAAACCCATTTCCAAATCCCCGTGTCATACCAGTATGTACTATCCAGGTTCTCCAAATCTTCCCATAAATAGTCTGTTTCCTCCCAGGTCAGAAATAGAATTTCCCTGCTGGAACTGCTAAGACTCTAAATCCTGGAGGCAATGAGAGGTAAAAGAAGCAGATCCCACAAAGAAGCACTAACCTGTGAACACCTGCCTCAGTTGAATTGTCTAGTAAGGGGCGGCTATTCTGTAGCCAAAGAGAATTCCTTTTGCTGGCCAGGAATCTGTAGGTTTAAGTTTCTGAGACACTTTCAATAAATACCCCTATTCTTGGTCCAAGAGACTCCTTCCCTTTCACAGTTCCAGCTTTGTCATAAGCAACCTGTCAAACTTGCATGTCCCTCTGTAGCCCTGCCACCCTTAGATCTGCAGCATGGGTTTAATTTTAAGAGCAGTCCATCCTTTGGCTCCAGGAGACATGGCTCTCTTTAAACATGCTATGGAGACTGTCTGGCTTTCTGGCATGCCCTAGGTCAACAGTAGGCTGACGTAATCCTAACCATTTTCTTCAAGGCTTCTACTGCAATTATCAAAAAGCAGCCAACTTCATGGTACAAGTCAGTACACAACAATAGCTTTCCTTGTATCAGTCAAGTTCAAAGCTATGGTAAAACCCAACTCTTCCTTCTCACCTGTACATCATCTCAATGCAAAAAAAAAAAAAAAAAAGTGTGTCTTAGAAATTCTAATAGTACAGCCTGTCAAAAGTTGTCACTATCTACTTATATGGTCCTATTTGCTACCTGACCAAACAATGGACGGTCCAGTTCCACAGTCCGATGCTAAGTGTCTGCCATTGAGAGCCATTCTTGGTTTTAACAGGGAGCAGAGCCTGAAATTAGAACATGGGTACAAGTGGTTTATTTGAGAAATGATCCGAGGGACAGGAAGAAAGGTGCAGGAAAGAATGGTCAATGCAATCAATGGTCTGCAGTCAAGGTTAATGCTCAAGGCAACAGGGACTCTCTTCCACCATGATCTCAGAAGAGTGTACAGGAAGCACCTAAAATTGTATGTCTGAAGGAGAGGACACTGGAGCACTTATCCAGCAGCTCTGGTGCCCCTGTGGAAATAATCCGCCCACACACACATACTTCTAGTTTGCACTTACATGGATATCACACAGACTCCTGCAATCCTAGAGACAGCGCAGAATGAAAAAGGAAAAAAAAATACACACACACAAAATGCTTCTGTTTAGAATGATGTCCACATAAATGTGACCCAACTCAGAACCCAACTCAGCTATGGCACTGCAGAAAGTGACCAAGGACATGGGCACCAACTGTGTCTGCCATGCTAGCTGTATAACCCTGGACAACAAACTGAACTGAGCATGTTTCCTCATCTGTAAAATGTTATAAATGCCGCATGCCTCAAAGAGGTATCTGAGAATTCTACTTACCAGTGAATGGAAGGTACCAGGTGCCCTATCCATCATCAAATTGGCTGAGATGTCATACATTAAAGCTGACACCATTACATCCTTCATCATCTCATATCTTGAAGTTTTGTGTGTTTCATGTTTATGTTTAGGTCAATGGTCCATTTTGAGTTCAGCAGAGTAAGAAAAGTAAGTGAAGGAAAGCTTAGGAAAAGTCAGTGAAGTAAGAATGAAGGTAATTTTTCCAGAGTTATTAAATTGTTCCAGCCCTACACCTTGAAAGATTATTTTCCATGTTCAGCTACCTTGGCACCTTTGCTAAAAGTCAGTTTGCCTGTAAGCGTGGGCTTACATATGGATTCTCTGTTTGGTTTCATTCTTCTGTGTATATATTGCATATCAATACCACATTTTACCTATAACAATGGAACTTTATAATAAGCATGGGAATCAAGTTGGAGTGAGTCATCCACTGTATCTTGTTTTTTAAAAAATATATATTTTATAGCTAGTTTGAAATTAACAGAAAAAACAAGAAGATAGTGCAAAGTGACCACACACCCCACACCCATTTCTATTAACTTCTTACACTGATATAGTACATTTGTTACAGGTAATGAACCAGTTATAACACACCATTAGTAACCCAAGTCCCACAGTTTGTTCAGATTTCTGTAGTTTTCTCCTAATGTCCTTTTTATGTTCCAGGATCCCACCTAGAAAACCACATTATTTTAACCATCATGTCTTCTTAGCCTCTTTTTAATTGTGACAGCTTTTTGGGCTTTTTTCATGATGACACTGACAGTTTTGAAGTTACTGGTCAAGTGTGCTGCAGGATGTCTCTCTGTCACATACTTTGTTTTTCTCATGTTAGAGGAGGGTTGGACATTTGAGGGAAGAAGATCTCCTTGTTGAAATGCCATTTCCATCACCTGTGTCAGGGGCACATACTTTCATCATGCCTGCCACTGTCAACATTGACAAATTTCCTGGCTGAGGGATGGTTTGTCAAGTACTGTATTCTCTGAAAGACTGTATAGCCCATCTTTCAGGAGTAGAGAATTAGGCTCTCTCTCCTGAGGGCAGAGAATTTCCAAATTATTTAGAAAGCTTCTGCACAGGTGATTTGCCTGTTCTCCCCCATATACTATTATATGAATACACCACATTTTATTTATTCATTCATCCATCGATTACATGTTGTGAATAATGTTGCAATAGGTATGGGGTTCAAATATCTATCAGAAAACCTACTTTCAATTTTGGTAGATATATACCCAGAGTCGGCATTGCTGGTTCATGGAGTAATTAATTTTCTTGAGGACCCTCCAGACTGTTTTCCTAACAGCTGCATCATTTTACATTGCCACTAGCACGGCACAAGATTTCCAATTCCTCCAACGTCCTCACCAACACTTACAATTTTTCTTTCTTAAAAACTAATGGCTAACTTAATGAATGTGAGATGATACCTTGTTTTGATTTTCATTTCTTTAATTATCAGTGATGTTGTTGAATTATAGGAGTTCTTTATATATTCTAGATAATAACACCATATATGGCTTGCAAATATTTCTTACCATTCTATATGTTGCTTTTCCACTATTTTCCTTTGATGTACAAAAGTGCTTTGTGGTTTTTTGGAGGATGGAATTTATTTTTATTTATTTATTTATTTATTTATTTATTTATTTATTTTTTCCCAGTACCAGGGATTGAACTCAGGAGCACTCAACTACTGAGCCACATTCCCAGCCCTATTTTGTATTTTATTTAGAAACAGGATCTCACTGAGTTGCTTAGCTCCTTGCTTTTGCTGATACTGGCTTTGAACTAGAGATGCTCCTGCCTCCACCTCCTCAGATGTTGGGATTACAGATGTGTGCTGCTGTGCCCATCTAATCATCTTTTTAATGTTTGCTGGATCAATAATCCATTGTCGTCTTTTTATTTACTTATTTGTTTGTTTGTTTGTTTGTTTTTATGTGGTGCTGAGAAACAAACCCAGGGCTTCACACCTGCAAGGCAAGTGCTCTGTCACTGAGCTACAGCCCTAGTCCAGCATTGTCTTCTTTTATTCCTGAAATTTGCATCTTCTTTTTCTCATGATCATCTAGCCAAGTTTACCAATTGCATGAATTTCTATTACAAATCAGATTTGTTTCAGTAATTTTTCTCTGTTACTTATATTTGATGATTTCTGTTTTTATCTTTATACTTACCCTTTTTTTCTTTCCACTTACCTTGTGTTTAATTCTCTCTTTCTTCTCTCTGAAAAAAACTTAAGATTATGGATTATGAATCTTTCTTTTCTATTAATGTAAACATTTAGGACATTACATTTCCTTTTTTTTAACCAGGAAATGAACCCATGGGCATTTACCACTGAGCCACATCCCTAGCAACCCCCCACCCTTGCTTTTCTAAATTGCTTAGGGACTCACTAAATTGCTGAGGCTGATCTTGAATTGGAGATCCTCCTGCCTCAGCCTCAGGAGTTGCTGGGATTACAGGCGTGCACCACAACACCTGGCAAGGCTTCATATTTTCTTCTATTCGAGCATAGTCCGAGAGGACTTCCAGTGACAATGGAAATTATTTTGTGCTATTACTCACATGTGGCTATTGAGCACTTGAATCTAAGAAACAGAATCTTTAATTCATCTTTAAATCTATTTAACTACATATGTCTAACAGTACAGTTCCAAACACTGAATTAATTTAATAATCACACACTTTGCTTCTTTATTTCCATTTTAATTCAGCTCAATCTATTTTCTAATTGCTCTTACATGTTATTTAATTTCTAAATATTTGAGAAATTCCAAGGTTATCTTCTGGATATTTATTTTCAATTTAATATTTATCACAAAACACATTCTACAATTTTATCTTTTTAAGTACATCAAGACTTCAAGGGCACAATATATAATCTACCTGGTGAATACACCATGCTGAGCACTTGGAAAGAATGTATAGTCTACAGTCATTATGTAAATGTCAGGCACAGTGGCTGATAACTGCTAATCAAATTTTTACATCTATGTTGGTGCTTCTTTAGTTCTATCAATTGCATAGAGAAGAATATTGAAATCTGCCAAATATGATTGTAGCAAAATGTCTACTCTTCCCTTACATTTTAATTTTATTTTTCTGTGTGTGTGTGTGTGTGTGTGTGTGTGTGTGTTGCTGGGGATTGAACCCAGGCCCTTGTGCATGCAAGGTAAGTACTCTACCAACTGAGCTATATCCCCAGCCCTCCCTCAAATTTTTAAAAAGTCATTATTGAATATACAAATGATAGAGTTCAATAGTCCCTGCATACTTACAGAAGTGAGAAGCCATCATACAATGCAACCTTTTGTGGATGGCTTCTCTCAGCATAAAGTTTTTCAAGATTCACCCACCCTGATTGCAGCATATATTAGTACTTCATTCCTTTTAACTGCCAGACAGTATCTCAGTGTGAGAATATAAACATTTTGTTTATACTTTTATCCCAGACAAGAAATTTAGTTCTTCCTACTTTTTTATTATGAGTAATGCTGCTATGTATATTCCTATTGTCAATATTTTGTGCATATGTTCTCATTCTGTTGTGTTCATAACTAAGAATAAGATCGCTGGGTCATGTAGCAATTCTCTGCTCAACATTTTGAGAAACTGCTAAAATATTTTCCAAATGGTGGCACCATTTTAAGTTCACAATTCATGAGGGTTCTGAATTGTTCACATCCTTGCCTGCATCGGTTTACCTGCCTTTAAAAAATTATTATTATAGCCATTCTAGTGGGATATATACTAGTGTCTCATTGTGGTTTTAATTTGCATATTTCTAATGTGTTCACAATGTTGAGCATATTTTCATTGCCCACTTGTAAATTTTTATAAAAAAATGTTTATTTGAACAATTTGTTCTACTTTAGTTATAAGGGGTCTACCTCTCAATAAGTTATAAAAATTCCTTATATATTCCAAAAAGTAGTCTCTTATATGATTTGAAAATATATTCTCCCAGTAAGTGGGTTGTCTTCACATTCTTGAGAGTGTCATTTGAAAAAAAAAAAACATTTAATTATGATAAAGCCTAATATATCAGAGGGGGGTTTAAATCATATTTTGGTGTTCTAAGAAACTGATGCAAAAAATTCCAAAGTTAGAAAAGCTTAGTCTTATATTTCCATTTAAGGTCTATGTTCAGTTTTGAATAACTGTTTGTCTATAGCGGGTGGCATAGGTCTAAAGTCATCCTTTTGCTTATGGATATCACGTCCAAGCACCATTTGTTGAAAAGCCCATTCTTTCACCATTTGAATTGCCTTAGTATCTTGTCAATAATACATTGACTTTAAGTGTGAAGGTTTACTTCTTTAATCATATTCTGTTCAATGGATCCTTTTGCCAATTCTTTTATTTATTTATTTACTCATTTATTTATTTTTTAAGTAGAATGCATTTTGACATTGTACACAAATGGAGCACAACTTGTCATTCCTCTGGCTGTACATGGTTCAGTGTCACTCCACTAGTGTAATCATACATGTATACAGGGTAATAATATCTGTCTCATTATACTGTCCTTCCCATCCCCACAGCTTCCCCCCACTCCCCTGTACACAAACCAATGTCCCTTCATTCTTCCCTATCCCCGAGCCCCACTATGGATCAGCATCTGCTTATCAGAGAAAACATGAGGCTTTTGGTTTTTTGGGATTGGTTTATTGCAGGCTGCCTTGCTTTGTAGGTTATGAGGCTGGGAAGAATGTTCTTCAGCTATGTCCCTTTTAAATTTTGTTCTGGCTATTCTAAGTCCTTTGCATTTCTGTGGAAAGTTCAGGGTCAGCATTTCAATTTCTTCAAGAAAGGCTAGCTGGGTTTATACTCTGGTATTGTTAAATCTGTAGATCAGCTGGAAGTAGGGCAATATTAACAACATGTCTTCTGATCCCTGAATGTGAGATTTATTTCCACTTCATCAGCTTTTCTTTACTTTCTTTTAATATTTTATAGTTTTTGGTGTATATGTCTTGCATTTCTTTTGTTAAACTTAATTTTTTTTCTACTATAAATGGAATTTTATTTTCCTAATTTCACTTTAAGATTGTTCTTTGACTTGGAAATGTTGATTTTTAAAAAATTGTTCTAATTAGTTATACATGATGCATTATGACACATCATACATAAATAGAGCAAAACTTCTCATTCTCTAACCTTCACACTTAAAGTCAATGTATTATTGACAAGATACTAAGGCAATTCAAAGGGTGAAAGAATGGGCTTTTCAACAGATGGTGCTTGGAAGTGATATGATGTAGAATCACACTAGTCATGTAGTCATATATGCAAATAGGGAATAATCCGATTCATTCTACTATCCTTCCTACCCCCAACTCCCTCCACTTTCCTTTGGCCTAATCCAAACTAACTCTATTCTTCCATAGCCCCTCCTCCACATTATTGTGAATTAGCATCCACATATCAGAGAAAACATTTGGCCTTTGGTTTGGGGAATTGGCTTATTTCACTTAGCATGATATTCTCTAGTTCCTGGGCAGTAATCCATTGTATGTATATACCACATTTTCTTTATTCATTTATTGGAGGATACCTAGGTTGGTTCCATAGTTTAGCTATTGTGAGTTGAGTTGCTATAAACATTGATGTGGCTGTGTCACTGTAGTATGCTGATTTTAAATCCTTTGGGAATAAACCGAGGAGTAGGATAGCTAGGTCAAATGTTGGTTCCATCCCAAGTTTTCTGAGGAATCTTCATACTGCTTTCCATAATGGGCACACCATTTTGCAGTTGCACCAGCAATGTATGAGTGTACCTTTTCCCCCACATCCTCACCAACATTTATGGTTGCTTGTATTCTTGATAATTGCCATTCTGACTAGAGTGATATGAAATCTCAGTGTAGTTTTAATTTGCATTTCTCTAATTGCTAGAGATGTTGAAGGTGGATATGTTGACTTTTTAATCCTGCAACTCTGCTGAGCTCATTTACTACTTCTAGTAGTTGCTTGATGGATACCTTAGGATTTCCCATACAGATTATGTTGTATATGAAAAGTGATAAATTTTGTTTCTTTATTTCCAATCTGGATGCCTTTCATTTCTTTTCTTAATTACCCTTGCTAGCACCTCCAAGACAATTTTGATGCAAACCTGAGAGAACCCTTTTGTCTTAAACCTGCTAATGGGGACTGTGTCCATCATTCACCATTGATGATGATGTAAACTGTAGGTTTTCCACAGATGCCTTTCTTCAGACTTTACATATAAGACCTGTCTCTAAAGTTTTCTTCCAGGAACTCTCCATCCCACCCCCAAGGACTGCAGTTACCCCAGCCATCAGTCCTCTGGTTTCCTATTAATCTGCTTTTGGTCTCTATGGACTTACCTATTCTGTATATTACATATAAATATGTGACCTTTGTGTCTCATTTCTTTCACTTAGCATAATATTGTGAGGTCCATATTATAGCACGTAGTAGTGTTTCATTCCATTTTATGTTTGAATAATACTCCACTGCATGTACACACTACAGTCCATTCATCCATTGATAGGACATATGGGTCATTTCCATCATTTGGCCATCGTGAATAGTGCTTCTATGAACATTTTTTTCAACCTATTTTATTATTTATTTTATAACTTATTTTTGTTTTCCATTTTAACCATGGTGAAATGTAGAGTTCAGCACATTAAATACATTCACAACATTGTACAACCATCAACACTATTCATCTCCAGAACATTTTCATCATGTTTGGGATCAAACATAAAGACCCATTAAACAACTCCCATTCCTTTTACTACTGCCCACCCCTGACACCAATAACCACCATTCTACCTTCTCTCTCCATAAATTTTTGACCACTGTAAGTACCAATATAAATGGAATCATTTAATGGTTGTCTTTTTGTATCATTTAATTTAACATAATGCTTCAAGAAAAACATCGAATATTTTACATAATACAAAGCACACATTTTATAGACAAAACTATTAAAGTTTAATACTGTAATCAAACAGCATAGATGGCATAAATGGCAGTGAGATAGTAAGCAGCACCTCTGGCTGGCACATTTCACTCAGTTCTCACAAATGTTCAGTGACACAGGTTCACGGGTTTTTCAGAATAAACAGGACTCACAGCAGATAATGCAGCTTGTTAGTCTACAGGCAAACCTGGATACTCAGGTCTTCCACTAACATCCTTTTTTTTTTTTTTTTTGGTACTTGTAAATGGACAGAATGCCTTTATTTATTTATTTTTACATGGTGCTAAGGATCGAACCAAGTGCCTCACACATGCTAGGCAAGTGCTCTACTACTGAGCTACAGCCCCAGCCCTCCCACTCCTTTTTAAACTTATAGAGTGAGCTTCCTCCCATTCCACACCATCCTGTTGGTCAGGACAAATGAGACCCACGTTGGATAGAGTCAGAGAAGACTCCAAAGAGGAGTAAGAACTTGAACTAAAACTTGAAAAACTAGCTTTTGCTAGAAAGAGAAGAGAAAGACCATTCGAGGTGGGTATCCTCAGTGACACTGGTACACAGTTGAACTTGGTAGGAACTAGGCAAGGAAGAAAGCAGCAGGATATGGATAGGAACAGTGAGTATCCTAATCTGGTTTGAAAAGAACTTAGAAGAATCTTTTCTTTCATTCCCACCTATAAAGCATTTTTTTCTTAAACAAAGACCTTTGTTCTTTTCTTCCCACTGCTTTTCCAGAGTTTATAGATAAACAGAATTTCAGCCAACAGTTACATGTTCCCCTGGAGCTTCCTAGTTGGCATCTGTTATATTTGTCTTTTTCCCATGGCATCCTGGACTGAGGCTGGATGTGGAGGGGATGAGGTATCACTTAACACATATTAAAGTGAGCCAGAAATCCTGATAAATCCAACTAACTACTAAAGTGAATTTGCTTCACTTATTCAGTAACTCATGCTATAGACTACCTATGCACACTTAAGATTGATTTCCACAGACTGTAAAATAATAAAAATAAAAAGTAGCCTCAGTCATGAATGCTACCTTAACCACAATTTTCTAGAACTTGTTTCATTTTTTTTTCCAAAAAAATACTTACTTTATTTTATAGAGCAACTTTCTTAAACAAAACAAAAAAAAATGTGATTTTGCACACTGTTTTTTGCAACACTGACCAAATATAAAGGATTTAAGCTTAACAATCATACATATCAAAAGAATTTTTTTAACTACCTAGAAGTAGGAAGCAAAACTGGGAAGAGCAATGAATAAGTGTTTGCAATTTGTGGATACCAATCATTCATCAGTAGAAGAATCATAATTTGGTCCTAGTGAAAAGATCTGGTCTACTAAGATTAAGTGACAAATATTTCTTTGTACAGTTTTATATGTCAGTTGAAGAAGTATCAGAATAGCACCAACATATGAATCAGTGAAAAACAAAAAGTTGTGATATCGGCCTCAGCAGTTGAAACCCAGCAAGCCCATATACTTAAAACTCAAACATAATAAGGCTCACCTTTCCCTGAAAGAATTTTTCTTTCCCAGATATAAAATATAACATATTAAGAGAAATGTCTTGTTTTTAATCCTCTTATTTAAAAAACTGAAATATTTTAGTGCACATTTCCTTTGCTATATTAATTTTTAATAGACATTCACAAGGAACGCTTAGATTATAAGTAACATGGCACTATGCCCTAAGCTACTTATGCTGAACATCTATATAAGCAACATGAAGAAAACTTCCATATCACTTCATCCAGCAAAAGATGTGTGGTAGATAGCTAAGCCATTATTTACAGAAAGAAATCAGGCTCTTGGACCAAGCAAAAACTATAACACAATACCCAAAGAAATAAAGAATACCCAAAAAATTAAGGATGACCCCTATGCTTTTTTATCTTAAAAATGTACATTTTGCTTGTTTCCCTTGCCTATGGTGATTGTATACATTTGCTGGAAGAAATATCCAACAACTCTTATAAATATCCACAATTAGAAAACAGAAATGAAACTAGAAAATAATAACACCAGCCCCTAATTCAAGTTTCTACAACCATTGCCCTAAACCAACCAAAAAATGTAGGAATTTTTCAAATGAATATTAAGAAGAGCTGATAATATGTAGGAAAATGCCACCCCATAATGTTTTAAGTACTAAAATGAATCACAGCGCGAGAGAAACAAATGAGTATTTTGTACTAGAGCACCACCCGCTGGTTACAAGTCCTCATAGCAAGTATGACACCGGGCCATAATTGGAATGGGTTGACTGTACTAATCCATTACAACAGCAGGAGCTTCTTACAAAACAAAACCACCCGTATTATTTTATTTTCACAAGAAAATAATTTTTAAATATGTCCAAAAGGATGAGTTTTGGTAGTTTTGAAATACAATCTCCAAATGCTGTAAGGACTTATACTCAAAATAACATATAAATTATCATTTCAGCTCTGCCGATAAATAAATAATATATTTAGGCAAAATATGTATACTTGCATTTCGTTGCTAAATACAGGGAGGAAATAAAATGTCCTGAAAACTAGATTGAAAACATAGTTTCACATAGTGTGGGCACAGTGGCACACACCTGTAATCCCAGCAGCTAGGGAGGCTGAAGCAGGAAGATCACTAGTTCGAGGCCAGCCTCAGCAACTTAACATGGCCCTAAGCAATTCAGTAAGACCCTGTCTCTAAATAAAATATAAAAAGGGCTGGGGATGTTGCTCAGTGGTTAACTGCCCCTGGGTTCAATCCCAGGTACCAAAACAAACAAAACACAAATTCAAAAACCATCTAAATTACCATCTAGTGAAAATGTTTTCTGTAAGGTACCACAGCAGCTTTGTAGGCCAAAATATCTTTACCTTAATAAAATGTCCCTTTTATCCTAATGGCATGATATTTTGTTTTTCCAAATTGTTCTTGTGTTTTCTTAAATTCTAAGTTTCTTAAAAGTCTTGGAATATAAAAGAGTTATTTCTCCATGTATAATGCTGCCTTTAAGACGCAGAAGTACACATCAGGGTCTGACATCAGTTTATACCCCATTTGACCTTCCTGAACTTGCTCTGTAGAAATTGAACTTCAGAATCCCTTTCTAGACATGATCCTACTCTTCTAAATAAGAATCCATGAGTATGCTCCTGGCAGTCAGTACGGGCTTCATGTTTCTTTGGTTTGATGATAATTATTACCCGGCCCACAAAAAGTGAGGTCTTTCCTTGCTCACACATGGTTGATTGCAGATAAGAATATGATGAGGAAAGTCACATTCCCACAGACATAAATTGCCAACACCATCTTTTTAAAAGCATGGCCCTGAAAGAAAAATTGAGATATAAAATAATGTACCATCATCAAGGTTTATGTCAATAAACATGAAAAGAAGGGCTTACCTCTGCTTCAGCTACAGTAAGTGACTGAAGGATCTGAATTCTATCATCGTCCAATATTTCAACTGTTAAGAACAACATATGTTTATAAGTCCAGTGTTAAGCAGGCAAACTAACTCTCAGAAATATAAAATAAAACCCAATTCTTTGTGTGCACCAATTTCCAGGGTATAAGTTCTCCAGTTTCAAGTTTCTAAATCTTACAAACTTCCTGAACATTTATGACTCTCACAAATTGAGACACACTAGAAAACAGCACACATCTGTCAAGGACCTAAAATAAGCTCTCCTACTCAATAAACACACCAAAAGCTTAAAAATCTAAATCATTCTAATTTTACTTTTTTAATTAACAAATTAAAATTGTATATATATATATATATATATATATATATAGAGAGAGAGAGAGAGAGAGAGAGAGAGAGAGAGTACCACATGATGTTTCGATATATGTATACATTGTGGAATTGCTAAATCAAGCTAATTAACATATGATAGCAATCCAAGTTTTAAGAATGTATATATTTTAAACATTAAGCCATAATTTAGTGGTCATCAGTGATCCCATGTACATAACCCTAACAAAAGCCAAAAGTGGCAGGAGGGATACACTATTTGGCTCCTAAAAGCTGCCCAGCCTTCTAGATTCACAACATGTACTCTAGACAACAAAGAGTTTTTGTTTTTAGAAGATCACTTGCCTGAAAGTGAGAGGACACTTAAGCCTATGGTGGCTATAGGCATCTTGACCCTCCTTGCCACTAAGACCAAACAGAGCTTTCCATTGAAAGCACAAGAAAAGTAGGTCCTACCCAGCTATATATTTATGTACATGCCAACCTAAGGCACAGCACTTAGTAAGTTTATCAAATATATAAAATCCATCTGTAGCTCTGCCCTGTGTCGACTCTGGGTCTCTTCTTCCTTCCTCTCAGAGTTCCCTCAACTCCAGGCACTCCAAATTCTCATGGGCACTGGTTCAGGTCAGATCAACATGCACAATGAAAGTAGTTATGAAGAGGACTTCTTCCTTAAAACTTGAAATCTCTCCTTTATATTTTTACTCACAAATTCTAATACCAACATAAATAAATAAATAAATAAATAAATAAATAAATAAATAAATAAAAAAAATAGAGCCACCAAGGCATAAAATTTCCACAACTGCTACCACTGGCTGAATTATGAGCAGAAAGTGTTAGAGGTACCAAGTAACAGTCAAGCATTTAGTACCAAGAAGCTAATGAAATTCCAAAGTTTGTATAAAAGTGATTCTACACAGAACAGCTTTTAGAGCAGTTTTACCTTTTCGAGAAAGTCGATAAGCATGTATCTCCAGAACAATCTCAGTCCCGATATGCCAGGTTACAAATCCAATCATTGCATAGGTTTTCCATGGATGGGGAAGATTCAATCCTGGTAAGTCCATTCCCAGGAACATTGCTGCCACTGAGTGTAAAAGAAAAAATGTTATATTCAATTATGGTCCCCACCAAAAGATAAAATTGTGTGTGTGCATTATATCAACTAAAACATACTAAAATTGGTGAGAGGAATAAGATGAATATTGAAGACCAAAGAGTAATTAATTCTTTTTTTTTTTTTTAACTGTAAGACTACACAGGCAAGATTGAAAATTATGAGCTGCCTTTTAGAAAGGGGCATTCAAACTTTCCAGAAAGTTTTAAGTCTCCAGTATGAGAAGGGGAAAAACTATGGAAACCACTGCCAATTGTACTCCGTCTTCCAGGCTGAATCCTATAGACCACAGAAAGTTAAGCGAGAGGTGTCTACATGGAGGTCTGCTATATAAGGCATCAAAATGTACTGGGTAACCATACCTGCCTTCTGAAAGCCACCTCCTCTGGGAGGTACCAACCTATGGAAGTGACCTGGAGACTGAGGGCTTGGACCAACAGCCTCTCCTCAACCCAACTCACAAATGACCCTCAACTTGAACTGCTCAAATGTTTGCTTGTCAGTATAGCTTATTCTACTGCTAAAGGTAAACACTAATAAAAAAAAAAAAGAAAGTGTTAAAAGATGAGTTTTAAAGTCACTTTTAAAACTTTAAACTGAAAACTGAAATAATGACTTAAATTGTTACCCCTTGAAATTACTTTCTGGATTTCAATGTTTAAGACTGATTTCTCCTCAACAACCAATTACTCCAATTACTAATGCATCTAAAAATCTTTTAAGCCAAATTACAACTTGAAATATACACAGCCAGCAATTATATATGGATAAGTGGCATCACAATTACTTACCTGCTATTATTCTAGCAGCTGTTCCCACACTCCAATGAGTCCAGTTAAACATTTGCCTTCTGCCAAAATAAAGAACCAGTCCGTTTTCTTAGAAGTGACAGAATGACAATGAGTTCCCAAGAGAATAAAAAGCATGTAATTTCGCTTATTGCCTGAGAATTAGATATCTGAAATACATTTTAAAGTCTCTTTAAAGTAAATAAAATTTATCACCAGATTTTGTAAGATGAAAAATGTTTCTACTCAAAAAGGAATTTGTTTGCCAACTAAGAATATCCACAGTAAGAGCATTTATGTAGAAAAGCTATCAGTACCTTGGGTCATGCAAAGGTGGCCTGAAGGCTGCCAGAAGAGGCTGAAGAACTGCTAATGCCGTCACTATACAGCCAAGATATGGGTGGTAACCTGCATGCTGGACAAAGTCACGACATATTAAAAGTCTCAATATCTCATCAGTTTAAATCCTCAAGTTAAAAATAATAAATACAAGTGTGTCCTTAGTATTTTTCCATGACTCTAAACATTCAATGATGATGATGATGCTAAAAATAAAAGGCAACAAGGTAGAACTAGTTGGTATCAATATGTCAAGAGCTGTCATCTCAACATGTCATAATGATTTGTGTGAACCTCTGTGTTTCCCTAAGTTGCAGGTTCTACAACTCTGGGGCTTAGTAGAGTCTTAGTCACTCAATAAGCATCTGTTAAATAAATGAACATCCAGGTTTGTCACTGTACTAAAAGCTTATCTCCTCTGTTCAGATGGTTTAACTTAAGGAAAATATCAACCTTGAATCTCAACAATTTCTATGATGTTCTTCCCTTAGTGATGCTGTATGCTCCTCCAAATAGCAAGTGATTGGATTAGACTACTCTGAACAATGATTTCACATAAACATTTGAGAAAAGGGCTGAGAAGATGCTCCAGCCTGTAACATAATTAGTTGGAGAGATGCTATGGTCTGGGGTCACTGACTTCCATCCTCTAATGGGCAATAGAGCTGTGACCAGGAACAGCTAAACTAGGTGGTGTGCAAACTATGCTGGAATCTTTGTAAATAGGTGAACTAAAGGCTGACAAAAGAACAATATAAAAACATGTTCAGATCATGGAGTCAATTATACACAAAAAAAGTACAACCACAATTGTGGAGGTTAAAGAACCTTTAATTTAAGAAATAACAGCCACAACAACAAAATTTTTATATGGACTTAGAATGTGCTGGGTATTACCCAAAGTGTTTTCAGTTAATCAACTCCCAGTCCACACAGAAAAACTATGGATGGATACTATGCCATCCCTATTTCATAGATAAGTAAACAAAAGGGCAGAGAAGTTAAGTAATTTGCCCAAAGGTGTCCCAGGAGATACATGATGATGCCAGGATTTGAACCCAAGTAATTTGTCTAATGAATAGAGCCCTTAACCTTCACAGTCAGTCTTCTGTATCCATGGGATCCACATTTGTAGAGTCAACCAACCACCAATGGAAAATATTTGAGAAAATAATTACATCTGTACTAAATATGTACAGACTTTTTTCTTGTTATTCCCTAAACAATACAAGTATTTTCATGGCATTTATCCTGCATTAGGTATTATAAGTAATCTAGAGAAGATTTAAAGCATACAAGAAGATGTCTATAGGTTCTATGTATTTTACATAAGAGACTTAAGCACCTACAGACTTGGGTATCCCCAAGGAGTCCTGAAACTAATCCTTTATGGATACTGAAGAACAACTGTACTTTTTTATTCTTAAAATGCAAAGACTATTATAAAACAAGTGTTACCCTTTGTTATGGTTTAGGTATGAGATGCCCCCCCCCCCCCAAAAAAAACTCATATGTGAGACAATACAAGAATGTTTATAGGTGAAATGATTGGATTATGACAGCCTTAACCCAAGCAGTGCATTAATCTGTGTTCTCTCTCTCTCTCTCTCTCTCTCTCTCTCTCTCTCTCTCTCTCTCTCTCTCTCTCTCTCCTGGTGTGATGTTCTGGAGCTGTTTTCCTCCACCACACATTTCTGTCCTGAAGCTCTGCCTTGCCTCAGGCCCTGAGGAATGGAGTCTGCCATCTGCAGACTGGGACAGACTGAGACCTGTGAAATTGTGAGCCCCAAATAAACTTTTCCTTTTCTATGTTGTTCTTGTCAGGTCTTTTTGGTCATAGTGGTGAGAAAGCTGCCTAAAACACCCTGTTGCAAATACCTAGTAAAATAGAGTTCTGATGTGTCAATTCATATCAGACAAACTTTATTGGTTAAAAAAAAAAAAAACAGGTTGACTGATCCATAAACTACCTAAAAGGCAGAAGGGAGGTTTTCTAGTACTATCTATGATCCAAGATCCACACTTATTCCCTGCAGTACCAACGTAAACTCTGAAATATTAAATTGTGATATCAATTTCTGTCTTAAAACTGGAAGAGTGCAATGGAAGCACAGGCTCTGAACTCAGGTATGTCACTATTCTCAATAAGCCTACTCATTGATTTTCTAAATATATACCAAGTACCATTATGTACCAGAATCTACTCTGGATTCCTGGGATAAACCAGGGATAGACCAGTAAATGTCCCAGCTCTCACAGAGCTTGCATACTCGCATGTGGACAGCACATAAGGAAAAAAGCTTGATAGATAAGTAAATTATATGAAATAATATTTTAAAAAATGGAGTACAGGGCTCTCTGAGAAGCTGTTATTTGAGCAAAGACTTCAAGAAGGTGAGGGTATGAGGATAGGTAAGGAAGAATCTTTGCAAAGATCAGAAAACGAGACTTTACAAAGCATGCCTGGCCTGTCTGCCATTGAACAAGGAGGCCAATGCAGAGGAGGAGGAGAATAACTGGGAGCCAAGCTATGGAGGTCAATGCAAGGACATGGGCTTTGATGCAGTACAACTGAGAAACATGAGAAACCAGTTCATGGCAAAGGAATGGCATGATCTAATTTATATTTTTAAAAAAATAACTCTGCCTTCTTTAAGAAAAGCAGACTGTATATGAGCAAGTGTTGAAGTGACAAGATAGGTGACTACTGTCAAAGTTCAGGCAAACAGTGGTGATGGCTCAAATCCACACGGTAGTATCAGGGATGGTAATTATGAGTATTGCTTTATGGACATATTTTAAATATATAGCTAATAGGGTTTTCTGATGGATTTGATGTGAGATGTGCAGGAAAACACACTTACTAATTTCAAGATTTGGTCTAAAAATGAAACTCTAACAGCTAACATGGGAATGGAGCAGGTGGAACAGGAAAGGGAAAAAAAGATCAAGAAATCCATTCTGGACATGTTCAGTTGAGATGTCCTAAACATGCCAATAGAGGACATGAGCTCTACTTAAAATAGATTTGTGAGCCAAGGCAAAGATCTGAGCTGGAGTTAAACCTTTTGGAATAAGCCTTAGTTTCTACATTTATAATATGGTATTATTTCATAATACCTACTTCATCTGGCATTTAAATTTGAAAACACAAGGAAAGCACTTAGCATAGCTGGCCATATAGCACTGATGTAATATATAGCTTGGTAGTAATCACAGTCCGAGGAAATCACTTACGTTGTTCATGATCCATAAACATCACACTTTGAATTTTCACCACTCTATAAAGAAAAACTCACTTAAGCTATAGATGTACATCTGATGAAGCCTAAAAGTACATTTTATTACCAGGTAATCTGTGCTGACATCCTCACAACAACCCAACGCTCAACCATTGAAGACAGTCATCAGATGACCCAAAAAGGAAATTAAGAAGGATGCACAAAGAATGTCTTTTTACCCATAATTCACCAATAAAACAGAAACCTGCTTTGGCATCAAAATGGATTTATGTAAAAAAATCCTGTTTAAGATGTACTCACCCAACTCCAGCCTCCTCTGTATATAAAAGGCATGATGAAAGCAATGCAGGTGAGCACAGATGTGGTGAGCATGAGCAACCGATGCACCTGCAAGGTGAGATGACAAAGTGAGAAAAAGGCAGCTAACCGTGTAAGAGAAGGAGTCAGTGTGATGGTGGAATAGGATCACAGGGTAGGATTCACAGAAGGCTTGCACCTGACTGACATCTAAGCACAGCTTGTGGTCAATAAGAATAAAATTTTAATATACCATTAAACTTTAAAGAAAACTCTAAGCTGCCATTCTCAGCATTCAAAAGTATTTACTAAGACTTCACACACACAGAGCAACAGGAATGCAAATTTCACACATGGAGCACACTTCCTTGCCAAGTCCTTCATTTCCTCCCAAAGACATTTATTAAGCTCCACCACGAGGCACAGTGCTAGACCAGGTGCCATGAGGCAGTAAAGAAACAGAAAATACTGTCTCCTGACGAGTTGGGATCTCAGTGAGTAGCTACATAAAAAATATATGAAATGTACAATTCACTGTGCAACTCAAGAGAATATTAAGAGTGAAAATAGGCACTGTTAATGAATTATGGATAACTGATGTGAATCAAAACTATTCTAGGAAAAGGAGATAGTACACTCACCTTCAATGTATCTATATATGTCATTATAAAACACACACACACACACACACACACACACACACACACCATACTTTAAGATAGCAAAAAATTTGAATTGAAAATCAGGAGGCACAGACTCTTCCATTTGGGAATATCCACATGAGCAAATTGGAGAATAGAGGGAGAACAAGTAAATACAAGTGAGAAAGAGCATAACCACAAAAACAGAAGCAGACAGAGAGAGGTAGCCAGACACATTGTAGCAAGGGAGAACAGATAAAACAGCCCTGCCAACCAGTAATGAGGAATGAGGTTAGACAAGGGAAGCCTTCCAAGCAACAAATGTATGACTATGAAGGCTACCCTCTAATAAAGTCAAAACTATTCCACTAGCAGTATTTTTTTCTACAAGCAAGCATCTACATTCTAACTCAAAACACACTCACTGATCTTCCACTATATGTGCTAATCTGTCATCCATGACCCATGAAAGACAAGGTTATTTTGCTTGACTGTGAAGGGCACTTAACTGAATCCTGCTTATGTTCCCATTAGAAGACTAACTCCACATCCTTTGGGAAGGACAGCATGAAAGGAACACCTTCAGTTTCTCCTCCCACCCACACAGGGACAAGTTGGTAAGTCAGCAATGGCCCAACATTTGCCCATAAACCAAAGTCAGACCCCTGCTCTGATATGCAGCAAATATCACTATTTCTTTCTTCATTCTCCAGCCTCCCTTAACTTGTCTTTCCTCAGACAGTGGGTGAATGCTCCTCCAGCATCTCCCCTCACAAACAGAGGTATAATGTCACATGGGTCCCAATGGCTATGTTACAAAAGGACAAACAATCCAGCCTGCCTTTCCACAAAGCTGTCCATCTTTTGATCACCAAGCATTTTGTCTGATCTCAATTGTTAGGAAGGCAAAGGGAAATAATAAGATCCTAAGCCCACAAAATAGCTAAAATTAAAAAAAAAAGAACAAAACACACACACTTCATGTTGTAATGTTCACATAATATGTAAATTACATTAAACACTTTTTTCCTCACCTACCTGAAACCAAGCTGCTTCTCTAAGGAAAAAAGCTTTTGACCAAACAGATCTGAAGAACCGGGCAATCAGAACCCCTATGCTAACAGTAGTCATCCATGCCACCAACATTAAGGCACCTACAGGTGAGAAAAATACAATGGTTGACATCACAAACTAAGTTGTTTCTTAAATGACCAACCCAAATACTCAGAAAGTAAAAACAGCCAACAAAACACAGACGACCTAAAAAGAGCCTATGTACCAGCACTTACCACCACTGCTAACCTTTCAATGGCCCTACTACGATCCCAGAAAGCTAAGTGTTTTCCACATATTAATCAAAATGACCCTCACAACAATCCTATGAGGTATTTTGCAATTATTATTCCAGTTTTTTTTTCTGAATGGGAAAACTAAGGTACAGAGAGATTAAATAGCATGCTCAAGCGTACAAAATCAGGATTCTAAACAACCTGGCTTCAGTAACTGTGTTCTTTA
The DNA here is from genome assembly GCF_964194105.1 of Spermophilus citellus. Classification (NCBI taxonomy): domain Eukaryota; kingdom Metazoa; phylum Chordata; class Mammalia; order Rodentia; family Sciuridae; genus Spermophilus; species Spermophilus citellus. Next base: position 51,995,040 of record NC_138191.1, on the reverse strand, counting down.
GCATTACATTATGCCTGTCTAGAGTCATTTCAGAATCTTCTCACATCTCATCCCTAAAACTATGAAAAACAAATAGGCGCCTGATTTCCAAACCCAATTATTGTTCAACAGAAAGGAAAACATGAGTAGAATCAAATTAACGACAATGAAGTGATTTTCAAGCTTAATTGTGGTGACATTTGTAGATAACTCTGAAGCATATAAAGGGAGAATACCAAAGAAGGAAAATTCCCCAAGGCACTCATGTTTTCTAAGAGCATGCTTAACACTATACGATTTCCCTATGTTAAAACCCCATCTTTACAACAATAAGACAGGCTACTTTTCAAAAGGAATCAAGTTCCAATCTAGAACCAGAGGATAGAGAGCCTGGTGTCCAGGCCACTGTTCTTCCTCCCTGGTGCTTTTTCTCAGTCAAGAGCATGGGGCCTATGCACTGTTCCGTTTCCCTATCATCATCATATACTTATACCTTGATCAGTTCTTCATCAATAAATCTGCACTTGTGAAGCCAAACTACTGTCATAACCAAACAAAACCAAAGAGCATTCTTTCATTAGCATTTACCTAAATAAATGCCAAAAATCATGGTCTCATAAAAGTTAAATTAACTAACTCAGTGATATTCAACCCTGGCTGCAGTTAGAAGCAACTAGGATACTTTTTTTTAAATGACAGATGTCTTAAAAAAAATTCCATGACTGATTTTAATGTGCAGTTAGGGTTACAAATCAAAGAATTAGCCCTACTTTCCATTTCTTAATCAAAATCAGCAAGCATTGAGATCAATAATCTACCTGAAAAAGTTTATTAAACATAAAATATTTTTGAAATGCTTATTAAACATAAAGTATTTTTGAAAATATTTAGTTAAATTACGCCTGCTACCATTTAGTCATCAGTAAGTTTATTCCATAAAGTATTAACAATTCCGCACAAGAATCTCACCATGAACCTTCAAAAGGAGTGAAGATCGGGATCCCCCTATGTTCTTAGGATAGTCTGTCACATTATGTTTTTCATATGTAATCAAAGGTTGCTGAGAGTGCTTATAAATTTGACCTGAAAAAAAAAATTAAACTTTTAAGATAATGAAGAATTAGTTTCTCAGGACAGAAGGACTTGAGGGATGGATATAGAGGAGAAAGAATCTTTCTAAAGGTAATAAAAAATAATTAAATATCTACAGAGTGGTCATTCATCTGCGAAAGCAACATACGATATATGCAAGAGCACACTCTCCTTCTGAAAAAAAATTAAAGAGATAATTCAGCCCACCAAGAGAGATGAATAAGAACGAGAAATGGAGAATTTATGATAAAAAATCTGCTGTTGTGCAAGAAATGAGTTAAACAAAACAATACTACCATGGTCTCAAACCTTGAAAATGTCAAATATAATTCTTGAAAGAGAATACATATTTTTTAAAAATCTACAAATTATTAAACATCACGTACATCTAAAATCATAGAATAAACTAACAAAAATCAAACCTGGGAGAAGAGGGTGGAGAGACAAAGCAAAAGCAACTTGGTGATATGGTATTTTGGCATACGGTCAATTCAGAATGAGTTTGACTCACAAATCAAAATCCAAAATGACCGTGACATAAACAAATTATATATAAAATTAAATGTGGGAATGCATAGAATTATTCTCTGTGTGTGTTTTCATTCTAGGAATGTATCCTATAGAAAGACCTTCTTTTTAACCAAAGATTAATAAGAATATTCACAGCAACTTTTTTACTCTGAGACTACTGTAAACAAACTAAAAAAAAATGTTCATGGGCTGGGGATGTGGCTCAAGCGGTAGCGCGCTTGCCTGGCATGCGTGCGGCCTGGGTTCGATCCTCAGCACCACATACAAACAAAGATGTTGTGTCTGCCGAAAACTAAAAAATAAATAAATATTAAAACTCTCTCTCTCTCTCTCTCTCTCTCTCTCTCTCTCTCTCTCTCTCTCTCTCATAGTTCAGGACATCTGTTATTAAAAAGTAAATAAATAAAAAAAATTTAAAAAATGTTCATCACTAGGAGAATGAGTAAATAAATTATGGAACATACATATTTTTAGAATACTATATAAGTGCAAAAAAAATTAAGAAATGTGATTAACAGTAACCTTTGTTACAAACAAAATAAATATTTGGTGTCCTGATATATATTAGGCCACAGACTATTTAATAGTTTCCAAAAAATTATATAAACTACATGTTATATCATCTGACCAAAATGCAAAACCAAAAACTAACAAAAGCCTAGAGGAAAAATGATTCATCTAGATAAATGTATATAAACTACTCTTTGTAATAACTCTCCAGTTAAATTGGAAATAAAACTAAAATCTCAAGTCTTCTTAGAGATGTATAACAATGAAAATATGTTATATCAAAACACATAGATATAATCAAGGTAAAGACAAAGTATTAAAGCCATCATTTAATTTGAGATGCATTTAAAACAACAAAATGTAACCTATGAATCTATAACTGTCAATGAAATCCAATGAGTTTATGGCAACTCTAACCATCATATAAAAGAAAATATCACAATGTTAGAAATTAACAAGGTAATATAGCTACCAATATATACTTATAGTATATATAACTACACACAATTTTAAATCAGCCAAAAATAATTTCAACTCTAAATGAAAATTATAAATTTCTGGGAAAACAGAGAATTACAAAAATTAAACCAAGAAGTAGTAACTCTGGAGAATAATAGTAGAATTTTCTTATAGTTGGTCAAGTATTTTTATCCACACTGAGGGTTCCACTTACCATTAAAATAATTTTTATGACTTTAATTTTTTTTTTTAATTTAAACTCTTCTAGAGTTCATTTTATGAGATTAGCAATATGCTGATACCCAAACTAGTATGTGTGAATTCACATAAGCATACAATTCACCAACAAATCACTTATTAATATAGATGGAAAAAGCTTAAATTAAATATTAGTGAATTAAAATTATATATTAAAAGAATAAAACATGACCAAGTAAGACTTATCCCAGGAATGTGAGGATTATTCTGGGATAATTTGTTCTAAGAGAATGAGACAATGCAATAAGACAAGAAAGAAAACAGGCTATTAACCTATTGCTATTTGCATATATCACATATATCCAGAAAACACAAGAAAACAACTAAAAGAGTAGGTGGCTAAATTCAAGATGAATACTCAAAAATTGGTAACTTTCCTAGAAACCAATAAACTAGAAAATGGATGCAAAACAATCCCATTCATAATTGTTTGTTTTAGAAAAAAACTATATATTACTTAGGACTAAAGTAACAAAAAATACATAAGCCCTATATGAACACATGAATAAAACCATAACACTTCACTGAAATATCCCTACTTATACAGAATCTGGATAAGAAGGATATCCTAATATGTTCAGATAGGAAGTTATTATTATGAAGTTATTATTCTCCAAATTAGTCTAAAATTTCATTTCAATTTCTATCAAAACCAATACACTTTTCATTAAATTTGACAAATCATTTCTAAAATTCATCTAGAACAGATGAACAACAAAGAGGCAAGAACGTTTGACAAAAAAGACTAACATCCAGGCATAATGTCCCATATCTATTGTATCAGTTACTTGGGAGACTGAGGCAGAATCATGAGGCCAGTAGTTCAAGGTCAGCCTGGGCAACATAACAAAACCCATCACTTTAAAGAAGAAAAAGAAAAAAAGAAGAATAAAGAAGGAGAAGGAGAATAATAATAATAGTACATATCTAGTTTGTTTTTTATGAATGTGAAAATACTCTTTATAAAATTCTTAGCCACTGACTGACACTCTATAAACGCTGAGTAATTTTATGCATTATTATCATTTAACCAAGAAATTATTTTCAAACCAAAACTGTTGTTGCTGGTGCAAATAAGATTACATGATTTAACGTAGATAACCATATATGTCACCCACAACTAATCTACAAATGTTCCTAAATTTTCTCTAATACTGAGAAGATACTTTATCCTGCCTCAAACTTTTTGAAGCTCCACTTTACCAATCATAGAAAATCTAAACCACATGATAAAAATTCAAGGCTTTTCACAATTCTGCCTGCTCTGCATTTCCTGCTCCTCCTCTTCTTCTACCTGATCCCTGACTTTCTATTCTATATGCCCACATTCATTGTTTTCAAAGAGGCTACATTCTCTAAGCTTGAGGGCAATTCTATCTCTCTATAGAGATGAGTGACTAAATACTACACTGGTATTTCCTGCATGTCCTCAAAGCATCATTTGCCAAGATCCTAAACAAAATCTAACTGTTCTATTCATATGAGTTTTTAAAGATAACTAAGCATTCAAATGTCTAAAGGTGCATCAGAGTCATGACAAAATATGAAGGGCAAGAAATACACCACACAAGCAGGGCAGTGCCAGGCATCCTTCTCCATGGGAAGTCTTCACACCACTCATTCAGCTCTTCAGAAGCCTTCTCTTTACCTCCTCCCCACCCCTAGGACAAAATTCAGGTCTAAGGAGATGAGACTGATATTGGACAGGTTTTCCCATAAGAACCAACATATCTTGCAACAATTTCAATGGCAATGTTTCTAGGATCCCCACCACGACATGCTCATTTCACTGTACTCAGGAAAACCTAAAGATATGTTTGGTTTTTCTTCAAGGTATTTAAAGTTCTTCTGGTCCAAATACATTTTAGCAACCAGAGAACATTCTGATCATAAGCCCTGATGCCTTGTACCCAGTTGACACTCTGTAGTTCTCAAACAAAGCTAGATTAACCAAAATTCAGATTTTCAGGCAAAATGGAAAAGGGTTATAACTCCTTATTCATAAGTGTGTACCTAAAAATGAGCAATTACAAAGTCATTGGGGGCGGGGAGAGGAAAGGGAAGAAGAGAGAAGAACTTGCAAAAATAGTTTTTATCCATGTACTTACCATCATTAGCTGAACCATCTGCTAGAAATATGTAGTAACTTGTGTTTAGATCAAATCTATTCTTAACCCCAGGAAGGGTAATGTTTCTTCTGAAAGAACACTGCATAACACCATCCGCCAACCTCCAAGCCACAGCCTCAAGAAGATCCTACAAACACACACAATGGGTCTTCTCAGCACTTCCCAAAGATGTGCTAAATATAATATGTTCAAAATCCTGTTCATTTCCTTCTCTGAGATCATAGGTGAATGTTTCATCTGCAGTGTTATTGTTTTTGCACTTCCTCTTTGAAGAGTACAAGAAGCATTTTCTCCCAGTTTGTCTTTATCCCACTTGGCAGAAATATAATTTTTACTTTGAGCCAGAAACCCACAGTCCCTCTACCCAGGTTAGAAATTTTAGCAGGTACAACAATTACCAATAGGGCATTATGTAAAATTGTGGATGTGTAACCGATGTGACTCTGCAATCTGCATTTGGGGTAAAATTGGGAGTTCATAACCCACTTCAGTCTAATGTATGAAGTATGATATGTCAAGTGCTTTGTAACGTTGTGAACAACCAATAAAAAAAATAAAAATAAAAATAAAAAATAAAAAAATAAAAAAAAATAAAATAAAATAGAAAAGGGAATAATTAGGGAGGGGGACACAGGATCCAATCCAGGGTTCCATGTCACATTTAAAGTTGTGTCTTGGGCTGAGGTTATGGCTCATTGGTAGAGCACTTGCCTGGCATGTGTGAGGCACTGGGTTCGATCCTCAGTACCACATAAAAATAAATAAATAAAAATAAAGGTGCTGTGTCCATTTACAACTAAAAAAAATAAAAAATAAAATAAAAAAATAAAAAAAAAAATTAAAAAAAAAAGAGAGAAACTCCTCAACCGAAATGGCATAGATGCCACAATGGGCACACAATGACATTGCCCAAGGCACCATTCTTTACCATACATGTTCCGCCTTCTCACCAGTCAAGAAATACTGATGTCACTAACAAAAGCCTCTTCTTTAAAATACCTGTCTGCAAACTTTGGAAAAGGGGCAAAACCTCTGACCATGTCAACAAACCATAAAATACCTTTTTATAAGATGCAACAAGCATTTAAGTGACATAAGCAAGACTTCATCTTTTCCTATAAGAGAAACTTATGCTTTCTAAAGTGCAGAGAAGTTTCTCAGAGATCACTATGAGAAAGAAAAGCTGCTGCCAGGCCCTTGCAGGATTAGGCTGATGACTGTGGGGGGTCAAAGACTATGTTTGCACAGCCATGCCAGTGACAGCCAGATAGCAGGAAGGTACACAGCCAGGCAGAGGTTCCCAGAACGTTCACACTCACCCGAGAGTCCATCACAGGGTGACTTCGCCCTGAAAAATGTGCAGGCTGTACATGAACAGTCTGACCTTCATTGATACACAAATAAGCATCATCTTTACCCTGAAAAACAATTACAAGTGATAAAAGTTTAAAGGAACGTCAGTATTTTTAAGAATCCCTAATCAAATATTATTTGATGCTTTTAGACATACTTTGCCGACTCAAACATAAATCGTGAATTGTAGAGAACTGTCCAATTTATTACTTAAAATTTCTTAGAATATAGAAGCACTCAAATTTCAGTGTGAAACGAGATCAAAATAGATGTTTTGCAGGGCTGGGGTTATAGCCCAATGGCAGAGTGCTTGCTTAACATGTGTGAGGCACTGAGTTCAATTCTCAGCACTACATAAAAATAAATAAAATAAAGGTCCATTGACAACTAAAAACAAATATTTAAAAAAAATAGAGGTATTGGAGCTGGGAATGTTACTCTGTGGTAGAGTGCTTGCCTACCATGTGTAAGGCCCTGGAATTAGCTCCAAACATCACAAAAATAAAAATTAAGCATCTAACATGTTTATATGCCTATAAACCCACCACTAATTGATACCACTATTGGTGTTTGCATATATTCAAACTTATTTGTATTTATACCTATTTTTTCCTTAATCAGATTTGTTACCTTTTTTTCACTTAACTTACCAGGAACATTCTTCCAGATATTTACCTGTGGATAAATATTATGTACTACATAGTTTAATAACTAGGAATACACCGCATCATACACGATTTTTTGGGTAATTTTTAAGATGGAAGACATATTGCTACATAATGCATACACTGAATAGATTATATGTTATAAAATTGAGACAAAAATATCTGAGCTCAAGAAGAATATTTTTTTTTTGCCACTATAACTCTTGTCTATCCTTTAGTTTCTAATATACCTTAACTCAGAAAGTTAGATCTTATTCTTGTAAGTGACTATTAGAAGGCAGGTTGCAACTTCATAGTACCTTTAAGTAATGTACAAATGAATAATCTTCATTTTAAGTTATCATCTGTAGACCATAAGTTATCTCATTAGGTCCTTCATGTGCTTCAGTCAGTTGCCCCCTCCACTTTACCTTCTCCTTTTTTTAAGAGATACAGTCTCTCTATAAGGCCCAGCTGATCCGGAACTCCTGGGCTAAAGCAGTACTCCAGCCATCCTCCTGAGTAGCTGGAAAGACAGCCGTGCCCCACCACACCCAGCTCTCATCACTAACTTCTTAAGATCCAAGACTATCAGATTAAAATGATTTTGCTATAAATTCTAAAGTGAAATTCCAACATATTTCTCTACTTTCAGACTCAAATGTATTTTAACATGTTCCACTTTTTAATTAAAGACTCCCAAGGACATAATCTTAGCCAAGCAATTATTCTCTGTTACATGACTTAGAGTCAAATCAGAATTACTAAATAAATTTATAACAGAAATGATTTAAACCAAGCGTTGACAAACTAAAGCCTATAGATCAAATTCAACCTGAAGCTTGTTTAATACAGCTCATGGGCTAAGAATAGTATCTACAAACTTAAATGGCTTAATGAATTTAAAAAAGACTATTTTATGAATGAAAATATCTTAAATTCAAATTCAGTGTCCATAAATGTTTTATGGAAACACAGCTACACTCATCCACTATGTATACCTTATGGCTGCTTTTACATTTCTACAATGGGACTGAGTAATTGTGACAGAGAACACATAGCCAACAAACTCTAAAATAATTGTTTTATTGTCCTTTAAAGAAAAAGCTTGCTAAACTCTAATCTTAAACAATGTGTGTTTTCTAGAATATCTAGCATGAATGAGGCATAGGAATTCTTCTGTTTTTTTTTAAATAATATAATAAAACAGTTGTTTTTGAGGCAGACTGATAAGAAGTCACTTACAAGGAGTCTCCTCAAATATTGGGTAAGAGGAAGACAGAGAATGGATAACTCAGTCCTCACTACTTCAAATGAAAAGTTAAGAAAAGATGTTAACACAATCTTAAGCTCCATGCAGTTCCAGAAATTCCAAGTTTGCAGCTTGGAACCACACAACATATGTCCCACCAGTTTCGTGTGTGGTGGCACAAGCTGGTAGTTCCAGCTACTGGGAGACTGAGTTTGGAGAAATGCTTGAGCCCAGTAGTTCAAGACCAGCATGGCAAGACACCTTCTCAACAACAAAAAGTTCCACCAAATCCCTAGGATGAACTGAAGCTCTTTCCCAAGTTTGACCCTCTCGATTCAAACATTTAAAATCCTATGAGAAAACACTCTGAGAAAATTCGGTGATGGATACTGAGGGAGAGATAAAAATGGCTCCAATATGGCTGAGGAGGCTCCAATATGGCTGTTTCCTCAGTGGAGAAGACAATTACAACAGTACAGGAAGTATGACAAAATAGAAATTTAGGAAAAGTGCTCTGAAAAGACAAATTATAAATGGCCAGATAATTGGGAAAAGCTTATCCAAAAAGACAGTAATTAACCAGACCTTAGAGAATACACATATTTAAATGAGGACAAAGTAGAGCTCAGACTAAAGGCAAGGTTTTCCAATCTTAGAAATTTTTAAGACAACAGGTATAAAAAAACCCAAAAATTTTAGGAAATAGTTTTGTTAGCTAAAATATATAAAGAGGGGAGAGAGCTCTAAGACTAAAAATTCCAACGGGTTTTTTCCAAGGCTTTGAAGAGTATTGGGAGCCATGTTAAAGAAAAACAATTTTCTTATTATTACTAAACATTCATCAAAAGTTTGGGAGGATATATTTGACATGATCTCAGTTGTCTTCGGAAGAGAATTCCAAAAGCTGTTTGAAGAATGAAATGCAGCTGGGAGTGGTGGTGCATGCCTGTAGTCTCAGCAACTCAGGAGGCTGAGGCAGGAAGATTGTAAATTTGAGGCCAGGCTCAGCCAATTTAGCAAGGTCCTAAGCAATTTAGTGAGATCCTGTCTCAAAAGAAAAAAATAAAAAAGGCTGAGGTTGTAGCTCAGTAGTAAAGCACCCCTGGGTTCAAATCCCCACTACAAAAAAAAAAAAAAATGCAGAGGGATAATTATGAGAGCAGGAAGGATAGTGAGAGGTCCTACATGAATGCAAGAGCAGATAATAAAGGTATAAGCAAAGGCAGAGATAGTGACAATGCAATAAAAAGAATTAAAGACAGAAGATATAATAAGTTCAGATTTAAAGATGTTGACTTATGTTATCCAAGAACACTCATTTCTATGAGACCAACCAACAACTAGAACCCACAATCTGCAGTCCAAGAGAGATCAGAACTGGGAATATCATAGAATTTGACCATTGAGAGATTATGTATGCAGCAAGATGATGCAGGTCAAGTGTAATGCTGCAAAATATATATGTGAATTTTTTACCATCTCCTAGCACACAACTATTAAAATCCTTGGAATCTCCGAATGATTTTCTCTTGGTACTCTGACAGCCCCTAGGTAAAGTGTTAGAGAGCTGGAGCTTTGAACCCCATCTCCCAACCTCTAAGGAGGAGAAAGGGGCTAAAAGTTAAGGTGATCACTAATGGTTAATAATTTAATCAGTTATGCTTACATTAGGAATCCTCCATAAAGCACCAGAAGCACAGGGAGCTAGTGGATAGCTAAACATATGGAGATTCCTGGAGGCTGACATGCCCTCCACACCCCTTCTTCCATACCTCCTCATATATGCTTCTCTATCCATACCTTTTGTGATGTCATTTATAATAAACCAGTAAATACAAGTGCTTCACGGAGTTCCATGAATAGCTCTAAGAAATTAATTCAACCTAAGGAGGTTGCACTGGGAAGCCCATGGAGTCAGAAGTGCATGTAAAACAACCCAGGTCAGGCTGGGATGTAGCTCTATGGAGTTTTGTCTAGCATGTGTGGCTCTGGGTTCTATCCTCAGCACTTCATAAACAACAACAAAAAACAGGTCTTGTGATTGGTATCTTAAGCAAGAGGATGGGTAGTCTTGGGGACTGTGTCAAGCTGTGGGGTCTGGCACTATCTCCAAGTATATGGCGTCACAACAGAATTGAATTAGAGGACACCCAGCTGATATCCACTACATAACTAATAGGTTACTTGTTTTGTGGGGGAAAATCCCCACATCTTTGGGGTCAGAGAAGTGATTAATGTTGTAAGTATACAGTGGGGGAAACTGAGTCTGAGGGTTTTTTTCCTACTCAGCAGTGGAAGGAGAAGAATAGAAGCTAATAATGTATAGACTTGATATTATTTACAGAATGTATACAGATATTATTTACTATATTTACAGATATGTGTAGACTTTATGTTATTTACAAAATATCTCAGACAGGGAAGTTTTAAATACTAGGAAGTTCAGTTAAAATTCAGAGATTAGCAAGTCATCATTAACAAAAATACGGAAAATTATACTGTTCATCAATTACTGATGATGTTCAACACTAAAACAATTGCTATCATTAATTTACAAACCAAATTTTAAAAAGGTATGATTTAGGTTACTAATGTGTATTCATAACATCAGACACCTTCAGCATTTAAATGTATATTATATACTCAAAAAAATAGCAGGTCATAAAAATATACCAAAAAATTTAAAAATAACAACCCAAAATAGAAATAACCACTTTAAAATATATTTTGAAGATGATTCATTTCTGCCAATTTAGGCAAACAGGTGTACAGATGATTTTACTCATTAAATAGGATTGCTCGGTAAATCAACTGCACCTGCATAATTAAATCTTTTTTATAAACATTTTTGATGAGCACTAAACTAGAAAGAGATCAGATTTCTAATAAGATAAACACATCTTAAATTAGAGATAAAGCTTTTATGCCATTGGTGCCTACAATTTGGTACAGAAATAACCAGACTACCTGTTGTCTATCTATTACCACATTCACCACAGTAATAATGTCCTTCCCTCCTCCTTGCAGGCTTTATGTGACCAGTAAAAAGAAATGTGTTGGTATATGAACACATCAATTTGAGCAATAAAGTGTCTGAAATGAGTTGTTTTTAAAGTGACTAGAGTATTTATCTAAATGAGTACTGTACCTCAGAGATGAACTCTAATGAGATTATAAATTTATTCAACAAGGCCTTTGGATCCTTTTTGACTCATCCTCAGAATTTCCTTCATAGCCAGTTATAGCGCACTTACCCAAGCATTAATTACCCTTTGTTTTAGCTTTATACTTATTTGATTTTTAACCCCATTTCATTATTCCTCTTATGCACAAAACTTGATTGTTCCTGCCTGCACTGAGAACACCCAAAAGAACAGGCTACAGTTCTGATAGTAATTACAAATGGAAGGAGAAAAACTATTTTGAACAATTGCAGCATTATTTTCCATAAGAATATATAAAGCTTCCCACAAAACAACTTTAAATGGTAAAGATTCAAAATTTCTTAAAAAAAATTTAAGCACATGACATACTTTGTGTAACACAGATTTAAGATATAGCCTATTGTTCATGCAAGAGGGTAGCATGTTCCTTCTAAAGCCAAACAGTAAACTGTTGGAGTCATATACATATACTGAAATGTCACTACCTAAGAAATGTCACACTTGACTTCTTGTGATAATTGAGGCAGGTACAACAGGACCAATATGATTAAAGTACACTTTTAAAGACAACATTAGTTCTTCTATTAGAGCCATGTCTGAGTTCCTTTTCTTTTCTTTTCTTTCTTTCTTTCTTTCTTTCTTTCTTTCTTTCTTTCTTTCTTTCTTTCTTTCTTTCTTTCTTTCATTTGAGTCCCCAAAGAAGTGGTGTTAATTTTATATCCTGACAGGAAGAAAACTCTCAAAAGACTCTTTGCCTTTGCTAATGTGGCAATCAGGAGCTTTCTCCACTGGTGGTCATCCAGATCCCCCACTGCCAACTCTGCTTGAATAGGACTTGTCCTGGCAGAAGGCTCTTCTTCCTTCTCCATGGGAAATCAGGATGCTTATGCATCACGTTGCTCTTCCACACCAAAGCACAAGGCTGCCACCTACAGAATCATTTAATCCATTCAGCACCACCCAGGGGGAGCAAGAATCAGCTGGAACAAATGCTGCTTTCTGCATATTTGACAAAGGAGCCCACTGGTGATCAGTCCATTTTGCCTGCATACACAGATTTAATTCTGTGTGTGTGAAATACATTGACGACTACTAAAACAGGAACACTGAGAGCAGGAACACACACTTTAGTTCTGGACACTTGAGTAACACTATAGTTTGGAAAGCATTACCAACATGACATTTTAGGCACAGTTTTTAACCATCTTCCTGCTTTATCACAAAGAGACAGACATCAAGCAGCAAATCTACTGGAAATAAAATGATCTTTCCAACTATTCTTAAGACAGCCTGTTCTTGAAGGCATAATTGCCCAAATGTTAAAATCATGATACATTTAACTTGGAATTGTCCAAATTAGTTTCTCCTTTCCCACTCCACCCATAAGTATGATCATTTGACTCTGGAAAAAAGAGCTAATCTACTGCTGATTAAAGCTCACTCCAGTGATTCTCCTTTCATTACCACTTATGTAAGTGAGTGGAACTAACCATCCATCGGTCATGAGAAAATGCAAAGGATAAATAGCCTTCTCCGGGACCACTCATTTCAACCATCACCGAATGGTCATGTTTTGTGAAGGACAAGAAGACACAGGCCTGCTCCTTCTCTGGGTCACAGCTCAAAGGACTTCTAATACAGAACTTCTTGTTCCCACAGTCTGAGGCACTGAACTAGAAAAATGACAGGGGGGGAAAATCTTAATTATTAAATAAGCAGTTCATTACCAATCACAGAGCAGATGCTACCTTAAAGTATGGGTTTTAATGAGAACAATTTTTCATAATAAGAATTCAAACAAGGGAATAGAAGACACATCACAAATTGAAATGACTGAAACAGTAACTGGACTTTGAACTTTTAAACTTAATTTTAATTAAGATTGGAAAAACTTTGGGGCTGGGGATGTGGCTCAAGCGGTAGTGCGCTCGCCTGGCATGCTTGCGGCCTGGGTTCGATCCTCAGTACCACATACAAATAAAGATGTTGTGTCTGCCGAAAACTAAAAAATAAATATAAAAAATTCTCTCTATCTTTCTATCTCTCTCGCTCTCTCTTTAAACAAAAAACAAAAAACAAAAGATTGGAAAAACTTTATACTAGTTGGCCTGTAATGATACAAGAACATTAAAGTTTCTTCAATACACAAAATATTTCACATAAGTATGTTCTAGAGCAAAATTTCTGGTAAATTTTGAAACTTCTTAAGGAATATGTCCATGTTAGCAATCTTCTCTAACAAATATCCTCAGAAACAGCATTTTTAAAAGCAGACAAATCTTGGCAAGTTTTTATAGTGAGATCTTGAATACTGCTTTCAAAATTCAGATTCAAATAAGATACTAAATTTGTAAAACTGTAAAGTAATACAAGAAAATAAGTTACCCTGATATGTAGCACCATTCAAATATTAATAATTTAGTGGGGAAAGGAAAAAACAAAGATTACAATGTTTTAACCCAGAGCTGCTTGGTTTGATATATAAAAGGAAGGGTCTAAAAAAAAGTCAATTCTATAGTTTGGCAGACCAAATAAGGTGACCTTGATAGAATGGCTGTGAGTATATTTCAGAAGCAAGCTAAATATTAACTTTAGATAAGTAGGCTAAAACTGATCACAACAAAATGAAGAGACCAAGCCACTAGGAACTAAGAAACATGACTTTGATCTCTATTCCCTCCTTCACTCCATCACAGTAGCCAAAGGATTGATGCCCTTTACCTTCAACTGCACAAGAGGAAAACTAAAAAAACTAAATGAAACAGAACCAGAGGCTTCTTCTAGCACTAAAAATGCTAGAATTCTAACAATTCTTAACGAACCTCCCTATAATTAGAGACTACATGCTTAGCACAAAGAAACAGTAAAAGCTCCTACAAGAGCTAATGCCTTTTATGAGTCCATGGAAAAACAAGAATATTGTCAGCAAATTCCTACTAGAAGCTCAAGTACAAACTCTTCATTCCCTTATAGCAGCTTTCAAGTAAGCATTAAGAGCACAGTGAGAGCTCTACAAATAACAGACATAACTGTTTAAAATCAAAAAAGTGCCACTTCCATGATAACATCATCAAACATAATGTCATACACATATTTTAAAATGCAGAAGAGAAGGAAAACAAAATAAGACTAATCTTACATAGGAGTATTTACTTAGTCGTGACTACGTGAACAAAGAAATAAAGACAAAAGAAGGACAGAAAGAGAAAATGGACTAATGTTTACTGACTATCTATTAAGTGCCAGGCACAGTTGGGAAACAAATATTCACTATTTTGTTCAATTCTTGCAGTGTATTAAGAGAGAGATATTATTGTTTCTGATACTATATGCGAAGAAACCGAGACTAAAAATTGAGTAATCTCTTGAAATATCCACAAAAACTAGGAAAGTCAGGGTTCAGGCCCCAAGCTTATTTTCTCAACTGTAACAACCCACCTCAAATCACTCTCATTATATCCACTTCTGAAGTAAGCAGTCTAACTTATCAGAATTTCCTTCAGTAGAACACTTCTTCCTAATATTTCACATACCCTTTCTAAGATGTTTTCTCAATCATAATTCTTTTGAATCAGAGGGTCTAGATGAAATTCTAACTGATGAGTTGCAAGAAACTTTCTGGGGTTTGGCATATAGAAGTCCTCAGTACTCATTATGAAATAGGATATGAATTATACCACCACTTCAAGAATCTCCCTCAAATCTTGCCTAAATTTAGTTTAAGATTCCTCTCTGTGTTTGACTCTGGACCACAAGGAAGGAAAGAAAGAAGGAAGGTAAGAAGGTAGGAAGGAAGGAAGGAACTTCCTCAAATTTATTTATTTATTTATTTATTGTGTGTGTTTGTTTTTTTAAATATTTATTTTTTATTTTTTTAATGAAAATATATTCACTTGTTAGTATAGAGTACTTGTGAATATTATAACCACACTTTCATCACGCAGGGTGTCTTGCATTTCCTTTATTCCAACCTATAAATCATAAATCATAATGTTGCCACGAAATTTCCTTCAGATTTCTACAGACTCCAAAAACTTGCTGCCACAACCCAGACCAGCTATTTCTCTGGGCACTTTGCCAAGAATAGAACCACAATTTCCAAGAAAAAATTTTTTTTCTATTGTATTTTTAATTGCATTTGGTGAAGATACAAAAATGTTACTTACTGGTTTGGTTAAACGGGAAACTGGAGTTGGTGTTGACAAAGGTGATACTGTGGCTTTAAGTGTTGTAAAAGGAAGCGCATCTGGTTGTGAAATTATCTGACTAGGAATCTTCACCCAGTAGATTTTATACTTCTCAACAACTGTGACTCTGAAATGCAGTACCAGTGAGATTAGATAAAACACTGATTATGGTCCATCATAATCAAATCAAAGCTTTAAAGGAAGAAAAGGTGGGGGTGGTGAACTGGAACATACAACTCATCGGAGGCAAATCTCTGACTCTATTCCACTCCATCAGTAGATGAACTTGAATTACTGTTTCCTCCACTCTTCTCTGTTCTTGCTTATCTGTTCTGTGGACGTGCTAACAGCACTCATGAGTGTCACACTCAAGGACTAACCTGCACAGATTTCTGCTCCTTGATAAATAAAGAACAAAGTACTACTCATTTCACAGTGTATCGCCCACATGCTTCCAAAGGGCATGAAGAGTGGCAGACAGCTACTACAGAGGCTGCAAAAGCAACCACCAACTCTCACCAGGGTCACACTCCTGTTCTCATATTCACCTAACACACAGGTGCAAAGCTTTGTTACTGTGTGCTGGGGGGTCTGTGGACAAAGTTGAGCAGAAAACAGAGACATGTCAGGTGAGCAATCTTTCCCTTGAAATATGTATATGCGACACCATTCTTCTTGTTTGTTTGTTTTTTTTAAATATTTTTTTTATTTTAATTTGTTATATATAACAGTGGAATGCATTACAATTCATGTTACACATACAAAGCACAATTCTTTATATCTCTGTTTATATACAAAGTATATTCACACCACTCATGTCTTCATACATGCACTTTATATAATGATGTCCATCATTCCACCATCATTTCTAACCCCATGCTCCCTCCTTTCCTTTCCCACCCCTCTGCCCTATCTAGAGTTTGTCTAATCCTCCCATGCTCCCGCTCTTAACCCCACTATAAGTCAGCTTCCTTATACCAGAGAAAATATTCGGCTTTTGTTTTTTTGGGCTGGGCTAACTTTACTTAGCATTATCTTCTCCAACTTCATCCATTTACCTTCAAATGCCATAATTTTATTCTCTTTTATTGCTGAGTAATATTTGTATATATACACCCATTTTTTTAATCCATTCATCTACTGAAGGGCATCTAGGTTGGTTCCACAATTTAGCTATTGTGAATTGTGCTGTTATAAACACTGATGTGACTGCGTCCCTGTAGGATTCTGTTTTTAAGTCCTTTGGGTATAGACCAAGGAGAGGGATAGCTGGATCAAATGGTGGTTCCATTCCCAGTTTTCCAAGGAATCTCCATACTGCTTTCCATATTGGCTGCACCAATTGGCAGTCCCACCAGCAGTGTGTGAGTGTGCCTTTCCCCCCACATCCTCACCTACACTTATTGATTGTATTCTTAATAGCTGCCATTCTGTTTGTAGTGAGATGAAATTTAGAGTAGTTTTGATTTGCATTTCTCTAACTGCTAGAGATATTGAATATTTTTTCATGTATTTGTTGACTGATTATATATTCTCTTCTTAGAAGTGTCTGTTCAGTTCCTTGG
This sequence comes from Spermophilus citellus, assembly GCF_964194105.1. Taxonomy (NCBI): domain Eukaryota; kingdom Metazoa; phylum Chordata; class Mammalia; order Rodentia; family Sciuridae; genus Spermophilus; species Spermophilus citellus. The sequence goes on along the minus strand of NC_138191.1, from coordinate 51,977,917 downwards.
CCCATTTGTTGATTGGGTTATTTGGTTTTTTGGTGTTTAGATTTTTGAGTTCTTTATATACCCTGGAGATTAGTGCTCTATCTGATGTGTGAGTGGTAAAAATTTGTTCCCAAGCTGTAGGCCCTCTATTCACCTCACTGATTTTTTTCTTTTGCTGAGAAGAAGCTTTTTAGTTTGAATCCATCCCATTTATTGATTCTTGATTTTAATTCTTGCACTATAGGAGTCTTATTAAGGAAGTTGGGTCTAATACGACATAATGGAAATTAGGGTCTACTTTTTCTTCTATTAGATCCATGATTTCTAGTTTAATTCCTAGGTCCTTGTTCCTCTTTGAGTTTAGTTTTGTGCATTTTGTTGCATTTAATTTAGTTTTGTGCATTTTGTTGGTTTAATTTCATTTTGTTGCATATGGATTTACAGTTTTCCCAGAACCATTTGTTGAAGAGGCTGTCTTTTCTCCAATGCATGTTTTTGGCGCCTTTGTGTGACACTATTCTTTACATAACTCTATGACATTCCATTTCCACTTGTACACAGAAGTAAGAAAATAGATATTTTTATAATTCTGAGAAGCAATGCAGGGGTTTACTTTTCTAACTATCTGAACTACAAATTGTATTGCTACAAAAAGGTACTTTGCTTTTTGGTACCAGGGATTGAACTCTGGGGTGCTCAACCACTGAACTATATCCCCAGTCCTTTTCATTTTTTATTCTGAGACAAAGTCTCACTAAGTTGCTCAGGGCATTACTAAATTGCTGAGGCTGGCTTTGAACTTGTGATCCTCCTGCCTCAGCTTCCCAAACCACTGGGATTACAGGCATGTGCCACTGTACCCAGCAGAAGCATACATATTTTAGAAAGTGTTACTCCATATATCATGTACACTCGAGTATTAACTAATGGCTCATATGAGTACTAAAGTAGTGCAATACGCCAATCACTCAACAAATATCTACCATGTCTTAGACTAGATGCTGGGTATATACAGGTGAAATGAAACAACAAAGAAGAAAACAAACCATTGCATCAGTAAGATGGTATCATTACTATACCAAAACTCTCCTATACAGGTGAAGGTCCAATAGCATAAAAAAATAACACAAAATATAATTACTCAATTATATTGGCTAAAAGAGATGGAAACTCTTCTACTCACAAAAACTGTATGTGATTCGGGGCACTGCTTGGAGCATTCCAGTAGACTTTAATTTCTGTTTTTTTGGATGAACTTGTGTGACTCACAGCTGATCCCTGAAATAAAGTGGAAAGAACTATCATTCAATGAATACCTCAGCATAGCTGGAAATGCTATCATATTTCAAAGTAATCTATCACTGTATGACCAAGGCATTATGGTGAAGATGATTTTAATTAGAATAAGCACTAAGGTACACACAATAAATGAATGTGGATTGGTTATATTAGAAATTAGCTCCGTAAATAAAATAATCATCCGAAATTTAAGAAAACTGAAAGGTGTCACAAATATCGGGTGTGTTAATGCTTTATAAAGCTTGCTCATTATTTCATTTACATTATAAATTCATTCCTTCCATAAATAAAATGCAGATTACTCAAAAGAAAACTCCCTGCCTCCAAATACATAGCATGATAATTTAGTAATTTCTTTCTCTTGAACAATCTTGTTTCCTACTTTTTTTTTTCCACCTAGCAAACCCCTACTCCTGCTTTTAAAGCCTAGCTTAGAGATCAGCTCTTCCAAGAAGCTCCATATAAATTCCCTCCAGTCTGTAGGTGGCCCCTCTGGCATGCCTGCCATCACCCTGGATAAACTCTACCACACTGTCTTACTTAGTCATCTGTCCTATGTCCACATGCTCTCCTTTTGTGTCTTATCTCCTGTGTCCATTGGTTCTACTGATGTGTAAGGGTGTGGGTTCTTCAAGGAAAAATTGGAAGTCTCTTATTCATCACTTTATCCCTTGCAAGTTCCTGGTGCAACAAATGTTTATTAAATGAATGAAAAAACTCTAAATTCTACCCTAAAATTCTATCTTCAATACTGAAAGCTTTCAAACATCAATATAAAATATGATATAAAATATCACAAATTGCAAGCTCTTCAAGCTGTTGCTGTATCTTTTCGAGGATGCTGATGTGTAAGTATAGATCACAAGTTAAACGGGGGGAAGTCTGATCATTGTGAATCTACCTAAATGTCTGCAATACATGGCTAAGGTCATCATGCAACCACCACCCCATCATGAAAAGACCTCAAGGAGAGGGATGGAAATCAACATGAACCTGGATATCTTCACAAGTCAGAAGCTGTGACACTTGACTGTCAATCAACGTGAAAGAGCCAACAGGAACACCACTCAAATCCTCAGCATTGCAAGCTTCTAGGAGGAAGCCTTTAAATGGTGGTCCTGACAAAGTAACTAAGAAACAGATTAAAAGATTTAGTAAGACCCCAAAAAGGAATGTTTAGAGAAAGTGCAACCAGTTAGAATCAGGTACACATGTACAAAACAACTCCTGAAGAGAAAACAGTAGAAACGGCCCTGCAGATAAAGAGTGTCTAAACTATGCAATGCAGGGCACTCACTTTGTGAGATACCAACAGCCATTATTCCTCAAGTGGGAAAAGCAGGTGACAGTCACAAGGCAGTCGATAGGGCTAAGTGAGTATGGAAAAAGCTAGATAAAAGTAAAAATGTCTTTCTTTATTACAAACCCCTTGGAGTCTTTAATATTCTAGTATGACAGGAGATTCTTGGGAGATATATTATATCTAATACAAAGATATTAAATAAATAAAAATCAATCAATAATTTTTTTTCTCCATATACCCTTGTTGTTAAAGAGCACATATTAATAAGTTTGCATGTTTATAGTTGCAGAAAATAGTTTGCAAAATGCTGTAATCGATATATCTTCAACAGTTAGCCCACATTTTGCCAGAGGGACTGAGGAATCATAAGATTTCTGTCTTCAAGACAGAAAAATGTTCATTATATTTTAAACAAGATAAAAACAAACTCTAGGGCTGGGATTCCGGCTCAGCGGTAGAGCTCTTGCTTAGCACATGTGAGGCCCTGGGTTGGATTCTCAGCACCACATATAAATAAATAAAATAAAGGTCCACTGACAACTAAATCTATTTTTAAAAACTCTGTTTTCTTCTTCTATTGAGTTAATAGTATTATTAATAAATAAATTAATAAATAAGTTAATAGTATTATTAATAAATACATACATTAAGTAATGATTTAAAACTTCTTCAGAATAGGGAATAGATAGATATACCACCTAAGTCATAGGGTCATCTGGAATAAACAAAAATGGGAAGACAAGAGTATCTTCTAACCAAGTGACTGAAGAGATTTAAAAGAATAATTCAAACCCAATAATAATCAAGATGCATAGGACAGTAAAAAAAGAGTGAAACCCAAGTGTAAATAATCATTCCCAGCACAGTACCTTCGACCTGATCTCCTGGTCTGAACGTCACCTGACTGACTGTGATGTGGTGAACAGGGTCAACCTGTGGCCTGTGACCATGTTCAGGAATCATTCCATGGCACGACTGTGTCACTTTTCCACTGGGATAATTAGCCACAGAATTAATGCACAATAGAAATACGAAGGCACCAGGAGTAAATCCAGGAGCTGCCATCTTGAAAAGAAGATTACAAGCAAATCATTTTCAGATATAATTAAAATATAAAAGCTTTTACAACACAGGACAGTAATTCTAGATAACCACTTACCTTCCATGTTCACTATCCCTATTCTCAAAATATGTATTACAAGGAATGTGTTTCGTGAAATGTGACCTAGATTTGAATCTCAGTGCTACTATATAACAGCTGAGACTTTGGGCCAATCACTTAAGCCTCGACTTCCTTACCTGAAAAATGAGGAAACTAAGACCCTCTTTTCAAAGTTGTTCAAATAAAATGAAGATACAGCCCAAAGTCTCACAAGATAACAAATGATAGCTTTCATTAGTATGATGAGGATAATAAACTGGTCCAATAAAAACAAAGGTTTTATTTCACTTCATCTTAGAAAGCTAAAAGATATCTCTCTTCTGGACCTAAACATCATCACTTGAAAAAAATCTCTGGTATGACTTCTCTCAACTTCCCATTAAACTAATCATGATGAAAAGATGGATTATTCATTTTCAATACTGAAAACCAAACAAAGCAGACAACCAAGTTCCAGAGACAATATTTCTAGGACCTATGGTTCCAGATATTGCTAAATTAAGAAACACAATGGTCAGCCCACACCATCTTCCTCTGACCAGCTATGTCCTAGAAAACCAGCTGCTTTATGCCAGTTCCACCCTTTTCCAGCCCAGATCAGCCACTGCAGCTCAGGAAGACCCTCTGAACCTGAAAACCACAGCATTCAGCAAGCCTGGAGGAGCTGGGCAAGGACAAGTTCACAGAGTTAAGACTATGGACAAGCCGCAAACTGAAGGGCTCAAGAAGCAGTTCATTCTCCACAGAAGTGGAATTTTCTAGATTATATATCTAATCATAGACAAAGCACCTTTAGAGTCCCTGGAACAAATTACCATTTTATAATTATGTAAATAAAGAAAAACAAGTTAATTAGAGCCTCATCTGGTGGGGTTTTATTAGTGCTTTACTGACTTGGAGAAAGGAAAGCCCAACTCCAGCCCACTAGAGCCATCCCACGGGTTAGGGGTAGGACGACTAAGAAGGAGGTGTTAATAGTCACAGCCAAGGTGCACAGGGGCACTGAAAGACTCTCTGAACCTACTCACAGCTCCCCACTACTCTCCACCTATACATTATAAAAGCCCTATTTACAGCAGTTTCTTTTATTCAGTGCATCACAACCAGCTATTAAAAACATTACAAGGCAAATTAAACAGCAAAACATAATTTGAAAAGACAGAAGAAATATCAGAACCAGACTTGGATATTGCAAGAATGTTGGGATTATCGCTGGGAATATAAACAATTATGGTTGAGATGCTAAGGGTTCTAGTGGATAAAATAAACAGCATGCAAAAACAGATAAGCAAGGTGAGCTGAGAGGGACATCCTAACAACCCAAGGGAAATGCTTGCAACCCACAACATGGTAACAAAAATTTTTAAAAATGTCTTTGATGGGTTTATTGGTAAACTGGACACATTTGAATAAAGAATCTCTGGACTTGAAGATAGCGCAATAGAAACCATTAAACTGAAAAACAAAGGGGAAAAAACAAATACAATATCCAAGTACCATGGGACTACTGCTAAAGGACTAACACATATGACAAGAATTTCCAAAGAAAAAAAAAGAAACCTAAGAAATACTTGAAACAATAATGAATGATAATCTACCCCCATATTAATATCAGACACCAAACAACAGATCCAGAAACCTTAGAAAACACCAAGAGGGTTAAAGTTTTTTTAAAGTGTGTTTGTGGCATATGTGACAGCTAGTTTATATGTCAACTTGATTGGGCTAGAGATGCCATGGTAACTGATAAAATATTATTCTGGGGTATGTGAGGGTATTTCTGGAAGAGGTCAATATTTCAGACTGAATAATGAAGATCTCCTCACCAATGTTGGTGGGCATTGTCAAATCATATGGTACACAAAAGGAAGAGGAAGGGTGAATTCCCTCTCTTTTCTTGAGTTGGGATATTCATCTTTTTCTGCCATGGGGTATCAGTACTCCTGGTTCTCAGCTCTTCAGACTCCAGGAAATATAACTGTAATCCTCCCTACCCTGCAACTGTCCAGTTTCAGGCTTGGAAACCAAGGAAAGTTATCAGGGATAAACAGAAATATACATAATAATAAAGTAGTTGATTATTCATAAAGATACAACAATCCTGAATATATATGCACCTAAGAACAAGAGCATCAAAATATACAAGGCAAACCCAGTAGAACCACAAGCAGAAATAGATAAAAACAACTATTTTAGTAGGAAATTTCAACAATCACCCCTCCCCCATCAGAAACTGACAGATCCAACAGGCAGAAAATCAGTAAGGACCTAGCTTAACTTAACAAAATCATCAGTCAATAGGAGCTTACAGATGTCTATAGATATTTCACCCAATGATGGAAGAATATACATTTCTCCCAAGCTGACATGAAATATTAACCAAGATAGACCACTTTCTGTGCCATAAAACACAACTTAACAAGTTTAAAAGAACAGAAATGACAAAATGTCGGCTCTCAGATCATAAATGGAATTAAACTAGAAACCAGTAACAAAAAGACTGCTGGAAAAAATCCCCAAATGCTGGAAATTAAACAACATGCTTCTAAATAACATAGGGTCAAAGAACTCTCAGGAGAAATTAAAAATACTTTGAATTAAGTGATGAAAATAGAACTTATTAAAATTTGTGCAGTCCAGCAAAAGTAGTGCTAGAGGGGAAACTTTTGAACTGACTGCATTTATTGTTTTGTAAATAAACCCTATGTTGGATCAAAACTAAAATACAGGAAGTCCTGCTAAACCCCAGAAACTGTGCTAGGGAAATACACACATAAACCAGTTTTGCACCCTGTATCAGGATCTACCAAGTAGACAGCATAAGGTCTGACAGTACTGTGTACCTCTTTTATCTAACATCAAAGCTAAAGAGAATTCTACTTGTCAAAAGATAAGCAAAGGAACAAATGAACCAATCAAGAGGTTCAGAAAAAAAAAATCTTTACAAGAAGAAAAGCACAATATTTCTCCGTAGATTTAGAAGAAAAGAATAACTTTTTAAATGGTTGATGACTAGCCAGGCATGATGGCACAATGACTGTAATCCCAGCAGCACCAGAGGCTGAGGCAGTAACATTACAAGTTGGAGGCCAGCCTCAGCAACTAAGTAAGACCCCACACAACTTAAATAAACACTGTCTCAAAATTTAAAAATAAATAAATAAATAAAAGGGCTTGGGGTATGGCTCACTGGGTAAGCTCCCCTGGGTTCAATCTCTGGTACCAAAAAAAATAAATAAATAAAATGGTTGATTACTATAGGAAACAGAATATTTAAGAAAATTACTGCTAAAAAGCAGAGTATTAGGAGAGTTTTGGGTGAAAACTTTGGTTTCCAAGTCCTTTTGACAGGGAATGATCTGTTGTTAGAGGTGGACCTGATTTTAGGACCTAGCAATATGCACAGAAGATCATAGTCACAGTCCAAACCACACAGTAGTGGCCAAGTTATTATAGAGATTAAATATCATCGTGTGCCATTTAAGCTAAAAAAATGGTACAATGGGAAAAGTTAACTCAGTTTAGCAAATATTTATTTGGCACTGACCTTCTATGAAAGTGGAAACCAGACTTGTTGTCTAGTCTCTTCTATGCACTAAGCAGATAAATAACATGAAGCAAGTCACTTCATCTAAGTTTCCATTTCATTCACCATTTGCAAAATACAGCCAACCAACTAAAAGAATTCAAAGCCACCCTCAACAAATGTTACGATTTGAAAGCAAATCATAAAAACATATTGAGAATAATTTAAATAAGAAGTACAAAAAGGATAAGGGAAGTAGGTAAAACAAAGCCAACCGCATTCCTTAAGAAATACCAACACTGCCAGCAAGGTGGCACAGGCCTGTAATCCCAACAACTGGGGAAGCTGAGACAGGAGGATCAGGAGTTCAAAGCCAGCCTCAGCAAAAGCGAGTTGCTAAGCAACTCAGTGAAACCCTGTCTCTAAATAAAATACAAAATACAGATAGGGTTGTGGTTCAGTAGTTGAGTACCACTGAGTTCAATACCTCTGTACCAAAAAAAAAAAAAAAAAAAAAGAAATACCAACACAACATAGATATGCAAAGGAAGAACAGGACAACATTAACTTCTTTGTTCTTTGTTCAATGCTCACTGTTCCAGATCAAGTTCAATTTTCTTAATAATGGCTAATGATGGCTTTCCATTCATTAAGAAATACCAACACTTAATGGTTTAAATTTTAAACTTATTAGACAACCTCTATCAACAATATCATAATTATGATAGGAAAAGGAAGGAAGGGAGTCATTCAGAAACATTTAAGCTAAAATTATGGAATGTTGATAATAAACTATTATGAGAATATCCTTCAAGCACAGTTATGTGGAATTTTTTTTTAATTATTAATATTCACATTCTACTTCATATATTAAAACTTATAAATTATTCTTATCAGCTGAGGACAATGATAGACCTATTAGTTTTAAAGATTAAAAAAGAGGTTACTTTGATTCTCTAACTGAAATATTCCCCAAACTGATAAGATTTTACAGTTTTCTTTCTTGTCTAAAAGGCACTTAATAAAAGGATGAAATAGCTGTTCATACCTTATTCTACAAACATTTCACATATGGATACTTCCTCAAAACAAATGATGTAAATACAAAACTCTTATACTTAAATGAAAATGTAATTCTTATTGTGATCTTGGTCCACAGAGGCAAGTGATATTAATCAAGATAACATTTTTATTACAACAAAGTAAAATTAAAATAAAAAAGAAGAATCTAATAGAAAATGTCTACATGTAAGAAAGTTATTAAAGGAAGATGTGTTAACTGAAGTTTTTTTATTCTTTTTAATTTTTTTTAGGTGTAGATGAACACAACACAATGCTTTTATTTTTATGTAGTGCTGAGGATCGAACTGGGTCCTGCCCATGCTAGCAAGTGCTCTACCACTGAGCCACAATCACAGCCCTATTCTTTTTAATTAATTGCTCATGAAGTGTATTTTTATGATGTGACTCTAAGCATATAGAAGAATAAGATAAAATGGGGGAAAACATGTTTTTTAAAACCATGTCAGGGCTGGGGGGGGAATTACTCGGTGGTTAGAGCACTTGTCTAACATGTGTGAGGCCCTCATTTTAATCCCCAACATTGCAAAATTTTTAATTTTTTTAAATTAAAAAATTCCAGCAAGGCACAATGATACGCACCTGTAATCCCAGTGGCTGGGGAAGCTGAGGCAGGAGGATCACAAGTTCAAAGCCAGCGTTAGCAACTCAGCAAGGCCCTAAACAACTTAGCAAGTCCCCGTCTCAAAATAAAACATAAAAAGGTAAAAAGGGCTGGTGAGGGCTGGGGATGTGGCTCAAGCGGTATTGTGCTCGCCTGGCATGTGTGCGGCCCGGGTTCGATCCTCAGCACCACATACCAACAAAGATGTTGTGTCTGCCAAAAACTAAATAAATAAATATTTTAAAAAATATATAAAAAGGGCTGGTGATGTGGCTCAATGGTTAATGCCCCTGGGTTCAATCTCCAGTATCAAATTAATTCCATGCAAGACAATTAAGTTAGCAGATAACTAATCAAGTCATTTATATTACATTCAAGTTATAGCTCTTATTACTAGTCATTATTTTAAATTAAGAAATTAAAGGAGTTCAAAAGTTTACATTCAGACAAAAAATTGCAGGAATTCAGCCCAGTAACACCCACTCTTCTTCATATGAGTGTGGCAAACACTGATGGTGGTGATTGATGGGTGAGTACATATAAAGAATGAACTTCATAGATGCAAAAATAAGCAAAATGCATCACTATAAATTATCTAAATAGTTTAGGAATTTGGAGATTTACTGTTTTATTTCTTTTTTTTTGTTTTGTTTTGTTTTGAAGTATGCACTGAGATGTTCTTTTTACCACATCCAAAGTAAGAAACAGTTTTACCTTATAACACAACAAACACTTCAAGATATTTACCTTTATCATATTATGAATTCATATATTATTTTTCTATTCCTTCCTTTTTTTGGGGGGGGGTACTGGCTCTATCCTACTAAATTCTTATTTCATAACCCACCAATGGAATATTAACCTGCAGTTTAAAAAAAAAAACAATGTGGGATACATAAACCATTAAGTTTTAACTTTGAATCAAATTCTAAAATTAGAAATATTGTAATGCCAGATTTGTGGGACACCAATAGACCTCCAGGAGCCAAATCCAATGCAATCACATAAGTCTTTACTGCAAGCTGGAGCCTGGACTCACAAAGGTTTAGAAGCGGTCCCGAGGAGTGAGTCCTGGCCCTTAGTTCAGTGAGGATTTATAGGTTTTGGGGGGATACTCTATGCGTCACAACATCACACAGCAAATCATTTCACACCATGTGAAAGTCAAACAATAACTCTTAACATTGATTAGCACATTCATTGGCCAGAACAAGTTGGGTAAGGGTGATTGGTTAGTTCAAGTGGTGGATACGTTTGAACTGATTGGTTTAGGCCACAAGGGGTTGTAAGAGTGTATATGCTAAACTTGCAGGGTTGCCTAATCAGGTTATCAATCACCAAAACTACTGGGAGGGCCGCTTGGTATTTCAGGTGTCTTCCCTGTCTCACTCTGATTGGTTGTTGCTTTGGTCCGAAATTAGGCCTCAGGCAATCTTTTGGTCCTTTCAGGAACTTGCACTTGCTGAGTCAAGGACATCTGGCATGGACAAATGACTCAGCAGGGTAGCTATGTGCCTCTCTACCCCCTACCTTTGGACAGGCCCTGCTCTGAGGTACAAGCTGGTTTTTCAGAAATGGAGTCACATCAGTTTCTTTGTATCAAGAATTTCAGTAAAAAAGGAAAGACTCCATTCATGAACCTAAACAAAAACTATATATATGGCTAATAAATTAGTATTCCTGTTGCTGAAAGCTCGGTCCTTGTCCCTGATGCCAATCTAATAATGAGGACATGGTTTTGAGAAAAAGGGAAAAGAAGGTCTGTTGCTTAGCTAGCAAAGGAGAAACACAGGGGACTCCAGTCCCAAAGGCTGTGATTCTGCCTATCAACTGCCTACTTAACAAGGTGATTCTAAGGCTATTTCCAAGTGTTCTTAATTGGAGTTGTAATTCACTTGTTAATTTGGGAGATAGTCATTTCTGAGATCTTCTAGTACCATCCCCACAGTCTGCATTACTTCATTCCCAAAGTGGGTGTTTGCTCGCTCAGGGACAGGTAACTCACCCAGGATGAGGAAGAAAGGTAATCCTGTTTCCCCTGAGATTAGGGAGGGGGAGAGATTAGGGAGGAGTAGGGAGGGAGGAAGAGAAAGAAACAAGTCCATTTTAAAAATAAGTTGCACCAGAGATATGAAAAAATGTGCTCTAAGTGTAACAAGAATTGTAATGCATTCTGCTGTAATTTATTTTTTGAAAAATCAATAAAAAAGAAAATGGAATGTGTTCAAATAACAGAGATGAAATCAATTCCACAACAGTACATGTTAATTAAGGGTGCCTTCTCTATTTCTTAAATCAAACCTTTTGAACTAGTAAAACTATTGAACTAGTTTGAATCTCAGAACATGATCAAAACTAATAAAACACATTTAAAATATAAAAAAAAATAAAATAGTTGTTCTTAAAGTATGTGAAAGCTCCTTTCAAAATTTCCATCTACATTCTATAATGTTCAAGTAAATAGTTCCTTCTGAAAGGGTAAAGTTTCTAAGCTGCAAAGCCTGAGTTAAAATGTAAAAGACAGGGCATTGTAAAGTTTCTAAGCTGCAAGGCCTGAGTTAAAAAGTGAAGGACTAGGTATTGTTAAGTTCCTCTGCCACACCCAGAACCTGAAATTCCTGAGGCAGTTAAGACAAAGCCCTGCCCTACTGGCCATTTAGCCTAGGGCCCTGTGCAGCTTGAAACATAGGCATACAGGGCCCGAGCCAATCAGTTTGAATGTGTACCCGCTTAGGAGTGACCAATCACCCCCGCCCGATGTGTTCCCACCAATGAATGTGCTAATCATGTATGAGAGCTTTTGTTCAATTTTCCCTCACCTCATGCTGATTTGTTCTGATGTATACAAAGCCCCCGCCCTCCCCAAAAAGTGTACTTAAGCACTGCTTAGCCTCTGCTCTGGGCCCTGGGCTGCTCTTGCTTCTTGAGTGAGCCTGGAGCCTCAGCACACTGAATTGGATCCTCAATAAATCCCCTTACACTTCCTACCATGTGCTTTTATTTTAGCATGTTACAAAACTTACAGTGACATTGTTGTTGTTGTTGTTGTTGTTATTATTATTATTATTATTATTATTATTATTATTTTGGTACAAGTGTTACCTGAGTCTTATGCCAGAGGCCTGACTCTGGGGATCCAACCAATCAGGTCCAGTTACTTGGTGCCAAAACCCAAACAGAAAAGGTAATGGGAAGATACATGAAAAGAGCTCAAATCAGTATAGTTACACTGGGAAGACAGGGGACCCATGTCCTTAGCTCCATCTTGGAAGGGCTAAAGATGACCCTGAGGTTTTATAGAAAGGGGAATGAGGGAGAAAGACAGAGGCTTTTCCCACACTGCCATACCAAGTGATCTTGGCCAGAGGTAGTCCTTCCACATTATCTCAGAATTGGTCAGACTGGGCCTCTGAGTGATAAGAAAGGGGCTACTCCACCGGAGGGCAGTTTCCATTCATCACAAGATGTTTACTGTCAGACTATTCCTGGAATCCAAGGTGACTCAGAGTAAAGATGATGGATGTAAAATAGAGACAAAGATGTCTTTAATCCATTGGACATTTGCTGAAAAGTGAAGAATCTATGTCCTTGTTACATAAGTACAAAGTGTTACAATTAATTTAACAGTTGAATATGCTTTTTTCCTGGGCTTCTGGCCTAAAAACAGAACCACCATTTATAATGTCCCTTTCATTAGAAAATGGAATTGAAATTCCAAGTTGAATTAGAAAATAACTTAGGGACAAACACACTTGTAAGATGGGCATTTCATCTAAGGTCTGGGGCAAACTTGGTAGGCTTTGCACTGTGACCAAACCCTAGAGGGATGAGAATGAGAAACCAGCCTCTACCTCAGAGCAAAGCCTGTCCAAGGAAGGGGGCGTGACCCTTGTTCTTGGAAAGACCCACAAAGCACTACTAGGCACATACCCACCCTGCTGAGTTATTTATCTACAAATAACAGGAGAGATCTGCTGTGCCAGGTGTCCCTGACTCAGTCAGGCTAGGTGAGGACCCATAGCAACCCTCTAGCAACCACCAATCAGCATGAGACAGATGATTCCTGGGATGCCAGATGATCCTCCCAGTAGTTTATGATGGTTGATAACTGAAAGGGTAAAGTTTCTAAGCTGGAAAGCTTGAATTAAAATGTAAAAGATTAGGTACTATTAAGTTCCTCTGTTACACCCAGATTCCTGAGATAGTTAAGACAAAGTCCTACTGGCCATTCAGCCTAGGGCCCTGTGCAGTTTGTCACAGGGCCCGAACCAATCAGTTTGAATGTGTACCCAGTTTAGAAGTGACCAATCACCCCTGCGCAGCCTGTTCCCGCCAATGAATGGACTAATCATGTATCCGAGTTGTTGTTCAATTTTCCCGAGCCTCATGATGATTTGTTCTGATGTATGCAAAGCCCCCCACCCTCTCCAGAAAGTGTACTTAAGCTCTGCTTGACCTCTGCTCTGGGCTGCTCTCCCTTCTTGAGTGAGCACAGAACCCCAGGGCGCTGGAACGGATCCCCCGGATCCCCAATAAATCCCCCTTGCCATTGCATGGAGCTAGTCTCCTGTGGTCTCTCCTTCTCCGACGCTTCGCCGGACTCTTACAATAACATGTTGGGAAACCATGGATTTCAGCACATACACATCTTGAGGTTTAAACCAATCAGTTCAAATGAATCCCCCTCTTGTACTAACCAATCACCCTTACCCAACTTGTTCCCACCAGTGACTGTGCTAATCATGTTTTAGAGTTGTTTTATGATTTTCCCATGGTGTGTGATGATTTGCTAAGAGATGTTATGATGTATGTGAAGTCCCTACCTTCCCCAAAGAGTATATAAAACTGCTGCAAATCCTGGGCTCGGGCCTCTCATTGTCACCAGTTGCTATGTGCCCATGGAGGACCTAGCTAGCTCGCAATAAATACCTCTTTGCTGCTTACATCGATCTTGGTCTCTGGTGGTCTTTTAGGGTCCCGAATTTGAGCATAACAAGAACAGAGATGGGAATATGTGTTCACCTGATGAGCAGCAATTAGAGAAATGCAATTTAAAACTACACAGAGACTCCATCTTAAACCAGTCAGAAGGGCAATGGTGGAAATAGTTTTGGAAAAACAGGTAGAAGGATAAGGAGATGAAAAGCTAAGACTAAGTACAAGATTATTAGTAAAGCAATCAAATTTTTTTAAGGCAGAAAATGAATAGGATCCTCAACCAGAATCCTAAGATGCAAGAAGTAAAATCAAGAATCGATAAATGGGATGGGATCAAACCTAAAACCTACTTCACAGCAAAGAAAACAATCAAGAATGTGGAGAGAGCCAACAGATGGAAAATCTCTGCCACTTGTACCTCAGATAGAGCATTAACTCCAGAATATATTAAAAAATCTCAAAAAACTTAACATAAAAAAAAAACCCTGATCAATAAATGGGCAAAAGAATTGAACAGGCACTTCATAGTGAAGCCAGATTTAAAGTTAGGTAGTCAGTGTAGTTAGGTAAATTGGGTCTAATATCAAGTGAAATCTAAAATGGAGGCCATGCTGAGAATGACTCAGGGAAAACACAGGACAACTCATGGAATGTTAATGAAGTCCCGAAAAGGCCCTGGGCCAAAGTCCACCTCAAAGAAACAGCCCCCAACAGATTTGGAGATAGCCCATCCCAGAGAAGTGATAAGCCCATCCCAAAAGTCCTTCCTGCCCGTTTGGCCCACCTGTGTCCTAACCCTTCCCACCTACATTCCATCACCAAAACTACAAAAAGGGGAAACAACCGCACTTCCACGGATTCCACCTCTTGGGTCCCCTTCTTCCTCCGGGAGAAGTCTTTTCTGCTGTCCTTTAATAAACTTCTAATTTCTACTCTGACCTTGCCTCGGTGCTTCTTTGGTGTTATTCTTCAACATCGGGAAGCAAGGACTCGTCACCGGTCAACAGCGGTATCAATAGAAGATGAAATATGAAGAGTCAATAAATATATGAAAAAAATTTCAATTTCTCTAGCCATTAGAGAAATGCAAATTAAACCTACACTGAGATTTCATCTCACTCCAGTCAGAATGGCAATTACTAAGAATAAAAGCAACAATAAACGTTGGCGGAAACGTTGGGGGAAAAGGTACACTTATAATTGCTGGTGAGACTGCAAATTGGTGCAACCACTCTTGAAAGCAATATGGAGATTCCTCAGAAATCTTGGAATGGAACCACCATTGGACCCAATTATCCCACTCCTCAGTATATACAAAAAACTTAATATCAGTATATTACAAAGATGCAGCCACATCAATGTTTATAGCAGCTCAATTCGCAATAGCTAAGCTGTGGAAACAAACCTAGGTGCCCTTCAACAGATAAATGGATAAAAAAAATATGGTATATATACACAATGGACTATTATCCAGCCATAAAAAGAATGAAATTATGGCATTTGCCAGTAAATGACTGGAACTGGAGAATATCATGCTAAGTGAAATAAGACAGTCCCAAAAAAACCAAAGGCTGACTGTACTCTTGGAACACACAATAGGGAGGGAGGGGAGAATAGAAGTTCAGTAGGGAAAAGGAGAATGAAAGGAAGGGAAAAAGAATGGGAACAGTGTTACCGCTGTTGACCGGTGAGGAGTCCTTGCTTCCCCAATGTTGAAGCACACCGAGGCAAGGTCAGAGTGGAAAGTAGAAGTTTATTAAAGGACAGCAGAAAAGACTTCTCCCAGAGGAAGAAGGGAACCCAAGAGATGGAATCCGTGAAAGTGCGGTTGTCTTCCCATTTTATAGTTAAGGCCTTCATCTGGTTCCCCCCCCACCCCCATTCCTGTCCTGTTATCTTTCAGGGATGGAATGTAGGTGGGAAGGCCCAAAGGGTGGGGCACAGAAGGGCCAAAGAAGTAATCTGGGCAAGAAGGACTTTTGAGTCAGCATCTACAAGTTTGCTGGGAGCTGTTTCATTAACACTCCTTTGGGATGGGCTCTGGGCCTTGGGCTTTTCCAGGACTTCATTAACATTCCAAGAGTTGTTCTGCTTTTCCTGGAATTCATTCTCAACATGGCCTCCATTCTGGATCTTACTCGATATTAGACCCGATTTACCTGACTACACTGACTACCTAACTCTAAATCTGGCTTCAACAGGAAAGACAGTAGAATGAATTGGACATAAATTTCCTATGTTCATATATGAATACACAATCAGTGAAACTCCACATCATGTATTGTTATGCCAGATTCGTGGGACCCCAATACACCTCCAGGAGCCGAATTCAATGCAATCACACAAGAGTCTGTATTGCAAGCTCAAGCCTGGACTCACAACCATTTCTGACGCAGCGGTACTGAGGAGTAAGTCCCAGTCCTTTGTTCAGTGAGATTTTATAGGTTTTGGGGGATATTCTATGTGTCACAACATCACACAGTAAATCATTTCATACTTTGGGAAAATTAAACAACTCTTAACATTGATTAGCACTTTCACTGGTGGGAACAAGTTGGTGAGTTCAAGAGGTGGATATATTTGAACTGAATGATTTAAGCTGTGAGGGGTGTACGTGCTAAACTACATGGTTTCCTAACAAGTTATCAATCACTCCTGGGAGGGTCACCTGGTATTCCAGGTATTTTCCCTGTCTCATGCTGATTGGTGGTTGCTTGGGGGCTGCTATGGATCTTCAGGGTCAGTCTTTAGGCCACAAACATTCTTTGGCCTTTTCAGGAACTAGCACAACTGAGTTAGGGACACCTGGCCCTGCAGATCTCTCCTATTATTCACAGACAAACAACTCAGCAGAGTGGTTATGTGCCTAGGAGCACTCTGTGGGTTTTTCCAAGGACAAGGGCCACGCCTCCACCCCACAGCCTGTCCAAGGACAAGGGCCATCCACCCCACCCCCGCCCTTGGACAGGTAGAGGCTGGTTTCTCAAAAATGGAGTCACATCATTTTCTCAGTACAACCTCAAGGATGAAATCCTAATTAGAATAAGTTTACAGTTCACGTATGTATAAAATGTCAAAATACACTCAACTGTTATGTTTATATAAAAAGAACAAATTTTTAAAATTGGATTATAGTTTTACCCTTGAAAAAAGGGAAGAGTACATACAGAAAGAGGAAAAGAAACAAATTCTGGTGAGAATCTGGCAGTTAAACCTGATGCAATCTTTACAACAAGCAGATCTTATCTTCATAATAAAGATGAGGAAACTATACCTCAACTTTTAGAATTGGAAACTAAATAAACTAATATCATTGTTTAATGTCTGTATCATTGTTCCCTACTTGGAGAAAGAAGAAGGAAAGTAATCAGGAACCCAAATTTCACAATGAACAATGTGAATAGTGGGCATATTGTAATATAAATGATGAAATCTAAATAGTCCTACCTAATTCAGAATGTTGAGTCTACTTTATAATCTGAGTAGTAATGTAGAGATTTCTTTCACAGAACTAAAGCTTCAGAAAGAATGGATATAAAAATGATTAGTTCAATGTGTAAAAAAACAATAATAATAAGAAGAATTCTAACAAATGGTAACTGCCATTATTTGTTATCACTATTAACATTCCATATCACCAGTATGTAGCTGGGCATGGTGGTGCATGCCTGAAATCCCAGCAGCTCAGAAGGCTGAGACAGGAGGATCAGGAGTTCAAAGCCAGCCTCAGCAAAGGTGGAGACACTAAACAACTCAGTAAGACCCTGTCTCTAAATAAAATATAAAATAGAGCTAGGGATGTGGCCTAGTGGTTGAGTGCCCTTGAGATCAATCCCTGGTACCAAAAAACAAAAACAAAAACACAATATTCACCATATTACCAGTATATGCTAACTTCTGAACACTACTGAGAACAGACAACTAAGATTTCACATATTTATTGGATCTGCATTTAATTTGTTCAAGTCTTCTAAAATATTTTATAAAATTTACTTCTCTTCTTTCTGGTAACCTCAGCTTTATAGAAAACTTCCACATCAAGAATTAAATTGACTTTGATAGCTGAATCTCAAGTTATAGGGAAATTGAAAAATAGGTCAAGTATTTTCACTTGCCCAGATAAAAATGTTTTAGACTCCATTTTCACAGCAGAAAGCACAGATAAAAATGATTCTTTTAGATTAACAATTAGAATTATGACATTTTCAGAAAAAACAAAAAGCATTAAAAAAAACAAAGAGCATAAAAATGCCACATTGCATACCTCTTTGAGATCTATCAGATCTAATAATTTAAGATGATCGGAAGGACTTCTGAAAAAGATTTCAGAGTTCAAGTGAAAGTAAGACAAAGTAAGGGGAAAGTAGGAAAAAACAATGGAAAAAAAGCAACTTGAAACTCTACAACCCAATCTGGTTTTCCTAACCACAGCATCATCAACGAGGAATTTTCTTGTTTTCTTTACTCATTGTATGGAAAAATTATTGGAAGCAAATATCTTATTTATATGCAATAGAAAGTTTTGTTTGGATCATTCCATATTATTTCTTAATAATCCTGTCCTCGGGCTGGGGATGTGGCTCAAGCAGTAGCACACTCGCCTGGCGTGCATGCGGCCCAGGTTCGATCCTCAGTACCACATACAAACAAAGATGTTGTGTCCACCAAAAACTAAAAAAATTAAATATTAAAAAATTCTCTCTCTCTCTTTGAAAAAAATAAAAATAAATAAAAAATAATCCTGTCCTCAAAGCAAAATTAGGTGCCAAGTGAAATGGCCCCTTCTATAAAGACACAAAACTAAGAAATGAAACAAAATAAACACTATTAATCTGTAATGTAATGATATAACTAACTATTTATCAAATGCCAGTTCTATTCCAGTCATCCCAGTTAGTGCTTTACATGTAAGAATTCTAATCATTGGAAGAAACATACAAAGCTTTTATTATTATTATTATTATTATTATTATTATTATTATTGATATGGATATAGAATCTCACAGAGGTCATTTTAAAAAACTGCATAAAATTACAAAGAAACAGAATGGGAAAAAATTGCATTGTATTGTATTAATTTAGATGTATAGGAGAAAATAGTAGCTATGCTAACAATTACTAAAGGCTAAGGACTGGGTAGTAGAATACTTGCCTAGTTTTTTTGAGGTGCTGGTGTCAATCCCTAGTATTGCATAAAATAATAATAATAATTAGACACTATGTCAAGGACTAAGTATGCATTCCAAAGAGGCTGGAGAGGTCTTATTGTCCCCAATATGAAAATAAGGCACTGATTTAGCACTTGCCAAAGTCACAGCAATTGTGAGGTGAAAAGTATGGTCTCTGGCTAGTTTCTGAGTTTTTAACCACTAAATCTACCCTCAGTTCAGATCAGACCATTAATGTGGACATGGACAGTAAATAAAGCATATGGAGGAAAGAGGATTCAGAATGAGCAGGACTTGAATGGGCACGAAAGTGAAAATGGATTTTTAGGGAGAGTGAAGGACAATCTAACTAGAAACAAGGTCAAATGTTAGAAACAGCTACTGGAGGGGCTGGGGCTGGAGCTCAGTGCTTAGTCCTCAGCACTTGCCTCATACATGTGAGATGCTGGGTTTGATCCTCAGCACCACATAGAAATAAATAATGTGTCCATCTACAACTAAAAAAAATTTTTAATAAAAGAAAGAGAAAAACATCCACTGAAAAAAAAAAATAAGTGTAGTTTTTCTTTCTGCCTTTTACATGACGCTATGCATCCCCAAGACTTTTCCCTTGTCCTCATCTTGCCACTTCCCATCCCTGCAGGCTCCTCATTTCCATGGCCTTTATTACCTCCTCTAGGATAACCTTTTAAAAATCTCCCAGTTGCCCCTGCTCCATATCCACAAGGCTGTGACTCAAATGTCCAACTGTGTATAAATTTCTGCGTGTGTGTGTGTGTGTGTGTGTGTGTGTGTGTGTGTGTGTGTGTGTGCAGGCATGTGTTTCTTTTTGGAAACTGTGTTCAATTTTTCTGAAATGAAATTCATCATCTTTTCCTCTAGTCTAGTTCTTGTATCTGAGCGTCCAATGTGACAGCGGCCTGTCAATATTATTTCTAATCAGCAACATTCAAAATCCTACAATCTCAAGATTTGATTCCAAAGATTCTTTTGGATCCAGCATTCCACACAAGCTCTACAGATTCCACCTCCACCCTTCTGTGCCCCTACCTACTTCTTCCACCTTTCTTCTCTTTTGCATTTCCTTCCTCCATTACATAGGGCCACTGTTGTCCATTCTGTCAGCACCTCCAAGCACAAAGTCCTCCCCACCTGTCACGCAGATTAATGAAACACTCTAGGGCACCCTATGTCTGTATCTCCATTCTAATCTTACTTAACACAACCAAATCATTTTCCTAAAGCATAGTTCTCATCAGTCTCTCATCTCCTCCCAAATCATCCAACAGCTTTCCAGGAATTATCAAATTCAGGAACAAAGTATTAGATATTTAATATTTTGTATCCCTCAGTCTAACTCAAATTTTGAGGATTTTATTATGCTATAACAACAATACACCATGTGCTATTCTAGAATAGTGTGTGTGTGTGTGTGTGGGGGGGGGGGTGTTTGGAGTTTTTTTTTTTTTTTTTTTTTTTTTTTTTTTTTTTGATACCAGGGATTGAAACCCAAGTGCACTTAGCACTGGTCCACATCCTCAGCCCTTTTTATTTTTTTATTTTGAGACAGGGTATCACTAAATTATACATGGCCTAAATTGCTGAGGCTGGACTCAAACTTTCAATCCTCCTTCCTCAACCCTCCAGGGTCACTGGGATTATGAGCATGCACCAACACGTCCACATTAAACTGTTTTTCTCTACTCATGCTCTGCCTTCAGAGACCTCCATTTTTCCATCTATCAAACTCCTACTCATGTAAACATGTATGTACATATATTTTTGCAAGGAAAAATATTCCTAGTTACTAGAAAGCAGTTAATAATTATTAGCCATCATCTTTGACACTATTTTATTCTTTTTATTAATACACAGTATTCTATAGTTTGGATATGGAATATTTTATTTTTGTGATCACTGAAATTATCTTAATTTTTTTTTTTTACAAATAATCCTTGCATAATAGTTTCAGTGGAAAAAAATAAGACAAAAATCTCTGTACACTATACTTAAACTATATTTTAAAATGTACACTGCCCATCATTTCATGTAAAAGGCAAGACGGATAAAATTCAACATAAGCAAGAAAACGAAGTATGAGCACTCCTTTATATAATGAAGAAGGTAAATTACCACAATATTTTTGGAGGAAAATTGATAGTATCCTATTAAACTAAAAATATGTTTAACTTCAGATCAAGGAATTTCAATTCTAGAAATTTATCCTTCAGAAAAACCCATAAAATATCGAAGATTATTTACAATACCAAAAAATTAATATAATTTAAATTATAAAAATAATAGTACTCTTCTGTATCCAAAGTATAGAATCCTTTTACTATTAAAAAGAATGAAATAGAGTAGACAATGACAAAAATAATAGCTAATAATTATTGACTTATTTCTAGGAGCTAAACATATTTTTTAAGTGTTTGGCAAGTATTAATTCATTTCACAAAAAACCTAAAACATGATTCTGCATGTATTTACGGGGAAGCAAGTTCATGCCACACCAAGAAATGAAAGCCAGCAAATTGCAAAATGATATGAAGCACATAAAATGTATATTACTTAGAAGAAGAAAAGCAAAAAAAAAAAAAAAAAAAAACAACTCTTCAACATGCTTCTGACTGTTCTCCACAGTGGTTACCCCTTAGGAGATTTCAGAATGGGAAGTGAAAGAACTTCCTCTTTAATACCCTTTATATAAAATATAAAATATACTTTAAAGCATGTAGTATTCTAGAATTTAAAAAAAACACTAAAATTATACATTACATAAAAAATGTATGAAAATACATTAAAACAATTTTAGTTAGATTTTTATTTCTTTTTTTTCCATTTCAAACATCCTATGTTACTTTTATTTTATTTTATTTTATTTTTTGCTTTTGTTTTAATAAACGAAACCTCTACCCTGCTCCCTTGAACCTTCATTTACAATGCCATCAACTACTATATCCTATGACACAGTAACACTATGGACTTTGAACTCTCATAAACTCAGGTTTGAATCCATTCATTTACTGAATGTCATCCAGCTGTCACCACTGTAATGACCCTGAGCAAATTATTTAAACTCAGTGAGTCTTCCCACTTGTTAGGGACAATGCCACCAATAACAAGGGCTTTTGTGAGGGTTATATAAAATAACATATGAAACATTAGGACAATGCCCACTTAATAAGTTCTTCCAATAAAATCATTTTCCTTCCTTGGAATCTTGCCTAATTCTGCCAACCTAATATCTGCTCTTTTCTTGGAAACTCCATAAGCTTTGGTAACAGCTCATAAAAAATTTTATCACTTTTTTTTCTACCACAATTGGTGATTTGTCTTATGGTACACTTCTGGGTGGCAGCAAAGGTGTCCTACTCATAAATCTCCTTTGATTCTCACTAGCAAATAACTTTGAAAACTACTCCTACAATGCTTGTATAAATTCAATTTCAAAAGAAACTGGCATTAAATAAATAGAGAGGTGCAGAAAAGAAGGTGCAGTCGTCCAAAGAAATCAACACATTAGCTTAAATGACTAATTAGAACTCCTTTCTTTAAAAATCCCAGCTTTGTATCAATACACCAACAGGAACCAAATCTTATGAGAGCAGAATCCATTACAAATCTTTTTTTTTTTTTTTTTTTTAAGAGAGAGAGTGAGAGAATTTTTAACATTTATTTTTTAGTTTTCGGTGGACACAACATTTTTGTTTGTATGTGGTGCTGAGGATCAAACCGGGCTTCACGCATGCCAGGCCAGCGTGCTACCGCTAGAGCCACATCCCCAGCCCTACAAATCTTATTACACATATGCAGCATGATTTTTCATATTTCTGGTTGTATACACAGTATATTCACACCAATTCGTGTCCTCATACCGGTACTTTGGATAATAATGTCCACCACATTCCACCATCATTTCTACCCCCATGCCCCCTCCTTTCCCCTCCCACCCCTCTGCCCTATCTAGAGTTCCTCTATTCCTCCCATGCTGTCCCTCCCCATGGGACTATGAATTGGCCTCCTTATATCAAAGAAAATATTTGGCATTTGGTTGTTTGGTACTGGCTAACTTCACTTAGCATTATCTTCTCTAAGCATGCCACCCCCCTGCACTATCCAAGTACAAGGCTAGAATGTTTCCAGGTTTTGTTTGTTTGTTATTCAGAGGAAAAAGAAAATAGCTGAACTGGAAAGTTTAGTTTTGTTAAGAAACACTCCAGATAACACATTTACTAGTTGATAATTCCCCTTTGACCTTAGACAGCATAATGGGGGGTTGCGGAGCGGGGACTGCAAGGCTCTAAGTAACCTTCGCCTGGGTAATCATGTTATTCGATTTAAATATTAAAGGAAGTTCCCACGGTTCGAATTAAAAAAAAAAAAACTGGTGCAGGAATAAAGTGATACTTTTCAGAATCCCAGACACATCTTAACAAATAACTATCTTTTTCTTGGGATTAAAACTCCTTAGGCAAAGTCACGGGGCATATTATTAACCTAACTCCGTCGCGAACACCCAATACAAACTCCAGAACCAAGTTTGCAAGTAAAGCATCCATCCTGTCACCCGACAGCCCGCACCAGCAAACGATGCCTGCTCTCACTTCTCTCGCCCAGCTAGCTTCAATTTTTAAGCACTTTGCAAAGAGCTTTGACAGAGAAAACAGGAGACACTTACCTTGAGCAGAGAAGGCAGCCTAACCAACTTCCGGTCTTGTTACAACTTGTATCACGTTTCAGCAGCTGGGTGGAGCCAGTTTACCCTTAACTAGAGGGAACATCTGCCAAGGGAAGCTGCAGAACTTGATTTGCAAGATCAGCACGGTACTAGTTTTAGGATTCCATTTCTGAAAATCAAGACTTTTGTTTTACACACACACACACACACACACATACACACACACACACCCAAAATTTTATATATATATATATATTTTTTTTTTTTTTGCTAACTAGTAATTGTTTCAACTGGCAAAATTATATTTTTGTATTCGTATTAAAAGGTATTTTTAAAAATCCCTACATTTTATATGCAATGGCCTAAATTGTTTAAGTAAATACATATCACAGGCATTCTGCTAGGTGAGGTAAATTAATAGGGTACCCAATAAAACTGAAATATAATTTTGCAGTCTAAATATTATCCTACACGATATTTGAGACATACTTACACTACCAAAAAAAAAAAAAAAAAGATAAAATTGATTGTTTATCTAAATCTTAAATTTACCCTGGAAATTTTACAGGAATAGTCTTGTGTTTATTTTATCTACCAACACTATCTCCACAAACTAATTCAGCTAACTACAAAAGGCTTACAAGGATCAGGTTGCATGAATGATATTATGCAAAAGAATTCTTTTATTTTGCAAGGCATACCTTGAAATCTAGAAGTTTTACTTGCTTTTCCTTTTTTATGTTTCACAGTATTCTTTTGCAAAAGAGAACTTTCGGGACTAGGAAAAGACAAGGTATCTGAAAACATGAAACACTCCACCTCAGACCATGACTAACATGTGCAGACTGGAAAAATAGATTATGACACACACCATGACCTGTGATCACTTGTTATTAATCTAGTAAAATCACTTAACTCATTCTTTAAAGAGAGGAAAGAGTTGAAAGAACATTTATCATGGGTTCAGTCTTTCTTTATTAAAAACTAATCACAATTAACAAAGCCCCTCTATATAGATTTTTTTAAAAAGTGGTTTTAAGTAAGGATGGCCCAGAGATGGTTTTCTATTCAGAAACTGCTTGGGATATGAATGGTTGTAACCTGTCAAGGGATCTTCAGTCCTTCAATTCAAAGCCTCAGGTGCTGACATGGCTTTCTGAAGTAATAATTAGACCCTTTCCAGAAATAGTCCCCACTGTACTCTTTACATGCCAAAAGTAAGTTATAAATCAATAAAACAAATAATTCTTAGAATGCATGGTCATCATCTCACATCCTAAAGCACCCTTGGGGAGTGAACTAAATGGGGAGACTAGCTCCCTTGAAAACCACCCTTCCAGGCCTATCATTTCCCTCTGAGTCCTCAGTTGTCATTTCCTCTTATCACTCTCTACCAAAAGTTCATGTCTTCAAGGTTTTCCTCATCAGCTACTTCTCAGTTGTCACAAAGGAAACCACATCTATTAAAACGTTCAGAGATATGCTCTAGGCTGTGGAAGCTGCCCTACGGGATCCCACTTGCCACAACTCTCAATCAGCTGTCAGAACCCCTTCACAACTCGGAATTTGTAGGCCCCAAAGAGATTTTTGTTTCTGTGGATATCTGTCAATGCAAATATTTAGATATTTATGTTTAACTGACAATAATAAATGTATTACATGTTAATGTAATACATTTACTATTACTTTTATGACTTTTTTAAAAATAAAAATTTAGTGAAAAGAGCATGGTTAAAGAACAAAATGACAATTTAGCTTAGAGATTTTTTTTTGGTATAAAATATTGACATTTATTTTTTTCATGCAGTTATAATCTGGAAAGAGGTGTGGGAAACTTGTCTCTTCAGTACTGGATGGGGCAGCTCAGAAGCAGGGGAATTGGAATTATCTGATGATCTAGTCTCTTATGCAGTTCATAATGGTCTACATGTTGGCTGAGTGATGGGCAGAACATGCACACATGGACCTTTCCAAGTGACTGCTTATCTTTCTCGCAGCACTGTGTATGGGTTTCAAGGAAGAGACAGGCAGACATTGCATCACTTTTTATGACATAACCTTGGAAAAGATGCAGAATCATTTATGTAGTATTTTATTCTTTTTTAATTTTTTTAAAATGTTAATTTGTTATATATGACAACAGAATGAATTACAATTCATATTACACATATAAAGCACAATTATCATGTCTCTAGTTGTATACAAAGTAGAGTCACACCATTTGTTTCTTCATACATGTACTTAGGGTAATGATGATCATCACATTCCACTGTCTTTCCTACCCCTATTCCCCCTCCCTTCTCCTCCCCTTTCCCCTTTGCCCTATCTCTAGATAGTTCATTTAATCCTCCCATCCACCCCAGCATATTATGAATCAGCATTCTTAAATCAGAGAAATCACTGGGAATTTGTTTTCTGGGGATTGGCTAATTCACTTAGAGATCTTAATTGACTTTATTCTTGTTTCTAGAATTGGGCAACACTTCATTCTATAAAATAGAATAAGTGTTCCAATGATCACAGCAAAGCATGATGATTTTTTTTATAGACAAAGTTGAAAAAAAGGATAGTTCATTTCAGTTATTTTCCTTATGATCCTAGGGCAGAAAGACAGACCTGATAGGTTAACATCATGTTACTTCAGGTTACCTTTTTGTGTAAGTATTAAAACAGAGGGAATTTCCTCATCATGCCAATTGAAACTGCCCTGTTGAAAAATTTGGCTACTATCTCTCTAATCCTGATTTCTCTGAAGATCAGATAAACAGTTTAGTTACAGTTTGGTGACATGGAACTTTAGCATGAATGACTCCATTTTGATTTTTAGCCTGGTCTGTGGAGGAACCTATCCCAAAAATAACAGCCCTTGTAGTTTTTAATCTAACAGTATTATTGTTTAAATTTTTACAGATCTCTTTAATTCCTGACTTAACAGAAGGCAGGATTCTCATGCCTGATTCTTCATTCAATCTGTTGTGATATCATATCATCAGATAGCCACTGGAAAATTCCAGTGTACGTTCTGAGAGAATGAGGTTGAATAAGGCAAATAAAGTATGGCAAGATCAATAATTACCATATATTGAGCACTCATTTTTACCAAGGCACACAATTTACCCTATATAAGATGCACAATGGGCTGGGGATGTGGCTCAAGCGGTAGTGCGCTCGCCTGGCATGCGTGCGGCCCGGGTTGGATCCTCAGCACCACATACCAACAAAGATGTTGTGTCCGCCAAGAACTAAAAAATAAATATTAAAAATTCTCTCTCTCTCTCTCTCTCTCTCTCTCTCTCTCTCTCTCTCTCTCCCTCTCTCACTCTCTCTTTAAAAAAAAAAAAAAAAGATGCACAATGATTCCATGTTAAAGGTGTTATTATGGACATTGTACAGTAAGCCAAGAATGCTAAGGATCTGTGTAGCTAAGTAAATTGCTCAAGATTAGACAGAGAAAAGTGGCAATCAGGATTCTTATGATAACTAACTCTATTGGGCCCCAATGCCAAGTTTAAGTGAGGACGAATGGACCAAACTTACAAACTTCCTTTCATGCTATGCTTAGCATTCCATAAAATATCATGTTCAATTAGAATGTTTCCAACTGATTAGACCCTGCCCTGCCACAATTCAACAAATTCAAACTCCACCATCTAAAATGAACTAATTCTCACTTGACCTTTAATCATGTCCATCTCATTCAAATAGCCAAATTCATCCTCTCATTTCCATTTCAAATGCCATTATTCTGTTTTTCAATTTTTTTTATCTACTAAGTGCCTCCATTTCCTCATTAACCTATTAACAGACCCTCATACTCTTTTAAAGCATAACTCATACATGTATTCTACTGCTCAAAAAATCTCTTCTTACCTATGACTTATTAACAAATGAATAAATATCCAAATTCCATAAGCAGATGATCAAATGAAATAATAAAATGTGTAAAACACAGTGATTGGTAAGTTGTAGTAATTGTAGTAAAAAGTAAATTGTAAATTTTTTTTAAGTTTTGTGGGTGATTTTATAAGTGCTTCCCAGTACTATAAAATTAAAAAAAAATTGTTCCAAAATTATCCATGAATTTTTGGCCACATTTTGCTCATTAAATCTGTATTTTACATGTTCTCTGATGACATGAAGTCATTTTCAGCATTAGATCACTGATAGCAACATTCTTCTTTTTTTTTTTATTTGTTCTTTTTAGTTATACATGACAGTAGAATGTATTTTGACTTGTCATACATACAGGGACTATATTTTACCATTCTTGTGGTTGTACATGATGTGGACTTACTCTGGTTGTGTATTCATGTGTGAACATAGAAAAGTTATATCGGATTCATTCTACTGTCTTGCAACAGTTTTTTGGGGGGGTTACTTAACATAGGTTCTAGGAATTAGGATTTGGATCTCTCTCTCTTTCTCTCTCTCTCTCTCTCTCTCTCTCTCTCTCTCTCTCTCTCTCTCTCTCTCCCCCCTGGGGTAGGAGGAAATGTCTTGCAACATTCTTCCTCATATTTTTCTTACCTATCAGTTCAAGGTCACTTCACTTTTTGTGCTTCTGAACACAGCCTAATCCTTACTCAGCATAATGTGACTTACCTGTAGTAACAGAACCTAAAAAATATCTACAACTGTGTCCCCCTATCCTGGCTAAAGCTATATCTTTGGAAAGGTAATTAACATTATTTATTGAAACCCAGCTTTAATTATTATTATTTTTTTTAAAGAGAGAGGGAGAGAGGGAGAGAGGGAGAGGAGAGAGAGAGAGAGAGAATTTTTTTAATATTTTATTTTTTAGTTATCGGCAGACACAACATCTTTGTTTGTATGTGGTGCTGAGGATCGAACCCGGGCTGCACTCATGCCAGGCAAGCACGCTACCGCTTGAGCCACATCCCCAGCCCCCCAGTTTAATTATTTAGAAAAAATTTAATCTCTTCAAAATACTTTATTTTCACTATGATTTTTTTTTTTTATTGTAAAACCACTTGGAGAGGATCTGAAGTCAGATAAGCCACTCCAGTGTCATAGAAGATAGTGGATATTGCCTTCTACTATTTTTTTTTTTCAAATGACTGTCCTATGCATGGCAGAACATACAAACATTCCTGCCCCCATTGTGAAATACCAAAAGCCCTCCTCTCCCCCATAATGATAATTTTACAAAAAAAAAAAAAAAATACCAGCACACATTTTTAAAGGTACATCAAGAAGCATGAATAATGCCTTGATCCATCGTGTAAGTCTTTGATTAGATAGACATGCTGGATCCCAGTGAAACAAAGCATTTTGCTTTAGAAGAAAATAAATACAAACAAAAGGGGAAGTATTTAGAGAACAACCTCTTACTACAAAGAATAGTACTGCTTCTTCAGGTGGAGAGATAAACTCAAGAGATGCTTGGCTCAAAATGAATATAAAAGGCAGAAAAGTTTAATGAGAGACCATCCTGGGCAACTCACCTACCTCTTTGATTTTTTATCTCAAGAGTAAAGATGAAGAATTGCAACCAGAACAATATATTCTCTAAGTCTTCGAACTAAATTCCATTTTTTAATTTAATTTATTTCAGGTAGAATGCATTTTGACATATTGTACACAAATGGAGCACAAATTCTCATTCCTCTTGCTGTACATGGTGCAGAGTCACTCCAGGAGTGCATGTATATAGGGAAATAATATCTGTCTCATTCTACCATCCTTGCCATCTCCACAGCCCCATCCCTCCATTTATTTTTAATTTTTTTGTTTCTGTTTTTGTTTTTTTTTTCTTTTCTTTAAATGTTGATTTCTGAATGCAGGTTTCTGGTAGACAAGAAAAGAGATAATAAGGCAGAAAAATACCAGATTTTTATAATGAGAGATCACTTTAAATATAAAATTATATAATCATTTAACAAATATTTGTTAAGCACCTATATATGGCAGATTGCATGAGCATGTATCTGCTCACACCTACAACTGTTACCTTGATGTTAATGAAACACAATATATAATTACAACATTTATCTTTTATATATTAATAAATCCAAGCACTGTTTTCCTAATTGCTTTCAAGATAACTGAATATCTGACAGTTCAAGATCTGAATTCACTCAATTCCATCCTCTGCCAACACGTTTAGTAGGTAGAATAATGACACCCCCCACCCCAGGAGGGGAAAAAAAGAGGGAGAGAGATCCAAATCCTAATTCCTAGAACCTATGTTAAGTAACCAAAAAAAAAAAAAAAATCTTTGCAGATGTTTTTCAATTAAGGATCTTGAGATGGGGAAATTCTGGATTATCCAGAAAGCCTCTAAATAAGGTCACAAGTGTCCTTAAAAGAGGAAGATTACACACAAGAGAAGAAGGTAAACATGAGTGACTATGAATGCAGAGACTGGCCACAAACCAGGGAATGCCAGCAGCCAACAGAAACTGGAAGAAGTGAGAAACACATTCTGCCATGAGTCCCTGGGGGAATGTGGCACTGCTGACACCTTGACTTTCACCCAGTAATACTGACTCTGAACTTCTGGTCTCCAAAACTGTGAGAATTTAATTATTGTTGTCTTAACCATGGTGTTTGTAGTAATTTGTTAGGGTAGCCCCTTCTAAGGTCTTCTTCTCTATCCATCAGTGGTACCCATCCTCCAACCAAAAACCAGAGATGATGTTTATTTTTTGTCTGGTTCATATCTTGTAGCTCAGAGTTTTTGAGGTTGGTGTCACAACCCATTTATATGAATGGATCATAAAATCTGCAGTAGACTTCCACAAAACAATTGAAAGCAGAGTCTCAAAGAAATGTGCATATACCCATGTTCCTAACAGCATTCTTCACAATAACTAAAGCAAGGAAGCAATCCAAAGTCCATTAAGAGATAAGTGGATAAACAAGATGTGGTCTACACAGACAATGGAATATTATTCAGGTTTAAAAAGGAAGAAAATTCTGGTACATGCTATATCATGGATTAAAAAGTGAAATAAGCCAGTTGTAAAAAGACAGATACTGTATGATTCTATTTACATCAAGCAGAGTGGTCAAAACCATAGCAAGAGAACGTAGAATGGTGATTGCCAGGGGCTGAGAGGATGAGGAAACAGGGATTTATTTAAAGACAACAGATTGGGTTTTACAAAACAGAAATAGAGTTGTAGAGATGGATGGTGGTGATGGTTGCACAACTTTACGAATGTGTTTGATACCGTTGAATTGTACACTCAAAAATGGTTACGGAAGTGAACTTTATGTCATGTGTATTTTACCTCAATTAAAAAAAAAAAAAAACTAAGCTAGAGAATTAGCTTAGTGGTAGAGTATTTGCCTAGCATGTGTGATGACTGGGTTGGATGCCCAGAACTGCAAATAATAATAAGAAATAAGAATTGAATGAGTCACTATCAAAAAATTTCAACGAATGAAAAATAAACCAAGAAGAGTACAATATCTGTAGTAAAAGTAAATAGTTTCACTAGTTTATTCTAATTGCTTGTGTGAATAGTTATTGAAACAGACTATAGAAAATCCGTTCAAAATCTTCAAACAAACTGCTTTCAATATCTTACCAAATCAATTACCAGTCCCCCCCTTTCTCAATACTCACAGATTTTTTTCTGCCCACTTACTTTTTTTAAGCAAGAGAAAGTGGCACTTTGCTGTCAGATCACCTACGCCTTGAAGATCGACACCATCACTAACTTCATGATCTATTTCTTCATCATAAAAAGAGGATGGTAATACTATCTTCATCATATTGTTTTTAGGATTAATGGATTACTGATGTCAAATGCATAGTTCAATGCCTGAATGTAAAAGGTGCCCATGAGAAGGTATTTGTCATAATTCGCTGTGTTCCAAATCTTTGGACTGTAGCAGTAGCCTGACTAGTCTGACTTCATCCCTCATTCCCGTCAATCCTTTTGTGCACAGTTGCTGAACATCAGCTTAATCTTCCCACAATATTGTATGTACCAATAATTTGCTCTGACCTACTGGTTCTTATAGAGTGAAATCCTTGTTCTTCCTGGGACTTAAGGCACCCGGACATCAAGCTACACTGTGATGTTCACATTGCTCTCCCAACTAGTACTGCTGACTAGTTCATTACCCAAAGACTGAGTCCCGTCTTCCTACATTTTCTCATGCTGTTCCCTTACCTTCTTTCTTTCCACCTATTAAACACCGGACATTCTTTAAGATTAGGAAGAGTCCCCATCTGCCCATAAATGTTTCCTGGCAACTGAAAATAATATTAGTTCCTCCATTAAAAGAAGATTTCATAGCCAAGCACAGTTGTGCATGTCTGAAATCCTAGCTACTTAGCACACTGAGGCAGGAGGATATCCAGTTTAAGGCCAGGCTTAGAAAGTTCAAGGCCAGCCTTGACAACTTAGAGAGATCCTGTATTGACATAAAAAACAACAAAGGGAAGGAGAGGAGGTTGTTTAGGGGGAAAGCACCCCTGGGTCAATCCCCAATAGTACAAAAAAAAATTATATCATGGCCAAGTGAAAAGATCATCAACTCTGAAGTCATTCCCACGGAGTGAGAAAATATACATTATATAAACTGTCATACAGTCATCATCAATTACTTGCCCTTCTCTGTATAAGTAAACCCAGACATGGCCCCAGAACTCTTCTCAGTATATTATACAAGAAGTCAATACCCATGGGTCAAAACTTATGCCCACTGCCAGCAACCCCTGAGGTAGGAACTATGTCATTTCTTTTGATTTCCCTTCTTAGGAATTAAAAAAAAAAAAGATGTTAAATGTAAGGTCTTTCACAGACACAAATCCACATAAATGGTCATCTCATACTAGACAAAGGCACCATAAATATACATCAGAGAAAAGAGAGCCTCTTCAACAAATGGTTCTGGGAAAACCAGAAATCCATTTGAAACAAAGTGAAATTAAACCCCTGTCTCTCACCCAGCATAAAACTCAACTCAAAGTGGATCAAGGACCTAGGCATTAGACCAGAGACCCTGCATCTATTAGAAGAAAACATAGGCCCAATTCTCCATCATGTTGCTTAGGAATTGAATTTTTCAATGAGATCCCTAAAGCACAAGAAGTAAAATCAAGAATCAATAAATGGGATGGTAACCAAACAAAAAGCTTCTTCACAGCAAAGGAAACAATCAAGAACGTGAAGTGAGAGCCTACAGAATGGGAGAAAATTTTTACCACCTGCACCTCAGATAGAGCATTAATCTCCAGGAAGAATTCAAAAAACTTAAAACCAAAAAAACAAACAACAACAACAAAAAAACCCAAGCAATAAATAGAAAAAGGAACTGAACAGACATTTCCCAGAAGAAGAAATATGATCAGTCAACAAATAAAATGAAAAAATGTTCAACATCATTAGCAAATAGAGAAATGCAAATTAAAATGACACTGAGATTTCATCTCACTCCAGTCACAATGGCAATTATCAAGAATACAAGTAGAAATAAATGTTGGGAAGAATAAGGGTTCTGTGCTTGGTTTGGGGTCTTGGATGGCTTCATAACTGTGGCATGATTGGTGGCTAGGAAGTTTCTTTGCAAAGGCACAGAATGCCTGGCTGCTAGGAAAACTTCTGTGCAGACACGGAATGCCTGGCTGCTATAGGAATGCACTGTGTGAGGCTCTGTGCTAGTCTTTTCAGCCTTGACCTTGATCTTAGGCACACAGCTCCTGGGAATAAAGAAGCGAGGATGTGGAGAAAAAGGTTCACTCATATGTTGCTGGTTGGATTGCAAATTGGTGCAACCACTCTGGAAAGAAGTATGGAGTTTCCTCAGAAAACTTGGACTGGAACCACCATTCCATCCAGTTATCTCACTTGTCAGCATATACCCAAAGGACTTAAAATCACCATAATAGTGACACAACCACATCAATGTTCATAGGAGATCAATTCACAGTAGCTATGTATAGAACCAACATAGATGCCCTTCAACAGATGAATGGTTAAAGAAAATGTGGTACATACACACAATGGAATATTATTCAGCCCTAAAGACGAATGAAATTATGGCATTTGCCAGTGAATAGATGGAAGTGAAGACTATCATGCTAAGTGAAATAAGCCAGTCCCCACACAAAAAAAATAACTGAATGTTCTCTTTTATATGCAGATGCTGACTCACAATAGATGTGGGGGAAGTGGAGGTTCACTGAAATGGACATGGGGTGGAATGGGGAGAAGGGAGGGGGATGGGAACAGGAAAGACGGTAGAATGAATTGAAAATAACTTCCCTATATTCATGTATGAATACATGACCAGTGTACCTCTACATCATGTACAACCACAAAAATGGCAAGTTAAACTGCATGCATGTATAATATGTCAAAATACATTCTACTGTCATGTACAACTAAAAAAAATAAATAAAAAAATTTAAAAATACGGTTCTGCCTTAACTAAGTAGTACAATGACAGAAAGCTCTGTCAAGAGCCATCTGTGGGGACTATGTTGCACATAGTAGCCTACTGAAGGGATAAGTCTGGCATTGGGAACCTCCCATGGCACCCCCACAGGGATTGATCACCTGCTACAGGTGAACTTCCCCCTCAAGCTTTGCCAAAGATCCCACACAGCACCTGAGATGGGTGTGGCCTGCCAAGATGTCAATCAACCTGCTGACATTAGAAAGCAAGACTCTGCCCTGGAAACCTTACCCTGCCTTTGATATACCCCCTAAAATAAACCACCAGCCATCTTTTTTAAATCTAGTTCCACAGCCCATGTGGACTAGATCTATCAGGGGCTTTGCATTTGGAAATACATTTCTGAATATTTGTGTTTCGTTATTCACTAATTTTTGAGACTTTAAGTTTGAAGGTGACTTACATTCTCCTGGGCAAGAAGAAGAACCCCCCAGTGAGACACTGGCTATTGCTCCCAATAAAGCCCTCTCTTTTTGTTTTACCCCTCTTCAAGTTAGATTTGAATTTCAGTTCCTTTTAAGGCCAGATTTATTGCTATAATGAAAGGATGGCAAACATGTTTTATCCTCTTAAATTACATAATTTTCTTTTGAGACCTTTTAGTTCAGTGCAAGATAATATTCATGTTTTCTAATTACATACCACAGAGATGCCACCACTGATCAAAAGAAAATATTCAAGGGTTGATTTAACTCTACCAAATAGACAATAACATCTTTGTTGATGACCTATAGAGATAAAAATAGAGGCAAAAATCTTGGTGGTCATGATCAAAGACTTCTACTGTTTTAGGGAAAGATGAGGCAAGGCACCTAAGATAGCAGGAAATAATTTTATTTGGCTGCAGTCGGGTTCAGCGGGCACAGCTTTTGCTGTAATCAATCAATCCCCTGAACCCCAAGTTTAGGTAGTTTTAGAGTTTTATACCCAGCATGTAAGGGGAGAGGCTCAGAAGTTCACAGTCTGCAGAAGTTCGCATAAAATCAGCTTTTTCTTTCACTGTTCTTGGCAAGTTAACCCTTCAAGGATAACACCTGAGAAGGGGAGAGCTTCTTCTCCCCTTTCTTTCCTCCCCCTGCCAGCTGTTATCATGAGCCCAATTGGTAATTTCTCTTAGAAATGTAGACATCTCTATGAAGCCCAGCTCAAGGCCAGAGGCCTTGTTTACACATTTCTGCAAACTACTATACTGGATAAATGTTCATGAAAAACTAGTAAGGGGGGTGTCTAGCTCCTGGAGTGCTGATTTCTTTCAGGCTAGTGGCCAAGTCTAATAGGGCAACACAAAAATAGGAAGTTTGACTACATTGAACTCTTTTGTAGAGACTCTTTCGCTGACAGTCCTAAAATAAGCCATGGTAAAGATTTCTGAAGAAACCCAGTTAAGATTTTCTGTGGAGAAAGGGGGTGCCACTACACTACCATTTCCTCTCACAGTGGTATCCATTCCATTCTCTTCCATGAGAAGGCCCTGACTGGTTTATGTCAGCCACCACTGCATAAAGAATCACTGAAGGCTTCTATGGCATTTCAGGTACCCTGATCACCCCTTCTGACCCTTCCATCACCCTCACTCCTGCTATTCTAGGTTCTCAGGCTTCCTTAGTTTGGCCTCTTATTTCTGCACACACTTCCTGGCTAGTTGCTTTGATTAATGATTGTGCATATATTTGCTTTCCTTGTTTTAATATTGTTGCCCTGTCAGGATATCACATTTGGTGTTTGCTGTTAGGTTTCACACAACCAAAAGCTTTCAGGTAAAGCCTTTTCCTTTTGCATTCAACTTTGGGGCATGATAGGGTAGGCACGTTCCTGTCTCCTCTGCTGTAGGTTCCCTAGGTCTCTCAGATTCTCTAGTTAATGACTCAAAATGTTCAATAGTTGCTTGCCTTCCTTCATTCCTTCCTTCCTTCTTTCCTTTGATCTTCCTTTTGTCTCTTCTTTCTTTCTTTTTTGTCTTTTTCTTTGTATAGTACAGGGGATTAAACCCAGGGGCACTTTACCATCAAGCTACACCCCAACCACTTTTCATTTTTCTATTTTCAACACAGGGTCTCACTAAGATGCCCAAGCTGGCCATGAATGCAAATCTTCATTCCTCACACTCCTAAGTCTCTGGGATTACAGGTGTGCTTCACCACTCCCAGCTTCTAGTTTCCTCTTAATTATTTTTAATTGCAGGTACTTTATCTACTCATTTTCATTGTAAAAAAAATTGAAACTGTAGAGTTAAAATTCAACTTAATGCTATCCAAACCCCACTTTCTTTCCAAAAAGCAATTTATGTTATTATTTTATCATGTTTCCTTCTACATTTTTTTAAAAAGTCTTTCCTTCAGTGGCTTTCTTAGCACTGTGGATATCTCCTCTTTTTTTTTTTTTTTTTTTTTTGAGAGAGAGAGAGAGAGAGAGAATTTTAATATTTATTTTTTAGTTTTTTGGCGGACACAACATCTTTGTTTGTATATGGTGCTGAGGATCTAACGCAGGCCACGTGCATGCCAAGCGAGCGCGCTACCGCTGGAACCACATCCCCAGCCCATCCTTCTACATTTTTATATAGTTTGATGTATTTACAAAAATATATGATTTGGGTTCTATAACATAAGTAGTATCATTCTCTGCATATTCTCAATTTTTATCATGTAGTGACATAGTGTTGTCAAAAACATCTCAACGATCTTTATTTAGTAATGCTGCTTGTTGTTTTAATTACAGGAAGTAGGTAGACATCAAACTATCAAGGGATAAAAACAGAACATATAAGGAAAGGGGAGAGAAAAATACAACTCTAACCAGTCTGGGACTAGTGAACCTTTTTTTGGTAAATCACTTCACTAGCAGCTAGCTAAGAGGCTGGTCTGGACAGTCAGACATTGAGCAGGGTGGCTGAGGTCAATGCAGAAATCAATTTCCAATAGTTTGTGGATGCTCCAGAAAACCTTCCATGTCCTTCTGGAGCACACAGAAAGAAGCAGCTATTTCCGTGCCATGGATGCTGTGTCCTTCCATTGACCACATACCCTGTCTCTGCCCTTCTATTGACCACACACTCTGACAGCCATTTCTGCACCATAACTCAGGTCAGAGTTTCTCCAAATCCCCTAACACCCTAACCACCAAGATCAGAAAGCATGAGGCAATCCGTGATTCCTCGCTCCACGCTGTCCATCATGGCTTCTTGTGTTTGGATGGGATGTTGAGGGTAGAGCCCCCATGATGGGAATAGATTCTTTTAAAGCTACTAGAGCTTTCTTTCTCTTGGCCAGGTGATAACATAACTGTTAGGTTGGTGGCAGCCACTTGGTGGCGACTTAGTGGCAACTTAGAACAAAGCAGCCCACTCTGAAAAAGAACATCAATGAAATGCCTGCGGAAACGCCTGTCAATCAGCTAGATCTCCTGACTAATGCCTGCCAATCAGCAGGACCCCCTGGCCAATCCTGGAGTTCAGCCAACTCCCCTGACCAACTCCAAGGGGCCAAAGGACTCTAAGAACACCTTTTCCTGTCCCAAGCCCTTCCCTTCCTGCTGTAAGCCCCATAAAAGTCCAGTCCGGTCGAGCTTCCATGCGGTTTCTCCTCAGACCCTTCCCCTGTCCCCTCTGTGGGTCTGACCGAGTTCCACCCGGGAGTGATATCTCAATAAAGCCTTCCCCGCCTAATCTGACAATAACCAGAAAAGAGCCAGGGAACAGGTCCTTACAAGACACTGAATTTGCCAGTATCTTGATTTTAGAATTCTCGGTCTCCAGATTTGTGAGAAATAAACATTTACTTAGGCCACCCAGTTATGATATTTTGTTATAGCAACCCAACTCACTAAAGCAGCCCCATTAGCTAATATGTCCACATACCTATTTTACTCCTAAATATTTCTTCAATCTTTTCTTAGGCTTTCATTATCTTTTACCTAAAAAAAAATAATAATAATGTCCCTAGTTAACTTTTCTGCCCCAGATTTTTTTATTTTCAAGTTTATATTTTACCCACTTGTCAGAATTATTTAGAAAGTCAGATAGGACCATGCTACTCCTTAGCTTAAAATTTTTTAGTGTTCCTGATGACTGACTGCACAAATTCAAATTTATTAAAATGACCAAGTCCTCCAAGGACTGGCCTCGTCCACCTCTGCAACCTCATCTTTTCCCAACCTCTGCCTAACACTTCATGCCCCATTAATGCTCTTAAATACAAGCCTCTCTAGCACCATCCCCTTTGCCTGGATTTCACAAACCTTCATTCATCCATCACTGGCAGTGAAAGAGCCCAAATGAATTGTAAAATAGTGACCTACCTTTGCTAATTTCTTTCCAGAAATCTCCATATATCTATACAGAGCTCCTGGTTCCTCACTCCTTCTGTTCTTTCCACTCCCTTTCCATGGTGGGAATCTTCACTCATAGTAAGGCAAAGATGTTTTTCTATGAAAGTCTATTAATATTTGAGTAATCAGGAAAACCTCAATCATGGCTAGGAGAACTGGAAGGACCCAATGTCAAGGATAGTGTTCTCAAGCTCATCCTGTAGAGCATCACCAGGGTGTCATCAGCACCCAGAGGGGAAGCATGGGTCTAGGGCTAGGGAAGGAAGTAGAGAGAAGCAGAAGAAAATGAGGAGAGGAGACTGCCGCAGTCTTGGCTGGGCACAGAATCACGAGCCACTCAAGCAGGAACAAAACTTTATTTTTGAAAAAGCCGCCAATACTCATTAGGCACCGGCAAGCCAAAACCGGTGCACCCACGCGCCCGTCTACCGGAACCGGGGGGCCCCGGACCTCCCCTGGAATTCCCTCCTACTATCCTTCCCCAACCAATGGGAACTCTCCAGGAGTCCTGTAACATGAGTCCCGTAGCAGGCCAAGGTGAACAGCACGAGTCCAATTTCCATATGAATGTAAATCTTAACATAATCATATCATCTCAGTGGCTAGCTGGCATCACTTTACAACCAAAGGTGCCATGCATCATATTATTTGCTTGTAGCTCCTAGCATCTGCCCCCTTCTGTTTAATTAAGCAACAGACAATGTGGCTAGGGACCGTGCCTGGTAGGTTGTCCAATTCAACATATGGTTCTTACCCATCATGGGAGAACTGACCTTTAGGCGTCAGCTTCCTGTCTTAGGTTGAATCCACTGCAATCAGATCAACCCGTCACTGACTACCGGTCCAGCATTCATCCATGCTTGTGGATAGGCCTATGCACCAGTGGGGGGGTGAGGTTCTTGCCTCACCTCTGTTGGCCCCCAAATTTTGCCTTGGTGCCAGTGGGGGGGGTGAGGTTCTTTGCCTCACCTCTGTTGGCCCCCAAATTTTAGACCATCACTAATAGAAGGGAGGAGGATACAGAAATGCCACGACACCAAGCCAATTGATGGCTCCTTTGGAAAAATTGCATCACTGGTGACACCATCAGCAAAGATATGCCAGCATTACCACAATTAACATGGGGTGAGCTGGCAAGGAAATTGCATCACTGGTGACACCATCAGCAAAGATATGCCAGCAATACCACAATTCGGTGCACCAGATGATATTTCACAATGCATGCAACTGATATATAGTCCAGGCAAGTTCTGCAGGCAGTTCAAATCAGAGGAGTCTATCAATATGTCCATTTCCTCCCAAAGTAAATCAAGTCCTTGATTGAGCATTACTTGTTGAGTTATATTCATTGATGCATCAGTTTATACAGTTTACTGTGATAGCTATCATAGAAGCTGTAGTTTGGTTTTATCTTAGTCTTCACCGGAATTGGGATGGAGATGGAAATTCTGGCAATGATGCTAAAGAGACATTATCCTGAACAGAATTATTAAATATAATGAAAAGGAAAGGTGAAAGTAAACAAACAGATATGTTAAACTCCTTTAAAAACAATCCTTAACAGCTGTTTACCTAATTTAATTTAGTAAACAAACAGATCTGTTAACCATCTTTAAAAACAATCATTAACAGCTATTCACCTAAATTAAATTAAACCATATAAATCACGTGAATAAAGAAAAAATTCGGATCCATTTTTTCATGAGTGCTCCTCATATAAGAAATATGGACATACACACATACAGACATACAACACAAAACAGAAGTGTGCACACAACATACAACAAATAAGACAATAGTAAATAAAGGCCTTGTAACTATACCTAGGTGAAATCTCCATTGCAATGTTTAAAAACTCCACAGTCAAAAAATAAAACACAGTCAAAAAATAAAACTGATCAGAAAAACATTAACCTAGATTTGTATGAGCTCAAAAATAAAATAGAACTTTATGATGTGGGAAAAATGCAATAATAAAATAGATATTGAAAAAAACACCTTGGTTAATCACTGTCACAGATGTAAGAATAGCCAAGCTGGAGCTCTGGATATCAGCTGTTATGGATTTGAGTCAAATCATCTTCTTTTTCTGTAGAAATTGTTTTGGTTAATCTCTCTGGAATCCAAATCGGTTGCTGTTCCTCCTGTGGAAAAACACAGACAGAGCACCGATTCCAGACTATCACTGGATCCGGGCCTTTCCATTGTCCTGTTAGAATATCTTTCCAAAGTACCTTAGGCTTATGTACATTTTTTGGATACAAATGTCTTTCCGCAGCACTAAGTCCCGATGAATCCAAATTTAAAAAGTTTAGAGTAAAAAGGGTTATTTTAAGTTTATCTTTGGGGGATATATACCCCTTTCCAATTCCCTCCTTTTGTTTTAATAAGTACATTTTAATAGTTTGATGAGCTCTTTCAACTATGCCTTGTCCTTGTGGATTGTATGGAATTCCTGTTATGTGAGTAATGCCAAATGATGAGCAAAATTGTTTAAAAGAGGTGGAAGTATAACCAGGACCATTGTCCGTTTTTAACTGTTTTGGAACACACACAGTGGCAAAATTTTGTAAGCAATGAGCTATAACATCTTTAGTTTTTTCTCCGGCATGAAGGGAGCCCATCAAATATCTGGAAGAAGTATCAACTGTAACATGTAAATATTTTAATTTTCCAAATTCTGGCAAGTGTGTGACGTCCATCTGCCAAATATGGTTAGGTATCAGTCCTCTAGGATTGACTCCAAGATTAACTTGTGGTAAAAATGTCACACAATTTTGACATTGTTTTATTATATGTCTGGCTTGTTTTTTAGATATTTTAAAATGCTTTTGTAAAGTATTAGCATTGACATGGAACCTTTTATGAAAATTTATAGCTTCTTCTATTGTGGAGAAAATATGTATGTCATGTGTAGATTTATCTGCTAGTTCATTGCCCATACTAAGGGCTCCAGGCAATCCTGTATGTGCCCTGATATGTCCTATAAAGAATGGATCTTTTCTGTCCCAGATTAGACTTTGTATAGCGGAAAACAAAGAGAAAACAGTAGAAGAAGGTGAAATCCTACCAGCATCTTCAAGGGATACTATAGCATTAACTACATACTGACTATCAGAAAATAAATTAAATACAGAATCTTTAAACATCATAAAAGCTTGTAATACTGCATTAAGCTCTACCTTTTGAGCTGATTGTTTGGGTACTAAAAATGTAAAAGTTTGATCAGGAGTAACTACTGCTGCTGTACCATTGTTTGACCCATCAGTGAATATATTTGGAGCATTTATGATAGGGGTTTTTCTTGTCATTTTTGGAAAAACTACAGGATGCTTAGACCAAAAAGACAACAAAGGATTAGATGGTAAGTGGTTATCAAATGAAACACTAGTTTTACACATGATTATTGCCCAAGTATTTAACTCATTAGCTAACTCATCAATTTGATCCATAGTATATGGAGTAATCATTTTATTGGGAGAAATCCCAAACACTCCCTTTGCTGCTTTTATTCCTTTGAGTATTAATTGTCCTACAGCCTCAGGATATCTAGTAAGAATAGTGTTAGGAGAATAAGATAAATGTATCCACAATAATGGACCTTCTTGCCAAAATACTCCTGTAGGAATATTTTTTGTTGGTAGTACAATAAATAATAAAGGTAAACTTATATCAATTCTATCCAAATGCATATTTTCCATATATGTTTCAATGACTTTAATGTTTTTCTTGCTTCAGGTGTTAACATGCGGGGTGAATTTGGATCTGATGGACCTTTTAGAATATCAAATAAAGGTCCCAACTCTCCTGTTGGTATGCCTAGATAAGGCCTTATCCAATTTATGTCTCCCAATAACTTTTGAAAGTCATTAAGTGATTTGAGTTGATCTACTCGTATTTGAATTTTTGGTGGACGGACCATGGTTGAGGATAATAGAACTCCTAAATAATTAATTGGAAGATTTAATTGTACTTTATCTATTGCTATCTCTAGATTATAATTTTTCAATAAGTTTGTAAGTGTGGCATAACATTCTAGCAATGTGTTTTTATCTTTATGTGCCAATAACACATCATCCATATAGTGAAATATTTGTAGTTCAGGATTTTGATTTCTAAGTGGTGGATTGCTTTATTAACATAAATTTGACACATAGTTGGGCTGTTAGCCATCCCTTGAGGGAGTACTTTCCATTCATATCTCTGATCAGGACCTTCATGATTCAGTGCAGGGATAGTAAATGCAAAATGTGGACTATCCTCGGGATGAATTGGAATTGAAAAGAAACAATCTTTAATATCTATAGCTAAAACATGCCAGGTTTTTGGTAAAGCAGACAATTGGGGAATCCCTGATTGAGCAGGTCCCATAATAACCATCTCATTATTAATGGCTCTTAAATCTTGTAATAATCTCCATTTACCAGATTTCTTCTTAATGACAAAAATGGGAGTATTATGGGGGGATACGGAAGGTTGTATATGTCCTTCCGCTAATTGTTGTCTGACCAAGTCATGGGCTACTTGTATCTTTTCTTTAGTCAGGGGCCACTGAGGAACCCACACTGGTCTTTCTGATTTCCAAGTAATTTTGATTGTCTCAGTGGCCCTTTCTGAAAACCCAATCCATGTCTATTTATTTCTTGATCTATTTGAATAGGTGCTGTCATACCTTGTTCTTGTTCTCTTAATCTTTTTTCTTTCCTAAAGCCTTGTTTAGCCCTAGTAGTGGGTGCGTTAGGATTGATGTTATTTGTTAATGTCAATCCTAATTGATCTAGGACATCTTGTCCCCATAAATTTACGGGAAGATGATCCGATACATAGGGCTGTATAGTTCCTTCACATCCTTCAGGATCCCTCCAATCTAATACCATAGTACTTCTATGGGGATTTGTTGCCACTCCTAGGCCTCGAAGCGTTTGAGTGGCTTGTTGTAAGTAATGGCCAATGTTTTGGCCATTCTTGACGAGATATGATGCTGAGGTCAGCTCCTGTGTCCAGCAGCCCATTAAAGTCATGTCCTTGAATATTTAATTTTAGCATTGGGCGAGAATCTAAATTTAAAGACAGCATAGCCCAATCTACACCTGTGGAGCCTAATCCCTTGGAACCTCTTTCTACATTACAACTGGAAAATTTATCATGCAGGCTGGGTATTATTAATAACTGTGCTATTCTATCTCCTGGTGAAATTACTGATATACCTCTTGGAGAACTAGCTATAATTTTTATTTCACCCTCATAATCAGGATCAATTACCCCAGGACTTATCATAAGTCCTTTTAGTGTAGAAGAACTGTGTCCCAATAATAAGCCTACTGTTCCCTGGGGAAGAGGTCCTTTTACTCCTGTGGGAATGATTTGAACTCCCATCTCTGGAGTTAGTACTGCTCTGGCAGAGGTGCAGATGCCCAACCCTGCGCTGCCTCTAGTTTGTCTGATGAGGGATTTAATGGATAATGCGTCCTGGGCACTACCTTGATGGTGCTGCTGGGTTCCTCCATTGCCCTGTATATTTGTGGTTTTGGGCCCCGGGGCATTGGGCCCTCTAGTCTGTTTTTTGGCAATGGAGCCTGATACCTTTCTCCACGATATCGTGGGTAAACAATTGGTCCTTGTCTGTTTTTTGATAACGGAATACCCTCTATGGTGGTTTGAGAACGGCATTCATTAGCCCAATGTTTCCCTCTATGGCATCGTGGGCAAATACCCGGTATTCTATTCCTTTGATACCTAGTTTTGTTAAACCCTCCTCTTATGGGGCAACTCCTTTTAAAATGTCCTGTTTGATTACAATTATAGCATGTTTTTGGCCTGGCATCTAAAGCCTGTTGTACTGCTGCTAAGACTTGCCCTTGTTCATTAATGTCTCTACATAATTTAATATATGTACTTAAATCTTCATGTCTCCATGGTCTAATGTCCTCTCTGCAGCAACGATTTGCTTGGTCATAAGCCAGTTGTTTTATAAATGGCATTGCCTGTTCTGTATTTCCAAATATTCTAGAGGCTGTCT
Organism: Spermophilus citellus; assembly: GCF_964194105.1. Taxonomy (NCBI): domain Eukaryota; kingdom Metazoa; phylum Chordata; class Mammalia; order Rodentia; family Sciuridae; genus Spermophilus; species Spermophilus citellus. The sequence continues at coordinate 51,933,395 of NC_138191.1, read as the reverse complement.
GAATAAGCCTATCTACAAATTCAGCGTAAGGTTCATGAGTTCCTTGTATTACCTTAGATAATTGACCTTGTAAATCTCCATGCCCCTGTAAAGTTTTCCATGCCCTAACTGCATCTACAGCAATTTGTGCATATACACCAGGGTCATATTCAATTTGCTGTCTTTGACCCTCATAAGGTCCCTTTCCTAATAACATATCTAGATTTCTTTGAGGGTAACTGGCTTCTGCATTTCGCCTAGCTGTCTCCATGCAAAATTCCTCATTGGCAACCTTCCATAACAAATATTGTCCTCCATTTAGCACAGATTGACACATGTTAGCCCAATCTGCTGGTGTCATGTCCAAGTTGGTAACAGATTCGACCATGCTTACCGTCAAGGGAGCTTGCGGCCCATAGGTTGTTACAGCCTCCTTTAATTGCTTTACTGTTTTGAAATCTAAAGCATGGTGAATTCGTTGCCCTACTGCCTGCTCAAGTACAGGGCATGCTAATCTTTGGGGTCCTGCCTCAGAATTCCGTCCATCAACTACGGGAGTTGAGGGCCGCTCGGTGGTAGATGGGGCTGTTGGTTGAATTACGCCCTCTGGTGATAGAACGGAGTTAGTAGCAACCTCCTGTTGTAATTCTCCACCTGATGGCTGTTTTTCCTCTAAGCTTTCTTTCATTAAATTTTCCTCTGTCTGACTAGCTTGAGAGACCTTCTCTTTTGCTTGACCTAGCGTTTTTTCTACCATAGTTTGGACCTCTAACAATTTACTTAACAGTTTTTCGTTTTTTTTTTTTTTTTCTAGATTCTAATCTACTATAAAGGTAACGTAACCCAATAAGATAGGATAAAACAAAGCCGAAGCAGAATGAAACAAAAATGGAGCAGAGAATGGTTATATCAATTTTCTCTTTCTCAGGGCTGAATAACTTCAAACCTTGAGCCAACCATTTTTCCAGTTCACCTGAGAAAATTCTAGGGCTAGGGAGCTTGAAATAAAAACAAAATAAATCAAAAGAAGAACACATTGTTTTTTGAAATGGTCACCCATTCCGTCGCCTTCCCTCAGGGGCGAGCAATTTTACTCACCTCTAAGTTTCAGGTGTTCCCCGCACGGGCCACCAATTGCCGCAGTTTTGGCTGGGCACAGAATCACGAGCCACTCAAGCAGGAACAAAACTTTATTTTTGAAAAAGCCGCCAATACTCCGTAGGCGCCGGCAAGCCAGAATTGGTCCACCCATGCGCACATCTACCGGAACCGCGCGGCCCCGGAACCGGCGGGGGGGCGGGGCCCCCGGACCTCCCCCGGAATTCCCTCCTACTATCCTTCCCCAACCAATGGGAACTCTCCAGCAGTCCCGTAACATGAGTCCCGTAGCAGGCCAAGGTAAACAGCAGGAATCCAATTTCCATATGAATGTAAATCTTAACATAATCATATCATCTCAGCTGGCGTCACTTTACAATCAAAGGTGCCATGCATCATATTATTTGCTTGTGGCTCCTAGCAGGAGACCAGAGAGAGTGAGAACCCAAAGATGCCAATCTGAGGCTGGGACTATGAGGCCTATAGGAACCCTATACAGGAAAGAAAAAGCACTCTCCACCCTCTCTGCAATACTCAACAATGGCCACTACCAATATTGTTTTATTTTTAACAGTGATGCCTTCAACACGTTCCAACATGGAGTTATGTATCTGTTGTCTCATCAAAACCTATCTGAGTGCTCACTCATTGCTTTAGCATCAAGGCCAACTATATTCTTGTGTTTTTAACTCATAGTTTTATAAGCGGTCTCCCTGGCACAACCAAGATGTGTATGAATCATTGTACCCATCTGCTTCCCTATTCTCTCAGCCTCAGGATTTGAGATGCTCTATGATTCTACTCAACTCCATTCACATAAAAGGGACTAATTTCAGCCAGGTTTTCAGGTTCACACTTTCTTCTTCTCTTCATCCATTCATTACTCATTTTTTCCCCATCTCCTTTGCACTTTTGGCAGTAGGGCTGAACTCCTTTCTTGTTTTTTCTTTTACTCTGTCAGATCTTATGGCATCCTCTAGGAGGCTCTAAAGCAAAAGGATTCTGAGATCAGAGGTGATCAAACTTATCAGAAATGAAAGAAAGAAAGAAAGAAAAAGAAAGAAAGAAAGAAAGAAAGAAAGAAAGAAAGAAAGAAAGAAAGAAAGAAACTGGAGGCAAATGTAGAGAAGTCTTTATGAATCCATGGCCCTTACTCCATCCACCCTAACCACACACACCCCGCCATGACACACATCCATATTCATAGACTCACACCTGATCTCCTCTCAGCAAATTACATAAACTAATGTCATTAGGGGTTATCTCCTTCAACCATCTACCTCCACACCTACAAAGTTACTTAAATCTACATCTAGTTCCAAAAGAAAGAGCGTCCCAACTTCAGTCCAAGGTCAACTTTTGCATGTGTCTTGCCACGATCTGTAGTGGTTTGGTCCACTTCTCTCTCCACCCTTGGGTAACCTAAACACCAGTCGCATTAAACTGCTTATAGCTCCCCATATGTACAAACTCTTGCAATGGCCTCCCTACAATGAATGCCACTGATCCCATGAGTCAGGATCCAATTCAAAAGTTAGCTCTTCTGTGAAGCCTTTCATGACACTCCCAGTAGAATCAGCCCTACCTTCTATCGTCTCCCACTACATCCTGTGCACCCTCTCTCCTATTATCTGTGACTCTTTACTGCACTTACTGTTTTAGCTCTATTTTCCCATTATTCTCTAAAAGTTAGAAGGTTTTATGTGATTTTATATGGCCTTCATTTACTTTTTGTATTGACAGCAACATTCAGGACATAATAGGCATTTTAATACCTGTTGCAGGTATGTATGTATGAATGAATGAATGATAAAACAGAAATATATTCTTTACCAACCCCCCCCAACACGCGCACACACACACACACACACACACACACACACACACACGATAACAGGGATGGAGGAATTGCACTTGACCCCTGTGAACTGCATGTTTCCCACCTCCACCTATCCAGGCCCCAACTTTGGAAGCATGGTGAAGAGCACTTGAATGAGGGAAAAGAGGAAGCAGAAGAGGGAGTGACTTCACAGGAATCAGATCTGCCAGTCTGCCTGAAGACGGGATGGTATACTCCTAACAGAATCACTGAGTGTCACAAGACTATGACACAGTGCCCAACCACATGAGCACACATGATTCATGTAACTTAAGGGCAGAATGTTTCCATAGGAGCCTCACAGTTTGTACTTGCTGTTTTACTTTGCCTGGTTTTGCCTTGGACTCCTAATGATCTGATTTTCCTATTTCATGGCAAATCTACATTCTACTTTGCCAAATCTCGTTTGGTTTCTGCATGCCAGAATCTGTGGCCCTTTCCTCCCATGCTCTGTTCTTGGCCCAGTCTTTTGTCTCCTTCTTTCATCACTTATCTGACACCCTTGCTCCAGGTTCTTACCTCCTATCAGCCAAGAGTAGAACTGAGAAGGACCACAACAGTTACCTGGGTGCTTGGGACCATTGCTTCAGAGCCAGTCACTCCTGACTGTCATCTCTCAGGGTGAACAGCTGATGGACTGTTTTCTGCTGGCCCTGAAAATCCAGCCTCTACCTCAGAGCAAAGCCTGTCCAAGGAAGGAACATGACCTTTGTCCTTGGAAAGACCCACAGAGCACTCCTAAGCACATTCCCACCCTGCTGAGTTGTTTATCTACAAATAACAGGAGAGATCTGCTGCCCCAGGTGTCCCTGACTCACTCAGGCTAGGTGGGGATCCATAGCAGCCCCCTAGCAGCCACCAATCGGCATGAGACAGGGAAATCCTTGGGATGCCAGATGGCCCTCCCAGTAGTTTATGGTGGTTGATAACAAGTTGGGAAACCATGTAGTTCAGCACGAACACCCCTCTTGGCTTAAACCAATCAGTTCAAATGAATCCCCCTCTTGTAGTAACCAATCACCCCTACCCAACTGTTCCTGCCAGTGACTGTGCTAATCATGTTTTAGAGTTGTTTTATGATTTTTCCCGTGGTGTGTGATGATTTGCTAAGAGATGCTATGATGTATGTGAAGTCCCTGCCTTCCCCAAAGAGTGTATAAAACTGCTGCAAACCCTGGGCTCGGGGCCTCTCAGTATCACCAGTTGCTGTGTGAGTGCGGAGGACTGAGCTAGCTCGCAATAAACACCTCTTTGCTGCTTACATCGATCTTGGTCTCTGGTGGTCTTTTGGGGGTCCCAAATTTGAGCATAACAGCCCAGTGGCTCAAGTGCCCCTCTTTGAGCTTTTAACATCTTGACACAAGACTGAAAACACAGTACTGGACAGATTCTCAATCTGAATTACCAATAATTTGACTCCTCGGAGGGCAAAGGAAGCAACAACCCAAGCTGTTTCTCTCAACCCTGACTGACAAGAAAAGTTGATGAATCCAGAGGGAAAAATAAACTTGAAACAGATCATGGTTCTCTGTAGAGCATATTAGGCTACAGCTTTTCAGCCAAAGAAGAGGCTGCATTTCTTTTTTCAATATTTTTATTGGTGCATTATAGTTGGACATAATGTTGGGGCTTGTTTTTACATATCCATATATGCACATAATATAACAATATAATTTGGCCAATATTACTCCCAGTACTTCCTTCCTCCTTCCCCACCTCCCACATTTATCTCTTTCCTTTACTGATCTCCCTTTGATTTTCATGAGATCCCTGCCCACCCCCACCTTTCTTTTCCTTTTTCTTCTCTAGCTTCCACATCTGAGAGAAAATATATGAACTTTGACCTTGTTAACATAATGGTCTCTAGTTCCATCCATTTTCATGCAAATGACATAATTTTATTTTTCTTTCTGAGAGGCTCTATTTCTTCATAAAAGACGGTTTTACTCTACTTTTAGGGGCCAATTTCAAAATGTTTGGCAAAGTGGTTCTCAAACTGTAGTCCACCAACCAGTAGCATCAGCTCTCCCGGGATTGAGTCAGAAACTCTTATCTAGTAATCTGTTTGTGGAGTCCACCAGGTGATGCTGATGCAAATGGAAATTTAACATCCTCCAGTCTAGAGAGAAGACCAGTATGATCTTATGGACAAAGACTCAAAGAAAGCAGCTCTCAGGTTCATGAGATTTACCTTGTGCTTGTTTAAGTGCTGATTTATGGGACCATAGGAAATCTGAGGTCTGAAGAGGGTCCAGAAGTCTCAATTTAAAAAGTTAGCTGGGTACTACTACTAAGCGAGCAGTCCATTGACAAACCATGCTTGTTGAGCAATTCCAAGTTCCAAATGTATTCATGTTCTCCACAGCATTGCTCTTGACAAAACTTATCCTAACATAATTGTGCACAGCAAGCTGATTCAGTACCAGAGCTTTGGTGGGAGAGGAGAAACAGTTCCAAACAAAGTGTTATTTGTCAATAATATTTATTTCCAAGAACAGACTCCAGTGACTTACATTGCAGCCCTGTGACTAAGGAAGTGATATAAATAAAACCAAAGAACAGTATGTTAGTTATCTGTTGCTGCATAACAAATTACCTCACATTTTACCTATTGAAAACATCATACATTTAATATCTCACATATTCTGGGCATGGTTTAACAGAGAGCACTGCTTAAGCATCTCTCATGAGGCTGTAGTCAAGGTGTTAGCACAGGTTGTGATCTTGTCAAAAATTCAACTGCTTCCAAGTTCATGTGGTGGTTAACAGGATACAAGTCTCTGTGTCCTGTTAGACTAAGGTTCTGTTTCCTGCTGGCTGACAGCCAGTAGCCCCCTCAGTTTCTTTTCTCTGGTGCTCCACAGCATGATTGCTAGCTTCATGCATGAGAGCCCAGAAGATAATTAAGAGTCTACCAGTGATACTAATGTCACAAATACTATGCAACGTAATTACGGAACTGATCACCTCTGCCATTCTCTGTTGGTTAGAAACCTATTGCATTGAGTGTGGGTGGGATTTTGAAACATATAAATACCAGAAGACAGGATAATTTGGAACCATTTTGGTTTTTTTTTTGCTTTAAACTGGCTTATTAAAAACTCTATTCCTGGGGCTGGGGATGTGGCTCAAGCGGTAGCGCGCTCGCCTGGCATGCGTGCGGCCCGGGTTCGATCCTCAGTACCATATACAAAACAAAGATATTGGGTCTGCTGAAAACTAACTAAATAAATAAATATTAATCTCTCTTAAAAAAAAAAAAAAAAGAACTCTATTCCTGGGATATCCACAGTGTAGCATTGGTACTACTTTAGGATGTGACACCATGAGTAAAGTATTTAATAGTGAAATATTGTAAGTCTTAGAGCATAGGAAACCTAGAGGAACTTAGGGGACAATCTGAGGCTGAAGGACACAGAAACAAACTTTAACTTCTTTGTATTTTGGCTTTGGACCAAAATTATAAGGAAAAAACAAATTTGAATTCAATAACTGTAAATTTCCACGTGGTGGCAGCAGACACAAGGAAATTCCAATTGTTTTGCACAATTGAAGATACCCAAGAGAAAGTTTACTTCCTTACATGGCAACCCATGTTTTCCTTAGATCCTTGGAAGGAGAGAGGGAGGTATCTAGTGTCTTTCCACCTACCTATTGCCTCTGAACTATTACCCACAATAGTCCTGTACTCCTCCCACATTCCTACAACATAACTAAGGGTCCTGGGAAGGGGAGGGAACAAGGCCTTATGAAATAGGTACTTAGGAAGACTTCCTCTATCAAGTACTAATTGACAAACATTTCAGAGCTACGCTAACTAAAACAATGTCATATTTGGTCTGGTGTAAAGCCAGTCTGATTCAGAGTTGACACCACTGAGGAAAACGCGAGGGGAAAGAATCACTTCCCAAAGAGGATAAGTGCCTACAAAAGAAGCCCCAGAGAACTGCTTTGTCCTTTTCACCACATAAGGACTCAGAGAAAATCCACCATCTATGAACCAGGAATGAGCCTTCACCAGACACTAAATCTGCTGGCCCCTTGATCTCCAACTTTCCAGCTTCCAGAACTATAAGAAGTAAGTTTCTGTTGTTTACAAGCCACCTAGTTTATGGCATTTTGTTTTAATAGCCTGATCAGACTGAGACAAAGGAGATGTGGGGGGAGTAGATCATGTTAGGGAGCTTGTCAAGGTTTGGTTTCAGACAAGTCAAACGTGAGATGCCCAGACTGTTGCAAGTCATTTTAGACATAGAATCAGCAGAACTTGATGACTTGTTGAATTGGAGTTGTTAAAGAAGAAGCACAGAGAAACAATATTCAGTCAAGTGTTTCTTGAGCTTGCTGTGTTTGGCTTTTATATGATAATTCTAATACCATCCAGTTTCCTCTAACTGGTTATAACTAATATGAATAAGGTTAGAATTTCTGCCTTATAAAATAAAAAATTCAGAGTATTTTCCTATAATAATTATAATATATTGAGTAAAGGCATCTGGTCATAATTTATTTAACTAAGTAAAAAAATATTCCTTGGGGGAGTTTTGTTTTTGTTTTTTGTTTGTTTTGTTTTGTTTTCAAGTGGTAGTCATAATTCCCTTTAGGTTATGTAGTTATAAATGAATATACTAAAATCACTGCCACGGATACTGGTCTTGAAAACTGGGATCAGGTCCTCATTCCCCCAGTTTTGAAGATTAAACACCTGGGAAACGATGAGGCAAACATAGAAACCATGTTTTATTTAAGAAAGAGAACAGAGGTAGCAGACTTCTCCAGAGAGAAGTCAGGACCCAGAGCTGGGTACCTGCGGGAGGGGTGGTCTTGTCTCTCTTATAGATCCCAGGTTTCCTCTCCTTTTCCACCTCTCTTTCTTCACTGCATGCTTAAGAGCAGGAAGGAGCAGCCCAGTGGGTAATCACTTGTGTTGGAAGTGGGATCTGAGGTGTTAGCAATCCATTTCCTTTTCTTTGATAATCAGCTCCCATCTTCCCGACCCTAACATTGAATATCTATGCTGACTACCTGTCTCCTCCCACCCCCCACCCCCCAGTCCCCACCCCTTCTCACCACCATGGGTATCCCATATTCACTCTGAGTTCTAAGTTTATATTGGGTATAATAACTATTCAGTGATCAATTACGACAAGCCTGTCACTCATCCTTGTGGGAGAATGACAAAAAGAAATGGTTTCTACCTTCTATGATATTAAAGTAAGAGGCCAAAAATAATAGGAAACAATTAGAAAACAAAGCTGGAAGTATTTACTATAAGTTGAAGTAGAGCACTTTGAAGAGCAAGGACAGGGTGGGATGGAGTAGCTCATGGTGGCTTCTTGAGGGACAGTACCTTTCAGTAGATGTTAAAAATGCATCGCCATGTGGGTGTCCATAAACCCCATAGGCTTGGGCTAAACCAGAGGGACTCTCTCAGAAGTCTCTGGACTATAAATAGGCCCTAGTTTCTATACTCATGTTTAGCACAAGATAAATCTTCACAAACTTCCATCACCATACCTGCAGAATGGACCTCCATCTGAGAAATATGATGTCCTCTCCTCCTTGCAGGCTTGAGGGTCCCTTCTAGCAGCTCTCTTGGAGCAAGGACATCTTTATAGGTGTAAATGCATGCATAACCACACACACGTGAACATGCTTAAGACAGTTCTGCACTCTTCCCAAGGCAGCTTCCACTCCTCACTAATTTTGTCTCTGGAAAAAAAAAATCCCACACTTCTAGTCTCCCTCAACTGCTGGAAATAGGTATGAGGCCTAGTTAGTGGCTGTCTTTAGAATATGGAGAACCAAGTGTCCCTGAACCTCACACGTGTACTTTATCTCCTAATTCTGGAGCTAGAGGGAAAATCTCATTTACCATCCTATTACACCTGCAATCTGGGTTCCATGAATTTATCCCAGGGGAACCAACCAGGTTGAAATTCCCATACCAACCCTGGAGCAGCCCAGAGAGTAATCAGTTCTTGGTATAGCAGCAGAAAGAGGGTTCTAGAAGAGCGGTCTCTGGGAACAAACTGGTGACAGGAAAGATGCTATAATTACTTACGGATAAGTTTGAGCCAGGTACAGTGGTACATGTGACTTAGGAGGTTGAGGCAGGAGGGCACAAGTTTGAGGTCAGCCTGAGAAACATAGCAAGACACGGTCTCTCTTTTTTTTTTTTTTAGAGAGAGAGAGAGAGAGAGAGAGAGAGAGAGAGAGAGAGAGAGAGAGAGAGAGAGAATCTTTAATATTTATTTTTTAGTTCTCGGCCGACACAACATCTTTGTTGGTATGTGGTGCTGAGGATCGAACCCGGGCGGCATGCATGCCAGGCGAGCGCGCTACCGCTTGAGCCACATCCCCAGCCCGCAAGACACGGTCTCAAAGTAAGATTTGCAAAAAGGTCTGGGGCCTAGTGTATATGACACCCTGAGGTCAATCACCAGTAACACACATACACACACACACACACACACACACACACACACACACAAGGTTGTTTGCTGAATACAATGAAGATTGTTTCAGGAAGAGGGCTGGGAAATATGATATATTTTTAAATGACTCTACAGATATTTCAAAAGGAACTTTGCCATAAGTTGGACATGATGGTGTGGGGAAGGGGAGATAAAAAACGGGGAATGTGAAATACACAGACAGAACTCAGGTCCCTTAGTCCCATCTCACAGTGGCTCTAGTTTTACTTGGATAAAGCAGTGCCCTGACACAGTTTAATTTTATTCCTGTTAGCATTATTTTGGTTTTCCTGTGTTCTCCAAGTAAAAGAAAAGAAAATATAGTCTTAGTTTTTTTTCTGTGCAAATTCAATAGAAAAGCACTTCTTAGTTATGCTTTGATAAGATTAACATAGCCTTGACTTTGAAGAACAATTGAGAATTCATCATTATCTTAACAAAGTCAGCCTCTTAGGAAAGGAAATTTTGCTTAAGGAAACTTGAGAACTGTGAAGGAAATGTTCTGAGATTTAGAGTTAGAAAACTTAGATTGTATGAATTTAAGGAGTCACAATGAAAGTCAATGAACTTGCTGAAATAAATTCATCTCAAAATCATAAGTCCAGCACTGAGCCCCAAAACTGGGCAGAGAGTAAGAAAACTGATATTTTTTGTATCTAGAAGGCAGTGTTTGATGGGATCCACCCCATTCCAGCCCACCTGGGGGGCAAACACCCATTCTGGAGAAGTTGCTGCATATTAATTCAGAGATTTCGTTACTGAAGATTACTCTTTAGGGATCCAGAACTCCTGCAATAGAAAGTACTGGACTCCAAAATCTAAACTGAACCTGCTCCTCTGGAGAGATCCAGTAGATTCAAACCCTGGGAAAGTGATTGGGGACTGGAAATGAAACAGTGAGGCTGGAGCTTGTACAGACACCTTTTCACCAGGAGCAACCTGGGAGGTGAGATTGGCTATCCATCCTCAAGTTCAGTTCCTGCTGGTGGGCCTGCACCCTTGGCAGGGTGACTTTTCCATAAGGCAATATCAAGGCAATCTGGATCCAACACCATCACTCTCCTTGGTTCCAAATTACTGACGATAAATGCACAAAGATTCCTTAACAAACAAAAAGACAGCTTTGAGGGAAACAGACTAGACTTGCTTTCAATATATATGTTCTGTATTCTGGAACACTCATGGGAGCTACTTCTACCCCAAGCCATAAATTTTTAATTTTATTTTATTCTATTTTTGGTGCTGGGGATTAAACCCCAGGCTTCACCCAAGGTATGTTTTTGTAAATATTAGGGATTGAAAAAAAAATTTCACCACTAAAAATAACTGAGCCAACACAGTGTTCTTCCACACCCCACAGGCAGCGTCCATCCCTCTGACACAGCTGTCTCCCTAAGTCGGCCAACAGGACAGTTAAAAATAGATGGCCACTCTCCTCTAAGGGTTTACATAATTGATTTATAAAGCCTTCCACAGTTACTTGTCTAGATTAGTTGTCTCCAAATATTCTTGCTTGTATCCTTTATAAACTTTCAAAGCCAGCCTTTTAATTTTTAAAATAGCTTCAGATGGTAGAAAAGTTTGTCCATGGGTTAATATTACTTTATTTTTAGAATGAATCAGGATTTAGCTATTCCTACTTTCCCATTTACATTTTTAATACTAAAAAACTTTGTTCTTGCTTGTATGTATATACACAGAAGAGAATTTTTGTCAGAATATCATAGATTTCTTTCAACCCCCTAAATTAAATGTCAATGATCACATATTAATCAATTAAAAAATTATTTTTAATGATCCACTTGGATGATACACTACTTAGCTCCAACTTAAATTTCAATAAAAGCAATGAATTAGAAACCACTTGACTTACAAGTGTTTATTACTCCATCACTCAAACCTCTCATTTTCAGAGTTTCTGTGAAATATACTAGAAAGGTTTTATTTATACTAACCAAATGTCTATTGACTTGATTGTTTCTCTTTTAGAAAAATCTCATGGTAGCATAAAATAGGTGAAATTAGTACAAAAATAATCTACTGAATTAGAAATTGTAGATTTTTGTATTTTTCTCTTGACCAAAAATGGACTGCATGTTTTGGAGAAATTCTAATTTTAGGTCATAATGAAGTGTTTTTAAAAAGAATCATGGGCAATGTGAATAGTACCAGCAACTGAGAATTATATGGGTAGACTCCAATTTTCTTACTATGATTTAAAATGATAATATATGTTGCATCTGCTAACTAAAACAGCATATTAACTTCTGGAGGGAGGGATTAATCCTAATAAGGCTGTTTTCTAAAGTTTAAGACACTGAATCATATATTTGTTCAATATTTTGCTTTATGTCCCAGGCATATTAGTGTATGTCCCATTTTTAAGATCATGAAAAAAATTATTTTTTTTAAAATTTCTTAGTTATAGATGGACACACTATCTTTATTTTGTTTATTTATTTTTATGTGGTGCTGAGGATCAAACTCAGTGCCTTACATGTGCAAGGCAAGTGCTTTGCCTCTGAGCTACAACCCCAGCCCATGAAAAGAAATTATGATAAAAGCAGAAAAACAAAGAGAAAGAAGGAGAAAATACTAAGCCCAGGGATTATTCAAGTTTTGTTCAACCTGAAGCATGTGTAACTTGAGATAAAACTTTTTAAAATGAATACAACATTATGAATAAAAAATTATAGACATGAAAGTAAATATTTAATATGAGCACAAAAATCTCAACAACTTCAATTTTAAAAGGATAATAATTTCCTCAAACATCATATAACTCAAAAAAAATATAATGAAGCAATAGTATAAAAATTTCTATAATACTTTTTCTACAGTTTTTGTCTTGGTATTTTAAATCATCTCTTCAAATGACAATGTCTTTTTACATAATTCTCTATTAGAAAAATTTAAAAAGATAGGAATTTTTCTTCAGCAGGGATGATACATTTTCTTTTTACTATTGCTCATTTAGAAAAGCTTTCTGTTTTTTCATTATTATTGGTAATTACTGGCTAAGTCGGATATGTCATTTCTTGTGAGTGTGTGTGTGTGTGTGTGTGTGTGTATGTGTGTGTCTGTCTATTTGTTTGGATATAATACAGGATTTATTAGTGAGTGTGGTTAAGGAGGGGACAATACCATGGAAGCACTCATAACTTCAGGGTCTACCACTTGTTGATGGTACCACAAATGGGTATATATTTGACCCCACAGCCATCAGGAACAAGCCACTTCTCAGCCACCATGCCTTCAAATTCATCAGCATTAAATTTGGTAAAGTCCCACTTCTTTGAGAATGTGGATCTTCTGGTGGCTGTGGAACTTGAACTTGGCCCCATAGGGTCTCGTTCACATGTTCCTTGTTCTACAATTTGGTGTGGATGTACATGATGACTTAGCTAATGTGAACCCTGGCCACCATGCCCTGGGATTCCCCAAAGGCACCCCACACACCTGTATGGAGCCTAGATTGGGGACAGCATGAGACCAGAGACACAAACATCCCACTGGAAAGCACTGTCTCCAAGGTCCCTTAGGGCAACCCATTCAAGCAACAGGCCACATATATACTAAAGATACTGCTGTTTGCAGCCTTACACAGTGGGTTACCATTAGTAAAGGAATCCAATCAGTCAGCTTAATTAACTACAGATTTTCCCAGTTTCTTAGCACTTAGGAAATGACTCTTGCTGGGGTAAGCACTTGACACCTCCAGCCCTTTGATTGGCAAGACTTCTACCGTAACACCTTAGCTAGTTCTGCCAGGTTCTTTCTGCACCACTTTCTCGCCCACCTGAGTGAGTTACTCACATAGTGCTTACTGTGCTTGCTCTTAAAATATATCTGGCACTTATACAGTACTTACCATGCTCCAGGCACTGTTCTAAGCATTGCATACATACTTACTCATGTAAGACTTGCAACAAACCCAACAAACAACCCTTTAAGGTAGACTGTCCTACTACAACCCCCATTTTATTTTTTATTTATTTTATTTTTTAAAGAGAGAGTGAAAGAGGAGAGAGAGAGAGAGAGAGAGAGAGAGAGAGAGAGAGAGAGAGAGAGAGAGAGAGAAAGATAATTTTTAAATATTTATTATTTTTTAGTTCTCAGCGGACACAACATCTTTGTTGGTATGTGGTGCTGAGGATCGAACCCGGGCCGCACGCATGCCAGGTGAGCGCGCTACCGCTTGAGCCACATCCCCAGCCCCCCATTTTATTTTTTAAATTGATTTTATTTTTTAGATACATGATAGCAGAATGCACTACAATTCTTTTTACACATATAAAGCACAATTTTTCATATCTCTGTATATAAAGTATGTTCACACCAATTCATGTTTGCATGCATGTACTTTGGATAATGATGTCCATCACATTCCACCATCATTGCTAACCCCCTCCCTTCCCCTCCCACCCATCTGCCCTATCTAGAGTTCCTCTATTCCTCCCATGCTCCCCCTCCCTACCCCACTATGAGTCAGTCATCTTATATCAGAGAAAATACAAGCCCCATTTTAAAGATGAGGAAATTGAAGCATCAAGAAGTTAAGAGCCAGGAGTCTAAGCCAAGCAACCTTGGCTCCAAATCCCTGAACTTAATCAATCCACTCTGCTTCACCACCTCATGATTCACACAAATAAAACCCTTACTGCGCCGCATAGTATTAAGGAGCTGTACCAAGCCTTGAAACACCTCCACAATAGGAAAAGGTCAAAGAAATCTTCCCTGAATGGGTAGCTGAAGGATGAGTTAGGTAGGCAAGGGTGAGAGGAGCATTCTTAGGAGGGGCCAATAGGTAGAGAAGGTTTGTGGTGGAGCTTGGTGGGCTAAGGCCTGGACCAAGGCTAGCTGCCAGGAGCAGGAGGATGGTAGAGTTGATGAGTGAGCCTCTGGAGGGTAGGCAGAGGAGGGCTGAGGCAGATCATGCAGGTCCTCCCTTCTAAAGACAGTTTAAGAAATATTGTTTTAATCTGTATTTTTCTGATTAATAATTAATTTTCCACTTTAAAATGTAGATTAGCCACACATTTTTTTCTCTCTCTTTCTACAAGAGAAGGTTGAGTTGGTGTTATAGCTTAGTAGTTCAATAGTACAGCACTTGCCTAGCATGTATGAGGCCCTGGGTTACATCCCCAGCACCACCACCACTACAGAGAGAGAGAGAGAGAGAGAGAGAGAGAGAGAGAGAGAGAGAGAAGAGTAAGGTTATGAAATGGATATAAAGGCTCACAAGATATGTATAAACTATTGTTTTTATTTTTTTTGTTGTTGTTGCTATTGTTGGGAAGAGTTTGTCTGTTCACCATTTTGGAGCCAGTTCATCATGTTTGGAAGCAGAAGTATCAAGATGAAAGCTAAAGCCTTACCAGAAAAAGAATAATTAGAAGAGAATTCCAACATTTCAATGTCAATTGGCAGAGGATGAACCTGCAAAGGAGAATTTTAAGAGAGAAAGAAAACTATCCAAGAAGAGGAAACTTAAGAGAACATTAAGTCAATTGGAGACAAGAAGGGAGACGTTAGCAATGTCAGATGACAGGAGGCATAAAGTAAGATGGAAAATGGGATTTAACACTGTAGAAATCACCAGTGACCTCAGCGGAGGCTGAGGAGACAGAGCAGTGGTTTTCAGTTGGGGGAGATTTTGCCCCACAGTGATCATTTGGCAATGTCAGAAGGGCAGGGATAGGCTACTGGAGCAGTAGACTTCTACTGGCATCTAAGTATCCTAAAGCACAATATAGTCCTCAATCAAAAAGAAAAAAAAATAAAATAGGGCTGGAGATGTGGCTCAAGCGGTAGCGCGCTCGCCTGGCATGCGTGCGGCCCAGGTTCGATCCTCAGCACCACATACAAAGATGTTGGTGTCCGCCAAATACTAAAAAATAAATATAAAAAAAAAATACACACACACACACACATGCACACACACACACACGTGTGTGTATTATACTAGCTACTCACATACTGCTTACATTGCACTGTTGGCATTTTAAGTTATTTATTTATTTATTTATTTATTTTTTAAGAGAGAGTGAGAGAGGGGGGAGAGAGAGAGGGGGGGGGAGGGAGAAGGAGGGAGGGAGGGAGGGAGGGAGAATTTTAAATATTTATTTATTTTTTTAGTTCTCGGCGGACACAATATCTTTGTTGGTATGTGGTGCTGAGGATCGAACCCGGGCCGCACGCATGCCAGGCGAGCGCGCTACTGCTTGAGCCACATCCCCAGCCCTGGCATTTTAAGTTAACTAATTTCTTTAGCTAACCTAAAATGCCAATAGTGCAGCAGGTAAAAAAACTCAAAGGTAGAGACAGAACCAGGAAGGCAGAGGTTAGATTAGAGAGGATTCAGAAACTCATAGGGGGACAAATCCCTCCATTATGTATAACTATAATACACCAAAAAAAGATGTAGGGGGAAGAGTTAAAAAGGAAAAAAAATTAAAAAAAAATTTTATTTAATTTTTTATATTTATTTATTTATTTACATTGGTTGTTCAAAACATTACAAAGCTCTTGACATATCATATTTCATACATTAGATTCAAGTGCGTTATGAACTCCCATTTTTACCCCAAATACAGATTGCAGAATCACATCAGTTACACATCCACATTTTTACATAATGCCATATTAGTAACTGTTGTATTCTGATACCTTTCCTATCCTCTACTATCCCCCCTCCCCGCCCCTCCCATCTTCTCTCTCTCTACCCCATATACTGTAATTCATTTCTCTCCTTGTTTTTTTTCCCATTCCCCTCACAACCTCTTATATGTAATTTTGTATAACAATGAGGTCTCCTTCCATTTCCATGCAATTTCCCTTTTCTCTCCCTTTCCCTACCACCTCATGTCTCTGTTTAAAGTTAATCTTTTCCTCCTGCTCTTCCTCCATGCTCTGTTCTTAGTTGCTCTCATTATATAAAAGAAGACATTTGGCATTTGTTTTTTAGGGATTGGCTAGCTTCACTTAGCATAATCTGCTCTAATGCCATCCTTTTCCCTGCAAATTCCAAGGTTTTGTCATTTTTTAGTGCTGCATAATACTCCATTGTGTATGAATGCCACATTTTTTTTTATCCATTCATCTATTGAAGGGCATCTGGGTTGGTTCCACAGTCTAGCTATTGTGAATTGTGCTGGTATGAACATCGATGTGGCAGTATCCCTGTAGCATGCTCTTTTAAGGTCTTCAGAGAATAGTCCAAGAAGGGCAATAGCTGGGTCAAATGGTGGTTCCATTCCCAGCTTTCCCAGGAATCTCCATACTGCTTTCCAAATTGGCCATACCAATTTGCAGTCCCACCAGCAATGTACAAGAGTACCCTTTCCCCCACATCCTCGCCAGCACTTGTTGTTGTTTGACTTCATAATGGCTGCCAATCTTACTGGAGTGAGATGGTATCTTAGGGTGGTTTTGATTTGCATTTCTCTGACTGCTAGAGATGGTGAGTATTTTTTTCATGTACTTGTTGATTGATTGTATGTCCTCCTCTGGGAAGTGTCTGTTCAGGTCCTTGGCCCATTTGTTGATTGGGTTATTTGTTATTTTATTGTTTAATTTTTTGAGTTCTTTGTATACTCTGGATATTAGGGCTCTATCTGAAGTGTGAGGAGTAAAAATTTGTTCCCAGGATGTAGGCTCCCTATTTACCTCTCTTATTGTTTCTCTTGCTGAGAAAAAAACTTTTTAGTTTAAGTAAGTCCCATTTGTTGATTCTTGTTATTACCTCTTGTGCTATAGGTGTCCTATTAAGGAATTTGGAGCCCGACCCCACAATCTGTAGATCAGAGCCAACTTTTTCTTCTATCAGACGCAGAGTCTCTGGTTTGATATCAAGCTCCTTGATCCATTTTGAGTTAACTTTTGTGCATGGCAAGAGGAGGGGATTCAGTTTCATTTTGTTGCATATGGATTTCCAGTTTTCCCAGCACCATTTGTAGAAGATTATATCCTTCCTCCATTGCATGCTTTTAGCCCCTTTATCAAATATAAGATAGTTGTAATTTTGTGGATTAGTCTCTGTGTCCTCTATTCTGTACCATTGGTCCACCCGCCTGTTTTGGTACCAGTACCATGCTGCTTTTGTTACTATTGCTCTGTAGTATAGTTTGAAATCTGGTATCACTATGCCGCCTGATTCACACTTCCTGCTTAGAGCTGCTTTTGCTATTCTGGGTCTTTTATTTTTCCATATGAATTTCATGATTGCTTTATCTATTTCTACAAGAAATGCCATTGGGATTTTGATTGGCATTGCATTAAACCTATAGAGAACTTTTGGTAATATCGCCATTTTGATGATGTTAGTTCTGCCTATCCATGAACAGGGTATATTTTTCTATCTTCTAAGATCTTCTTCTCTTTCTCTCTTTAGGGTTCTGTAGTTTTTATTGTATAAATCTTTCACCTCTTTTGTTAGGTTGATTCCGAAGTATTTTTTTTTTTTTTGAGGATATTGTGAATGGGGTGTTTTTCCTCATTTCCATTTCAGAAGTTTTGTCGCTGATATACAGAAATGCCTTTGATTTATGCGTGTTGATTTTATATCCTGTCACTTTGCTGAATTCATTTATTAGTTCTAGTAGTTTTTTTGTAGACCCTTTTGGGTCTTCTAGGTATAGAATCATGTCTTCTGCAAATAGCGATAATTTAAGTTCTTCTTTTCCTATTTTTATGCCTTTAATTTCTTTCGTCTGTCTAATTGCTCTGGCCAGTGTTTTGAGAAATAAATTGAATAAAAGTGGTGATAGAGGGCATCCCTGTCTTGTTCCAGATTTTAGAGGGAATGCCTTCAATTTTTCTCCATTCAGAATGATGATAGCCTGAGTCTTAGCATAGATAGCTTTTACAATATTGAGGTATGTTCCTGTTATCCCTAGTTTTTCTAATGTTTTGAACATAAAGGGATGCTCTACTTTGTCGAATGCTTTTTCTGCGTCTATCGAGATGATCACATGGTTCTTATCTTTAAGTCTATTGATGTGGTGAATAACATTTATTGATTTCCATATATTGAACCATCCTTGCATCCCAGGGATGAATCCTACTTGATCATGGTGCACAATTTTTTTGATGTGTTTTTGTATTCGATTCACCAGAATTTTATTGAGGATTTCTGCATCTAGGTTCATTAGAGATATTGGTCTGTAGTTTTCTTTCTTTGAGGTGTCTTTGTCTGGTTTCAGAATCAGGGTGATATTGGCCTTATAGAATAAATTTAGAAGAGCTCCCTCTTTTTCTATTTCCTGAAAGAACTTGACAAGTATTGGTATTAATTCTTCTTTAAAGGTTTTGTGAAACTCCGCTGTATACCCATCCGGTCCTGGGCTTTTCTTGGTTGGTAGTCTTTTGATTGCTTCTTCTATTTCATCCATTGATATTGGTCTTTGCCGCAGTCTTGGCTGGGCACAGAATCACGAGCCACCACACAGCTTTGTAGATTCAAACAGCAAATCTTTATTCCCGAACTCACACCGGCCTCCACACACGTTCTGGGGCAATCCCAGTTCTTCTGCCACCCAATTCACCTCCTCCACGAGGCTTTTTTCCCAAAATGCTCTCTGAATCTCACGAGAACTCCAAGGGAGCTCAGGTAGCAGGAACGCCCTATTTCCAGCAGCAATAATCCTCAACATGAACTTCCCTAAAACCCAAGGTCTTAAACTGGGAACGCCCTAAACCCAAGGACCGGGATACTTCCTCAAACCTGATCAGCTCTAAACCCGGATCCGCCTTGGTCTTTGAGCAAGGTCACCTTACATGCAATGTCAACAGCGAAATCATTAACATGGGGTACGCTAGCAAGGAAATTTTGATGCGTCATTTCTACTTGGTAATGGCCCTCAGCAGGTCTTTTCAAATTGTGTGTATCCTCCTGTCTCAGTCTGGGCAAATCATATGACTTAAGAAATTTATTGATGTCTTCACTGTCTTCTATTTTATTGGAATATAGGTTTTCAAAATAATTCCTAATTATCTTCTGTATTTCTGTAGTATCTGTTGTGATATTGCCTTTTTCATCCCATATGTTAGTGATTTGAGTTCTCTCTCTTCTTCTCTTCATTAGCATGGCTAAGGGTCTGTCAATCTTATTTATTTTTTTGAAGAACCAACTTTTAGTTTTGTCAATTTTTTCAATAGTTTCTTTTGTTTCAATTTCGTTGATTTCTGCTCTGATTTTAATTAATTCTTGCCTTCTGCTACATTTGCTGTTGTTTTGCTCTTCCTTTTCTAGGGCTTTGAGATGAAGTGTGAGCTCATTTATTTGTTGGTTTTTCCTTTTTTTGAGGAATGACCTCCAGGCAATGAATTTCCCTCTTAAAACTGCTTTCATTGTGTCCCATAGATTCCGATATGTTGTGTCTGTATTTTCATTTGTCTCTAAGAATTTTTTTATTTCCTCCTTTATGTCTTCTGTAACCCAGTGATCATTCAGTAACATATTGTTCATTTTCCATGTGATGTAGGATTTTTCCTTCCTTCTTTTATCATTGATTTCCAGTTTCATTCCATTATGATCAGATAAAATGCATGGTATTATCTCCATCCCTTTATATTTACTGAGGGTTGCCCTATGGCATAATATATGGTCTATTTTTGAGAAGGATCCATGTGCTGCTGAGAAAAAAGTATATCCACTTGATGATGGTTGATATATTCTATATATGTTAGTTAAGTCTAGGTTATTGATTGTGATATTGAGTTCTATAGTTTCTTTATTCAACTTTTGTTTGGAGGATCTGTCCAATGGTGATAGAGGTGTGTTGAAGTCACCCATAATTATTGTGTTGTGGTCTATTTGATTCTTGAACTTGAGGAGAGTTTTTATGAACATTGCTTCACCATTATTTGGTGCATAAATATTGATAATTTTTATGTCTTTTTGGTGAATGGTTCCTTTTAACAGTATATAATGTCCTTCCTTATCCCTTTTAATTAACTTAGTCTTGAAGTTGATTTTATTCGATATGAGGATGGCCACCCCTGCTTGCTTACAAGGACCCTGTGTGTGGTATATTTTTTTCCCAACCTTTCACCTTCAGCCTGTGTATGTCTTTTCCAATCAGATGTGTCTCCTGGAGGCAGCATATTGTTGGATTTGTTTTTTAAATCTATGTTACCAGCCTATGTCACTTTATTGGAAAGTTTAATCCATTAACGTTCAGAGTTACTATTTATATATGGCTTGTACTTCCAGCCATGTTTGATTATTTATATATTTTTTTAAAATTTAGTTTATTTCTCCATGATTAGCTTTCCCCCTGCCCTCTGTCTTTACTGAGGTACTTCCCACTGTTGGTTTTGGTTATTGTTTTTCATTTCTTCCTCGTGTAGTGTTTTGCTCAATATGCTTTGCAATGCTGGTTTTCTGGCTGCAAATTCTTTTAACTTTTGTTTATCATGAAAGATTTTTATTTTGTTGTCGTATCCAAAGCTTAATTTTGCTGGATACAAAATTCTTTGCATCTATTGTCTTTCAGTGTTTGAAATACGTTGTTCCAGGATCTTCTCGCTTTTAGCGTCTATGATAAAAAATCCATTGTTAACCTTATTGGTTTACCCCTGAATGTAATCTGCTTCCTTTATCTTGCAGCTTTTAATACTTTCTCTTTGTTCTGTATATTGGATATCTTCATAACAATGTGTCTTGGCGTTGGTCTACTGTTATTTTGTATGCTCACTGTCCTGTATGCATCTACAATTTGTATATCCATTTCCTTTTTTATTTCTGGAAAGTTTTCTATAATTATTTCATTTAGCAGGTTGCTCATTCCCTTGGTTTGAACCTCTATACCTTCCTCTATCCCGATGACTCTTAAGTTTGGTTTTTTTATGTTATCCCATATCTCTTGGATGTTTTTCTCGTGACTTTTTACCAGCCTTTCTGAGTTGGCTAGACTCTTTTCAAGATGATATATTTTGTCTTCATTATCTGACGTTCTGGCTTCTACTTGCTCCACTCTGTTAGTGATACTCTCATTTGAGTTTCTAATTTGGTTTATAGTTTCCTTCATTTCTAGAATCATTGTTTGATTTTTTTTATAATTTCTATCTCCTGATAAAGATGCTTATTTGCTTCTTTTATTTGTTTATGTAATTCATTTTCAATTTGTTCTTTCACTGTTTGAATTTGCTATCTCAATTCTTCTTTAAGGTTCCATTCCATCTGTCTAAGGTATTCCTTGAGTTCTTTATATGACCATTTTTTCTGATGCCTCTAGGTCCTCCTGAATAATTAGGCTGTCCCGCATTGTTTGTACTCCTTTTATTCCTTGCTTTTTCATGCTGCTCATGTTACTTCTTGTTCTGTTTGACTGTTGAGTTACTGTTTACTCCTATAAATTTATTTGATGCTTGGGAGGAAAGGTATTAGAAGGGAAGGGAAGAAGTGTCTAAAGAGAATGAGAGTAAGCAGGTAGAATTCAAGGAAGGGGGAATAAGGAAATTGAAAAGAAATGAAAAGACAAAAGAAAAAAATAGAAAATAAAAAAAGAAAAAAAAATTTAAAAAAATCAAAAAAATTAAAATTAAAATTAAAAAAAATAATTAAAAAAATTAAAAAAATTTAAAAATAAAAAATGGAAATGAAAAAAACCCAAATAATAATAAAAAATTAATAAATAAATGCAGTCTTAGTGTTTGATTAACTTCTCTTCCAGTAGGTTGAGCTGTGCCCACGGGGCCAAGCTTCTCCTCTCAATACGCGGGAACCAATCACTGTGCAGCAGCTCCTCCCAGACTGGGTGGGTCTCCAGTCCTGAGTGCCTAGGGCCTTTTCTTGTGTATAGTCACTTCCCCACTTTTCCTCAAGCCAGGCCCCACTCACCGGTGACGCTCACCACAATACTGGCTACACGCAAGTTCTGCTGTTCCCGGGAGCCCTATTTTCTTGAACGACTGGGCACACTCTCCCTGTTTGCCATTCCCTCAGACCCTACGTTTGTGGGGCTTGGGGCTGAGAACCCTCAGTGAATTTTGCTTGCCCTCCAGTAGTCACACCCCCGGTAGCTGGTGCAAGAGACCTCAGTTGTCAGCACTGGTGGGAGCAGTAGCCGGGGGTTCCGCGCTGCAGGTCCCGCGCCACTCCTGATTCCCTTGGTCTGACTATCGTGCTCACGGGAGAGCTGGGAGGGGCCCTTAAGGTTTCCCCGCTGTGTGGAGAGGGAGGGCTAGGGGGTTACACACCTGTCGCCGCCAGTTTCAATGAAGTTATCTCCTCCGCTGCATTCTGGTGACATCAGTTCTCTGCCATGGTGGTATCCCATGCAAATGGCAACAGTTCATTCCCTTTGCCATGTGACCAATGCAACGTGTAGGTCCTGACTGGCTCTCCCAAGCCCCGTCTCAATTCTGTGGCCACTGCCTATGAAGGCTCAGTTGGTATTAACCTCTGCAGGTTCAGAAGGGCTGACCAGTTGTTTCAGCGGGTTCGTTTAGTGCTGAGTCTCTGCGGTTTGTCTGTGAGACGAAGGCGAACGGTAGCTTGAATTCAGCAGTTCCGGGCTCCGTGTGTGTTCTGAGAGGCCCAGACTGTTTGCCCCAGATCCACGTCAGCTCAGCATTGCCTAGTGATCCTGAGCAAACAGCATTTAGATGGTTTACGACTCCCTATGCCCGCACAGCTGAAGAGGTCAGAGACTTGATCTCTCCGTGCCTGCTGCCACGTTGGATCAGGAGTCAAAAAATAAAAATTTTAAATCATTTTTTTTAAAGAAATGACTAGGGGGAGAAATAGAAACAGTAGATATATAGACACACCTTTGAATTTTTTTTTCTCTGAAAATAGGAAGAAGTAGGACAGTAGCTAGAAAGGAATGAGGGACTCAAATGAGAATTTTCTTTCTCTTTCCAGTTCTTTGTCTTAATTGGGGAAAATTTGAGCCTGTTTTTAAAAGCTCTAATTGAAAAAGAGTTTGAGCATTCAGATTAGAGAAAAGACCATCTATAATTTAAGATTGCTGAGAAGGCAGAAGCAGAAAAAAATAAAAGAGGAATATTTGGCCTTAAGAGAAATAGTTACACCTCTAGGGTAAAAGAAGGAAAATAGAACAGTGGATAGAGATGCAGTTAAGGTTGTGTTTTGGAAATGGGACTTATTAGATATGGAAAATGACAAACCCAAAAGTAGTGAGTCCTGGGGAAAGGGGGAGTGAGAAGGAAAGCCATAAATTGAGAGCATTGATCCTTTCCCAATACATTCAATGATAAAACAAACCCTGGGGAAGAAGTGTCCATCAAACCTGGAAAGGTAGTCTCTGGGAAGAGGCCAAAGCATTAATCCTTCTGTAAACAAATCCTTTCTAGGTACCAACCACTGACCCCAGGCCCTCCATCAGGTCCAATAAGATAAATCCCAGAAACTGATCACTGACCCTAGACTCCCTCCCATTTCACTGCGTAAAACAGACCCCAAATTCCTAAGCACTAAAACTGATCCCTTCACTGATTGGTAGAACAAACTCGAAATTCCTGGGTGCCCAAAGAAAATTGATATGTTCACTAGATTACCTCTCAGAATAACCTATATAACCCCAAGCCCTTTCTTTGGTAGGGGGCTCATTTTCCACCAGGAAAGTGGTTCCCACCATGCCTCCTTTCTTCTCTGCACCCCCTTCTCCTGTGTGAAACTTTGTTCCTGAATAAAGCACTGAGCTGATTTGTGAAGTTTGTGTTTGTCCCCATCTTTTTGTGCAAACAGGACTGGTGATTGAGTTCCCATTTAATGGCTTCTACTTTCCTCTGGAACAGTCAAGACCATCTTCTGAGAATCACAGGGAATAAGAGGAAAATTTGAGGAGGCTTGAAATAAATATTATTGACTGAAAATCATTACAGGATTCCTACATGCTATTGACATCTATTGTTTTAAGTATTGTTTTGTGAAATCGATATGCCCTATGGAGGCTCTCTCTCCAGAAGTGCTTGTTTGCTCATGGCACAGTTTATTATTTACAGTTGCAGTCCTTAGAAGATGCCACATAAAACAGACAGAATTGGAAGGGAGTTTAGGGTCCTGGCAAAAGCATTTTTGAAAAATACATCAGACAGGCTGGACACAGCAGCACATGTCTATAATCCTAGTGACTCAGGAGGCTGAGGCAGGAGGATCACAAGTTCAAGGCCAACTTCAGCAACTTAGCGAGACCCTCAGCAATTTAGCAAGATCTTGTCTCAAAATAAAAAAAAGGACCAGGGCTGTGGCTCAGTGGTTAATCACTCCTGGGTTTGGTCCTTGGTACCAAATAATAAAAAGAAAAGAAAAATATATCATGGAATTTTAGCTGGACAAGAAGTGATGTGAATAGAGTAACAGATGGATTGGGAGGAAAATGCACAAGTTAACAGACATACATGGAGGATATTTTATCCAACACAAAATATGAATGTCAAACCAAGTTACAAGTAATACACACTGAGATATAGCACTTATATGAAATGTCTCAAAGCTAATTAATGACAGAGTACTCCAGGTACACAAAGTTTTGATTATCATCAATAGGTGTGTTGTGCAAGATGAGTCTCTATGGTCATCATCTGAGGTTCATCAATGCTCGGGATAAGTTTCACAATATTACATTGTAAGGCTTAAGAAATAGGTAACTTTTAATGTATCAGCAACAACAAATATAACAAGTCCTTTGATTCTTTTTACCCATAAAAAGATATGTAGAGGCCAGGACCATCCAACAGACACTCAGTCTAGTATTCAAGGAAAGAACCCCACAAACATATAGTGTTGGTGGATAAGCATGATAGCAACATCATCAGAAGAGATATTCAGACAACTTGAACATTAACATTAGGTTGAGATTTTGTGCTAGCTAGAGAAGGTGACTGAAAGCTAGATGTTTAGCACCTGAGGATAGTGGGAACCATAGAAAATTGTAGTTCCACATGAGAGAGGAATAATGAGAGGAAGGGGCTAGGGAGAAGATATATCCTTGAAGGGCATGACTCCAGTGACCTGCTCCCTCCAACTAGTTCCTACCTCCCAGGAGTCATTGAATTAATGGATTAATCAACTATTGAGGCCAGAACCCCCATGATCCAATCATTTCCAAAAAAGCCCCACCTCTGAACAATAGACTTTGGTAGACATTCCAGATCCAAACCATAACAGTTCAGCTGGGGCTCCTCCCACTGGTTGGAGAATGATTCCTGTTCCCACATGGCCCATCAGTTCCGGTAGACAAGAATTAGCTCACAGAGTTACTTGCAGACAGTGCCACTGCTTTGCATTTATTATTCAATAAATAGCATTTAGACTAGCTCATTGTAAGCATCTCCTAGCAGACTTCTCTTTATTTCATCATCTGTGTGGTTTTTAGAGAAAATGAAGAAACAGAGGATATGGTTTCAAAATGAAGAGGGCTCTTAGAAACAAACCATAATGTTGTTGACACTTAAAAACCAAAATGCTTTAAGCTTATCTTACAGTGAGTATTTCTAAATATGACTTAGAGACATAAGCAAAAACAGTATGTACATAAATACCTGAGTTTGTACATGGCAGCATGTTCCATGAGGTTTTCCCTTTTATAACAAAGATGGAAAACAAAACTATAAAACAGAGAAGAGAACATGTCCAATATTTTTTCCCCATGCCTGTATGTGCTTATAATTCCAGCATTTGGGAGACAAACAGGAGCCCAGAGTTTGCCACCAGCCTGGGCAACATATCAAAGTTCTGTCTCAAATATTTTTTTTCCTTAATTGGTTCAGAGTTGTAGAATCAAAATAACCTAAGACTCTTTAACTAAGTAGAACAAATTTAAAAATTTGTTTAAAAAATAACATAAGGGCTGGGTTTGTGGCTCAGTGGTAGGGTGCTTGCCTAGCATGTGTGAGGTCTTGGGTTCAATCCTTAACACCACAGAAAGAAAAATAAATAAAAGCATTGTGTCCATCTACAACTAAAAACTATTTTTTAAAAAAATAAAATAACATAAGATTTATGACTAAGATACAAAAATATAGCCAGGTGTGGTGGTGTACACTTGTAATCTCAGCGATTTGGGAGGCTGGGAGACTGAAGCAGGAGGATTGCAAGTTCGAAGCCAGTCTCAGCAATTTAGTGAGGTCCTAATGCAATTTTAAGAGACCCTGTCTTAAAAATTAAAAAAAAAATAATTAAAATAATTAAAAAAGGAAGGATGAGGATGTAGCTCAGTGGTAAAACACCTCAATCCCCAGTTCAATCCCCAGTACCCATCCACCCTCCCCCAAAAAGAAAGAAAATAAAAAATATATAAAATATACTTCTGAGATTCAAGTTTTCTATAATGTTGTAAAAATAAAATAAAATAAAAAGTAGAGCTTGACAACATCATGTATATCCACAAGATTGAGATCCTCATTTAGAATAAAATATATTACATGCTTATATAAACATATAAAATTGGATTCTACTGTCATGGATAACCAAAAAGAACAAATAAATTTTTTAAAAGTTGAATTTGACAGAGAAAGCTGCAACCTACTCTTAGTCTGTAGAGTATTTCATTCAAAAGTTACTCTAGTCAGAATGGCAAATATCAAGAATGTAATAACAATAAATGTTGGTGAGGATGGGGAAAAAGGTACATGCATACATTGTTGGTGGGACTGCAAATTGGTGCAGCCAATATGGAAAGCAGTATGGAGATTCCTCAGAAAACTTGGAATGGAACCACCAATTGACCCAGTTATCCCACTTCTCAGCATATACCCAAAGGACTTAAAATCAGCATACTACAGTGATAGAACCACATCAATGTTTATAACAGCTTAATTCACAATAGCTGAGCTATAAAACCAACCTAAGTGTCCTTCAACAGGTTAATGTAAAAAGGAAATGTGGTACATATACACAATGGAATACTACTCAGCCATAAAGAAAAGTGAAATTATGGCATTTGCAGTAAATGGATGGAACTGGAGACTATAATACTAAGTGAAATAAGCCAATCCCAAAAAACTCAAGGCTTCATGTTCTCCCTGATATAGATGCTAACTCACAATAAGTAAGAGTAGGGAAGAATAGAAGTTCACAGGATTAGACAAAGGGGAATGAAAGGAAGGGATGGGGGATGAGAATAGGAAAGACAATAGAATGAATATATATAAATGTACATGTTTATATATGAATGCATGACTAGTATAACTACACATTCTGTACAACCACAAGAATGGGTAGTTATACTCCATGTATAGATAATATATCAAAGTACATTCTACAGTTGTATACAACTAGGAAGAACAAATAAAAAAATTAAAAGTTACTCTAAATCTACCTAAAGCATTTTTTATTAAAATTAAAATTTTATTAATATTAAAATTAATGGCAACTCACCTTTGCTGAGAATTGGACAGCAAACAGAACCTCAGCACATGAGTGCTATTGAGGGAGATGTCCTAGGAGAACAGGCGCCTTCAGGTTGATCAGAGAGTGGACACAGCCTCCGAAAGCTACAGAAAATACTCTACTTCCAGAAAACAAAAAGCACTAAGAAGAAAGAGGTGAAAATAAGGAGAACTTAAAAGAAAAAAGAAGTCTCTCTTCTTTGACAAAATAAAAGAGGGACAGCTTAGGGCACACTTAGTGATAGGTCTTAGAATTAAAAAAAAAAAGTCATCCGACTGAATTGGCTGTGATTCTCTATAGATCCCATCAATGTAGGAAGTAGAGGATCCCTAAACATGGAAGTTTAAGAAATCAACAACTTGGGACACAAAGGCATGATTAGTGCTTCTCAAGTTCAAATGTGTTCACAAGTAATCTGGAGATTTTGTTGAAATGCAGACTCTGACTCAGCAGGTCCAGTTTTAGGCCTGAGAGTCTGCATTTCTAACAAGCTTCCAAGTGATACAGAGGTTGCTAGTCTTTGGATTAACCAAAGCAAAGCAAAGTACCTAGAGCATCCAGGGAACCCGAACAGAAACTCTCCACATGTATATTCAGCCATACAAACACACAGCCCTCACAAGATAAGCGAATGGTTGGCATGGGGAAACAGAGGCTGCTGTGTTTACCTATGACTTCATTTTCCAGTACCATGGATTTCATGGCTTTCTTTTCTTCACAAAACTGTGGCAAGGATTAAAGGGAATTCTAAATATTGCAATACTTAAAAAATCTGTAAAGGACTGCTTAAGTATCAAATGATATCACTGACACTGAAGTTTAATTTAGCATATGAATAAACTACTTTAAATAGCAGCTTCTCTACAGGTGGTGTGATGAAGTAATGGGACTAAAGGGACAACTTGATCTGTAGTAATGTGGTTGAATAAAATGCAACTGACTTGCACAAGTTCAAGCACTCTCATAGGCATAGCTAGCAAGATACCACACCACCACGTTGTTCACTAGTTCCTTGAAAGAAAATTAAAGCTGTACTTCATGATTTAGAATTTTCCTATGTTTGGTATTATAAGCCAATAAGATCATTATAAGATATGAGATAATTAGATTATCTTACACGAAGTTCCCAGAAAATATACAAGATATTCAGTGTCAAGGAATTTTGGAAACCCAGCGATAACGTAACTTATAGTAAATGTGACCACATGAATAAATTGTTTAACTGCAGAAAATTTGAAACATAAAAATAAAAAGTTTTGTTTCCAATATTTTGTACAATATTCATGCACACAAAAAATCACATTATTTCACCAAGTATTTCTCAGAGTTACTGAGAAATCCCCGTGGGATCTATGCTCACGGTATCTCAAGTGAAGAGATGAACATAAGACATGTGGAATGCCAGAACACAGAGTCCCTGTGGCTGAGCTTCTAATTAGGGGAGAAGACATTGATTTTCACGTCTATTTGATGCCAATACCATGGCATTTTTTTTTTTAAAGAGAGAGTGAGAGAGGAGAGAGAGAGAGAGAGAATTTTTAATATTTATTTTTTAGTTCTCGGCGGACACAACATCTTTGTTTGTATGTGGTGCTGAGGATCGAACCCGGCCGCACGCGTTCCAGGCGAGCGTGATACCGCTTGAGCCACATCCCCAGCCCACCATGGCATTTTTGTTACTGTAGCTCTGTGGTAATAATTGGAGATCTGGTATCTGATGCCTCATTCTTCTTGCTAAACATTTTCTTTTGGCTATTCTGGGTCATTTATTCTTTTACATGGATTTTAGCACTTTTTTTTTTTCTACTTCTGTATCATTGGTATCTTGATGGGGATTGCATTGGGTTTATATAATGCTTTTGGTAATATGACCATTTGGCAATATTAATTTTGCCTATCTAAGAACATGGGAGGTCTTTCCAACTTCTAAGGTCTTCAATTTCTTTCTTCAGTGTTTTATAATTTTTATTGTAGAGATCTTTCTCCTCCTTGGTTAGATTTATTCCCAATTTTTATTTTATTTTGTTTGAAGTTATTATGAACAGAATGGTTTTCCTGACTTCCTTCTTAGCAGATTCATTGTTGGAGGATAGGAAAGCTATAGATTTTTGTATGTTGATCTTGCATCCTGAAATTTTGCTAAATTAATTTATTGGCTCTAGAAGTCTTCTGGTGGAGTTTTTTGAGTCTTCTACATATAGGATCCTGTGATCAGTAAACAGAGATTAGTTGACTTCTTTTCCTATTTGTATCCCTTAAGTTTCCTTCTTTGCCTTGTTGCTCAGGCTAGAGTTTTAAGAACTGTATTGAAAAGAAATGGTGAGAGTGCACATCCTTGTTTTGTTCCTGATTTTAGAGGAATGCTTTCAGTTTTTTTCCATTCAGTGATTTTGGTTTGGGGTTTGCCATATGTAGCCTTTATTATGTTGAGGTAAGTTCCCTTAATCCCTAGTTTCTTTAGGATTTTTAACATGAATGGATTTTGTTGAAGGCTCTTTCTGCATCTATTGAGATGATTATGTGGTTCTTATCCTTAATTCTACTTTATGTTGTGAGTTATATTTATTGATTTATTGACACAGCCTTGCATTCCTGGGATGAAACCAACTTGATTGTGATGTACAATCTTCTTAATGTGTTTTTGAATGCAGTTTCCTTACATTTTAATGAGGTTTTTTGCATCTGTAAAATGGGCTCTATTTAGTATTTATATAAACTAAGATTTGCTTTTTTTCCCCTTGATGTATCTTTGTTGGGTTTTTGTTTTAAGGTGGTACTGGCTTCATAGAATGAATCTGGGAGTGTTGCCTTCCTTTCTATTTCATAGAACAATGTGGGCAAGATTAGCCTTTTTTTCTAAAGGTCTGGTAGAATTCAGCTGAGAATCCATCTGGTCTTGGGAGGTTTTTATTCTTTGCTGTTGTTGTTGTTAGAAGGCTTTTAATTGCTCCTTTAATCTCATTGCTTGATATTAGTCTGTTTAGATTTTCTATATCCTCTTAATTCAGTTTGATAGGTTATATATGTCTAAAATATAGTCTAGATTTTCAGGTTTATTGGAGTATAAATTTTCAAAATTATTCCTAATGATCATCTGGATTTCATAAATGTTTGTGGTGATTCCTCCCGTCCTCCCGTCCTCCCGTCCTCCCGTCCTCCCGTCCTCCCGTCCTCCCGTCCTCCCGTCCTCCCGTCCTCCCGTCCTCCCGTCCTCCCGTCCTCCCGTCCTCCCGTCCTCCCGTCCTCCCGTCCTCCCGTCCTCCCGTCCTCCCGTCCTCCCGTCCCTCATTTTGTGCCAGGGATTGAACTCAGGAGCACTCAACCGCAGAGCCACAATCCCAGCCCTATTTTCTATTTTATTTAAATCCAGGGTCTCATTGACTTGCTTAGTGCTTGGCTGTTGCTGAAGCTGGCTTTGAACTTGTTATCCTCCTGTCTCAGCCTTCTGAGCTGCTGGGATTACGTATGTACCACTGTGTCCAGCAATATCTCCTTTCTGATCTCTAATTTTATTGATTTGGGACTTCTCTTTCTTTCGATTATTTTGGCTAAGTTCTTATCAATCTTGTTTATCTTTTCAAAGAACCAAAGCATTTATCCTTTGTATTTTTTTCTCAATTTCATAATTTCAGCTCTGATCTTAATTATTTCCTGTCTTCCACTGATTAGGGAATTAGTTTGTTTTGCTGTTCTAGGACTTTGAGGGGTAACATTTCTATCAGTTATTTGGGATCTTTCTGGTTCTTTGTTTCTTGCAGGCAGTCTATGCTATAAACTTTATTTTTAGAGCTGTCTTTCTGTACTGCAGAGATTTTGATATATTGTATCTCAGTTCTCATTTGTTTTAAATTTTTTTCATTTCTCCCCTTATTTCTTCTATGACCCATTACTCATTCAAAAGTGTATTATTGAATATCCACGTGTCAAATATTATCTTGGTTTTTATCTTATTATTGATTCCTAATTTAATTCCATTATTTTCTGCTAGAATCCAAGGAATTGTCTATATTCATTTTGTATTTGCTAGGACTTGTTTTGTATACTAAAGCATGGTCTATTTTAGAGAAGGTTCTGCACGCATCTGAGAAGAAAGTTAATTTAGTTGTTGATGGAAATAGATGTTTGTTAAGTTCATTTGTCAAATAGTACTTTTTAGTTCTGAAGAGTCTTCTTAGTTTATGTCTGGATGACCTATATTTTGGTGAGAGAAGGTGTGTTAAAATTACAGCATATTATTTTAATGGGCTCTATTTTAATCTTTATATAAAGTAGGATTTGATTTATGTACTAACATTTGAGGCATAAATATTTCCAATTATTATATCTTTTTGTTGGATGATTCCCTTAATCTGCATGAAATGACTTTGTCTCTTCCAAATAATTTTGACTTGAAGTCTACTTTGTCTGATATTAGAATAGCTAGTCCTGCTTGCTTTCTGTCTCAATTTACATGATATATCTTTATCCATCCTTTTACCTTCAGCTAGTGTATGTCTTTGCATGTAAGGTGAGTCTCTTGTAAATGACATAAATGGTTGGGTCTTGTTTTTTCATCCACTCTCCCAATCTATGTCTTTTGATTAGAGAATTGAGACCATTTACATTCAATGTTATTATAGAGAGATGATTTTTTTATCTTTGCCACTTTTATTAAATCTAAAATTCAGACTCTCCTTTAATTGATTATTGCTCTAGTGAGATCCAATCAGTCACTGGTTTTGATGTTTACTTTTTATTTCTTTTATGTGAAATATTTCATAAAGTATGTTTTATAGTGGTTTAGTGGTTATGAATTATCTTAGTTTCTGCTTTTTGTGGAAGATTTTTACTTCATCTTCAATTCTGAAGGATAGCTTTAATGGATATAGCAACTTGGCTGGCACTTCTTATCTTTCAGGTCTTTGCATATATTATTGCAAATCTTCCTGGCTTTTAGTGTCTGGATTGAGATATCTGTGGAAATTCTTTAAAGGTGACAGGTTTATCTTTAAAGGTGACATGCCATTTTTCCTTGAAGCTTTTAAAATTCTATATTTGTTCTGTGTATTAGACATTTTAACTTTAATGTGTCTTGGTAAAGATTGCTTTTGGTATTGTCTATTTGGGGTTCTAAAGGCCTCTGGTATTTTTGAGATTGTCATTCCTAAGATTTGAGAAATTTTCTAACATAATTTCACTGAAAAGATGCATTACTTTAGTTTATAGGTCTCTTCATATTATCCCAGATTTCTTATATATTCTAGTCATGATCTCCTATCTTTTTGCTATTGTTGACTTTGTTTGGAAGACTACATAATTTATCTTCAAGGCTCGAGAAATCTATCTTCTATGTGATCTAATCTATAAGTGATGCTTTCAATTGAATTTTTAATTTGATTTATTGAGTCTGTCATTTCCAGAATTTTTATTTTGTTTGTTTCTTAGATCTTCTTTTAGTTCACTGAACATTTTAATTATCAACTTTCTAAATTATTTTTTCTGGCATTTCCTCTACTGTGATGTCAATGACATCAATTGTGTTGTGAGTTATTTGGGGTGGCTTGTCCCTTGGGTTTTTTTTTTTTTGTATTATTAGTATTTTTACCTACCTTCTGGGATAATTAACCCTCTTATTTTTACATAAGGCCTTTTTTAGTGAGCTGCTTTTTCTTTACTATGAGTGCTGGATTGAACAAATGTCTTGGTGTTGCTATTTTCACTCAATTTGAACTTGATAGTATATTCAGTCTCTAACAGCACATTGAAAGGTGATACTAATCCCCAGTGATTACAGCAACTTTAGAACAATGCTTCAGAGTAATAAATCATTTTAAAAAATATATTAAAAATGTTATCCAGAGGTTCACTAATCTGGTGGTAAATGGGATTTTTTTTTTCTTGGTTGAGAAATTAGATAAAGAAAGTAAAATTGCACTTAAACTACATTTGCTTTCTGGTCAGCTCTTCTCACACAGCTTCAATTATGGGTTGTGGAGGAATCAGGACTTACTATTTATTTCTCCTCCATCATTTTCTGGGAATTTGTTTATTTATTCATTTATGCATTTATTCATTTTGCTGGAGGTTTTTTAAGTATATTACTTTCTTTCTGGGGTTTCAGTTATTTTGCAGGTCATTTATTCTCAGCTCTGCTCCAAAGTGGTCAAACTTCTTATGGGATTCTCTATGCAGAGTTTCATTCCCATCTTGGCTGGATAGCTCTGATGCCCCCTCCTTCTAGGAGTCCCAGACCCTGTTCTGGGGTGAGGAGACTGGAATGCTTCAGTCTATCCTCCAGTCCTTTATAGTCTCTAAAGAGATGATTCATGGATCATCAAATTTGGTTTACATTTAACTAGTCTCGGTCCCCACACCCCTGGTATCAGCCAGGCTTCTTAGCCCAGAGCTTAGATCACCTGTTTCAAGTGAAAGAGTCCTTCATTCTTCTTAGCTTTGTCAACTCAATTTTCTGGTGCTTAAGTTCTGTTTTAAATCACTCTTTGGGAGCTGCTATTATAATAAAGTGGCTTCCTCTGAATCATTTTATTCCATTCTCCAAAGGATAAACTACATGGATTACAAGAATATTAAGAATATAGTTCATGGGACTGGGGTTGTAGCTCAGTGGTAGAGCACTTGCCTAGCATGTGTGAGGCATTGGGTTCAATTCTCAGCATCATATACAAATATATATATATATATGGAAGAATATAGTTCATTAAGAGTAAAAAGGCTGGAGTATAAAGGCAAAAGGACAGTTGTGATATTCAAAAGTTAAGAGGAGAGAAAGTGGAATAAAGGTAGTACATAAAGGTCCTAAAGAGGGAGAAACTGAAGAAGTAGAGGAAAGAGAATTGGATATTTTGCTATCAGAGGGAGAGGAGAGGAGAAAAAGCGTAATAAAGCAAGTGAACAAATAGAGCAAAACAACAACAACCTCCCCAAACCAAACAAAAACACTAAAAATACAAAAAAGCAATTACTACCTTTTAGAAAAATGTAATCAAACAGTAAAATACTAATAAAAGGAAAAGAAATGATAAAATTGGAGGGAAACAGAAGTGTGTGTGTGTGTGTGTGTGTGTGTGTGTGTGTGTGTATGTGCATATGTGTAGAACAAATCAGCAAATATAACCAGAACCATAGCTTTGTTGACTCAATTTTCTGGTGCTAAACTACTGCTTTAAATCACTCTTGGGGAGCTGCTATTATAATAATGTGGTTTCCTCTTGATCATTTTATTAAATGATTTATTAAAATTTTTATCAAATAATTTATAATTTTATTAAATCATTTATCAAATATAACTAGAACCAGATCTAGTTTTCTTTTCTCAACCTCTTCACTTTCTCCCTCTCTAGGGTCTTCATGTACTACCTTTATTCCAGTTTTTCTCCTCTTACTTTTTTGAATGTCCCAACTTTCCTTTTGCCTTTATACCCCAGCTTTTTTTTTTTTTTTTTACTGTTAATGAACTCTATTCTTTCTCATATATATAAAACAAGAAAAAGAAAAATTCTTAACTAAAAATGCTAGGATTTTTTCATTGAGGTGGCTGAAGTTGTGAATATTTTCATCTTAACCCAAACTGTCCTTCTGTCACCTACTTCTTGTGCTAAATGCCCCTTAGAGACAGCAAGGACAGGATGTTATTAAACCCATCCTCCTTTTGTGATTTTCAATACTCTTCATGTTGGAGTGGCATGGAGGTGTAGCTGTCTGAAATTGCTCTCAGCTTCTCTACTCACCAGTACCAGGGAAATGGTATTGAAAGTATCTTCTGTTGGGGTTTTGTGCAGACATCTTAGATTGCTGCTCTTACTGGTTGAAGCAGTGGAGAGATCTATTAGGGAAGTTTTGACTGCTCGATTTGAGCTCTAAAGGGAACTTTGAACTTTTGTTTGGGGTATCTACTCTGGAGCAATTAAATCTATACCCTAGGGCTGAATAGATGCCTATCTTGGGGCCATCTGGGTTTCTAGAGTCTTCTCTGAGTTCTACTGATAGGGTGAGGTAACCCACTACTGTGGGTGGATGGTGCACAGCAGATTTCCTGTGCCCCCCTGCTACCAAATATGAACTTCCAAGTCTCTGTCCCTGAATATAATCACACCCACCTATTCAGTTTCCCTACTCCTTATCATCTAGTCATTTGCACCACAGAGCTCAAAGAGAGAACGGCTTGCATTCTCCTCTGTATCTCTGTCTTGAATCCCTCTGGATTCACTATTCTCTGTAACCGTTTCATTACTGTGATTTGCCAGGTGTACTTTAGGTCATGCAGTAAGCACGGGCTGAGAAACTATGGAAGTATTTGCTTAGGACTTTTGGTTTCGAAGGAAGAAGATTCAGCATAAACTCTTAGAGCTAGATCTCCACTTCAGTTCTTCACTTACAAGTTGAGAAACACGGAGCACATTTTGAACCCCAGATTCATGTGCAAGTTCAGAGTAACTGCTACAGGTGGTTATTTGCCAAATTTGCCTGCTATGCTTCTCTTTCCCTTTGTGTTGCCCTCCACCTCCTTGCAGAGACACAGCACCACCACTGCTCCCCGCTCAGGAGTATTCCTTTCTATTCTCTGTTCACAACACCAGAATGGACTTCTCCAAATCTCTGACACACAAATATTGATATATAATAATTTTATTCAGACATCTTGTTATGAAGCAGTATTTCTGTGATTTCAATTCCAAACAGCAAAGCAAGTGGAAAGTGCCTCCTTCCTATACTCCACCATCTTGGAGCCCCAGCCTTAGAGATTTTGAAGATATAACTATTGTGTTTGAATCTCCACATAAATTCGCTGTAGTAAAACACTTTTAAAAATGAAAACTTATTGATATTTTTCTATGTGACTAAATGAGCAATCATT
Organism: Spermophilus citellus; assembly: GCF_964194105.1. Lineage (NCBI taxonomy): Eukaryota > Metazoa > Chordata > Mammalia > Rodentia > Sciuridae > Spermophilus > Spermophilus citellus. Next base: position 51,896,748 of record NC_138191.1, on the reverse strand, counting down.
TGTACAGACAGGACATGTAGGTTATGTTGATGTAATAAACTTTCCAAAGTGCTGGTTAACTTCATCTGGTGCTTTTCTAATTTTCCATTATGTTGCACTCAAGATGTACAAGTCTTTTACCACTGTGTAAGCAGGAAAATGACTCTCACAGTCTCAGTAAATTGAGAAGGAGGCTTTTTTTAAACCTCAGGCAATTAAAATAGATTGGCCTTTGCAGTTATACCATTGACCTTTTCTCTGAGTCTACTCAATTGGCAGTGAAATATTTCTTCCAAGTACTCTGGTTGTGCTGGTCATCAAACTTAAAATCTATATAGCAAGTATCATTCATAGATTATATATTGTATAATTTTATTTTCACATAATGTACTATATGTTGATATTGTTCTGTAAAAATAGCTTAGTCAAAGTAAATTCATTTTCCAATTCTGCCTGTAGATTGCAGTTTGGCCACCTACCATCTGACAGTCTATTAACTAAACTATTGAGAATTGAATAATATATGAATCTATAAGGTTTTGAAAAGATAAAGCAATCAATAATGACATAGTAAAAAAACAGCACAGTCCTCTCTTAATACAAAATACTAAGTGTTTCAGTTCAATAATCTCAAGTCCTATGCCATAACTGCTTACCTTTGCAGTATTTGCAGAAGTCAAATACTTCCATATTTATACTTTACAGTAAATCAACTCCATGGAAGTTACTGAGTTTGATGCATTCTCTCTTGGGAAAAGAAGGAAGGATAAGGCAAGACATACACTATTGTTATTTGATTCACTCCCAAGATGTTAAGTGATTGCTATACCACAGACCAACTTATGCCTACTGGAGATTCAGGAGAAAAGATCCCTTCTCCTCACAAGGAGCTCACTCTTTGTTAGGGAAGACATGTTGTACTGCTATGGCAGGAAATCTGATGCATTCTTACAAATTCTTCCATTGCAAGAAGCTTGGTCTTGAGAAATTTGCTTGTTTACCATCCTTAATTAGGAAAGGAACCAATAAAAACAATCTCAAGCAATTTTTTATTCATAGCTGTGAAAATAAAGTTTAAAAACTAACCAACCCAGGGCTGGAGCTGGAACTCCATGGAGAAGCGCTTGCCTAGCAAGCGATCCTCAGCACCACATAAAAATTAACAAAATAAAGCATTCTGTCCATCTACAAGTACAACAAAACAAAACAAACAAACAAACAAAAATACCAAACTAACCAACACTAATGAGAAGAAGGGCGTTCCTTTTGAAAAAAATGGCAAATGCAGCAAAGTGAGCACCATCCTAGACATAAACATACCAGGAGTTTGAAAGAGTGGAAATGAGGAGTTATTTTTTAATAAGTATAAAGTTTCAATTAAGATGAAAGAGACTCCTGGGACTGGAAATGTAGTCAGTGATAGGGCATTTTTCTAGCATGTATAAGGCACTGGATTCGATCTCCAGCACCACTAAAGAAAAAGAAAAGTTCTGGAGAGATAGAACAAATAGGTACACAAAAATATAAATTAAAAATGTGCAACTAATAATGGTTAAGTTGGTAAATTATATGTTATGTATATTTTTTAAAATTGGGAAAAAAAGAAATAAGCGCAGTGTGTTTGTTCTGGAAGTCTTTTTCCAAGAGATAATAAAAAACTCTCACTAGAGAGAAAAAAGAAACATGGAAAAATATTCAAAATGTCAAAATAGTTTAAGTAAATTATTCATTAAACTGTAAACAAAAGTATAGATATTCTAGTAAAGTCATTAATAAAACAATTTATAATAGTATGCTATAGAGACCCTGAGATAATGATATGAAGTTTTTTTTTCTTTTTCCTTTTTCTTTTGCAGTGCTAGGAATTGAGCATGCAGGCATGTACTCTGCCACTGAGCTACACCCTCAGACCTAAGGTTAATATTTCAACAGCGTTGATGCACCTTTCTTATTTGCCTTTTCAACTTGCCCCATGAGGGCAAGAACTTTTTGTCTTTTTTTATTCATTACTGTATCCTCAATGTATAAAACAGTGATCAACACACAGTCGGGACAGTTTATTGGATACATGGAGGTCGTGTGTGTGTGTGTGTGTGTGTGTGTGTGTGTGTGTGTGTGCGCTCTTTGTTCTACATTCTGGGTGTAAAGTGTAATGCTAGGGTGTGTAGATAGGTCCAAAAAGAGGGGTATCAGCATAATTAAAAGGGTAAATTAAGGAGGTTAGTTTCAGACAGGATCTGATTTTCATCTCCAGTGCACATTTCATGGATCCACCATAGCAGAGGTGAAGTGATTCCAGCCAAAGCTTATGAAGTGGATGTCTTGGGCCTTGAACCAGGTAAAGAACTGGTCAGATACTCAGAAGGGTCTGCAGTGAAAGTAGGAATTCAAGGAAGGCCAAGAAGCATTGGCAGGGGTGGATTTAGACCCTGATGAAGCCAAGAAGAAATGATTGGGAAATTATCATTATTGGACATGAGTAGCTTAACCAGGAGCAGGATGTACTTCTGGTGGTGCTCACCCCTGAACAATGACCAGTTCATTGGTGTTCAAGTGAGATGGCTCTGAGTTGCAGGCACCACCTTAGAAGAAGTAAGGAGGGGAAGGGGTATCAAAAGGATAGAACAGGTATTTCAAATGGGGTTAATAAGTTTATTTTAACAACATGATCAAAATTAATTTTAAAACAGATTAGACTGAAATTTGTTTTCTATGCCTGCCTAGCAAGTGGGGGAATGATAATGGTGATCAGGGAAGTTTTTAAGAAAAAATATACTTATCTTAGTATATCTAAGCAGTGTAAATAATTTTGTAACTCTGCCATCCAGAGATAGAAAACATAGTCCCTGTCTCAGAGACTCTGCTGGAAAAAGGAGAAAATTAAAAGATAATTCTAATACAATATTATATCCTACACCAAAGAAGCTTAAAAGAGCACCAAACTCATCAGATAGTAGGCAAGGTAGGCGAAGAGCTCCTGGCAGTGATGTTCTGAGGCACTGAATTTAAGCAGAGCCAGAATGTCCCCAGAATCAAGGGATATTCACTCTTGACTCAGCCACAAAGAAAGTCAGTGACATTCCAATCCAGTTTACAAGGCCTTTATTGCTACCTGGCCATAGGAATAACATCTGTGCCCCCAGATGTAAAGTTTATGGAATAGAATCATTGAGAATGCAAAGTCACATTCATCCATCCACTTACTCACTATGTGTCTGTCAACAAGTTACTTGTACCTTGGAACTCAGTTTCCTTCTCTTTAAATTATGGGTAATAATAGTGTTTGTTTGGGGTACTAAGTTCATTCATCTAAAGAGCTTAGAATAGTTCTTGTCACCTCTTCGATGCCCATTCAAAATTAGCTGTTATTCAGTACTTGTAGGGCACATATTGATTTCCAAAACATTTCATACTTTTGTTTTCCAATCCTGAGAAGACCAATAATATATATTGATCAATAATAATATATATATTAAGAACTAATGCACAAAAGAAGTTTAAAAGACTTACATGATAACAGAGGAAGATACCTTTCCCTATTTCTTATTTTCTTTGAATGGAGAGATTCCCTAAACCATATCCTGGATTCTCTACTTTTTAACTTCCTTCATTACTGGGGAAGCAGTGTGATTTATCTGGTTGGTAAATTTAGGAAGAAAACTATGTGAGATTGGCTCCCCTCCCTCCTTGTTCTTGGGAGTGAGCATGCAGCAAGCAAGATTCCCCCAGTCCTTCTGTGACTGTGAGACAAAGTTGGCCCAGTTGAAGGGTTCAGTTTTAGCAAACACATTTGGCTGACAGATGCAAAGCAGCATTCTACAACAGGACTGTGTGTGTGTGTGTGTGTGTGTGTGTGTGTATTTTGTTTTCTCTGAGTCCAACATTGATTAACCATGAAATTTTCCAACAGAAAACAATATGAGTTGTTTTTAAAACACCTCTGTATGTGGCCACACACATCAAAGAATCAGTTTTCTTTTCTTTTCTTTTTTTTTTTTTCTATTTTTCCTGGAGACATTTCCCCCAGAGACTTCCATCCTCCTCCTTAAAACTGTATCACTTTGATGACAATTCAAATTTTAAAATGAAGAAAAATGCGTGCAAACTGTGGCAGAGACTATTAGTTGTCTGCCAAAATCCATTTTCTCTTTCCATAACAACAAAACCCGGGCTTCAGCTAGTCTCATTGTTGCCTAGATAAAGACTACACTTGAGTGTACATTGTATGTAAGTTTGGTTAATGAGATACAAGAAGAAATGTTATAAAGTATTTCCAGGATTCTCCTTAAAGGAAGGAAGTTCACCCATTTCTCATCCTCCATCCCGCTGCCTGAACATAGCTATGATAGTGGGAGCTCAGGCAGCCATATTATACAATTAAGATGAGGTCCCCACAATGAAAGAGAGAAAAGTATGAGGTATTGCAGGAAGCAGTGATTTGTTTTTTTTTCTTTTTTTTTTAAAGAGAGAGTGGGGAGAGAGAGAGAGAGAGAGAGAGAGAGAGAGAGAGAGAGAGAGAGAGAAAGAATTTTTTTTTAATATTTATTTTTTAGTTCTCGGCGGACACAACATCTTTGTTGGTATGTGGTGCTGAGGATCGAACCCGGGCTGCAGGCATGCCAGACGCGCGCTACCGCTTGAGCCACATCCCCAGCCCGAAGCAGTGATTTGAATCATGGTTTCTGACTGTCCCACAGCAGCATATGGACATGCACTGGGAACTTCCTGTGTAAAGTGCAGGTCAAGAATGCCCAGTTGCTATAGTGACTCCCTGCTTAAAAGAGGTTCTGTGAAAGGCACAGGACTATTAGTCTTGACCCTGAGTTCAGATACCAGCTGCCAGGGGTAGAGAATTATTAGCACAAGTAGATAATTATAATTGGCTTTGTCCTTTAGTCTGCCTGCTCTGAAGAAACTTTCTCACAGAAAACCCTTTGATGATAAAACCTATATAATAAATGTAACACAGAGATAAACTAGCTCTGGGCCATTGTTCCTCTATCAGAGGATGATGCCCCACCTGGTCCCAGTTTTCTTTGTGTATGTGTGTCTGTTTGTCTTTTCTAATCTCCCATCGTCCATTGCTGATTTCTGAGTCAACAGCAGTTCAGATCACAGAAAGGTAGACCCTGATAGCTTCAAAAGCTGCCTTACCAATTTTGAAACACTTATCTCTGGACTTACATGTGGGATAAAAATAAACATATCTTTTATTTAAGTCATTAACAAATGGTGCTAAGAAAACTGGATATCCATATGTAAAAACCTAAAAAACTGGATATCCATCTGAGAAATGGTTGAACTTCCTTCCTTTAAGGAGAATCCTGGAAATACCATATAACATTTCTTCTTGTACCTCACCTGCACAAAAGTCAACTCATAATGAACCAGAGACCAAGAAATAAGACTAGAAACTTTACAACTACTAGAAAAGAACATAGGGAAAATGGTCCAATATGTAGGCTTAGGCAGCAACTTCCTCAGTAGGACTCTTATAGTTCAGGAAGTACTACTAAGAATCAAGAAATGGGATGGCGTAAAACTAAAAAGCTGTTTTTTTTTTTTTTCCACTGTAAATTTTTGGCATCTTTGTTAAGAATAAGATTACTAGCTGTGTGGGTTTGTTTTAGTGCTTCTCTTTTGTTCCATTATACTGTATGTATATACAAAGTTTTTTTTTTTTTTAATATTGCTTTGTAGTACAATTTGAATTTGGGTAGTATGATGCCTCCAGCTTTACTATTTTTTGCTCAGAACTGCTTTGGCTATTCTGGGTCTTTTGTTCTTGCATACTTTTTCTTTTCTTTTCTTTTTTTTTGGTACCAGGGATTGAACCTAGGGGTGCTTAACCACTGGGCAACATCCCTAGTCCTTTTTATTTTTTTAATTTGGAGACAGATTCTGTCTAAGTTGCTTAGAGCCTCACTAAGTTGCTGAGCTGACCTTGAACTTGTGTTCTTCCTGCTTCAGCCTCCTGAGTCGCTGGGATTATAGGCATGTACCACCATGCCTGGCTTGGGCTTCCATATACATTTTAGTATTATTTTTTTAGTTCTATGAATAATGTCACTGGTATTTTTAAAATATTTTTTAGTTGTCAATGAACTTTATTTTGTTTATTTATATGCAGTGCTGAGAATCAAACCCAGTGCCCCAGACATGTTAGGCAAGCACCCTACCATGAGCCACAATCCCAGCTCCAATATCACTGGTATTTTGATGGGGATTTTATCATCAAAGGTTTTATCATCAAAGGGTTTTCTGTGAGAAAGTTCAGAGCAAAATCTGTATTGCATTGGATCTGTAGTAGGTACTATTTTTATTCCCATTTTACAGTTGAAAAAATTAATTAAAAAGAAATTGAGTACCTTTCAAAGCTTCTCAGTTAGTGGCAAAGCTGGAAATAAAACCCAGGCACTATTTCACAATAATAAATTACAGTTTTGCACAGCAGGCATTCCAGGGCAATCACTTTCAAACATTTTTTAACCATGATATCCAGTAGGAATCATAACTCAATACATCAAAATTAAGAAATAGAAAGTGATGTTTTATGAAATAATACTTTTACCAGATGTAATTCATTAATATATTCTTTATTTAATTTTAAAAATTGCTGATTACAGCTAATAAATTGTTTTTACAGGTCTCCAACGAATTTGAAAAACAATAATTTGGAGGTCAGGGATACAAATGTTAAATTGATATCTCTACTAGGATGTTTAATCATGCTCTCAAGTTTACTGTCTACAAACTCCTGATTTCATTAACTACTCCTACCCCTTCCCTTTATTCTTCCTCTCTAAAAAAAATGGCAACTTCTGTACTGTCCACATGGTAGCAACTAGCCACATGAAGCTATTGAGCCCATGATATGTGGCTGTTGGAACTGAGACATGCTAGAAGTATAAAGTGCAAACACGACTGTGAAGACTTAATATGAAAAAAGAACATAAAACATCTAATCAGTAACTTTTTATATTGATTATTTGTTGAAACAATGACTTAGACATAGTGTTAATATATGTTACTAATACGAAAATTTCACCCATTTTTTAAAGTGACAACTTGAAATTTTTCAATTACACTCAAGATTTCTATTGAACAGTGCTTGTTATGGTTGTTTTCATAGATTAAAAACCTTGGAATCATAGTTGACACCTTTCTCTCGAGTAAATCCTGCCCTCCAAAATAGAAAGTAGAATTCAACAACTTCTCACGGCTACACCTTTATCCCAAAACTTGCACATGTGTACACCACTTTCTCTTTCTTGGATAACTGAAATATGTTGTAACTGTTCTCCTTACAGTCCTTCTTTGCTACCCTCTTCAGTTTATTCAGCTGTTCCCCACAAAGTTGCAGAGTGATATTTTTACAAATTGTGTGTGTGCTGCTGGGAATTGAACCCAGGTCTTGTGCGTGTAATGCAAGCACTCTACAATCTGAGCTATACCCCCAGGCCTCAGAGTGATACTTTTAAAGGGTCACTCCTCTATTCAAAATCCTTCAGTGGCTCTTTTTCCCAGAGTAAAAGCCTAAGTCCTTAGAATGGCCTGCAAAGCCTTACAAGATTTGATGACCTACCCCACCCCATCTTCTATGATTTGGTTGAATGTCCTCCAAATGCTCATGTGTTGATTGCTGGGCCCCCAGCCTGCAACACTATTAGGTGGGACCTCTAAGAGGCAAGTCTAATTGGAAATCTCCCAGTTATATTGGGGCATATGCTTGAAGGGGATGCACAAGGTCCTGGATTCAATCCCCAGCACCACACACACACAAAAAAAGTTGATTAACAAAAACACCTCCGCATCCTTTTTGGACCTACAAAACTGTAATTTCACAGTAAAATAAGATTCTTATCCATACCTGGTTAACTTAACCCCAACCTTTTGTCCATTTTCTCATGACCATTAGGTGTTCTTGAAAAACTCTGAAAGAAGGATTTTCCTTTTTCCTCAGGCATAAAATCTTCTTAGGCATCTACACAGAGTCCAGAAATTCTGGTTAAAATATGTGCAGCTTAATCTCAAGATGATCATCTGGTACAACCGGATGTTGTAAATACAAGCAGTATTCATCCTCTCTATTGTAGACTGGCCACCCTTCACCCACCTAGTCCAGTGTCTGCATTCAGGAAGATGTTCCCTGCTAGGATATGATTTTTTGTTTGTTGTTTTTGTTGTTGTGGGGTCTTGTTTTGTTTTGAGCTGGTCTCACTGAGTTGCTGAGGCTGGCTTCAAACTTGCAATTCTCCTGCCTGAGCTTCCTGAATAGATGGGTTACACAGATGCACCACGGAGCCTAGTGAGGATGGGCACCTGTTGGATGGTATGTCAGAGACTGTAGCCAGGTTCCTTATTTCAGACCCAGGGAAATCAAGGCTACGAGAATTTAGGCATGCTTTTTTGGGAAAAAAAAAAAAAAAAACAACAACAACAGGAAACACACAGTGGTAGAAAAGGCACGGGAAGCCACATTGCTTGGCCCCCAGCATTCATCCCTTCCCACGAAAAGATCCTACTGGGCGGCTCAATCTAATTCGTAGCCTGGAACCACAGAATTTTAAGTTCACAGGCTGTGGCACCCACGCCGCCACACCTCCCCTAAAGCCGGGAGAAATAGAGGATCCCGTCATGTGCCTTCTGCAGCCGCTTGGGAAGCCGGCTTCCCGCAGCCTGAAACTCCGCAGTGAACACGCTCTCGCGAGACTAGCGGTCTGGGCTAGTGGGCCTGGAGGTTCCCGGAAGTGGACGAGAGGCAGGTCCACTCCCACCTAAGCCAGTGCACGCCTCGCCGGGTTGAATCTGGGCCTCCGGGGGACCCGCGCGAGGCGGAGTCTCGGGGACGCTCCCCGCTGGTCTCCGGGTGCTGGCGCCACCTCCCCTCCCTTTGCCCTTCACCGCGCCCTGCCCTCCCTGGGCTGCGGCGTTGGTCCAAGGCTGGGCAGCCGGCCTCTCCCCTTTTGCTTGCCTTCCCGTGCCCTCCCCCGAATAGCGCCAGACCCGGGGTTTCCCAGATGCCGCCTGTATAACTTGCTCACCGTAAGTGCTAGGAATGCTGCTGGCCTCCCGGAGAAATGCATTCTTTCTATCTATAGCTCTCTCTGTCCATCCTATGTCTCTTACAGCTATTCCAGGGGCGACAACTGCTTTCCTCTGTTCTCATCTCCCCATTGGTGGCTTCTGACCCGAATTTGGGAATGGGGCGATCTCCCACCTGTTATCTTTGAGCAGACTAATCTCCTGTAAGCAGAAGTGCCATTTGGAGACTTGACAGCCGTTTGGCCTGAGACCGGGGAATTTTTCCCCTTGAACTCCAGGCTTTCTTAAATAGTATCGCTTTTCTCTGAGAGTGCTTTAGCTTGTTTGGTTTTGTTATGTTTTATTTGTAAGAATTGACAATACAATATATTTGCTTCAGTCTTCCTCATTGTGCTTTAAGGGAAGAGAAAACAATTTGCCTTCTCGGATCTTCTTTATAAAATTCCTTCTTTCTCATTGCTCTGCTAGAGTTAAACCACATTTGGAACATGTAAGTGCAGCTAGCTGTCAACCCTGGAGAGTTTAAGGTAATAGTTATTTTCTTTTTTGTAATTCCTTTTTTGTGTGTCACAGGGGTAATTCATTTGATTTTGGAGTTCCTTTAATTCTTCTGAAAGATTTCAAAGCCTCCAGAATCCAAAATGGGACACGGTAAACAGATTAGAATTTTATTACTAAACGAAATGGAAAAGCTGGAAAAGACCCTCTTCAGACTTGAACAAGGTCAGTAGCAAGTTGTTTGAATAGCTCCTTTGTGTCTTTTAAATTTTAACTCATTAATGGGCAATTAAAAATTTTATTGGTTCTTCTTAGTTATACAATTTAAAATTTTTAAAACTTTATGTTAGGGACTGGGATGATGTCTAAAGTAGCAGAACTTGAGCTTGACAAGAGTAAGGCCTTAGGTTCAATCCCCAGCGCCAAACAATAAAACTTTGAGTTAGATACAGTTTTCTAGGATCTTCATATTCTGCAGATTAAACTAATTATATTTGATTTTAGTTAAAAGTGTTTTATATCTATTATGTAAGAACAAGGATAAAATAGGTCAATTTTCCTTCTGTGCAAACTCCCACATTAATGACCACATTATTTCTGATAGCATTTCTTTTTTTTTTTTTTTGACTTTTTTTTATTGGTTGTTCACAACATTACAAAGCTCTTGACATATCATATTTCATACATTAGATTGAAGTGGGTTATGAACTCCCAATTTTACCCCAAAAGCTCTGATAGCATTTCTTATTAAAACTTAGTGAAAATACTTTATATATAATTTTGCTGAGTATGTCTGTAACTTTGGTTTTTTATAGCTCACTCTTTTCCTTTACTGAACCTCTGAATTAGTAGAGTACAGCAAAATATAATAAACTATTTTTTATATTAATCAAAATGCTCTCAAATGTGGGGAAGATAAAAGCTGAAAATAGTTTCTTGCCAAATAAAAAATAGCCGATGAAATTATGCTGATATAGTTAAGCTGTGATTTAAAAGATCAAATTGTGTTTCTATAAAACAGATTCATAGATGCTGTATTTTCTTAGGTTTTGTAATTTTTCAACATTGAAAAATTTTCCACAGTGATTTTATGTAATATAATTTGTGAAATAGAAATTGAATATATGAAAAATAAATACAGCTCCTCCTTCCTGGTGTACCAAATGGACAATGATAATCATTTTGAAGAAATTTTGTTATATCTATAATATTTGAAGAATTAAAATTTATTTTTCTTTGAATTTCAGCCATCTCATGTGTTACCCCCAATGCCAACCCTCCTCTTCTTCCAACTTGGTGTGGCACTTAAGATCACCAAGTACTTACTCCATTTTTGGCTTTCCTGACTCTGCACTTTTCTGGTTTTGACTATTTTTTCCTCTTTACCCTCTAACTATTCCTGTCAACTTAATGTGTCTCACTGGACTCCCTTCTACATTTTAATTAATTGCAAGTATCTGCTAGGATTCCTTTTTTTCTGTTCCCCTAGCCTCAAAGAATTATGCATTCTTACTGCCTCAGCTGTTTCCTCTGTGCCAAGAACTCCTTAAAAGAGGTCCTTGAGCTTTGCTTTCTTCATGGAAGCTTTTGAGTACAGTGTAATGACAAGTGTAAGGAATCAGCATTTTCCTGGCTCTGCTGCTAACAAATTATGTGGTTTTCATCAAGTTACATTTTTAGCATTAATTCCTCTATTTGTGAAATAAAGATATTCTGCCCTTCTCCAGAAGGGCAGTTAATAAATACTTGCTGATCGATCACTACAACTCTGATTAAATGTACCAAAACTTGGCAAATTCAGCTAACCTGTTTGAAGAGGGAACTGTGAAGTTCTTATGAAATAAGAATGATGTGGTTGACTTTGTAACTCTAGTTAAAAAACAGTAATTTCGTCCAAATGCTATGAATGGGAATATGTCACTTTTTTTGTAGTGATCATATTATTTTAGAAGACAATTTGTAATGTGAAGGATGAATTAAAGAGAGGGAACACTGGGACAAGAAATCATCCAGAAGGCTCTTTTAAAAAACCTGTCTGGGGGTTGGGGTTGTAGGTCAATGGTAGAGTGCTTGCCTAGCCCATGTGAGGCACTGGGTTTGATACTCAGTATAAAAGTATTGTGTCCATCTACAATTAAAAAAAAAGCTTAAAATGGTATCTGGTTAAAGATAAGGATTTAACAATATCAGAGTTGCAAAGGGGGACAGAATGGGACATTTTAAAATGCATAGGACTTAGTAACCAGTTAGAGTGAAAAAGCTGGGAATTTTTAGTTTTTTCATAGTTAATTGACAAACAACCAAACCCTTCTTCATTTTTCTTTTCTTTTTTCCCTAAAAGAATTTATCTTGATTTTCAAGACTGACATCTCTGTAGATTCTTTTAATTCAACAAGTAGAAGACTGAATAATTATTTTCTAGCCAAAGCATGAGTCTTCCCATTTTATTTATCTCACTTAGTAGCAGAATAATGAACATAATAAGTATTCTCCATATTTGGAATTCTTCCATCTTTTATATAGGTTGGTTAAATTTATCATTTTTCTTCTTTAAGAAAATATAAACATTTTATATTTTATATATAAACATTCTTTGTTTAGGAGCTTCAGTTTCTGTAAATCATGTGGAGGGAAAAATTTCCATTTACAATAATACTTTATCACTCATCTTGCTAGCTGTCTCCAGGAGGGATATGTATTGCCTTTGTCTGCAAATCTGTAATATGTATTGCAAATCTGAATAAAGTATTCCTAGTTTTAGCATGAGGAATAGGATAGCCACGCAATGTACTGCTGTGATCTAAGTCAATTTTAGCATGATGATGATTAATTATGGAATCTGGCATAGGCCAGGTATTCTAGTGTTTCATTTACTGTACATAAAAATTTTAGTTTCTATGACTTGGATTAGAGGTCTAGAGTGTCTTGTATACACTGATCTATGTATTGGGACACAGAAAGACAACATAGACTATTACTTTTTCTTCTTTCTTTCTTGCTTGTGTGCTTGCTTTTCTTTGTGTTTTAATTCTTTAAAAGTAACCCAAGCTGGGTGCAGTGGCACACACCTGTAATCCCAGTGATTTGAGAGGCTGAGGCAGGAGAATTTCAGGTTTGTGGTCAGCATCAGCAACTTAACAAGACCCTCAGCAACTTAGAGAGAACCTGTCTCAAAATAAAAATAAAAATTAAAGGCACTGGGGATGTGACTTAGTGGTAAAGTACTCCTGGGTCCAATCCCCAGTACCAAAAAAAAAAAGTGTTTAATTTTGCTAATATATGAACTAATATTAACACTCCCAATTTCTGTCAGATAAGTTAAAAAACAAACAAACAAACAAACAAACAAACATAAAACATTATGAGGAAAGAATTGAGGTCATAGGTCTGGGGGCACTTCCAATCAAACCCTTGTTTTTTTCAGTATGTTGCCATGGATTACATACATACTTAAGTCAAGTTAAGTAGATAAACAAGTTATATTATGTTAAATAATAGGGGTTAGAAATGTAATTCAGTGGTAGGGAGCTTGCCTAGCATGTGTGAAGCTCCAGGTTCAATGCCCAACACAACAAACACAAAACAAAACAATCTTTCCAAAACTCTGAAACAAGAGGAAGAATAACCAGAAATGACTCTTTTACTCTACTGAAGTTGGGAAAGATGAGTTACAAACTTTCTTATATGAAACTTAGAAAATGTGAGAAAAAAATAAAAAGCATTTATCTTTTTCAGATACACAAACGATAAAGTTAATTGCTTTACTGAAGGAAATTCATACTGTGGAACAGAGTTTGGCACACTTTTTCCCCATAAACTTTCAGATAGCAAATCTTTTCAGCTTTGTAGGTTACGCACTGTTGGAGCTAATGAACTATGCCATTGTAACCCGAAAGCAGACATAGGCAATGAATGGGTATCACTGTGTTCAATGAAACTTGATTTATAGAAACAATTTACAGTATGTCCAGTTCAGTATCTATACATACTTTCCTTTCTGTAGCAAAAGTGTTTGAATATATATTTTAGAAATGCTTCCATCATTGTGTGATTTTACCCATGTGAACGAACACATGCCCACTTTAAAAAATTGATAACCAATTTTCCTTTGTGTTTAAAATCTTCCACATAAAAGTTTTCAATTGGTTTTCACATCATTAGTTTATTATAGTCATGCCTCAGAATTTTGTGTGATTAGCTTATAAAGACAATTGCTGAGGTCAGAGAAAATATAAATTCACTAGCATTTCAGCAAAAGTCTTTATACAGTTGGTGAATGTGATTAAAGATTAATATCATGGGGCCAGGGTTTTGGCTTCTCAGTGCCACATAAATAAATAAAATAATGGTATTGTGTCCATCTACAATTGAGAAAAAAAGATTAATATATGGTTTAACGAACACAGCACTAAGATTGTCTTTTATTTGTATTTGGATACCATTGTACAATATTTTTTCCACCTTTGAGGCCATTAAAACCACTTATCAAAATATAGAACTTTGAACTTTGAATCACTTTATTACAGAATATTAAAGACCTTTAAAAATAATGAAATTTATTTAATCACATTGTTTTTACTGACAGTATCAATATTAGTTTTTACTGAGAGTTGAAAGACTTCCACTTATTAATAAATAAAATTAGTTATTAAAAAGTGTTTATTTCATTTATATCTTATTCCTTTAATTTTCTCTGGTGTTTCACAATTTACATAGTTTATTGAATTTACGTGTACATTATATAAATACTCATTTTGGGAATGCTTGTCTTTTTTTCTGAAGTTAGACTATTTATTCAAATACTGTTTTAAAGATGTTAGATGAGTTTTAACCTTTGTACTGCAAGTTCTCTGAGTCTTTGTGTAATTAGAAAAACAATATTTGTATAAATGTAATGGGTGGCAGTTTGTTTAAATATGTCCAATTGGCTAGTCTCTGATATTTGCACATGCTTAAAATGTCACCATTTTCCCTGATGATAAATGTAATCATTCTTGTAAAGGTATATAGATGATTCTCATAGACACTAAGTATTTTATTTCATGTTTTAATTCTACATGCAACGATTTCTTAATCTATTCTTTTATGTTGTAGCTCTAATGACTTTCACCAATTATAAGAATGTATAAAAAAGACGTTTTTTTTTTCCTGTGCTTTTTGTTTAAAAATATTGAGATCATACTGTTTAAACAATTTTGTAACTGCTTTCCCCCCTACTGCTTAAAATGTTATTGAGTATATATTACCTTCCTTACTACCTTGTTTTAGCCATACTTTTTCCAAGAAAGGATTTCAGATACATAAAATTTAACAAAGTATTAAATGCTGTTTAAATACCTTTTGATACCATGATTTAAAATGGCTTTGTGATATTCCATCTTATAGATATATCATAAATTATTTCATTATTTCCAATTATTAGATATTTAGGTTTTTGTCAGTTTATTTAATCATAGTAAATGAGATTATGATAAATATCCTAATACATGACCTATGTTTGCATCACTATTTCCTCAAAAAGATATATACCTACATTAAATTATTAGGTCAAAACAATAAAAATTCTTGGGGCTGGGGTTGTGGCCTAGCATGGGTGAGGCACTGGGTTCCATCCTCAGCATCACATAAAAATAAAGGCATTGTGTCCACTTACAACTAAAATATATATATATATATATACATATATATATATATATATATATATATATATATGTATATATATACACATACACACATATATTTGTATACACACATATATAATGTATATAAATTCTTAATATATCAATGCTATATTAATTTGTAGAAAAATTGTGTATGTAGTTCTGTAGTTCCATGGGGAAAAAATTCTTGGTTTTATGGTACAATGTGAAAAGTGAGTCTCTGGATGTTTAGTTACTTAATAACACTGTTTGGATAATTTGGTTTTGATTTACTAACACCATTTACTATGAATAAATTTATATCCATATTTTATTTCAATTCAGGAATGTAATTAACAGTTCTTATCACTAACTTTTTTCAGAAATGGTTAGAACTTCTATTTACTCACATTATTCATACTACAGTATGAAAGCAGGCTATATTTCTCTTGGCAGTCATATAATTTGATTGGATTAGAGTAAATTCAAAGAGTCTAGTATTCTATCGTGTTTTACTGAAATCTTTACAGAAAATATCTTTCCCATTATTTAGTATTGTAGAAAAATTTACCACCTGTTGCACATCAATGTGGGCAATTTACTGCTACAAAAGAATAATTTTAGACTTGAGAGGAACATACCAACATGTTCTTAGTGTCAGGATTTGCCTTGAACCATACTAATTTTCCTTCTTTCCTTCATTCCTTTCTTCCTTCCTTTCTTCCTTCCTTTCTTCAGGGCTGGGAATGGAACCCAGGGCTTCCAGCATGGTAGATAAGCCCTCTGCTACTGAACTACATCACCAACCCTATTATTACTATTAACTATTTTTTTTTCAAATTTTTTTTGTGTGTGTGTGGTGCTAGGGATTGAACCCAGGGCTTTGTGCATGCAAGGCAAGCACTTTACCAACTGAGCTAAATCCCCAACCCATCAATTTTAAAATTTTGAGACAGGTTTTTACTAGATTGCTTAGGGCCCTACTAGGTTGCTGAGCCTAGCCTCAAACTTGCAATCCTCCTGTCTTAGCCTCCCAAGTTGCTAATCCTCCCATCACACTTGGCCCAAGCTGACTGTAAACAGCAATTTATACTGTTACCTCTGAATCATATCCAATATAATATTCACTATAACTTTCCCCCCTTGTTTATTTGTAACAACCCTCTCTGATAGTGAAAAACCTGATTCTCATAATCTTTGTTTTTGAAAGGTATTTTTACCAGGTATAGGATTCTAAGCTAACCATAGAGGCATACCTCAGAGATATTGCAGGCTCCATTCCAGACCAAGACAATAAAGCAAGTCACATGGTATTTTTGTTTCCCAGTGTGTATAAAAGTTATGTGTACCTTATACTGTAGTTTACTGAGTGTAAAATAACATTCTGTCTTAAAAAAAACAATGTACATACCTTCATTAAGAAATAATTAGAGCTACAGGTATAGCTCAGTGATACAGTCCTTGCCTCACTTGTGTAGGACCCTGGATTTGATCTCTAGCATTGGGAAAAGAAAGGAAGGGAGGGAAAGGAAAGAAATATTTTATCACTAAAATATGCTTATGATCATCTGAGCCTTAATGACAATTCTCAATGTTGATTCCTACTGACTGATCAGCACAGTGGTTGCTGGAGGTTGGAGTAGCTATAGCTATTTCTTAAAATAAGGTCACATTGAATTTTGCCATCTCAATCAACTTTCACAAAAATTGTCTATAGCATGGGACACGCCTAGCATTTTACCTACAATAGACCTTCTTTCAAAACTGAAGTGAGTCTTCTCAAACCCTGCCATTGCTTTATTAACCAAATTTGTGAATATTCTAAATCCTTTGTGTCATTTCAACAGTGTACACAGCATCTACCAGTAGTTTCCATTTCAAGAAACTACTGTCTTTGCTCATCATACAAAATAACTATTCATCCATTAAAGTTTTAAATAAATTACAGCAATTCTGCCATATCTTCAGGCTCCACTTATAATTCTAGTTATCTTGCTGTTTTCATTACATCTGCAATCACTTACATCACTAAAGTCTTAAGCCCTCAGAGTCATCCATGAAGATTGAACTACACTTTTTTCAAATGCCTTTTAAACTTGATATTTTGACCTCTTTCCATGAATCGTGAATGTTCTTAGAAGCACCTAGAATGGCAAATCCTTTTGAGAAGTTTTCAGTTTACTTTACCCAGATCCATCACTATTGATGCCAACTTTAGTCTTACAAAATGTATTTCTTAAATAATAAAGACTTACCAGGGAACAATGGTACACATCTTTAATTCCAGAAACTCAGCTGGCTGAAGCAAGAGGTAGATCACAAGTTTGAGGCCAGTTTGAGCAACTTAGTGAGATCTTGCCTCAAAACAAAACAGAAATTTAAAAGCAAGGGCTGGGGATATCACTACGAGAACTTCCCTGGGTTCAATCCCTAGTACCACTCAATACATACATATATTTGTACTTAACAGTCAGAATTATTCCTTGATCCATGGGCTACAGAATGAATGCTTTTTTAAACAGGCATGCAAACATTAATCTCATTGTACATCTGCATCAGAACTCTGATATGACCAGGTGCATTGTCAATGAGTAATATTTTGAAAAGAATTTTTTTTTTTTTTTTTTTTTTCTGAGCAGTAGGTCTCAACAGTGGGTTTAAAAATATTCGGTAAACCATGTTGTAAACAGATGTGCTATCATCCAGGCTTTGCTGTTCTACTTATAGAATACAGTCAAAGTAGATATAGTGTAATTCCTAGGGTCCCTAGGATTCTCAGAATGGTGAGTACTGACTTTGACATAAATTCACCAGTTACATAAGCCCTAACAAGTGTCAGCCTGCCTCTGAAGCCATGCATTGACTTTTCTGTAGCTATGAAAAACTCCTAGATGTCACTATAAGACTGTTTCATCTACATGTAAAATCTGTTTAATGTAGCCACCTTCATCTTCATCAATAATCTTAGTTAGATCTTCATACTGCAGCTGCCACCTTGGAATCTGC
Organism: Spermophilus citellus; assembly: GCF_964194105.1. Classification (NCBI taxonomy): domain Eukaryota; kingdom Metazoa; phylum Chordata; class Mammalia; order Rodentia; family Sciuridae; genus Spermophilus; species Spermophilus citellus. The sequence continues at coordinate 51,878,581 of NC_138191.1, read as the reverse complement.
TTTGATTTTTATATTAGGAAGATATCTTCTTTCCTTAAACCTCATGAGCCCACCTGTGCTAACTTCAACCTTTTCTTACATCCCTTAGCTTTCATAGAATTGAAAAGAGTTAGGGTCTTGCTCTGGACTAGGCTTTTGCTGAAGGGAATATTGTGGTTCATTTAATCTTCTCTTCAGACCATTAAATCTTTTTTCCATATTCAGCATTAAGGCTATTTTCCTCCTTTATTCACATCTTTGCCTCAGTCTGGCTGGGCACAGAATTACGAGCCACTCAAGCAGGAACAAAACTTTATTTTTGAAAAAACCGCCAATACTCCGTACGCACCGGCAAGCCAAAACCGGTCCACCCACACGCCCGTCTACCGGAACTGGGGGGGGGCGGACCTCCCCCGGAATTCCCTCCTACTATCCTTCCCCAACCAATGGGAACTCTCCAGGAGTCCCGTAACATGAGTCCTGTAGCAGACCCAGGTGAACAGCAGGAGTCCAATTTCCATATGAATGTAAATCTTAACATAATCATATCATCTCAATGGCTAGCTGGCGTCACCTTACAACCGAAAGTGCCATGCATCATATTACTTGCTTGTGGCTCCTAGCATTTGCCCCCTTCTGTTTAATTAAGCAACAGGCAATGTGGCTAGGGACCGTGCCTGTTAGGTATGTCCAATTCAACATATGGTTCTTACCCGTCATCGGAAAACTGACCTCTAAGGGGTCAGCCTCCTGTCTTAGGTTGATACACTGCAACTGAATCATACCCATCACTGACTACCGGTCCAGTATATAGCCATACCTGTGGCTAGGCCTATGCACCAGTGGGGGGGTGAGGTTCTTTGCCTCACCTCTGTTGGCCCCCAAATTTGACCTTGGTGCCGGTGGGGGGGTGAAGTTCTTTGCCTCACCTCAGTTGGCCCCCAAAATTAGACCATCTCTAGTAGAAGGGAGGAGGATACAGAAATGCCACGACATCAAGTCAATAGACGGCTCTTTAGGAAAAATTGCATCACTGGTGACACATCAGCAAAGATACGCCAGCACTACCATAATTCGCTGCATCAACAGATAGAGCACAAAGCATACAAGTGATACATAGTCCAGGCAAGTTTTGTAAGCAGTTCAAAGTGGAGGAATCTATCAATATGTCCATTTCATCCCAAAATAAATCGACTCAGTGATTGAGCCCCATCAGTGAATATATTTGGAGCATTTATGATAGGGGTTTTTCTTGTCATTTTTGGAAAAACTACAGGATGCTTAGACCAAAAAGACAACAAAGGATTAGATGGTAAGTGATTATCAAATGAAACACTAGTTTTACACATGATTATTGCCCAAGTATTTAACTCATTAGCTAACTCATCAATTTGATCCATAGTATATGGAGTAATCATTTTATTGGGAGAAATCCCAAACACTCCCTTTGCTGCTTTTATTCCTTTGACTATTAATTGTCCTACAGCCTCAGGATATCTAGTAAGAATAGTGTTAGGAGAATAAGATAAATGTATCCACAATAATGGACCTTCTTGCCAAAATACTCCTGTAGGAATATTTTTTGTTGGTAGTACAATAAATAATAAAGGCAAACTTATATCAATCCTATCCAAATGCATATTTTCCATATATGTTTCAATGATTTTTAATGCTTTTCTTGCTTCAGGCGTTAACATGCGGGGTGAATTTGGATCTGATGGACCTTTTAGAATATCAAATAAAGGTCCCAACTCTCCTGTTGGTATGCCTAGATAAGGCCTTATCCAATTTATGTCTCCCAATAACTTTTGAAAGTCATTAAGTGATTTGAGTTGATCTACTCGTATTTGAATTTTTGGTGGACAGACCATGGTTGAGGATAATAGAACTCCTAAATAATTAATTGGAAGATTTAATTGTACTTTATCTATTGCTATCTCTAGATTATAATTTTTCAATAAGTTTGTAAGTGTGGCATAACATTCTAGCAATGTGTTTTTATCTTTATGTGCCAATAACACATCATCCATATAGTGAAATATTTGTAGTTCAGGATTTTGATTTCTAAGTGGTGGATTGCTTTATTAACATAAATTTGACACATAGTTGGGCTGTTAGCCATCCCTTGAGGGAGTACTTTCCATTCATATCTCTGATCAGGACCTTCATGATTCAGTGCAGGGATAGTAAATGCAAAATGTGGACTATCCTCGTGATGAATTGGAATTGAAAAGAAACAATCTTTAATATCTATAGCTAAAACATGCCAGGTTTTTGGTAAAGCAGACAATTGGGGAATCCCTGATTGAGCAGGTCCCATAATAACCATCTCATTATTAATGGCTCTTAAATCTTGTAATAATCTCCATTTACCAGATTTCTTCTTAATGACAAAAATGGGAGTATTATGGGGGGATACGGAAGGTTGTATATGTCCTTCCGCTAATTGTTGTCTGACCAAGTCATGGGCTACTTGTATCTTTTCTTTAGTCAGGGGCCACTGAGGAACCCACACTGGTCTATCTGATTTCCAAGTAATTTTGATTGTCTCAGTGGCCCTTTCTGAAAACCCAATCCATGTCTATTTATTTCTTGATCTATTTGAATAGGTGCTGTCATACCTTGTTCTTGTTCTCTTAATCTTTTTTCTTTCCTAAAGCCTTGTTTAGCCCTAGTAGTGGGCGCGTTAGGATTGATGTTATTTGTTAATGTCAATCCTAATTGAGCTAGGACATCTCGTCCCCATAAATTTACGGGAAGATGATCCAATACATAGGGCTGTATAGTTCCTTCACATCCTTCAGGATCCCTCCAATCTAATGCCATAGCAGTTCTATGGGGATTTGTTGCCACTCTTAGGCCTCAAAGCGTTTGAGTGGCTTGTTGTAATGGCCAATGTTTTGGCCATTCTTGATGAGATATGATGCTGAGGTCAGCTCCTGTGTCCAGCAGCCCATTAAAGTCATGTCCTTGAATATTTAATTTTAGCATTGGGCGAGAATCTAAATTTAAAGACAGCATAGCCCAATCTACACCTGTGGAGCCTAATCCCTTGGAACCTCTTTCTACATTACAACTGGAAAATTTATCATGCAGGCTGGGTATTATTAATAACTGTGCTATTCTATCTCCTGGTGAAATTACTGATATACCTCTTGGAGAACTAGCTATAATTTTTATTTCACCCTCATAATCAGGATCAATTACCCCAGGACTTATCATAAGTCCTTTTAGTGTAGAAGAACTGCGTCCCAATAATAAGCCTACTGTTCCCTGGGGAAGAGGTCCTTTTACTCCTGTGGGAATGATTTGAACTCCCATCTCTGGAGTTAGTACTGCTCTGGCAGAGGCGCAGATGTCCAACCCTGCGCTCCCTGTAGTTTGTCTGATGAGGGATTTAATGGATAATGCATCCTGGGCACTACCTTGCTGGGTTCCTCCATTGCCCCGTATATTTGTGGTTTTGGGCCCCGGGGCATTGGGCCCTCTAGTCTGTTTTTTGGCAATGGAGCCTGATACCTTTCTCCACGATATCGTGGGTAAACAATTGGTCCTTGTCCGTTTTTTGATAACGGAATACCCTCTATGGTGGTTTGAGAACGGCATTCATTAGCCCAATGTTTCCCTCTATGGCATCGTGGGCAAATACCCGGAATTGTATTCCTTTGATACCTAGTTTTGTTAAACCCTCCTCTTATGGGGCAACTCCTTTTAAAATGTCCTGTTTGATTACAATTATAGCATGTTTTTGGCCTGGCATCTAAAGCCTGTTGTACTGCTGCTAAGACTTGCCCTTGTTCATTAATGTCTCTACATAATTTAATATATGTACTTAAATCTTCATGTCTCCATGGTCTAATGTCCTCTCTGCAGCAACGATTTGCTTGGTCATAAGCCAGTTGTTTTATAAATGGCATTGCCTGTTCTGTATTTCCAAATATTCTAGAGGCTGTCTGAATAAGCCTATCTACAAATTCAGCGTAAGGTTCATTAGTTCCTTGTATTACCTTAGATAATTGACCTTGTAAATCTCCATGCCCCTGTAAAGTTTTCCATGCCCTAACTGCATCTACAGCAATTTGTGCATATACGCCAGGGTCATATTCATTTTGCTGTCCTTGACCCTCATAAGGTCCCTTTCCTAATAACATATCTAGATTTCTTTGACGGTAACTGGCTTCTGCATTTCGCCTAGCTGTCTCCATGCAAAATTCCTCATTGGCAACCTTCCATAACAAATATTGTCCTCCATTTAGCACAGATTGACACATGTTAGCCCAATCTGCTGGTGTCATTTCCAAGTTGGTAACAGATTCAACCATGCTTACCGTGAAGGGAGCTTGCGGCCCATAGGTTGTTACAGCCTCCTTTAATTGCTTTACTGTTTTGAAATCTAAAGCATGGTGAATTCGTTGCCCTCCTGCCTGCTCAAGTACAGGGCATGCTAATCTTTGGGGTCCTGCCTCAGAATTCCGTCCATCAACTACGGGAGTTGAGGGCCGCTCGGCGGTAGATGGGGCTGTTGGTTGAATTACGCCCTCTGGTGATAGAACGGAGTTAGTAGCAACCTCCTGTTGTAATTCTCCACCTGATGGCTGTTTTTCCTCTAAGCTTTCTTTCTTTAAATTTTCCTCTGTCTGACTAGCTTGAGAGACCTTCTCTTTTGCTTGACCTAGCGTTTTTTCTACCATAGTTTGGACCTCTAACAATTTACTTAACAGTTTTTCGGTTTGTTTTTTACTAGATTCTAATCTACTATAAAGGTAACGTAACCCAATAAGATAGGATAAAACAAAGCCGAAGCAGAATGAAACAAAAACGGAGCAGAGAATGGTTATATCAGTTTTCTCTTTCTCAGGGCCGAATAACTTCAAACCTTGAGCCAACCATTTTTCCCAGTTCACCTGAGAAAATTCTAGGGCTAGGGAGCTTGAAATAAAAACAAAATAAATCAAAACAAGAACACATTGTTTTTTGAAATGGTCACCCATTCTGTCGCCTTCCGTCATGGGCGAGCAATTTTACTCACCTCTAAGTTTCAGGCGTTCCCCGTCCGGGCCACCAGTTGCCTCAGTCTGGCTGGGCACAGAATCACCAGGAACAAAACTTTATTTTTGAAAAAGCCGCCAATACTTCGTACGCGCCGGCAAGCCAAAACCGGTCCACCCACGCGCCCGTCTACCGGAACTGGGGGCCCCGGACCTCCCCCGGAATTCCCTCCTACTATCCTTCCCCAACCAATGGGAACTCTCCAGGAGTCCCGTAACATGAGTCCTGTAGCAGGCCAAGGTGAACAGCAGGAGTCCAATTTCCATATGAATGTAAATCTTTACATAATCATATCATCTCAATGGCTAGCTGGCGTCACCTTACGACCGAAAGTGCCATGCATCATATTATTTGCTCGTGGCTCCTAGCACATATTCATGGAAGCAACACTAATAATTTCCTTCAAGAACTTTTTCTTTATGTTCTCATTCTGATAAGAGAAGCCAAAATACTTACAGTGGCCTAGAAGGTCTGTATGATCTAATTACCTGTTTCCTTTCTTTTTCCTTTCCCTCACCTATTCCAACCCAGCTATACTAAGCTGCTTGTCATTTCTGAAACCAGCACATAAATACTAGTTTTATTGTCCTGTTTTCTTCAAATAGTCAGTGCTTTCCCTAGATGGCCATAATAGAGATGTGACCAATTACCTTACTTCTCTCAGACCCTTTAGCTTCTCAATTACCATCCTATTTAAAATTTCTGCCACCACATTAACATCTTTCCTCTCCTCCATTGTCCTTAAAATGCTTATTTCCCCTTTTTTTCTCAATATATGTCCCCTCCTTTACTTATTTATTTGTGAAGTTCATTGTTTAATATGCTCTTTCCTCTCTAGAACTCCAGCACTGCAAGGGTGGAATAATTTTCTATTTTGTTCCCTATAGGTGCTCAGTCTTTAATGTTTTATTATTTTATTGGCTATTTAATAAATCAGTCATTGTAACTATTAGTATTTCCTAAGTTCTCGAAAATATTCCGTAAGTATTAAAAATTATACTTAACTAAATTTCCTGCTGCCTTCAGTTTTTTTTTGCCTATCATTAATTGAGATACATCATATTTATAAGCTTTATATTCCTAACAGACTGGAGTGTAGTCAAAACTTTCACATTCTAACAATTGTAACAAAAATTCAAAGTCTTCCTTAAATCAACCAAAACTCTTCAACAGTAAAGTTTTATCTATAATGGGGTTTTGTTGTTGTTGCCTCTAGTGATAAGTACTTGTAATACAAGTCTCAGGTATAGTTTAATAGAAATAGTATGACTTGGGAAAGAATGGGAATATCTTGGGTGTCAGGATTCCAACAAAGATTTTAATAACTAAATCATGATGAGTAGGGATAGCAGTTCATGTGGAGGTTCATGTACTCACTCAGAAGAACCAATGTGTACTTCCCTTCTGATTCCACATTCAATGATGTGGCTTTAATAGCTTTAGATTATCCATGGTGGAATTGTACTTATCAAGAAGTCAACAAGTACTACAAGTTAGTGTTTCCCACCACCCCAGCCATTTGGTACATCTTTGTTAGCATACCACTGTATTTTAGCAGATATCAATATGGGGCTCACATGCCTTCAGAATTGTGAAAAGTTCAAACTCTGCCTCTTTTGAGTTTGACTTCTTTCACTGAAGATTTGTTTTCTTTGTAGAGTAGGATTGTTGTCCCAGTATACCTCCGAAGTTATATATACAATCCCATACTCTTGACACCATAGAGAAACTCACTTTCTCTGCTGCAGTTTGAAAAATACCGGAGAACATCTTCACTCAGATGCCCACCTCTGCACAAGTCAATTTAGGGGTGAGGGTAGGGTGCTGTGAGGGATTGAAAGATCAATATAAATAAGGATGTAAGAATTTTCACATCTTAAAGTAACTACATGAATAGGAATCAGTTTACAGGGAAAGAAACAGGACATTGTGAAGCAGATGGTTCCACAATGTTTACTATACTTGGTAAAGCAAAATGCAGCTAAATCAGAATCTTAGTTTTTATAATTCTTTAAATAAAAGAGTATTTTTAACATAATTTTTTAAAATATGGTTTTTATTTAGGATTTGAACTACAGTTCCGATTAGGCCCAACTTTGCAGGGTAAAGCAGTTACTGTGTATACAAACTACCCATTTCCTGGAGAAACATTTAATAGAGAAAAATTCCGTTCCTTGGATTGGGAAAATCCGACAGAAAGAGAAGATGATTCTGATAAATATTGTAAACTTAATCTGCAACAATCGGGATCATTTCAGTATTACTTCCTTCAAGGGTAAGTGAAGTTAGGTGTTCTGTATATGGGGAAAAAAGTTAATTCATTGTAAAACTTGAAGTTATGTAATTTATAAAAAGTTATCAACCATGGCAGTATAATTTTTACATTGCTTTTACAAATAGAATATGGCTCTTCAATTTCTATGAGATTATCTAGTCTTTTCCTACAACTTGATTATAGGATGATATTTATTTAAGTGTGCTGGCTATTTCTGATAAATTCTAGTACATTTGTTTTTCATTAAAACAACATTATTAGATATTATGTATATTGTATGTGGTATAATTATATAGTAATTGTGCAATGTAGTATTAACTGTGTAATAATGCAGAATGGGTAAAAAATTGCTTTCCATTAAGTTTTGTTGCAACTTTGTAAATTATTGTATGTGTTAGAAATAATATAATTTTAAATAGGATAGTTCCTTCCAGTTATTCAGATACTAGAAAAATCTCACTTTTTCCCTCTCATTAAATGGAAAGTTTTAATTTTGCTCTTTTTCCTTAGAAATGAGAAAAGTGGTGGAGGTTACATAGTTGTGGACCCTGTTTTACGTGTTGGCAGTGATGATCACGTGTTACCCTTGGACTGTGTTACTCTCCAGACATTCTTAGCCAAGTGTTTAGGACCTTTGGATGAATGGGAAGACAGACTGAGGGTTGCAAAAGAGTCAGGTGATGTCAGCTTGGTTTCTTTTCCTTTTCTTTTTAAAAATAAATGTAATTATCCTCTGAAATACAGATTTCAGAGGTTTTGCTCCTACTTCTAATTTCACCTCCTAATATATTTAGTAATTATATGAACCATATGAAAATAGAACCATATGAAAATTTTTAAAGTTGACCCTTTTTAATCCATAAAAATGTCAAGTTATGTGGTTCAACTTAAGGACATCTATGATAAAATGTGATCATTGTTATTTCTGAGATTTTTGCTTTGACATATAAAACCAGTAGCAAACTATTAAAATGTAGAGGAAATATATTATTATATAATTTTATTTATTTATTTTTATTTATTTATTTTTTTACTGTATAATAAAAAATTTTAAGTAAATTTTGATGACAGAGTTCCATGTGATATTTAGCACGTTTTAGAAATAGCCTAAGTAACTCAGTAACAACATTGAAACCAAAAAGAATAAATGAATCTACAAATGTGAATGATTTGTATTATATAATTTTAATTAATAAATATTGACTTTCCACATGGAAGGCATGAGCTGCCAACAATACTTACAGTAAGATAAAACTTATTTTACTTTTACATAAAATAGGAGTAACATTAATTTTCTATTTTCAAGTTAAATGTAGGATGAAGAAAGGAATGAAAATTCACTGGCATAACTATGTACTATAAGTACTGTGAAACATTAAAATTAGGAGATGAGTATATACTGATATTTTTGTGTATAAATATATCTATTCAACAAATAGAAATTGAATCCCTAATAATAACTAAACACTGTTTTGTGATTTTTTTCTAGTACACTATTTTATTACCTTGGTCTTGTAGATGAGGACACTGATATTCTGAAAGATATAAGTGGACTTGCTTAAAGTCTCTTTTGGTACAGCTAGAATTTGAACCTAAGTCGTTGACTCCATTTCCAATAGCATGGTAGCCTTTTTATTTTACTTAAGAAAGTTTATATTGATATTTTTCTTAGTTTTAGGTTGGTTTTGTTTGTTTTTTCTTACAATGGTCTTTGTTATCTTGCTTTTCAGGTTACAACATGATTCATTTCACCCCACTGCAGACACTCGGACTATCTAGGTCGTGCTACTCCCTTGCTGATCAGTTAGAATTAAATCCTGATTTCTCAAGACCTAATAAAAAGTATACATGGCATGATGTTGGACAGGTAGTGGAAAAACTGAAAAAAGAATGGAATATTCTTTGTATTACAGATGTTGTCTACAATCATACTGGTATGAACTTCATTAATTTTGATGAGAATATTAAATTCTGATTATTTCATTCCTCGATATTTTATATAACAGTTTGTTTCAGTGATGGGAACTGAACTCAGGGTTCAAAACTGTTAGGCAAGCATTTCACTATCAAGCCACATCCTCATTCCTTATGTAATGTAAATTTTATAGACATACATGATGATAATGTCTTTCAACTTCAAATATCACTGTATATAGTATCACTTTTTTTGTTCCAAGAAAACAGTGCTAGTTGAGGATATAGTCAATATATAATTTGTATGTGATGTTTATAAAAAGAGTCATGATAGAAAGGACCTAATAATCATATCTCAACATAGAGTGTTAATACTTTCCAGACTAACAAACATATTCTGTATAGCAAAATATCTGGTACTATAGCACGTATGAAAAGAACTACATGATTTCTACTACTGGGGAGAAAATTATCAGTAAACTCTCAGAAGTTATATCCTTCACATATTAAAAGAGCTTTAGATCATCTCCAGCACCAAAAAAGACTATTTTTGTTCCCAAGATACCTTAGCTATATAGAGTTATATAAAATGTACCAAATTTTCTCAACTGATGATCTTCAAGGAGATAGTTATTCCTCTTACCTGTCATAGCAACTGAGTCTGGACTGATGATGCCTCTGGGCATGTATTCAGTTTAACCCATTATACCTTACAAAATATTGTGTGGGCCACAATGTTGAAGAGTGTGGAAACCACTAATTTGCATATGTATAGAACAGGAATTCTGGGTGGTTCAAAAATTCAAGAAATTCCATGAGGTATTTTCCAAGTAATCATAGGAATTATGAAGATACTTAAATTTATTGATCTATTTCATCAATATAGATGATAATCTCCAACAACAGCAGCAAAATTAGGTTGCAAAAATAGATATATTCTAACATTCGGTGTTTCTTTGTGTGCCTGGAAACCAGGTTTCCAAGTCTACAGTGAAGCCATTGTAATCTAACAACTAAGTATTCATTACTTATAAAATTGACAGTATTGGTAATTACTTAGGCATCTATAATATTATTTATGTCAAATTCATCAAATCATGTGATGGCATTGTATTAGTTACAAATGGTAAAAGTTAGAATATGGCTTAGGTAGCTGTAACAGACAGAAAAAGTGACTTAACATTGAGATTGTAGATTTTACAAAAGATTAGGTAGGCATTTCAGGACTAGAGTACTAGCTCAATGGTGCAGGGAAAGGAGGTTGTTTCTCTTGTAGCTCTGCTGTCTCCATTGCTTTGCTTACAGCTTTTAATCAAACATGGCTGCTCCAATTCCTGTGTCATATCCCACCCAGAGAAGATGGTAAAGGGAAGCTATGCCTTCTAAGTGCATGGTCTAGTATATGTGTTACTATTGATCAAATAGCAAGACAATTACTGTTCTTACATTAGATAAATGCTCTCCAAATGCTAAATGTTCACAGGATAATTTTCAGAGACTTTAGATGATTGTATTTTATAATTCTCACCAATTGTTTTGCTGGGGATAGTATTTGCTGAGTTCTATACTACTGCACTCCAGAAGTCTATAGAGTGGATTTCTCTTTCATGTAAACTTAGAAAAATACCTAATGTTTAGAATTCTCTCACCACTTGATTTTGTATCAAAATATTGAGAAAAGAAATAGAGTTTTAAGATTTTACCCTTAAAAACAATTGGGTAGAGTCAGACATGAAGATGGCTAGCCTCTTAGGAATCTGAGGCAGAAAGATTGTTTGAGCCTACTAATTCAAGACCAGTTAGGGCAACATATCAAAAGAAAAAAAAAATCAGGATATCCTTGGCATTTATCCTTAACATACATATCTCTGTGTGTGTATGTGTGTGTGTGTGTGTGTGTGTGCGCGCGCCCGTGTGTGCCTGTGCCCACGCACATGTGCACAGTCCTCAGAATCAAACCCAGGGCCTTGCTCATGAGACTCTACCACTAGGTTACATCACCAGTAAGTGAAAATCCTAATGGGATACAAATATGACTACATTTTGTCTTTTTAACTTGAATTTCAGTGAATGTGATGATAAATCTAGGGGGCAGTATCTTGGTACCAATTTGGAGAACTATCAGTTTAACTTTTTTTTTTTTTTTTTTTTTTTTGGCAGTACTTGGGCCTTGTGCATTCTAAGTAACTTATTCTGCCACTGAGCTATATCCCCAGCCCTTTTTATTTTATTTTGAGACAGGGTCTCACTAAGTTGCCCATGTTGGCTTATCATCTCTTGATCCTCCTGTCTCAGCCTCTCACATAGTTAAGATTACAGATGTGCACACCAAACTGGGCTTTAATTTCACTTTTATTATATGATCTTTGCTCCTTATATATCCTGATTTCACTTAAGTGTTTATTTATTGTGGGTATAAATAAATAGTAACTAAATTGCTTACTAAATAAATGACAGAAACTAAAAATGATACTGATTCTAAAATTCTATAAGAGTGCTCACTGAGTAAATAAGACACAAACATGGTCATCTCATCAGCACAGCAAAGTGGTCACAATTGCAGATTCTGAAGAGAGACTTACATTAATTCCTCTGGCCAAGTTACTCAACCCGTAAGCCTTAGTTCCTCCTCTATGAGAGGAACATAACAGTATGTTCTGTATTGTGTGAGAGGAAATGAAGAATAACAAAGTGTATTTAACTGCATAGAACAATTCTGGGTGTGCAGTAGGTATTACTTTCCATTTTTATAACCACTTGTATTACTCAGTATGAATTCAGGGGGCATTAGTCCATTGTAAACATAAAACAAATTGGGTAACATTTGTCTATTTAAAAAATTAAATTAGCAATTTCTCAATCTCATAAAAACAACATATTTTACCCTTTAGGATTAGCTGTGCAAAGATGTTACTTGTGAAAGAACTAATTTTTCTTCCTTCGTATTTTCCTAAGCAATATTTAAGTTAAAAAACAAGTGTATGAGAAGATAACAAAACCAAAGTTTTTTTTTTCCATAAAACAGAATCAGTATAAAATATCGATATCTAAATATAGAAGGAAGTGGGTGGTAGATGTTGATATTTCATCTTTAAACTTAACATAGATACCATTTTCAATTTAATTATAAGATGTAAGTTTTCTTTTGTTCAAATTTATTTGTTTTTTTTTTTTTTAAGCTGCTAATAGTAAATGGATCCAGGAACATCCAGAATCTGCATATAATCTTGTGAATTCTCCACACTTAAAACCTGCCTGGGTCTTAGACAGAGCACTCTGGCATTTTTCCTGTGATGTTGCAGAGGGGAAATACAAAGAAAAAGGAATACCTGCTCTGATTGAAAATGATCAACACATGAATGTAAGTATTTATACAGTAATACCACACTAAATCTAAATAACAAAATTTCTTAAGTACAAATTAAATATATAGCTGAAAATTATTTATAATCAGTGTTTTAATATGTTAAACAATATTTGGTGAAATATTTAAAAATATGTTTTAACTGTTAAAATTTTTCAGTGTATTCGAAAAATAATTTGGGAGGATATTTTTCCAAAGATCCAACTCTGGGAATTTTTCCAAGTAGATGTTCACAAAGCAGTTGAACAATTTAGAAGACTTCTAACACAAGGTAAATAGATGCAGTAGTTTGTTCCTATCAATTTTAAGAAATTTAATATTACTTTTAAAAGGATAACCCCTTTTTTTTTCTTAGTTAATATTCATTAAATCTGTTGTTTTGATACAATATTTTTTTTATTTTTTGGTATTTGAAAACTGATTCTGGAAGCCGAAACATCTAAAGGGCATGCTCTAATAATAAAACCAATTTTTATTTTATTGTTGGCAGAATGCTCAGAATATAGTCAAACTCAGCATATATTTGTTAAAAGCATGAATGGGAATTAGGTAGAGCAGGTTACTTCAGCTGAGAAAGGCTTGAACAAGGCTTTGAAATCGAGAAATGTGAATCTTCTGCTGTCTAAGGTAAGAATCTTAACTATGCAAGAGGGACTTCCAACCGATGGTGCTCACCATAAACACCCTCCTTACAACTAGTGAGACTGAAGTTAGATATTAGCTAATAATAAAAGGTAAAGAAATAAATATTCAGTTAAGGATGTAACTAATCTAGTTAATCAGTGTCCCCTTAACAAAATAAGAGGAAAAAACATACTCAAAGAGAACTTGAGGTTTTTAGGAGACAAATTAGAAAGGATTATGAAGAAAGTATCTGCAAGTAGTATGGGACAGCCCAGCAGGGAGGATGTTTGGGGACTCGGGAGGGGTTCTTTTAAAATAGGAAATTTTCTTCCTTGTCCAGAGACCAAAACTAGAATAGGACCCAAATATACTGCCTTTGAAGTAGAAATGAGTTTGCCTTTACATTTAAGAACTCAGTTGGATTCAGGCATCAACTTTTATAAGTATGTATCACCTTAATACAGGAACTTTTAGTCCTGATTTTGCTTCATATTTCATTCACCAAAAATTTCTCTTTCCTTTAATATTTATAAGTAGTATCATTTATATGTAATATGTGTGCTCATTATAAAGAGAAAAAAACCCAAATAGTTCAAAATATAATAAAATACAATGTGCAACTTCCCCTTCTACAAAACATTTTGAGGGAACTACCAAGTAATAGTTTCTGTGTTTCCTTTCAGATTATTTTTGAAAGAAATTCGGATTTTACATGTGGTTTTACATAATTCTCTCTGTAAACTATATATACACTCGTTTTATATTTGTATATATGTTACATACATTAAACTAAAGCATGGACTATTTAATTTGTTCATTAGCTGACAATATGAATTTATTATAGTTATTTCTCTTAACTCCCAAGTAGCAATACACTGTTTTAACGTACTTTAACTGGTTGGGATTGTTACTCAGTGGTAGAGTGCTTGCCTAGCACGTGTGAGGCACTGGGTTCCATTCTCAGCATCACATAAAAAATAGATAGATAGATAAATAAACAAACAGACAGACAAACAAATGTTTACAAATAAAAAGAGTACCTTTAACTAGCTTTTTTTTGTAATTCTTTCATTCAATGCATTTTTATTGATCCACCTACTGTGTGCTGGACACTCAAGGCATGAGAATTCAGTGGCAAACATAGCAAGAACCTTGCCCTAGTACTATCTAAAATATACCCTGTATATGTATGTTTATTTGCTATATAAGTAGATCTACAGGATAAATTGTTATACGTGAAACAAGTAGGTCAAAGGATATGCAAATTTCAAATACAATAGATATCATCAATTGCTTTTTTAAAATTATACCTACTCACATGTTTTGAAAAACTCTCACCAACATGTGATACCAATAATCTTTAAAATATTTTTTCAATCAGGCAAATCATCTTGGTATGTATGGTTAAATATCTTGTCTTAGTTGATATTTCTTTTTATGTTAATGAAGTATCTTTTCACATGTTAATTAGCCACTTACATTTCTTGCATTGTGTGTTAGTATTTCTTCCCATTTTTTATTGGACTGTTTGTCCTTTTCAAATTGATTCATTATTATTGATGATTCCTTATTATATACGTGTTAAATATATTCTCTTAGTATGCTGTTGATCTTTTAACTATTGCTTATAGTGCTGTTTATTTTCAATGTAGTCAGTCTTTTCTTTTATGGCTTTTCACATCATGTTTAGAAAAGGCTTTTCATAAACATACTGTTTTTTCTAATAATATTATTCATATTTTCCAATAAAATATTTTATGAAGCTACAATTTATGTGTATCACATGAAAAAAGGTATTTAGCTTTATTTTTAAAATGTTGTTAAATTGATAATCCATAATTTACACTGATTTGAAATACAACCATAATGCTTCTTAGTGTATAGCCATATCCTAAATATACTTTAGGTTTTTATCTGTGTTTTCCATTTATCTGCCTTCAATTCTACCAATACTAAAAATTATTTATTGATACTACTGGTGTAGATTTGTTTTTTTCTTTCTCAAGCATTTTTTAGCAGTTTTACTCTTCCAGATGAACCTTAGAAACTGGGTTTTAAGAATCTGTTTTATTTTATTGCTTGTGTTTTTGTAAGCCATTTCAAGGTCTCTTTAGAATAAAACAAGGACAAATTAATTAATTAATGGAAAATTAAGCCTAGTATATAACAAAGGAAAAAGCCCACAAATTGCTTTATTTATAAAGAAACAGGCCAAAGGAATTTATTGTGAGGAAGGGTTCTTCAAAGGAAAACAAGAAGCAGGAGGCTGTGGGGAAGTTAGCCTAATTGGTGACTTACCACTTGCCCAGTAATTCTTCCTCCTGGAGGCAGCTGGCACCTCAAGACTAGTTGGGGCACTGGTATCTCTCTCCATCTCCTGGGAGTTATGTTTGAACCTAGGGCTGTTTCACCCAATAAATTCCTTAGTATAACAGAATTCTCCCTGAGTCAGATATCCGCAAAAGCAATGGAGTGGTCTCAGATCAGTGAAATTGCACCAAGTGTTCTCCAAAGAGCCTACCTCCGTTTAGAGTTGGCTCAGATGTGCCCACCGTTCATTCCCACCTTCCATTACAAGTACTTCTTTCAGAGAAAGCAAAGAAAGTCAAGTTTTTAATAAGATTTACTTTAGAATTGGAAGCAATCTTTGAGGAAACACAGCTCCTGAGGTTAGACTATTTGGTAGCACTGAGAAGAAAATGCTACTACCAAAGTCCAGATGTCATAAAGTTTAATAAGTAGGGCTGAAGGAGTTGAGTATTTCCTGGCACTCATAAAGCCTTGAATTTGATTCCCAGCAGTGTTAAAAAAGAAGAAGCAATGGTAGTAGTGGACATTGACTGAGAGCAAAAAAGTGGGGCTTGAGTTGAACTGATAACAATCCCTATGTTTGTTTGTTTTTTGTTTTATAATGATATTTTTGTCTCTGTGTGTTACCCCCACCCACTGTGTGTATGTGTAAGGTATGTGGTATGGAGATGATAAGCAGGAGGATGGAGGGGTAGGAAGATGGTTATGAAATTAATATTTGTTTTATTTTCTATGAAATAATTGCACATTTAAAATTTGAAATCAGGGTCTGGGGTTGTGGCTCAGCGGTAGAGCATTCACCTAGCACATTCGAGGCCCTGGGTTTGATCCTCAGCACCCATAAAAATAGATAAAATAAAGGTATTGTGTACAACTACAACTAAAAAATATTTAAAAAAATTTAAAATCAGTAACAGTTGTAATCTCCCTGTGAATATTTGCATTTAAGCACTCATCTTTTCTTCTTTCAGGAAATAGGAGAGTAACCAAGTCTGATCCAAAGCAGCATCTGAAGATTATTCAGGATCCTGAATATAGACGGCTTGGCTGCACTGTGGATATGAACATTGCACTAGCGACTTTTATACCACATGAGTATGTTATTTGTTTTCTTTGTGAAATAAATACTGCTACTACTTATAAACCATTATGGATAGTATAATTTTCAAAAATCTTATTGAAATCCTTCATATGAAATGAAATAGGCACCATAATTCTACTTCAGCACATGACATATTCATGTTTTTTTATATGTGCCAGGTCATATTCCTGTGCATGTATGTAATACTCTTTACTGTTGGAAAAGTTTTTCAGTCATAATAAGATTCTGATGATTAAGATTTCTATGACCCTTGTTAGAAAAATTTTATATGTAAGTTTTGTAAAAAACATTAAATAGGTTTGTATTGCTTTATCTGCTCTAGCGATGGGCCAGCTGCGGTTGAAGAATGCTGTAATTGGTTCCGTAATAGAATTGATGAATTGAATTCAGAGAAGCATCAACTCATGAATTATCATCAGGAACAGGTTTTACCTATATTTATTGCTTTTCTTTGAGTCTTTAAACTATTTTTTTTATTGTTGATGATGATGCAATATAATTTAATGTTTTCCAGGCAGTTAATTGCCTTTTGGGAAATGTGTTTTATGAACGACTGGCTGGCCATGGTCCTAAACTAGGACCTGTCACTAGAAAATATCCTTTAGTTACCAGGTATTCCATTTTCTTTTCTTTTTATGAACGATTAAAAACTAAAATTTGTTTTTAACTGTGAATTAACCTAAATGTTTCCTTTAAAGCACAACTTCAGTACATTTCTTAAACTACGAGAGTTTTGATTTGGAATTAGGCTTAATTGTGTTAGGCAAATCTTTAGTTAGAAAAATGATCATCCATATGGACAAATTTATAGTTGTTGTTATTTACATTAATGTTTCGGGAGGTTTGCATACTTAATGTCTTAGTCTGTTTTCTGTTGTGGTAACAAAATACTTGATGTTGGGTAATTCATAAGAAACAAGGTTTAAGGGCTGGGGTTGTGGCTCAGTGGTAGAGTCCAGCACGTGTGAGACCCTGGATTCAATCCTTAACACCACATAAAAATAAATAAATAAAATGGTTGTGTAGTTTTGTCCAACTACAACTAAAAAATAAATATTAAAAAAAAAGCAAGATTTAGTTTTGTTCAAGGTTTTGGAGACTTAAGAAGTCTAAGAGTGTGACACCAGCATTTACTCAGTTTCTGGTAAGGGCCTCCAGCTGCCTCAACTCATGATAGGAAGGGGAAGGGCAAGTGAACACATATGAAAGAGACAAAGCAGGAGGGGCAGTCTTACTTTCTAACAACCCACTGTCTTGATAACTAATCCAGTCCCTTGTGTGAGTTCCTCCCACAAGAAAGGCATTAATTCATTCATGAGGGCTCCACTCGTATGACCAAGTACTAAAAATAATGCCCATCTTCTAACACTCTCACATTAAGAAATTAAGATTCCAGCACATGAACTTTTGGGAGACACACTCAAACCATAGCAGTTAGTGATAAATACAGTGATAATCAAATTGAGCAAGCACTTAGATCCTTATTTTCTCCTCCTCCTCTTTTTTTTTTTTTTTTTTTTTTTAACTTTTGACAATGCTGGGGATTGGGCCCAGGGGCTCCACAACCCATCTACCATTGAGCTATACCCCAACTCCATAGTTCTTTACCCCAACTCCATAGTTCTTTACTTTATAGATAAAATATAACGTAAATTGGGCAACTAGAAGATAGTAAAAGCCTTTGAGAAGTAGTATCAGTATCTCAATTGTTTTCTTGTGATTTTAAGAGAGGTTTTAAAAATTCCTTAAAATGTTAGCATTATATATGCTACAATGTTAACTCCATTCGTCAGATCCTATTAGATTTACTGCCATTTGGGGAGGTAAATAATGTTTATTGATTTTTTACCTATATTGAAGTTTTTTTCCTGTAAATGGTGTCACACTAATTTTATTTATTATACTCATAAGGAAAGTTTAATTTTTAATGTTGCTAATTTGGATTCTCTCTAAGCAGTTTCTCTGTGTGGATTTAATATTTAATTTTATCTCTGTAGGTATTTTACTTTCCCATTTGAAGAAATGGCCTTATCTGCAGAAGAATCTATGATTCACCTTCCAAATAAAGCTTGTTTTTTCATGGCACATAATGGATGGGTGATGGGAGATGATCCTCTTCGAAACTTTGCTGAACCAGGTACATCACTTTTGACTTCTCAATGGATAGGGAAAAAATTTCATAGAAAGTTCAATATGATCTGTTTTTTTGATTTGTTTCCCCACTAGGCTAGAGGTTTTTAAACTGTTTCACCAGTTTGAGAGAGAAGAAAAGGAGGTAGAACTTTGAAACTAATGCTGTTATAATTACATCTACATAAGAGAGATTTTCAACCACTGACCAGAGAGGTATTAAGGTATTTGAAAGGCAGTTATACCAGAAACTAATTTTTTTTTTTTTAGGTTCCCCTCACTTACTCTAGCATCTTGTTTTCAACAACCATGTTATTGCCAGGAAGCATTTTATAGGAAACACCTTGATATGTATTTTTTTCAGCAGTTTAGAATTAGTAGTTTATTATTGTGATCTTAGAATTGCTTCAGAAATCTTATATGCTGTTATTTAAGAATATGACCTTGGGCTTAAGTATTTCTGCCCTTTCTTTCTAACCATTCTAAACAAAAAAAAAGAAATTCTTGTATATGCCATGAATTTAATATAACCTCTTGCCAAAATTGAGTAGCAAGTTGGAGACGGAGCCTTAAAATGTTTTGGTAGAACTATAATTATAAGAGTCTATGATAATACTATCACTATTTTTCCTCAGGAAATAACTTGGAATTTTGAAATTGAGCTCAAACCTTTAGAAGAAACTATAAGGTGTAATTTTTGCCATATATATATATATATATATATATATATATATATATATATATATGATAGAAAACTTTGTCCTATATCGTTTTAGATATGATTTTAGCCAATATATCATTTATGGTAGAAATAATGCAGTTTTAAAATGGTATAGTTCTTTGAAGTAAATGTTTTTATTCTATTTCTTAAGCCATTGAAAACAAACTTCTTTTTTAACAGGTTCAGATGTTTATTTAAGAAGAGAACTGATTTGTTGGGGAGACAGTGTTAAATTACGCTATGGAAATAAACCAGAGGACTGCCCTTATCTCTGGGCACATATGAAAAAATATACCGAAATAACTGCAACTTATTTCCAGGGAGTGCGTCTTGATAATTGCCACTCAACACCTCTTCATGTAGCTGAGGTATATATAGAAAAACAATTCATCCACATTAAGCAAAGATATTCAAGATTTCTTCCCAGCTTTCCTCAAGTAGACTATACAGATAGCCGTTTCACTCGGCTAGTTGAACACAAACATTGATTTGGCATTGAATTATATTTTTGTATAATTTGAATAATTCTAAAAATCTTTAAATGCAATTGTTAAGGAATACTGGGTTATAAAATGTTTAGCAAGTTAATTTTTAAATTTTAATTCAGGAAGAATTCAGGAAGAGCGATCATGTTTGTCAGTAATTCCATTTTTATCAATTATTTATGAAAACAAAAGTGTAAATATAACTATTGTCTATTCCTCTTTTGTTCTTTTTAAAGCAACTTTTGAATAATGCCAATATTTATAATATTATCTTCTACCTAATACAACTTTGTAAATAAGTACTTATAATTTTAATCTTGCTAATAAGATCCTTGATAGCTTCCTAGCAACAATTTTTTGGAAATACGTGCTTATCTGAAAAATACCTATTTCAATAATTTTCTATAATATATATGTCTCAAGTCCTGTGATGAAAAATTGATTTGATTTTTGAAGGATTTAGTAAACATTAATTAAGTAAACATGAAATAAGAATATTCATGATATTCTGATAGAACATTATTTACCTCCCCAAATGGCAGCTGTTTGTCTTCATATTGTGCTTTAACAATAGCAAAAAAATATATACATATATGTACACACACACACATATATATACTTATAACATTATGGCACAACTAAATGTTAAAGCTAACTTAATTCACTTAATTTTTTAAGTTATAAAATCCTCTAGGATTGTGCTTGTTAGGATTCCAGGTATTTTGTTATCTTTTATGTAAGGATATGTTAAAACATTTTTGGAACCAATCTAATTTTTTTATTATAAGCTAATATTTTCTGATTCTGTGTAGCATCAATGTAGATCATAAATCTCAGAGGTAGAAATTGTAACGAGTTTAATCTATTTTGTCTTATAATCCCAGATATGGAATGCATATAAAAACTTAAATAGAGTATACAACATAGAATACATATTATATAATATGATTAATTATATAATAATATAAATTTGATTAATATATGTAATCATAATCTAGATTATGATTTTTTTTTACCTGTTTTAATGTACCTATGTCAATTTCATTGGGATATTTACAGAATTGAAAATGGGACTCAGTGGTTTAAGAGTTTGTTATCTGCAGGCTTCAATTTGGTCAGTCAGACCTAAATTTTACAATAGCTAAATAGTTCACCAGGAAGGAATTTATCATTAATTACTTAGGAAACCACCTGGAAATTAACAGTCTGACTAGATATTAAAAACAAACAAACAAGGGCTGGGGTTGTGACTCAGCCGTAGAGCACTCACCTAGCACGTGCAAGGCTCTGGGTTTGATCCTCAGCACCACATACAAGTAAATAAAATAAAGGTATTGTGTCCAACTACAAACTAAAAAATATATACACAAGAAGCAGGGAGAAATACTAGCAGAATTGCAGTGATACAGGTTACATTTTTTAAAAGCACTAACAATTTTCTTCTTCTTTTCTCCCTTGTGTCCCTATCTCTGCAAAATCTAAACTTCTTTTTAACTGCTTTACTCTACATATTCTCATATTCCCTATGTTTGTTGGTTCTGTTTGTTGTTTTGTCACATTTGTACATCAAATTTCATTTGGAATTCTTTCTGAATTTTCATTTTGTCTTACCATATGTATCTTCTTGTGTTAAACCCATGCCTAGTCTTGTCTCCTCCCTTCCTACCTGTCTCACTTTTCTCTCTTTTACATGTGTGACTGTGCTTTTTTCAGTACATGTTGGATGCTGCTAGGAAATTACAACCCAATTTATATGTAGTAGCTGAACTGTTCACGGGAAACGAAGAACTGGACAATATCTTTGTTACTAGACTGGGCATTAGTTCCTTAATAAGAGGTAGGCTTGTTGAAGTGTCTTTCCCATTTAAAACTTCAGCTTTTGTTTAAGTGTACTAAAAGACATTTAGTAGTTTTTAATGTAATTCTTAAGAATTTTCAATACATTTAATATTCTTTTGGATAGCCTATGGAGAGTTTCCAATCTAAATCTATTTTTATCAGTAAATATTTCTACTTTGGGGTAAAAGATCTCATTTCAAATCACAAGGTTGGCAGGATGATCTAATGGCTCACAATCAAAACCATTTTTTGTTGTTAAAAATATACAAATCTGTTCTTCATTTTCTACCTGGGTATATGATATAATCTTTAGATTTTTTCCTATAGATTTTTGTATAGCTAACATCTCAATAAACACCTGAGGTTTCCTTTTTTTCTATCTGAGCCATCTCTCCCCCTAAGTTATAAAAGACTGCTTTGGTCACTTAAACTAGTAGACATTTAGTAATTATCATTAATTACTTAGGAAATTGCTTTAAAAAGTTTTATTTTTGATTATACTGATGTGTTCTTTATTTTAAAAATCAATTGTGAAATTTAACCTTTTCTTGGACATAAGTAATAGAGATTGTTAAAATGTTCTGTAATGCTCCACAGAGGCAATGAGTGCATATAATAGTCATGAAGAGGGCAGGTTAGTTTACCGATACGGAGGCGAACCTGTCGGATCTTTTGTTCAGCCCTGCTTGAGACCCTTAATGCCGGCTATTGCACATGCTCTGTTTATGGATATTACCCATGATAACGAGTGTCCTATTGTGGTAAGCATCATTCCATTTCTTGTATTTACTTATTTTGCCAGATATTTTGATATTTACTTATCTGATATTTTGTGGCATGAATATCCACATACTTGAAAATAGTATCTTAGATTTAAAAGCAATTATAGCTTATGGTTTTAAAGATGTTCTTTTGTTGTAGAACAAATTAATGTATCTTATAGAATGTATTTGTGTAATTATTTTTTATTTCATTATAATACAGAATTTTACTTATTTATTTTATTATGATACAGTGCTTTTCCTTTGAAAGAAAGTATATTTTGCTTTTTAATTGTTTCCTAGCATAGATCAGCCTATGATGCTCTCCCAAGTGCCACAATTGTTTCTATGGCATGTTGTGCTAGTGGAAGTACACGAGGCTATGATGAACTAGTACCTCATCAGGTTTGTTTATGTGTTGTTTTTTTAAAATTCATATGATTAGCATTTTTATCAAAAAACTCTCATTGTAATTAAAATGTATACATGACCAAGTTTTACCGTTCTTCAGATATCAGTGGTTTCTGAAGAACGGTTTTATACTAAGTGGAATCCTGGAGCATCCCCATCAAATACCGGTGATGTCAATTTCCAAAGTGGCATTATTGCAGCCAGGCGTGCTATCAATAAACTTCATCAAGAGCTTGGAGCCAAGGGCTTTATTCAGGCAAGAGACCAAGTTTCCTAAATGTCTTTCTGAAAGTATACAGGGGAAGACTTATCAGTTTGAGCACTCATTTCCAATTTGAGTGCTAATTAAGTGCTTTTTTTTCACTTCTCAGGTGTATGTGGATCAGGTTGATGAAGATATAGTGGCCGTAACCAGACATTCACCCAGTATCCATCAGTCTGTTGTGGCTGTATCTAGAACTGCTTTCAGGAATCCCAAAACTTCATTTTACAGCAAGGAAGTGCCTCAAATGTGTATCCCCGGTAATGTAATCTAAAAATTGTTATTGTAATTATATCATTATATTAAATTATACTATAATGCCATATACATCATCATTATATGTTCTATATAACAAATGCAAATGTGAATGTAGTTAAAAAGAGGAATTACAAATTTTGGATAACTTACATTTTTATTGCATGGAACAAAATCTGGACAGAAATACACTCAAATATTAGCCATTTTTGAATTTTAAAATGTTTTGTTTACATCTTAATACATTCTGTTTTCCCTTAATTGTATATAATGAACATATATTTGTCTTATATTCTGACATAGATAATTATTTCTTTTTATATGTGTGACATACATTTATATATGTGTGTATAAGTATGTATTGCATTTGCACACATACACATATATAAACAAAAATGGAAAAGAGTCTAACGTGATACTTAAGATTCCTTGTAATCCATATTCATCTACTATCCTAGCCCTGCATTACTCTACTATTTCAGCCAAATAGATGTTTTCACTGTTTCCCAAGAAGTCTTATTTCTATCTGTATATGATTTATATCCTTCAAGGACTAAAGTTCCACCTCTTTGAAAAACCTATACATACTCAGTGATTTTTCTTTCTAAACATATAACAATCATATTCTATGTCTCTCTTTCGATACTTAATTATAAAATATATCCCTGAGATATGTTATTATTTCTAGACTTTTTTCTAGATAAGTATATTTTATTTTCTTGTTATTACAGATAGTATATGATAGTATAGCATGATTCTGTGTAAGCAGCAACAATACGACTTTAGAGAGTCTCATAAAAATAATCACATTCTATAGGTGTTCATTGCTGGTTGCTAAATATGTATAATTCCAATCTTTAAATATTATCAACCTGAATAGTTTTAGTGTTAAATATTCCTTACTTTCCTTAACTGTTAAATTTATATTCAGTAATCTCATTGAATCTTTACTAATATTCATAGATTTTTGTGTTTATTTTCTATTTTTTTGGTCAATGGATACAATGATTTTATTTTATTTATTTATTTTTATGTGGTGCTGAGGATTGAACCCAGTGCCTCACATGTGCTAGGTGAGCACTCTACCTTTGAGCCACAATCTCAGCCCTATTTTCTATTTTTGATGCTGGGGATTGAACCCAGGGCCTCCTGCATGCTTAGCACATGCTCTACTACTGACCTGTGCTCCCAGCCCCATCCCTTCATAGTTACTTTTATAGAATCCATCACTGTACAGTATTATCTCAGGTTTTGTTTTGATCAGTAATGATTCTTAAAACATTTCCATCTGTTAAGTCTACAAATTGTGATTTTAAGTGTATTTTGTATTTTGTCATTCAGTTTTTAATAAAATTTACTATGGTTGGTAATATTCTTATTTAAATTTTGAATGTACATTAGGAACACTTTTTTGTTATTTTTTTAATATATTTGTAGGCAAAATTGAAGAAGTAGTTCTTGAAGCTAGAACTATTGAAAGAAATACAAAACCTTATAAGAAGGATGAGAATTCAATCAATGGGTTACCAAATATCACAGTAGAAATTAGAGAACATATTCAGGTATTTGGGATTCATCTCTTTCTATTATGTTGAATATTGTAAGGTCATGAGAATTATTTGTTGAATGGATTTTCATAATTTTTTTAAGCTTAATGAAAGTAAAATTGTTAAACAAGCTGGAGTTGCCACAAAAGGGCCCAATGAATATATTCAAGAAATAGAATTTGAAAACTTGTCTCCAGGAAGTGTTATAATATTCAGGTATGTTAATTAGAGTTCAAATTATTGACTTTACTTATATTTAAAACAGTTTAACTGTAAACTTTGAATAAATCACTCCTAAAAATCAACCATTTTTTATTAACATCATTCAGAGTTAGTCTTGATCCACATGCACAAGTTGCTGTTGGAATTCTTCGAAATCATCTGACACAGTTCAGTCCTCACTTTAAATCTGGGAGCCTTGTTGTTGACAACGCAGATCCTATATTAAAAATCCCCTTTGCTTCGTAAGTATGTCTTATTTTATAGAGATTTAACATTTTAATAACTGGTATGTTGTTGCTGTCTTGATTTAAACACGTTAAGGGTCCTATCTGTCCATACTACTCAAAGTGTGGTGCAGAAACCAGCAGTGTCAGCATCAGCTGTTGTTATCCTATTATATTATCATTCATGTGAGTATTCACAGGGGTGCTTTCTCATTCTTGTGAAGTCTTTCTTCAGATATAGATACATACATGTCTACATAAACAGAGACACACACACAATTTTATTGAACTGAGATTAGGTTCTATATATCACACTCCTTACTACATCATTTTTTTAAAATTTTAACATATTATTCTATTATATGGCTATACCATGATTTGTTCAATCATTTTCCATTTTGGACATCTAGAATGCTTATAATTATTCCCTATTATTTATGTCTTTGTACATTCTTCTTGGAATAAATCTTTAATTATTCACTTTCTATGTGTTCCACTAATACTGAATAATATGGGTTTTGAAGCTTAGATGTAGGTTCAATTATAGTTTCATCACCATCAATATGATTTTAGACAAGTTATTAATAACTTTCTTCAGCTCAATCCTCATCTGGGAAAAAGGGCTTATAATAAATAGTATCTACCTCTTAGGTTTTGTAAGGATTAAATAGGGCAAATACAAACCACTTATAATAGAATGACTAGCACATAGATGGCTTGATGTGTTTGCTCTCATTCTTACTAGGATAAGTTTCCAGAAATTAAATTTTGGGGTTAGATTGTATTATAAGATTGTGTCTTTCAGTCTATACTGCCAAGTCTTCTCCAGGAAGATTGTACTAATGAGAATATTCAGCTCAGTGTTAGAGTGTCCATCCTTACCAATACTGAATATATATTATTGTAATGCAGTACGTTAAAGCTGAGTATAGACCCAGACTAGGTAAGAATTATTTTTTTTGGATTCTTATTAGCCATAAGAAATAAGAATGAGTGCCTGTTAATGGAGAGTTGTGAGAATTATTCATATAAAACACATCGTGTTTAACACACAGTAAATGATCATAAATGTTAGTTATTACTAATTAAATTGGTAAATATGAAGTATAAAGTACTTTAAAATAACATCTCAACATATTAATTAAGTTTTTTGTTCGTTTGTATTTATCTGGTGAAATGACATTAAAGAATTAAAGAATTAAGAAATTCAAACCGTTCTTAGCAAAGTAGCTGCTAAAAAAACAATCTGCAATAGATGTATGTTTCTGTAGAATGCTTATAAAAGCACATTCCCCCTTGAACCTACTCTGATTATTTCAGGGCAAGGGCAAGAAATCTGCCTTCTAAACAGCTTTCAGGGTTATTCTTGTGGAAGGAGTCCACTGGCTACATGTTGGAAAATAATGCCCTAAAGTAAAGTTGGTATTAAGTCTGCAAATGGTCAGTCTTGATTCATGAAATATAGCTGTGAGGAGAGAGGCTGAGACACTTAGACTTTCCTCTGACCATTATCAAGAAGCATCTTTTTTTCTGAGAAGATGCTGGTTTCTTGAATGATGGAACTGAGGGGCAGTGCAACCTGATACGAAAGATGGTGCCAGGAGAGAAATACAAAGGCAGAGACTGTTGTTTCTTAGGTGGTTAACTTTGACTTTTGATTATCCCTTTATTGATCCTTTGATAGGTATTCCAAGTTTTTAAGATAAACAGCATAAAAAGTTCTTTATTTCACAATTATCAGGGAAAAAACTAAGTCTAACTGAAAGAACTAAAAAATAGACTTATAATATAAAGTATATAAAAAACCAAAAGATCTTTGTATTCTACCACCCCACCCCCAGTACTAGAGATTGAATCCACGGATGCTTTACCACTGAATCACATCCCCAGGCCTGTTTATTTTTTTAAATTTTGAGACAGGGTCTCATTAAGTTGCCTTGGGCCTTGCTAAATTTCTGAGTCTGGCCTTGAATTTGAGATCCTCTTGTATTGGCTTTCTCAGCCACTGGGATTGCAGGTGTGCGCCACCACAGCTGGCTCCATCATGCCTTTTTAAAAAAAAAATAATTAATTAATTTATTTTACAGAAGAATATACATTTTGACGTATAGTACACAAATGGAGCATAGTGTCTCATTCCTCTGGATGTCCATGGTTCAGAGTCATTCCAGTAGTGTAATCATACATATATATAGGATAATAATGTCTGTCTCTTTCTACTGTCCTTCCCTTCCCCACAACCACACCTTTTCCCTGACTCCTTTGACTTCCCTGTACACAAACCAGTGTCCCTTCATTTTTCCCTATCCCCCACCCCACTATGGATCAGCATTCACTTATCAGAAAAAACATTCAGCTTTTGGTTTTTTGCGATTGGCTTATTTCACTTAGCATGATATTCTTTAGTTCCATCCATTTACCTGCCTATGTCATAATTTCAGTTTTCTTTAAGGCTGAATAATATTCCATTGTGTGTATGTATCACATTTTCTTCATCCTTTCCTCTGTTGAAGGGCATCTAGGTTTGTTTCATAGTTTAGCTATTGTGAATTGAGCTGCTATAAACATTGATGTGGTTGCGTCACTGTAGTATGCTGATTTTAAGTCCTCCATCATGCTTTAATCAATAAAATTTGGTACCTTAATCATGTACTTGTTTTTTTAAATTTTTTTTTAATTTATTTTTTTTATTGCTTGTTCACAACATTACAAAGCTTTTGACATATCATATTTCATACATTAGATTGAAGTGGGTTATGAACCCCCAATTTTACCCCAAATGCAGATTGCAGAATCACGTCGGTTACACATCCACAATTTTACATAATGCCCTATTAGTAATTGTTGTATTCTGCTACCTTTCCTATCCCCTACTATCCCCCCTCCCCTCTCCTCCCATCTTCTCTCTATACCCCATCTACTGTAATTCATTTCTCTCCTTGTTTATTTTCCCATTCCCCTCACAACCTCTTATATGTAATTTTGTATAGCAATGAGGGTCTCCCTTCATTTCCATGCAATTTCCCTTTTCTCTCCCTTTCCCTCCCATCTCATGTCTCTGTTTAATGTTAATCTTTTCTTCCTGCTCTTCCTCCCTTCTCTGTTCATAGTTGCTCTCATTATATCAAAGAAGACATTTAGTATTTGTTTTTTAGGTTTTGGCTAGCTTCACTAAGCATAATCTGCTCTAGTGCCATCCATTTCCCTGAAAATTCTATGATTTTGTCATTTTTTATTGCTGCATAGTACTCCATTGTGTATAGATGCCACATTTTTTTTATCCAATCATCTATTGAAGGGCATCTGGGTTGGTTCCACAGTCTAGCTATTGTGAATTGTGCTGCTATGAACATCAATGTGGCAGTATCCCTGTAGTACACTCTCTTAAGGTCTTCAGGGAATAGTCCAAGAAGGGCAATGGCTGGGTCAAATGGTGGTTCCATTCCCAGCTTTCCCAGGAATCTCCATACTGCTTTCCAAATTGGCCGCAACAATTTGTAGTCCCACAAGCAATGTACAAGAGTACCCTTTTCCCCACATCCTTCCCAGCACTTGTTGTTGTTTGACTTCATAATGGCTGCCAATCTTACTGGAGTGAGATGGTATCTTAGGGTGGTTTTGATTTGCATTTCTCTGACTTCTAGAGATGGTGAGCATTTTTTCATGTACTTGTTGATTGATTGTATGTCCTCCTCTGAGAAGTGTCTGTTCAGGTCCTTGGCCCATTTGTTGATTGGGTTATTTGTTATCTTATTTTTTATTTTATTTTATTTTTTGAGTTCTTTGTATACTCTGGATATTAGGGCTCTATCTGAAGTGTGAGGAGTAAAAATTTGTTCCCAGGATGTAGGCTCCCTATTTACCTCTCTTATTGTTTCTCTTGCTGAGAAAAAACTTTTTAGTTTAAGTAAGTCCCATTTGTTGATTCTTGTTATTAACTCTTGTGCTATGGGTGTCCTATTAAGGAATTTGGAGCCCGACCCCAAAATATGTAGATCGGAGCCAACTTTTTCTTCTATCAGATGCAGAGTCTCTGATTTGATATCAAGCTCCTTGATCCATTTTGAGTTAACTTTTGTGCATGGTGAGAGGAGGGGAATCAGTTTCATTTTGTTGCATATGGATTTCCAGTTTTTCCAACACCATTTGTTGAAGATGCTATCCTTCCTCCATTGCATGCTTTTAGCCCCTTTATCAAATATAAGATAGTTTTAACTTTGTGGATTAGTCTCTGTGTCCTCTATTCTATACCATTGGTCCACCTGCCTGTTTTGGTACCAGTACCATGCTGTTTTTGTCACTATTGCTCTGTAATATAGTTTGAAATCTGGTATCGCTATACCTCCAGATTCACATTTCCTGCTTAGAATTGCTTTTGCTATTCTGGGTCTTTTATTTTTCCATATGAATTTCATGATTGCTTTATCTATTTCTACAAGAAATGCCGTTGGGATTTTGATTGGCATTGCATTAAACCTATAGAGAACTTTTGGTAATATTGCCATTTTGATGATGTTAGTTCTGCCTATCCATGAACAGGGTATATTTTTCCATCTTCTAAGATCTTCTTCTACTTCTATCTTTAGGGTTCTGTAGTTCTCATTGTATAAATCTTTCACCTCTTTTCTTAGGTTGATTCCCAAGTATTTTATTTATTTTTTTTTGAGGATATTGTGAATGGAGTGTTTTTCCTCATTTCCATTTCAGAAGTTTTGTCGCTGATATACAGAAATGCCTTTGATTTATGCGTGTTGATTTTATATCCTGCCACTTTGCTGAATTCATTTATTAGTTCTAGTAGTTTCTTTGTAGACCCTTTTGGGTCTTCTAGGTATAGAATCATGTCATCTGCAAATAGTGATAATTTAAGTTCTTCTTTTCCTATTTTTATGCCTTTAATTTCTTTCGTCTGTCTAATTGCTCTGGCCAGTGTTTCGAGAACTATATTGAATAGAAGTGGTGATAGAGGGCATCCCTGGTCTTGTTCCAGATTTTAGAGGGAATGCCTTTAACTTTTGTCCATTCAGAATGATGCTAGCCTGAGGCTTAGCATAGATAGCTTTTACAATGTCAAGGTAAGTTCCTGTTATCCCTAGTTTTTCTAATGTTTTGAACATAAAGGCATGCTGTACTTTGTCGAATGCTTTCTCTGCGTCTATCGAGATGATCATATGGTTCTTATCTTTAAGTCTATTGATGTGGTGAATAACGTTTATTGATTTCCGTATATTGAACCATCCTTGCATCCCAGGGATAAATCCTACTTGATCACGGTGCACAGTTTTTTTGATGTGTTTTTGTATTCGATTCGCCAGAATTTTATTGAGGATTTTTACATCTAGGTTCATTAGAGATATTGGTCTGTAGTTTTCTTTCTTTGAGGTGTCTTTGTCTGGTTTCGGAATCACGGTGATGTTGGCCTCATAGAATGAATTTGGCAGAGCTCCCTCTATTTCTATTTCCTGAAATAACTTGAAAAGTATTGGTATTAATTCGTCTTTAAAGGTTTTGTAAAACTCCGCTGTATACCCATCCGGTCCTGGGCTTTTCTTGGTTGGTAGTCCTTTGATGGCTTCTTCAATTTCATCCATTGATATTGGTCTGTTCAAATTCTGTGTATCCTCCTGACTCAGTCTGGGCAAATCATATGACTTAAGAAATTTATCGATGTCTTCACTATCTTCTATTTTATTGGAATATAGGTTTTCAAAATAATTTCTAATTGTCTTCTGTATTTCTGTAGCATCTGTTGTGATATTGCCTTTTTCATCCCGTATGTTAGTAATTTGAGTTCTCTCTCTTCTTCTCTTCATTAGCATGGCTAAAGGTTTGTCGATCTTATTTATTTTTTCGAAGAACCAACTTTTAGTTTTGTTAATTTTTTCAATAGTTTCTTTTGTTTCAATTTCATTGATTTCCGCTCTGATTTTAAGTATTTCTTGCCTTCTGCTACATTTGCTGTTGTTTTGCTCTTCCTTTTCTAGGGCTTTGAGATGAAGTGTGAGCTCATTTATTTGTTGTTTTTTTCTTTTTTTGAGGAATGACCCCCAGGCGATGAATTTTTCTCTTAAAACTGCTTTCATTGTGTCCCATAGATTCCGATATGTTGTGTCTGTATTTTCATTTAT
Organism: Spermophilus citellus; assembly: GCF_964194105.1. Lineage (NCBI taxonomy): Eukaryota > Metazoa > Chordata > Mammalia > Rodentia > Sciuridae > Spermophilus > Spermophilus citellus. The sequence continues at coordinate 51,846,979 of NC_138191.1, read as the reverse complement.
CTCTAAGAATTTTTTTGATTTCCTCCTTTATGTCTTCTGTAACCCATTGATCATTCAGTAACATATTGTTCATTTTCCATGTGATGTAGGATTTTTCCTTCCTTCTTTTATCATTGATTTCCAGTTTCATTCCATTATGATCAGATAAAATGCATGGTATTATCTCCACCCCTTTATATTTACTGAGGGTTGCCCTATGGCATAATATATGGTCTATTTTTGAGAAGGATCCATGTGCTGCTGAGAAAAAAGTATATCCATTTGATGATGGTTGATATATTCTATATATGTCAGTTAAGTCTAGGTTATTGATTGTGATATTGAGTTCTATAGTTTCTTTATTCAACTTTTGTTTGGAGGATCTGTCCAATGGTGAGAGAGGTGTGTTGAAGTCACCCATAATTATTGTGTTGTGGTCTATTTGATTCTTGAACTTGAGGAGAATTTGTTTTATGAATGTTGCAGCACCATTATTTGGTGCATAAATATTGATAATTGTTATGTCTTGTTGGTGAATGGTTCCTTTTAACAGTATATAGTGTCCTTCTTTATCCCTTTTGATTAACTTAGTCTTGAAGTTGATTTTATTCGATATGAGGATGGCCACCCCTGCTTGCTTATGAGGACCGTGTGCATGGTATATTTTTTCCCATCCTTTCACCTTCAGCCTGTGTATTTCTTTTCCAATCAGATGTGTCTCCTGGGGGCAGCATATTGTTGGATTTGTTTTTTAATCCATGATACCAGCCTATGTCGCTTTATTGGAGAGATTAAGCCATTAACATTTAGATATATGGTTTGTACTTCCAGCCATGTTTGATTATTTATCCTTTTTTTTTAAAAATTTAGTTTGTTTATTCATGATTATCTTTCCCCTTGCCCTCTGTCTTTACTGAGGCACTTCCCACTGATGGTTTTGGTTATTGTTTTTCATTTCTTCCTCGTGTAGTGTTTTGCTCAAAATGCTTTGCAATGCTTGTTTTCTGGCTGCAAATTCTTTTAACTTTTGTTTATCATGAAAGATTTTTACTTCGTTGTCATACCTGAAGCTTAATTTTGCTGGATACAGAATTCTTGGTTGGCATCCATTGTCTTTCAGTGTTTGAAATACATTGTTCCATGACCTTCTTGCTTTCAGTGTCTGTGATGAAAAATCCGTTGTTAACCTTATTGGTTTACCCCTGAATGTAATCTGTCTCCTTTCTCTTGTAGGTTTTAATATTTTCTCTTTTTTCTGTATATTGGATATGTTCATAACAATGTGTCTTGGCGTTGGTCTACTGTGATTTTGTGTGCTCGGTGTCCTGTATGCATCTTCAATTTGTATATCTGTTTCCTTTTTTATTTCTGGAAAGTTTTGTGTAATTATTTCATTCAGCAGGTTACTCATTCCCTTGGTTTGAATCTCTGTACCTTCTTCTATCCCGATGACTCGTAAGTTTGGTTTTTTTATGTTATCCCATAACTCTTGGATGTTTTTCTCGTGATTTTTTACCAGCCTTTCTGAGTTTGCTAGACTCTTTTCAATATGATATATTTTGTCTTCATTATCTGACGTTCTGGCTTCTACTTGCTCCACTGTGTTAGTGATACTCTCAATTGAGTTTTTAATTTGGTTTATCGTTTCCTTCATTTCTAGAATTATTGTTTGATTATTTTTTATAATCTCTATCTCCTGATAAAGATGCTTAACTTCTTCTTTTATCTGTTTATGTAATTCATTCTCAATGTGTTCTTTCGCTGCTTGAATTTGCTGTCTTGTATCCTCTTTAAGGTTCCATTCCATCTGTCTAAGGTGTTCCTTGAGTTCTTTATATGACCATTTTTCTGATGACTCTAGGTACTCCTGAATATTTAGGCTGTCCTGCATTGTTTGTACTCCTTTTCTTCCTTGCTTTTTGAAGCTGCTCATGTTACTTCTTGTTCTGTTTGACTGCTGAGTTACTGTTTACTCCTATAAATTTATTTGATGCTTGGGAGGAAAGGTATTAGAAGGGAAGGGAAGAAGTCACTAAAGAGAATGAGAGTAAGCAGGTACAATTCAAGGAAGGGGGGATAAGATAATTGAAAAGAAATGAAAAGACAAAAGAAGAAAAAAATAGGAAATAAAAAAAGAAAAAAATTTTTAAAAATAATAAAAAAAAATTAAAATTAACATTAGAAGAAAAGAAATTTTAAAAAATTGTAAAAAAATTTAAAAAAACAACAAGAAAGGAAAATGAAAATGAAAGAAAAACCCAAATCAAAAACAAAGAGAAAAGAAGAAAAAAAAAAAAAAAACTAATAAATGCAGTCTTAGAGTTTGATTAACTTCTCTTCCAGTAGGTGGCGCTGTGCCCACCAGGCCAGGTTTCTCCGCAGGAACCAATCACTGTGCAGCAGCTCCTCCCAGACTGGGCGAGTCTCCAATCCTGAGTGCCTAGGGCCTCCTCTTGTGTCTAGTCACTTCCCACTTTTCCTCTAGCCAGGCCCCTCTCACGGGTGCCGCTCACCACAATACTGGCTACATACCAGGTCTGCTGCTCCCGGGAGCCCTGTTTTCATGAACGACTGGGCGCACACTTCCAGTTTGCCATTCCCTCAGACCCTAAGTTTGTAGAGCTTGGGGCTGAGAATCCTCAGCGAATTTTACTTGCCCTCCGGTAGCCACGCCCCCGGTAGGTGGTGCAAGAGACCTCAGCTGTCAGCCCTGGTGGGAGTGGTAGTTCTGTGCCGCGGGTCCCGCGCCACCTCTGATTCCCTCGGGCTGGCTATTGCGATCACGGGAGAGCTGGGAGGGGCCCTTATGGGAGAGCTGGGAGGGGCCCTTAAGGTTTCCCCGATGTGTGGAGAGGGAAGGCTAGGGAATTACACACCTGTAGCCACAGGTTTCAATGAAGTTATCTCCTCCGCCGCAGTCTGATGACGTCAGTTCTCTGCCATGGTGGTGTCTCTTGCAAATGGCGACAGTTTGTTTCCCTTTGCCGTGTGACCAATGCAACGGGTGGGTCCTTACTGTCTCTCCCAAGCCCCGTTTCAAACCTGTGGCCACTACCTATGAAGGCTCGGTAGGCATTTACCTCTGTAGGATCAGAAGGGCTGACCAGTTGTTTCAGCCGGATGGATTAGTGCTGAGGCACAGCTGTTTGTCTGCGGGAAGCAGGCGAACGGGAGCTTGAATTCAGCTTATCCGGGCTCAGTGTGTGTTCTGAGAGGCCCAGACTGTTCGCCCCAGATCCACATCAGCTCAGCATTGCCTAGTGATCCATTTTGCCAGGGTCAGTTCAATTTTCCTGCTGCTCTAAACCTTGCTGAAAGCTGGCTCCTTGGGGAGCCCCAGGAATCGGGCTGGCCTCTCTGCCGTCTGTAAGAAATCAGAAGGCCTATAAGGAGTTTCAAGGCACTGAAGATTCTGAGGTTGAGAAAATAGACAAGGTCCCCGCTCTGTAATCTCAGCAACTCTGAAGGCTGAGGAGGAAGTTTTAAGGCCAAGCTAGGGAACTTAGCAAGACCCTCACAAGTTAGGAAGATCCTGTCTCAAAAAAAAAGGTTGTAGCTCAGCAGTAGCACACTTGTTTTCCATGTACTTGGTTTTGGAGTAATATTAGTTGTAATTTAATTTCTAGCATCTTGATTACTATTTATAACATATATATGATGTTTATTTTAATACTGAGTTCCTAAAATGTACATTACTAAGATACTTTATAATGCAGGTTTTATTCTTTTGCTTTTATTAAAAGCAAGTGAAAGTCAGTATATTTAACCATTTATCTTTGTTTCTCAATTCTTAGTATTGCCTCTAAATTAACTTTGACTGAGCTAAATCAGATACTTTACCGATGTGAATCAGAAGAACAGGAAGATGGTGGAGGTTGCTATGACATACCAAACTGGTCTTCCCTTAAATATGCAGGTCTTCAAGGTAAGCAAGTATAAGAATAGACAAACTTTTCATTTTTCTTTTACAGACATACAATGTCTTCTTTAAATAAATAGAAGTATGGGCTGAGAGTGCAGACTGCCTGGGTTCAAACTGTGACTCTGCTCCATACTCATTGGCCTTTGGCAAGTAACATAATCTCTCTGTACCCCAGTTCCTGCCTCAGTAAGATGTGAATAAATTGACTAATTCAGAAGGCTTCGTGATGAGTAAATAAAATCATTCAAGTAAAATACTATAACCAGGGTGTAGCACAAGGTATTCACTCAGTAAATGCTACCTAGAATTACTGGTCGTGTGTCATTCGTTCAAATCATTTAGAATTCTTAAATATACTTTAACCTTAATTAATATTTTTTGACTTGGTTTATTATGTTCAAAAAGCAGAATATGTTTGTTTAGTCTCCAAAAGAAACTGAGTTATCAATATAACTCATTCTTCTTCCTTCTTCATCTAATTGGACTAATTGGATTTTTGTTCTTATTGCATATTTGTTTCCTCCTATAAAGGAACTTACAGGGTTAGGGACATGGCTCAGTGGTAGAGTTCTTGTCTAGCATGCTGAAGGCCCTGGGTTTGATTCTAAGAGAGGGAGTGGGGAACAAACTTATATTAGTATATTATGTAGTTAGAGTATTTATAAGATGGGTTATAGAAACCAAATATTTAACTGTGAGTTTAATATTAATCTGTCTGGTTGGTAATATTTTCCCAGATTTTTGTATAAGAAATTTGGTTTATCAAACCCATATTTCTGGTTCATATATTTTCCCATTTGTCATGCCTCTTTTTTGACCTTTATTTCTTTGTCACTTAACCCTTCTTTAAGGACCAGTTTCATTTTTACACCTTCCATAAAGCCTTTCCTTGTATTTTTATTTTTTTAACGTTTTGTTTTCATTGCAGTACCAGGGATTAAACCCAGGGATGCTCTTCCACTGAGCTGCATCCCCTGCCTTTTTTTATTGTTTAATCTTGAGACAGAGTTGCACTAAGTTGCCCAGGCTGGCCTTGAACTTGCAATCCTCCAAACTCAGCCTCCCAAATTGCTGGGATTACAGGTGTGTACCGTCATGCCCAGCTGAACTTTTACAAACTATCGCTTTCTTCAGTAATTTCTTTGTTCTACAGACAGACACCCATTACCTTTATTTACTATACTTTCTGGAATATATTACCTTATTTTGGTACTTATAATTTTTTATGAATTTTTATCATTGTATTTAAGAAGCAGGCTCTAAAACTAGACCTAGGTTCCACTGAGTAGCTGCATAACCTTAGAGTAGTTAAACTCCCTATGGTTCAGTTTTCTCATTGAAAAATGTCGCTAATAATAGTATCACAAGGGATTGTTGATAGAATGAAGGGAGTTAATGCATTTAATACACTTAGACAATACTGAGTTCATAATAAGCACTTAGGAAGTATTTACTCTAAAATTCTACTAAGATTATAACTTGAGAAAGAAGAATGTAGCTTTTAATCTTTTTTGTGGTTCTTGTCTTCAGCTTTTATACCTCCTATTAAAGCAAGCACATAAGGTGTAGTAAATTTTTCTGAGACCTGTTGTATTTATTGGCAAAACAAAGTATTTTGTTCTATGAGTAGTAAGTAAATGTATCTGTTAGTTGTTTTAAGCAGTTACCCTACTCCATTTTCACTCTAGCTGTTGTTCCTTCCTCCACACTTAATTCCATCCCTTTGGTCACTGTCAGGTCTGTTTCCTGAAACACTGTTCCATCATATTTCATTGTTCAACAGTGGTACCAATATTTACCGAGCAACATTCACCTTTCACAAAAGTTTTAGGACATATGTAGAATGTTATTTTATACTGTCTTGCTTTCCAGATTTTTTGTATTTAGGCTTTATTTCCCAAATTTTCCTTCCCTTGAAGGAAAAACTTTATCTTAAATTTATTTATTTCTCAGAATATACCATATACACAGTTCATGGATTCATTAAATTCTAACTAAATTTAGTTGATATCACTGAAACCAAAATAACATTTTTAATAAGGTGGGAATGATTAATTTTTAATTTTAATTTTTATTGGTTCTTTTTAGTTATACATGACAGTAGAGTGTATTTTGATATAACTATATAAGCAGGGAATGTATTTTATTCTATTAAGGACATCATTCTTATGGATGTACACCTGGGTGGGATTCACAGTGGGGTATTCATACATGTACATAGCAAAATTATGTAAGATTAATTCCATTACCTTTTCTTTTTCTATTCCCCCTCCCTTCCCTCCATTCCCCTTTGTCTAATCTGAACTTCTGTTTTCTCACCACCCCGCCTTATTGTGGGTTAGCTTCCATATATCAGTGAAAACTTTTGGTTTTTGAGGATTGGTTTATTTCCCTTAGCATGATAGTCTCCAGGTCCATCATTTACTGGCAAATGTCATAAAGGCTGAGTAATACTCCATTGTGTATATATACCACATTTTTTTATCCATTCATCTTTTGAAGTGCACTGAGATTTCATTTCACTCCAGTGAGAATGGCAATTATCAAGAATCCAAGTAACAATAATAAATGTTGGGAAGGATATGGGGAAAAAGGTACACTTATACATTGTTGGTGGGACTACAAATTGGTGCAGTCACTATGGAATACAGTATGGAGGGAGATTCCTTAGAAAACTAGGAATGGAACCACCATTTGACCCACTCCTTAGCATATATCCAAACAATTTAAAATCACATACTACAGTCATGCAGGCATTATAGCAGCATAATTCACAGTAGCTAAGCTATGATTATCTTGTTGAATGATAAAAGAAATGCAATTGTTCTTTTATTGAATAGCAGACTCTGGTATGTACACATAGACATTCTAATGCATCTATTTGAGAATTTTGCCTAATAATTAATAATTTTGCCTAAATGAGAATTTGCCTAATATCTCACTTTGATAATTTGCTTACTTTGAAGTGCCTCCTCAGAGTCCCTCTAAAGCAAGCTTTATTCTTCTTATCACCATAGGTATTCTTGCTTTCTCCGAGACCAGTTCTGTGATTTTCTTAAATCTTGCCTGAATAATAATGAATTTACCACTTTTTAACATGGAAAGATACAGGATTATCAATTTTTTCTCCTTTATGCCTTAAGGCAAAAATAAAAATGCCAATTGACTTTGAATATTATAACAGTAAAAAAAAAAAAAAAAAAAACTAGACCAGTGCCACAAGTTATAACTTTTGGGAAGCTTTGTATGAATTGTGGCAGTAGTCTCCATCAACACGCCTTTGCATCCTGGTTCCAGTCCATACCGCCACACTTTCCTCCTACTATGCTGAGTGCCATTGTGGACTAAGTAGCCATTTTGTCTGCTTCTCTGTTCACGTCAAATCATCAGGACTAGCCATAACTCAACTATGGGACATTTTGACTCTATCAGTAATGCAGCATGGTATATCTGAATTTTCAGGGCTAATGTCCGTATTGGCAGAAATAAGACCGAAGAATGACTTGGGGCATCCTTTCTGTGAAAATTTGAGATCTGGAGATTGGATGATCGATTATGTCAGTGGCCGGCTTATTTCACGTTCAGGAAATATTGCTGAAGTAAGTATTAAATAAGTAAGCTGTGTTCTAGTCTAAAATAAGCAAAGGCACAATAAGAATTATTATATATAGATGTATACATTATATTTATATATATGTGTATATATAATATTTACCTGTTTTCCTCCCTTCTTTTTGTTTCTAGTTTTAATACATGGAAATTTGATTCATGAATTATTGGATAGCACAGTTTCATGTTATGATTTATCTCTTAAATTATGCATAGCCTGTGAACACACCAAATTAACTTTTTAAATTATTTTTACAACAGGTTGGTAAATGGTTGCAGGCTATGTTCTTCTACTTGAAGCAGATCCCACGATACCTTATCCCATGTTACTTTGATGCTATATTAATTGGTGCATACACCACTCTTCTGGATGCAGCATGGAAGCAGATGTCAAGGTATATCCAACAAAGCTTATGTAAATAGGTGTGTTTGCATAGAAACTATACACAGAGTCACTTTACACATGCTCTTAAAAGACCAAAGCATGAATTTTGGAGACTCAGAGCTGGAAAAGTTTTTAAGTGGAGAGTAAATTTATTAACATCCTTTAGTCTGAAACATACGAAAACAAACCCATGTAAAATCTGTTCTATCTAAAATATGTTTGGGAAAAATTAACTTGTTTTATATTATTTGTTTCTATTTATTTATTCATTCATTGATTTGTTAAATTTAATTGATATAATGTTTAGAATATGTACATAGAGTTCTTTCTCTAACTTTCATCAATTAAAAGAAAAAAATATTCTGGTATTATTATGAATGAAATCTGCCTTTTACAATGAAATTTTCTAAAATGAAACTACAAATGGAAATGAATTATGAGAGCCAGCAAGTTGATTTGGGCATGTTTTCAGATTTTTCAGAAAGAAAAAGCACTTCAGTTCTGCCATTTGTGTTACAACAAGGCCTGGACTAAAGCCGGCTAAAATAATGGATGCCATGAAAGCAGTTCTGAAATCTAATCAAATTGAACATTTTTTTCCTACTATATTACTATCTTTATACATTTGTGTGGAGAAATCATTTGAAGGGGAAAAACAGAATAAAACTGCTAAAAAGTTTTGTATTTTTACAGATCATATCACTTTCATTACAGCTTTGTTCAGAATGGTTCAACCTTTGTGAAACACCTTTCACTGGGTTCAGTCCAAATGTGTGGAGTAGGAAAATTCCCTTCTCTGCCACTTCTTTCACCTTCCCTTCTGGATGTACCATATAGGTTGAATGAGATCACAAAGGAAAAGCAGCAGTGTTGTGCTTCTTTAGCTGCAGGTAAGGAATTTTGTAGAAGGTTGAAATGTATAAGTCAATAGTATTCAAAAGGAAAACTTACAAGAAAAAGACTTTTTTAAAAAATTAATGAAGTTATCCAAGACTGTATATTATTGCTTAGTAAAATTTCATAGATACTCCTAAAGTACTATCCATGTTATTATTTAATTATAACTGTGTATAGGCATTTATGTGTGTTTTTATTGTATGTGGTTAATCCTTTTCTTCCAACTCATGGTATTATTTTAAATAATATTTAAAATATATGTTTTAAATCATTATTTTACTACGCATTTTCCTATATCTATTCCCATTTTTTAAAATAAACTTATCTAAAGATCATTTAAAGGTGTCCTATAAGTTACAAAACACAAAACTGATTTTACATAATTATTATATGGGGATTAGGGTTGTGGTTCAGTGGTGGAATTCTTGCCTAGCATCTGTGAGGCACTGGATTCAATTATCAGCACTGCATATAAATAAATGAATAAATTTAAGGTCTATCAACATCTAATAATTTTTTAAAATATTTTTTCAGTTGTTGATAGACCTTTATTTTATTTATTTATATGTGGTGCTGTGAATCTAATCCAGTGCCTCACACATGCCAGGCAAGTGCACTAACCCTGAGCCATAGCCCCAGCCACAAGTAATAAAAGTTTTAAGAAATTAATATTATTATGTATCCAGATGCTGTCAATTGGACATAAAATACTTCCAGCCATGCTTATTGGCATCTGTTCCTGAAAGTACATTAAAAAATTCAATCAAATAACAAATATGAGTAAGCAAAATAGGATAAAGAACAGGCTTTCTTTTTAAATAAATTTCCATCATATTCCTGGAAAATATTTAATACTTGAGGTCACTGAAATTGAGAATTCTCAAAACTAACCTGAAATATGTGAAATTGTAGAAAGTATTATATATTCATGGCTCCCTCTGTTAAATTTAAATTTCTTTAAATTTGTATCTGCTCAGATCAAATGAAAAGGCTTCATGGTACCCAACAACTACAATAAAAATTACCTTTTCATTTAGAATGATCATAAAAAAATCATAAAACTCTTTTTTGGGAGTGGAGATGTAGCTCAGGGGTAGAGTACTTTCCAAGTATGTGTGAGGCCCTAGGATCAATCCCTATCACCACAAAAATTAAAAAAATAAAACAATTTTATTAAAGAATGAAATTAAAACTCTGGTTTAGTTCTATAATTGTTTCATATTTTCACTTGACTGTTTGATCTTCTAGTACCTGTCATTTCCCAATGAATCCATGCAAATACTCATGAAACTGAACTGAGCCATTGTGGGGAAAAAACATGCTGATATGAAGAATTTTAGGTTTTAGCCTATTTCATAGAAGCCTATTACATCAAATAGTAATCTCAGTCTTTTGATTGTATGCTGTTGCTGTTAAATACCCCTAATACATGCATTTATTTATAAATTGTATACCAATATATGTTAATGGTACCTGATACACTTACATCCAGGTATAGTATAGTAAGTAAATAGAAATTCTGGTATTTTCTTCTAGCATGGAATGTTTTGCCTAGTGCTTACTGGCAAAAATAGAATAAACTCAGATTTGCAGGTAGGTTTTTTGGAGGTTCATTTTAAAATGGCTGGGAATTTATTTCTTTGGTTACAGTATTGCAAAACATGTTATAATTATAAACTTTTATAATAATAGACAAAGCAGAAATTATTCCAAAGATATATGATCTATAAGTTGTATACTCTCAGAGATGAAAAGGTTAATATGGGTGTGTGGGGAGGGAAGAATAGATGTTTGTTTGTTGGATTAGTCAAAGGGGAGTGAACAGAAGCAAAGATGGTAATAGGAAGCCCGTAGAATGAATTGGGCAGTAACTTTCCTGTGTACATTATGAACACATGACCAGTGTAACTCCGCATCATGTACAACCACAAAAATGGGAAGTATATTCCCTGTATATATAATATTTCCAAATATACTCTACTCTCATGTATGTCTAAAAAGAACAAATTTAAAAAGTTAATATAAATATTTCCACATATCAGTGATACAGATTTTATAGCCTTTCCTTTTTAACAAAGACAGACTGTATATATTTTAGGATATACAAATTTAAAGTCACCTTTGAATCTCTCTATCTAGGTTTCATACAAAATGTTGAGTGGGTTAAACTATAGGAATGCTGTCTGACACAGACTGCTACCTATGTTAGCTGCTGTCATTGTCATCATCATCAAAGTTTGTAGCCATCAATCATGTATATCAACCATTATTTAAAAATACACAGTGTGGGCTGGGATTGTGCCTAGTAAGAGTGAGGAACTGGGTTCAATTCTCAGTTCTGCATATAAATAAACAAAGTCCATTGACAACTAAAAAACATATTAAAAAAAAACACAGTGTGTTTAGGGAAACTCTGTACTATCATTTTGGAGATAGCATAGAAAAAAAATGTCTAATGTTGCCCTTTGTTCCAATATTTCTCTTTTTCTTCTTTCTCTTTTTCTTTATCTCTTTTTTTTTGGGGGGGGGATCCCCTTTGGCACTGGGGATTGAACCTAGGGTGCTTAACCACTGAGCCACATCTCCACCCTTTTTTAATTTTTACTTTGAGACCGGGTCTCACTAAATTGCTTAGGGCCTCACTAAGTTGCTGTGGCTGGCTTTGAACTTGTGATCCTTCTGCCTCTCTCTCCTGAATTTCTGGGATTATAGGCCTGTGCCACTGTACCTGGCTGCTTCACCATTTTTTTACTTTTTTTTTTTTTTTTTACAAATAACAGCTAACAATCATATTTCTTCAAATGTTTTATAAAATCCAACTGGACTGGGAATGTAAATCAGTGGTAGAGCACTTGCCTAACATGTACAAGGACCTTTCTTCAATCCCCTGAATCACAGGGGAAATAAAAAATAAAGAAACTCAAATCAGTTTAAAAGTAAAATTTTAGAATTTTTCCTATTACATATCCTATTTTTATCTTACACATAAAAGTTGTAATTACCAGGAATGTTCATTGTTTAGCATACAAAATCCCGTTTTCATCTGCAAAAAATTTTTATGAAATTATAACACTTTTTAAAAATTCATTTATTTTTACTTTTCCTTTTTTGAGGGGGCAGGTACTGAAACTAGGGGTGCTTTATAACTGAGCTTCATCCTAGCCCTTTTTTATTATATTTTTTAAATTTTGAGCCAGGATCTCATTAAGTTGCTTAGGGCTTTGCTAAATTGTTGAGACTGGCCTCAAACTCGTGAATTTCATGCTTCAGAATTCCAGATTGTTGGGATTACAGGCTTGTGCCACCACACCCAGCCAAAATATGTTTATTTTCAGTTGACAAACATATTTATTTATTGTATACAAAGTGTAACAGTATTAATTTATTTTAAATTAATAGGAAATTTGGTAATATCTTTGACTCCAGTATATAGAGTAATATATATATTTAGTTGGTTATCATTCAGGTAATCATTTCATATTTAGATTTATTTATTATCCTTAAAGGCACGGTAGAATCTTTAAAGCATGTACTTAGTATCATATTATATTACTTTATATGTTAAATATTTGATTTCTGGCTTTTAATTTATTAAAATAAAGGTTTTTGTCCTTTTAAAGATATCTTGAAATCAGTTATCTAGCAATCTTAAAATCAATTGTCTAGCACTTGTTCTTGGGGCAGAGGATGTAACTCAGTGCTAAAGTGCTGGCCTAGCATACAGTAGTCCCTGGGTACTATCCCCAGAACCTCAAAAAAAAAAAAAAAAATCTAGCACTGTTTTCTAATCTCCTTTGGGTCTTTTAAAAATCTGGTAAATCAGATGTGGTGGTACACACCAGCATCGGAAGCTGAAACTGGAGAATGCCTGCGCAACATAGAAAGAGCCTATCTCCAACAAACAAGCAAAAAATAACCTGATAAGAATATAGATTTGGGGCTGGGGTTGTGGCTCAGCAGTAGAGCACTTGCCTAGCATGTGTGGGACCCTGGGGTTGATCCTCAGCAACACATATAAATAAATAAAATAAAGGTATGTGTCCAACTACAACTAAAAACTAAATATTTTTAAAAAAGAAGAAGAATTGCTCTGGGGGTGGTGGCACATGCCTATAATCCTATTGACTCAGGAGTTGGAGGCAGGAGGATCATGAGTTTAAAGCTAGCCTTAGGAATTAAGGCATGCTGACCCTAAAGAATGTAGTGAGACCCTGTCTCAAAATTAATAAAAAAAGCCTGAAAATTTGGCTCAGTGGTTATATATAAATTTCATCCATAAAAGTTGACATACCAGTACATTTTGCAGATAATTTTAGAGAGTTTTCAGACACATTGTAACTTACTCTTCTACCCCATGTTTAGAGTAACTATTGTGTGATAATACAGTTTATTATATTTATATTTACATATATTTATCTTTTCTGTTAGGCTTACCTCATTTTTCTTCTGGTCTTTTCCGCTGCTGGGGAAGGGATACTTTTATTGCACTTAAAGGTTTACTGCTGGTTACTGGACGATATTTAGAAGCCAGGTAAGAGATCATCTAAAAAGTTGCAATGTAAGTTTATGTCTTAATGTTTTCTATGTGTTCTTCAAACCTTTCTTCTGATCCATCTAATCTCAACATTTGAGAGGTATGTTTTCCATAAATTTTTCAATGGTATTTTTATAAATGTTCATTGAAAAATATAAGAAAAATTTAAAGGAGGGAAAACTCTTTGAATTTACCAAGTTCTACTCATTCATATTATAGGTTAGGTTATGTTCAGAATTTGTAAGTTTATTTTTATAAGATAAAATTTTTGATCATTTTATGTCTTTTATAATGAAATTACTGCTGGCTTGTTGAGTCTTACAGAAAAAAAAAAAAGATAGCAGCTTTCCTTCTGTTTGTTGCAAGCTTGTAAGCTCCAGTTTCCAGATTCAAATGATCTTTTCTTATGTCACACAATAATATAAATGAATTTATTTGAGGTTGAAAAGAAAGTTCTGCAGCAGTGTGATTCAGAATGTTCCACAAACCAGTACTAACACCATCATCTGAGAACTTGTTAGAAATGCCTATTCTTTGTGCCTATGGCAGACCCCCTGAATCTTAACCTGGGGATGGAGAGGGCAAGGTTGGTAGGAGAAACTGTATTGACATCATCTAGGTAGCAATCACCAACTGGAAGTCTGGTTAGGAAATGCGAAATGGAACAACTATTTTGACTATCTGTACCACAGGGGTGGTTTTCCTTCCTCCCTTTGTAGAGGTATTCATGGATCCGAAATTTTTTTATTCAGTTTTCATGTGTATGACATTTATCTGGATGGTCAAGATTGCTAGAACTCTCATCTTTTATTAATTGGGAATGTCATGTGCATATGGACCCTTTTGTATTTTAGAAAACAAAACTTTCCTATTGTACTATTACTGGACAAACATTAAACTGAAACATAGAATTAATAAAATTTCTGAATGTTTTGGTTAAAGAGACTAGATGTTTTTAAATAACTTTTTCCAAGATCATACAGGTTGGCAAAGCTAGGATTTAGACCTCAGCCATATTATTTCTTAATTTTATGATCTTTCCAGAACACAACTCCATCTTACAAATGAGATACACCAAATCTTACATCTCATTTGGTGCATGATAGTAGAATACTATTTTTAAATTTTAAATACCAATTTTTAAAATTGAGTGGTTTTTTTAAAGTCAGCTTCTAGCCATCGGTTTTCTTATATATTTGCTTTGCTTTTGGTATGTTATAAAATAAAAGTTTGTGCCTAATAATTACTTGGATTTTGAAATACTATGGGTTTCAAAAGTAGAATCTAGAGCTATAAGGAACTTTAAAATCACCCAGCCCAATCCCTGACTACACAGATGAAAAAACTGTTCCAAAGAGGGAAAGTCACAAATTGTTAGAGAAAAAGCCAGGGCTGCAACCAAAATCTCTTACTTTCAATTCAGTGCTTGTTTATCATATTATGATCGCTTTCTAAAAATATATACAAAAAGAAATAAGGACAAGTGAGAAAATACTTCCATGACACAGTCACCAAAAGTGAACATGTTTGTCTTCAGTTTTTAATAGTATGTTTTCATTTCAAATGATCCATTCAATTCTGTTGTTTAGGAATATTATTTTAGCGTTTGCTGGTACCCTGAGGCATGGTCTCATTCCTAATCTCCTCGGTGAAGGAACTTATGCCAGATACAATTGCCGGGATGCTGTGTGGTGGTGGCTCCAGTGTATTCAGGATTACTGTAAAATGGTTCCAAATGGTGTAGACATTCTCAAGTGCCCAGTTTCCAGAATGTATCCAACAGATGATTCTGCTCCTTTGCCTGCTGGCACACTGGTAAAGAGAATTTATTAAAACATTTTTCTTGAAATATGACTTATTTCCTAATACACAGTGAACATAAAACTGCTCCTTGCCTAAAGAGCTTGTAACTTGGTAGAAGAGATGATGTGTCCACATAAACATGGTCATTGCAAAGATGGACAAGTAGTACTATGCAGTCTCATACAAGGGAGAGAGGAGTAGTAGGTGGGACTCAGGGAGGAGGACTTATAAAGTAGCTAAAATTTCACCTAAACAGACTCTTAAAATGTGAGTAGGATTATAGGAGAGTTTGTGGGAGAGTATGGGAAGACTTGAAAGATGAAAGGAACAGTGAAGCATATTGAGTTGAAGCACAGTTTAGGACATACTGCTCAGCCTAGTTTCAATTTCTGTGTAAAACACCTGAGAGTAGTGAGAGAATATGGAAAGGGTGAATCAGGTGTAGAGGGCTTTGTCAACCAATCCAGGTAGTTCAGAGTCTATCTTATGAACGATGTTGAACTGATAAACATTTTTGAGTGTTTTTCCCCAATAGGGAATGTACAATAATACTACGTTTTTGTCACTTCTGATCTGCTTTTGTTATCATGTGTTCAGTATAAGACTTCAGGGGTGGTGAAAACTGCTTCAGGGCTAGCATGTTTGTGTCCCCATGATGTTTATATTTATCACAAAATACTCAAAAAACATATGTCAAAAAATAATTCTTTATCTATGTTCCATTGTCCTACCTGGGTTAATGTTATCAAGTAGGTATTTATTTTAGATCTATTTATTTTCTCAAAATTTGGTAAAAGTTGCACAGTATTTTTATGTGCTTCATACATTTTATAACTATATCAAGAAGTTTTATATGATAGATTCAGATTTATATACAGGTTTTTTAAAAATTAAAGTATAAAGTATAATCAAATATACAAGGACTCTAAATTTCATTTTTAGTTTATATGCTCCACCTTATTTTTTAAAAATACAATTATATATCTCCCTATATGTCATCCTAAGTATTACTTTATTATTAATATGGACAAAGAAAATTATCTGTGGACTCTTTACATTCACTGGGATATTTTCTGAAGTCATCATAGATTCCCATGTTTGAGAGTACCACTTTTGCACATAATTTAATCACTATTACCTATGTGTGCAGAGGAGTAAGAATATTTAGGTGATAAATGACAAGCTAAACTTATTATTGTTTATTGTTCTGATAGAAACTATTCAAGCTCATCATTTCACCTATCTGCAAAATTACAAATTATTTTGTCACAGGCCTGAATAGTTAGAACTACTAATGTTAAATATTCATATGACAGATTGTATTATTTTGTGTAGTGGGAGCTGCTGCTTTTCCCTGGGCCTACTCCAATCCTTATTTCTCCCTCCAAAGAAAAGTATGTGTTTTCATATTACTTAAGTTGTGGGATTTAGGAGACGATAAGTATGTAGTTTCTAATAGAGGTCACATCCATTCTGTCTCAAACAGGATCAGCCATTGTTTGAAGTAATACAGGAAGCCATGCAAAGACACATGCAAGGCATACAGTTCCGAGAAAGGAATGCTGGACCACAGATAGATCGAAACATGAAGGACGAAGGTATGGAATTTTAACTCCATAGTGAATATTCACTGATGCAGAGAAATTAAACCTTGTAATCATTCTCTCACTTTGCAGTAATGGGTGAAAAACCTTAGGATGTAACAATGAGAAAGATAACACTGTTTCTGATCTCACCTAGTTTTTAGTTTCTAGAGGAAATATGAAATTTCATATCATTCCAGTCAGCCAATATTAACAGTAATATTGATGGTTACAATTTATAATGATAACATCAATATTTTTTTAAAGAGAGAGAGAATTTTTTAATATTTATTTTTTAGTTTTTGGTGGACATAACATCTTTATTTTTATTTTTATGTGGTGCTGAGGATCGAACCCAGCGCCCCGTGCATGCCAGGCGAGCGTGCCTTCGCTTGAGCCACATCCTCAGCCCCAATGATATCAATATTAATTGCCATGAATTGAGTCATTATCTGGTAGGCATTGTGCTAACTACTTAACCTATGTTGTTCCAATTTAATACTCCCAAGAACATTTGGAACAAGTTATTTTGTTTTCACTTTTACTAAATGAGAAAACTGAAGTGTAGCCTGCCCAGAACCACAGAGCTACTAAGTGGCAAAGTACGATTTTTTCCCTGGTCTCTCTCTTTGGCTTAGGCTCCTATAAAACAGTTTGTACAAAAAGGATATATGTATATCAAGTTAAAATTGATAAACTTTTAACTTCTTCTTCCTTATTTTATAGTATACAATCATTACTAGCCAATGCAAGGCTGATTGTTTCATTTTATCCCCATTTCTCTTAGAGAATCATTCTAATGCATTTATTGTATATTATTTTTATAAAACAT
Source organism: Spermophilus citellus (assembly GCF_964194105.1). Classification (NCBI taxonomy): domain Eukaryota; kingdom Metazoa; phylum Chordata; class Mammalia; order Rodentia; family Sciuridae; genus Spermophilus; species Spermophilus citellus. Next base: position 51,829,435 of record NC_138191.1, on the reverse strand, counting down.
GTGTTATTTTATTTATATGTCATTTTAATATTTTGTTAGTGCATTATAGTTATATATAATTTGGGTTCATTTTGAGATTGTCATACAACCATTTGTTCCACTTCAGTCCCTAGTACTTCTTCTTTTCTTCCCCTATTCCCTCCACCTATGTTCACGCCGCCATATTCCCTTTCCTCTACTCTGTTTTTTTTAATTTATTTATATAGTTTTAATTGGTGATTTATAGATGTACATAAAGGTGAAAATCATAATTTGGTCAATTGCATTCTACTGTTCCTCTCCCATCCTGTCTCCCTCCCCCTCTGCTCCACTGATCTCCCTTCAATTTTCATGAGATCTGTACCCTTTTCTTTTTTTCCTTGTTTCTGGCTTCTGCATATGAAAGAAAACAGTGTACCCTTTACTTTCTGGATCTGTCTTATTTCACTTAGATGCTGTTCTCCAGTTCTTTCCATCTAATAGCAAATGCCATGTGTATCAATTTTTTAACTTTATAGTTTAGAGAGAATTTGAGATTCATAAAAGTTTGCAAAAAAGTGATACATGGAGAACCATGAACCATTCTCCCAGTTTCCCTCAGCTTTTCCCAATGGGGATGTCTTATATAACTGAAGTATCTTTAGGAAATTGACATTAGTGTGATACTGTTAACTAGCCTATTAACTGTTAACTAAACCTGATTTGGTTTCTAGTTTTTACATTTTCTCATCTGTGTGTCTGTGTGTTTGTGCATGTATAACTTCGTGTAACCACTACCACAATCAAGATACAGAACTAATCCATCACCACAAAAGTCTTTGTGTCTGTTCACCTTTATAGTTAACACCTACCCACTCTACTGCCACACTTGAACTGTAACAACTGCTAATCAGTTCTCTCTATATATGATGTTATTATGTTGGGAATGTTATGTAAATTGAATTATACTGCATATAACCTTTTGAGTGGTTTTATTCATTAATCATAATGCCCCTGAGATCCATCTAAGCGGTTGCATGCATTGGTAGTTTATTCCTTTTTGTTGCTGAATAGTATTCCCTCTTAAGGATGTCACAATTTATTTAACCATTCATCCACTGAAGGACATTTAGGTACTTCCATTTTTTTACTAATACAACTAATATTAATATTTCATATGTAGATTTTTACATGACACATATGTTTCATTTCTCAGGGAATGCCCAAGGATATGAATCAGTCATATAATGAGTGCCTGTTTTATTTTATAAGAAATTGCCAAACAATGTTCCAGAATAGTACCATTCTGGTTGATTTTCATCTACACTGAATCACCATTTGTTGTTATGGAGTTTTGTTTTGTTTTCAAAGAAGTGCTAATGGTTGTGTAGACTGCTATACAATATTTGCATTTCTCTAATGTTAAACATCTTTTCATGTACTTATTTGCCATTGATCTTCCCTAACTATGTCTTTTGCTTATTTTCTAATTGGATTACAGGTTTTTTGACTGTTAAGCATTTTAAAAATATTGTTTTAAAATTTTTATTATAAAATGTCCCAGTTTAGTTATTTGTAAGTGTGCAGTTCAGTGGCTTTAACTACATTCACATTGTTGTGTAGCCATCATTACTATCCATCTCCAGAACTTTTTTGTTATCCCAAACAGAAACTACCCAGTAAACAACAAGTACTCATTCCCCAGCTCCTAAAAATTGCTATACTACTTTCTGTGTCTATGTATTTAACTATTTGAATGTATTTGTCCAGTGTCTGTTGCTATAACAAAATACCTGAGGCAGGCCACTTTATAAAGAAAAAGATTTGTTTAGCTCAAAGGTTTGGAGGCTGAAAGTATAAGCTGAAGCATCCCTGTTGAGTTTGGCCTCTGGTGAGGACCCTCTTGGTTATATCACATCATGTCAGATAATTTCATAGTGGGAGAGATTATGTGTGGGGGAGATCTCATGACAAGAAAGAAAGGCAGAGATTTAGGGGTCACGATCATTCTTATTCTTTGGAACCTAACCCCTTCTGAAAGGCGTCGTTGATCTTTTCCAATGGTAATGTCTCCAGTGACTCAACCACCTTCATCAGGCCACACCTCTTACAGCTTCCAGAACATCTAAATCATAGTCTGTGTACCTCATATAATTGAAATAATAATATATTTGCCCTTTGTTTCTGGCTTATTTCATTGAGCATAATTTTTTACGGTTCAACCATGTTGTATATGTATCAGAATTCCAAAATTTCTAAAATGAAATTTTCCATCTAACATTTTTCAAAACTAGAAATTACAACCAAAATAAGCTGGAAGAAAAAAAAACCCCTCTTAAAACTTACAGAGATTCTCTTCCAGACTGTTTCCATGATTTTCATTAGAGAATCTCAATGGGATAGAGGGTCTTTATATGCCAAACAGAAATAAAGGACTTACCCTGGCTGTTCCCCTTGTTGGTAAGTATTCTCTCCACATCCGTGGCTTCTTAATGAAGCAGGCCTACATTCTCAAACCTGAAAGGTTGCCAGTCGTTCTGTAGGCATCTGTCTTCTGGCACCACACCGCTATGTGCCAAGTCTACAGCTGAGTTCCAAGAAGGCCATACATTTTTGAATTGCAAATCTGTGCTAAGTATATAAGACAATGACTGACAGGAAAAAAATGTTTTTTAATTACGAACTCAATCCATGTGGTTTATTTATCAGTGGAAGAAGTTAGAAATTAATTCCCTTCTCTCCCTCCCCCCAAAAAACCCCAGCAAATAGCAAACAAATTTCCTTGGAAATCATAGTCACATGTAGAGTGCACCCTAGAAAAGAGAAGGGGCAAAACAGTTGCCACCCACTTTCATGAGTTTCATCAAATCCTGGATCTATTCAAGGGTGAAGAGAAAAGGCAACTTTCAAAAAGGCTGTGAGGGAAAATCTGTTCCAAGCCTCTCTCTTTATTTAGTACGGGATCTTCATGTTCACATGGCATTCTTCCTGTAGTTCACATCATCTTCCCTTTGGGTATGTCTGTGCCCAAATCTCCTCTTATAAAGATACCAGTCAGATTGGATTAGGGTCCACCCTAATGACCATTGTAACTTGATTACCTTTGTGAAGTTCATTTTCTAAATAAAGTCACATTCAGATACACTGGAGGCCAGGATTACAATTTTTAAATTTGTGGGGAGGGATCCATTCAAACAAAACCAAAAATGTTTAGTTTTGAGAAGTATTTATATACTACTGATGGCATTCCTTTTTTATTTTATTTTTTTATTTATATATGACAGTGGAATGCACTACAATTCTTATTAAACATATAGAGCACAATTTTTCATATCTCTGGTTGTATACTAAGTATATTCACACCAATTTGTGATGGCATTCCTCTTTTAAAATAATTTACAGTCAGGCATGGTGACGCATGCCTATAATCCCATGGCTTGAGAGACTAAAGCAGGAGGATTGCCAGTTGAAAGCCAGCCTCAGCAAATTAGTAAGGTCCTAAGTAACTTAGTGAGACCCTTTCTCCAAAAAAAAAAAAAAAGAAAGAAAATTTACAAATGTATTTCTTGAGATATAAAATATTCTTCCCATGCTCCCGCTCCCTATCCCTCTCTAGATAGGGCAGAGGGTTGGAAGGGAAGGGAGGGCACATAGGTTATTAATGATGGTGGAACGTGATGATCATTATTATACAAAGTACATGTATGAAGATATGAATTGGTGTGAATATACTGTGTATACAACCAGAGATATAAAAAATTGTGCTGTATATATGTAATAAGAATTGTAATGCATTCGGCTGTCATATATAAATAAAAAAGAGATATAAAATATTTATGTTTTTATTAATTTAATCTGATCCTAGGTATCTACCCTATGAAATAATTTAAAACACACAAAAAAGTCATATTATATGATGATATTGATCATACCATCATTTATAATTATATAAAAGGAAGAAACAGCCTTTACAATTAACATAAAATATTTACATTGACCAGAATGAAAAAATTACAAAATTATATCTATGACACACAAATGTGAAATCTAGTAAATAAAAAAATTTGGATATAAGCCATTTATAAAAAATATTACTGTATAAAAATATTAGAAGGAAATATATGTCTTTTGATTTTAAATTATGATTATGGGTTTATAATTTATTATTTTAAAATATAATATTACATTTAAAATATATTAATATGTTAATATAATGGCACCATTTTTAATATAACATAATGAACCTTTGAGTTTCTAGGTAACTCACTAAACTCATTGGCAAATATTGTATGTTCAAAATTGCATTTTATATATTAATTTAAAATCATTAATTTATTATTTCTAGCAGTAACATTCAAATACTAACCCTGCTAACCCAAGTTAGCTGCTAACAATCAGTTTTTTAATCCTTCTTTTATCCTTCAGTAAATCAATAGAAATAGATTTTATATTTAAAGAACATATTTTGTGATATCTTTGAATTAATTTCATTTTTCATTTCAACTTACAGATAGTGGTATAAATTCTACCTCAAACTTAGTACTCAAATTAAGCAGATATTAACATTTGGTTATATTTTCTTCAGATCTTTCTGTTTTTGTTTGAAAAGAAATAAACCATATCAGGTATATCCAAAGCTTCATTTCTTCTTTTCTTCCTTTCCTCTCTAGAATTAATGACTATCTTATAATCAGGGTTCACTATTTCCATGTATATTTTTAATGCTTTAGACTTTTGTGTGTATTCAAGTATATGCAAATTACATGTGATCTATGTTGTGTTGTATATATTCAGTGTACTATAACATATACACTGTGTAAATATTTGATGTATTTTAAAATTATACACAAATACGTGTATAATTTCATGAGTTTCATATAGACCAGATAGACACGAATAGTTGTATACATTAGTATTATCTGTTTTAAGCTTTTATAGAAAAAGTTTTTATTATACATCTCCTTTTATGACTTGTTTACTCAATTATTTTGTCTTTAGTATTTTTGTTCACATAAATCTTCTTCTTTAATTTTATATGATATAGAGTGTTTCCCCATATATAAACAGCACTTAATCATTCCTCTACTGAGTGGCTTATTTTTTTGCTGATAAAAACAATGTAATGATGAATATTCTTATAAGCATCTCCATGTACACAGAAGTAAGGATTTCTCTAGAGTATATTTAGAAAGAAATATAATTACTGTTCAATTTTACGTCTCTAATTTTTAAGATAGTACCAAGTTGATCTTCAGAATAGTTGTCCTGGTTTATTATATTCCTATAAATTGTATAAATATTTTAAATAAAATATTAATTTTCATTTGCTATATATAATATGTACCGGTTATAGAACATTTGTTTTATACATGTTTTGGGTTTTTTAGGTTTTAATATAACTGCAGGGGTTGATGACAAAACAGGATTTATTTATGGAGGAAATCGCTTAAATTGTGGCACATGGATGGATAAAATGGGAGAAAGTGACAGAGCTAGAAACAGAGGAATCCCAGCCACTCCAAGGTAGTGTTTATTTTAAAGTGCTTTTGTAATTATGCCCTTTTTTAAAAAAAATATTTTTAAATATATATATTTTAGTTGTAGGTGGATACAATAACTTTTTTTTAAATTTTTATGTCATGCAGAGGATCGAACCCAGCACCTCAGGCATGCTAGGGGATCGCTCTACCACTTGAGCTACAACCCCAGCCCCTAATTATGCCCTTTTAATTTACCATTTTAGTTTTTAAAAACACATACTTGTAGAATCTTTTACTCTATTAATGATGTATTCTTCATAGTAAATCAATAAAAATCTGCCTCTCTTCCTCTCTTCTATTTTCTGACTCATCCTTTCTTTCTCTTTGTCATGCAGATATGTTCCTTTTGATACATGTTATATAACAAAGCTCTCTGTTCTTTTTTTTTTTTTTTTTTTAGAAATTATCAAGGTTTTAGCCTCTGCAAGTACTTCAAAATCAAGTCTTATGATCTATTATCCCAATGGTTAATATTTCATTGTGCATATCTTTTGTAAATATGAGCAACCATCAGTTGTTCTGTCTTTTATGAAGTCTTTTCACTTCATAAAAAGGGAATCTTTTTTCTTCCTAATTCTTTAAAATTTTGTCCCAGAATTTGTCACTTTTCTTTTTTTATTTCAGAAGCTATCAACAAATAGCTTCTTGTACTATATTAAGCTGAGAAGCTCTTTTCTTCAAATTTTATTTTCAGTCAGAATTATCCAAAAAATAATTTTTAAATAGTTGCTACTGGACTGAGGGTTGTAGCTTCCAGGTAGAACACTTTTTGGGTGAGGCCTGGTTTCAGTCCCCAGCAAAATTATATATTCCTTATAAAGTTAGGATTTCTTAGTAGATAGTTGCTTTTATAATGAAATGCTTATACTATTTATCAGAATTGTTTATCAAATACCTTCTTAAAATAGTGCCTAAACAAATCCTACTTAGAGATTAAAATTTATTTTTAATTTTAGAGATGGGTCTGCTGTGGAAATTGTGGGCTTATGTAAATCTGCCATTCGTTGGTTGCTGGAATTATCCAAAAAAAATATTTTTCCTTATCATGAACTTAGAGTAAAAAGACATGGTAAGCTGTTCCTTTTATTTACAAAGAAACTTCTAATACTGTCTGTATTTTTAACTATGTACTCATCATTTGATGCAGTTAGCTAATATTAGAAAACCATAAATTTCAAGAAGAAAGAAAAATTATTAATCTACTCTATGGAAATTGTAGCAAATCTAGTTACCAACCATATTTTTGATAGCAGTTTAAACTGAGGTAAGAAAAACAACATAGTTACTGCCTTATTGTGCTTATCTTTTATCTTAGTGTGACTGTGAACAGGTTCTATTTTCATGTACAATTTTGAAATCTTTACATCTTTTTTGAGAAAATTCTGTCCCATTGAAATATTATTTGAGCCACATAAATAATTTAAAAGCACAATTTGAGTCTAATGTATGAAAGATGATATATCATGAACTATGTAATGCGATAAATAATCAATAAAAAAAAAAAAGAAAATACATGACTTATATATAGAAAAAAAAAAGAATTGTAATGCATTCTGCTGTCATTAAAATATTTTTAAAAAAAAAAATTTCTAATTCATTTGTTAAAAGTAAAAAGAAATGGATGAAATTCATTATGTTTCATTTAAGATAATGTTTGTGAAATATTATTCAATATGTAGTCAATATAAAATTATTCCTGAGCTATTTTATATTTTGGGAAGTACTAAGTTTTTGAAATACAGTAAATGTTTTATATCACATCTCAATTTAGGCTAGCTACGTTTTCAAAAAGTAGACAATTTATTTTTCCCTAGTAGATAAAAAGTAATAAGTGTACTAAATATGACTTTTTGGCTCTTATTAGAGGTTTGAATTGCTTTCAATGTCTGAAACTGCCATGTCTTTTCATCATTTTCCAGGGAAAGTTGTAACAGTCTCATATGAAGAATGGAACAGAAAAATACAAGACAACTTTGAAAAACTGTTTCATGTTTCAGAAGATCCTTCTGATTCTAATGAGAAGCATCCAAATCTAGTTCACAAACGTGGCATATACAAAGACAGTTATGGAGCTTCAAGTCCTTGGTGTGACTACCAGCTCAGGCCTAATTTTACCATAGCAATGGTCGTGGTAAGTGAAGTGTTTGTTACTGTCCAAAGTGTAATAGAATTTACTTAATTTATTTTTTATTTTTTATTTTTTACTGTTTTCATTGAACTGCAGAAAAGGATATTGCTTACTAGTTTTATATAGTCTTGTATAATTAAAAAGGTCTGCTTATCACCTTTAACATTTACCAATCAGTATCAAAAAATAGAAAACAATGGAAGATGATCAATGAAGTGTTTTCTTGATGTATTTTTTACATCCTGAATACATTTAGAAAATGATATTTGTGCAAGACACTGTGCTTGGATTTTGCTGTTTATGCCAAATCCAGCCGCTTCAATGAGCCCCTCACCCACCCACTTGTCCTGAAAGCTAAAGATGTCTGTATTTCCAGTCATCTGTGCCACAACCAGTGCCTCAGCATGCTAGATGGGAAGTTCTGGAGTAGTGAATTACCAGGAATAGCTTAATTAATAAATTATGTATAGCCAAGGATTCTAGAGTCTCTCCTTTTTAAATTCTGCTTAAACTATGAGGGCAATAAAATAGTGGTTTGTTTTTGTCCATGTCTGCCTACCTGTTTCCATTTTGTCAAAAACATAACTAAACATGGTATTATAAATTACAGTAGAATGAAAAACACACAGGCACACAGAACAGCTTTGGTTCAATGTGCATTTGAGTTTATTAATCATTAACATTAACTGTAGGTCAACCACCAAAATTAATGCAGATCCTCCTCTCCTTCTTCTGTGTATCACAAGTAACTTTACACTGTTCTACATTTTATTATGATCCTAGAAGCAGAAAGTGGGTTCAGATATACCTTAAAGGAAACTCTTGTAAATATTATAAAGAATCAATTACATGAGTTGAAGTGAGTTCTATATTCCTAATAACTATGGCAACTTCCTATTGATCTAGTACATTTTTGAAGAATACCCACACATTTTCCTAACTTCTAAGGCCTAGAACAATGCTTCCAAGTTAGTCTCATGGAAATAAATCTGGTTAGGCATCTACTCTTAAATTCTGCCCACACTGTATTTTTAAATATATTCATTCTTTTTCAAGATGATGATTTGTATATGTAGGTGGAAAGTAATTCTTCTGTGATGTGAAAAAGTTGTATGTTTGTTTTTGACATTCATTAGGCCCCTGAGTTGTTTACTACAGAAAAAGCATGGAGAGCATTGGAGATCGCAGAAAAAAAATTACTTGGTCCCCTTGGCATGAAAACTTTAGATCCAGAGTAAGTTGGAATCTAATATTAAGAATGTTGTTAGTATTATATTTAATCCAAATAATATTAACACCAGCTATTAATTTTTCTCATTGATAACATCTCCAAAATTTCATTCAGACTGAGTTTTTAAAAGCATCATCTGTACTTTCATTAAGCATCAATATTCAGAATGCCTCTGTCTTATTTTGTATTCAATAATCAATTAGAGTTTTAGTTTTTAAACTAATGCCATGAATATTTTCTGATGTGCATTTTTCTTATCATAAAGGTGGTAAATGATTATTATAAACATTAGAAGTTACAGATATATAAAGAAAAACATGAAATTACTTTAAACCCCTTTATCTAGAAGTAAGCACCATTATCATCTGATCTATCTGTGCATTTTTGTACAATTTGGACCATATGGGCATATACCTGAGAGAATTTATGCAAAACATTACATGGGATCAATCCCCAGCACCACAAAAAGAAAAAAAAAATCATTCCCTTGCTTCCTTTCTTCACCTCAATTCTATTCCTGAAAGGTGGTCATTATTTTTTATATTGTTTCTACTAATAGCTATTTCTACATTTCTAAAAAAAGTATATGCTGCTGTTTTATGATATTTTAATTATTAGCTATTATTCACATATAGTGATGACAGGTGAGGATTTAATTCTGTTCTCAATATTAGTCTTCTCCATCCTTTCTTTGTAATTATACTACTCTTTTTACTTATATCCATAAATGATTTCATTTTTATTTTACAGTTGTGGGTTTATGCAATCATGTGTTTCTTGTCATTTCCAACTTTGTTTTTTTTCCTTGAGTTTCTAATAACCCTGCTCTTTTTCCTTTATGATTTTTTAAAAACTTGATAGTTGTTATCAACTTGCTTTCTGTATGAATTGATGACAGAACTTCACCTTTGTAGAATTTTCCTATTTTACTATGTACTCATTTCCATCACGAAATGCAAAATTTTATATGTTTTTTCTTAACTACATTCTAAGACTCTCATATTTTCAGAGTAGTTAAGAAGCACTGATCAAAACTAAAACACAAAGTTTATTTTTGTGGCCACATCTATCTTACTTAAAAAAACCTTTGTATTTAAATTAAATCAAGTATACATAGCCCTTGTATTATCTGTTGCAATAATTTTGTAATATTGTTTGCTGCATAAATATGTTATAAATTCTACATACTATCAGAATGTATGTTGAATTGCTATTTGTAGTCTGATGATATGCCAAATATGATTTTAAAATAACTTCATGGAGAAGTTTCAAAAACAACCTTTATAATCTATAACCAGTAAAACCTTATCTATAATACTTAGTAATTCAATTTATTATATGGCCATTTCAATTATTATTCATATATTAGAGACGTTTTGAAATACTTGACTTTAAACCAATGGTTAGTGTCAAGCTAACTGCTGGAAGGCAAGATACCTGAATATTTAATATTTTTTATATTAGTCAGTATTTGTTAATCATTTCTGAACACATCGCTAAAGTCCTCTGGACTCATTATATTCTTATTTAAGGTTAAATTATGTTTTAATGCTGAGCTTATTCTATGAATTGGAAGATAACATGATTATTTCTCTTAACATTGCTATTGAAATGTTTTCAATGCTTTCTATCATATCTGAGCTTCTTTTATTTAACTAAAGTTCCAATCATTTTGCAGTGATATGGTTTACTGTGGAATATACGACAATGCCTTAGACAATGACAGCTTCAGTGTTGCTAGAGGTTTCAATTATCACCAAGGACCTGTAAGAATTTCATTTTTCTCTGAGTTTTCAGTTATTTTTCAAATAGTTTTAGATATTCACAGTTCTTTTTCTTTCCTTTACTTTTAAATTATCTTTTTTCAGGAATGGCTATGGCCTGTTGGATATTTTCTTCGTGCAAAGTTATATTTTTCCAAATTGATGGGTCCGGAGTATAGTGCAAAGACAATATTTTTGGTTAAAAACGTTCTTTCTCGACATTATGTTCATCTTGAGAGGTAAGTTGTCATGGGCATGTAATGTCTGTAACTGGTGTGTCCTCAGTTCATTAGATATTAGGTAAGCTAGGTTTCCTTGGGATTCATTTCTCTGTGCTCTAGGTATCACAATTAAGCTTGAAACCTTTCTTCTTTAACATGGGAGAGTCCATCGTGGAAATTTTACCTTCCCTTCATTACTTTAGGTAGTAAGTTACTTAAAGCTAAGGATTTGATATTGTATGATTTGAACATATGGAATAGTCTTTGATTTTCAAAATTTAGCTTGTATTTTTAGAATGTGGTTAGCAAAGAATAAATACAAAAAACAAAAATATTTGAATCAGGCCTTTTGAACTAGTTTATATATATATATATATATATATATAACAATTTTCAAAAATGTTCCAATTATAGTTAAAATATTGGAATTGGCCTTTTGACTGTTATTTCAAAAACAGTTTCTCACCTCCTCTGTCCTAATTATTAGCAGATTAACAGTGTCAGAGTTACATATTTTTCTAAAATGGTACAAATTTCATCAAGTCTATCTTAATTTCTCAAATTCTAGATTATGCCTTCATTTTATTGCTCAGACTAATTATCCATAATTGGTATAAATTGTATCCCCTCTCTTTCTAGAACATAAGGGACTTCAAACTATCATGGCAAATATTTCATGAAAATTGGTTTTCATTAGCTTAAATATACTCACAGAAAGCCCAACTCTGTCATTGCCCTGTACTGTTTCTGGGGGTTTTGCATTTATTTTCTCTTTGTTCCCTTTTATCTGTTAAAAGTAAGACTATCTGGCATGCATGGGGTCATTCTACTTTTACCTGTTATCTCATCACTTCAGACCTGTTATGAGACCTTGTTCCAGTAATTAATTATCTTCTCTTGGTATTCCACTGTATCTTTTCTACTGAAGCTACAGAGATATCTGTCAGCCCATTCTAAAACAAAATCCCTTCATATAGTTATTAACTCAAACCTCGTCCTGTCTCTCTTACCAGCCCATGTCCCCTTCGGGAGTAACCTCTTTTTTCTTTCTCCATTTTGACCACCCACTTAGTCTATTACCACCTTCATCTGGCTTTCGCCCTCACCACTCTGGCAGAGCCACTCAACAAGATCTCTCCTCCTTTCCAGACCCTGTGACTTCCTTTAAGTTCTCTACTTTGAGCTGGCTATTGCTTTCCTTTTTTCTGAAAAATCTTATGGTACCAACAGTATTAGGTTTCCCTTGTTTACAGGGTGGAACTAATGGTAATAACAACAAATGATATTCATTGATCACTTAACCATGTTGTAGGCATTATTCTAAATATATGTATGTAAAATGACTCATTTAATGCAAACAACTATGTCAAATTGCTACTATTACCATCATCATCATCTCTACCACCACCACATATTACTGTTGTTATCCACTTGTCCACTTACTGTGTGACCATGAGGAAGTTGTTTAACTTCTCTAAAGCTTGGTTTTCTCATCTGTATAGAGTGAGATGGGATCTTTGGAGGTTGGATTGTTTCAAGGACTGGTATATTAACATATGTTACATAGACAAGATAATAAGACAGATATGAGCTATCATTAATTATCTTCATTTTATAAACAAAGTTAAGAAGGTGAAGTAACTTGGACAAAGTCAAAGAGCAAGTAATCTACTTTAGGTTTTACTAAGATCCAGGCAGTCAGATCCTCCAGGCTGTGCTCTTAACTGCACTATTAACTCTGTTTACACTTTCTCTGGCTTTTATTTCCAGCACCTAAATATGCTCATTCTCTAAAAATCCAAGGGATTTTGTTTGTTTGATTATTTCTTGTTAGTGTTTTTGCTTTGCGATACTGATTTCTGAACTCAGGGCCACACACATGTCTGGCAAGCACTCTACCAGTGAACTACATCCCCTGCCCAGGCAGGCTTTGAACTTGTGATTTTCCTACAATAGCATCCTAAGTAGCTTGGGATACAGATGTGTACCCTGGTTGCCTCTTGTCCTTTCTAATACAGGTGTTTAGTACATTTCCCCTTAAGTATCAGTTTATCATATTCCACAAATTCTGATATGTTGTATACTTATTTTCATTTATTGAAGTACTTCCTTTTCTTAAAATTTTTTATTTGTTCTTTTTAGTTTTACTTAACAGTAGAATGTATTTTGACGTATTATACATACATGGATTATAACTTCCCATTCTTATAGTTGTGTATGATGTTGAGTTACACTGGTTGTGTATGCATATATGAACATAGAAAAGGAATGTCTTCTGTCTTTCCACCCTCCTTGCCTTGCCTTCATTCCCCTTTGTCTAATCCAATGACTTTCTATTCCCCCACCCCTTATTGTGTGTTAGCTTATCAGAGAGAACATTCGGCCTTTGATTTTTTGGGATTCATTTATTTCACTTAGCATGATAAGTCTCTAGCTCAATCCATTTACCTGGAAAATGCCATAATTTCATTCTTCTTTGTGGTGAGTAATATTCCATGTGTGTATATACACCACCTTTTCTTTATCTGTTCATCTGTTGAAGGGCACCTGGGTTAGTTCCATAGCTTCACTATTGTGAATTGAGCTGCTGTAAACATTGAGGTGGCTATATCACTGTAGTATGCTGTTTTTCAGATCCTTTGGGTATATACAGAGGAGTAGGATAACTGGGTCCAATCATGGTTTTATTCTAAGTTTGGTTGAAGTACTTTCTGTTTTCTCCTTTGATTTCATCTTTCACTCATAGGTTACTTAGAAATTTATTATTTAGTTTTCAAATGTTCATGAATTTTCCAGAGCTATTTCTATTATTGTTTTTAAAATTGAGTCTATTGTAGTCAAGGAATGTACTCTGTGTGACTCAAATCCTTATAAACGTATAATAGTTATGATTCAGAATTTTCTGTCTAGGTAATTCATCTGTTTTCAGTTGCAAAGAATATATATTCTGGGGTTGGGGATGTGGCTCAAGCGGTAGCGCGCTCACCTGGCATGTGTGTGGCCCGGGTTCGATCCTCAGCACCACAAACAAACAAAGATGTTGTGTCTGCTGAAAACTAAAAAAATAAATATTAAAAAAATTCTCTCTCTCTTGAAAAGAAAAGAATATATATTCTTCAATACTTAGGTGGCGTGTTCTAGATGTAAATTGGTTCAAGTTGGTTGATGTTCAAATTCCTTAAGGGATTTCCATCTCCTTGTTCTATGAATTGCTTACAAAGGAATATTGCAATCTCCTGCTGTACTTGTTTCTGTGTGCTGTTGTATATGTTTTTGCTCCAGGTGTTTTGAAACACTATTATTAAGTATATAAACATTTATGAAATCACCTTCCTTATCACTGATGCTTCTCTGCTCCAAGGTCTACTTTCTTTAATATTAATATAGCACTCCAGATTTCTTTTATTTGTTACCAACATATATTTTTCCATCCTTATATTTTCAAACTATCTGTGCCTTCTCTGGCTCTGACATCCCCTGAACAGATGTCCTGAGACATAAATGCCCTTCACATATTGTCTTACACTCCACACTAGGCAACCTCTACATGAAAGTGCCTTCCTTACATCACTTGAATTCAGATTACTCTCAACCACCGCCACCCCACCTGTTGTGACCTCCTACCTTATACCTCTTGAGTGCTGACATCTTGCTTTGAAGTACTTGTAATCTATCTTAGTCAGCTTTCTCTCTGTTGTGACCAAAAAGACCTGACAAGAACAGCAGAGAGGAGGAAAAGTTTATTTGCGGGCTCACTGTTTCAGAGGTCTTAGTCCATAGACAGCTGGCTCTATTCCTTGGGGCTCAACTCCATTCCTTAGGGTTTGAGGTGAGGCTGAATATCAGGGCAAAAGGGTGTGGTGGAGAAAACAGTTCAAGACATCACAGCAGGAAGCAGAGAAAGAGCTCTACTCCTCAAGGACAAAATATGTATCCCAAAGTCACATTCCCACTGACCTACCTCCTCCAGGTACACCCTCCCTGCCTACAGTTACCATTTAGTCCCTGTAGATTAATTCACTGTTTGGGTTAAGGCTGTCATAACCCAACCATTTCACCTCTGAATCTTACATTTTCTCACATGAGCTTTTGGAGAACACCTAATCTAAACCATAACACTATCCTTTCCTTCTTTTCTCCTCCTCTCTCTTATTGTAGATACCCCCTTTGTTCTGCCTGCCTAATGAATTTAGGGATGAATTTTTCAGGAAAGGAGACTTCTTTATACTAGTGTGGGTATGTTCCATGTACTAGTGTCCACATTTAATTGTGAGCAGCATAGTTTATAATCTTATAATTTTAATAATTTTATAACCTCATTTTGTTCCATAATATCAGTAGGACTTTGTTATGGCCAGGGCTGCCATAACAAAGCACCACAAACTGAGTGACTTCACAGAAGCTGTTAAACAACAGGATATTGTCTCAATTTCTGCAGCCAATAATCTGAAATCAAGGCATGGGGAGGGCCATTCTCTCTCTGAAGGCATTAGGGCTGTGACAGCAAACCTTCAGTCTTCACTGGACATTCCTTTTGTATGCATGTTGGTGTCCAAATTTCTCCTGTAAAAGGATGCCAGTCATATTGGATTAGGGCCCACCTTACCCCAATATAACCTCATCTTAACTAATCATATCTGCTAATAACTAATGATGAATGTGGGGAATATAGTTCAACCACTTACAGATTACCCAACTATCCAACTTCAGAGATTTGGCATTTCGCTCTGAAGTAACTTTAATACTTGTAGACATTTAAATAATTTTTCTATATTTTACATTTCTGTTTGATAGATTTTTTAAGGAATATAATACCAGGCTAGGGTCATAGCTCAGTGGTAGAGTGCTTGTCTAGCACATGTGAGGCACTGGGTTCATTCCTAAGCACTACATAAATATAAATAAAGGTATATGTTCATGTACATATACCTTTATTAAAAAATGTATATAATACCTAGCTTCTTTGATAATACCTATCAAAAATAACTCATATTCATCTTATGGAATTATTTTCCTATTTTAATTATGAAATATTTCTTATGTACAGAAGAATATTTGTAACACAGCTGAGTTCCAATGAAAAATAAGGAAATTAATATATTCTCACAACCCCACTTAAGAAAGAAACATTATGGGCTGGGGTTGTGGATTAGCTGGAAATTGCTCACTTAGCATGTGCGAGGCCCTGGGTTCAATTCTTAGCACCACATAAAAAAACAAATAGATGTTGTCTATCTGCAACTAAAAAAAAAATATTACAAATTTCTGTATTTTTATTTTTTTGAAATTTGCTTCATATTTAAGGATGTATTTTGAAACTAAGAATAAATTAGATACAATAATAGTTCTGTGTTCTAGAACACATTTTTTAAGCTTTATTAATGCCTCTTAATTCTGTATTAGTAAGGAGTAATTCTAGCTCATGTATCATAGGGTGACGGTGAGCATTAAATGAGGTAATGTATATAAATTACTAAATATTATAACATAAGTGTATACTATATAAATTTGTTATTTAGTAAAATGAAAATGGTCAGTTTTTCTCAGTGACAATTCCTAGTGTTTATTATTTTATTTAGTTTTACAGTTATATCAAGATCACACATGGGGATGTACCTCAAAAGTAGAGTGCTTGCCTAGCATGTATGAGGCCATGGAGTCAATTCCCAGCACCACACACACACAAATCACACATACTATCTACATAATTACAACTTGAGTCTTATAATTTATTCTAAAATAATGAAATTACGCCTCAAAGAATATGCCTATATTGCCTGGAATGGTGAGAGTTTACTATATTTCTAATAGATCAAAGGATCCTTTGTATTGGAAAGTTATAAATCCCAAGGATGGAATAGGAAAAAGGACATCTTTAGGATATTCTGGTTTATTTTGTTACAAGTGATTGTTTCTGTACTAAAAGGCAAAAAACATGAAGTATTAACTATGTTGTTAAAATGTGTTAGGTTATGTCTC
Source organism: Spermophilus citellus (assembly GCF_964194105.1). Classification (NCBI taxonomy): domain Eukaryota; kingdom Metazoa; phylum Chordata; class Mammalia; order Rodentia; family Sciuridae; genus Spermophilus; species Spermophilus citellus. Next base: position 51,812,615 of record NC_138191.1, on the reverse strand, counting down.
ATAAAAAATCCTTTATGTTTTTCAGATCCCCTTGGAAAGGACTTCCAGAACTGACCAATGAGAATGGCCAGTATTGTCCTTTCAGCTGTGAGACACAAGCCTGGTCAATTGCTGTTATTCTTGAAACACTTTATGATTTATAGTTTGTTCAGATATATTTAATAAATATACAACTCCATTATGCAATGCAAGATCATAATGCAAATGCCTATGTATACAAATTCAAGTTTTTAAAAAAATCTTTCATATATATTGCTGCCCAATTAGGTAAGATTATAAAAGCATTGATTTATCTTTTTCTTTTTAATGTATGAAGATAGCTTTCAGTTTGAATAAGAGAAAAATATGATTACTAACAGAATTTTCTTTTGAGTTCATTAAGTATTCCTTGAAATCCAGAGTTAGGAAAAGAAAACTTATATAATCTTAATTTTCTACAAAAGTGAAAATGGAAAAGTATCTTTAAATTGTGGTATATATTCAGGAACAATACATACTGAACAGGCTGTGGATAATTAACATTCTCACCATGTGCTATGACTTTCTTTTTTTTGGTACTGGGGATTGAACTCAAGGGGCACTCAACCACTGAGCCAGCCCTATGTTTTGTATTTTATTTAGAGAGGGTTTCCTGGAGTTGCTTAGCACCTCTCTTTTGCTGAAGCTGGCTTTGAACTTGCAATCCTCCTGCCTCAGCATCCCGAGCTGCTGGGATTACAGGCGTGCACAACTGCACCCAGCCTATGACTGCCTTCTTAATACCTTATTCAATATATATTTCAGAAGTGCTTCATGAATGTAGAATTATCAACATTTCTACCATATATGTTCATAAATGAAGCACAGACGTTCAAACTGTGATAATATTTTTTCACTGTTGTATCAATATGTTTTCAAATGTTCTGAATGTCAATAGTTTATTAAAGACAACTTACTGTGCTAATGATGCATAGACTGGGAAGAAAGCAGAGCATTAAGAAATTGATTTCATTAAAAACAGTTTTGTAAAATTAGCCTCAAGTTCCAGTTTCCTGTTATATGAGATGACTTACATTTTCAAAATAGAAATTGTTGGACATATTTATGAGAACTTTCAAGAAGAAAAGAATATTATATTAATTTTTAAAACTTGATAGCTCTCTCTAGTTTCTGTGCAAAAGTCTATTGACAGAGCATAATAAATACTGGTTTCTGTTAATGAAAGCCTACATTGACAAGTTCAGTATTCAGAACAATCTATTTTTTTTTTTTTTTTTTGGTACTGGGGAATCAAACCCAGGACCTCATACATACTAGGCAAGCACACTACCACTGAGCCACATTCCCAGGCTGACAACAATCTTAATATAATAAAAGTATAGATACAAATTCAGTAGTTATCTTGAATCCAATAAAATAATTTGAAACATTTTGTTTTAAGATACCTTAAACTTGAAAATAACATAAAAGTGAAAAGGTTTTTAACATTTATAAGAATTTACATTTTTGAGTAGTACTTATTTTCTAGATAGAATTTTTTTTACTATTTTTTTCTCAAAAGTAAATTAATTATATCATTATACTTTTGTTTGGGAGAAAGTAGTTGTAAAAATCCTTTCATTACTATTTAATATTATTCAGGGATATGTATTTTTATATATAAAATATTGATACAGTAGAACTTTTCTCAAGAGATCATATACCTAACAACCTAAGAAATGAAAATAAGGATAGGCATTCAAGGCACAACTTCTAGTACCAAAATCTATAAATGCATCAAATGTCAAATGCCCATGCTGAAAGGCTCATGCAGTTTACTGCAGGATTACCTACCCACCCTTCTGCAAAGCTGACCCTGCTTTAGAAATAGTTTTCACTAGCTTAGTTTTCTGGTACCTAACCTAGAGCAGATTAAGTCCTACAAATTCAAGGAAGCTTGTGATAGTTATCTGACCACTATTTATAAACAAGAATTTCCAGATTTTCCTTTTTTTCTTTATTCCCTCCCTCACTCAGTATATAACCTCCTCTAAACTTTGGAGATAAATGGAATGACCTTAGCCAGGCCTAGAAACCCATACCTGTTATCCCAGCAACTCAGGAGTCTGAGGCAGGAGGATCACAAGTTCAAGTCCAGCCTAGACAACTTAGTGAGACCCTGTCTCAAAAAATGAAAAGGACTAGAGATGTAGCTTAGTGATAGAGCACCACTGGGTTCAATCCCCAGTATTGGGGGCAGGGGAGAATGACCTTCCTTGAGGAAACTATTAGTTCATCCAAGGTTTATGCAGCTATGCTGCTCTACCCTAACAATACAGGAAATAAGAAAGGTAACAGAAAACCTGCATATGTAACTAAAGCAAGAACTGACAGCTGACAGTTACATGTGACTAAACAAACAAATAAATAACAAGTTGATGGTTTTTAAAAAAATAGATATGCTAGTTTATCTACTGCAGGGGAAATACCCATCTTGGTAAATCTTTCGGATATTGCATTCTTAATTAGGAGTATTAATGAAAGAACATTGTCATATTATGCATGGTCTGCTTTAAAGTTTAAAAAAGCATGTTGTGAGCTAGGGATGTAGCTCACTAGTAGAGTGCTTGCTTAGAATTTGCAAGGCCCCTTGGTTAGATCCCCTGCATATCTCTCTCTCTCTCTCTCTCTCTCTCTCTCTCACACACACACACACACACACACACATTGGGGAAAAGACAAAGAAGAAGAAGAAGGCATGTTCTGCATTATTCCATCCATGGTAGTTAAAGTAACACTTTTAGACTTTAGAAGGATAAATGCCATTTGACTGAAGGACATTTATGTAGAATGCTTCATTCCTGTGCAACACTGGATAAGCTGTTATTATATTACATTTTGACAATGGTCTGATCCTTGTGTTTCATTAATCCAAATCAATCTGAACCCTTCAAAATGAGAATGAAACTTGCCACTTTTACCAGTGTGCTGTGATATTTTAGTAACTTTTCAAAGGTAATTAAGGAAACATGAAACTTATCATATGTATCAATATTGTAATATGAATTGTAATCCATTCTGATATTAGTCTTATGCTGCTGTATCTAGTGAGCAAATGTCATTTATATCTCTGTGTGCCAAGAAAATAAAATGTTTTCTAAAGGACTGTGTTTTGATTTCATTACATCATTTTCCAATTAACTTGACATTTATTAAGTACTTACTTATTTGGGTGCTTACCTTTTTGATAGGATGTGTGGGGACAGAGAAAGAAGAATTTTAAGACATTTGATAATTTAATTAGTCATGTCAAAATTTGGAGCAAATTAAACTCTTGATGTATAAATAGATCTATTAGCAACTATGCACTCCTCTTGTATGTCTTCAATACCATGAACTTTTTATTTTCCTTTCCATTTATTAAATGCAAATACTACATGCCAAATAGACATACATACATAGTTTCTACTGAAGTAACCAATAATGATTTTGTCACTTTTATATTATTTTACTGAATAATATATATGTGTGTATATGTATAACCTAAATTGATATATTTAACTTTTGTCTTAAGTACTATTGCTTCATTTTTTTAATGCAGATATATACCTTTATCTTCAGATAAAAGGTCTTAACCCAAAAATCTAAACCTGTAACTATCAAATGGTTTTAGGTTAACTTATCAAACTTACTAACTTTACTTATTTAAATCCTCAATGTGTTGATATAATGAACTCAAGGAATTTGCTTAGTGGTTTATTGTTGTTTTTTGTATTTGTATGGGCCTTGAATTATAAAATCATAAAGCAGTATTGAAATCTTGTCATTTCGGCTGCAACTTTTTTTTTTTTTTTAGAGAGAGAGAGAGAGAGAGGGAATTTCAATATTTATTTTTTAGTTTTCGGCGGACACAACATCTTTCTTTGTATGTGGTGCTGAGGATCGAACTCGGGCCACATGCATGCTAGGCGAGCGCACTACCGCTTAAGTCACATCCCCACCAGCCCCAACTTTTTTCCTAATAATTGTTTTCCTAATATATTTAGTTTCGTTATTTTGGCTAGGAGAATTTTTTGTTTAACTCACAAAGGCTTTTAAGTTTTCTTTAATCAAATCTTTAATTTTTACTTATCTCTTCTCTCCCTTCAAATTTTAATCAGACACACACAATTTAATAAACATTCCTTCTATTTTCCTTTGGGCTTATGGGTTTTTTAACAGTTATATCTGATATGAGGTAAAAATCACTTAGGTTTTTTAAAAATTGTTGCACTCTAAATTCAAGTTGAGTATGTTTATGGTAATGCCTTTTTTCAGTCATTGAATTTTTTTTAATAGTGGGACCTACATTTAGGGATTATTGTTGAAGTTATCTGCCTACACATTCACTTAACTACTGTAGTTTTTGTTTTAGTCTTTATTAGTTTTTTTCTTATCACCTTACTTTCTAACCAATTCCCTACTCTTCATTTTTCAGAATTTTCTTATATACTCCCAACTTGGCATTCTTATGTATTTTTCAAATCCAAAAACTATTAGTCTTTTTCACTAAGTACATTTAATAAAAACTAACATAATTACAATATTTAATTTTATGTAAGAACATAGAATGGGATTTTTTTGTTTGATCTAGTTTTTTGTTTGTTTGCTTTTGCTTGCTGCAATTCTTCCTAATTTTTATGTTTTGGTTGTTCAAAGCTATTTTAGTTCAACTGATAGCCTATTAGTCAAAATAAGAAATTCAAATACAAGGCTGAAAAGGTACATGTGAAAGTATGTATGAGAATACGTGTATATATATACACACATACACACACATATAAATACATATATATGTGTGTGTGTATATATATATATGTTTTGAACTAGGGAAAATTTTAATGTGAGTCATATGAATACACTTATTAAATTTGGTGATGAATGTATATATAGGAATATATGATATATATGCAAATATACCATAGATAATTGTTATGAGAAAATACACATAATATTTATATTACAATATATGCTTTTATGTAAAATGAAGTTTAGATTTAGGATAAATTGTATCTAGGAATATATAATGATGTATATAACATAGAACTCAAATAATTTAACATAGAACTCAAATATACTGAATATTCATATGGTTATATATGCTGACATGTATAATTAGGTTTAGGTATAGTGGTAAGATTTAGTACTAAAGTTTGGGTTGAGTTAAGGTAGAGGGTTGGGGAATGAATCTGTATATTGAGAAACATCAATATTCATAAGAATGTATGCTTGAAAATATGTATCAAATGTTATATAAACATGTTTTGAAATAGGAAATTGTTTTATGTGATGCTTATGAATACACTGCAAAAATCCACTGTATGGGAGTCTTCTCATACTCTCTGAGATGTTGTATTCCGTCTAGGTAAGACCTTGTGGAGAAGTTTCCTCCATTTAGGTAAGACCTTGTGGAGAAGCTGCCTGTCTGCTTTCTTGGTTTCATGCTACAGAGCAGCCAGAAACAGGACCACCTCTATTCTGCCATCTTGGATCTGCCCAAATAATTTTATTAGGGAGAACTGAGAAGACCCTTTTAAACAGATGGTGATAATAGAAAGATTATGCACCTGTTAAATCTCTAAGGACCTATACATTGAGAATGTGTAGCACATCTGACCCCTGCAGTTACAATAAGGGATAGCCCCTTCTACCTTGCTTAGAAGAAGATAACACCCTCCAGATGTCAATAGACTCTATATGTGTAGGTATGGGTGCCCCATGGACAACAGGGAATTCACAGACTTTCAAAATCATGTAAAGTTCCCCTAACATAGAATGTGTTATGCAGTTACTTAACTCCCCATCTCATGGTATCCCCAAACCTGGAGGTTCTATTTATTGATCCCTGTGAATAGACACCAATAACTTTTTTGTTCTTTCCATGTCTGGAGCCTCTAGAGCATGTTCTCTCTAGGGATGTCAACTACACTTAACAATATAGAGCTAATATTAATAGTTTGCCTCTTCGACCCCCCCCAACTCCTGTACTCAAGAGGATGGCTTCAGGAAACATTTTCATCTCAGCACTTGCCATCTAAACATTCCAGACATACACAGGAAAGTTGAAATCTCTTTCTGATAGCTGATGTCTGTCTTTGTGCCTGGTCACTAGATGGTTTCACTGACAGGTGGGGACATCAAAATGGATGTTCTCAAAGTGCTTAGAAGAGGGAGAACTGGGATCAGTACTGGACCCTCTTTCTCTTTCAGTTCCCCACCCAGGAGGCCTGTCCCCATGGACTCTTGAGAGGTGAGCCCCAACATGTCAGAGGTGCAAGCCTCACATGCACACATGGAGTCAAGAGCCCAAAGGAAAACTTGTCTTGGAATGCAACTGGATCCACACTTTGATGGTGACAGCAAAGTCAGCCTGAGCCTTTCCTGCACCAACTAGAGATTTATGATCAATACTAATTCTTCAAAATAATGGATGCTCTTCCAAGGTAGGGAAGGAAAGGGGAAGAGGAAGCCCAGATCCAAGTGTTGGTTGTCAGGGTGTTGAGGCCTCTCCAAGTTCTCTTAGGGTCAGACTGAAATCTGAGATTCTCCAATATGATGAGGTGAGCAGGATTGGGATTAGTATCAGAACTGCCCTCAGGTCCTGGACTGTCCTTGGCCATGTGGATTTTGTAAGTATTTACATCTCAATCACCTTATTTCAGAGACCTGATAAATAATATCTACATTTATACATGTGTAGTATCATTAATTAAATAATTTTCATAGTGATAATTCAGTAAACAAATTGTCCAATTAAAGCATTCACTATGTAATATCAAGTCGATAGGTCTTTCTGACAATATAAAACAAAATGATGTCTAGGAATTTTTTTTCATCTGATATAGAACATTTTTTCAGTAACAGTGTATAAATCCTAGGTCCACAACTCTGTGTCATGACATATCCAGCTCCTTTTTCTCCTTTCCCACTCTCTTTGAAATAAAGCACAACCTCAAAAAGAAAGTGCACAGATTGGTCTCCCTGATGATTCCACACTCAGTCCATCCTCTCCATCTGTCTCCATGGCCATGTCCTCAGTGTCCTTCTCAACCAAGGTCCACTTTGCTCAGGTGTGAAGACTGAGCTTTCAGCCCTGCAAGTCCACTTCGTCTGGGTCAGGATCATCTTACTCTCTGGTGTTCACTTCAGGTGGCACCCTCATCTGAGATATGAGACCCTCAGTGCAGAAGGAGGCAAGGGTCATGTCAGATCAGGAGCACCTGCCTTGCACAGGGACAACTGTCTTGAAAGAGCTCATCAGTAAGCTTCATGGGTGCATTGTTCTTGACACACATATGATAACATATACTGGTGAACACCGTTTCTTTTTTTTTTTTTAAAGAAAGAGGAGAGAGAGAGAGAGAGAGAGAGAGAGAGAGAGAGAGAGAGAGAGAGAGGGGAAGAGAATTTTTAATATTTATTTTTTAGTTCTCGGCGGACACAACATCTTTGTTGGTATGTGGGGCTGAGGATCGAACCCGGGCCGCATGCATGCCAGGCGAGCGCGCTACCGCTTGAGCCACATCCCCAGCCCGAACACCGTTTCTTACCACTGGCCTTCTACTTCTCCATGGGTTCCCACAATCTCTGTCAAGACTCATCCCATGGCTCAGTTTTTGGTCCCCTGCACAACTCCCACAGATACCAGAGCATGAAACCAGCTCCAGGCAAGATTTTGTAAGGATAGTTTGAAACCTCTGTTTAGTCCCACATACCTTCACACTAATTTCTTATTGTTATCAAATAGGGTTTCTGCTTTTCATGACATCTCTCTCTCTCATTCTTCTTATATTTCTAAAGATTTTCGATTTTCACGTGACTGTGATAATAATTATATATCATCTCTCCTGTATTCCTATATAACATCTTTGTTCAGACTAATATCAATACCTACATGATACCTATATAAGGGTTATTATATATAATGGGTATGTATGAAGCATATCATTCTTATGCAAGTTTTGTGAAATTCATAGGATTTCTCTTCTTTTCATTAATAGTGGTCTCCTCCTACTTTGATTTTGCTTGATTATTTATTTTCTCCTTCCTTCCTGTAGTGCAAACTATACCAAGTATGATTTCCTTGTCTTTGCCTTATAAACCTGAGAGATATTGGTTTTTAACAATCCTATTTTACTTGAATATTTTTTTTATAAAATGGGAGAAACTTTACCTCCCAGAAAGCTTATCATCACCAGATGTGTCACTTAACCCACAAATATTTTAGGATCCACGTAAACAAAACATTGGATGGTGAATCTTACACTAGAAGCTTAAAACTCCATATTTACCAGAAACTGTACAAGAATTGCTAACTCATGCCTCCTTTGAACTCATGTTGTAAATTTCTAGCTCATTTATAACAAAATGACTCTCAACTTTTAAAGAATAGAAATAAATAATCTGTTGATTTTAGGAGCCAAATAAAAGTAAAAAAAAAAAGCTAAATAAAAGTAACACATTTAAGGGTTGGGGCTGGGGCTCACCTGTAGAGTGCTTACCTTGCACATGTGAGGCACTGAGGCAATGGGTTCAATCCTCAGCACCACATTAAAAAAATAATAAAGGTATTGTGTCCATGTACAACTAAATATATATACTTAAATATATATTTAATAATATATAAATTAATAAATATAAATTTAAATATATTAAATAATTATGAAATTATTAATTAATTAATTAATTCTCCCACTTGATATATCTTTTAAGGATTTTTTTAAATTTTAGAGATTTGTTGTTCTACTTGTTTTCTTGCAACTTAATTTGTTGAAGAAATTGTGTTGTTTGTCCAATAGAATGGCCCACAGTCCAAGTTTTGTTAGATGTATCGTGTGGCATAATTTAATATTTTTCTCTGTCCTAAAGCTTACAAAGCAGTAGTTGGATCTAGAACCTTTTGGCACTATTAACCATTTGGGGCTGATAACTCCTTGTTGAGGATGGGGGCTTCCTGTGTATGTAGGCTGTTTAGTAGCATCCTGGCCTCTACTCACTAGATGTCAGTAGAGCCCCCTTAGCTATCACAATCCTCCATCCCCACCATCCCCCGCAAAAAAACACAAACAAAAACCCAGGTCTCAAGATCTTGTCAAATGTTTTCATAGCAGACCTATCTTCTGCTGTGAAAAGTAGGTTACTTGTACTACAAAATTAACAATATGGTTGATGTCACCACTGCAGATTAAAAGATCATTAGGTCTGGAACCACAGATACTTTGAAGAGAACACCTGAACACGATTTTAGGAATATTTAATTTAAGCCTGCACAGAATGGCTGACTCAAAAGCAACATATAGAGAATGTGAATTTCCTTTTGAGAAGGAAAAATATTAGAGACAATAATAAAATGAAATAGTAAAAACACAAGTAATTTCTTTTCCATGATGTAAAATTCTTTTCCATTATTGGAAACTTCTTTTTCCAGAAGTGTTTTTCTAAGACTTGTTGAACAACTTAAGATGTTGGACTTACACAATAGATATAATGATGGTTTTTCTTTAGGAGAGGCACTTTATACTTTTATTATAAACCAAGCATTTTGGTCTTGCAGAAAAGTATTATTTTAGTAATGCAGTTTTCATGCTCAAAATTGATTTGTGTGCTATAAAATTACTTTAAACACAACACAAGTCAGGGGAGATTAATAAAATTATGCTTTTAATTTAAAAAAGAGCTGGAAGCTGTGCTGCACACCTGTAATCCCAAACGAGTGGGGAGGAGCTTAAGTTCAAGGCCAGCCTCAGCAACTCAGTGAGGCCCTGACCAACTTAGTGAGACCCTGTCTCAAAATAGAAAACCAAAAGATCTGAGGATGGCTCAGTAGTACATCATCTCTGGGTCCATTTCCTAGTATCAAAATAAATAAATAAATAAATAAATAATTTTAAAATGAACTACCATTTTTGTTTGTCTTTGCAAGTGACCTCATTATCTGGATACAGGATGACAGATAATATATTTAAAGGATTTAGGAGGAGGATTCAGATTGAAAGAAAATCCTACTTATAATTTAACCAGTGAATACTAATTCTTCAAAAACCTTCTCTGTATCAGATTTGACATGTAATACTTGGCTGTTTGAGGATGCTTTAAAGGCACATCTGTTGTGGAGGGTGTTGAGAATAACCTGGAGCAGATAGGGTGGCAAACTTTGCTTCCTTGAACTCTTGAGAGTTGTCCTCTACCTGGTGATTGACTTTCAGAATCCTTACCCCTTCTGTTGGTATCCTTCAGTTTTGCATCATCAGGGGTTTCATGAGTTGTACATGGTGCATCATTCCTCTAGAGTTTTTGAAGGAATGTTTGTTTGGGGTGTCTTCAGTACTATTAGTGCTATTGATTTGGGAACAGGTATGTTTAAGCCTTATGGGTAAATTTTTAAAAATCAAATCTGAAAAACAATTGTGGATCCAGATTCTATTTATCATTTCCAGGTAATTTAAGGACGAATTGGCCTCATTTCCACCAGAACTTTTTGCATATGAGAAGTGTTTCTCCTTCTTTTTCTATCGGTGAATGGTGTCTCTCTTTCTTTATCATCTGTTTTCTATCTTCCTTATCTCTATCTTCATCTTATTTTCTCTTTCCCTGACTCTACTTTTCCCTATATCTTCCCCTGTCTCATTTGGTCTACTTTATTCTCTTCTCTTTCTTCTCCTTTCATAATTTCCTCTCCTTTCCATACCTCTGTCTCTATTTGCTTTTGTCTCCCAAATACCATTGCTCCCCATTCCACCCACCATTTCTCTTCATCAGGAACTTGTTTATGATATTGTTAATGACATAGCCAGTTCCATTTTAATCAGGAACACCATCATCTTTATTAAAGGGAATGGTGGATAAATGCATAAGTAATTAATGCATTTTAAAATAGACTTCAGAGTATGTTTGAGGTTAAGGAACTTCTCCACATTTCCTCCCCAAAACCTTATTTATGATTTAACTGTGGCTGCTCCATTCCAGCCTCTGATAATTCCTTTCTTCTTATTAGTTTGCTTCAATTCAAGCATCATGAGTTTCCATATAGAGAGTGTTTGGTGCCTTTATTTTCCAGTAGTTAAAAGGATGTTTGGTTTGGAGGTTTCCTGAATTTTTGTGGCTCAACCTTGGTATTATTGTGTTTGGGTGTGAAGGGACAAGTTGTGAATCTGAAAAATTCAGCACGGAACTCACATAGTAACCAAAGAGCCTCATTTCTATTCTAAGTAGTACTCAAGGGACCAAATTTGTTTTATTTCCTCAACACTGTTTTTCCTGTAATGTTTCTATTATTTAAGAAGTGTCCTGTTCTCTGTCAGTGAGTGGTTTTTCCTATCTCACCACCCCAACTTATTGGTTTATCATGCTGGCCTCCTTTTTATAAGTGGGGAGTCTCTTCCTCCTTTTGTTTCTTTTTGCCTTCACCTGTTACTGCCTTCCATCATTTCATCTCTCTCCCTATGTACACCCCCATTTTCTGTCCACTTCTCACACTCCCCTGGGCCTTTTCAGTTTCTCCCTATAAGGTCATTTTTCTGTGTCCTAGCTTGTTGATCCCAGACACACCACCTGTGTTTCTGTTTTTTGTTTTGTTTTGTTTTTCTGACAGTTCCTGTCCTGAGATATGTCGCGACCCCTTGCCCGCAAGGAAGACGCAACAACAGGAATCTTCTTTCAGCCGTTTATTCAGGCCCCTGATGTTTCTTCTTCTCCCTCTCGGACGCCCCTCCCAGCCTTAATAAAGCATCCCAAGCCCCAATGCGAAGCTGCTACGTGGAGCTTTCTCATAGGGTGTTAAAAAATCACGTGCCAACTCTCCCAAATAAGGAGTTGTTTGTCACAGACCACAGTGGAGCCAGCGCCATCTTGTAATGGTGACCACAGTCCGAAGAAACGGCTCACCACAGTTCCCCCTTTTGTTTTCTAAGAACAACACAGGAGAGAGTAGAGGTCCTATCCCACTGTGCAGAAGTGGCTGCATAGTATGGCTCAGCCCCAAGGAGGCGCCTTCCCCAGATCTGAGGCCATATCAGCCGACGCTTTTCTCCGTGGGACGGGGCGTGGACGCGTCTAACCCGCATACAATAGGACATGCTCTCCTTGAGGTCCACTTCAAGGATCACTCAAGTGCAGTGCCTTGCCTCGCATCCTGTATCGTGACGATGGTGGACGAAGGGGGATAGCTAAGGCTGAACTGTGGCTGTATAGAAATACAACGATAAACAAGTTGATAACACCCTAAAAGAAAGGCACGGGTCTTAAGGCGATAGAAAAGCACTAGTGTGGAAACCCATCTGCGTGCAATGGCAGGAAAGCCGGCAGAGTGCAAGGGCTTTCCAACACTAAGAGAATAACAAGGAAAGACATGTCGATCCCAGTGCAATGTCCGTAAGACTTGGGGTGCGACGACCATGTCAAAGATTTACTGTTTAATTTGCGCAAGCCAAACTTGAGGTGAGTTGCCATTTTCTAAAGCTGCAAGAGCTTGTATGATCATAGCTTTATCGTGAGCATTGCGGGCCTTGAGGCGACAGAGAAACCACAAGCAGAGAACCATACCGAAGCAACACATTGCACCAAAAATGCCTACCCCCACCCACTCTTTAAAAAAGGAAAAGGCAGAGGATATCCAATCGGTGAATTGACCCAAAGTTACGGGATCGACATGGGTACTGTTCAAGACAGCTATCTGGGTTAGTTGAGACTGGATCATGTCTTCCGCTGCCATGGACCAATTTCCGGCCAAGTATTCGCCAATGATACGGGAGGCATTCCTGGAATCATTAAATCTGACAGAGGTTATACATAAATGTGCACGTTGGTCAACACAGCCCAAAAGCACCAAATCAGCCAATTCTTCTACCTGAGCTTGGAGTAAATCTATTCTTTGGTTGGCAGCTAAAATCCCTGACAAAATATGTTGATTAATTGTATTCTGGGATTCAAGTATGGTGGAAGTTTGTTGAACAACTTGATTAATGGTGGCAGCAGTCTGCACTTGACTGGCCATGGCCACTCCGGCCGTGACCGCTGCAGCAGCAGATACCGCCACGGCTGTCACTATAGCAGCTGTGATTCCAAAATCCCTGCGGACTCTAAGTAGCTCAACAATGGGGAATTCGTCAGGGTCCGCAGTGACTGGGATTGGGACAAAAGTTGGAATTTTCATAACCACCGCTACAGTCCAAGAACCATCCCAACACTCAGATAAGAGACAGGTAACATTAGAACAATCCAGCACCCCTGACGAGGTGTCATTAGCCAAAAGGAGTAAGAACGGGGATTGGACACAGACCATTGCAGGGGGCAATGCGGCATTATATAACAGAGAGTTGAACGAAACAGATGTGAGTCTTTTACCTCGTTCACTCTCCCTAACAGTGCCAGAAACATTAGCCAGCCAACTTTTGGCTCCCAGCAATTGAGCCAGTGCAGAAATATCAGCTGAAGCCCCCTTTTCATTGGAGATCAGCCATTGAAACCAGGACCAACCCACTCCTGTAGAGGAGTTGACACTGTTGTTAAAGTTATAAACATACCTCTTAAGAGAGGGGGAAAGGGAGAAACCTTTAGCAACTTGACGTTGCTCCCAAGAATGATCCTGACAAGGCGTAAATGTTGGGGGGAAACCAAGATTAGGGGTACAGTAAGGAGAGGCCTTAAAATGGGTGGCATTATAAAGACTATTAGAAGAAGGAGGCACTGGGATTAGTACCTCGGAGATAATAGCCAAGGTAGTTGTGTTTAAAGCAGAGCTATTTGCGGGGGTTCCTGAGCCTGTTTGTTCCCTTGAGACTACTTGGCTCAGCACAGCACTGAGAATGCTCCCTGAAACCTGACTGGACCGCAATGGGTCCTCCCAGTTAGTCAAATTCTTGGTCTTAAGACTAATACAATGAGTGTTCCCAAGGCTGAAACAAAAAACTCCTGTGAGATTAACTTGAGATTGATTAAAAATGCTATCCACGTCCCCTCTAGGAGAGGCACAGGGAGCAGACATCTCACATGAGGTAGAGAAAAGAGTGGGGAGGACACTAGAATTACCATGAACCGGCATTGGCATTGGCCAAGCCCGTGCCACTGCCCACCACTGCATTGGTGTCATCTGTGTCATCGGCATCAGCACCAGAGCCAGAGCACTTAGCAGAATGAAGATCCTCATCACGGGATTGCTGTGGTATTTCCTGTTGCTGGTTAGCCGACGTCAAGACTCTTCTTGTCAGGCGTTCAGGGACCCACAACGCTTCCGTGCGATCCTGGGGAAAAACACATACAGATCCTCGTGCCCATGTCAGCACGGGGTCGGGGCCGTTCCATTGGCCCGTAAGAACATCTTTCCACTTAACATAGCCAATCACAGAGGGCTGAGGGGACACATGTCTATCGGCCGCAGAGCGATCATGAATATCCAAATTCAAAAAATTAATGGTAAAGAGAGCTAAGGACAGGCGTTCTTTAGGAGTATGTTCAGCACCTATTCCCCCCTTTTGTTTATGTAAAGTTTCCTTTAAGGTGCGATGAGCACGCTCAACAATGCCTTGCCCTTGAGGATTGTAAGGCAAACCATGAGTAAGTTGCACTCCCATAGTAGAACAAAAAGATGTAAATTGTCTTCCAGTATAAGCAGGTCCATTATCAGTCTTAAGGGACGTAGGTGCACCCCACGCCGCCCAGGCCTCCAGGCAATGAGTAATGACATTACGTGCCTTTTCTCCTGATAAAGCAGAAGCATGAATAATTCCAGAGTACGTATCAACAGAAACATGGACATACTTGAGGCTACCAAAGTCAGGTATGTGTGTCACATCCATTTGCCAGACAACCAATGGCTTCAATCCCCGTGGGTTCACTCCATAAGTAGGGGGATGAAGAAATGTGACACAATGGGGACAGTGTAATACTATCTGCCGAGCATCTGCTCTTGAAATAGAAAAACGCCTGCGCAGTGTTAAAGCATTAACATGAAAATTTTGGTGAAACAATTTAGCCTCCTCTAAGGAGGAAGCCAAACAGATCAACTGACCTCTAGTGGCTGAGTCCGCACAGGCATTACCCTGCGATAACGGACCAGGAAGAGAGGTGTGAGCCCGGATGTGCACTGGATAAAAAGGAGCAGTGCGGCCACGGATAAGCTGTTGAAGCTGATTAAAGTAAGCAGATACATTACGGGCATCACTAATAGCTCCCACAGCCTCCAGGATTTGTAGTGCTTGCACCACATAGATGGAGTCCGAAATGAGATTAAAGGGAAAAGAACACTGTTTAAAAACCTCAATAACAATTTGTAGTTCTACCCATTGTGGATTTCCAGGAGCAAATTGATGCTGGACAGGGGGAGAATCATTAATTACATAAGCTCCCATTCCAGACTTGGAACCATCAGTAAAAATGTTAACAGCCCCCGGAATGGGACTGGATGAAGTTACTTTAGGGAAAATGATAGGATGTTCTTTAACAAAATGGAGTAACGGATGAGAAGGGTAATGATTATCAATATCCCCTTGAAACGAGCAACATAGAATAGCCCAGTTATCTAGAGTAGCACACAAGACACTAAGTTGAGCTTTAGTGTAGGGTATAATAAGAGAAGAAGGTGATTGTCCGAAAAATTGAATGCTTTGTTGAATCCCTTTAAGTGCTAATGCTGCAACAGCATCAGGATAATATTCTAAGGATTTTCCTGGGGATACATGTGGGTGAATCCATAGCAAAGGTCCATCTTGCCACAGTACTCCAGTAGGCTGCCGCATAGTGGCAAGCACACATAACTGGAAAGGTTTATCACTCTGGAGCCTGCATAAAGTAGCATGTTGTATAGCTTCTTCTACTGTCATAAGGGCCGCTCTAGCCTCTTTGGTGAGGCTACGAGGGGAAGTAAGATCTGGATCACCCCTAAGAGTAGCATACAAAGGCTGTAGCATAACATTAGAAATATGTAAATATCCTCGTATCCAATTAATATCTCCCAGCAGTTTTTGAAAATCATTTAGAGTTTGGAGATCCTGAGCTCGTATGGTGATTTTCTGTGGTCGTAATTTGTCACACCCAATTGTTGCTCCCAAATACTTAATAGAATCCCCTGTTTGAATCTTTTCAGGTGCGATATGCAGTCCATATTGAGCTAACAACTTCACTAGGTCTTTATAGGCCTCATGAACTGTCTGCTCTGATTTAGCAGCCAATAATACATCATCCATATAATGAATGATCTTGATGGAGGAATACTTTTGTCTGAGAGGTGCGAGTGTCTTCCCCACATACATCTGACACATCGTGGGACTATTAGCCATTCCCTGCGGCAACACTACCCACTCAAACCTTTGATCTGGTTCCTCGTGGTTACACGAGGGAAGGGTGAAGGCAAAACGCTGCGAGTCTTTAGGATGCAAAGGAATAGAAAAGAAACAGTCTTTAATGTCAATAACAATAATGTGCCAACCCTGAGGAACCAAGGAGAGCAGAGGCAGCCCTCTTTGAATGGGCCCCATAAGTTGCATTTGAGCATTAACTGCTCGTAGATCATGCAGTAGGCGCCACTTCCCTGATTTTTTCTTAATGACAAATATGGGAGTATTCCATGGAGAAGTAGAAGGCTGGATATGACCCAAGTCAAGTTGTTCTTTAACTAGAGCATGGGCTGCTGCCAATTTAACCGAGGGAAGAGGCCACTGAGGCACCCAAACAGGCTCCTCGGTGAGCCATGTTATGGGTATTTGAGCCCCAGCGGCCCCTAGGAAAAACCCAGACCAAATCTGTCAAGCTTTTGATGACCTTGTACAGGATGCTTACGTCCCTGTAAATGTTTTCCTAGTCCTAGACCTGGCCTATACCCCATATTTTGCATAATCTGTTGAGACACTGGGGAATAGTCATTACTAAGAGTGAACCCCATATCTTTCATCAGATCACGGCCCCATAGAGAGATAGGTAAATCAAGTACATAAGGCTGAAAGGTACCATTATGTCCTTCTGGATCCTTCCAGACTAGATGTCTACAGCTGATCTGAGGGGCCTGGGCATATCCAAGTCCTCTCAAGGATTGATCAGAAGTCTGCACTGGCCATCCCTTAGACCAGTCCCTAAGTGCTATAATACTACGGTCTGCTCCGGTATCCAGTAATCCCACAATAGATTTACCTTCTATGCTTAATTCCAAAGTGGGGCGATTGCTCATATCTAGTGACAAATAGGCACAATTCCCTCCGGTGGTACCAATCTCATTCCCTGTCCGTGACCTTGAATCAGCAGGGAAGTGATTATGTAAGCTAGGCAAAATTAGCAATTGAGCAATCCGATCCCCTGGGGAGATGGACACAATGCCCCTTGGAGCTTCCACCATAACCTTTATTATCCCTACAGTATCAGGACTTATGACTCCGGGGAAAACATGAAGACCTTGTAAAATAGAGGATGCACGTCCAATTAGCAAACCTACAGTGCCAGGTGGTAGAGGCCCTGTAAACTCAGTTTCCACCAATTGGACTCCCATCTTAGGTGTTAATACGAGTCTGGAGGTGGAACAGAGGTCCAATCCCGCGGCACCTGTAGTGGCTCTCCGCGTTTCATGGGATGGCGTAGAGATGGCCATGTCTCGGGTTCGGGTGTGACATTCTCCACTGCCCCATATATTTGTGGGCCCTGGGGTCGAGGGCCCCGTCGGCCGTTTTTTGGCCCAGCTGAAATAGGCTGTCCATGGATGTCCCTCACTGATCTACACTCTCTTGCCCAATGCTTCCCCTTTTTGCATCTTGGACACAACCCCGGTAGACGAAGGCCATTGGAAAGGCCACCGTGAGAAGGTCCAGTAAAATTGTCTTTTTTGGAATTGTCTTTTTTGGGACATTCACGTCTAACATGACCGGGTTGACCACAATGGAAGCATGTTCCGGCGGCAGGACCGCCCCCTTTTGTAATCCGAAGGACAGCAGCTGCAAGACCTGCATTAGTTAAAGGTCCTCCAATCTCTCTACACACCTTCATCCATGCTTCTATGCCTTTGTTCTTATAAGGAGCGATTGCTGCTTTACATTCCTTGGTGCATTGCTCAAAGACCAATTGCTTGACAAGGGGCATGGCTCTATCAGGATCCCCAAAAATCTTTCCAGCGGCGTCCACCATCCTTGCTACAAAGTCTGAAAAGGGTTCTGTAGGGCCTTGTATAATCTTAGTCAAATTACCAGATACCTCTCCTCTATTTGGAAGTGACTTCCATGCCCGAATGCAAATGTTATTAATTTGATCATATACCTCAAGAGGGAATCCCGTCTGTTGATTAGCAAATCTACCTTGCCCCAAAAGCATGTCCTTATCCCAATGAGGGTGTCCCGCCGCATGGTTTTGGGCGGCCTGCTCTATTGCGCCCTCTAGCACAAATGCTCTCCAGTCCAAATATTTACCTGGGGAAACACAAGCCCGAACAAGGCTAGCCCAATCAGAGGGAGTCATACAGTATCTAGACAGACTCTCCACCTGAGTTAGTGTGAAGGCGGCATCCACCCCATAAGTGCGCACAGACTCCGCCAGAGTCTTCACAATTTTGAAATCTAAAGGCTCATGGAATCTTCCCCTATTATCATCCTGAAAAACTGGATAAGCAAGACCCATCTCAGCGTTAACAGCCCTCCATGTTTGAGCATGGAAAGCTCTCCCCGAAACACCCCCGCCATACGGCGGTGGATCCGGAGGATCACATTTCTTGAGCTCCTGTTTATTTTTGTTCCCTTCTCCTATAGCTAAACTCCCTAGCTGGCGAGACAGCCTCCCAAGCTCCTCCTCCTCATCCTCCTCTTCCTCTGACCCACTTTCACATGGGGGTGTGCGCAGCGCACTGAGATCTGGATACAATCGTCTCTTCCCCTGTTTCACGCTCCGCACACTTCCATCCTCCCGAGATACCTCACTTCCTGCCGTCTCCGATTTCTCCTCATGTAATTGTTCTAGAACTTCCTGTCCTTTAGTAAGTGCTTCCTGACATCTGCCATCTGTGAGGCAACTACGGACCATTTTCCAAAGGGGTATCACCCCGCCCTCTAATATGCCCTGCTCAGAAGCAAAGTCAAGATCTTTGCCTAATTTATCCCAACTAGGTATAGTAAGACTGCCCGAAAATGCAAACCACGGTGCAGCAATATCCAACTTCCGTAAAAATCTTTGTAAAGTACTATGTTTCACTTCCAGGCCCTTGGAACGTAACAGGCCGTCTAGGGCCAGAAGAAGCGGACTTGAAGATGCGGCACCCATGACACAGCAACAAAAGAAACACAGAAAACAAAAGTGAAAGTACACAGTGCAGCTGCAATAAAATATAAAGCTCTCTCTTTCTTTGTAGAGGAGCTGACCCCGCTTTGATCGCGGATCCCACTTACTGGGACTATCCCCGCTTTGGTCGCGGATCCCACTTACCTGGGACTAACCGGTGCACCACCCCTGACGGCTGAAAGTTCTGGTTCCCGGGTTTCGGCACCACTTGTCGCGACCCCTTGCCCGCAAGGAAGACGCAACAACAGGAATCTTCTTTCAGCCGTTTATTCAGGCCCCTGATGTTTCTTCTTCTCCCTCTCGGACGCCCCTCCCAGCCTTAATAAAGCATCCCAAGCCCCAATGCGAAGCTGCTACGTGGAGCTTTCTCATAGGGTGTTAAAAAATCACGTGCCAACTCTCCCAAATAAGGAGTTGTTTGTCACAGACCACAGCGGAGCCAGCGCCATCTTGTAATGGTGACCACAGTCCGAAGAAACGGCTCACCACAGAGATAAATGGCATTACTTGTTCCAGTGAGTAGTGCAAGCCAGGAGCTCTTGGGGGGGATTAGTTTATATACCCATTCCATAGTCATTTTCTCTCATTCTGAGATGAATTTTGAGAGTGCAGATGGAGAAAGTAATATAGACCTGCGTGGAAAATGCTGCCCTCTACTGTGGGCAGAGTAGTGGGCTGGTTTCAATTTAAATTTGTGTTTGTTTGTTTTTACTAAAATCTGCCTTTATTAAGTGAACAGACCACCAGCCCCTACCCAGCTTCACCTGCACAGCCACTGCTGGCCCAGCTGCCACCTCACAGCAGGCCATCACCAGCCAGTAGTACCCCTGCCATCCTCACAGCCGCCTGTTGAAGTCACCATTTCCATGCCTGTAAAGGGATGCCGCAGAGACTGACTGCTGCTTTCAGTGCCTTTAGTGGACTGGAAATCTCAGTAAATTTCTCTGAGCAGCAAGGAACAACGACTTGTTCAGACATCCCAGAACTGGATGTAGAGGTTGGCAGTAGACACAATCATTAAATAGACAACTTCTCAAATAAAAAGACTCCACATGAGCTCCTCTCAGGAAGACATTCACACAGCTGACTGTAGAGCACACCTGCCTCTGGCCAACAGGAGGGTGGGCAGGCAGCCTTTAGACGGGCAAGCAAGGGAGACACGCGCTGGAGACCTCTCTGCACCACGTCCAGATCTGAGGGCCATGGTGGTCAGCAGGCACCACCTCAGCTGCTATTGAAAACAGGGCACATGCGCCCCCTTCTGGCCCTCCTGGCATGCCCTGTGCATGCAAGGAGGTGAGAGAGGGCTTGTGTTGTGGTCTAAATGCCTCTGAAAAAGGTCAGTGTCTCTGCACACTTCCTACCCCGATAGACGAAACAGTAACTATGGATCCCGAAGGCGTCCTCAGACCTCAGGCTGCACTGGGGTCACTTACCAGTCTGGTTCTTCTTTGGCACTGCGCCCGCTTGGGCTGCCACAGAGGGCGTCCACGCTGACAGACATGGTCTTGGCTGGATCAGGTTGAACTCTTTCAGTCTGAGCTGTATTTGTACAGCTTGCGGATCATCTTCTTGGTGATTCTCCTGGGCCCCGTGCTAGTGAGCTTGCAGATCTCCTCGGTGTCCGGGTAGTAGCAGTACAGCACTCCCAACTGGCAGCCGGCTTCATGGAACAGGATGAAGGAGTGGTTGGTGTCACACTTCTCCAGATCCTCCAATATGGAGCTCTTGTGAGGCTCCTTCTCCTTTCCAGCCAGACAGCAGTGGGAGATGGCGTTGTGGATGATGGGCTTGTTGGACTTTCTACTGGGCTCCTTGAAGAGCTTGGGACCTGTGTACTCTGCCACTGAGGCCAGGGAGGAAGCTGCTGACGCCATTTCCCAGTCCCTGTCTGTGCTCCTGCTTGGGTTGCAGCTCCATATGGGCAAGGCTTCCAAGGATTCCACTTGCTGAGAAGGTGTGCTCCCCGAAAGAATGCTCTTGGGCTCCGTGGTCGCTGCATAGGCCAAGGACAGGCTGGAGCCAAATGAGTCTGGCTCAGGTGATCGTGGTGGAGGAGCACTTGGTCCCAGAGTCACTGCAAGACTCTTCCCGGTGCATGGACTTTGGGGGCAGCTTTTTCGCTTCCACCTGGGTTTGCGGAGCCCTTGCTCCTCTAGGATCTGCTGCTGCTTCCTCCACAAGTAATCCTGCTTAATGAGCTCTCGCCCTGCCTTCTCCTCCTCCTTCTGGATGCGGTCCTCCTCAGCTTTACACAGGGCTTCATCCCGCTGGAGCTCCATTTCTGCCTCCAGCTGCTGCTTCCACACTCCAGCCTCTTCAGCCTTGCGCTGCTGTTTTAAGAGGAAGGCTGCCCAATTCTTGGCAAGTTCATCTTCTGCTTTCTGTTCATCCTTAAAGAAGAAGCCAAGCCCAGGCTTCTGGTCACCATCGCTGAGAAGGTCCACAGAGCCTGTGTGGCCAACCCCCAGCCCCCTCTCCGTCCTCATCGGGGGCCTGTAGGTGGGACAGGTCCACCTCGATGAGGCTGGACTTGCTCCTAAGTGGCTCTTCCCCAGGAATGTGGTCACTCCCTGTGGGGTCGGAGGAGCGCAGCCCTGCCTCTTTCCTGCTCCTGTCCATGGCTTCTGTGAAGTTCATCTTTTGTCACAGAATATTTGCCTCTTTACAGGAGGACAGAGCCAATGTCACTGGTTGCTATCATCATGAAGCCTGTAACTGTCCAACAGACATTTCTCAGGAGGGTTGCTGCAAGGGGCTGCAGCACTGTCCACACCTGGGCAGGGAGGTGTTCATGGGTGGTCACCAGAGGGGAAAGGTTGCAAATGCGGAAGGGTCTCCAGGCAGAGTGTTGGGGTCTTGCTTCGAGAAGAGCCCTACTGCCTATCCTTTGGAACCTTCAGCTTAGCTGGTCTTCCTGAATGAGAGCTCAGGCCCTGCCCCAGATGGGGTCGGGGTGGGAGAGTAGTGGTGGTGGTGGTGGTTTGCAGTGACCAGCCACCCCAGTGGGAGAAAGTGCTCAATGAAGTGGATTGAGGTCTTTACATTTTGGTCCTGAGAGTTATTTTTACGGCCTGGCATTGGTTCCCTGGGGGACTTCATGAGGAGCTGCTCCTGCTGTGGGAGATCTTCAGTATGGCCTGCTGCAGTGTGCTGATGGTCTCATTCAGCTTCTTGATGGAAATGTCGCATTCGCTCAGGTCTCCCACTTTGCCAATGCCATCCTCCAGGAGAGCAGCAGAAAGTGCTCTGCCCTTCTCCCCATTGTGCAAAGCAGTCAGGTCTTTGGGGTTATGAAGCTGGACAAAAGCTCGGCTTTCTCTATCCATGACCTGAAACTCACTGACATCTTCCCTCTGCTCTTCCTTGGTGAGAAAGGCTTCTAACTTAGAAATGCCACTGTCGGGCTGGGGATGTGGCTCAAGCTGTAGCACGCTCACCTGGCATGCGTGTGGCCCGGGTTCGATCCTCAGCACCACATACAAAACAAAGATGTTGTGTCTGACGATAACTAAAAAATAAATGTTAAAATTCTCTCTCTCTCCCTCTCTCTTTAAAAAAAAAATATTAAAAAAAAAAAAAAAAAAAGAAATGCCACTGTCAATGTCCGTGCCATTGTGCTGAGCATACTCCTTTGCAAAATGCTTGGGCCTCAGTGGGTGTGGGGCACCATCAGTCTTCCCCTTCTTCACATGCAGGAAGGTGGCCCTGCCCAGCTTCAGGCACTGCCATGCAGACAGGGCCTCCATCCTCTTCTTCTAGGTTTGCATGGCCCTGGGCTTCTCCTCCAGCGGCATGTGCAGCTGCACCAGCTCAGATGCCAGGAGGCTGGCAGGATCCCGGCTGTGCCTGCTTGGGCTCTGCTCTCTCTTCTGCTTCCACATCGTCAGAGGGGCTAGGCAGCTTTCCGATGCATCTGGTGTGGTCTTCTGGGAGCTGCTGGTATTGGACTTGGTTTCACAGCTGTTGAGCCTTTGGAGCTTCCTCTCAGCAAACCTGGTCATCTTCACGCTTCTGCTGGCCATGGACAGGCTGCTGAGCTGAGAGGCAGTGCTCAGATGTGTGCTTGAGCGGCCACTAGCATCACCTTTGTCCTCATGCTCCTTCACCTTCATGTCCTCCTGCAACTTGGCTGACTCCTCTTCACCATCGTACCTGGCAATTATGACGGCAGGGTCCTCGCCAATGAAATCCTGTTCCACTTCTTCTATGTCTCCCAGGTCAGAGTCAGAATATGGCCTCAGGACAGCCCAGGGCTCCTAATGGGGGGTGCCAGAGCTTCTTGGGCCAACACATAACCTCCCCTCTGTGTCTGCATAAGCCCTGCCTAGGTGAAGGAAAAAGCCATTGGCAGACTGTCACTGAGACAAGGGATCCAATCCGTCAATGGCCAGAGGCCCCCCCCCCCATGCACTTCTGTAGCTTCTGCAAACTGCAGTCCCCACTCTGCAAGGTCAGTGCTGGCAGCAAGCTCTGAGGACGGAATTCGGTGAAAGTGCTATTCAAGTCACATGGCCGGTAGTCTTCTTCCGGGCAGCAGGTTGAGTGACCTCGCTGGGCCTCCTGGGCACAGTGCTCCAAGGTCTCCTTTCCCCTCGCTCATCCTCCTTGGTAATGGTCTGCTTCTTTTTGCTGGCCTCAGCACTGCTGGCAGCAGGGGCTCCAAGAAAAAGCTGTCAGGCTTATTCTCTAGGGCATCTACCTGCCTCTGGGGGACTGGATCAGTGCACTACACAGCTGACAGCCTGTGATCCACAACCACCCTCATCTGCTGCTGGCCCTCGTTCCACCCCCACTAGCGCTGGGCGGTGGCTGTTCTCTGGGGGATTTGGCAGTGCATGGCGGGGAGGGGCTTCTGTGGCCAGGGTGGTCTTGGAGGTGGCTTGATAGGGCACCCAAGGGCAATGCGTGGGGGATGGAGGCAGCGAGCTCTGGCCCTCTCTTGCCATGCATTTGGCGGGAGTCTGAGTCCTGGAGACTGGAGGAAGCGCAGGGAAGAGTGTGGGATGGAGGTGGTCGTTTTGGCGCTGCACTGGGCTGGGGACTGCAGAGATGGCTGCTGACCAATTGCCATCTGGGGTCAGGGCGGCCACAGGGTCACGCGGTGGTCCCGGAGGGGGAGGCGGCTGCGGGCGGGGCGGGGTCTTCCGGGAGGATGGAACCTTGGGATGGGCGCCCAGGAGCGGTAGACGTCAGGAGCGGGCACTATGGGAACTGGAACACTGTGGTCCTTTGTGATCAGTGAGCAGTTGGAACAGGACGGCGTCGCTGAGGCAGCTCTGGTCCAGAGCCATACTCGCGATACTCATGGGTTAACTTGACTTTTCCGGTTCACAATCGTCTTTCCCACTGGGATGTTTTTGTAAGTGTGGTGTGGTGACATTTCCTGAAATTTCATTCTGATGAGTACCTAGGTAAAGAAACTAACAAGTGCTGTTCCCTTTTTACTTTTTCTTTACCCACTTCACCTCATCTAGGCCTTGGTTGATGACTACTTTGGGGAGGGGAGAGGGGTCTAAAGGTGCAGGGACACTCTCCTTGCCTTTATTTCTGAGTGCCCCCTCTGTTGCATCTCTATCCTACCTCTTCTCTGTCCTTCCCTTATTATTGTCCCTTCTGTTTCCATTCACCATTTTTCAACCATGACCTTAGCACACAAAGTTAGGGTGTAAATTGGAATTGACAAGCTGGGAGATCCCAACTGCTACAAGGAGAGTATGTCCCTGTGAGTATGTGGCCAGGATACCCCAAGACCCTGTGGGTGATAAAAATCTGGTGTTCCAAAGGTCGCCCCCCTTCTGTGGAAACCAAGTGGACCAGGACTGTCCTTTTCTTTGAGTCAGACAGGTGCTGGTTTATTTCACTTTTTCACTACTGTCCCTGCCTTGGAGACCAAGGAGAGGGTTCCACACTGAGTCATTTGGATCTTTGACATCCACTGAGTTCTTTGGATCTTTTGGGGGAAGGGAGGAGTGTTAGGTGTTTTGTGAATATTCCAAGACCATTTCTAAACAGCAGGCAGCTTTTGTTCTATATCAGTTTTGTTCTTTTCTTCTTTGGGTTCACTTCACCTCCTTATTGAGTTTGGGTGTAGGGGTCTCCCTCTTCATGAAAAATAATTCAAAATTAGATGTGAAGGTGAGTATTTAGGATGAGTAAATAAATCACAGCACATTATACATATATACATGTGTGTCTTTGAAATTTAGATCCTTTTCCCTGCAGTGAGTTCTTTAAGCAGTTTGCCAGAAATGCCTACTTAGAAATGCTACCTTTTTGGAAGAATTGTGCAAGTGAGGAACAGTGACACTTACGTCTCCTTAGGTTGACAATACCTATAGCTCTGGTCTCATGATTTTGATAAAACCTTTCTTTCAGACTGAATTTGAAGAAATCCCAATGGGCCCAGGTAGAAAAGTTTCAGCCCCCAAGTTGGCAGGATATTGAAGTTTGGCTGAGTTGAAGAATCACTATTCAGTGAATGTAGGGTAACACTAGCCCACTCCACCTCCCGAAAATAGAACAACCTCTCAATTATCATTGCCTTCACCTCCCACCTGTAAAAGCCCTTGACCTAGGAATGTGGGCGTTTACAACTGCTCTTTGTCCCAGGGGGTTAGTACTACCATTGAACAAAGATGATTCTCAGAAGGGATTCTGGAAGGATTTTGATTCCTATCATAATTTATTCAGCATTCACTCTGAAAATTAAGCAGGATCTCACTTTATGCTAGACAGAGTCCCTGTAGAACCTTTCCATTTAATGAGTGGCAGAATACAATAACCAAAAACTAGAGCCAAAGGAATGATTATTTTCAATGGAGGGAATGAAGTGATAATTTTGTGTGAGCTTGAAAGTAAAGGGTAACTTTAATAAGCACAGAAGTTGGGGGGGGGGGCTTTCTGCACAGAATTGCTGGTTATCTCTAATGTCTACCAGGATCTCACTACTTTGACAGTGCAGCCATGTGCTCAGAGCCACTGAGGAATCTGAAAGAGAGCTCTGTAGGTGGCCAGAATGTGCAGGTGTCTCAAATCAAGCCAGAACCACTTGATTTGAGACAAGAAGTCACAGACAATAGCTGCACTTTGAAGTTTTGAAGAGTAGTTGGTTTGCTGTTTATTTTTAATTTCCCATTCACTTTCATCATGGTGATGAGCCACACACATAAAGATAATTCAATGTGTAAAGAATCCAGGGGATTGATAAAGGTTGGGAGCACATTCTGGTCTTTTCTGTGGAAAGTGGTATGTTTTTTATTAATTGTCTTTATTATTACGTGATAAGAAAATGAGCCACCTTGTTCATAGAGCAGATATTCAGCAATAATGCCTCCCTTGATAAGAGTTTTATTTTTCTTGAAGAAAGTTTCAGGATGTATTGCTGAGAAAGTTTTCAAATGTCACAGTCTTCCTTTTTATTTTATTTGTTGTGGTGTTACATATTGAACCAGGGCTTCAGGCATGCTAGGCAAGCACTCTACCACTGAACTACACTCTAGCCCCATAGTCTTCCTTTGAAAGGAAGAGGTAGGAGCGAATTAACATGTTCATAGAAGTGTTAGGGAAGGGTAAGTTCAGTTTCAACTTCAGGGTGTATGCAGACAGAACTGTCCATAATTTTACTTATAATATATTTCTCTAATATTCATTGAGTACCACCATGATGTCACATTTGTGCTTAGCATGTTAGAATGGATGGCTGGCTTCCACAGGACATTCAGGGTACTCTAGGATTGGTTGAGCCTTGCTGGAGAGAAATGGGAAGGAGAGTGATGTAGCTTATGGGGATGATCTTGAGATAGCCCAGAGTCAATCTGAAAGTAGACAAAAAAAAAAAAAAAGTTTTTTTATGGGAAATTTCAAACAGGCATCAAAGTAGGCCAAACAGTATTTGAACTCTGTGTATACAATCTCAGTTTCAAAAATTATCAACACCTGAACAGTCTTTTATCTCTACTACCATTATAATTAATAATCCTTAAAAGCAATTGTACACAATACATCAACATGGCTGTGTTCCTAAAACATCCTTTATTTATAAAAATAGGCAGCTGCCCTTCATAACCCTGAATTCAAGGACAGATAGTGTTAGGTTGCATGTTTAGGTGTGTGGTTCCTGTTAGTTTTAGAGTTGACTGAAATAAGGTTTAAGGTTCATCCCTCACATTATGGATATCTGTTATTTCAGCACCATTTATTGAAAGACCACGGAATTACTTTGGCATCTCTGTCAGAAATCAGTTGACTGGGATCCAAGGTGGCAGAGTAGAAGAGATCCTTCTTCAAGCTGCTCTGTGCCTGAATCAGAGAAAGCTATCAGGTGGCTTCTCCTGCTCAGGGTCTTGCCTTGAAGGAACACAACATCTCAGCGCATGTAACAGGACACCATCCAGCGGATTTTCGCAGAATCCACCAGAGCTGCGAACACCAAGCAGTACTCAGAGCCTCTGTGTTCAGGTGAGACTCCAGGCTTCCGTTCAAAAGCCTACAGTTTGAGCACAGGCGCAACTCTCAAGGGGGGAGCAGAGACACCAACTCAGCACCTCGGCGGAGTGGCAGAACTCCAGAGGACGCTCTGCTCCCACCCAGGTCCCCAGACTGCATTCTAGGCACAGCACAAGAACATCCCAGCTCTCCCCACCTCACCAGACACCCCGACTCGGAAAAGGAATCTCTCCACCTTTCTCACCGTCTTTGGTGGGTGTGGTTACCAGCCAGATCTGTGACTGAACAGGTACCTGGGTTCCAAATCCCCTCCCCCAGCTGTAATAACTCAGTATAGAAACTATCAGCACAAAATCAGCTCTCAGTTGAACAGGAGTGCAGTGCCACCAGGACGCTGCCCACCTGGTGTAATCCTAAAGTGGAGGGCGTGAGGTCCCCCAGCTGAGACCTGATAAGCAAGAGAGGGGAGGGGGCTAAAACCCAGGAACAACTCAGAGAGACCAAGATTAGGGAAGCCCAGATAAGAGAGGAAGAGCTTTAGTCTTCTCACATTGGTTACCTACACCACCCTGAGGGCAGAGAACCAAGCTTGGAATAGACAACTCTACCTACTGAAAAAGAAGAGAAGAAAAGGGAACTCTGAGAGTATTTTGTTGTTTGTTTGTTTTGTTTTTTTGTTTTCTTCTCTTCCATTTTATCCTCTTTCTTTCTCCTCTACCCATCCTCCTCTGGTCCTCACAACCCCAACATATGTGAAACCAAGAACTTTGCATGAAATAGAACTGAGTGGCCAGAATAATATAATAAAAAGAATTTGCATAAGCCACCCCTCTTTTTTTATTTCTCTCTCTTTTTTCTCTTTTTTGCTTCCTTTTTGTTTTTCTTCCTCCCTCTCTTTCTCTTTCAACCTCCTAATGTTTACTATTTTTACTTCTTGTAATTTTCTAAACACATATATGTGTTTGTTTTTATGCATTCTACTGTCCTCCCACATACTTGTCTCCTCTAAATTACCTCCTGTCTATTCCCCTGCTACTAACCCTCTTGATTAGAGTTCTCCTCCAAATTTCCTAAGTTTTATTAATCCATTGCCCTCACATCTTTCACCTTTAACATAACGTCAGATACCTGACCTCCAGTTCTCTGTCCACCACCAATAGAAAGTGTACATCTTCTATGAAACTACTGATTATATTTTAAATTATAATTGAATCTAACATTACTAGACATTGAGAGTATAAATGTCTTAATAGCAGTAATTTACACATAGGTGATGTATTGTTGATATTGGGAACTGTCAACATTGTCCTTCCCCACAAAGATGGGATCTTGGAATATACAAGAGCACTACAAATCTATAGGGTAAAAAGAATAACACTCCAGTCCCACAGAGCAGGAAAGAAATACCAGCAACATGTAAAGGCAAGGGAAGAAAATACCACAAACAATTGAAGACAATGCATCATTAGAAGAATTATCAGAAACAGCAGAAAAAATGACAGAGAAAGATTTCAGGATTTACATTATTCAGATGGTTTGGAATCTCGAAAAAGACATTAGACAACAAATACAGACAGTGAAATATCACTTTGACAATGAGCTACATAAACAAATCCAAGAAGCAAAAGATGACCTCTACAGGGAGATTGAGGATACATACATATATATATATATATATATATATATATATATATATATATATATATCAGAAATCCTTGAAATGAAAGAAATAATGAACCAAATTAAAAACAAAAATGAGAGCATCACCAGCAGAGTATACAACTTAGAAGACAGAACATCAGACCACAAAGACAAAGTATATCATTTTGAAAAGAATGTAGACAGCACAGCAAAAATGATAAGAAACCACAAGCAGAAAAGCCAAGAAATATGGTATAGCATAAAAAGACCAAATTTAAGAGTCATTGGGATAGAGGAAGGCACAGAGGTTCAAACCAAAGGAATGAGAAATCTATTCAATGAAATAATATCAGAAATATTTCCAGACATGAAGGATGAAATGGAAATTGAAATCCAAGAAGCCTACAAGACAATGAATGTGCAAAATCACAACAGACCCACACCAAGACACAGTATAATGAAAATGCTCAATATACAGAAATAGGAGAGAATTTTAAAAGCCGCAAGCGAACAGAATCAGATTACTTATAGGGGTAAACCAATTAGGATAACGGCAGATTTTTCAACACATTCCCTGAGAGCTAGAAGATCCTGGAACAACATATTTCAAACCAGAAAGATAATGGGTTCCAACCAAGAATCTTGTATCCAGCCAAACTAAGCTTCCGATTTTAAGATGAAATAAAACTTTCCATGATAAAGAAAAGTTAAAAGAATTTACAGCTAGAAAACCGACACTAAAACACATCCTTGGCAAAATATTTCATGAAGAGGAAATGAAAAACAATGATAACCGGCAGAAGGAGGTAGTACACTAAAAGAAAAACTAATCAAAGAGGAAACCAAGTCACGTTAAGTAACAAAAATAAACAAATATGACTGGAAATACAAACCATATCTCAATAGGCACCCTAAATGTTAATGGCTGAAAGTCACCAATCAAAAGACATAGGCTAGCAGATTGGATTTTTAAAAAAGATCCAAGAATATAATGCCTACAGGATAATCATTTGATAGGAAAAGATATACACAGACTGAAGGTGAAAGGTTGGGAAAATCATACCACTCACATAGAGTGAGGAAGCAAGCAGGGGTCTCCAAACTCATTTTAAATAAAGTAGACTTCAACCAAAGCTAATCAAAAAGGATAAAGTTGGACATTACATACTGTTCAAGGGAACCATACACCAACAATACATAACAACCATAAATATATATGCCACAAACAATGGTGCAGGTATGTTCATCAAACTCTTCTCAAGATCAAGAGTCAAATTGACCTCCCAGCACAATAATCTTGGGTGACTTTAACCCACCTCTCTCACCACTAGACAGATCTTCAAAAAAAAAGTTAAATAAAGAAACTATAGAGTTCAATAACACAATATCTTAGACTTAACACAGACACAACATATCAAAATCTCTGGGACACTATGAAAGCAGTACTAAGAGGAAAATTCATTGCATGGAATTCATTGCTTAAAAAAATAAAAAGTCAACAAATAAATGACCTCACACTACACCTCAAAGCCCTTGAAATAGAAGAACAAATCAGCACCAAAAGCAGTAGAAGGCAACAAATAATTAAAATCAGAGCTGAAATCAATGAAATCCAAACAAAAGAAACAATTGAAACAACTGACAAAACTAAAAGTTGGTTCTTTGAAAAAGTAAAATAAAATTGACACACCCTTAGCCATGCTAAGGAAGAGAAGGAGAGAGAGAGAACTCAAATTATTAGCATATGTGATGAAAAAGGCAATAACAAAACAGACCCTACAGAAATAAAGAAGATAATTAGACATTATTTTGAAACCTTATCCTCTAATAAAATAGAAGACATTGAAGGCATTGAAAAATTCCTTCAGTCATATGATCTGCCCAGATTGACTCAGGAAGATAAACACAACTTAAACAGACCAGTATCCAGTGAGGAAATAGAAGAAGCCATGGAAAGACTACTAATCAAGAAAATCCCATGACTGGATGGCTACACAGCTGAATTCTACAGGATCTTTAAAGAAGAACTAATACCAACACTCTTCAATGTATTTCAGGAAATAGAAGAAAGACAGAGTACTTCCAAACTCATTCTGTGGGGCCAATATCACCCTGATTCCAAAACCGGACAAAGACACTTCAAAGAAAGAAACCTTAAGACAAATATCTCTAATGAACATAGATGCAAAAATCTTCAATAAAATTCTGGCAAATCCAATGCAAAAACATATCCTAAAGATTGTGCACCAAGTGGGATTGATCCCAGGGATGTAAGGTTGTTTCATCAAACAGAAATCAATAAATGTAATTCATCACATCAATCGACTTACAGATAAGAATCCTATGATCATCTTGATATATACAGAAAAGCATTTGACAAAAGATAGCACCCCTTTATAATGTTGAGATATGTTCCTGTTATCCCTGTTTTTTCTAGAAAAAAAAAACCCAGGGATAACAGGAACATATCTCAACATTATAAAGGCTATCTATGCTAAGCCTCAGGCCAATATCTTTCTAAAGGGAGAACAATTGAAAGCATTCCCTCTAAAATCTGAAACAAGTCAGGGATGCCCTCTCTGACCACTTCTATTCAACATAGTTCTTGAAACACTGGCCACATCAATTAGACAGATGAAAGAAATTACAGGAATAAATATAGGAAAAGAAGAACTTGAACTAGCACTATTTGTTGATGATATGATTCTATAATTGGAAGACCCAAAAAAACTCCACCAGAAATCTTCAAGAAATACTATATGAATTCAACAAAGTAGCACAATATAAAGTCAACACCCATAAATCAAAAGCATTTCTGTATATCAGTGAAAAATCCTCTTAGCAGGAAATGAGGAAAACTCCCCATTCACAATATCCTGAAAAAAAATAAGATACTTGAGAATCAACAAAAGAGGTGAAATAACTATACAATGAAATCAACAGAACCCTAAAGAGAGAAATGAAAAGAAGACCTTAGAAGATGGAAAGATCTACCTTCCTTATGCATAGGCAGACTTAATATTATCAAATGACCATATTACTAAAAGCATAATACAGGTTTAACACAATTTTGATCAAAATCCCAATGGCATTCCTCATTGAAATAGAAAAAAGCAATCATGAAATTCATCTGGAAAAATAAGGGATCCAGAATAGATAAAGCAATTCTAAGCAGGAAGAATAAAGCAGGTGGTATCACTATACCAGACCTTAAACTATACTACAGAGCAATAGTAACAAAAACAGCATTGTATTGGCACCAAACAGGCTGGTAAAGCAATGGTACAGAATAGAGGACACAGTGACTAACCCACAAAATTTCAATTACCTTATAGTAGACAAAGTAGCCAAAAGCATGCACTGGAGACAAGAGAGCATCTTTAACAAATGGTGCTAAGAAAACTGGAAATACATATGCAACAAAATAAAATTGAACCCCTATCTCTCACCATGCACAAAATTTAACTCAAAATAGATCAAGGACCTAGGAATTAAACCAGAAACTCTGCATCTAATAGATGAAAAAGAAGGCCCTAATCTTCATCATGTGGGATTAGGTCCCAAATTCCTTAATAAGACCCCTATAGCACAAGAATTAAAAACAAGAATCAATAAATGGGATGGATTCAAACTAAAAATTTTGTTCTCAGCAAAAGAAACAATCTGCGAGGTGAACAGAGAGCCTACATCCTGGGAGCAAATTTTTCCCTCTCACACATCAGATAGAGCACAAATCTCTAGAGTATATAAACAACTCAAGAACCTAAGCCCCCCCCCAAAAAAACAAATAATCAATAAATGGGCCAAGGACCTGACCTGACACTTCTCAGAAGAGAATATAAAATCAATCAACAAATATATGAAAACATGCTCATCACCTCTAGCAAGCAGAGAAATGCAAATCAAAACTACTCTAAGATATCATCTTACTCTAGTCAGAATGGCAGCTATTATGGATACAAACAAAAACAAGTGTTGGCGAGGATGTGGGGAAAAAGGTACACTCATACATTGCTGGTAGGACTGCAAATTGGTGGAGCCAGTTGGGAAAGCAGTATGGAGATTCCTTGGAAATCTGGGAAAGGAACCACCATTTGATCCAGGTATTCCTCTTCTCTCACTTTACCCAAAGGACTTAAAAACAGCATACTACAGGGACACAGCCACATCAATGTTTATAGCAGCACAATTCACAATAGCTAAACTATGGAGCCAACCTAGATGTCCTTCAGTGGATGAATGGATAAAAAAAAAAATGTGGCATTTATACACAATGGAATACTACTCAGCATGATAAAAGAACAAAATCATGGCATTTACAGGGAAATGGATGGTGTTGGAGAAGAAAATGCTAAATGAAGTCAGCCTTCCAGATTTTAGAAGGAATGCCTTCAATTTTTCTCCATTCAGAATGATGCTAGCCTGAGGCTTAGCACAGATAGCTTTTACAATGTTGAGGTAAGTTCCTGTTACCCCTAGTTTTTATAAGGTTTTGAACATAAAGGGATGCTCTACTTTGTCAAATGCTTTTTCTGTGTCTATCGAGATGATCATATGGTTCTTATCTTTAAGTCTATTGATGTGGTGAATAACATTTATTGATTTCCATATATTGAACCATCCTTGCATCCCAGGGATGAATCCTACTTGATCATGGTGCACATTTTTTTTGATGTGTTTTTGTATCCGATTCACCAGAATTTTATTGAGGATATTTGCATCTAGGTTCATTAGAGATATTGGTCTGTAGTTTTCTTTCTTTGAGGTGTGTTTGTCTGGTTTCGGAATCAGGGTGATGTTGGCCTCATAGAATAAATTTGGAAGAGCTCCCTCTTTTTCTATTTCCTGAAATAACTTGAAAAGTATTGGTACTAATTCTTCTTTAAATTGAAGGCACTCCCTCTAAAATCTGGAACAAGACAGGGATGCCCTCTATCACCACTTCTATTCAATATAGTTCTCGAAACACTGGCCAGAGCAATTAGACAGACGAAAAAAATTAAAGGCATAAAAATAGGAAAAGAAGAACTTAAATTATCACTATTTGCGGAGGATATGATCCTATACCTAGAAGAACCAAAAGGGTCTACAAAGAAACTATGAGAGCTAATAAATGAATTCAGCAAAGTGGCAGGATATAAAATCAACACGCATAAATCAAAGGCATTTCTGTATATCAGCGACAAAACTTATGAAATGGAAATGAGGAAAAACACCCCATTCACAATATCCTCAAAAAAAAAAATACTTGGGAATCATCCTAACAAAAAAGGTGAAAGATTTATACAATGAAAACTACAGAACCCTAAAGAGAGAAATAGAAGAAGATCTTAGAAGATGGAAAAATATACCCTGTTCATGGATAGGCAGAACTAACATTATCAAAACGGCGATATTACCAAAAGTTCTCTATAGGTTTAATGCAATGCCAATCAAAATCCCAATGGCATTTCTTGTAGAAATAGATAAAGCAATCATGAAATTCATATGGAAAAATAAAAGACCCAGAATAGCAAAAGCAACTCTAAGCAGAAAGTGTGAATCAGGAGGTATAGCGATACCAGATTTCAAACTATATTACAGAGCAATAGTAACAAAAACAGCATGGTACTGGTACCAAAACAGGCGGGTGGACCAATGGTACAGAATAGAGAACACAGAGACTAATCCACAAAGATACAACTATCTTATATTTGATAAAGGGGCTAAAAGCATGCAATGGAGGAAGGATAGCATCTTCAACAAATGGTGCTGGGAAAACCAGAAATCCATATGCAACACAATGAAACTGAATCCCCTCCTCTTGCCATGCACAAAAGTTAAATCAAAATGGATCAAGGAGCTTGATATCAAATCAGAGACTCTGCATCTGATAGAAGAAAAAGTTGGCTCCGATCTACATATTGTGGGGTCGGGCTCCAAATTCCTTAATAGGACATCCATAGCACAAGAGTTAATAACAAGTATCAACAAATGGGACTCACTTAAACTAAAAAGATTTTTCTCAGCAAGAGAAACAGTAAGAGAGGTAAATATGGAGCCTACATCATGGGAACAAATTTTTACTCCTCACACTTCAGATAGAGCCCTAATATCCAGAGTATACAAAGAACTCAAAAAATAAAATAAAATAAATAATAAGATAACAAATAACCCAATCAACAAATGGGCCAAGGACCTGAATAGACACTTCTCAGAGGAGGACATACAATCAATCAACAAGTACATGAAAAAATGCTCACCATCTCTAGCAGTCAGAGAAATGCAAATCAAAACCATCCTAAGATACCATCTCACTCCAGTAAGATTGGCAGCCATTATGAAGTCAAACAACAAGTGCTGGCGAGGATGTGGGGAAAAGGGTACTCTTGTACATTGCTTGTGGGACTGCAAATTGTTGCGGCCAATTTGGAAAGCAGTATGGAGATTTCTGGGAAAGCTGGGAATGGAACCACCATTTGACCCAGCCATTGCCCTTCTTGGACTATTCCCTGAAGACCTTAAGAGAGTGTACTACAGGGATACTGCCACATCGATGTTCATAGCAGCACAATTCACAATAGCTAGACTGTGGAACCAACCCAGATGCCCTTCAATAGATGAATGGATAAAAAAAAAATGTGGCATTTATACACCATGGAGTATTATCCAACACTAAAAATGACAAAATCATGGAATTTGCAGGGAAATGGATGACACTAGAGCAGATTATGCTAAGTGAAGCTAGCCAATTCCTGAAAAACAAATGGCAAATGTCTTCTTTGATATAATGAGAGCAACTAAGAACAGAGCAGGGAGGAAGAGCAAGAGGAAAAGATTAACATTAAATAGAGACATGAGGTGGGAGGGAAAGGGAGAGAAAAGGGAAATTGCATGGAAATGGAAGGAGACCCTCATTGTTATACAAAATTACATATAAGAGGTTGTGAGGGGAATGTGAATAAAAACAAGGAGAGAAATGAATTACAGTAGATGGGGTAGAGAGAGAAGATGGGATGGGAGGGGGGGGAGATAGTAGAGGATAGGAAAGGTAGCAGAATACAACAGTTACTAATATGACATTATGTAAAAATGTGGATGTGTAACTGATGTGATTCTGCAATCTGTATTTGGGGTAAAAATGGGAGTTCATAACCCACTTGAATCTAATGTATGAAATATGATATGTCAATAGCTTTGTAATGTTTTCAACAACCAATAAAAAAATGAAAAATAAATGAAGTTAGCCAATTCCAAAAAAAACAATGCCAAATGTTTTCTCTGCTATAAGTGGGGTGACTTATAGTTGAGTTGGGAGAAACAGCATGGGAGGATGAGATTAATTCTAGGGAGGGGTGGGAGGGAAAGAGAGGGGGAAGGGGATTAGCAAGGATGGTGGAATGTGATGGACATCATTATACAAAGTACATATATGAAGACTTGAAATGGGTGTCAACATACCTTATATACAAACAGAGATATGAAATTGTGGTATATATGTGTATTAAGAATTGTAATGCAAAAAAATAGAACATATATAATGGCATAAACTGACGTGAACATACTTTATATCCAGAGATACAAAAAATTGTGCTCTGTATGTGTAATAAGAATTGAAATGCATTCCAGTGCTGACATGTATTTTAAAAAATTAAATGAATTTTTTAAAAAAGAGATAGCTTCACTAAATACAAGAGAGTCTTTTTTGAATTCTCTTTTATTCTGTTGATTTGCATGTCTCTTCCTAGGCCAAAAGCACACTGGCTTGAATCCTGTAGCTCTACAGTGAATTGTAAAGTCAAGCAGTCTAGATTCTCTAAAATTTCTTTGGCTCTTCCATATCTTTAACATTTTCATATAAACTTTAGAGTCAACTTGTTAATTTCTGCATAAAAATGTGCAGGGTTCTTCCAAAATCCTATATACTCAGCAATAAAAGAGAATAAAATCATGGCCTTTGCAGATAAATGGATGGTGTTGCAGAAGATAATGCTCAGTGAAACTACGCAAGCCCAAAGAAACAAATGTCAAATGTTCTCTCTGATAAAAGGAGGCTGATTCATAGTGGGGTAGGGAGGGGCAACAAGGGAGGACTCTGGAGCAGAGGGGTGGGAAGGGAAGGGAGAGAACATGGGGTTAGAAATGATTGTGGAATGATAAGGTCATCATTATGCCAAATACATGTATGAAGACACGAATTGGTATGAATATACTTTGTATATGACCAGAGATGTGAACTATTGTGCCCTATATGTGTAATATGTATTGTAATGCATTCCACTGTCATAAGTAAATAAAAAAAGAAAAAAAAATGTGTGTTTTATAAGAGATCAATAAATGAGATGCTTTTTTATGTTAGAAATGCAAAATAATAGCTTTTTGTAATAAATAAGTAATCTCAAAGTCTAAAAATTATTCCAAGTACAATATCATGTGGTATATGTTTTTGTCATTTTACCCTTCTTACATACTGACATTTCTGTTGTAAGTACCCAGCTCCCTTGGAACATTTCAGCAATCATTAATGGCAAAAGCAGCTGCCACTCATAAGTTCAGAAAATGGAGATTTCCAGCAAGATGTAGATACTGTGAATGCATTTTCATATTTGGAGGTCTTAAATGCGAAGAGGTAAGATCTTTTTGTAATCACAATTTTTTCTTTTGCTATATACTTTTTTTGTTATGATTTTACTTATTTGGAGATGTGTGTGTCCACACACAAACACACATTTAAATATATATAACTTTGTTGTTTGTACTCCTGGGAACTAAATTCAGGGTCTTGCACATGCCATATTTTTAGAGAAAGAGAGAAGAGAAAGAGAGAAGGAGAGGGGGAGAGAGAGAGAGAGAGAGAGAGAGAGAGAGAGAGAAAGAGAGATTTTTTAAATATTTATTTTTCAGTTTTCGGTGGACACAATATCTTTTTTTAAATTTTATTTTTATGTAGTGCTGAGGATGGAACCCAGCGCCCCACGCACACCAGGCTAGCACATTACAGCTTGAGCCACATCCCCAGCCCATCTACTCTTTCTTAAAACTGTGTTTTGAAATGGGTTCTTGCTAGATTGGTCTGGCCTTCAACTTGTGTAATTCCTGTTTCAACCCCTCAAGTTGCTGGAATCATGGGCATATGCCATCACACCTGGCTTGCCAGTACATGTTTAATAAAGTCCCACAGTTTATTTCTATAGTTTTCTTGTTAAATATAATTCACAAACCACAAATAGTACTTTTTAACTTATTTTTGTCGTTATTAGTCGGCCTGTACTTTTCTTAGTTGTGAATAATTTTAAGGTGAGTCAATCAGTTTTCAAATATCATTTTCTTACAGTGTCTTTTTGTCTGCCATAAAAAATGCATGGCAAACTTAACCATCCTTTGCGGACATCGGAAACTTCAGGGGAAAATACACTTATTTGGAGCAGAATTGTCCTGTGTTGCCAAAAAGGAGCCAGATGGCATTCCTTTCATAATCAAAATGTGTACTTTAGAAATTGAAAAGACTGCCTTGTGTTTACAAGTATGTTGTTTACTCCTAAAACTCTAAAAACATAAATGCCTTTGTGATTTGTTTTAATGAAAAGGAGATTTTAAGAAAATCAGCACTCTCTATTTGTAATAACTAAATTTATTCACATTTATTTGGAAAATGTTAATTTATTTGACTTCAACTAGTATTTTTTAAATACTAATAAAAATTGAAGTAGATACATCAACTCTGTCTAGATGTCTGCATTTAGCCCTTTGTACTAAAGTAAAATATTGCATTCTGTTTTTCTTTTCTCTTCAAGGGAATTTATCGAGTGAGTGGCAACAAGGCAAAAATCGCAATACTGTGTCAAGCTCTGGAAAACGGAAGGCATTTAGTAGATCTGTCCGAATTTTCTTCACACGATATCTGAGAAGTGTTAAAATTTTACCTTCAACAGGTTAAAGTTTTATTCTAAACCTACCATCAAATGCAAAGAGCAAAAATATTTTATATTTCATATTTTTCATTGGTATAGACTATGTCATCACCCCTCTCATTATTCTAAGATTTTATAATGATGCACTTTGATGTGGATATGTTTCCATCCAGTATTCTGGCCACTCCACGAGCTCCATCAGGTTTAGTTCTTGGAACTTTTCTTGATTTTTATTGCCATTCTCCCACCCTTGTACTTGAAGCTCTTGTTTGGAGATGTGTGTGTGTACACATACACAAACACAAATTTATAAATACACATATAAACATTTATAAATTTGTTATTCAGGGTCTTGCACTTGCTTGGCAAGCATACTTGTTCTCCAGTTCCCTTACTTTTTCTTTATTGTTCTTTTTTTCATCAAAAACTTTCTAAGACATTTCCTTGTCTTTTTCTTCTTGAATAAGTAAATTACTCCATTTGTGAGATCATGTTTTAATATTCAAGAAGTCTGATTTTCTATTCTTTTGATAACATTTTTTAAATGATTATATGATGCTCTTTTATTGTGGATATTCATAGATTTTTCTCAATAAAGGTTCTTTTCTATTTGGCCTCTAACCTCTGTAGAAATACAATGTGACCCTCATATATAACATTAAATTTTCTATGGCAACATAAAAATTAAAAATAAAGTGAAGCGAATTTTAATATATCATTTAACATTTTGAATATCTAGTTTTTCAAATTATAAGGTATTTTGTTTATTTATTTATTTGTATTGCAGCTCTTCTTCTTTGAAATCTGGTATCTATTTTTCATTTAGAGCACATCTCAATTTAGATCAGTTGCATTTCCAGTACTTTTTCACCATATCTGACTAGTTGCCAGCATATTGACAGCATCATTTTAGACCTTCATTTTGTTCTTCTTCCACCCATTTTGATTTTTGTCTTTCATGGTGTCTAGTTATGTTAAAGTTTGGACTTCAAATCACTTTGGAAGCACTTGAACACATCAAAGCTTTTTAAAAACTTTGAACTTTACTATAAAGTGGTCTAGGTGGACTGTTTGCTATAAGCCTAACTACATGTCTCTAGTTCCCTGTTCTGGCACTGGTGTGATCCTCCTGGGAAGGCATTTTTTTTTAATTGTAGATGGACACAATACTTTTAATTAATTTATTTATTTTTATGTGGCGCTGAGGATCAAATCTAGTGCCTCACACATGCCAGATGAGTGCACTACCATGAGTCACAACCCCAGTCCCCCAGGAAAGGTTTTTTTTTTTCCTTACCTAGAGATACAGTACCAATACTGTGGGAGCCAGGGTTACTAAGACTGTAGGATCTGTTCTTTCAGTGTGCATGTAGCCAACATATCCCCATTTGAAAACAGTTACCTCTCTGTTCCTTATGTTTGGCACTGCCTCAATTCAGAGAGCCTCTGTATCCCATTGCCCAGAGAAAAATTTTCCAGAGTTTTAGAAAGGAGATTGCCCTAGTACATGGAGTGGAGACAGGATTCTATAGAGAGCTAAGCTTTCTCAGCTGGCCCACCTGCAACCTAAGCCAAGATCAGAGGACCTGGTAGTGATTGTCCACATCCCTTTAGGATTCTGAAAATCATGTTGAGTGACAAAGGGTCAGTTCTCTTGGAAATGCTGCATCA
The DNA here is from genome assembly GCF_964194105.1 of Spermophilus citellus. Classification (NCBI taxonomy): domain Eukaryota; kingdom Metazoa; phylum Chordata; class Mammalia; order Rodentia; family Sciuridae; genus Spermophilus; species Spermophilus citellus. The sequence goes on along the minus strand of NC_138191.1, from coordinate 51,771,729 downwards.
GGACTTATTCATCTGCTCTTCTACTTGTGAATTGTTGCTTTTGGTTTTCTCTATTTTCCTAGTCCTTATGAGCCTACTGTATTTTAGTGGAATTGCAGGAGGGAAAGAAATTAAGTATAAATTGCTGGATTTACAATGTTAGCCCAGGAAAGCATTGATAACCCTTTAATCACATTCTACAGACCCCTCAACTGAGAAATGGAGGTTGATACCTTTGAATGACTGGAAGTCTCATAATGTGTCATCCTTAACCTTGTTTAGTCAGTCAGGGAGAGGAGATGAATTGGGTCCAATACAATCAACTTGCATTCTGTTGAGGAATTTTGTATGTCTAAGACTTTCATTTGGGAAAGTGTGCTCAATTCTTGCAATAGTGTTAGAGAGTAGCCTTTATCTGACTCATTGACCTAAAGCTCCAAGAGGTGAAGTGAGTTGCTTCAGATCCCAGAGTGGTGAAGATAGAAACTGATCACAGGGCAACACCTTAACTTCCCACAGATATTATAGGACATCAGGTAGCTAACTGTTCACTGAATTTTCTATTGTAGATCAGTAGAAACATTGAAATTCATTGTGGCAGTGGATATTTGTTGTAAGAACTACTTCTTTTGATCTATTCATGGCAAATCAGCCTGTTTTAAAGTTTCATGAGATGTTGACAGTATGTTTTTGTAGGTCATATTATCTTGTGCTGATCTTCATTCTTGCCCAAGTAAAATCTGTGCCCTTTAGCACTTTGATATTTTTACCCCTTACTCATAAAGTCCATGGGTTTCTGATTCATTTTATAGATTTTGTTCACTATTCTATGTTTGTTCCAGTAAAACAGCTGAAGATTATGCTATTTGGGGGGCAGATGTGAATATAATGTGTTTAGGATAGAGATGAAGAGTTTTAAAATCCCATAATGAAGCTTAAAGTTTAAACTTCATTTAAAGTTTAGAATTTCACTCATTATCTATTAATTTGTTATTAACATAAATATAATTTATAGTCAAGATTTTGATTTGCTTTCTAAGTCACTTCTCTACCAAACATATATATTTTATTTTATGGGCAGGGATGAAGCTCAGTACTAGAGTGCTTGCAGAGCATACCTGAGGTCCTAGGTTCAATCTCCAGTACTGAAAAATATATCAATAAATACAGATTGACTTTAGAAAATTTTGTTAATCTAAAGGGACATGCTAAATTATTTGAGTAATTCTCACTTATAGTTGACTTTAACAAAGAAAACAGGCAGAAGATTTTTTCAAGATATTTATTTTTTTGTTGTAGCGGGATGCAATATCTTTATTTTATTTATTAATTTTTATGCGGTGCTGAGGATCAAACCCAGGTCCCCGCATGTACTAGGCAAACATACTACCTCTAAGCCACAACCTCAGCCCAAATGTATTTTTAATATAATTTTGTTTTTTTTTTTTTAGCTACCAGAACCATTGGTTTTATTCCAATGGTACCAGGAATTTATGGAGCTTGCAAATGTCATCCAACATATTAACCAAGAACAGGACACCAAAAGGGACAACTCTGAAGACAACACATCTCCAAATATGTGTACGGAAATCAACCAAATTCTTCTCAAAACCAAGGACCTTCTAAGACAATTGCCACTGTCCAATTTTAACACTCTACATTACCTTATCATCCATCTTAAGAGGTAAGAATTTTTATACCGTCTTAACCATTTTTAATTGAACAGGGCAATAGTATTCAGTACATTTATATTGTTGTGTTATGATTTTTAAAATGATTTTTAGGATGTTTTTATTATGTATTGGGAGAGGGAGACATTGAATACATGTTCATGCAGCAAACATGGTTCCCTCAGATGCTTCCTGTGTGTCAGGCTCTGGCTGGGGAAACTAGGATGGAAATATAGGATTTCTGCTATTTGTGGGCTTATCCTCTTGGGGTACAGATCTATATATAACCACAGTTCACCATCATCCTTTTTCTAGTAGCTGTGCACAGCTTGTAGGCATGCAGAGGAAGTTTTGGGGGGTAGGAATAGAGCAGAAGAGGCAAAAGGCCTTGTGTCTGATTTTAAGAACTGAGTGATGATTTGGTAGTGAATGTGCAGAAGAGCATACAAGGCAGAGAGAAACAGACATGGAGACACAAGAAGGCATTTTGCATTTAGAAAATTCGATTTCATTAGGCTACAATATAGCAAGCAGTAGCAGGAACTCTGCTACCCTTCCTAGAGACTTGATAAAAATCTTACCTCCCTGGCAGATGAGTTGACCATGTTGTTTCTATACCCACTAAAGAACTTGGAATCAGGAATTTCATATATTCAGATTTGCCTGCTAGACCTTTATGACAGCAATTAAGATCTCCTTTTTAAAATTTTTTTAAATTTATTTTTTGTGGCTGGAATTGTGGCTCAGCAGTAGAGCATGTGCAAGGCCCTGGGTTTGAACCTCAGCCCCACATACAAATAAATAAATAAAATAAATTTTTTTAAAAAAATTATTAGTTCAAATCAGTTATACATGACAGCAGAATGCTTTTCAATCCATTGTACACAAATGGAGCACAAATTTTCATTTCTCTGTACATGATGTAGAGTCATACCACATGTGCCATCATACATGTTTAGGGTAATGATGTTTGTCTCATTCCACCATCTTTCCTACCCCGTACCCCTCCTCTTCCTTCCCTCTCCTGAGCCCAATCAATGTTCCTCCATCCCCAGAGACCCAATTATGTATCAACATTTATTTATCAGAGAGAATTTTGGCCTTTGATTTTGGGGGATTGGCTTACTTCATGATATTCACCAACTCCATCAATTTACCTATAAATTCCATTATTTTATTCTCTTGTAATGCTGAGTAGTAGTCCATTGTGTATATATACCACAGTTTTTTAACTATTCATATCTTGAAGGGCTTCAAATTATTTCATGAAATAGAAAAGGAGGAAACCCTTCCAAACTCATTCTGTGAAGCTAGTATCACCCTGATACCCAAACCAGCCAGAGACACATCAAGGAAAGAAAATTTCAGACCCATATCTACCCGATGAACATAGATGCAAAAATTCTCAATAAAATTCTGGCAAATCACATACAAAAACATATGAAAAAAAAAACAATGCACCATGATCATATTGTGTATTCCAGGGATGCAAGGTTGGTTCGACATACAGAAATCAATAAATGTAATTCATCACATCAATAAACTTAAAGAGAAGAAACCTATGATTATATCAATTGATGCAGAGAAAGCATTTGACAAAATACAGTACCTTTTCATGTTCAAAATATTAGAAAAACTAGGGGTAGTAGGAATATACCTCAACATAGTAAAAGCTCTCTATGCTAAACCTAAGGCTAACATCATTCTAAATGAAGAAAAAATGGAAGCATTCCATCTAAAAATTGTTCAACATAATTCTTGCCACTCTAGCCAGAGCAATTAGATGAAAGAAATTCAAGGGAATACAAATAGGAAAAGAAGAACTTAAATTACCATTCTTTGCCAATGACATAATTTTATACTTGGAGGATCCAAAAAACTCCACCAGAAAACTTCTAGAATAATAAATGAATTTGGCAAAGTAGCAGGATATAAAATTAATACCCATAAATCAAATGCATTTCTATGCATCAGTGATGAATCCTCTGAAAGACAAATAGCAAAACTACCCCATTCACTATATCTATCTATATCTATCTATATATATCTATCTATATCTATCTATATCTATCTATCTATATCTATCTCTATCTCTCTCTCTCTCTCTCTCTCTCTCTATATATATATATATATATATATATATATATATATATATATATCTCACAGCTTTTTTACCCATAGATGAATCTAGTATCATCCTGATAGCTAAACCAGGCAGAGACAGATTTCTTTAGATAATCATAGAAATAACAAGCTGAGAGTGTTTGAAGTAAAACCAGAATATTGATAGTGGCAATAGAACAGAGAGATGTTCAGGAGAGAGAATCATCTAGGCTAGAAAACTAACTGTGGACAGCTGGGAGTGTGGTTAGTGATAGAACACTTGCCTAGCACATGTGAGACCCTGGGTTTGATATTCAGCACTGCATAAAAAATAAATAAATAAAATAAAGGTATTGTGTCCATCTCTAGGTAAAAATTATTTTTTTAAAAAAGAAAACTAACTGGGCAGTGAGAGAGAAATTGACAGTGCTGTTTCAGTTTCCAGTATAAGAAATGGGGAGTATATCCCACATACAAGGATAGAGCAATTTTTAGAGGTGTTTTTCTTTCTTCTGCTACTGAGTTCAGTAGTTCCTTCTACTTACATGCATTTTATCCTAATATAGTACTCTGAAACTCATTTTGGTGTGTGGTAAGTATCATAATGAAACAAAGGATTCTTTCCCTAGACCCACCAAACTTGACCCTTGACAAATGTTTTGTAGTCTTCTATAGCCTGAGTTTTCTCCCACCTTCTCAAGTCATAGTAAACTACCATTAAGGACATCTATTAGTCAAATCTCATACACTTTATGTGTTCTTCTTTTCAGGGTTGTAGACCATTCTGAAGAAAACCTGATGAATTCAAAAAACTTGGGGGTGGTATTTGGACCCTGTCTGATGAGGCCCAGGCCTACAACCACTCCTGGTACCATCTCCTCCTCCCTTGTTGCATATGCCAATCAGGCCCTGCTGGTAGAGTTCCTCATTACCAATGCACAGATGATCTTCGATGGGTCCCTAGAGCCACAAAATGTTTCATCTAGTACTGACGTTGTTGCACCTCGGGTGGATAAAAGCCCTCCTTCCAAACCCATAATATCAACAGAACATTCCACAAAGTCACAATATTTTTCTACAAAGCAAGTGAGTTTTGACCATTACAGAATTGGATTAAATTTGTGATGTTTATGTTAACAAGTTAATAGTCTTTGAACTGTTTGTTTTGAGATGTGTTTTGCTTTTAGTTTAAAACTTTTCTTGTATCAATAGGATATTCACACTGCAGATATTGAAATTAAAAATTATGAATTGGCTACATCATTTGAGGAATCAGAATGCAAGCAAAATGCATTGGAAAAATGGGATGCATGTCTCATTGGTGAGTGGTCATGTAACATATATCTTTGCATATTTCAAACCTTGCCAAGAAGTCGTGATTAAAAACCAAGGTGAGGGCTGGGCTTGTAGGTCAGTGGTAAAACGCTTGCCTCGGCATGTGTGAGGCCATGAATTGGATCCTCAGAACCATATAAAACAAATAAATAAAGATAAAATATTGTGTCCATCTACAATACTCATCCTTTAAAAAAAACAAGGTGTATTAAGTTGAGGTAAGTTCAAACTTCAAGGTTTTATTAGTTAACTTTTCTAGCCATTGAGAAAGTTTAATGAATGTCATTTAAATGAATATCATGCTTTGTTACTTTCTTGTAAAAAAGATATCTTGAAATTCATAAATTATTTTTGTTCTCTTGCGAGATTTGTTTTCACTTTTACTTCTTTGTCATCAATTAAAGTCAAAACAGAAAAAAGCTGGACTCCTGAAACTCAAAAAAAAAATAGATTCCTAAAGTTTTTTGATGTCCCTTTACCTGTGGCCTAACTTTAGCACATTAAGCACACATGTCTTCCATTTTCTTGGCTCCAGTCTTTTTGTTCACTGTTTTTTGATGGTTTTATTTCAGTGAATGGTTTCTGGTAAGGGGGTTGAAAACCTTTCATTCCTTACTGCTTTAGTAGAGCTGAATCCGAATTTTTCAATATATAGTCATAAATGTTAAATTTGATATATAAAATTAATGAAATATCAATGAGTGTAGCCAGAGAAAGTCTGAAAACAAAGACAGTCCATTACCTCTCTGCAAAGAAAAGCACTGGACTCACTGATTCCATTTATCTGATTTGATCTTATTAGCACTTCTGTGCTTTAAACCTTGGCCTCATTTAAGCCATAGCTAACAGTCTGAGGAAGGTAAATAATGCCAAGGGTCATGTCCCTAAATTATTGTTGATTCAGGATTTGAACCTCATCCTGTCTCATTCCTAAATGTAACCTTGTTTCACTGTCCAATGAAATTGGATTGCCAGGTAGGTATAGTAATAACAATAAATAATTTAAAAATATTTGAAATTTTCATTACATACCAGGTAATTCTGAGCCTTTTCTTTAGAAGATCATTAACACCACATGCCAACATATCTCCACATAGGAGTTTGTCTTGACAGAAGAAGGCAGGTAGGGCTAGTGCACTAGGCTTGCCCAGGGCAGAACTGGAGCAGGAGCTGAGACAGCACCCAGGCAGCTGGCTGCAGAGCCTGCACTCTTCATGGTGCTAGAAGTTCTGCAGGACTGTAAATATGTTCTGGTGGTTGCCATCCAACCACAATGGCTCAGCTCCATTCTATCAATGTGGAGACGGGTCCAGGACAGCAAATCACATGAGCACTGCCTGGGAACCAGAGAAGAGAGGCCAGCAGCCTCAGGTGAAGAAGGAGGTCAGATGAGATGATGATCTGTGATCATCATCAAGTGATGCTGCTGTGCACCTGTCTGCAGACCACTGCCCAAGGATATGGGAGAAGGACCAGGTGGCAGGGATGAGGAATGTGGGCTATGAACAGGACTGTTGGAAAGCCATCAGACCAGTGGCAAAGCACACAGTTGTCTGATGTTTCTCTGCAGGGAGACGAGGATCATGGCCAGATGGCTGCACCTTTCTAGCAACAGGACCTTCTGGGGTACATGCAGCAAAGACAGAGTGGGAGATGCTAGGGTTCTAGGTGAGAAAACAGGGACCTTGGGACCAGACTAGAGGATAAAGAGAAGGAGGTAAATCTGGAGTCTCCAGGACCAGTAGCACAATGGCAATTTTGACAGCTCTTCAACCTTACTTTGTCCAGAGGATGTTGCCATGTATTAGTAGATCAGCTGGGACACCATTCAAGCACTCTCTGGTGTGTTGTCCTCAGTATGGACAGAATGTAACTGGAAAGCAGATTAAGTGACAGGCAAAGTCCTTGGGATTCAGGACATGGCGTTTGTTGGTGTACAGAATAGTGTTACTGTTCTAGAGTTACCATTGTCTGCCTGTTGAAATCAGGAAAGTCTTAACACAGAAAATATTCATTCATGGGTAGCATATTAAAACAAGTTACTACATGAAGTGTTTTTTTTTTATTTTATGTGCTTTGTGACTATTTGTTCTATTAAGATGAATTTTAAAAAGTAATGCTTTAATTAAAAATGTGCCTTTAATATTGTATGGATTTTTAATTCCTCTGCATAGATGACTGAGAAAATAATGTTGGAAAAAATATGTAAGACTCTGTTGTTTGAGAGGATGCTCATTCATAAATAACCACACGTTATTAACCAAGCTTCATGAAGTTAAAAAAAAAATCTCTTCTTTTTCAGATCACAAAGAACTTGAATCGTCATCACAAAAGATGGACAATATGTGTAAAACCACGAAACCACTTAGTCTGAAATCTGATGTGACAATGAATGATATACAGAGGCCATGCCAAGCCCCAAGATCAGATGTTTCTGTTTGCCTGTAGATAGGTTCCATCTTGCAAGCTCTCCTAATGAGAAAAATGGCAGAAATGTGGGAAATGTCAATTCACACAATTTTTGCCAGAATCTTACCTTTGAAGGATTTAATAGAAAAGATACCTCTACTACTGTTGGCTCCCAAATTAATGGTTTTGATCAGCAGATTCCACAAAAAACTCAGGAACACCAATGCGAACTAAAGAACTTAACTGGCACAAGTGCAGTGATTGTGCCAAGTGTACTCCAGGAAAAAGTGACAATGAGCATAAAGGTTAGTGGTGACCATTCCAACAGTGCCACACAGCTCAACATGCCAGCCAGTTCAGCAAGCGAGGCACCAGTGAGACTGTCCTCTCATTCTCACCATCTTGCTCCTGCAAGAGCACCCAGAATACTGCAGCCCCATCTCGGGACAACATTTTACAAACCACCTACCCTGACCAGCAAAGTCAGGGGGACTGAGGAGAGACCAGCTTCACCTTCTGCAGCAGTGCCTCCTAGCACAGCTCTTACTCCCCTGAGTCATGTGGAGAAATCTGTTCCAGGGGCAGACAGCACATCAGCTTATGCTTTGAAACCAGCTGGTGAGCCTAAAGAGAACTCTGAGGAGCTCAGCCTGTCTGACATAAATCCAATGTGCCAGGGACTCAGGCTAAAACAAATGGAAGAGTTGCAAGACCTTGAATTTGAAATGCCGCAGTTTGTGTAGGTTGTCAAAATTCAGTTTTTTATTTTCTTGTTTGGTTTTTATGTATTGTGTTTATTTTATGAAAGAATGTTGTAACAGAACCCCATTTGTATAGGATTGCTAAAGTGTATATTTTGCCTTTTAGCCTTGTATTGTGTTTGCTAGTCATATAGAATGATAGTGTTTTAGTCATATAGAATGATAGTGCTCACTGGTATTGTCTTTAAATTCTGTGTATTTGAAGTTATGCATAAAATAAGTATTATAATTTTAAATTTAAAATAATTTTACCTATAAAATGATTCATGTAACTGCATCTTTAATGTATAATATTGTTCTCAACAAACAGGGTCAGTAGGGGAAAATGAGCTTTATTTTGGAGCAAACCTGGTGCTGATTCATAAAATGCTTCTGAATGCAAGTGCCTAAAAAATCTTGATTGGGTATGGATATATTTTTTCCCACATGTTCTAGTGCATCTTTGACCACTTGTGTTGTTATAGCATGTATGGAAGCATTGGCAATTCACTTAACTTTTTAAATATTTACATAGTGGCCTAAAAGCTTGTGAATCTGTGTTTACTAGAATTCTACTTGTCAATTTTTACATACGGTAATTAATACAATTGTAGAAAGAAAAGGCACTTCAATACTAAAAAGTTTGAGACATTGGCAGAGACAACACAGACGGACAGAGTTGAGGCATCTCAAGTGTAAGAGACCTGTAACCTCACTGCTCTCAGCTGCGGCCTGTTCCTGGATTGCCTGCGACTTCTGGCTGTCTGATGAGGAGAGCAAGTGGCCAACAGCTAGGGCAAGATGAAGCTCTCTCTGGTGGCCACGGTTCTGATGCTGCTCTGTGCAGCACGGCTAAGGAGGATGACAAGAAAAGGACATGGGTACTGTGGTCGGCATCGACCTGGGGACCACTTACTCCTGCATCAGGGTGTTCAATAATGGCCACTGGAGATCATCTCCAATGATTAGGGCAAGTGCATCAGGCCATATTATGTGGCCTTCACCCCTAAAGAAGAACATCTGATCCACGATACAGTCAAGAATCAGCTCACCTCCAATCCTGAGAACACGGTCTTCGATGACCAGTGGCTCATTGGCAGCACTGGGAATGACCCTTCTGTGCAGAAAGACATCAAGTTCTTGCCTTTCAAAATGTTTGAAGAGAAACATAAACATAAACCATACATTCAGGTTGATATTGGAGGTGGGCAAACTAAGATATTTACTCCAGAAGAAATCTCTGCTATGATTCTCACTAAAATGAAAGAGACTGCTGAGGCTTATTTGGGAAAGAAGGTTACCTATGCAGTTGTTACTGTATCAGCCTATTTTAATGATGCCACTGGCAAACAACCAAAGATGCTGGAACTATTGCTGGCCTGAATGTTATGAGGATCATCAATGAGCCTACAGCAGCTGCTATTTCTTATGGCCTGGATAAGAGGGAGGGAGAGAAGAACATCCTGGTGTTTGATCTGGGTGGTGGAACCTTCTATGTGTCTCTTCTCCCCATTGACAATTTTATGTCTTTGAAGTCATGGCCACCAATAGAGATACTCATCCGGGTGGAGAAGACTTTGACCAGTGTGTTATGGAACATTTCATCAGGATGTACAAAAAGAAGACTGGCAAAGATGTTAGGAAAGAAAACAGAGCTGTGCAGAAACTCCAGCATGAAGTAGAAAAGGCCAAGTGGGCCCTGTCTGCTCAACATTAAACAAGAATTAAAATTGAGTCCTTCTATGAAGGAGAAGACTTTTATGAAACCCTGACTCAGGCAAAATTTGAAGAGAAAACATGGACCTGTTCTGGTCTACCATGAAGCCTGTTCAGATAGTACTGGAGGATTCTGACTTTAAGAAGTCTGATATTGATGAGATTGTTCTTGTTGGTGGCTCTACTCAAATTCCAAAGATTCAGCAACTTGTTAAAAAGTTCTTAAATGGCAAGGATCCATCCTGTGGCATAAACCCAGATGAGGCTGTTGCATATGGTGACACTGTCCAGGCTGGTGTACTCTCTGATGATCAAGATATAGGTGACCTAGTACTGCTTGATGTATGTCCCCTGAAACTTGGTATTGAAACTGTGCGAGGTGTCGTGACCAAACTGATACCAAGGAACACTGTGGTACCCACCAAGAAGTCTCAGATCTTTTCTACAGCTTCTGATAATCAACCAACCATTCTAATCAAGGTCTATGAAGGTAAAGGACCCCTGAAAAAAAGACAACCACCTTCCAGGTACATTTGATCTCACTGGAATTCCTCCTGTGTGGTCCCCCAGATTGAAGTCACTTTTGAGATCGATGTGAATGTTATTCTTTGGGCAACAGCTGAAGACAAAGGTAAAGAGAACAAAAATAAGATTACAATTACCAATGACCAAAATTGCCTGACACCTGAAGAAATTGAAAAGATGGTTAATGATGTTGAGAAGTTTGCTGAGGAAGACAAAAGACTCAAGGAGTGCATTGATACTAGGAATGAGTTGGAAAGCTACGCCTACTCTCTAAAGTATCAGATTGGAGATAAAGAAAAGTTGGGAGGCAAACGTTCCTCTGAAGATAAGGAGACCATGGAAAAATCTGTAGAGGAAAAGATTGAATGGCTGGAAAGCCACCAAGAAGCTGACATTGAAGACTTCAAAACTAAAAAGAAGGAACTAGAAGATATTGTTCAGCCAATTATCAGCAAACTTAATGAAAGTGTAGGCCCTCCTCCAACTGGTGAAGAGGATACAGCAGAAAGAGAGGAGTTGAAGACACTGATCTGCTAGTGCTGTAATATTGTAAATACTGGATTTGGAACTTTCATTAGGAGGAAACTGAGAGAACTTAAGTCTCGAATGTAATTGGAATCTTCACCTCAGAGTGGAGTTGAAAATGCTATAGCCCAACTGGGTGTTTACTGCTTTCCATTAGCAGTTGCTCACATGTTTTGGGGAAGAGAGAGAGGAGGAATTGGCTATCTTAAAAACTGGATATAAAAATGTGGGTCAGGATGTGTGTTCACCTCAGAAATGTTCTATTTAATGATTGGGTCATGCACATCTGGTGTAGGAACTTTTTCTACCATAAGTGACACCAAAAAATGCTTGTTATTTAAAAAAAATACTAAAAGTTTGGAACTGTCATAAAATAAAAATTTGTACAGATAAAGCTAAGGGATAAAACACTATCAGAAGCATTAAAACCCTCTAAAGCCAAATAACTAATTTATATAATATAAATTATAATATATTTATATATTATATATTATGTATTATATATTATATACTACATATTATAGATTTACAATATCTATATGATATAAGTTGTTTATATATAATTATAATATAATCCATGTTTTATATATTAATATTAATTATACTAATATACTGATTGTATTATTATCTTATTAATAATAGAAATTATATTATTATATAATTACATTACAATGATATGGAATATAATATAAATTAATATAAATCTAAATATATTATATGATATATAATAAATATGTTATATATAATAAAATAATATTTATATATTTAATTTATATATTATTTATTATATGTATATAATATATATGTATTTCATATATTATATATAATTTATATTAAATACATATAAATCATAAACATTTTGATATGTAATATATAATTTATACAATATATATACTTATATATTTATATATTTATATATATATAATTTATATATAAATATATAAGTATGTTATGTAAATATATTATATAAATTATATATAATATATTCTGAATATGTAATATGAATATATAATATATTTATATATTAATATACATAAAATTTTTATATATAATTTATTTATTTTTATTATATGTATATATGATAAAATAAATGTATTATATAATATAATATAAATTAGAATGTTATATAAATATATTGTATTTAATTTATATTATATATGTATTATATAATATGCAATATGTTTATATAATATTATAATTTAAATTATATAGATAAATTATGTCTTATTTGACTTTAGATGATTTTAATACATTTGATAGTTTTTAACCTCTTACCTTTATGTGTATATAATTTTATTTTATGAAATTTTTAATCTTTTTTGTATTTTTTATAATGGTCTTTAAAAATGCTTGCTTCAGATATTTTTAATTTCAGTGCATTTTCTCTTGACATTATGAGGGTTTGGTTAAAACCACTCCTTTGGATGTATGCCTGTAATCCCAGTAGCTTGGGAGGCTGAGACAGGTGGATCTCAAGTAGAAAGTCAGCCTTAGCAGTGGCAAAACTCTTAGCAACCCTGTCTTTAAATAAAATTCAGAATAAGACTGGGGATGCGGCTCAATGGTTGAGTGTCCCCTGGTTTCAGTTTCCAGTAACCCCCCTAAAAATCCTTTTGTATGAAATGTTTTGACATATAAATCACTTTACATACTTTTTCTATCTGGACTATCAACCAGTGAAAACGTATATGTCATTAGAATTGAGCAATAATTTATTTAAGTTCATTTTGAGAGTATAGTAATTCACATTGTTTGCAATTTGAGAGATGTAGATGACTGAATGTGTTTCACTTATAAAATACCCAGTTTTTATAAACTAGTCCATTCCTGTTATTTTCTGGGTTTCATCATCTTGCCTAAAATATGATGTAAAAGGGACAAAAATAAAATAGCCTTCTTTGGTATGTGTGACTATATTGTGAGTCAATGTTTTTGTATGATCATATTATACTTGATCAAAATTATATGTACAGGTTTATACACATTATTATATGTAAATTATTTCAAGTACAATAAGTTATTGTGGCTTCTCTGAAATTGTTGCCTCTTGGAGTATGATACTTTAAGATTATTAACTATTGACTCAGTGGTCAACACATGGGCTCACCACTTGACTATAATATGAAATGGGTTTTAGGGCATGTTGTATTATAGTTCTCCATAACATTAAGGACTAAGGAGAAATGAACAAATGGCCTTTTTAATGCTAAAAAAAAAGCCATTTTTTAGCCTTCCTTATACAAAGTACAAGAATCATATTGGTTTGAAAACTTAAAAATAAAATCAGAGCTAACATTTATTGAGCTTTGTGTATTTAGACTTTACCAAGTTGAAATTTCACAGCAACCTCTAATGGGTAAGTAAGCATTTTATAATTCCTGTGTTACAGATGAGGAAACTGAGGCTTAGCTAAGTGACATGCTTTTAGTTTTCAGAGATGCAGCAAGCAGAATTGAATCTCAAATACAGGGTTGTGAAATTTTGATTAGTGCTTCTTTTTTTTTTTTGGTACCAGAGAGCCACATCCACAACCCTATTTTGTTTTTTATTTAGAGTAGGGTCTCACTGAATTTATTAGCACCTTGCTTTTGCTTTTGCTGAGGCTGGCTTTGAACTTGCAATTCTCCTGCCTCAGCCTCCCAGTGGGATTACAGGCATGAGCCACTGTGCCTGGCTGGTTAGTGCTCTTAATGAATGTGATTACTATATAATAGCAGGAAACACTAAACAATAGAAAATGCATCTTTTGATGTTTTTATTGAAAATACACTTACATTTTGCCATTTAGACCATTTTGAAGTGTACAGTTAAGTAACACTAAGTATATTCACATTGTCCAAGGTGGCGTGTATTGCTGTGTCATCAGTTGACAGAAAGCAGGGGGGGGGGGAAAGGAATGTGAATGATGTGTGAATCCTCTTATATAAGAGCATTCATTCTGTTAAAAAATATAAAGCTCCATGACCTAACCACATGTTTTGACTTATAAATCACATTACATACTTTTTCTACCAGTACTATCAACCAGTGAAAACCTATATGTCATTAGAATTGAGAAATAATTTATTTAAGTTGATTTTGAGAGTATAGTAAGTCTCATTGTCCCTTTTGCTGCTGTCACAATAGTGATTGTCACAACATATACATTTGGGAAGAACATATTCAGACCATAGTAACCATGTTTAAAACACTGTAAAGAGAAATCCTTCTGGGGAAAGAATGTTGGTTTAAATCATGTGGAAAGTCCTTTCTAACTCTGAACCTAAGACTGTAGGGTAAATAGACCTTGAGTCTAGTGGGCTGTTTCCAAATATGTGTCCATACACATGGCAGTGCCCTGTGCTGATGCAGCTGGAATCCTGAGATTTCAACTACCAGCCAGGGATCACTGCACTGTGGCCCTGGTTCCCATCTCCATCTTGCTACTAACATGAACAGATTTCACTATTGGATTGTAGGATTTAAGGACTTTTGTGTAGTTTAAAGCTTTAGGTTGTTGATATTTAATTACAATAATTAAACAAACATTTAATGACAATTTACTATATACCATCACCATGCTAGATAACAGAGACAAGACAATCTTTAAAAACACTTTCTGGGCTGGGATAAAGCTCACAGTTAAGTGCTTGCCTAACATGTGCGAGGCTCTGCGTTCAATTTCCTGTACTAAAAACAAACAAAAAACCTTTCTGTATTTGTGGAACTTACAACTAAATACTATCAGGAATTGGCAGCTAACTCTCAGTGGATTCTATTTTCACATTTGACAAAGTCAGATTTGTTTAAGTACCATGTTTTCAAGAAAAGATAGCAGAAAGTCCTGTAAGTAAAGTCTGAGAATAGGAGTAAACTTTTAAATTGAAGCTAAAATTATGTAACTTGTATTATTTCAAAAAAGGTTATTTCCCATTTGTAAAATTCTTATCTTCCCCTTGGTACTTCAGAGTGAACCCTGGGGAGCTTAACTGCTGAGTCACATTCAGAGATCTTATTTTTTGAGACAGGATCTCACTAATTTATTGAGACTGGCTTTGAGCTTATGATCCTCCTGCCTCACACTCCCAAGACACTGGGATTAAAGGCATGGACCTCCCATTTCTAAAATTGTAATTATTATATTTGTGCACCCAGCTTTCTTTCAGAAGACTTTAATTGAAAACTCTCCTGAAGGCTGGGATGTGTTTCAGTGGTAGAGCACTTTCCTTGCATGCTGAGGCCCTGGGATTGAGCTCCAGTGCTACAGAGGAGGAAGGAAGGAAGGAAGGAAGGAAGGAAGGAAGGAAGGAAGGGGGGAAGAAGAGAAAGGGAGAAAGAGAAAGGGAAAAGTGATGGAGAGAGGGAGGAAAAAGGAATGGAAGGAAGGGAGGAACAAAGAAAGGAAGGCAGGCAAGGAAAAAGATCAGGAAGAGAAAATTATAATGAACACCAATTAAAAGGTCTTCTGCTAATCTACATATTAGTCATTCAATACAGGAACCAAAGCCCTTGTATGACTATTGAAATTAATTAAAATTCTACAAAATCAAATTTCAGTATCTCAGTCCCACCACTTATTTCAAGAACTCAGTAAACACATGGATTCATGGGCTGGTGGCTATTATACCTGACAGTACAGTGCAGATACTGTACATTTCTGTCATGGCAGAAAGGTCTATTGGACAACACTGATAAAGAGGAAGCATCACATCAAGATACTGGTACTATGGAAGTGTTAAAGAATATTCAATAAAATTAAACACCATACATGTTAAAAAAAAAAACTTAGCAAATTGTGACCTACAAGAGGACATCCTGAAACAAAAAAAAAAAAAAAAAGGACCTTCTTAACAAGGCAGTCAAATCGGCAGCATCTAATTCATGATGTTGGCAAAATAACATCATTTGGAAAATAGCCTCTTTGCTGTGTATATACAAAAAAGCATCATAATGAGTTTAAAAGTCCCACCTTTTGTATACAAATCTGGGTTGATTATCAATTGAATGTTACAAATAGAAAACCAACCAGGAAAACTAGTTCACCTAATGCATAATAGCACAGCACTAAAATATCAGACTGGAAATTCTTCCATGAAACAAAGCCAAGTGAGGGGTGTGTTAACACAGTGAAAGTTCTTTCTTGACTAACTGCTCAACAGGGGTCAAACTAGACTTTTGAAATTCATAAGGAATTTTCTAACTTTTTTTGACTATGGTCTGCCTTTAGTGAATATACATATGTGAATATACTTTTTTAAACTATATTTCACTCAATTTTTTCTAATATATTTTTGTTGTAAGAGTTCATAAACACTGATTTAAAAAACTACTACTTGCTACTGAAGTTCTAGATACTAGTAGAGCTAAATTCCAATTGATATATGAAAATAGGGTCCTATATGATATCTTTGATCTTAAATCTGGTATCAGTAATCATAAAGTCTAAAAACCACTGCACTGAAGTTTAGTAATTCCTATTTATTACATGCTTGGCATTATACAAAGTGCTTAATTCCATTTATTTCATTTACTTCTGTAACAACTGTGTGTTATGAAGTAGGTAGTATTAATCCCATAGCCTAACAGGCTGATCTTAGTTTAATAATGTGCTCCAAATTGTGCTCCCAATGAGTCCTTCAGTCAGAATTTGAATCCAGCTAGCTTCCATTAATTTTACTATCCCAAGATCTAGAGCTCCTTATGAGGAATATTAAGAAAAGATAAATTAAAATTTTTCATTTTGACTGCTTACTACATACCAAGTAATTCTAAGCCTGTTCCTTAGTAGATCATTAACACCACATGCCAACATATCTCCACATAGGAGTCAGTCTTGACAGAGGAAGGCAGGTAGAGCTAGTGCAATGGACTTGCCCAGGGCAGAACTGGAGCAGGAGCTGAGCCAGTACCCAGGCAGATGGCTGCAGAGCCTGCACTCTTCATGGTGCTAGGAGTTCTCAGGACTGTAAATATCTTTACCGTCCAACCACAATGGCTCAGCTCCCTTCTATCAATGTAGAAAAGGGCCCAGGAGAGCAAATCACATGAGCACTGCCTGGGAACCAGGGAAGAGAGGCCAGAAGCCTCAGGTGAAGAAGGAGGTCAGATTAAATGATGACCTTCAAGTGATGCTGGTGTGCACCTTTCTGCAAACCACTGCCCAAGGATGTGGGAGAAGGAGCAGGTGGCAGGGATGAGGACCATGGGCTATCAATAGGGCCATTGGAAAGCCACCAGACCATTGGCAAGGCACACAGTTCCACTATCTCAGGATATATAGTACACAATAAGAAATGTTGATCTTAACCAGGTGATGGTGAAGTGTACTGAGAATTTAGTAGGTCAGGTACTGTTCTAAGCACTTTTCATCTCAACAAACTCAAAGGAACTCCTAGTTGATCTGCATAAGAGTTGGCCCTTTCTCATTCTGTGATTGCAAGAAGAGTTTGTGGTGCTATTTAGTCCAAGGCCAGTGCAGATGGAGTGAACAGTTTGGTCATGTGGGGAAATCCTCAGGGAGTTTAAATTAAAGACACAGACACCATTTTACCTTTAAACCAGCTCTGGGATGACTCCTTGAACCCTCAGCCTCCAGCTCCCCAGGGGGGCAGTGAGGTTTTACTGAACAGGAGAGAGAGAGAGAGAGAGAGAGAGAGAGAGAGAGAGAGAGAGAGAGAGAGAGAAAACACGCTATGGATAGGGCTTTTATTGGGGAACAAAAAATTCTGGGGAAAATTTCATCCAAAGAAGGTCAAGGGTGGGCAATGTGGCAAGGTCAGGTGCGATGATTGGATCTTTGGGGCAGTGGTGAGACGCGCCTCCACACGGAAAAGCTCTCAAACCCAAGAAGGGTGGGGAGAGCTCTGCCACATTAAAAGTGTCTGAGCACCTCACACCTAGCCAGGGAGTAAACTCAGTCAGTTCAAGGATGGACTCCCACAGTGCTGTACTTCCAAGGGAAGGGAAACAAATATAATAACTCCTCTCTAGGGAGCTGAGTGGCTCAGCAGCTCAGCAGCTTGGGGGTCACCCAGTTCCAGGAATGGGGGGGGTCCAGAAAACTTACCCAGTTCCAGAACTGCAGGGTTCTGGGAGATCACTCCATTGTAGGGTCTAGGATTCTTATCCAGTTCCAGGACTGCAGAATCTTGGGAGGCCTGCAGCCCCCAGCCGCGCAGGCAGCCAAACTAAAGGTTGCTGGAGTGAATTTCCTAGGACACCAAATAAAACAGCCAGGACAGCTCCTCTGCCTCAAGCTCCCCAAATGGGAGAGCAAGGAATGTCACGAGGGGCTGGTGAGAGTGAGCATGTCCAAGAGTGGACTTTTACTGGGGAGACTCTCATTCTTTAGAAAATTCCATCCAAAAAAGGTCAAGAGGGGCAGCGTTACAAGGACAGGTAAGGTAATTTGACCCCTGGGGTTATAGGAAGGCATGCCTAAGCATGAAGACACATTCTGCTACTTCCAGGAGCAGGGCAGCCATCTTGGGCCACTTTGAATGTGGCCAGATCACTGGAAGTGACTGACAGAGCCGCAACCAATCAGGGAAGGAAAATGCTGGTCACTCAGAGCAGCAGCCCCCCACAGAGGCCTATGCAGTTCTAGGGCTGGAAGGTCTGGGAAGCTCACACAGTTCCAGCATTGCAGGGTCCTGGGTCATACCTAGGGTTGTAGGGTTTTCTGACCTGTAGGGTGAGGATGCAGCTCAGCCAATGCTGTTTTCTGAACCCATGGCACTACATTTATCTCAGCCCTTGCAAGTCTGGCTGCTCAGCTAGGTCCCAAGAAGTGATGTGAAACTTCAGTCAGATGTGGGTTATGACTGCTGTGGGCACTCAGATGCCTCTTCCAGGAGGCAGCATGCAGTCCCAGCCCAGGCCCTGAGGGGCAGGGTGCACCAGATCCTGGGAGCACTGATGTGTGGCTTCACTGCAGCCTGGCCCCATGGGGTAGGCTGTGACAGGGGCTGAGCTCAGGAGTGGCTGGCCACCAAATGTGGGTGGTTTAGCAGTGCCTAAGTCTCAGGGATGGTGGGGTGCCATGGCTGATTGTCACCTGAGCAAGACACAATCCAGCAGTATTTCCAGTCCCCAGGTGCCATGGTCTAATAGCTGTGCTGGCCACAGGAGTGGGGTACACCGTCACCTCCTTATCTTCTGGGAGCTCAGATGTGTGGATTCCAGGCAGTCCCCTCAGGGGAGCTGAGTGGCTTGAGAATGCAAGAGTCCTAGTAGTGTGTATGGAAGATGTCCAAGGTTTGGGTGGGAGCTGCTGGGGTCCCCTTGCTTGATTAGTCCACACAGGGAGGAGGTTCCCTTGTTCTGAGCTGCTCCTGGCTGTTGATGGCGTGTCAGACACTAAGTGTGTCCTATACTCTGTGTGAACATCCCAGGTTCCCATGTTCTCTCTGGCTTCTGCTGATCCTTAGATGTGCTCTGAGGCTCTCTTCACTTACCCTCACCAAAATGCATTGCTTATTTTGGGAGTTGTCTTTGTGGGAGGAAGGATGGTAGGGCTTCTAGTCAGACTTCTTGCTAGCATCTCTCCTCCCTAGAAATGTTTACTTTAAAATCAGAATAATCATACCCAGTATCACCATGTTTAATCAAATTTGTATTGGAGATCCTCATGAGTAAAATATAATGAGAATAAAAGAATGTAGAAGAAAGGAATACTAAAATATAGAAAACTAAAACTTGCATTATTTTCAAATGATGACTATTTTTAAATATTTTTTTTATTTTTTCAATTTTAGATGGACCCAATATCTTTATTTTATTTTTTTAATGTGGTGCTGAGGATCAAACCCAGTGCCTCCCACATGCCAGGCGAGCACACTACCACTTGAGCCACATCCCAAGCCCAAACTATTTTTATTTTGAAAAAAAAAATGTAATCTCCAGAAAGATTATTGGAAATACCTATAGAAATTGTCAAGGTTCCTGATGAAAGCTTGAGGTATAAAAGTAAAATTAAAGTTTTATATTCCAGTGGCAAATGATTAGAAATTGTGATTGAACAGGATATACTATTTACAATAGTATCAGAGACTGAAATTGCCTATATAATCAAATAACAGACTTAAGACTTCTGTAGACAAATTGTAAAATTTTATTAGGGGATGCTCAAAAGAACATAAACACATAAAGGCATATACTACATTTGTCAATATAAGACTTAGTCTAGGTAATTTGTAAAAGTATTTTTAAGGTATCCAGGTGTGGTGGCGCACACATGAAATGCCAGCAGTTCAGGAGGCAGAGACAGGAGGATCATGAGTTCAAAGCTAGCCTCAGCAAAAGCAGGCACTAAACAATTCAGTGAGACCGTGTCTCTGAAGTAAAATACAAAATAGGGCTGGGGATGTGGCTCCATGGTAGAGTGCCCCTAAATTTAATCCCCAGCACATCCTCCCCCCAAAAAAAACCCAAAAAGTATTTTGAAGGCTAAAACACCATGAAATCTAAAGAGGAACCTGGAGTGGGTCTGGCCTATCAATTAACTATTAAGCTATTATTATTATAAATTAAGCTATTGTCATTATAAAGTTGTTCTGATTAAAATAGTATAATACTGGTGCAGATGTAGAAATTACATTAAGTACAAAACTACTTTGATGTAACAGCAACCCCTATCAATTAGACATTTCATTTTGCATGAAAACATAGAGGCTCACAAAACAACTCAGCATTCTAGAATCACAGAGTTTTTGAAGAATTTAAAAATGTTCAGTAAAATGCAAGAGGAAATTCATTCCAAAATTACACACTAGGGTAGTGTGCAAGAAGAATGCAGAATGGAAGCAATATACAATCTAAATGTCTGAATGTTCTATTCCTCATGACATACCCACGCCCATGCACACATTAGGCTTTCTCGGTAACAGTGTAAGAGGTTAATTGTGAGGACCAGACTGAAGGTAAGCGAGGCTTCTCAGCAGAGGGAGTTTTCCGAGAGCCATGCACTCTTGCTCTTTAGGGAGATGTAGGGGCAACGCTATTGGTCAAAGCCACAATTCTCTCTCTCTTTTTTTTTTTAATTTTTAATTTGTTTTAATTAGTTATACATGACAGTGGAATGCACTTATATACTTTGATATATTATACGTAGATGGGATATAATTTCTCTTTCTCTGAGTGTACATATTGTAGAATCACATTGGTTATACAGTCACATATATATAAAGTAATAATGTCTGTTTCATTCTCCTATCTTTCTTATTCTCATATCCCCTGCCTTCCCCTCCTTTCACTTCCTTCTACCTAAGGTAATGCTATTTTTTTTTGCATTACAATTCTTAATACACATATATACCACAATTTTTGTATTTCTGTTTGTATATAAAGTATGTTGATACCCAATTCAAGTCTTCATACATCACATTTCACCATCCTTGCTAATCCCCTGCCCCCTCCCTTTCTCTCCCATCCCTCTACCCTATTTCTTCCATTCTCTCCCTCCCAACCCCACCATGAGTCAACCTTCTTATATCAGAGAAAACATTCAGTATTTGTTTTTTGGGGATTGACTAATTTCACTTAGCATTATCTTCTCCAGTGCCATCCATTTACATGCAAATGCCATGGTTTTGTTCTTTTTTAATGCTGAGTAAAATTCCATTGTGTATATATTGTCGCGACCCCTTGCCCGCAAGGAAGACGCAACAACAGGAATCTTCTTTCAGCCATTTATTCAGGCCCCTGATGTTTCTTCTTCTCCCTCTCGGACGCCCCTCCCAGCCTTAATAAAGCATCCCAAGCCCCAATGCGAAGCTGCTACGTGGAGCTTTCTCATAGGGTGTTAAAACATCACGTGCCAACTCTCCCAAATAAGGAGTTGTTTGTCACAGACCACAGCGGAGCCAGCGCCATCTTGTAATGGCGACCACAGTCCAAAGAAACGGCTCACCACAATTCCCCCTTTTGTTTTCTAAGAACAACACAGGAGAGAGTAGAGGTCCTATCCCACTGTGCAGAAGTGGCTGCATAGTATGGCTCAGCCCCAAGGAGGTGCCTTCCCCAGATCTGAGGCCATATCAGCCGACGCTTTTCTCCGTGGGACGGGGCGTGGACGCGTCTAACCCGCATACAATAGGACATGCTCTCCTTGAGGTCCACTTCAAGGATCACTCAAGTGCAGTGCCTTGCCTCGCATCCTGTATCGTGACGATGGTGGACGAAGGGGGATAGCTAAGGCTGAACTGTGGCTGTATAGAAATACAACGATAAACAAGTTGATAACACCCTAAAAGAAAGGCACGGGTCTTAAGGCGATAGAAAAGCACTAGTGTGGAAACCCATCTGCGTGCAATGGCAGGAAAGCCGGCAGAGTGCAAGGGCTTTCCAACACTAAGAGAATAACAAGGAAAGACATGTCGATCCCAGTGCAATGTCCGTAAGACTTGGGGTGCGACGACCATGTCAAAGATTTACTGTTTAATTTGCGCAAGCCAAACTTGAGGTGAGTTGCCATTTTCTAAAGCTGCAAGAGCTTGTATGATCATAGCTTTATCGTGAGCATTGCGGGCCTTGAGGCGACAGAGAAACCACAAGCAGAGAACCATACCGAAGCAACACATTGCACCAAAAATGCCTACCCCCACCCACTCTTTAAAAAAGGAAAAGGCAGAGGATATCCAATCGGTGAATTGACCCAAAGTTACGGGATCGACATGGGTACTGTTCAAGACAGCTATCTGGGTTAGTTGAGACTGGATCATGTCTTCCGCTGCCATGGACCAATTTCCGGCCAAGTATTCGCCAATGATACGGGAGGCATTCCTGGAATCATTAAATCTGACAGAGGTTATACATAAATGTGCACGTTGGTCAACACAGCCCAAAAGCACCAAATCAGCCAATTCTTCTACCTGAGCTTGGAGTAAATCTATTCTTTGGTTGGCAGCTAAAATCCCTGACAAAATATGTTGATTAATTGTATTCTGGGATTCAAGTATGGTGGAAGTTTGTTGAACAACTTGATTAATGGTGGCAGCAGTCTGCACTTGACTGGCCATGGCCACTCCGGCCGTGACCGCTGCAGCAGCAGATACCGCCACGGCTGTCACTATAGCAGCTGTGATTCCAAAATCCCTGCGGACTCTAAGTAGCTCAACAATGGGGAATTCGTCAGGGTCCGCAGTGACTGGGATTGGGACAAAAGTTGGAATTTTCATAACCACCGCTACAGTCCAAGAACCATCCCAACACTCAGATAAGAGACAGGTAACATTAGAACAATCCAGCACCCCTGACGAGGTGTCATTAGCCAAAAGGAGTAAGAACGGGGATTGGACACAGACCATTGCAGGGGGCAATGCGGCATTATATAACAGAGAGTTGAACGAAACAGATGTGAGTCTTTTACCTCGTTCACTCTCCCTAACAGTGCCAGAAACATTAGCCAGCCAACTTTTGGCTCCCAGCAATTGAGCCAGTGCAGAAATATCAGCTGAAGCCCCCTTTTCATTGGAGATCAGCCATTGAAACCAGGACCAACCCACTCCTGTAGAGGAGTTGACACTGTTGTTAAAGTTATAAACATACCTCTTAAGAGAGGGGGAAAGGGAGAAACCTTTAGCAACTTGACGTTGCTCCCAAGAATGATCCTGACAAGGCGTAAATGTTGGGGGGAAACCAAGATTAGGGGTACAGTAAGGAGAGGCCTTAAAATGGGTGGCATTATAAAGACTATTAGAAGAAGGAGGCACTGGGATTAGTACCTCGGAGATAATAGCCAAGGTAGTTGTGTTTAAAGCAGAGCTATTTGCGGGGGTTCCTGAGCCTGTTTGTTCCCCTGAGACTACTTGGCTCAGCACAGCACTGAGAATGCTCCCTGAAACCTGACTGGACCGCAATGGGTCCTCCCAGTTAGTCAAATTCTTGGTCTTAAGACTAATACAATGAGTGTTCCCAAGGCTGAAACAAAAAACTCCTGTGAGATTAACTTGAGATTGATTAAAAATGCTATCCACGTCCCCTCTAGGAGAGGCACAGGGAGCAGACATCTCACATGAGGTAGAGAAAAGAGTGGGGAGGACTCTAGAATTACCATGAACCGGCATTGGCATTGGCCAAGCCCGTGCCACTGCCCACCACTGCATTGCTGTCA
The DNA here is from genome assembly GCF_964194105.1 of Spermophilus citellus. Lineage (NCBI taxonomy): Eukaryota > Metazoa > Chordata > Mammalia > Rodentia > Sciuridae > Spermophilus > Spermophilus citellus. The sequence continues at coordinate 51,747,637 of NC_138191.1, read as the reverse complement.
TCTGTGTCATCGGCATCAGCACCAGAACCAGAGCACTTAGCAGAATGAAGATCCTCATCACGGGATTGCTGTGGTATTTCCTGTTGCTGGTTAGCCGACGTCAAGACTCTTCTTGTCAGGCGTTCAGGGACCCACAACGGTTCCGTGCGATCCTGGGACTAACCGGTGCACCACCCCTGACGGCTGAAAGTTCTGGTTCCCGGGTTTCGGCACCACTTGTCGCGACCCCTTGCCCGCAAGGAAGGCGCAACAACAGGAATCTTCTTTCAGCCGTTTATTCAGGCCCCTGATGTTTCTTCTTCTCCCTCTCGGACGCCCCTCCCAGCCTTAATAAAGCATCCCAAGCCCCAATGCGAAGCTGCTACGTGGAGCTTTCTCATAGGGTGTTAAAACATCACGTGCCAACTCTCCCAAATAAGGAGTTGTTTGTCACAGACCACAGCGGAGCCAGCGCCATCTTGTAATGGCGACCACAGTCCGAAGAAACGGCTCACCACAATATATGCCACATTTTTTTTATCCATTCATCCACTGAAGGACATCTAGGTTGGCTCATGTCTATTTCATTGTACTCTTTCTTATCCCCACATCCCTGCCTTCTCCTCCTTTAGCTATTGTGAATTGTGCTGCTATAAACATTGATGTGGCTGTGTCCCTGTAGTATGCTGTTTTTAAGTCCTTTGGATATAGTCCAAGGAGAGGAATAGCTGGGTCAAATAGTGGTTCCGTACCTCCATACTGTATTCTATATTGGCTGCACCAATTTGCAGTCCCACCAGCAATGTATGAGTGTACCTTTTCCCCCACATCCTCACCAACACTTATTGTTGTTTGTCTTCATAATAGCTGCCATTCTGACTGGAGTGAGATGATATCTTAGAGTGGTTTTAATTTGCATTTCTCTGATTGCTAGAGATGATGAGCATTTTTTCTTATATTTATTTATTGATTGTATATCCTCTTCTGAGAAGTGTCTGTTCAGGTCTTTAGCCCATTTGTTGATTGGGTTATTTGTTTTTTTGGTGTTTAGCTTTTTGAGTTCTTTATGTACCCTAGAGATTAGTGCACTATCTGATATGTGAGGTGTAAAGATTTGCTCCCAGCATGTAGGCTCTCTGTTCACCTCACAGATTGTTTCTGTTGCTGAAAAGAAACTTTTTATTAGTTTGATTCCATCCCATTTATTGATTCTTGGTTTTAATTCTTGTATAGTAAGAGTCTTATTAAGGAAGTTGGAGCCTAATTCCACATGATGAAGATTAAGGCCTATTTTTTCTTCTATTAGATGCAGAGTCTCTCACAACTCTCCTTACAATACTGAGTAACTGGCAATTATTTTACTTGGGTAGATTTTTTTTTATTGGTTGTTCACAACATTACAAAGCTCTTGACATATTATATTTCATACATTAGATTGAAGTGGGTTATGAACCCCCAATTTTACCCCAAATGCAGATTGCAGAATCACGTCGGTTACACATCCACAATTTTACATAATGCCCTAATAGTAATTGTTGTAGTCTGCTACCTTTCCTATTCCCTACTATCCCCCCTCCCCTCCCCTCCAAACTTCTCTCTCTACCCCATCTACTGTAATTCATTTCTCTCTTTGTTTATTTTCCCATTCCCCTCACAACCTCTTATGCAGATTATGCTTAGTGAAGCTAGGCAAACCCTAAAAAACAAATACCAAATGTCTTCCTTGATATAATGAGAGCAACTATGAACAGAGCAGGGAGGAAGAGTAGGAAGAAAAGATTAACATTAAACAGAGACTTGAGATGGGAGGGAAAGGGAGAGAAAAGGGAAATTGCATGGAAATGAAGGGAGATTCTCATTGGGTAGATTTTTCATAGGGTCAGAATAGATGTCATGAAAGAAAGAGAGCTGTCCATCGGTAGGGGACAGGTCTCTGCTTCATTGCTACTTTGTGTTGAGTGGATTCTATAAGCAGTGTTCTGATACTCCCACATTAAAAAAAAAAATATGTCCAACATCTATTCTTCCCAAGGAAAGCTCTATCACACAGGTTACTATTATTACCCTTCTATACAAGTGGATGTCTTATTATCATATTTTTTCTTTTTACTCTGTAGTGGAAGGAAACATTCTCAACCAATGTAGCAAGAATCATTTATCAATAGAATAAAAACACAAGTTTATCAACACATTCTTAAGAATCCCAGAAACAGAACTGTCCACATGGACAACTTGGATTCATGATGGAGATGGCATCATAGAGAAGTAGGAAAAGAGAGAATTATTTAACAAATGGGACTGGAGAATTGACATTCCACAAATAAAATACACACTTGCATTCCTACATCATTCCATATGCATTGTCAACTCTAGATATATTAACCATGTTAATATTTTAAAGGAAATCTTAAAATGATTAGTGGAAAGTATTGTGGATAGCTTTTAAAACTTGATCTTACAAAATATTTCCTAAGAATGCACGCATAAAAACACATGATCACATGAGAAAAGATTAGTAATTTGAGCACATAAAATTAAAAACATCTAGGGCTGGGGATGAAGCTCAGCTGTGGAGTGCTTGCCTACCATGTGCAAGGTGCTGGGTTTGATTCTCAGTACCACATAAAAATAAATAAATTAAATAAAAGTATTGTGTCCAACTATAACTAAAAAATATTTAAAAAAAAAATAAAGACATCTTGTATGTCCAAAGATGTCTTAAACAGGAAGACCTGGGTGCTGCTGGGTTAAAAATCGTGCCCAGAGAAGATGCTGCTGGACTTTGTCGGAAGAGCATAAGGAGCACCTGGACTTCCTGCCGAAGTGGTGGTGGAGTTTGGGTGGATTGGGTGGAGTTTCTGAGGTGCGGGACCATCCCCAAGGTCTATGAGGACACCACCAGGAAGCTCAACGTGAGCAGCAACATTGTCCAGCATGGTGTGGAAGGGTTGACCTACCTGCTCACCGAGAGCTCCAAGCTCATGATTTCTGAAGTGGATTTCCAAGACTCTGTTTTTGTTCTGGGATTCTCTGAAGAACTGAACACATTATTGCTTCAGCTTTACCTGGACAACAGAAAAGATATCAGGACTATTCTGGGTGCATTGGCACCCAGCCTTCCCAGTTACCACAGCCTTGAGTGGCGACTAGATGTACAGCTTGCAAGCAGAAGTCTCAGGCAACAGATTCAGCCAGCAGTGACTATAAAACTACACCTAAATCAGAAAGGAGAACACAACACCAAAGTTCTGCAGAAAGACTCAGCCACCCTACTTCATTTAGTTCAGAAACTGTAACAATCCTTGGAGGAGATAAAAACAAACCACTGTAGGAGAGTAGCTCACAACTTCAAGTAGTACCAAGTGTTAAGGTCCTAATGCCTTTGACTCATTTGTGAATGGATGACATTCAGGAATTACTTTTCAGAATAAATTTTTATTAATTGGTGTTGATAAATGCATCTAGATTCCATGAAATTCCTTTTCCTATTCCAGGATATTGAGGTTATGATCAGAAGCTCAAGTCAAGTTCCTTTTCTGGTGCAAAATGTGGTCAGCTTCTTGACAGATTGAAATGTAATTTTGTATTTTAAATGTGTAAATAGGATTGAATCAACTAGAAATGAATCTATACTGTTCATATCTTCTGTATATATGAGCAATACCCTGTTTTTGGTACATTTTTGTCTGCTTAACTAGTATTTTCCTCCTTATTGATCAATTTTGAGAATAAAATTTACAGCTAATTCCTTTCCTATTCAGAGTATTTATAAATAGTACAATATTTCTGACTTTTAAAAGCATCTCATGATGTTACTAGCTACAGAATAATGTAAAGTGAGTATGAGTTTTTTAAATTATATGCCCATATTGTTATAGGAAGTTCATGCATTTTTCTTTGAATGTAAAGATAAGTAGTTTTTACCATATTGCTGAAATTTGACTTATGGTTCATTGACTTAAGTAGTACTCAATTTTGTGTGTTTGTTAATAATATTTTCACAAGGATTAATTTTTCCCATATACCCAAAGCAACTAAGAGACACACTGTCATTTACATTTATAAATAATGGATACAAGAACAATGTAATCAATGCTTGATTATCTGGGGGAAAAAGATGTCTTAAACTAAAAATGTTTAGAAATTTAAGAATATATTTTCAACATAACTGATAGAGTTTCAATATAACTAACACACTTGAAAATTAAAAATATGTAAAGATAACCTACAAATTGGTAAGAAAAATACAATTAATCTAGTTAAAAATGACCAAAATATATGTCCAGAAATTTTACAAAGGAATACAAATGACTCTCAAACACAGAAAAGGAATGTAACATTATCAATGACAATAAGTATAGACCTCATAATGAAATAGCTTCTGAAGGTTTTATTGCCAACAGCTAAGAGACCATGAGAAAGTGCCTGGACACCTCCAAGGAGACTAGACCAAGGGCATCTCACATGTGATTGACACTTGTGGCAACTGATGCTGCTTCTAGGAAAAGAGCTGGGTGTGACCCCTGGACTGACCTCTCATATGCCCTGTGACCAGCAGCCACATTCCCAGCACGTATACCAGGGACAGTCCCACACAAGGGAGGCCTGTGCCTAAAGCTCATAGCAATGAGGTTTAGAGCAGCAAAAACCTGAAGACCTCTCAAACGTGCATAAGCAGGAGAGTGAGCAAGGCAACCAGGTACATCTACAGGCTGACTCCAGTCAAAACCAGTGAGCACAGTGGGTGAGTTTAAGGACCACCACTCTTTGATGGCTATTTATGTGTCCAGCTGGCAAGGTTATGGTCCCACTTGTTTGGTTAAGCATCAGTCTAGATGTGGAAAAATACTTCTCAGCTGTGAGTAACATTGACTTTGAGTAACATAGACCACCCTTTATAGTGTAGATGGGCCTCATCTAATCAGTTGACAGCCTTAAGAGCAAGAACTGAGGTTCCTAAAGCAGAAAGGATTCTTCTCAAGGCTGCAACATAGAAGACTCATCTGAGTTTCCAACCTGCTAACTTATGGAATTGACTCGAGATTGCAGCATCTACTTTTTCCTAAATTTCCAGCCTGCTGAGAAGTGACATGGATTTCCGATGGGCTGCTCCCATAATATGAAACAACATATCAAAACTAATCTCTCTCCCATTCTCTCTCTCCTTATCTCTTCCAAGACTACACAGAATGCAGATACATTCAACAGAATAGTTTTGTTAAATTAAAGGATCACTAAAATGTTATACATTTATATGCATTTGTACACACACACACAAACACATACACATGCACATATAATGTTAGGAATACTAACAGCTGCAATAAAACTTCAAAGAAAGTGAGAGAATAAGGACTCCTAAAGGTGGAAAGAGGCAGGGGAAAGTGTATACTTCCATGAAAGTTGTTACACTTGAATTTTCAAGGTAGGTTTATGAGAAATAACTAAAAACTTAATAAAAGCAGGCCAGTATGGACAATGTAAGTGTGTTATCACTGTGAGTTTTAGGAAATTGAATCTTTAGCATCTGATATCTTTTGAAACATGAGAAAATTAGTAATCAATGTTTCAATGATGTGCATGGATTTCTGGTGGCAGTGGATGGGGATGGAAGAGGAAAACAAAGGCCACATGCAGAGGAGAGGCACTTTCCCACACCTGTGCTCATTTTTCAGTCATCTGACCAGAGAACAGAACTGTGGAATTTTGGCTGTCCCTGGAGTCACCTGCAGGTCTTAGTGCCTGGATCTCACCCCCAGACATCCACATTTATTGGCCTTAGAATGAGTTTAGGAAAGGACATATCTGAAGGCTCACCAAGGGGTTCTCAGTGCAGGTCTGGGACTCCCTGCGGGACAGGATGCTCTCAGGCTGCAGGTGTCTGAGCCCTGATTTAAAATTAGTTTCAAGCAAGTAAAGAGCACAACCAGATCTGCTTTGTACAAAGAGTACAGGGCAGAGGGTAGAGGACAGATGAGCAAGAGGACAGGCTGGCAGTTGCAAGGCAGTTGGACTCTCTTCTTGGTGGCTTTGGAGAAAGGTAAGGCATTTGGAAGCAAATGTGCTGACTGTGGGGTGTGGAGACCAAGAGGGGAAGATGCTCAGGGGTGTCTAGTGGAACCCAGGATTTCAAGCTGGTGATTAGGTAGGTTGTATTAAGTAGTGATGGTGAGCAGATTGGAACCCCTGGACCTTTGGTGTGCCAGCTTTGCAGCACCTGGGAACTCTTTGCTGCAGAAAAATATTTGTTAATCATTGGATGGCTTGAGAGAAGGTTAAAAGCAATGAGTGATTATGGGCATGTTGACATATTCCTTTAATCCCATCGGATCAGGAGGTTGAGGCAGAAGGATCCTGAGTTCAAAGCCAGCCTCAGCAAAAGTGAGATGCTAAGCAACTGAGTGAGACCCTGTCTCTAAATAAAATACAAAAAAGAGCTGGGATGTGGCTCAGTAGTTGAGTGACCCTGAGTTCAATCCCTGGTATACTTACTCCAAAAGATTTTTTTTTTAAATAAAAGAATGGGTAATCTGTGCATTTTCTCCCAGAGGGCTGTTCAGGAAACTTTGCTTCTCATTCTCTGGTTCCTTGTGATGTGTCTGTTGGTGGCACAGCTTTTCTAGAGAGTGGGATTGATGGTTACTATGAAACCCACAGACTTCTCATGAGTTGTTCCACGGGGCCAGTTGCACTCACCTCTGTCTTCAGGTTTCCAAAATGCTGATGTAGTCTCATGAACATCTTCTTGGTTTTATTTTATCTGTTTTTAAACAAAAAGTGAGGATCTATTGAATTGTCACATAAAGTCATTAGCAAATAACATTTTTCCCCTTAGTTCACAGTGTCACAGCAAACCATCTAAAAGGTATTCATGAGCAGAGTAATTTTAATATTAATAAACCTAATGATGATTTAAAAGCAAATTAAAAATTTAATCTTTCATTAATTCATGACATAGTTATAGAAAGCCTAGTTATTATGACTTCAATAAAAGGTCTTTTGGAGATTATCACATTTTATTTGGAAAGAAACTGAAGAGCAAAAGTTTCTAAATCTAACTTGCAGTTCAAATCTTCCAATTCCTCCTCCTTTTCTGGAGGCAGGGTGAGGCTTAAAGACTTCCTTTCACTCTTTTCTGCTTTCTTATTATGGACTTCCCATCTCCTCCTGGCTGATGATTTATTTAAGATTCTCAGCATGGAGGAGGAATAATCCAGGGGATGGGAAACAACCTTCAAGAGCTGCAGCTTGACTAGAGAGCACATGGACAGGTACCCAGGTGAAGAGCTACAAGTGCTGGGTCCGGGGCCCCCCGCAGCCCCAGGCACAAGTATTTGCCAAATTAAGCTCAGAAACACGTCAGGATTTTTTAAGGGAGTTGAGAGTAGAGGAAAAGAATCTCTGGTTTGTGAGATCACATGAGGAGAAGATGGTTGCCTGGGCCGCTGCTCTGTCAGGTCACTGGCTCTGGAATAGACCTCAGAACAGAAAAGTTCAGGGCCTAGTCAGAAGTTGCCCTGCCTCTTGCCTCCCTGTAACTGTGCTTTGGCAGACTGCACCTTCTGATGGACTCAGCACCAGTATCTGCAGCTTCTCAGTCTGCCAGAAGAGCTGTGTGAAGACAGGCATGTCAGGAGGTGTCAGGAGTAGTAGGGATGAGAGCCTGGGCCTGGCTCCAGCACAGGAGTGAGTCTGAGCCTCACCAGGTTGTAGAGACGGCTACATGGCAGCTTGGCAAAATTCAACTGTCCTGACCTCTGAAGGTAAGGATGAGCCCACATTGTTTTTGGGACCATGCTACATACCACATTTAAATATGTTTATAAGGAACTGGCTTCAGAGTTATCACCAGGCACTGCTCATGGAGTTTGGTGAGAGGCCAGCACATTTTTCCAGAAGGTAAGACAGAGATATCCAATGAGATTCCACCCCTCACACAGCATCCTCCTCACCCTCTCTCCTGTACAATAAAAGGTGTGAAGGTCATTACACCTCTCAGCACTGGGCTGGGGACACATGGGTGACTCGGTACCCTGCTTCAATTCTGGCTGATGGCGTGACTATAACAGTGCATGTCTGGAATGTTAGAGGGGCATTTATAATCATTAGAAATAATCAAGTCCAGACCAAGGAAAAAAGTCTAAGAGAATTTCGATAATTCATAGCTAAATGACTTTGGGACTTCAAGATAGAATATCCAAGTGGTTCTTAAAGGACTCATAAATACTCAATTTAAAGGGGAAATATTAACATGGAGGTTTATGATCAGAGCATTGAAATTACATTGATCATGTCTACTCTGGCTCTAAAAATAAAAATGGAATAAAAATCCAGCTACCTAAGCAAGAAGGCTGCAAGCCATGTCTTGCATGGTAAAGCAACATCTGCCATTGTCACAGATCAGGGACCATGCTCCAGGAGATCTTCCTGGAAAGGCCCCCAAGGACTCTCAATTGACCCAGCTTCTAGCCCCAACTCTGCCTGTCAGGGGTGATGTGTGCATCGTTTGCTGTTAGATTTTGTTTCTTTAAGGCATAGAGGACATATATCAGAGTGAGAGAGGTTGATGGAGGCAGCTTCTCAGGAAGAGATCTGCCCATGATCTGGAATGGGACCTTCCAAAGTTCTGGTTGTCCTGGGGCTGGCATGGAGAATGCAAAACAAAAGGTGATCTGAGGGTCTTTGGTGAGGGTTTAGAGGACAGAGGGGTGGACCATGATGAGAAACGGAGGAGTGTGAGGCCTTCCTAGGGAAGCAGAGTTCCCAGGCCTCTCTTAGGTACCTTCAGCTCCTGTGAGGGTCAAGGAATACCAAGCTGGTTCAGACACCTCCTAGAATGGAAATGACAGAAAAACTCACAATTCCTGCCCTACCTACCCTAGGATCTGTTGGGAAAATACAGTAAGATCATTCTGGAAATAGATGAATTCTAGATAGGGCAGAGGGATGGGAGGGAAAGGGGGGGCAAGGGATTAGCAAGGATGGTGGAATGTGGTGGACATCATTATCCAAAGTACATGTATGAAGACATGAATTGGTGCCAACATGCTTTATATACAACCAGATATGAAAAATCATGCTGTATATGTATAATAAGAATTGTAATGCAGTCCGCTGTTATTTATTTTTTTAAAAGTCAATAAAAATAAATTTTAAAAAATGAGAAGCTAAAAAAAGAGATTAATAATAATAAAATAAAATAAAAAATAATTATAATAATTTCCCTGAAAAAAAAAAAAAGATCATCCTGGAGACTTAAAAGTGCAGTCCAAATGCAAGGTCCACAAAACACACGTGAACATTGATTAATTATTTACTGAATGGACAAAGCCAACAAATGAGTGGTGGTGCAGAGGAGAGAAAAGTCACTTCCCAGCTGCTGCAGTCTGGCTGAGCACAAATCACAAGCCACTGAAGCAGGAACAAACTTTATTTCTGAACTCCCAGGAACGCCATGCATGCAGCCTTCTCCAGGACACAGCACACCAACCAGAAAATCCCTCCTCCAGAAATCCCTCCTCCGGCACTTCCCCAACCAATGCAAACTACCCAGGAATCCCCAAGAGAACTCCAAAGTAGCAAGCCTAGGCGGACAGCAGGGTCTAATATGCAATTGAATACACAGTTTAACATATCCTCTCCACCTCTCAACCACTCCATTCTGGCAAAAATGCCATGCTTCATCCCTACTGGGCTGTGGCCCTCAACACCCAGCAACTAAAAAGAATTAATAACTGCCTCTCCTAAGACATTCACTGGCCATATTGGGTGGATTGGTACATTAGTTAAGAATACAGTCCTGGGGCTCTCACTTGACTTTACACTCAGCTTTCTTACTCTCTGTGCCTCAGTTTCCTCATCTACAAAATAAGGCAATTGTGATATTTCCTATTGAAGATTTTCTGTCATGATCGGAGGATGGAAAATACTCCATAAAAGAAAGACTGAGAGGAAAAATAGGGCTAGAAAAAGAACCTGGGGGTAGAGTTATTGTTTTAGATGTGGCATCCAAGGTCAGGAGACTGAACAATATCTCAGGGAAAGATCTACACAGGGAGCTCAAGAATTGAGCCCCAAGGCAAACTGACTTAGGAGGTTAGGAAAACAGCAAAGAAGTTGCCTTTTACCTAAGATTGCACAGCCATTTGGGTTGGAAAGAAGCAGGACAAGAGTGTCATTCTGAGCTCTTGAATGAGCTAAGAGACCTTAAAACTGCTATTGTTATGCCAGATTCATGGGACCCCAATAGACCCCCAGGAGCCAAATCCAATGCAATCACACAAGAGTCTTTATTGCAAACTCAAGCCTGGACTCACAACCATTCCCAATGCAGTGGTCCCAGGGAGTGAGTCCTCGTTCTTTGTTCAGTGAAATTTTATAGGTTTTGGGGGGATACTGTATGCATCACAACATCACACAGCAAATTATTTTATACCTTGGGAACGTCAAACAACAACTCTTAACATTGATTAGCACATTCAATGGTGGGAACAAGTTCGGTAGGGGTGATTGGTTAGTACAAAAGGGGGATTTGTTTGAACTGATTGGTTTAGACCGTGAGGGGTATACGTGCTAAACTACATGGTTTCCCAACATGATCTTCTTTTCTATGATCTCCTTCCTGGTTTCTCTCTAATTTCATTTTCTCTAAACACCTCTTTAAAAACAACCTGTTCCTGCTGATGGGCAGAATCACAATCTTTGGGACAGGAGTCCCCTGTGTTCCTCTTTTGTGAGCAAAGTAATAAACATTCTTTTTTCTTTTTCTCAAAACTGTGTCCTTGTTATTGAATTGTCATCAGGGTGAAGGACAGACCTTTTGACATCCAGTGGTATAACGCCCCTGGTTCAATCTTTGATACAAAAAATAAATAAATAAGCAAGAAAGCAGGATGAGCATACTTATCCGTAGGCCAGTGGCCAGTGGTCCTTTTATAGTCCCCATGCTTCTTTCCTGGTTTTAAAGAGTTTTAAATACTTTCCTACAACCACATGCACTCCAAACTACTGCCATCAGTTTCAGACAACTCAAGGAAACTAACACTGGTTGTGTCCTTGCTAAGGATGTCTATCAGCCTAATGGTGAAAGTTTTCCGACAAAATGACACCACTTCAACACAACAGGGCTGGCAGGGTGCTAGGAAGTGGGCATCCTGGACCACAACTGCCTGCTAACAGGAGCCATCACAAAAGACTCACAGAACCACAGCCTTATGCAAAATCTTAGGGCCTCAATAAGTTCCTCAGGCTGACTTTGAACTTCAAATCCTCCTGCCTCTGCCTCCCACTGCGTCCTGCTCACAATTATTTTTTTCTGAGAAGATATCCACGCAGCAGGTCCCTGTCATCCTGGACCAAGGCCACCCTTGTTACTAAATCCTTGCAGCCAATGATAATGGTTTCAAAGCACCTTATGCAGCCTCTGAAACCCTATCTTCCTTTGCCTCCTGGATGGGCCTGACTTTACTTGGGGTTGTGCATTTTCTGTCCCTTCTAAAGTCAGTTTTTGGAGAGCCACTCTATTGTTATTTGGGTGGCAGAAACATCTACCTCTCTCTAGTCCCAAGCACCAAGTCAAGGGTGGCAGCCGAGAGTGACACCTTGCCATTTCAACCCTCTTGCTCAGCTGCCTCAAGAGATGCCCCAAAGCAAGAAAGAGGTAAAGACATGTTAAATTTGAAGGCCGGGCTTCAAACATTTCTCATCAAAAACCCTCATTTATGTCTTAAAAATAATCCTAAGCATGCTTCAACTGCAAACATAAGTGAAATCAACATGGGTAATTTCTGCTAAACACTTAAGAAAAAGGCCAGCCCAAACCAACAAAAACAAAAAAAGCAACTATCTGTGTTTGGTGGTGCACACTTGTAATCCCAGCAAAGCAGAAGGCTGAGGCAGGAGGATCACAATTTCCAGGCCAGCCTTGGCAACTTATCCAGGGCTATCTGAAATTTTAAAAAGGACTGTAGACATATATGACTGCAATATACATTTGTACAACCAGAGAAATAAAAAGTTGTGCTGCAATTGTGTACAATGAATCAAAATGAATTCTCCTGTCATATATGCCTAATAAGAATAAGTAAATAAATAGGTAGATACTTAAAGAAAGAAAGTTCTAGTTAGTTGAGGTTCGTTATAGAGACTGTTATTTAACTGAGACAACAGAGAGTGGAGATATGGGGTACAGGAAAGAATGTTTTGGTGATTTGAGTTTTACAATATGATATGGTTTGTCAATTTTCAAAGAATTAGAATAAAATTTCACTGAAGGTAAAATAAATAAATAAATAAATAAATAAATAAATAAATAAATAGGTTGGATAAATAAATAAGTAAATATGGCTGGGGGTGGAGCTCAGTGGACAGCACCCCTGGATTCAATTCCTGGAGCTGCAACACCAACACACACCAACAAAGATCTCTTTTGCCTTTTCCCATAGGCACTTGTGTCTGACAGGTTGCATGAATGTGCTCAACTTTTTAACCCTGATGCTCCCCAATTCCTGATTGGCTTTTACTCAAACTCTCACCTTTCATTATGCTACAGAGAATTCCCTTATGGGCTCCAGAGACATAGAAATTGATTAGGGTTGATGCAGCCTGGGAAATACCCCACTTTGGGAGGAACCAAAAGGCTCCAGGTGACAGCCACCATGGAGACAGGGACAGATGCCTTTGGCCCTGTTTCTATCTCACATTCCTAAGAGCCCATCATTCACTCCTGGTGTTCACTCAGGTCTATCTTTATTTCCTTTCTTCCTTCGTGTCTCAGTAGAGGGGATGGAACCCAGGATCACTAGGCAAGTGCTCTACCACTGAGCTCCATGCCCAGTCCTTTTCATTTTTTATGTTGAGGTATGGACTTGCTAAGCTGCCCATGCTGACCTCAAACTCACAATTCTCCAATCTCAGCTGCCTGAGTTGTGAAAATTACAGTTGTGGGTCACTATGCCTGGCTCTTGGTAGTTTTTTGTCTAGATTCTCTTCCCCTGGTTCTGACAGTGAAACTGATCTCTGGCTTTCTGTGTCAATTCACCTTTTTGGAGGTAATCTTGTCCAGCAAGTTTACAGTGCTAATCCCAGATAGAGACTCCCTTTTCTTTCTTGGGGAATCAAAGAAGGCATTTCCCTCCTTGATCTCAAAGACAGCACTGAGATGGAAGGGTCTCCGTTGTCCCTCTTGTAGCTACTTCCCTTCTGACTTCTAAACTCTTTCTAAAACAGATATTTTAATCTTTCCATGCCCTCCACCCAAGAGAATTGCACCCCACCAAAACAAAGCCCCAGGCAGGCACCAAAAACAGCTGCATGTACTTCCCACTGCCTTGGTGATCCAGAGTTCCAGTGTCCACACGCAGCCTTGGTGACCCAGTCCCCAGCTCTGCTCCCATTATAGCTGCAGCCTAATCCTCTGGACCCAAGTTTTAGAAGATCAGCCATGTCCTTAGGGGTTTCTCTCTCCCTCCCTGAGTGGGCACATGAGCTGATATGTTAGGAAAAATAAAACCCAAGTGAGAGTTAATACACTGAGTAACTCTGACATATGTGTGTAAATTCAATGTGGCCAGCTGGGCATGGTGGTGCATGCCTATAATCCTGGCAACTCAGGAGACTGAGGCAAGAGGATGCCAGGGTCAAGGCCATTCTTGGCAATTGAGTGAAATTCTGTCTCTGGAAAAAAAATACAAGGAGCTAGAGATGAAGATCAATGTTAAAGTGTCCCAAGGTTTAATCCCCAGTACCGAAAAAAAAAATCATTTGTATGTCTATATCTATATCTATATATCTATATCTATATCTATCTAACTATATCTATATCTATATTTATCTATCTATCTATCATATATATATATATATATATATATATATATAGAGAGAGAGAGAGAGAGAGAGGGAGAGAGAAAGAGAGAGAGGGTCATAGCCAAAGAAATCCCAAGAATTATGCATTCAGTTGTTTTTCCCTAAGACCCAAAACAGATTTAACCCTTTCCTGTCTCACACTCAGGACTTAAAAGTCAAATACTAATAAAATTCAATCAATAATATAGAGTGAACAATTAATGTGTTCCTACTCTTCAGTTATTCCCTTTCAGGTATGGACATTTGATTAAATCAGTTAATTTGGAAAAAAAAAAGAAGTTTAGTGAGATTAAGTGGGTGGAGATTCAAGTATTTAACCAGATAACACTGATTGGAGCTAGGAGTTGAAAAGAGGAGGTGGGATTAGAAAGACCCCATAAAAGCTTCAAGGAGCCATAGAAGCACAGAAGCCTGGAGCCCTGTGTCACTGTCTGGCTCTGCTAGGATTCAGAACTCCCTGCCAATCATCCAGCTCTAGTAAGTCACCAAACCCCACAGAGACCCCATTCAGGCTGCCTGGTGGCATACACTTTTCATTGCAGCTACTCAGGAGGCTGAGGCAGAAGGATTGCTTGAGCCCACAAGTTCAAGATGAGCTTGGACAACTGAACTCAAAACAGAACCTCTATGGGGTCTACTCTCAGCCAGTCTTAGCCAATGACCTACAGCCTAGGAGAGGTAGCACATGTCTGTAAACCCAGCAACTCTGGAGGCTGAGGCAGGAGAAGCACCAAGTTGAAGGCCAGCCTCAGCAATTAAGCAAGATCCTGTCTCAAATAAAAAATAAAAGGAGCTGGAGATGTAACTTGGTGTTAGAGTACCAATGGGTTCAGCGCCCAGTACCAAAAAAGAAACAAAAAATGGTGACACGTAGTTTGTGATGGCAAAGAGGATATCATATTCTGTCTCTCCAAAGGATCAGATGTCTGCATTTTGTGTCTCTAAATGCAGTTTTGCCTTCATCCCAATAATTTTGATTTCTGCTTTGGTTTAGGTCATATTAAATTTCTTTCCTTCTGTTTTTCTTTTTTTAAAAAAATGAATTTCCACCTATTTATCAATTTTAATTTCAAAATACTTCTCCCTTTGCATCTTCATGGTAACTTTGATTCCAGTTAGAGAAACAGACTCAAAAAAGTAGGTGGGACTCAGAGAAATGGCTACTGCAGTTTTCCAAACATAATTGTCCTTCCTTCTCTCTGGGTCTTATACTCTTAAGACAAGTCGCTTCTTAAATAATTTGACAAATCTTTAATGGTTGCTGGACTGGAGCAGGCATTTCAGTAAATATCTGTTGAATGAATGAAGAGTAAGAAAACCCTTATTCAGAGCAAAGCACTGATGTTCTTGCTGAGGCTGGCTTTGATCCTCCTGTGTCAGTCTCCAGAGCCCCTGGGATTATAGGTGTAAGCTAACAAGCCCAACTTTTATTCATTTGTTTAATTTTTGGTTTTTTAAGGTTTATATGGACAATATAATTTATTTATTTATCTATTTATTTTTTTGGTGGTATGGTGATTGAACCCAGGGCCTTGTACATGCGAGGCAAAAACTCTAATAACAGAGGTATATCCCCAGGTCACTATTTATTAATTTTTATGTGCTGCTGAGGATCAAGTCCAGTTTGAGCCCCAGCCACCTTCTTCACCAAGGAGATTGGATTCCTATTTCATTCTAATTGATTGCAATTCTATATTCTGATGATGGAAATATTTATATTGTGTGCCTATAAATTATACTCTTTTGCCGAGTGTGGTGGCACACACCAATAATCCTGCCAACTCAAGAGGTTGAGGAGGCAAGAGGACTAGAGTTCAAAGCAAGCCTCAGAGCACAAAATGCTACACAAATCAGTAAGACCCTGTCTCCATCTCAAATCCAAAATAGGATTAGGGAAGTGGCTCAGTGGTTGAGTGTCCTAAATTCAGTCGCCAATATGGGCCCCTAAAAGAGTATACTGTATAACCTATGTGGTTTTGTATTTTATAATTTGTTTAAACAAATAGAACAAAAAGCTTCAAATGATCTCATGAAACAGTTCAAAGACTCTGTTCAGATCTTTTTGTTCTCTTCAACATCCCCCTAATTTGGCAGAATCTCACATGTGTAACAGATATCCATGAGACTCTGTTGTAATTTCCAAGTGTTTTATAATATGGCCACATACTTTATAAATGCTCATTAAAAAAATAAAACTAATGTCACCCATATGAAGACAAGTCCATTTCCAGCCATATAGTTGCTGAATCTAGGAGCCTACTGTTTAGGTCACATGACACTCCAATTCCCCTTTTAAAAGGACAAAATAATAATCCAAAGCTTTCCCCCATAAGGGTGAGGTGTGCTTATAGACTTCCCAGTACCAACTTCCTAGAGGCTGGCAATGGATGGGATAGTGGCCTTTTCCCTGGACCATTTTCCAGGATCCTTCTTCTTTCAGACTCCCAAGGATGAGCATCCAGTCCTCACCCATGATGCTGGAGCTGGCAGGGCACAGCATGCTGAGGGACAAGTCCAGGGCTGTCCTGGATCTGGAGGACCTGCCCATAGAGCTCTTCCCACCACTCTGTGGAGGCCTTCAGCAGGGGACACACTGAGGTCCTGAAGAAAATGGTGCAGGCCTGGCCCTTCACCCGCCTGCCCCTGGGGGCCCTGATGAGGAAGCAACAGCTTGAGATGATCCGAGTGGCCCTGGATGGGCTGGACATGCTGCTTGCCCAGAAGGATCACCCCAGGTGAGGGGGACCCAGGTGGCCTGGAAGGGAGCACCCTTGGTGCCAGGGAAGGGATGGGTATAGGCAGGGAGAGTGGGTTGTGAAGTGTGCTCCATAGGCTTCCTGTGCAGCCAGCAAGGAGAGGCCTTGGCCATGCTGAGTCCCATCTGGGAAAGGCTTCCAGATGTGGAGGTGCTTGTGGCAGCTGTGGTGACCCATGAAGGAGGCTGTACCTGCCCCTGCCTCAGTCTGTACAAGTGGGGGCACCAGGCTGCATTGGAGGGAAGTGGATGGAGAAAAGTGAGACAGAAGGAAGAGGTGGAGCAGGGAGCAGCAGCTGAGAGGGGAAGGAAGGGGCCTCAGGGCTGAGACTCTGCTGTCATCCCCATAGGAGGTGGAAACTGCAGGTGCTGGATTTTTGGAATGTTCCCCAGAACTTCTGGAGGATGTGGTCTGGAGCCGTGGTTGATGCCTGCTCACCAGAAGACATTAAGAAGAATCGAACATTGAAACTTGGTCCAGCAATGGCAGCTAAGCCACCCTTCAAGGTTTTCATAGACTTGAGCCTCAGAAAAAGACCCCTGGATGAATTCCTGACCCACTTGTTCCTGTGGGTCACACAGAGAAGGGACAGGCTGCACCTGTGTTGCAATAGGCTGAAGATCTTTGGGAAACCCACCCATCACACCAGGAAGGTCCTGAGACTGCTGCAGCTGGACTCTGTCCAGAAGGTGGAAGTGCACTGCGCCTGGGCGTCCTCCACCTTGGCTGCTTATGCTCTTTTCTTGGGCCAGATGAGGAACCTGAGGAAGTTGCTTGTCTCCCAGGTCTATGTGCCTGCCTACACCTCCCAAGAGGAGCAGGAGCAGCTGCTTGCCCAGCTCACCTCGCAGTTCCTCAGGATGGACTGCCTGTGGAAGTTCTGTGCCAATGCTGTCTTCCTCCTCAAGGGCCACCTGGAACAGGTGCTGAGGTGAGTAAGGGGGGGTGAGCATCCACTGCAGACCAGTTACAGGAAATTGGCAGCTACCAGCCACTGACACTCTCATGGTTAATAAGACACTGGAAGGTAAATAACACATCCTTTTAGTTCCTATTGGATCCTGAAGATAGATCGCATAACGTGTGTTGGAGCAGACTCCTAAATGAGGGTCCATAGTCTGGGAAGTGCCACCATGCTGGGAATCCAGTTGGGAGGGTCTGGAGCTAGGAATGGGATTGATGTTCCCTCCATGGGATGCCTGTCCAGCAAAGGTGGTGGAAAGCTGATAGAGAAGAGGGGTTTAAAGAGGGAAGCCCCCACACTTACACCCATCAACAGGGAAGCTCTGTGCTCCCCAGCTGGAGCCTCTATACCCACCTGCGGAAGGCTGTTCTGAACTCCAGGTAATGATCCTGGGTGTAAAGGTCAGGAGCAGGGGTGGAAATCTTGCTGAGGATATAGGGTATGAGCCTCTCAGAGGGTTAACCCCAGTGGATTTTGTTACATCCTGCCCAAATTTGTCCTTCATACATGACTCCCCATGACCTCCTGTTGACTTTCTGCTTTGCAGTGAGGAGGGGACACAGAGATGTGGACTCGTCTGTTTACAGGAGATGTGGTGAAAGGCTCACCCTGACATGGGGTGATGTAAATGACCAGATTCTGCAAAAGGCAGCATCCTAATTGTGGACCATTGTCAGATCACCAGGGTGACTTTGGGTTTGGGCCAATTTGTCTTCTCCCTCCTTGACATTGCTCCTCAGAACTAACTGTCTGGTTTTTCCTTAGGCACCTGAAGACCCCCCTAGAGACCCTCTCAATAACCAACTGCCCACTGTCAGATTCTGACTGGAATTATCTTTTTTCCAATATCCAAACGCCAGACAGCTCAGACACCTGGAACTGAGGGGCATCAAACTGACCGATTTCAGTCTGGAGCCCCTCCAAATCCTGCTGGAGAGCACTGCAACCACACTGAACAGCCTGGACCTGGAAGCTTGCGGGATCAGTGACTCCCAGCTCCAGGCCCTCCTGCCTGCCCTGAGCCACTGCTCCCAGCTTGTGATCTTGAGCTTCCATGGGAACTGCCTCTCTATGCTTCACACTGCCAGGCTGAGCCAGTTGAGTGTAGAGCTGTACCCTTCCCCTCTGGAGAGCTATGATGCCCGGGGTACCATCCACCCAGGGAGATGTTCCCAACTCTGTGCTGAGCTGACAGCAATAGTGAGGGATTTTAGGCAGCCAAACATCCTTGTGTTCTGTACTGTCCCATGTCGTCATTGTGGTACAAGTTCATGTATAACCAGAGCCTCATTCACTGCTCCTGTCCAACACCTGCCTAGTTGAGTGTGTTTCAAAAGCGTACTTCTAGGCAATTGGAGGTATAACCAGGATGTAAGGTCACCTTAGAGGGAACACAGAGCCCACCATTTCAGACATTGCCTGAAGTGTGGATGGGAAAAGGAAAGTACAGCAGGGGGCTCCATTGGAGGGAAGCCCCCTGAGGATAGGACCTTCAGGACATGTGTCTTTATAGAGACATACATAGGGACCTGGATTTATAGAATGGGATTCAGGCTTGGTGAGCACAGGAAGATGCTACTTTCTTTCATGGATGGTCCAAAAATAGTCAGAAATGAGCAGAATCTCAAGGTTAGACTTCTGACATCCTCTGCACTGGATTTACCTGGCTTTGTAATGAAACCTTGGGATTCTCCAGGTGCTGATGGAGAAAGAAGGCACTGGGTACTTGGTGAACAATGAGGTTCAGCCCCAGGAAGTCAAGGGATCAAACTGAATCTGGTCATGATGTGTGGCTACTCTGTGGCTTAACACATGCGGGTGCACAAAGGTGGATTGGAACATTCTACGTAGGCATTCAACATGAGCCATTGCAAGAAAACCTCTTCTCAGTGGACCTCAGTGCCACTCAGACATTCCTCATGGGTCTCCATGTAGACCCAGAAATCTCAGGTCCTGGTCTCTGGGTGTGCTGGGCAAGGGCATCTGTGCATAAGACAGGCCCCATTGTCCCATTCCCAGTGCCTGAAGGAGGTGTCCATGCCGTACATTGATCAGAGCCTCTGGGCTTCACCAAACCTTGCCTGTCATCCACCTAGGTAGTCTGTCCACAATTAAACCTGCGGTGCCCCTTGAAGGTATCCGAATTCCCTTTCAGCAAAATAGTAGAATAATATAGGTAGATAACACTTGCAAATATTTCAAAATGAAACTGAATTAATTACAAGCTCTGGTGGGGTGGGGGTTGCACATAACTTCCAGACCTTCCCCTAATACTTCCCTCTGCTGAGGACTGGGCTGATGGGGTTGTGCAGCAACCTTAGCCTTAGTTTTCCATCCAAGGATGAGAACCAGGTCCACCCAGTCTTCATTTGATATATTCTAAAGCTGCCTGTGGATGTGTTTTAATTATGGCTTGAATAATTCTCCACACATAGTGAACAAGAACCCATTTTAATGTGTAAGCAGACTGCAGCTCACTCTTGGAACTGGTAGCAGAGTCTGGGACAAGCAAAGCCGGCCTCTCTGTCACCCACAAAGTGATCTTTGTGCCTTGATCCCTCTTTATGGCACTTATTTTTCTTGGGATCTAAGTCTAGCTTGCACACATGGGGCAGGTGGAAGGTCTGAACGGCATCAAATAAAGTCAAGGAAGGTCTGCATAATGAGATCTGTCATCATGTGTTCTTTTAAGAGTTATCATGACTAAAAAGGGACTTGAAGATATTCTGGTGCCTCCAGACCCCTTGAACACCAGAAGGGTTGTGAGGGCACTTTGTTTTCTCAAATGCCCGGGGATAAAGCACTCACCTCACTTTGAGTTCCTCATCTTTTGACTCTAGGTTGATTTGTGCTGTGAGAGAGCACACAACTGTAGGATGTCATGACAAACAGGACCAGGTTTGTAAGGGTGGTCGGGTCAGGAAGTGGGAACTGGGTTTCACTCCTTGGCTACTGAAAGATGCAGAGTCCTTTGTGCACCTGTATCCAAAGACTCTACAGCCCCTTCTGGAACACTGGCCAACTTTACCTCCACAATCTAGAAACCCAGAACCAAAGCTATTCTAGAGAAATGAGTGAACTTCCTCAAAGCTAACTCAGGGAGCTGGGAACATTTCTCAGTGGTGGAGCACTTGCTACCATGTGGAAGGGCCTAGGTTCCATCCAAGACATTACAGAAATAAGTAAACAAATAAATCCAAAAACAATGTGACCACATTGGGAAGGTTTAAGTGGAATAGAGCTGTCTGTTAGAAAGATTAAAAAAGAAAAAAAAACAGAACCCACATGAAAACAATGGAATGTATTCTTTAATTGGTCTGGACAGGTGGGTCAAATTAATGTCCTGAAAGATTTTCTTCTAAAAACAACTGCAAAAGCCACTTGGTGTTGCTCAGCTGTAGTTCCAGCAGATCAGGAGGTGAGGCAGGAGGATGGTGAGTTCAAAGCCAGACTCAGCATTTTAGTGAGGTTGTAAGCAAGTTTGTGAGACCCTGTTTCAAAATCCTACCTGGGGATGGGGCTCACTAGTGTGGCATCCTTGGGTTCACTGCCTGATCCCCAAAACAATAACAAACAAGTATGAAAAGCCAGTTGCAGTGGCACATGCCTGGGATCCCAGCTACTCGAGAAGCTTTATGATTTTATTCCTTCTCCCAATATTACTAACTGGGACATGACCCATTCTTATTTTTCCCAGTCCCTTGAGATGCAATGTTGGGCCATTTATTCGAGATCTATTTTCCTCATGAAGCTATTTCTTGCTGAGGACTTTCCAGTTAGAATTGCTTTTGCTGATTCCCAGTTAGAATTGCTTTTGCTGAATATCTTGTGTGGCTCTTTTCATTGGTCTTCAGGCATTTTACACTTTCTTTTTTTTATTTTTATTTATTTTTCTTATTTCTTACATACATGACAATATTTTGATTTCTTCAATGATCCATTGGTTGTTGAGAACACGCTGAAGAATTCCCATTCTTTGTAATTGTCCAGGCATTCCCCCTGCTATGGATTCCATTCTTATGAAATTTATGGAGATTTATTTTGAGAATAAATGGAGAATGTGTCATGTGCTGTTGAGAAGGATGTTTGCTCTGCAGTGGTTGGGTGGGATGGTCTGTAAATGTCTACTGTGTGCAGAGATGATCTGTCCAGTGCTGAAAAGGGGAATTGAAGACCCCACTGTTCTTACTGTGTTGCAGTCGACTTCTTTTTTTACATTCCAGTAATGTCTGTTTTGCATATGCGGGTGCTCGGGGTGTGGGGCACATGTATGTATACAATTGCTGTCTCATGATGCTGAATTGACCCCTTTATCATCGTGTGATCACCTTGTCTCTTTTTATTGTGTTTTAATCTGTAGTCTATTTTATCTGTCAGGAGTGTAGCCATTCCAGCTCTAGGTTGGTTTTCTTTGTGCGAAATATCTTTTCCATCCCTTTACTGTCACTCTGTGTGTGTCCTGAGGTAAAGTGACTTTCTTGTAGACAGCAGGTAACTGAGTCCATTAAAAAAAGAAAATCTATTCAGTCACTTTACATCTTAAAATTGGGGAGTTTATTCCCTTTACATTTGAGGTTTTATATTAAAAGATATAGAATTATTTCTGACTGATCTTATTTGTTTTTAGTTTCTTTTTCTGATTTCTCTTTAGATCTTTTTCTCTGTTTTCCTCCCTTACTCTCTAGTCTGTTTCTGTAGGTTGGTGTTTTCTTCTGGGATAAGTTTGGATTTCCTTCTTTGTCATTTGTGAATATGCTGTCATTTTTGTTGTTTTTTTTTCCTTTGGGCTTCCTCTGGGATTTAGAAAATTTTTACATTTACCAAAGAGCATTTTAAGCTGAACAGAACCTCCCTCTGCTCTGCTACCAGTACTCTGGATTCTGTCTTTTTCCTTGTAACATGTGCTTTGGTTGCCTTGGTTTCCTTCTCCTGGTTTTGTGCATCCCTTAACCTCTTACTGTGGCCATGCTTAACACTCACCAGTTTGTTTTTAACTTTCCTATTAGTTATTTGAAAGTTTAAATACCCCTGTTATGTAAGCCAGGCACACTGCTCTATGCATGTAATCCCTCAGGAAACTGAGGCAGGAGGATTGCAAATTGAAAGCTATCCTCAGCAACTTAGCAAGTTCCTAAACAACTTAGTGAGACCTTGTCTCAAAATAAAATATAAAAATTGCTGACTTCCCATTAGACCCAACTCATTCAAGAGCCTGTACTCTAATCTGTGGCCTGCACTGGAAGATATGCTGTGTTCCCTTCCTGCAGAAAGCTGGCTATGAGATACACCAAGAAACCACACAGCACAGAAACAATTTTGAAATGCAAGGGCAGGCCAGTCCTGAAATCTTAAGAGTGCTGCTTCCACACTGGAAGGAGAGAGTGAGTGTGTTTTTATTTTTCTATAGGGGATACACAAAGGCTTTTCCATAGAATAGATAGATAGATAGATGAGAGACCTGTGTTCAAGTAACATTGTTAGTGGGTTTTTTTTTTTTGTCTTAATCAATTAATCTGATTTTAGTTATGTTCAGGGAAAATATCCAAATGATAACTCTTGATGATAAACATTTAGAATAGTCATGGTTAAAAACCTGTTGGGAATTTACAATAACCAGTTATTAGCAAGGTGATTTGATTGGCATACATTGTAATATATTGTACAGAATTATGTCTGAAAACATATGAGATTTTTTATGAATTTCTGCCATTTTAAAGCAAATATTAATAAAATATCCAAATAAATATAACTTGAAACAGTTATGTCATATTTGACAGGACTTCCCTGTTGAATATAATATCAAGTAATCTTAACTCCTAAAATTTCATAAGGTAAAATATTTAAGCACTCTTGGTGTTTTCATATATTTGTAAATTAAAAAAAAATTCAAATTACTTTATGTTATCACAAAAACATTATTACTAAACGTTAAAAGTCCCAGGGGGTATAATTCCATAAACAAAAAGTCAAGAGGTTTTAACTGCATTTCAATTAGAGTACTGTGAATATATTTCCTCTTATTAAAATGGATTAATTTAATTTATCTAAATTCAGAAATTGATAAGGGTTATTTTAAGGTATAAACAAAAAAGAGGGATCCATGGATTAAAAATTATTAAAGGTTCTAAATATAAAAATATATTTCATAAAAAACATGTTTCCAGGTAAGAAAGTCTTTATGTGGTAAAATCTAATTATAATACATCTCAGTAAACAATAGGTTCTAAGTAAGTAATAAAAACATCTTAAATAAAGGATAAATATTAAAATGTTTCTTTATAAATAAGTTGTTTATATATGTAACACAAATAGTATTCAAGGTTATTCCCTAAGAACAAATATTAATGTGCTGATATAAACCAAAGTTTGATTTACATATTAAAATGACAAACACTTCTTAAAATACTAATTACATTGTGTCTGTTAAGTTTTATTCTCTAGAGCAACTAACTCAACAAATGAAGGTTTGTACACCTCTGTTGAAACAGCAACTGTTATTTTAGAGTATTGTTCCCCTTTACAGAATCTAAAACTTGGTTAATATAAAAACATCAATAAAATTGTACTACACTACTCTTCTTTACATATTAAGTGTGCTTGCTTACCTTGGCTAGACCCCCTAATCTCCCTTTTTGTGTTTTTTATGGCTTAAATATGAGACAAAAATGAAGGGGGTTCACCACTCTGACCATCTCATTTTTAGAGAATAGAGTGTCTGCTGCTGGCCAGCAATAGAGGCTTAATTGGAATGGCAAAGTGTGGTCTGAGAGTTATTTAAGGGTCTCAGTATCGGTATAACATTCATCCAGAGGAATTTTGCAGTCTGAGGCTATTATTTTCCTTTTAGTTATGGTACTTTCTCCCTGGTGCAATGTGATTTCTTCAGGGTTTTAAATGCTCTGTGGCCAGGACCAATGTGCACACTTATAATCCCAGTAACTTGGGAGGCTGAGGCAAGAGGATCAGAGGTTCCAAGCCAGCTTGGGCAACAGAGACAGACCCTGTCTCAAATAAAAATATAAAAAGTGTTGGGGGTGTATCTCAGTAGTAAAGTGCCCCAGGTACATAATCTTCAGTACTACACACACACACACTCACATACATACACACACACACAAAGACACACACACACAGTCCAGCAACCACATGTATGCCAAGTGATTTTCATCAGATTCAGACAACTGACCATGTCAACCAACACTGATCATGTAAAGGCTGAGGATATTCTATGGCCACAGTGTTCCAGCTGATGATGTTATTGTGAAGGACTGCAGAATCAAAATGAAATTATTTGTATGAAAACCTCACAAAAGTGGAGGGTAGGAACCCTGCAGGAGAAGGTCCTTGAGCTTGGTCATTTGATAATAGACTTTCAAGAGGACTCTGCAAAAACCACAACATTACACACATACACACACACACACACACACACACACACACACACACACACACAAATACTTCCAAACCCCTAACTTTCCAAGCAAGATCATAGGATTTTTATCATTGGCTCTCAAGAGATTAATAAAACACAGAATGGGACCTGCAAATTCCAAAGAAACTCCTGGAGAGCGTTTCTTCTGCCCTGCAGAGAAGTCTATTATGGTTCATTCTCAAGCACTTTTTGAAATTGGTGGGCAATGATTCCGAAGACAATTAAAAACAGTTATGGCTTCCACGTGGAATATTCCAGTTGAACATCTCTCAAACAGCTGCACTCTAAGAAGGTCTTTAAAGCCAGGTGAGGTGGGCCATGCCTGTAATTCCAGATTTTCAGGAGCTTGAGGCAGGAGGATGGCAAGATTCAGGCCAGACTTGGCCTTTGGCAAGCCTGTTTCAAAATAAAACAAAGAGAAATGAGCAGGTAGCTTAGTAGTAGAGTGCCCCTGGTTCAGTGCTCAGTACTGGAGGAGATGAGAGTAAGGTTTAGAGTTCAAATTGATTTATCAAGATCTCTGATTACTTAGGAAAACGAAAACTGAGTCATCTGTGTTAAAAGTTAAAGTATGGGTTAGGGATGAGGCTCAAGCGGTAATGCGCTCCCCTGGCATGTGCGGAGGTGCTGGGTTCGATCCTCAGCACCACATAAAAATAAAAAAAAGATGTTGTGTCTACTGAATACCAAAAAAAATAATATTACAAAATTCTCTTTCTCTCTTTAAAAAAAAGTTGAGGTATCATTTCATAGGACATAACTCTCTGTATTAGCTTTAAATATCTTTTATCACATTGGTTAAATGATTTATAATGATCTAGGACCTCAGGTTTCATTAAGTGCTTTAAACATTTTGAGATTATTGACTAACTTCTCTATGATCAAAGTCTACATTGTCATTTGACCTTGAGCTAACATTGGGATGTTCCAGAGAACTCCATAATTTCTTAAGGGATTTCTAGAAGACAGACATTAACACAATTAGCCTAATTTGATATGATGGGAAGTCCTGTCAAATATGACATAACTTTTTCAAGTTATATTTATTTGGATATTTTATTAATATTTGCTTTAAAATGGCAGAAATTCATAAAAAAACTCATGTTTTCAGACATAATTCTGGACACTATATTAAAATGTATGCCAATCAAATCACTTTGTCAATAGTTGCTTATAGTAATTTCTCAATAGATTTTTAACCATGACTATTCTAAATGTTTATCATCAAGAGTTATCATTTGGATTTTTTTCTGAACATAACTAAAATCTTAATTGATTAAAAAGAAAAAAAAAAACCTCTAACAAGTTTACTTGAAAACAGGTCTCTCATCTATCTATCTATCTCTATCTATCTATCTATCTATCTATCTATCTATCTATTCATTTCTTTACTTATTGATGCTAGGGATCAAACCAAGGGCCTCATGCATGCTAGGCAAATGTTCTGTCTTTCCAAAATTGTAATTCAAAACAGCATGTGGTGGTGAACAATTGTAATCCCATCTGCTGTGCTGTGAACTGATAAATACAATCAATAAGTGTGTCAGTTATAGGTTATGGATTAGTTAAAAATATAGATTATGGATATAAAATTTTGAAAAGTGAGATAAGACAATTATAAAGCAAGAACTGTCATAGGGAGGCCTGAGATTCCATCTTGCTTCCTCCTATGAAAAACTGTTACAAGAGCTGTTTCTGAGAAACTGAAATGAAAACTGTTTTCTTATTTTAAAAAATTGCCTTTCTGTACTTTGTACCCCACAAATTGTACCCTACTCAAGATGCAGTTGTTGTCATGGAGAGCTACATCCTGGGTTTGAATGCTATTGTGGGTCTACATGACTTTGAAGTAGATTTTCACCGTGATGGCCCCCACCCCAATTCAGGATGCAACTGTCTAGCACCTGATTTAACCCAGGACTGTGGTCAACTGAACTGCAAAGCTAATGTGCTGGCTTGCTGGCTGGAAAATTCTGATCCTGCTTATAGCCCAGAGGCCCCACTTATTAATGTCTTAATTTCTATGATTGGCTAGCTTACATGAGGATAAGCAAGTCACTGAGTTGTGGATTTGTGCTTATATTGTCTTTGGATGGACCAGGAAGCTGCTGTCCTTTCACAGAGCTTGAGTCTCTGTGGTGGGTGTCAGTCCCTAGTCAGGTAAGTAAAGCTCCCTTTTGATTTGAAATTTAGACTTAGAGTGCTTTCTGGAGGGACTCCCCATAACACCATCTACTTAGCAGGCTAAGGCAGAAGGATCTCAAATTCAAGGCCTGTCTCAGTAATTTAGTGAGACCCTGTCTCAAAAAAAAAAAAAATTTAAAAAATGGGCTGGGAGTATAACTCAGTGGTGTAGTTCCCCTACATTCAAACCTTAGTACCTAAGCTGAATAAATGAATAATTTAATTAACTAAGTAATTAATTCATAAAAATGAAAAAAAGCTGAGGATGTAGTTCAGTGGTAAAGCTCTCCTGGGTTCAATGTTCCCAAAAAAGTTAAAAAAAATAAAAAAAAATGAATTCAGGACCTAAATATTTTTTAAAAATGAACATCTATATTCATAAAATTTCTGCAAAAGTCTAACTCTTCATAGAATAGTAAAGGCGAAAGCTTGGAGATGAGATACCCAAGGCCTAATGAACAGGCAAAATTGAATTTAACAGGGACTTCTTGGTGGAGGGACACTGAGAGCCACTCCCTCCAAACCCACCTTATTGTTCAAATGTGGCTCAATAAGTTTCAACATTGATTCCTTATCATCTATTAATTCCCTCCAATGGGGTCTGGACCAACCAGGAAAAGTCCATCCTGGCACTGAGATAGAATCAAACCCTAACCATTATGTGAAGCATCCAGAGAAAAAAATCTTCATCTCAAGGAGGGAACATAAATGGTGCTCAAATCAACAGACAGTAACTGTGTCAAATCCTGATGAAGTGGAAGCAGGGTGCTGCAAAGGGAAGGTCCCTGAGCAGCCCTGCCTGATTTCAGAAACTATCACAAACCAGTCAGCCCCAACCTCAGCTGTGCATAAAATCCACCCTAACCTTCACACCCCCCCCCCACGTTTTCTAAGAGGCCAACTGGTAAGTCGCCACCCATTGTCCTTGAACTGAGGCCACCCGTGGTACTGAATCTGTGGAGCCAGTGATAATTGATTCAAAGCTGCCTTTGACACCCTGCCTCCCTTTGCCTCCTGGATGGGGCTCTGACTCATCTTTCTTTAGGTGTCCTGCATTCCTGCCCTATTATGTATGACTACATTTGTTCTTTGGAGAGCTACTGTCAGTTGTGACTTAGGTTGACAGTAACATCTACCTGCCTCCTGTGCCAAGTCAAGGATGGTAAGAGAAGGCAGGGCTGTGGCATGCAGTCACCCTTTCTGCTGGCTACACACACACAAATGGCAGAGAAATTTATAATTCAGTCAGAGACTAGAATTCAAATGTTGTGGATCCTAAAAAGCAATGAGGTCTCTGAAATAGCTTTAGCCCTACTTCACTGCACACAAAGGAGATTAAATGTGGGTCATTTGTGGTAATTTATTATGTTAAACAGAAACCAAAGATAACTTCAACTGTAAGTATCCAACTGTGATGTGACTAGGGATATTTCCCAACAAGATACCCAAGAAGACCATCACGGTTTAGATGCTGTGTCTCCCAACAGCTCACCTGTGAGACAATGGTTTTGGAGGAGACATGACTGGTTTATAGCCTTAACCTTGTCAGTAAGTTAATTCCCAATGGGATTAACTGAGTGATAACCGGGGGCAGCAGGTGGGGTGTGGCTGCAGGAAGGTGATCATTGGGGGTGTGAATATGGTGTGCATATTTTGTATTTGGCAAGGGGCCATCTCCCTCTCTGTTCTCTGATAATGTGAGCACCTTCCCTCTGCCACAATCTCCTGCCATGATGTTCAGCCTCACCTTGGAGGTGAGGGCCCAAGGAGTGGAATCTGCTGTGGGTGCATTGAAACCTCTGAAACCATGAACCCCCAGATAAACTTTTCCTCCTCTGTAGGTGTTCGGGTTGGGTCTTTTAGTGACAACGTGAAAAAGCTGACTAACACAAAGACAGAACAACAAAGCAGAAATGCAATTCTGTATCTGCCACCAATAAAACCATTCCTTCTACATCTTCCCTGTAAGTCCTCCCCTCACATGGCTCATCATCCAAGCACTCCATCTCTTTCTGTCTCCGCTTCCTCAGTTCCTGAATTACTTTTTACTCAGGCTCTTCAAATCTTCCTTTGCCTGTGAAATTCTCACAGCCTAAAGGGCCCTGGAAACTGCCTGGAGCAAAGGTTGCCTGGGAGATGTTCCCTGGGGGGTCCCTGATTCTGAAGGAAGACTCTTCAGTCAGTGGCCTCCTTGATGTCAGGAACACCTGCTGTCCAGCCCTGTCTCTTTCTCTCCAATTCCCAAATTGCCCACAGTTTCCACCCTCAGTGGATTTCAGATTTTTCCTAGTCTGATGGGGCACAGTGACCCATGCCTGTAATCACAGCAACTCAGGAGACTGAGGCAGGAGGATGGCAAATTTGAGGCCAGCCTCAGCAACTTAGTGAGGTTAAGATCCTATCTCCAAATAAAAGCAAACAATAAAAAGGTCAGGTGATGTGATTCAGTGGTAGAGAACCAATGGGTTCAATCCCCCGTACAGACAAACAGGAGAAGTCTTGTCCTAAGTCTAGAAGACTGATTCCACCCTCCTTGTGTGCTCTTCCTTTCTGAGTGTCCCAAGATTTGCTGCAAGGTAACTCGACACTTGTGTGACTGTTGTAAACATGGTTTCCATTCTGTGGTCTTCGTGGATGACACCACTGTCTTCAAAAAGCTATTTTTACGATGGAATTTTCGGAAAAAAAATTTTCAAATAATTTTGATATGGCCAAAGATCCCTTTGAAAAATATTTTCAGGTGTTGTTTTTTCTTAGGGATTCAGTGCTTTTCTGTGTCACGGGAGGAACAGGAGGGTCACATATGGACAAAATTGAGTCCATGGTGTGTAGTGCACGGAGGGACGCATCCCTGACTCTCACACTCTCCTTGATTCTGCGCACCTGCATGAGCATCAGATTCAATCAATTAATCTGGAGGAAGAAAATTCAATCAGGATTAAATGGGTGGAGATTGGAGAACGTGATCAGATACTGCTTTCTGATTGGATGCCAGTCAATCAGATGGAAGTAGGGGCGTGGTCAGAGAGGTCCATAAAAGGCTCTGCAGAGCCAGAAGAGAAACACAGGAGTCCTGGAGCCCAAGGGGAACCAGCCTGGCCTGCTGAGGCTCCGAGAACCTGGACAGATTCCGTAAGTCCCTCACCGCCCTGAACACCACCCTGAACACCAACCTGTTCCCGCCTCACCTGTGCAGATTCAGGAAAAATTTTATTCCTGTCTTTTCTCATGAACCAATTTAGAACTTTGATTTTGTCTTTCAGTGTAGTTTTACCTTTATCTTGAACACTAGGATTTCCACTTTGTTTTGTGTCACTTTCAATTTTCTTTTTTTTTTTTCTTTCTTTGATATGGGCTATTGAACCCAGGGCCACTCAACCACTGAGCCACATCCCCAGCCCTGTTTTGTGCTTTGTTTAGACACAGAATCTCACTGAGTTGCTTAGCGCCTGCTCTTGCTGAGGCTGACTTTGATCCCATGATCCTCCTGTCTCAGTCTCCAGAGCCCCTGGGATTACAGGCTTGTGCACACACGCCCCTCACTTTTTCTCTTTATAAATTGTTGTATTTTTCAAAGTTTATATGGACAATATAATTTATTTATTTATCCATTTATTTATATGAAGGTATGGTGATTGAACCAGGGCCTTGTGCATGTGAGGAAAAGCACTCTATCAACAGAGTTATGTACCCAGCCCATCATTTAATAATGATGCTACTGAGGATCAAGCCCAGTGCCTCACATGTGCTAGGAAAGTGCTCTTCCACTGAGCTCCAGATGAAACTAATGTAAAATTACTTAACCAAGGAAGTGGATTGCAATCCTTTTTCATTCTAATTGATTGAAATTCTATTTTCTGATAATAAAAATATTTATTTTGTGTACCCTTAAAATTGTACTGTTTTGCTGGGTGTGGTGGCAAACCCCTGTAATCTCAACAACTCCAGAGTTTGAGGAGGCCAGAGAATTAGAGTTCAAAGCCACACAGAGCAGCACAAGGTGCTAAACAAATCAGTGAGATCCTGTATCCATCTAAAATACAAAATATGGCTGGGGTAGTGACTTACTGGTTGAGTGTCCTGAATTCAATCCCCAATATCACCTCATCCCCAAATTATACTTTAGGGCTTATGTAGTTTTGTAATTTTATAATTTGTTTAAACAAATTAAACAAAAAGCTTCAAACTATCTCATGCAACAGTTCACAGACTCTGTTCTGATCTGTTTGTTCTCTTCAACTCCCCTCTAAGGTGGCAGAATCTCACCTGTGTAATAGATATCCAGGAGACACCCTTGTAATTTCCAAGTGTTTTATAATATGGGCACATGCTTTATAATTGCTCTTTTATTTTTTTGAAATTAAAAATAACATCACCCATGTGAGGGCAACTCCTTTCTGAGCCACTGTAGTTATTGAAACTGAGGAGCCTACTGCATTAAGTCACATGACACACTAATTCTCATTTTATAAGGACAAAATAATAATCAAAGGCTTTCCTCCATTAAGGTTGGAGTGAGTTTTTGGACTCCCCAGTACCCCCTTCCCAGTGGCTGGCAATGGATGGAATAATGACCTTTTCTCTGGACCATTTTCCAGGATCCTTTTTCTTTCAGACTCCCCAGGATGAGCATCCAGTCCCCACCCACGCTGCTGGAGCTGGCAGGGCGCAGCCTGCTGAGCGACAAGTCCAGGGCTGTCCTGGATCTGGAGGACCTGCCCATAGAGCTCTTCCCACCACTCTTTGTGGAGGCCTTCAGCAGGGGACACACTGAGGTCCTGAAGAAAATGGTGCAGGCCTGGCCCTTCACCTGCCTGCCCCTGGGGGCCCTGATGAAGAAGCCACAGCTTGAGATGATTCAAGTGGCCCTGGATGGGCTGGACATGCTGCTTGCCCAGCAGGATCACCCCAGGTGAGGGGGACCCAGGTGGCCTGGAAGGGAGCACCCTTGGTGCCAGGGAAGGGATGGGTACAGGCAGGGAGAGTGGGTGCTGAAGTGTGCTTCATAGGCTTCCTGTGCTGCCAGCAAGGAGAGGCCTTGGCCATGCTGAGTCCCATCTGGGAAAGGCTTCCAGATGTTGAGGTGCTTGTGGCAGCTGTGGTGACCCATGAAGGAGGCTGCTCCTGCCTCTAACTCAGCTGCCACAGGTGGGGACACTAGGCTGGAGTGGAGGGAAGTGGATGAAGAAAAGCAAGACAGAAGAAAGAGGTGGAGCAGTGCTGGCTCAGATTCCCCCTGGCCCCCGGGGCTTGGGCCTAGCCCTGGTTTCTTGTGTGCACGCCAAAGAGGCCAGCTCCCAAGGCCTTGAAAGATTTGTGGTGTCTGTTTCCATATTATTCAGCCTATAACGGTTATGTGGGAACGTCCTGACCTGCTTGGGTCTGATAAGGTTCCTGGTTGAAGGCTTAGTATGAGTCAACAAGGACCACCTGCCCCCCTCCGTCCTTGCTTCCGCCTACCAGTAACTTTCCATTCTGTCTGAAAGAAATATATAAGGATGAGCTGAGATAATAAAGACAGATTCCCCCTGGATGAAGAACCTTGGTGTCCTGTGAAATCTTTTAACCCCGACGTCTCCCGCCGGACTCGGTTCATTTCTGCCGGACGCGGCAGAGCAGGGAGCAGCAGCTGAGAGGGGAAGGAAGGGGCCTCAGGGCTGAGACTCTGCTGTCGTCCTCGCAGGAGGTGGAAACTGCAGGTGCTGGATTTGCGGATGGTTCCACGGAACTTTTGGAGGACGTGGTCTGGAGCCACAGTGGATGCCTGCTCACCAGAAGACATTAAGAAGAATCGAACATTGAAACTTGGTACAGCAATGGCAGCTAAGCTGCCCTTGAAGATATTCATAGACTTGTGCCTCACAGAAAGGTTTGAGGATGAATTCCTAACCCACTTGTTCCTGTGGGTCAGACAGAGAAGGGACAGGCTGCACCTGTGTTGCAATAGGCTGAAGATCTTTGGGAAACCCACCCGTCATACCAGAAAGGTCCTGAGACTGCTGCAGCTGGACTCTGTCCAGAGGGTGGAAGTGCACTGCACCTGGGCGCCCTCCACCTTGGCTGCTTATGCTCCTTTCATGGGTCAGATGAGGAACCTGAGGAAACTGCTTGTCTCTCAGGTCCTCGTATCTGCCCACACCTCCCCAGAGGAGCAGGAGTGGCTGCTTGCCCAACTCACCTCACAGCTCCTCAGGATGGGCTGCCTGCAGACGTTCTGTGTGGATGCTGTCCTCCTCCTCAATGGCCACCTGGAAAAGGTGCTGAGGTTAGTAAGATGGGGGTGAGAGGGTGAGCTTCCTCTGCAGACGAGTATCAGTAAATATGAAAGGGCACCTACTGTGTGCCAGCCACTGACACTCCAATGGTAAACAAGTCACTGGAAGGTAAATAACTCATCATCTGTTCTATTGTATCCTGAAGCTCCATCTCCTAACCTGTGTTAGAGAAAAGGGGTAAACCAGGTCCATGGTCTGGGAAGTGCCACCATACTGGGAAGCCAGCTGATGGGGACAGAAGCTAGTGATGTGGGTGTGAGGTTCCTTCCCTGGGAGGCCTGTCCAGCGACAGGGGTACAACGCAGGGTAGAGGTGAGGGCTTTGAAGGAGGGGAAGCCCCCACACCTGTACCTGTCCAACAAGGAAGCTCTGTGTCCTCCATATGGGAGCAGAGGAGCCCACTTCTAATAACCACCTGGGAAGGCAGGTCTGAGCTCCCCTGATGACTCAGGGGTTGTGAGTGAAGAGCAGGGAGTAAGACCTTGCTGGGGGGACAGGGAGTGAGCCCTGCAGAGGTTAACCCCAGTGTGTTTTGCCACATCTTTCCTGGATTTGTCTTTCATACATGACTCTTCCTGACTTCCTGTGGCTAGATATGTGGCTTTCTGCTTGTCATTGAGGATGACATTCATAGAGATGGAGGACCCACCTGGTCACACAAGTAGTGGTGAAAGTTCAGGATGAGATGGAGTGACCTGAATGAGCAGATTCTACAAAATGTCAACCATGTTCATATGGCCACAGTGACCTTGGGTTTGGGCCAATTCATCTTCTCCCTCAGAGCTAACTGCCTGGTTCTTTCTTAGGCACCTGAAGATGCCCCTGAAGGCCCTCGCAATAACCAACTGCCCGCTGTCAGACTCAGACTGGAATTTTCTTTCCCGATGCCCAAACACCAGCCAGCTCAGACACCTAGATCTAAAGGGCATCAAACTGACCAATTTTAGTCTGGAGCCCCTCAAAATTCTTCTGGAGACTGTTGCAGCCACCTTGAAGAGCCTGGACTTGGAAGCCTGTGAGATCCTGGACTCCCAGCTCCAAGCCATCCTGCCTGCCCTGAGCTGCTGCTCCCAGCTCAGGGCCTTGTGCTTTTTCCAGAATCACATCTCCATGTCGGTCCTCAGGGACCTGCTGTGCCACACTGCCAGACTGAACCAGTTGAGCCTAGAGCTATACCCTGCCCCTCTGGAGAGCTATGATGCCCAGGGTGCCATCCACCCCAGGAGATGTTCCCAACTCTGTTCTGAGCTCACAGCAATACTGAAGGACTTTAGGCAGCCAAAGGTCCTTATTTTCCGTACTCTCTCGTGTCCTCAATGTGGCTGCATGTTTCTCTACAACCAGGGCCTCAGTCACTGTTCCTGTTCAACAGCTGAGTAGTTGGGTGTGTATAAAAAGCTGCCCTCTATGCAATTGGATGTATAACCAGGATGTAGAGGGATCATGAAGGAAACTCAGAGCCCAGCATTTCAGACACTGCCTGAAGTGTGGATGGGGAAAGGAATCAGATGCTGGGGGCTACATTGGAAGGAAGCCCCTGAACATTGGACCTTCTGTATAGAGCCATATGTGTCTGTATATAGTCATAACTAGGGACCTGTACTTTTACAATGGGATATATGCTTCATGCACAAGAAGAAACTATTTTGTTTCATGGAGGGTCCATAAATAAATAGTCTGAAATGAACAGAATCTCAAGATTAGTCCTCTGACATCTTCCATGATGGTCTTACCTAGTTTTCTGATTTTGACAATGGAATAGTTCAGGGGCTGATGGAGAAATACCACCAAGTACTTGGTAATCAATGAAGTTCATTACCAGGAACTCAAAGCATCAAATGGAAATCAGGTCATTATCTGTGGCTACACTGTGTCATAATCCATGTAGGGGAACACAGGAGGCCTGGAACATTCTAAATAGACAGTAAAATTTCAAAAAGCCCTTTTTAGGCAATCTCAGTGCCACCCAGACCCTCAAGGCTTACCCATCCTTGTGGGTCTCCACATAGACCTACAAACCTGGCGTCTTGGCCTTTGGATGCAATGAGAATAATATAGGGTCTCTGGGGCTTACCAAACCTTGCCTGTCATCCTGCTACCAAGTCTTTCCTGAAATAATGTAGTCATGGCCAGTGAAACCATCCAAATTAGGTTTCATCAAAATAGTAGAATTATATAGGTAGATAATACTTGCAAATGTTTCTAAACTAAACTTAATAAATTACCACTTTATGGAGGGGGAGAAGGCTGCTCATAACTGACAGATTTTCCGCTAACACTTCCCACCTCTCCCTACTCAGGGACACAAGGTTTTTAATCAGCAGATGATCAGAGGATGAGTGAGGATGAGGTGGCTATGGGAAAATGGGTGGCCCTGCCTGTGCTGCCTGGTACTAGGCCAAGATCCCCTAAATGACAATTTCTGCTGAGGACTCATGCTGGTGGGGTTATGCAGTAACCTTAGCCTTAGCTTCCCATCCAAGGAGGTCCACCCAATCTTCTTTTGTGTTATCCTAAAGTTGCCTGTGTATGTGTTCTAATTTGAGCCTGAAGGTTTCTTTATACACAGTGAACTAGAACCCAGTTGGATGTGTAAGCAAACTGTAGCTCACTCTTGAACAGGTAGCAGAGTCCAGGTCCTACACAGCCAGCCCATCTGTCACCCACACAGTGATCTGTGTGCCTCACCCCT
The DNA here is from genome assembly GCF_964194105.1 of Spermophilus citellus. Lineage (NCBI taxonomy): Eukaryota > Metazoa > Chordata > Mammalia > Rodentia > Sciuridae > Spermophilus > Spermophilus citellus. The sequence continues at coordinate 51,711,492 of NC_138191.1, read as the reverse complement.
TTTTATGACACTTCCTTTCCTCTGGCTCTACATCTAACTTGCATGTGTGGCAGGGGGCAAGTTCTCAACGGCATTCATTCTGCTCTGCTGCTGGATTCTACGATCAAATAAAGGCAAGGGAGATCTGCAATATGAGATGTGTCATCACTGGTTGTTTTAAGGGTTTTCATGACCAAAAAGCGACCTGAAGATATTCTGGTGTGTCCAGACTCATTGAATTGTATAAGGACTGTGTACTGCATGTGTCCCCATACAGCCCTGGGGATAAAGCACCCAGATTGCTCTTTGAATTCCTCATCTTTTGACTCTAGGTTCATTTGTGCTGTGAGAAAGCCCACAACTGTAGGATGTCATGATAAACAGGACTGGGTGTGTAAGGGTGGCCGGGTCAGAAGGGGACTGGGTTCCACTCCCTGGAGTGCTACTGAAAGGTGCATATTCCTTTGTGCATCTGCATCAGAAGAGTCTAGATCCCCTTCTGGAACACTGTCCAATTTCACCTGTACAATCTAGGAACCCAGAACCTATGCTTTTCTACAGAAATGAGTGAACTTATAAAAATTAACTGAGGGGCTGGGGATGTGGCTCAAGGGTAACGCGCTCGCCTGGCATGCGTGCGGCCCGGGTTCGATCCTCAGCACCACATACAAACAAAGATGTTGTGTCCGCCGAAAACTAAAAATAAATAAATAAAATAAAATAAATATTAAAGTTCTCTCTATATATATATCGCTCTATCTCTCTCGCAATCTGCATTTGGGGTAAAATTGGGGGTTCATAACCCACTTCAATCTAATGTATGAAGTATGATATGTCAAGAGCTTTGTAATGTTGTGAACAACCAATAAAAAAAATAAAATAAAAATAAAAATAAATAAATAAATAAATAAATTTAAAAAAAAATAACTGAGAGCCTGGTGATATAACTCAGTGGCAGAGCAATTGCCTAGCATGTGGAAGAACCTGGGTTCCATCCCCAGAACCACAAAAGTACATAAACAAATAAGTGAATAAATAAATCCAATATTGATGTGACTCCAGGGGGAAGTTTTAATTTGAAGAAAATTGCCTATCTGTGAGGAGAACCAGAGCCTATATGAACACGATGAAATGCATTCTTTAATTTGTATTTATACTTTATACTTTTTATTCCTATACACTGGCATGTAAAATTGATGTCTTTAAAGATTCTTTTCCAAAATAAACTGAAAACCTGGTATGAGGGTGAAAGGAAAGCAAGAAATGAAAGACAGATAAGCAAGAAATGAAAGAGACCAGAGATACACATGAGTTTATTTTTCAGATTTGACAAGTGAAGGCCATCTCTCTGTAGGAGAGAGAGGCAGAACAGGCTTGAGTTCTGGGACTTTTATGGGGGAAGCTCAGGAATCAGAGCTCGGTGGGCCTTAATGCAGGTGGTTAAGGGTTTGGTTGATAGGAGGGAGTGGTGAGCACTTCTCAGAAATGCCCTTGGGCAGGAAAGTGAAATGTTTTCCTTAAAATGGCAGCTGTCATTAAGATGGCCATCCAGGTGCTAAGCAAGAACTTTATAAGTACTAAAAAGAAAAGACAAAAATTGGAAGAGAGTTGTTAGAGACACAGCAGAGACTCCTAAAACCTACCCATGAGAACAGGGAGGGAGAAGCATTCTTTGGTTCCCCTACAAGGTAAAGGGTGTTTTGAGGGGATTGGCTCAGCAAGCTGGCTTGAGAAGAATAAGCATGCAGAGGGAATGTCTGTCATTAGCCTGTCATGATTAAGTGTGTTTGCAGTGCTTAAAATTAATCTAGAATTGATTGCTGTGAATTGATTATGTCTATTGCAGTGCCTAGCATTAAGGATTGTCATTTTCTTGATTAAGAACCTATAGAGGTCTGGGATTGTGGCTCAGTGGTAGAACACTCACCTAGCACGGGAGGGACACGGGTTCAATCCTCAGCACCACATAAAAATAAAGGCATGATGTTGTGTCCATCTACACCTAAAAAATAAATATTTAAAAAAGAACCTATAGAGTGAAACTGTATTTAATAATTTGAGTGAATACAACACTGAAAGGGGCAGAAGCACGTGGACATTCTTTATTTCTCTCCCTGGACTGCATACATTGCAATTTTGTCTCCTTGTGACACATGCTTTGAGAAGGGGCTTCTAAATCCCAAAGCTGAGGTTCTGGAAGTGACCTTTAAGGTGTATAATGAGAGAGATGAGAGGAACTGAAAGCTGAGATATCAAATGCTTGCTCAAGCTATCTGTCCCTGGTATCACTAGCCCATGGGATGGTCCCTCAGGACCACTCAGACTGTGTTTTAAATGTGGTCAGATGGGTCACTGGGCTTGTATATGCCCCAAGCCTCATAATTTCTGTATTTTTGTCCTAAATGTCATCAAGAGGGACACTGGGCTGTTCACATTCCCCAAGCACATGGGGGCTCCCCAGACATCTGTCCCTTCAGTTCCCCTTTCCAACTCTTAGGACTGGCTGCAGAGTACTGAAAAGATCCAGGTCCCCATCACCCAACCACTACCATCGCTCCATAGAAACACAGGGTAACATTGCACATGTCAGGTAGGCCCGTCTCCTACCTCCTAGACACCAGGCTACATATTCAGTCCTCAAGGTGTTCTTGGGGCCGACTACCAACTCTTACTGTCACCTAGCCTTGTTTGTGCTTGTGGTTCCCTAATTTTTACTCATTCCTTTTTGGTCATTCCACAGTGTCCTGTTCCCCCTATGGGAAGGGACATCCTCACAAAGTTGGGGACTATGCTCTCCTTCTCCCCTCATAGATGCTTCCATGCAGACTCACCTGCTGCTCCTCTGACACTCACCCTTACCTTAGGACCATCTCCTATTATGTTGGCCAGTGCCTTCCAATGACCCACTGCTGAGGTGGACATTCCCAGTCTTTCTATCACCTCACACTATGAGCCCGTTCACATCTGTCTCAAAACCTCCTCCATTTTCTGCCCAATCACAACACCTGCTCTCCCTCCTTGCTGATGCTGTCCCTCTCTTTGCAGAGCAGACTTGTTTCCAAAAACTTTTCTCACCACTCTGGGGATTTAAGCTGCTTTGGACCCTGACCTGAGGGCCAGAACAATGACCACACACCTTTTTCCATTCACCTAGGGCTCTTCTTTATCCACACACTGGTTCCCTTGGGGGAAGTAATTCTACCCTTCTCCTCCCCTCCTCACAAGTCTACCCCCTAGAGATGGCAGTGACAAGTCTCCTCTTGAGACACAAAAGTTAACCTAGATCTTGGCCCAGCACCAAGATTCTAGACCTCCCCATCCCTTCCCCTTGGCAACTTCACTCTGAGTCTTGGTTTACAGATGGCTCCCCCCTTCCTTCAGGAGGGAATTCACAGAACAGGGTAGGCAATAGTCTCTCTCTAGCCTTGGTTGTGTAAGAGCCTCCACTCCCAATATCAGCAGGCTGAACTTCTTGCCCTCATCAAAGCCTTTACTTTGGTAAAGGGAGCCTCCCTTATTGTCTACTGTCCCTTGAATTACACTTACATTGGGCTAAACTCCTTCCTTGGTTCTTCCTCTGTCACAGGCCCTCCCAAAGAAGCCACTAAACATCTCCCCTTTGAGCTTCTATATGGACAGCCCACCTCCCTGCTCAGCTCAAAACCTTTGATTCTCCACTACCCCTTGCTCCTCATCTTTTCTGGCCCCTTCTTGCATACATTAGGAACCTCTTTTGGCAACACAGGGATGTTGTTCTGGCAAAGACAACTCTGCCTCTTCTCTTTCTCCTACTCTGTCTCCTGGTGACCTGGTACTTTTACCACCCTCAAAAAGCCTGCCTCCTCCTCTGAATTGTCTGCAAAATGGACTGGACCCTATCAGGTCATTCTTACCACTTGTTTGGTGGCCCACCTTGAGGGCATTCAATATTGAGTTTCTAACCCCCATTTAAAACAGTCCTCTCTGTGTCTCTCCAAGGCCAGAACCCCCAATCTTCCTTTTGTCTCTGAGGACCACAAGAACACTGCAGAACCATGAGTGCTATCCTTCCTTTTTTTCATTTTTGCCCTCCTCCCTCACTCTGCACTCACCTCCCAAGGGTGTCACCACCAGGGATTACCATTTCAATTTCTAGGAGAATTACAGCAACTTGCGCAAACCATACTAGCCATACAATGGCAGCTTGATTCCATAGCTGCTGTGGCTCTGCAGAATCCAATGGCCTTGACCATTTTTTGGCCAAGAAAGTTAGATTTGTCTGAACCTACAGAAGGAATGCTACTAATATGTCAATCAATCTGGTAAGTAAAGGTCAAGATAAAACAACTCCAACAAGACCTTGAACATAGGAAAACACAGCTCCCTCTGCTGAATGAATACCAATCTCTCACCAAAACTGGGCCACCTGGGACAGCATTCCACCACAACTCAACCTCCCTCATTGTCCCAATGATTCAAATACTGCCCCTTCCCAGCAGGAAGCAGTTAGAGAAGATTGACCTACATTCCTGTTCCCTATAGGGCCCAACAAAAAACAAAAAAAGAGGGAATATAAGGTCCTTGCTGAGTACCTGGATGGCCCTCTTAACTGACAGCTGCCATTTCAGGAAAAAGCTTCACTTTACCACCCAAGGGTGTTTCTAAGAAAGGCTCACCACCCCCTCATTCAAACCTGACCCTTAACCACCAGCATTGGGACCCACTTAGCTCTGATTCCTGAGCCTCCCCCATAAAGGACCCAGAACTCAAGCCTGTTCTGCCTCTCTCTCCATAGAGAGATGGCCTTTCCTTTTCAAGTCTGAAAAATAAACTCCCTTATATATCTCTGCCTGGTCTCCATCTTTCACTTCTAACTTACACTTCAATCTCTTCCATTAGGTTGTATTTACTGAATTGAAAAATACTAGAAATATGGTTCATTGGTTAACTCTCCCTGGGTTCATGCCTGGTGCCAAAAAAAGAAAAAGAAAAAAACTGACTTGTGGCTGGGGATGTGGCTCAAGCAGTAGCATGCTCACCTGGCATGCGTGGGGCACTGGGTTCGATCCTCAGCACCATATAAAAATAAAATAAAGATGTTGTGTCCACCAAAACAAAAAAATAAATATTATAAAATTCTCTCTCCTACAGAATACATGTATGATGTTGTGATGAGAGAAGTTTGTTTCTGTTCTATCCTTTAAATAAAACTTGTTCTCTAAAAAAAATAATTCTCTCTCTCTCTCTCTCTCTCTCTCTCTCTCTTTAAAAAAAGTGAATTGTGTTATCTTCTTTTACTGAATAAAATTTTGGGGTGGGTGTTTAAAAAAAAAGTGGTTGTAGTTGACACAGTGGCACACACCTGTAACCTCCTGTTGAGGCAGGAGGATTGCAAGCTTAAGGACAATTTGAGCAAGTTAGTGAGACTTTGTCTCATAATAAAAACATAAACGACTGGGGATATGCTCAGTGATCAAACAACCCTGCATTCAATCCCCAGTTCCTCAAAAAAAGAGGGGATTGGGAATGTGTAACAGGGCTTCGCTTGATACTCTTTTATTATTGTTATGCTGCAGTTCTGGACCCCCAAAAGACCACCAGAGACTGAGATCGATGTAAGTAGCAAAGAGGCGTTTATTGCGAGCTAGCTGGGTCCTCTGCACACACAGCAATTGTTGACACTGAGAGGCCCCGAGCCCAGGGTTTGAGCGGTTTTATACACTCTTTGGGGAAGGCAGGAACTTCACATACATCATAGCATCACTTAGCAAATCATCACACGCCACGAGAAAATCATAAAACAACTCTAAAAGAGGATTAGCACATTCACTGGTGGGAACAAGTTGGGTAGGGCTGATTGGTGACTACAAGATGGGGATTCCTTTGAACTGATTGCTTTGAGGAGAGTATGTGCTGAACTACATGGTTTCCCAACATATTATCAATCACCATAAACTACTGGGAGGGTCATTTGGTATCCCAGGTATTTTCCCTGTCTCATGCTGATTGGTGGTTGCTATGGGTCCTCACCTAGCCTAACGGAGTCAGGGACACCAGGCACCACAGATCTCTCCTGTTATTCGTAGATAAACAACTCAGCAGTATGGGTATGTGCCTAGAAGTGCTCTGTGAGTTTTTCCAAGGACAAGGGTCATGCCCCCTTTCTTGGACAGGCTTTGCTCTGAAGTAGAGGTTGGTTTCACAAAAATGGAGTCACATCAATTTCTCACTATATCCCTTGTGGCTTTGAAACTTATATTCCCCCCCCAAAAAAAAAAAAAAAAAAAAAAAAACTTCTCTTTAACCATCTCCTCCCTGAACTTCCTTTTGCTGATCTTCTCCTTCCTGGTTTCTCCTCTCTAATCTCATTTTCTATGAAACACTTCTTTAAAAACAACCTGTTCCTGCTGATGGGCAGATCACAGCCTTTGGGACAGGAGTCCCCTATGTTCCTCCTTTGCTAGCAAAGTAATAAACATTCTTTTTCCTTTTTCTGAAAACTGTGTCCTGGTTATTGGATTGACACTGGGGAGACCAACCTTTTATTACCCTTGTATAGTGCCCCTGGGTTCAATCTTCAATACTAAAAATAAATAAATAATCATTCAAGCAAGCTGGATCAGCATACCTATCTCTCGGCCATTGGCGATTATTCCTTTTATAGTCCCCATGCTTGCCTTCCTGGTTTTAAAGGGTTTTAAACACTTTCCTACAACCACACACACTCCAAACTGTTGCCATCAGTTTCAGACAACTCAAGGAAACCAACACTGGTTGTGTCCTTGCTGAGGATGTCTATCAGCCATGAACTCCTGTGTACTTACAGGTGGAACTAATGGTGAATATTTTCCATCAAAATGACACCACTCTATGTCAAACTCTGACAAAACAGGGCTGGGGGGGGAGGTGCTAGGAAGAGGGCATCTTGAACTACCCAAGTAGCTGGGATTACAGGGGCATGTCACCAAACCTGGTACCATACAATATTTTTAATAGGCTGGACTCTTCTGATCTATTTCTTTCCCTTGATTTCACTCCACAGTGGCACACTGTCATGTGTACATGAAAATCGAGCCTCATTTCACAATTAGCATTTTTCATTTCTTATTTCCAAATGCTCTCAAATAACATATGTGGCTTTTAGCATGGCTTACATTTAAACTGAGCATGGTGGTACCTGCTTAAAATCCAGCTATTCAAGAGGCTGAAACCAGATGATCATGAGGTTGAGGCTAGTCTGGAAAACTTAGTGAGATCCTTTCTCAAAATAAAATATGGCTGGGAGCCAAATGTGGTGGCAAGTGTCTGAAATCCCAGTGGCTTCAGAGGCTGTGGCAGAAGGATAGTGAGTTCAAAGCCAGGCTCAGCAACTTACCATGGCCCTAAGCAGCTTAGTGAGAACCTGCCTCAATAAAAAATAAAAAGAGCTGCGGATGTGGCTCAGTGTTTAAGCACCCCCGAGTTCAATGTCCAGTATGAAGAAAGAAGGAGATGAAGAAGGGGGACGAGAAAGAGTGGCAAAGAGACAATAAGGAGGAGGAGGAAGAGAAGAAGGGACAGAACAATAAAGCAGCTAAGGGAAAATGGACAACCCAGACTTGAGGCAGAGTCCACCCACAAGCTGACCATTCCCTCTACTGGGCACAATGAAATCTGACTCTAGAACCCAGCAGTAGAAAATTGCTTGGGGGAGAGGGGATGCACTGGGACAAGCCTGCCCCCTAGTGGCTGATATACAGGTGGCTCTGGCCTCAGATTTCATTTTTCTGTGTTTGGTGCAGACTTGAAAATTAATTCAAAACTAGATCTCTCCCACCCCAGAAAGTGATTTTCTGTTTGTTTCTTTTTGTTATTGGACACAGTGGGAGGGGGAAGAAGCACTGTTGGTGCACCTGATGCTTGGAGAGCTTGAACTTGAATGCAAACTGATGTTGGCCTTCGAGTCTTTTAGGGCTCACTTTGAGGTCTCTGTCTGCTAGATATGAAGGTGCTGGCCCCAAGGTCTTGGTTTCTGCACCTGAGATATGGGGCATCTTGGAGGTCACTGGGTAGATAAAACTGGAAAACTGGATCCTATTTGCTGGTGAATCTAGCTTTCCTGCTGGGTTTTGCTTTTCCTGGACTAGAGATCCCATGACTCCTGCTGTAGGCAGAGCCTGGCCTCATGTCCTCTCTGGGAACCCAGGGCCTCAACTCCCCATCTGCCTTAATGGCCAGTCTTGCTACACTGTCACTACAGAAATATCCCTGACCCAAGAGAAGCTTTACTCTTCTGTGGAGTGCAAATCATCAGCCTCCAGTCAAGTTGCCCAGGGTGCCAAGTCACTCAAGTGCAAGCCAGTCTTTCCCACCTGGTGCCACTGAGTCCTCTGATAGTGTCCCTAATTCTTGTTAATTCACTCTGGGGAACTTGGTCCTCTCAACAGCCTTCTGGAAATGAAAACCACCTCAGGCCATGTTGAAACATTATGCAAGCCTGCCAACTGCCTCTTGGCAAGCTTTGCCCTGGAGGCACCTCTCCAACCCCCACCTCCCTGATCTCCCTAGTTCAAGGTGATGAGTTGCCATTACCCCAGCACCTTAGCAGGCAGAGTCCAGTCTCTATAATCCACTGAGGGTGGAAGCTATAATCTCTTTGAGAAGTTGGGGAGAAGTGTACATGGGTCAAAGGCATGTGTTCCAGTCATGGTTTGGATATGAGGTGTCCTTTAAAAGCTGCTGTATTAAGAAGGGTTACTCACCGTTTAAGGCCCCTTTAAGTCACCAACCCCCACCCCCACCCCCACCCCCTCTGCAACGTCAGTGTTTAGTTGCAGAGGATTCACAGCCTCTCTGGGCCTGGGCGGAGGATTTAGGAGCTTCTAGGTGCTTTCTATGGCCCACCCCTCAGCAAGATGCCTTGGTCCCCTAACTTTAGCATGCCTGAAAAGCCACCAAGGAAATTCTTAAACAGAGATTCCTGGGTCCCACTCTCAGAGTCTCAGGGTCTAGACCAATAATTCGTGTCTCCAGCAGCTCCCAGGTGCTCCGTGCTGTCAGCATTGATCGCTCCACTGATGGCACTGCCCTGTCTGCTCCTGGGGCCCCACTTCCTTCCAGGTGGGCAAAGCAGGAGCCGCCTCATCACAAGCTCTTTTTGTGCATTGTTATTTCTGGAACAAGACCTTAGAATGGCCCTGGATCCCTTGACTAGGGCAGCATGGAATAAGTTGGAGAAGCTGGCGGGGCGGGGGAGGAATTGGAGCAAAATGGGTGGAAAGTGGGGAAGTGCCCTTCTGTCCAGATGGGGAAGCTGTACATCCATGCAGGAGGCACAAACTTCCTCAGCTGCCCCCAAAAGCCAGCCATTGACTTCAGAACGCCCAGGTCTGCAGGGAGAACTGCTAGGGAACCCAAGGGCCACACCACAGTTAGCGTACCTGGGAGGAAAGCTACCTGCAAGGACTCTCATCTGTTCCCACTGTGCTTTGGGTGTTCCCCTCAAGTCCTTGCTCACTTTGCTTGATTAGAAAAAAAAAATACATAAGATTTACTTACAATTTTAGGGGCCATTAGCAAAAAGCAAAAGTTTTGGAGTCAGAAGTCCTGGTTGCCCTCCCCTTGCCTCCACGAGGTTGGGAGTAACCATGTAGGAAAGTGTTCCTGGGGGCCTTCTCCGAGTCTGTTTCTTCATGGTTGATGGGTCAGTACTGCACAGGGCTGTTGATGTGGATCGAGTGATAGAATATGTGCGCACGGTAGCCCCAGCACACCATGCTGCTGTTAAGTAGCCTCCAGCCAAAAGAAAATGCTTCAAATAGTTTAGGCTTTTTTTCCCCCCACCATGGAATTCTCTTCCCTCCTGCATTTTTTTTTTTTAATGGAGACAAACCTGGCCTTCCTCGACCATCTTCCTGGTACAATATTGGCACATCCACGTGAATTCTTTAAGTAAATGGATAGAAACTTGAGAATTCAAGGGATGAAATCTTTTGTTTCCTGTTGTCAACAATTTCCGATGTGGCATATCCCAGTAAAGCAACCCCTCTCCTGTATCTTCAGGGGACACTTTAAGACCCCAGTGGATGCTTGAAACCACAGATAGTAGCAACCCCGAGTTCTTTCCTGCACATACATACCCATGAGGATGTGTGCTTCATACATTAGTCACCATAAGAAAACGATAACCAAAAATAGAACAATTTATTACAGTATATAAGTATGTAAAAATACACTGTAATAAATGTTTTTTAAAACTTAAAAGAACAGCTGCTGTATTAATGCAAGAGGAGAAATGATCAAATCAAGAGAGCTGTAATCTGATCAGTGGATTAACCAATCCAGCGGATTAATTAGTCATTTTCCAAGCACACTCAAGTATTTTCCAAGTATATTCTGATAATTAGCATTTCTCCCTCATATTTAACAATACAAATAAAATCAAAACAGAACCATGATATTGTCAACCACACATAAGAAAACTAACAACTAGACATTGGTTCAAAGGAAATTCTAGAGGCAAATAGAATTTCTCTCTATAAGATAAATTATAGTTTTCTGTATGGGATGGATAGTGATGAACACAGCCTGATTCCATCTTAAGATTGAGAACCATCTCATCACAAAACCATGAAAAGTTCATTTCTGTTTTACTATAAATTACTGTGATTTCTAAACTTGTTTGCAATTCCTACCTGTGTCTTGAACTCACCCGTGCCTGGCTTTCCCTGACCAGATAACAACCTTCTCTGAAATATGAGTGGTGCCTCATAAATTCTAATATTGGGATTTAAATTTACTCCCTACTTTGAAATATCATGCCATGTAAATCATTAACCTAATATCTGCCTTTGTATTATACTTGTCAAAATCCTGTTAGCTGTAAGTTCTCAAGACATCCCCTTTGCAACTTGTGTGCTATATAACCTTGTTCCTGGAGTGCTGAGGGGCTGGGCTTTAGCCTGTGTTGGGAGAGAGGGCCACTGATCAGTCTCATCATGTACACAAACACAAGCTTGCTTTAATTTAATTTAAAATTGTAGTTGGTGGTCTTTTCTTTGCATCAGGGTTCAAAAATGATGCTTAGGGTATATTTGTAGAGGAACTCAATCATGCTTATTTAGAGATGATACATGGAGTTTATTTTATCAAATTCATAGAATTTTTTTTGTTTGAATCTAACTTAAACTACACATCCTCCTGTCTGCATGCAGAGGCAGATGTGGTAAAGGACTGTGACATCATACCACCACCAAGGGTTGAATAATGGGATTCACTTTGACCCTTTGTCTCTTGAATGCTAGATGATTCACCTTGTGTGACAAAAACAACAAAAAATAAAAATAAAATAAAATTTTCCACCTAAGTGTGTAGAGCCCAGTAGCTCATCCTGTCTCCTACCTGAAAAGGACAGAGATGCCTCTTAAAAAGCTGGTGACATCCCTAATTTAAGGTCCTACATGAATTGACCTCTGATTAGTTTGTCATGTGTTCCCCAGCCCAACTGTTTTGTGCTTCAGAGAAATCTGGCCCTGTACTACACTCCAGGAAACTTGTGGCCTTTGATAATTGTCTCAAAACGACTTATATAACCATTCCAAGGAAGATGGGTCCATGAGACCAATGCTAGGAACAGATAGACCCAGGATTGCATTTAGTGCTATTTATAGGAGACTAAGGGACAGAAGCATGTCTCAGACAGCAGCAAGAAGCTGGAATTCCACTGGGATGATACCTGGACATGCTCAGAAACAATAATGTGTCTGACATGTCAGTGGATATTAAGAAACAGGTTAGGTCAGGCTGGGTGGGGTCATGTCTCTAATCCCAGCAGCTGGGAAGGCTGAGGCAGGAGGATGGCTAGTTCATGGCCATCCAGGGAACTCAGAAAGATCTTCAGCAACTTAGCGAGATCCTGTCTTAAAATAAAAAATAAAAAGTGATGGTGGGTAAAACACCCTTGGGTTACATCCCCAGTACAAAATAAGTGGCAAAAGAAAAGTAAAGGTCTGGGAATCAGAGACTGGGACAAGTTTCTGTTATTGTTAACAACTTTGTTGGCCTCTAGGGCTTGGGATATGTGTCAGGATTAACTGGTGGATAAAATGGCATTATGACTGAGATGGCTCAGATCACATCAAGCTGTATCCCTGTGCTATGGTTTGGTGCAGTTTCATGTATTAGAAAGTTTCATGTATTAAAAAGATAAACCTCATTGTGGTGATTTTATGAGGCAGAATCTCCTAGGAAGTTATTGGATGTGTGTTCTTAGAAAGGAATGGCTCTCCTGGGATGCTGAGTCAGTCCTCCTGAAAGCTGTTTAGAAGCCTGAGCCTGAGCCCCGGGTTGTGCTCTGGCTTCCTCCCAAAGGCCAAACCAAGAGGGCTGCCTGATTTTGGCCTTGCATCTTTCAGAACTGTGGGATAAATAAATCTGTTTAAAAAAATAAACTGAGCCTGTCTCAGGTATTTTATAACAGTAACAGAAAATGGATTAATGTACCTATGACCAGAAAGGGCTCAGGATTTCATTCTTTTGTAAGTAAAATTTTACCTCAGGGAGGAATCATTAAATTGGAAAGAAAATTCCTTATTAATATTTTAGCAGCTGTTATAAAAAGTTTGAACACTTTGAATTGTTTACTAGCAGTGCAATCTGAGAGGGATTTGGCCTAGAAGGACTCCAGAGAAGTGATCTCTTTGTCCTGCTGTTCATCAGGAAGTCACTTGTGCCCTAACTAGTAAAAAGTGATATTTCTGATAAAAATCTAATGTTTTTAAAGAAGAAATGAAATTTTAAAGAAGAAAAGAAATTTATCAATGAGTGCACCCTACACCATTGACATATTCAGCAAGATAAATCTGAGTTCCCTGGAAGCTTCATCCAGAGGAATGTTTCAGTCTAAGGCTATTATTCATCTTATAGGTATGGTACTTGCCCCCTGGTGCAATGTAGTCTCTCAAGGGTTTTAAATGCTCTATGTCCAGTACCAAGATGCACACCTATAATCCCAGCAACTTGGGAGGCTGAAGCAGGAGGATCGAAGGTTCCAAGTCAGCCTGGATAACATACTGAGATCCTCTCTCAAATTAAAAAAAGAAAAAGTGTTCAGGATGCAGCTCAGTAAAATGCCTCAAGTTCAATCCCCAGTGACCAACACACACACACACACACACACACACACACACACACACACACAGAGTCCAGCAGCCATGTGCATTCCAAATGATTGCCATCAGATATACACAACTCAAGGAAGCCAACACTGACCATGGCTTAGAATATTCCATGACCACAGTGTCCCTGCTGATGCTGCTACCATGAAAGTCTGCAAATCAAAATGAATTTATTTGTACCAAAAACCTGACAAAAATGGAGACTAGAGGACCATGCGGGAGAAGGTCCTTAAGCTTGATAGTTTGATCAAAGGAACTTTCAGGAGGACTCTGCCAAAACCACCACCTTACCCAAAAGAAATGCTTCCAAACCCCTGAATTTCCAAACAAGATCATAAGATTTTATGTTTTGTTCTCAAGAGATTAATAAAACACAGAATGGAACCCACAAATTCCAAGGAACTCCAGGAGAACCTTTCTTCTGCACTCCAGCCGAGACTATTATGGCTCATTCTCAAGCACATTTTGAAATTGGTGGGCAAATGATACCAAAGATAATTAAAAATTGTGATGGATTTCATGTGAATGTTCCAGATGAACAGCTGTCAAAGAGCTGCACTATAAGAAGTGCATTTCAAGACAGGTGAAGTGGGCCATGCCTGTAATTCCAGCTTCCCAGAAGGCTGAGGCAGGAGGATGTCAAGATTCGGATGAGACTTGGCAATTTGTCAAGCCTGTTTTAAAAGAAAACCAAAATGACTCAGCATGTGGCTTAGTGGTAGAGTGCCCCTGGTTCAATACTCAGTACTGGGGGGAAGTAACTTTTTATGCTTCAGATTAGGTTTATTTGGGGGTGGGGTGGGGCAAAAACTGGGGATTGAACTCAGGGGGGTACTTGACCACTGAGCCCCATCCCCAGTCCTATTTTGTATTTTCTTTAGAGACAGGGTCTCACTGAGTTGCTTAGTAGTGCCTTGCTTTTGCTGAGGCTGGCTTTGAAACTTCAGCCTCTGGAGTTTTAGGTTGGATTTAACAAGGTCTCTGATTAGTTGAAAAAAAGGAAAACTTAGTCATCTCTGATAAAAGTTGAAGTACTATTTCCTATGACATAACTTTCTGTATTAGCTTTCAAAATCTTTCATCACTCTGGCTAAAAGACTTATCTTTTATAATGATCTAAGACCCTACTTTCACTAAGTGCTGTAAACATTTTGAGATTATTGACTAACTTCTCTAGGATCAAATTCTACATTGTCACTTGACCTTGAGCTAACATTGGGATATTACAGAGGGCTCCAGAAATTCTCAAGGGATTTCTAGAAGAGAGACATTAACCCAATTAGCCTAATTTGATATGATGGGAAACCCTGTCAAATAAGACATAACTTTTTCAAGTTATATTTATTTGGCTGTTTATTAATATTTGCTTCAAAATTTCACTGAATTCATTAAAAAAACTAACATGTTGTCAGAGATAGTTCTGGACACTGTATTAAAACAACCAAATCACCTTGTTAATAGCTGGTTACAGCATATTACCAACAGATTTTTAACCATGGCTCTTCTAAGTGTTTATCATATGAATTACCATTTGGATTTTTTTCCTAAATAATAACTACAATCCGATTCACAGAAAAAAACAAACAAGCAAACAACCTCTAACAAGTATATTTGAACACAGGTTTAAGATTTACAGCTTTATTTATTTTTGGTGCTATGGATCAATTCCAGGGCCTTGTACATGCTAGGCAAATGCTGTACCTTTTAAAACTTTTAATTTGAAATGGGGTGTGATGGTGTACACTTGTTATCCCATCTACTTAGGAGGTTAAGGCCAGAAGATCTCAAATTTGAAGCCAGTCTCAGCAATTTACCAAGAACCTGTCTCAAAATAAAAAAATAAAAATAAAATAGGCTGGCAGTGTAGCTCAATGTTATAGTGCCCCTGGGTTCAATCCTCAGTACCAAAACTACATAAATGAATAAATTAATTAGCTAATTGAAATGAAATGAAAAGGGCTGGGGATGTAGCTTAGTGGTACAGCTCCCCTGGGTTCCATCCCCAGTGCCAAACGAAAAGAAAATAAAGTCTGTACCTACATTGTTTTAAAAAATTAAAAGGACACTGTGGCAGGAGGATGGCAAGTTTGAGGCCAGCCTCAGCAACTTAGTGAGAAACTAAGGAATTCATTGAGAACCTGTCTTTAAATTAAAAAAAAAAAAAATAGAAATGGCTAGGGATCTGGCTCAGTGGTACAGCACCAATGGGTTTAATCTCCAGTACAAAGAGACAAACTGAAGAAGTCTTTTTCTAAGCCTTGAATACTGATTCCACCCTCCTTGTCCATGCCTCCTCTCTGAGTGGGCCTAGATATGCTGCACGGTAACTGGATACCTACGTGACTGTTGGCAGTTGGATATCTGGTGTCCATTCTGTTTTCTTCACAGGTGATGCTACTGTCTTCAAAAACCTGTTTTCTCTCTGGAATTTTTAAAAATTATTTTAAAAATAATTTTGATATGGCCAAGGTTTCCTTTTCAATGATATTTTGGAGTTTTAGTTTTTCTTAGTTTAGGGATTAAGGGCTTTTCTGTCTCACAGGCAGGAACAGGAGGGTCACATATGGGCAAAATTCAGTCCATGGTGTGGAGTGCATCCCTGACCCTCACTCTCCCTGATTCTGTGCTCATGCATGAAAATCTATATCAGTTAATCTGACTATATCAGTTAATCTGGGGAAAGAAAATCCAATCAGGGTTGCATGGGTGGAGACTGGGGAATGTGATCAGATACTGCTTTCTGATTCATGCTAGTCAAAAGGTGAGTTGGGGGCATGGTCAGGGAGGTCAATAAAAGCTTCTTCAGAGCCAGAGGAGAAACACAAGAGTCCTGGAGCCCAGTAGTCCAACCCTGGCGTGCTGAGGATCCCAGCCTGGCCCATCTGCTCAGATCCTGTAAGTCATTCACCACCCTGAGCACTACCCCATTCCGGCCTCATCTGTGCAGAGGCAGGAACAATATTGTATTTGATTTTTTCTTATTCACCAATTTAAGACTTAGATTTTGCCTCTCAGTGCGATTTTACCTTTATGCTGAACATTAGGATTTCCACTTTAGTTTACGTTGCTTTCAATTTTCTTTCTTTCTCAACTTTTGTTCCAGAGATTGAATTCAGGGCACACAACAACTCAGCCACATTCCCAGGTCTACTTTGTGTTTTATTTAGAGACAGGGTCACACTTAATTGCTTAGCACCTACTCTTCTGAGGCTGGCCTGATCCTCCTATCAGTTTTCCCAGGTGCTAGAATTACAGGCATTTGCAAAAGGCCCAAATCTTCTTTTTTTGTTTTTGTTTTTAGTTGAAAGGGGCACAATGCATTTTTGAATCTATCTATGTATTAGGTGGTACTGGGGAATAAAGCCAGGGACTTGTGTGTGAAAGGCAAGCACTCTACCAACTGAGTTATATCCCCTGCTCATTATTTATTTATTTTTGTGTGCTTCTGAAAATCAAACATGCTAGGTAACAGCTTCACCACTGAGCTCCAGCCAAAGCCGCTTTAATATTTCTTAACCAAGGAGAATGATTGAAATTCTATATCATTCTGATTGATTATAATTCTATTTTTTGATGTTTAAGATATTTACTTTGTGTGCCTTTAAAATGATACTTTATTGCCGAGTGTGATGGTATGTGCCTGTAATCCAATCTGCTTGTTAGGCTGAGGAGCCATGAGGATTGGTGTTCAAAGCCAGCCTGAGCAACAGTGAGGCCCTAAGCAACTCAGGGAGGCCCTGTATCTAAATAAAATACAAAATATGGCTGAAGATGTGGCTCAGTTCTTGAGTGCCCTGAGTTCAATACCCAGTCCCATGTCCCCAAAATTATACCTTATGGCCTACATGGTTTTGGAATTTTATTGTTTGTTTAAACAAATTAAACAAAAGCTTAAAACTATCTCATGCAACACTTCACAGACTCTGTTCTGATCTATTTGTTCTCTTCAACTCCCCCCTAAGGTGGCAGGATCTCACAAGGGTAACAGATATCCATGAGACTCTGTTGTGATTTCCAAGTATTTTATAACAAGGGTACAAGCTTTTACAATTGCTCATTTAATTTTATAAAATTAAAACTAACGTCACCCATGTGAGGACATGTACTTTCCCAGCCATGGTAGTTGCTGAAACTGAAGAGCCTACTGCCTTAGGTCACATGACACTCCAATTCCACTTTTACAAGGACAAAATAATAATCAAAGGCTTTCCCCCATAAGGGTGAGGTGTGCTTTTAGACTCCCCAGTACCCCCTTCCCAGTGGCTGGCAATGGATGGGATAGTGGCCTTTTCCCTGGACTATTTTACAGGATCCTTCTTCTTTCAGACTCCCCAGGATGAACATCCAGTCCCCACACATGCTGCTGGAGCTGGGAGGGTACAGCCTGCTGAGTGACAAGTCCAGGGCCATCCTGTATCTGGAGGGCCTGCTCATAGAGCTCTTCCCATCACTCTTTTTGAAGGCCTTCAGCAGGGGACACACTGAGGTCCTGAAGAAAATGGTGCAGGCCTGGCCCTTCACCTGCCTGCTCTTGGGAGCCCTGATGAGGAAGCCACAGCTTGACATGATCCAAGGGGCACTAAATGGGCTGGACATGCTGCTTGCCCAGCAGGATCACCCCAGGTGAGGGGGACCCAGTGGCCTAGAAGGGAACACCCTGGGGGTCCAAGAAACTGACCATTACTGATGGATCCAGGGAGAGTGTGTGTTGAAGGGTGGACCAAGGTTTTCCTACTCTGCCAGCAAGGAGGTGTGGAGAGGCCTTGGCCATGCTGAGCCCCATCAGGGAGTGGCTTCTGGATGTGGAGGTTCTTGTGGCAGCTATGGTGACCCATGATGGAGGCTGTCCCTGCCCCTTCCTCACCCTGTACAAGTGGGGGCACCAGGCTGGATTGGAGGGGAAAGGTTTAGAGAAGAATGAGATAGAAGGAAGAAGTGGAGCAGGGAGCAGCAGCTGAGAGTGAAGAAAGGGGCCTCTGGGCTGAGACTCTGATTTCGTACCTGCAGGAAGTGGAAACTGCAGGTGCTTGATTTGCAGAATGTTCACCACAACTTATGGAGGACAAGTCTGGAGCCATGGTCGATGCCTGCTCATCAGAGGCCATGTAGAAGAATTTTACATTGAAACATGGTCCAGCAATGGCAGCTAAGTTGCTCCTGAAGGTAGTCACTGACTTGTGCCTCACACAAAGGCCCCTGGATGAATTCCAGGCCCACTTGTTCCTGTGGGTAACACAGAGAAGGGGCATGGTACACTTGTGTTACAATAGGCTGAAGATCTTTGGGAAACCCACCTGCCACACCAGGAAGGTCCTGAGACTGTTGTAGCTGGACTCTGTCCAGAAGGTGGAAGTGCACTGCACCTGGGCACCCTCCACCTTGGGTGCTTGTGCTCCTTTCTTGGGCCAGATGAGGAATTTGAGGAAGCTGCTTGTCTCCCAGGTCTGTGTGCCTGCCCAAACCTCCCCAGAAGAGCAGGAGCAGTTGCTCTCCCAGCTCACTTCGAAGTACCTCAGGATGGACTGCTTGCAGCACCCTGAGGGCAGAGACTCAAGCTTGGAATAGACAACTCCACCTACTGAAAGAGAAGAGAATAAAATGGAATTCTCAGAGTAATTTGTTGTTTGTTTGTTTGTTTTGTTTTTTGTTTTCTTCTCTTCCATTTTATCCTCTTTCTTTCTCCTCTACCCCTCCTCCTCTGGTGCTCACAACCCCAACTTATGTGAAACCAATAACTTTGTATGAAATAGAACTTTAAGAACTGAGTCTCCAGAATAATATCATATAGAGGAATTGCATAAGACCCTCTTTTTTATTTTTCTCTCTCTCTTTTCTCTTTTTTAAAATTTTTCTTCCTCTCTCTCTCTTGCTCTTTAATCCTCCTAATTTTTACTATTTTTACTTCTTGTAATTTTCTAAATACATATATGTGTTTGTTTTTATGCATTCTACTGTCCTCCCATGTACTTGTCTCCCCTAAATTACCTCCTGTCTATTATCCTACTACTAACACTCTTGATTAGAGTTCTCCTCCAAATTTCCTAAGTTTTATTAACCCCATTGCCCTCACATCTTTCCCTGCTAACATATCATCAGACACCTGACACCCAGTTATCTGTCCACCACCAGAAAGTGTACACCTTCTATGAAATTACTGATTATATTTAAAATTATAATTGAAGCCAACATTACTAGACACTGAGACTAACTATACTTGTCTTAGTAGCAGTAATTTACACATAGGTGATGTATTGTTGATATTGGGAACTGTCAACATTGTCCTTCCCCACAAAGGAGGGATCTTGGAATATACAAGAGCACTACAAATCTATAGGGTAAAAGCAATAACACACCAGTTCCACAGAGCATGAAAGAAATGCCAGCAACATGAAAAGACAAGGGAAGAAAATACCAGAAATAATTGAAGACACACATCATCAGAAGAATTATCAGAAAGAGGAGAAAAAATGACAGAGGATCATTTATAGATTTACATTATTCAGATGTTTTGGAATCTCAAAGACAACATTAGACAACAAATACAGACAGTGAAAGATCACTTTGACAATGAGCTACATAAACAAATCCAAAAAGCAAACGATCACCTCTACAGGGAGATTGAGATATGTATATATTTTAAAAAAAGAAATCCTTGAAATAAAATAAATAATAAACCAAATTAAAAACACAAATGAGAGCATCACCAGTAAAGTAGACAACTTAGAAGATAGGATATGAGACAAGGAAGACAAAGTCTATCATCTTGAAAAGAATGTAGCAGCACAGAGAAAATGATAAGAAACCACAAGCAGAACACCCAAGAAATATGGGATAGCATAAAAAGACTAAATTTAAGAGTTATCGTGATAGAGGAAGGCACAGAGGTACAAATCAAAGGAATGAGCAATCTGTTTAATGAAATAATATCAGAAATCTTTTCAGACATGAAGAATGAAATGGAAATCCAAATCCAAGAAGCCTATCACAAAAGACCCACACCAAGACACATTATAATGAAAATGCCCAACATTCAGAAATAGGAGAGAATTTTAAAAGCCACAAGAAAAAGAATCAGATTACATACAAAGGAAAACCTATTAGGATAATGGCATATTTTTTAACACAGTCCCTGAAAGCTAGAAGATCCTGGAACAATACATTTCAAACTCTGGAAGATAATGCGTTTTAACTAAAATATTGTATCCAGCAAAACTAAGCTTCAGATTTGAAGAAGAAATAAAAGTTCCATGATAAAGTTAAAATAATTTACACCTAGAAAGTCAGCACTACAAAACATATTTCATGAAGAAGAATTGAAAAACAACAATGAAAACCAGCAGAGGGATGTAGTACACTAAAAGAAAAACTAATCAAAGAGGAAACCAAGTCAAGTTAAGTAACAAAAATAAACAAATATGGCTGGAAATGCAAACCATATCTCAATAGTAACCCTAAATGTTAATGGCTGAAACTCACCAATCAAAAGACATGGGCTAGCAGATTGGATTTAAAAAAAAGATCTAAGAATATGCTGCCTACAGGATTTTCATTTGATACTAAAAGACATACACAGACTGAAGGTGAAAGGTTGGGAAAATCATACCACTCACATAGCCTGAGGAAGCAAGCAGGGGTCTCCATACTCATATCAAATAAAGTAGACTTCAAGCTAAAGCAAATCAAAAGGGATAAAGATGGACATTACATACTGTTCAAGGCAATCATACACCAACAAGACTTAACAATCATAAATATATATGTCACAAACAATGGTGCAACTATGTTCATCAAACAATTCTTCTCAAGTTCAAGAGTCAAATTGAACTCCGAGCACAATAATCTTGGGAGTCTTTAACCCACCTCTCTCACCACTAGACAGATATTCCAAACAAAAGTTAAATAAAGAAACTATAGAGTTCAATAACACAATGTCTTAGACTTAACTGACATATATAGAATATATCAACCAGCATCAAGCATATATGCTTTCTTCTCAGCAACCCATGGATTTTTCTCAAAAATAACCATATACTATGCCACAGGGCAACTCTTGAAGCAAATACAAAGGAGTAGAGGTACTTTCATGCATTCTATCAGATCATAGTGGAATTAAATTGGAAATCAACAACAAACTAAACGTTAAAAATTCTGCATCACATGGAGACTGAACAATATGTTGCTGAATGAACAATGGGTTACAGAAGACATAAAGGCGGACATTAAAAAAAATCTTAGAGGTAAATGAGAACACAGACACAACATATCAAAATCTCTGGGACAGTATGAAAGCAGTACTAAGAGAAAAATTTATTGCATGGAGTTCATTCTTTAGAATAAGAAAAAGTCAACAAATAAATGACCTCACACTACACCTCAAAGCCCTAGAAAAAGAAGAACAAATCAGCAGCAAAAGCAGTAGAAGGCAACAAATAGTTAAAATGAGAGCTGAAATCAATGAAATCAAGACAAAAGAAACAATTGAAACAAGTGAGAAAACTTGTTGGTTCTTTGAAAAAAGAAATAAAATTGACAGACTCTTAGCCATGCTAACGTGAGAAGGAGAGAGAGAACTCAAATTACCAGCATATGTGATGAAAAGACAATATCACAACAGACCCTACAGAAATTCAGAAGATAATTAGAAATTATTTTGAAAACTTAACCTCTAATAAAATAGAAGACAGTGAAGGCATTGATAAATTTCTTCAGTCATATGATCTTCCCAGATTGAGTCAGGAAGATAGACACAACTTAAACAGACCACTATCCAGTGAGGAAATAGAAGAAGCCATTGAAAGACTACCAACCAAGAAAAGCCCAAGACTGGATGGATACACTGCTGAGTTCTATAAGACCTTTAAAGAAGACCTAATACCAACACTCTTCAATGTATTTCAGGAAATAGAAAAAAGTGAGAGTACTTCCAAACTCATTCTATGAGGCCAATATCACCCTGATTCCAAAACTGGACAAAGACGCTTCAAAGAAAAAAACCTTCAGACCAATATCTCTAATGAACATAGATGCAAAAATTCTCAATAAAATTCTGGCAAATCCAATACAAAAACATATCCAAAAGATTGTGAACTATGTTCAAGGGGGATTGATCCCAGGGATGTAAGGTTGTTTCATCATACAGAAATCAATAAATGTAATTCATCATATCAATAGACTTACAGATAAGAATCATATGATCATCTTGATAGATGCCAAAAAAAAAAAAAGCATTTGACAAAAGACAGCACCCCTTTATGTTCAAAACACTAGAAAAACTAGGGATAACCAGAACATACCTCAACACTATAAAGGCTACCTACACTAAGCCTCAGGCCAATATCATTCTAAAGGGAGAACAACTGAAAGCATTCCATCTAAAATCTGGAACAAGTCAGAGATGCCCTCTCTGACCACTTCTATTCAACATAGTTCTTCAAACACTGGCTGAGATCAATTCGACAGATGAAAGAAATTACTGGAATTAATATATGAAAAGAAGAACGTAAACTAGCACTATTTGCTGATGATATGATTCTATACCTAGAAGACCCTAAAAACTCCACCAGAAAACTTCAAAAAATAGTAAATGAATTCAACAAAGCAGCAGGATATAAAATCAAAACCCATAAATCAAAAGCATTTCTGTATATCATTGACAAATCCTTTTAGCAGGAAATGAGGAAAACTACCCCATTCACAATATCCTCAAAAAAAAGATACTTGAGAATCAACTTAACAAAAGAGGTGAAAGAACTATGCAATGAAAACTACAGAACACTGAATACAGAAATAAAAAGAAGACCTTAGAAGATGGAAAGATCTACCTTGCTTATGCATAGGCAGAAGTAAAATTATCAAAATGACCATATTACCAAAAGCACAATACAGGTTTAACACAATTCCCATCAAAATCCCAATGGCATCCCTCATAGAAATAGAAAAAAGCAATCATAAAATTCATCTAGAAAAATATGGGACCCAGAATAGCTAAAGCATTTCTAAGCAGGAAGAATGAAGCAGGTGGTATCCCTATACCAGACCTTAAACTATACTACAGAGCAATAGTAACAAAAACAGCATGGTATTGGCACCAAAGCAGGCCAATAGACCAATGGTACACAATAGAGAACACAGAGACTAACCCACAAAATTTCAATTATATTAGACCAAGGTGCCAAAAACATACACTGGAGACAAGAGCACATCTTCAACAAATGGTGCTGGGAAAATGGAAAATCCATATGCAACAAAATGAAATTGAACACCTGTCTCTCACCATGCACAAAACTTAACTCAAATGACCAAGGACCTAGGAATTAAACAAGAGACTCTACATCTAATAGAAGAAAAAGAAGGCCCTATCTTCATCATATGGGATTAGGCCCCAAATTCCTTTATAAGACTCCTATATCACAAGAATTAAAAAGAAGAATCAATAAATGTGATGGATTCAAACTAAAATTTTTATTCTCAGCAAAAGAAACAATCTGCAAGGTGAACAGAGAGCCTACATCCTGGGAGCAAATTCTTACCTCTCACACATCAGATAGAGCACAAATATCTAGGGTATATAAACATCTCAAAGAAGCTAAGCAACAGAAAAAAAAAACAACAAATAATCAATAAATGGGCCAAGGATCTGAACTGACACTTCTCAGAAGAGAATATAAAATCAATCAACAAATATATGAAAACATGCTCATCACCTCTAGCAAGCAGAGAAGTGCAAATCAAAACTGCTCTTAGATATCATCTCACTCCAGTCAGAATGGCAGCTATTATGAAGACAAACAACAAGTGCTGGTGAGGATATGGAAAACAAGATACACTCATACATTGCTGGTAGAACTGCAAATTGGTGGAACCAGTTGGGAAAGCAATATGGAGATTCCTTGGAAATCTGGGAATGGAACCACCGTTTGACCCAGCTATTCCTCCTCTCGAACTTTACCCAAGGGACTTAAAAACAGCATACTACAGGGACACAGCCACATCAATGTTTATAGCAGCACAATTCACAATAGCTAAACTGTGGAGCTAACCTAGATGTCCTTCGGTGGATGAATGGATAAAAAAAATGTGGCATTTATACACAATGGAATATTACTCAGCATGAAAAAAGAAATAGCATTTGCAGGTAAATGGATGGCATTAGAGAAGGTAATGCTAAGTGAAGTCAGCCAATCCCCCCAAAACAAGTGCTGAATATTTTCTCTGATATAAGAGGGGTGACTCATACTTGGGTAGGGAGGGAGAGCATGGGAGGATGAGATTAATTCTAGATAGAGAAGAGGGGTGGGATGGAAAGGGAGGGGGAAGGGGATTATCAAAGATGTTGGAATGTGATGGACATCATTATACAAAGTACATATATGAAGACTTGAAATGGGTGTCAACATAGCTTATATACAAAGATATAAAAAAAATTGTTTTATGTTTGTATTAAGAATTGTAATGCAAAAAATATAGTACATGTATAATGGCTTAAACTGACATGAACATACTTTATATCCAGAGATACAAAAAAATGTGCTCTCTGTGTGTAATAAGAATTGAAATGCATTCCAGTTGTCATGTATTTAAAAAAATAAAATAAATTTTACAAAAAGAAATAGCTTCACTAAATACATGAGAGTCTATTTTTGGATTCTATTTTATTCTGTTGATTTACATGTCTCTTTCTAGGCCAATATCTCAAATCTTGAATTCTGTATGTCTACAGTGAATCTTAAAGTCAAGAAGTCTAGATTCTCTAAAATTTCTTTGTCTCTTCCATATCTTTAACATTTTCATATAAATTTTAGAATCAACTTGTTAATTTCTGCATAAAAACATGCAGGGTTCTTCCAAAATCCTATATACTCAGCAATAAAAGAGAATAAGATCATGGCATTTTCAGATAAATGGATGGTGTAGGAGAAGATAATGCTCAGTGAAGTTAGGCAATTCCAAAGAAACAAATCCCAATTGTTCTCTCTGACATAAGGAAGCTGATTCATAGTGGGGAAGGGAGGGGGGAACAAGGGAGGAATAGGCCAACTCTAGAGCAGAGGGGTGGGAGGGGAAGGGAGAGGAAATGGGGTTAGAAATCATGGTGGAATGAGATGGTCATCATTGTGCCAAATACATGTATGAATACACGAATTGGTATGAATATACTTTGGATATTACCAGAGATGTGAACTATTATGCTCTATATATGTAATATGAATTGTAATGCACTACACTGTCATAAGTAAATAAAAAAGAGAAAATGTGTGTTTTATAAGAGATCAATAAATGAGATGCTTTTTTCATGTTAAAAATGCAAAATAATAGCTTTTTGTAATATATAAAAAATCTCAAAATCTAAAAATTATTCCAAGTATAATATCATGTGGTATATGTTTTCTTGTCATTTTACCCTTATTACATTCTAACATTTCTGTTGTAATGACCCAGTTCCCTTGGAACATTTCAGCAACCATTAATGGCAAAAGCAGCTGCCACCCATAAGTTCAGAAAATGGAGATTTCCCAAAAGATGTAGATACTGTGAATGCATTGTCCTGTTCTGAGTTCTTAAATGCAAAGAGGCAAGATATTTGTGGGATCACAATTTTTTATTTTGCTATATACTTTTTTGTTATGATCTTACATATTTGGAGATGTGTGTGTGTACACACACACAAACATATATATAAATATATATAAATTTGTTGTTTGTACTCCTGTGAACTAAATTCAAGGTCTTGCACATGCCAGGCAAGCACTCTACCCCTTCTTAAAATTGTGTTTTGAAATGGAGTCTTGCTAGATTGGGCTGGCCTTCAACTTGTGATCTTCCTGTTTCAACCCCTCAAGTAGCTGGCATCATAGGCATATGCCATCACACTTTTTAATAAATTCCCACAGTTTATTTCTAGTTTTCTAGTTTGTCTTGCTGTTAAATATAATTCACAAACCACAAGCAGTACTGTTAAACTTATTTTTGTTGTTATTAATCTGCCTGTACTTTGCTTAGTTGTGAATAATTTTAAGCTGAGTCAATCAGTTTTCAAATATCATTTTATTATAATGTCTGCCATAAAAAAATGCATGGAAAACTTAGCCATTGTTTGTGGACATCAGAAACGTTGGGGGAAAACTCACTTATTTGGAGCAGAATTCTTATGCATTGCCAAAAAGGAGCCAGATGGCATTTCTTTCATAATAAAAATGTGTGCTATAGGGATTAAAAAGACAGCCTTGTGTTTAGAAGTATGTTGTTAACTCTTAAAACTCTAAAAACATAAATGCCTTTTTGATTTTTTTTAATGAAAAAGAGACTTTAAGAAAATCAGCAATCTCCCTTTGTAATAACTGAATTTATTCATATTTATTTGGAAAATGTTTATTTATTTGACTTCAACTTGTATTTTTTAAATACTAATAAAAATTAAAGTCGATCCATCAACTCTGTTTAGATGTCTGTATTTAGCCCTTTGTACTAAATTAAAATTTTGCATACTGTTTTTCTTTTCTCTTCAAGGGAATTTATCGAGTCAGTGGCAACAAGGCAAAAATGGCAAGACTGTGTCCAGCTCTGGAAAACAGAAGGCATTTAGTAGATCTGTCCTAATTTACTTCACATGACATCTGTGAAGTGTTAAAATTATACCTTCAACAGGTTAAATTTTTATTCTGAACCTATTGTCAAATAAAAAGAGAAAAAAATATTTTATATTTCATATAAATATTGCCCCCCCAATTATTATAAGACTTTATAATGATGTATTTTGATGTGGATATATTTTCATGCAGTATTCTGGCCACTACATGAGCTCTGTCAGTTGTGAGCACTTTAGTTCTTTGAACTTTTCTTGATTTATATTTCCCATTTCCCCACCCACCCTCTGTCTTTGTAATTTGTACTTGAAGCTCTTGTTTGGTGATATGTGTGTGTGTGTGTGTGTGTGTGTGTGTGTGTGTGTGCACATACACAACACACATATAAATATTTATAAATTTGTATTTTGTAGTCCTGGGAATTAAAAATTTAGGGCCTTGTACTTGCTTGGAAAGCATACATATTCTCTATAGTTCCCTTACATTTTCTGTATTGTTCTTTTTTCCTTCAAAACCTGCCTAAGACATTTCCTTGTCTTTTTCTTCTGGACTAATGTAAATTACTCCATTTGTGAGATCATGTTTTAATTTTCAAGAAGTCTGATTTTCTATTCCTTTGGTAACATTTTTTAAAAGATTATATTATGCTCTTTTATTGTGGATATTCATAGATTTTTCTCATTAAGGGTTATTTTCTCTATTTAGCCTCTAACCTCTGTAGAAATACAAAGTCACCCTCATATATAACATTAAGTTTTCTATAGCAACATAAAATTTTAAAAAAAATTAGGTGAAGTGAATTTTAATATATCATTTACTCTTGAGAAAAAAATAGTAAAAAAAATCCATCTAGGAAATAAGTACTATGCAATAATGTAAACTCTTATAAATGTTAAAAACCTTTTTACTTTTATGTCATTTTCAAGTTTAAGGTATCTTAAAACAAAATGTTTCAAATTATTTTATTGGATTCAAGATAACTACTGAATAGTTTTATTATATTAAGATTGTTGTCATTCTGGGGATGTGGCTCAGTGGTAGATTGCTTGTCTAGTATGTATGATGTTCTGGGTTTGATTCCCCAGTACCAACAACAACAAAAAAAATGATTGTTCTTAATACTGAATTTGTCATTGTAGCCTTTAATTAACAGAAACCAGTGTTCCTTATGCTCTGTCAATAGACTTGCACAGAAACTAGAGAGAGCTATCAAGTTTTAGAAATTATTATAACATTCTTTTCTTCTTGAAAGTTCTCATAAATATATCCAACAATTTCTATTTTGAAAATGTAAGTCATCTCATTTAACAGGAAACTGAACTTGAGGCTAATTTTACAAAACTGTATTTAATGAAATAAATATCTTAATGCTCTATGTTTTTCCCAGTCTATGCATCATTAGCACAAGTCAGTTGTCTTTAGTAAACTATTGGCATTCATAACATTTGAAAACATATTGATATATCAGTGAAAAAATAAAATCACAGTTTGAACATCTGTGCTTCATTTATGAACATATGTGGTAGAAATGTTGATAATTCTACATTTATGAAGTACTTCTGAAATATATATTGAATAAAGTATTAAGAAGGCAGTAGTAGGCCGAGTGCAGTTGTGCACACTTGTAATCCCAGCAGCTCAGGAGGCTGAGGCAGGAGGATTGCAAGTTCAAAGCCAGCTTCAGCAAAAGAGAGGTACTAAGAAACTCTGGGAGACCCTGTCTCTAAATAAAATACAAAACATAGTGCTGACTCAGTGGTTCAGTGCCCATGAGTTCAATTCTCAGTACCAAAAAAAAAAAAAAAAACAAGAAGGTCATAGTACATGGTGAGGACGTTAATTATCCACAGCCTATTCAGTATGCATTGTTCCAGAATATATATCACAATTTAAAGATACTTTTCCATTTTCACTTTTGTAGAAATTTAAGATTATATAAGTTTTCTTTTTCTAACTCTGGATTTCTATTCTTGAAGAATACTTAATGAACTCAAAAGAAAATTCTGTTGGTATTCATAATTTTTCTCTATTCAAATTGAAAGTTATCTTTATAGATTAAAAAAGAAAAAGAAAAATCAATGCTTTTATAATTTTACCTAATTGGACATCAATATTATATGAAAAAATTTTTAAAAACTTGAATTTTTATACATAGGCATTTGCATTATGATCTTGTATTGCATAATGAAGTTGTATATTTGTTAAATATATCTGAACCAACTATAAACCATAAAGTGTTTCAAGAATAACAGCAATTGACCAGGCTTGTGTCTCACAGCTGAAAGGACAATACTGGCCATTCTCATTGGTCAGTTCTGGAAGTACTTTCCAAGGGGATCTGAAAAATAGAAAGGATTTTTTATGAGACATAATCTAACACATTTTAACAAAATAGTTAATACCTCATGTTTTTTGCCTTTTAATACAGAAACAGTCACTTGTAACAAAATAAACCAGAATATCCTAAAGATGTCCTTTTTCCTATTCTATTCTTAGGATTTATTTTATTTTTTAATTTTTTTTATTTTTTTTATTGGTTGTTCAAAACATTACAAAGCTCATGACATATCATCTTCCATACATTTGATTCAAGTGGGTTATGAACTCCCATTTTTTACCCCAAATACAAGTTGCAGAATCACATCAGTTACACATCCACATTTTTACATAATACCATATTAATGACTGTTGTATTTTGCTACCTTTCCTATCCCCTACTATCCCCCCTCCCCTTCCCTCTCATTTTCCCTCTCTACCCCATCTGCTGTTGTTTAACTCTCTCCCTTGTTTTTTTTTTTCCCCTTTCCCCTCACAAACTCTTATATGTAATTTTGTGTAACAATGAGAGTCTCCTTCCATTTCCATACAGTTTCCCTTCTCTCTCCCTTTCTCCCACCCCACTCGTCTCTGTTTAATGTACAGAACCCTAAAGAGAGAGATAGAAGAAGATCTTAGAAGATGGAAAAATGTACCCTGTTCATGGATAGGCAGAACCAACATCATCAAAATGGCAATATTACCCAAAGTTCTCTACAGGTTCAATGCAATGCCAATCAAAATCCCAACAGCATTTCTTGTAGAAATAGACAAAGCTATCATGAAATTCATATGGAAAAACAAAAGACCCAGAATAGCAAAAGCAATTCTAAGCAGGAAGTGTGAATCAGGCGGTATAGCGATACCAGATTTCAAACTATATTACAGAGCAATAGTGACAAAAACAGCATGGTACTGGTACCAAAACAGGTGGGTGGACCAATGGTATAGAATAGAGGACAGAGAGACTAATCCACAAAGTTACAACTATCTTATATTTGATAAAGGTGCTAAAAGCATGCAATGGAGGACGGATAGCATCTTCAACAAATGGTGCTGGGAAAACTGGAAATCCATATGCAACAAGATGTAGCTAAACCCCTTTCTCTCGCCATGCACAAAAGTTAATTCAAAATGGATCAAGGAGCTAGATATCAAATCAGAGACTCTGCGCCTGATAGAAGAAAAAGTTGGCTCCAATCTACATATTGTGGGGTTGGGCTCCAAATTCCTTAATAGGACGCCCATAGGCCAAGAGTTATATACAAGAATAAACAAATGGGACTTACTTAAACTAAAAAGTTTTTTCTCAGCAAGAGAAACAATAAGAGAGGTAATAAACAGGGAACCTACATCCTGGGAACAAATTCTTACTCCTCACACTTCAGATAGAGCCCTAATATCCAGAATATACAAAGAACTCGAAAAATTAAACAATAAGATAACAAACAACCCTATCAACAAATGGGCCAAGGACCTGAACAGACACTTCTCAGAGGAGGACATACAATCAATCAATAAGTATATGAAAAAATGCTCACCATCTCTAGCAGTCAGAGAAATGCAAATCAAAACCACCCTAAGATACCATCTCACTCCAGTAAGATTGGCAGCCATTATGAAGTCAAGTAACAATAAGTGCTGGCGAGGATGTGGGGAAAAAGGTACACTTGTACATTGCTGTTGGGACTGCAAATTGGTGCGGCCAATATGGAAAGCAGTATGGAGATTCCTAGGAAAGCTGGGAATGGAACCACCATTTGACCCAGCTATCGCCCTTCTCGGTCTATTCCCTGAGGACCTTAAAAGAGCATACTATAGGAATACTGCCACATCAATGATCATAGCAGCACAATTCACAATAGCTAGACTTTGGAATCAACCTGGATGCCCTTCAATAGATGAATGGATTAAAAAACTGTGGCATTTATAAACAATGGAGTATTACGCAGCACTAAAAAATGACAAAATCATGGATTTTTCAGGGAAATGGATGGCATTAGAGCAGACAATGCTAAATGAAGCTAGCCAATTCTTTAAAAACAAATGCCAAATGTCTTCTTTGATATAAAGAGAGCAACTAAGATCAGAACACGGAAGAAGAGCATGAAGAAAAGACTAACATTATCCTTAGGATTTATAACTTTCAAATACAAAGGATCCTTTTATCCGTTAGAAATATTATAAATCCTCACCGTTCCAGGCAATATACGAATATTATTTGATGCTTAATTTCATAATTTTAGAATAAGTTATAAGACTCAAATTGTTATTATGTAGTTAGTATGTGTGATTATTGTTTTTGTTGGGCTGGGAATTGACTCCATGGCCTCATACATGCTAGGCAAGCACTCTACTTTTAAGGTACATCCCCATGTGTCATCTTGATATAAGTGTAAAACTAAATAAAATAATAAACACTAGGAATTGTCACTGGGAAAAAATGACAATTTTCATTTTACTAAATAACAACTTTATATAGTATATACTTATGTTCTAATATTTGGTAATTTATATACATTACCTCATTTAATGCTCACCTTAACCCTATGATACAGGAGTTAGAATTACTCCTTACTTATACAGAATTAAGAGACATTAATAAAGCTTAAAAAATGTGTTCTAGGCCTCACTAGCAGAACACAGAACTATTATTGTATCTAATTTATTCTTAGTTTCAAAATACAGCCTTAAATATGAAGTAAATTTCAAAAAAAAATGAAAATACAGAAATCTGTAATATTTCTTTTTCTAATTTTTTTTTAGTTGCAGATAGACAACATCTATTTGTTTTTTTATGTGGTGCTGAGAATTGAACCCAGGGCCTTGCACATGCTAAGTGAGAACGTTCCAGCTAATCCACAACTCCAGCCCATAATGTTTTCTTCTTAAGTGGGGTTGTGAGAATATATTAATTTCCTTATTTTTCATTGGAACTCAGCTGTGTTACAAATATTCTTCTGTACATAGGAAATATTTCATAATTAAAATAGGAAAATATTTCCATGAGATGAAGATAAGATATTTTTGATAGGTATTATCAAAGAAGCTAGGTATTATATTTATTTGTTAATTAAGGTATATATACATGAACATATACCTTTATTTATTTTTATTTTTTATGTAGTGCTTAGAAATGAACCTAGTGCCTCACATGTGCTAGACAAGCACTCTATCACTGAGCTATGACCCTAGCCTGGTATTATATTCCTTAAAAAAATCTATCAAATAGAAATGTAAAATATAGAAAAATTATTTAAATGTCTACAAGTATTAAAGTTACTTCAGAGTGAAATGCCAAATCTCTGAAGTTGGATAGTTGGGTAATCTGTAAGTGGTTGAACTATATCTCCCACATTCATGATTAGTTATTAGCAGATATGATTAGTTAAGATGAGGTTATACTGGGGTAAGGTGGGCTCTAATCTAATATGATTGCCATCTTTATACAGGAGAAATTTGGACATCAATATGCACACAAAAGGAATGTCCAGTGAAGACTGAAGGTTTGCTGTCACAGCCCTAATGCCTTCAGAGAGAGAATGGCCCTCCCCATGCCTTGATTTCAGATTATTGGCTGCAGAAATTGAGACAATATCCTGTTGTTTAACAGCTTCTGTGAAGTCACTCAGTTTGTGGTGCTTTGTTATGGCAGCCCTGGCCATAACAAAATCCTACTGATATTATGAAATAAAACAAGGTTATAAACTTACTAAAATTATAAGATTATAAAACTATGCTGCTCACAATTAAATGTGGACACTAGTACATGGAATATACCCACACTAGTATAAAGAAGTCTCCTTTCCTGAAAAATTCATCCCTAAATTCATTAGACAGGCAGAACAAAGGGGGTACCTACAATAAGAGAGAGGAGGAGAAAAGAAGGAAAGGATAGTGTTATGGTTTAGATTAGGTGTTCTCCAAAAGCTCATGTGAGAAAATGTAAGATTCAGAGGTGAAATGGTTGGGTTATGACAGCCTTAACCCAAACAGTGATTTAATCTCCTGACAGGGACTAAATGGTAACTATAGGCAGGGAGGATGTACCTGGAGGAGGTTGGTCACTGGGAATGTGACTTTGGGATATATATTTTGTCCTTGAGGAGTAGAGCTCTTTCTCTGCTTCCTGCTGTGATGTCTTGAACTGTTTTCTCCACCACACCCTTTTGCCCTGATATTCAACCTCACCTCAAACCCTAAGAAATGGAGTTGAGACCCAAGGAATAGAGCCAGCTATCTCTGGACTAAGACCTCTGAAACAGTGAGCCCGCAAATAAACTTTTCCTCCTCTTTGCTGTTCTTGTCAGGTCTTTTTGGTCACAGCAGTGAGAAAGCTGACTAAGATAGATTACAAGTACTTCAAAGCAAGATGTCAGCACTCAAGAGGTATAAGGTAGGAGGTCACAACAGGTGTGGCGGTGGTTGAGAGAAAATAATTAATTACTAGAACAAGGTCTCATAACAGGTCTGAAGTGATGAGATGACAGGTAAAAGTAGAATGACCCTATGCATGCCAGATAGTCTTACTTTTTTTAACAGACAAAAGGGAAGAAAGAGAAAATAAATACAAAACCCCCAGAAACAGTACAGGGCAATGACAGAGTTGGGCTTTCTGTGAGTATATTTAAGCTAATGAAAACCAATTTCCATGCAATGTTTGCTAGATACATTGCAGTCCCTTAAGTTCTTGAAAGAGAGGTGATACAATTTATGCCAATTATGCATAATTAGTCTGACCAATAAGATGAAGGCATAATCTAGAATTTGAGAAATTAAGACAGCCTTGATGACATTTGTACCATTTTAGAAAAATATGTAACTCTGACACTGTTAATCTGCCAATAATTAGGACAGAGGAGGTGAGAAACTGTTTTTGAAATAAGTCAAAAGGCCAATTCCAATATTTTAACTATAATTGGAACATTTTTGAAAATATATGTGTGTGTGTGTGTGTGTGTGTGTGTGTATATATATATATATATCAACTAGTTCAAAAGGCCTGATCCAAATATTTTTGTTTTTTGTATTTATTCTTTGCTAACTACATTCTAAAAATATGAGCTACATTTTGAAAATCAAAGGCTTTTCCATATGTTCAAATAAAACAATATCAAATCCTTAGCTTTAAGTAACTTACTATCTAAAGTAATAGAAGGGAAGGTAAAATTTCCACGATGGACTCTGCCATGTTAAAAAAGAAATGTTTCAAGCTTCATTGAGATACCTAGAGCACAGAGAAATGAATCCCAAGGAAACCTAGCTTACCTAATATCTAATGAACTGAGGACACACCAGTTATAGACATTACATGCCCATGACAACTTACCTCTCAAGATGAACATAATATCGAGAAAGAACATTTTTAACCAAAAACATTGTCTTTGCACTACATTCTGGACCCATTAATTTGGAAAAATATAACTTTGCACGAAGAAAATATCCAACAGGCCATAGCCATTCCTGATAAAAGATAATTTAAAAGTAAAGGAAAGAAAAAGAACTGTGAATATCTGAAACTATTTGAAAAATAACTGAAAACTCAGAGAAAAATGAAATTCTTACAAGTCCTTGGTGATAATTGAAACCTCTAGCAACATTGAAGCTGTCATTTTCTAAGGCATTGTCGTATATTCCACAGTAAACCATATCACTGCAAAATGATTGGAACTTAAGTTAAATAAAAGAATCTCAGATATCATAGAAAGCATTGAAAACATTTCAATAGCAATGTTAAGAGAAATAATCATATTATCTTCCAATTCATAGAATAAGCTCAGCATTAAAACATAATTTAATCTTAAATAAGAATATAATGTGTCCAGAGGACTTTAGCAAAGTGTTTAGGAATGATTAACAAATACTGACTAATATAAAAAAAATATTAAATATTCAGGTATCTTGCCTTCCAGGAGTCAGCTTGACATTAACCACTGGTTTAAAGTCAAGGATATACTGGGATTCCAACATGGCGGCGGGTGCGGAGAGATCAAGTCTCTGACCTCTTCAGCTGTGCAGGCATAGGGAGTCGTAAACAATCTAAATTCTGTTTGCCCAGCATCACTAGGCAATGCTGAACTGACATGGATCTGGGTCGAATAGTCTGGGCCTCTCAGAACACACACTGAGCCCGAATTGGCTGAATTCAAGCTCCCGTTCAACTGCTTCCCACAGACAAACAGCTGTGACTCAGCATTAATCCATCCGGCTGAAACAAATGGTCGGCCCTTCTGTTCCTACGGAGGTAAATGCCAACCGAGCCTTCATACGTAGTGGCCACAGGTGTGAAACGGGGCTTGGGATAGACAGTAAGGACCCACCCGTTGCATTGGTCACCCGGCAAAGGGAAACGAACTGTCGCCATTTGCAAGAGATACCACCATGGCAGAGAACTGACGTCACCAGACTACAGCGGAGGAGATAACTTCATTGAAACCTGCGGCTACAGGTGTGTAATTCCCTAGCCTTCCCTCTCCACACATCGGGGAAACCTTAAGGGCCCCCCCCAGCTCTACCATGAGCGCAATAGCCAGACCCAG
Organism: Spermophilus citellus; assembly: GCF_964194105.1. NCBI lineage: Eukaryota > Metazoa > Chordata > Mammalia > Rodentia > Sciuridae > Spermophilus > Spermophilus citellus. The sequence continues at coordinate 51,675,942 of NC_138191.1, read as the reverse complement.
GGAATCAGACATGGCCCGGACCCGCGGCCCAGAACTCCCGGCTACTGCTCCCACCAGTGCTGACAACTGAGGTCTCTTGCACCAGCTACCAGGGCCGTGGCTACCAGAGGGCAAGTAAAATTTGCTGAGGATTATCAGCCCCAAACTGTACAAACTAAGGGTCTGAGGTAATGGCAAACTGGGAGAGTGTGCCCAGTCATTCATGAAAACAGGGCTCCCGGGAGCAGCAGACCTGGCGTGTACCCAGGATTGTGGTGAGTGGCACCCGTGAGAGGGGCCTGGCTAGAGGAAAAGTGGGGAAGTGACTAGACACAAGAGGAGGCCCTAGGCACTCAGGATTGGAGACTCGCTCAGTCTGGGAGGAGGAGCTGATGCACAGTGATAGGGTCCCACATATTGACAGGAGAAACTTGGCCTGGTGGGCACAGCGCCACCTACTGGAAGAGAAGTTAATCAAACTCTAAGACTGCATTTATTAGTTTTTTTTTTCATCTTTTTTTGATTTGGGTTTTTTCTTTCATTTTCATTTTACTTGTTGTTTTTTAAATTTTTTTTTACAATTTTTGTTTAATTTTTTTTCTTCTAATTTTAATTTTAATTTTTTATTATTATTTATTTTATTTTTTTTTTTATTTTTTTATTTCCTATTTTTTTTCTTCTTTTGTCTTTTCATTTCTTTTCAATTTTCTTATTCCCCCTTCCTTGAATTGTACCTGCTTACTCTCATTCTCTTTAGTGACTTCTTCCCTTCCCTTCTAATACCTTTCCTCCCAAGCATCAAATAAATTTATAGGAGTAAACAGTAACTCAGCAGTCAAACAGAACAAGAAGTAACATGAGCAACTTGAAAAAGCAAGGAAGAAAAGGAGTACAAACAATGCAGGACAGCCTAAATATTCAGGAGGACCTAGAGTCATCAGAAAAATGGTCATATAAAGAACTCAAGGAACACCTTAGACAGATGGAATGAAACCTTAAAGAGGATGCGAGACAGCAAATTCAAGCAGCGAAAGAACACATTGAGAATAAATTACATAAACGGATAAAAGAAGAAGTTAAGCATCTTTATCAGGAGATAGAGATTATAAAAAATAATCAATAATTCTAGAAATGAAGGAAACGATAAACCAAATTAAAAACTCAATTGAGAGTATCACTAACAGAGTGGAGCAAGTAGAAGCCAGAACATCAGATAATGAAGACAAAATATATCATCTTGAAAAGAGTCTAGCCAACTCAGAAAGGCTGGTAAAAAATCACGAGAAAAACATCCAAGAGTTATGGGATAACATAAAAAACCAAACTTACAAGTCATCGGGATAGAAGAAGGTACAGAGATTAAAACCAAGGGAATGAGTAATCTGCTGAATGAAATAATTACAGAAAACTTTCCAGAAATAAAAAAGGAAACAGATATACAAATTGAAGATGTATACAGGACACCGAGCACACAAAATCACAGTAGACCAATGCCAAGACACATTGTTATGAAGATATCCAATATACAGAACAAAGAGAAAATATTAAAAGCTACAAGAGAAAGGAGACAGATTACATTCAGGGGTAAACCAATAAGGTTAACAACGGATTTTTCATCACAGACGCTGAAAGCAAGAAGGTCATGGAACAATGTATTTCAAACACTGAAAGACAATGGATGCCAACCAAGAATTCTGTATCCAGCAAAATTAAGCTTCAGGTATGACAATGAAATAAAAATCTTTCATGATAAACAAAAGTTAAAAGAATTTGCAGCCAGAAAACAAGCATTGCAAAGCATTTTGAGCAAAACACTACACGCGGAAGAAATGAAAAACAATAACCAAAACCATCAGTGGGAAGTGCCTCGGTAAAGACAGAGGGTGAGGGGAAAGATAATCATGGAGAAACAAACTAAATTTTTTTTAAAAAAGGATAAATAATCAAACATGGCTGGAAGTACAAACAATATATCAATAGTAACTCTGAATGTTAATGGCTTAAACTCTCCAATAAAGTGACATAGGCTGGTATCATGGATTAAGAAAACAAATCCAACAATATTCTGCCTCCAGGAGACACATCTTATTGGAAAAGACATACACAGGCTGAAGGTGAAAGGATGGGAAAAAATATACCACACACACGGTCCTCATAAGCAAGCAGGGGTGGCCATCCTCATATCGAATAAAATCGACTTCAAGACTAAGTTAATCAAAAGGGATAAAGAAGGACATTATATACTGTTAAAAGGAACCATTCATCAACAAGACATAACAATTATCAATATTTATGCACCAAATAATGGTGCTGTGACATTCATAAAACAAATTCTCCTCAAGTTCAAGAATCAAATAGACCACAACACAATAATTATGGCTGACTTCAACACACCTCTCTCACCATTGGACAGATCCTCCAAAGAAAAGATGAATAAAGAAACTATAGAAATCAATACCACAATCAATAACCTAGACTTAACTGACATATATAGAATATATCAACCATCATCAAATGGATATACTTTTTTCTCAGCAGCACATGGATCCTTCTCAAAAATAGACCATATATTTTGCCATAGGGCAACCCTCAGTAAATATAAAGGGGTGGAGATAATACCATGCATTTTATCTGATCATAATGGAATGAAACTGGAAATCAATGATAAAATAAGGAAGAAAAAATCCTACATCACATGGAAAATGAACAATATGTTACTGAATGATCAATGGGTTACAGAAGACATAAAGGAGGAAAAAAAAGTTCTTAGAGATAAATGAAAATACAGACACAACATATCGGAATCTATGGGACACAATGAAAGCAGTTTTAAGAGGGAAATTCATCGCCTGGTGGTCATTCCTCAAAAAAAGAAAAAAAAAAAACGAACAAATAAATGAGCTCACACTTCATCTCAAAGCCCTAGAAAAGGAAGAGCAAACCAACAGCAAATGTAGCAGAAGGCAAGAAATAATTAAAATCAGAGTGGAAATCAATGAAATTGAAACAAAAGAAACTATCGAAAAAATTAACAAAACTAAAAGTTGGTTCTTCGAAAAAATAAATAAGATCGACAGACCTTTAGCCATGCTAACGAAGAGAAGAAGAAAGAGAACTCAAATTACTAACATACGGGATGAAAAAGGCAATATCACAACAGATGCTACAGAAATACAGAAGACAATTAGAAATTATTTTGAAAACCTATATTCCAATAAAATAGAAGATAGTGAAGACATCGATAAATTTCTTAAGTCATATGATATGCCCAGACTGAGTCAGGAGGATACACAGAATTTGAACAGACCAATATCAATGGATGAAATTGAAGAAGCAAACAAAAGACTACCAACCAAGAAAAGCCCAGGACCAGATGGGTATACAGAAGTTTTACAAAACCTTTAAAGAAGAATTAATACCAATATTTTTCAAGTTATTTCAGGAAATAGAAAAAGAGGGAGCCCTTCCAAATTCATTCTATGAGGCCAACATCACCCTGATCCTGAAACCAGACAAAGACACCTCAAAGAAAGAAAACTACAGACCAATATCTCTAATGAACCTAGATACAAAAATCCTCAATAAAATTCTGGCGAATCGAATACAAAAACACATCAACAAAATTGTGCACCATGATCAAGTAGGATTCATCCCTGGGATGCAAGGATGGTTCAATATACGGAAATCAATAAATGTTATTCACCACATCAATAGACTTAAAGATAAGAACCATATGATCATCTCGATAGACGCAGAGAAAGCATTCAACAAAGTACAGCATCCCTTTATGTTCAAAACATTAGAAAAACTAGGGATAACAGGAACTTACCTTGACATTGTAAAAGCTATCTATGCTAAGCCTCAGGCTATCATCATTCTGAATGGAGAAAAGTTGAAGGCATTCCCTCTAAAATCTGGAACAAGACAGGGATGCCCTCTCTCACCACTTCTATTTAATTTAGTCCTTGAAATACTAGCCAGAGCAATTAGACAGACAAAAGAAATTAAAAGCATAAAAATAGGAAAAGAAGAACTTAAATTATCACTATTTGCGGACGACATGATTCTATACCTAGAAGACCCAAAAGGATCTACAAAGGAACTACTAGAACTAATAAATGAATTCAGCAAAGTGGCAGGATATAAAATCAACACGCATAAATCAAAGGCATTTCTGTATATCAGCGACAAAACTTCTGAAACGGAAATGAGGAAAAACACTCCATTCACAATATCCTCAAAAAAAATAAAATACTTGGGAATCAACCTAACAAAAGAGGTGAAAGATTTATACAATGAAAACTACAGAACCCTAAAGAGAGAAGTAGAAGAAGATCTTAGAAGATGGAAAAATATACCCTGTTCATGGATAGGCAGAACTAACATCATCAAAATGGCGATATTACCAAAAGTTCTCTATAGGTTTAATGCAATGCCAATCAAAATCCCAATGGCATTTCTTGTAGAAATAGATAAAGCAATCATGAAATTCATATGGAAAAATAAAAGACCCAGAATAGCAAAAGCAATTCTAAGCAGGAAGTGTGAATCAGGCGGTATGGCGATACCAGATTTCAAACTATATTACAGAGCAATAGTGACAAAAACAGCATGGTACTGGTACCAAAACAGGCGGGTGGACCAATGGTATAGAATAGAGGACACAGAGACTAATCCACAAAGTTACAACTATCTTATATTTGATAAAGGGGCTAAAAGCATGCAATGGAGGAAGGATAGCATCTTCAACAAATGGTGTTGGGAAAACTGGAAATCCATATGCAACAAAATGAAACTGAATCCCTTTCTCTCGCCATGCACAAAAGTTAACTCAAAATGGATCAAGGAGCTTGATATCAAATCAGAGACTCTGCGTCTGATAGAAGAAAAATTTGGCTCCAATCTACATATTGTGGGGTCGGGCTCCAAATTCCTTAATAGGACACCCATAGCACAAGAGTTAATAACAAGAATCAACAAATGGGACTTACTTAAACTAAAAAGTTTTTTTCTCATCAAGAGAAACAATAAGAGAGGTAAATAGGGAGCCTACATCCTGGGAACAAATTTTTACTCCTCACACTTCAGATAGAGCCCTAATATCCAGAGTATACAAAGAACTCAAAAAAATTAGACAATAAGATAACAAATAACCCAATTAACAAATGGGCCAAGGACCTGAACAGACACTTCTCAGAGGAGGACATACAATCAATCAACAAGTACATGAAAAATGCTCACCATCTCTAGCAGTCAGAGAAATGCAAATCAAAACCACCCTAAGATACCATCTCACTCCAGTAAGATTGGCAGCCACTATGAAGTCAAACAACAACAAGTGCTGGCGAGGATGTGGAGAAAAGGGTACACTTGTACATTGCTGGTGGGACTGCAAATTGGTGCGGCCAATTTGGAAAGCAGTTTGGAGATTCCTGGGAAAGCTGGGAATGGAACCACCATTTGACCCTGCTATTGCCCTTCTCGGACTATTCACTGAAGACCTTAAAATAGCATGCTACAGGGATACTGCCACATCGATGTTCATAGCAGCACAATTCACAATAGCTAGACAGTGGAACCAACCCAGATGCCCTTCAATAGATGAATGGATTAAAAAAATGTGGCATCTATACACAATGGAGTACTATGCAGCAATAAAAAATGACAAAATCATGGAATTTGCAGGGAAATGGATGGCACTAGAGCAGATTATGCTTAGTGAAGCTAGCCAAACTCTAAAAAACAAATACCAAATGTCTTCTTTGATATAATGAGAGCAACTAAGAACAGAGCAGGGAGGAAGAGCAGGAAGAAAAGATTAACATTAAACAGAGACATGAGATGGGAGGGAAAGGGAGAGAAAAGGGAAATTGCATGGACATGAAGGGAGACCCTCATTGCTATACAAAATTACATATAAGAGGTTGTGATGGGAATGGGAAAATAAACAAGGAGAGAAATGAATTACAGTCGATGTGGTAGAGAGAGAAGATGTGAGGGAAGGGGAGGGGGGATAGTAGGGGATAGGAAAGGTAGCAGAATACAACAATTACTAATAGGGCATTATGTAAAATTGTGGATGTGTAACCGACGTGTTTCTGCAATCTGCATTTGGGGTAAAATTGGGGGTTCATAACCCACTTCAATCTAATGTATGAAATATGATATGTCAAGAGCTTTGTAATGTTGTGAACAACCAATAAAAAAAATAAAGAAAAGGTAAAAAAAAAGTCAAGTATTTCAAAAGGTCTCTAATATATGAATAATAATTGAAATAGCCATATAATAAGTTGAATTACTAAATATTATAGATAAGGTTTTACTGGTTATAGATTATAAATGTTGTTTTTGAATCTTCTCCATGAAGTTATTTTAAAATTATATTTGGCATATTATCAGACTACAAATAGCAATTCAACATACATTCTGATAGTATGTAAAATTTATAACATAGTTATTCAGCAAACAATATTACAAAATTATTGTAACAGACAATACAAGGGCTATGTATACTTGATTTAATTTAAATACAAAGGATTTTTTAAAGTAAGATAGATGTGGCCACAAAAATAAACTTTTGATCAGTGCTTCTTAAATACTCTGAAAATATTAGAATCTCAGAATGTAGTTAAGATAAAACATACAAAATTTTGCATCTCATGATGGAAATGAGTACATAGTAAAGTAGGAAAATTCTACAAAGGTGAGGTTCTGGCATCAATTCATACAGAAAGCAAGTTGATAACAAGTATCAACTTTTAAAGAAAAATCATAAAGGAAAAACTGAAGGGTTGTTAGAAACTCAAGAAAAAAACAAAGTTGTAAAGGACAAGAAATACATGATGACATAAACACACAACTCTAAAATGAAAATGAAATCATTTATGGATATAAGTAAAAAGAGTAGTATAATTACAAAGAAAGGATGGAGAAGAGTAATATTGAGAACAGAATTAAATCATCACCTGTCATCACTGTATGTGAATAATACCAAATACTTAAAATATCATACAACAGCAGCATATATATATATATATTTTTTTTAGAAATGTGGAAACAGCTATTAGTAGGAACAATATAGAAAATAATGACCACCTTTGAGGAGTAGAATCGAGGTGAAGAAAGGAAGCAAGGGAATAATTTTTTTTTTCTTTTTGTGGTGCTGGGGATTGACCCCATGTAATGTTTTGCATAAATTCTCCTAGGTATATGCACATATGGTCCAAATTATACAAAAATGCACAGATAGATCAGATGGTAATGATGCTTATTTCTAGATAAAGGGGTTTAAAGTAATTTCATGTTTTTCTTTATGTATATCTGTAACTTCTAATGTTTATAATAATAATTTACCACCAGTAAAATGCACATCAGAAAATATTCATGACATTAGTTTTATAAACTAAAACTCTAATTGATTATTGAATACAGAATAAGACAGAGGCATTCTGAGTACTGATGCTTAATGTAGGTACAAATGAGGCTTTCAAAAACTCAGTCTGAATGAAATTTTGGATATGTTATTGGTAAGAAAAATTAATAGCTGGTGTTAATATATTTGGATTAAATATAATACTAGCAACATTCTTAATACTTAGATTCCAACTTACTCTGGATCTAAAGTTTTCATACCAAGGGGACCAAGTAATTTTTTTTTCTGTGATCTCCAATGCTCTCCATGCTTTTTCTGTAGTAAACAGCTCAGGGGCCTAATGAATGTCAAAAGTAAATATACAACTTTTTCACATCACAGAAGAAGTAGTTTCCACCTACATATACAAATCATCATCTTGGAAAAGAATGAATATTATTTAAAAATACAGTGTGGTCAGAATTTAAGAGTAGATGACTAACCAGATTTAATTCAATGAGGCTAACTTGGAAGCACTGTTCTAGGCCTTAGAAGTTAGGAAAATGTGTGGGTGTTTTTCAAAAATGTACTAGATCAACAGGAAGTTGCCATAGTTATTAGGAATATAGAAAACACTTCAAATCATGTAATTGATTCTTTATAATATTTACAAGATTTTCCTTTAAGGTATATCTGAACCCACTTTCTGCTTCTAGGATCATAATAAAATGTAGAACAGTGTAAAGTTACTTGTGATACAGAGAAGAAGGAGAGGAGAATCTGCATTAATTTTGGTGGTTGACCTACAGTTAATGTTAATGATTAATAAACTCAAATGCACATTGAAACAAAGCTGTCCTGTGTGCCTGTGTGTTTTTCATTCTACTGCAATTTATAATACCATGTTTAGTTATGTTTTTGACAAAATGGAAACAGCTAGGCAGGCATGGAGTAACACAAACCTCTATTTTATTGCCCTCATAGTTTAGGCAGAATTTAAAAAGGACTCTAGAATCCTTGGCTATACATAATTTATTAATAATCAATACAACAAAGAAAAGATCATGTGAATTTAAGCTATTCCTGGTAATTCACTACTCCAGAACTTCCCATCTAGCATGCTGAGGCACTGGTTGTGGCACAGATGACTGGAAATATAGACATCTTTAGCTTTCAGGAAACTGGGTGGGTCAGGGGCTCATTGAAGCAGCTGGATTTGGCATAAATAGCAAAATCCAAGCACAGTGTCTTTCACAAATATCATTTTCTAAGTGTATTCAGGATGTGAAAAATACATCAGGAAAACATTTCATTGATCATCTTCCATTGTTTTCTATTTTTTGATACTGATTGGTAAATGTTAAAGGTGATAAGCAGACCTTTTTAATTATAAAAGACTATATAAAACTAGCTAGTAAGCAATGTCCTTTTCTGCAGTTCAATGAAAACAGTAAAAAATAAAAAAAAATATGTAAATTATATTACAATTTGGACAGTAACAAACACTTCATTTACCACGACTATTGCTATGGTAAAATTAGGCCTGAGCTGGTAGTCACACCAAGGAATTGAAGCTCCATAACTGTCTTTGTATATGCCACGTTTGTGAACTAGATTTGGATGCTTCTCATTAGAATCAGAAGGATCTTCTGAAACATGAAACAGTTTTTCAAAGTTGTCTTATATTTTTCTGTTCCATTCTTCATATGAGACTGTTACAACTTTCCCTGGAAAATGATGAAAAGACATGCCATTTTCAGACATTTAAAGCAATTCAAACCTGTAATAAGAGTCAAAAAGTCATATTCAGTATACTTATTACTTTTTATTTACTAGGGAGAAATAAATTGGCCACTTTTTGAAAATGTAGCTAGCCTAAATTGAGAGTGATATAAAACATTTACTGGATTTCAAAAACTTAGTACTTCCCAAAATATAAAATAGCTCAGGAATAATTTTATATTGACTACATATTGAATAATATTTCACAAACATTATCTTAAATGAAACATAATTAATTTCATCTGTTTCTTTTTACTTTTATCAAATGAATTAGAAAATTTTAAATTGTTTATGTGGCTCAAATAATATTTCAATTGGACAGAATTTTCTCAAAAAAGATGTAAAGATTTCAAAATTGTTCATGAAAATAGAACCTGTTCACAGTCACACTAAGATAAAAGAAAAGCACAATAAGGCAGTAACTATGTTGTTTTTCGTACCTCCATTTAAACTGCTATCAAAAATATTGTTAGTAACTAAATTTGCTACAATTTCCATAGAGTAGATTAATGATTTTTCTTTCTTCTTGAAATTTATGGTTTTCTAATATTAGCTAACTGCATCAAATGATGAGTACATAGTTAAAATACAGACAGTATTGGAAGGTTTTTTTTTTTTTGTAAATAAAAAGAACAGCTTACCATGTCTTTTTACTCTAACTTCATGATAAGAAAAAATATTTTTTTTTGGATAATCCCAGCAACCAATGAATGGCAGATTTACACAAGCCCACAATTTCCACAGCAGACCCATCTCTAAAATGAAAAGTAAATTTTATTCTCTAATTAGGATTCATTTAGGCTCTAGTTTAAGAAGGTATTCAATAAACAATTCTGATGAATAGTATAGCCATTTCATTATAAAAGCAACTATCTACTAAGAAATCCTGACTTTATAAGAAATATATATTTTTGCTGGGGATTGAAACCAGGCCTCACCTAAGTTAGGGAAGTATTCTACCAGGAAGCTACACCCCTCCGTCCAGTAGCAACTATTTAAAAATTACTTTTTGGATAATTCTGACTGAAGGTAAATTTTGAAGAAAAGAGCTTCTCAGCTTAATACAGTAAAAGAAGCTATTTGTTGATAGCTTCTGAAATAAAAAAAGAAAAACTCTTAAAAGACAAATTCCGGGGTAAAAGTTTAAAGAACTAGGAAGAAAAAAGATTCCCTTTTTATGAAGTGAAAATAAAAGACAGAATAACTGATGGTTGCTCATATTTTAAAAATATGCACAATGAAATATTAACCATTGGGATAATAGGTCATAAGATGTGATTTTTAAGTACTTACAGAGGCTAAAACCTTGATAATTTCTAAAAAAAAAAATAACAGACAGCTTTGCTATATAACGTATATCAAAAGGAACATATCTGCATAAGGAGGAGAAAGAAAGGATGAATCAGAAAATAGAAGATAGGAAGAGAGGCAAATTTTTATTGATTTAATATGAAGAATACATCAATAATAGAGTAAAAGATTGTACAAGTATGTGTTTTAAAAAACTAAAATGGTAAATTAAAAGGGCATAATTAGGGACTGGGGTCCCAAGTGGTAGACTGCTCACCTAGCATGCCTGAGGCACTGGGTTCAATCCTCAGCACCACATAAATATAAAATAAAGGTATTGTGTCCACCTACAACTAAAAGATATATATTTTAAAAATAAATTTTTAAAAAGGGCATAATTACAAAAGCATTTTAAAATAAATACTACCTTGGAGTGGCTGGGATTCCTCTGTTTCTAGCTCTGTCACTTTCTCCCATTTTATCCATCCCTGTGTCACAATTTAAGTGATTTCCTCCATAAATAAATCCTGTTTTGTCATCAACCCCTGCAGTTATATTAAAACCTAAAAAACCCAAAACATGTATAAAACAAATGTTCTATAACTGGTACATATTATATATAGCAAATGAACATTAATATTTTATTTAAATATTTATATAATTTATAGGAATATAATAAACCAGGACAACTATTCTGAAGATCAACTTGGTAATACCTTAAAAATTAGAGATTTGAAATTGCACAGTAATTACATTTCTTTCTAAATATACTCTAGGGAAATCCTTAAATGTTATTTATACATGGGGAAACACCCTACATCATATAAAATTAATGAAGTAGATTTCTGTGAACAAAAATAAATACCCAAGACAAATGATTGAGTCAACAAGCCATAAAAGGAGATGTATAATAAAAACCTTTTCTGTAAAAGCTTAAAACATAGATAATACTAATATATAAAGCTATGCATGTTTATCTGGTGTATATGGCTATGTCTAATATATTTGTGTATAATTTTAAATACATCAAATATTTATACAGTGTATATGTTATAGTACACTGAATATATACAACACATTAGATCACATATAATTTGCATATAGTTGAATACACACAAAAGTCTAAAGCATTAAAAATATACATGGAGATAGTGAACCCTGATTATAGAATAGTCATTAATTCTAGAGTGGAAAGAAAGAAAAAAGAGAGATGAATCTTTGGATATACCTGATATGTTTTATTTCTTTTCAAACAAAACCAGAAAGATCTGAAGAAAATATAACCAAATGTTAATATCTGCTTAATTTGAGTACTAAGTTTGAGGTAAAATTTATACCCCTATCTGTAAGTTAAAATGTTTTGTATTTATGAAAAACTAAATTAATTCAAAGATATCACAAAATATGTTCTTTAAATATATAATCTATTTCTATTGATTTACTGAAGGATAAAAGAAGGATTAAAGAACTATAAGTGATTTTCAGCAGATTACTTGGGTTAGCAGGGTTAGTATTTGGATGTTACTGCTAGAAATAATAAATTAATGATTTTAAATTAATATATAAAATGTAATTTTGAACATTTTGCCAATGAGTTTGGTGAGTTACCTAGAAAACTCAAAGTTTCATTACGTTATGTTAAAAATGGTGCCATTATATTAATATTAACATATTAATATTATATTTTAAATGTAGTATTATATTTTAAAATAATAAGTTATAAAACCATAATCATATTTTAAAATCAAATTACATATATTTCCTTCTAATAATTTTTATAGAGTAATATTTTTATAAATGGCTTATATCCAACTATTTTTTATTTACTAGATTTCACATTTGTATACTATATTGTCATAGGTATAATTTTGTAATTTTTTCATTCTGGTCAATGTAAATATTTTCTGTTAATTATAAAGGCTGTTTCTTCCTTTTATATAATTATAAATGATGGTATGATCAATATCAACATATAATATGACTTTTCTGTGTGTTTTAGATAATTTCATAGGCTAGATACCTAGGAGCAGATTAAATTCACAAAAAAATATATAAATATTTTATCTCTTTTTTATTTATATATGACAGCGGAATGCATTACAATTCTTATTTCATATATACAGAACAATTTTTCATATCTCTGTTTGTATACATAGTATATTCACATCCATTCATGTCTGCATATATGTACTTTGTATAAAAATGATCATCACATTCCACCATCACTAATAACCCATGCCCCTCCCTTCCCTTCCAACCTCTCTGCCCTATCTAGAGTGGGATAGGGAATGGGAGTATTGGAGGAATATTTTATATCTCAATAAATACATTTGTAAACTTTCTTTCTTTCTTTCATTTTTTTTTTTTTTTTTTGAGAAAGGGTCTCACTAATTTGCTTTGGGCTTCACTAATTTGCTGAGGCTGGCTTTCAACTGGCAATCCTCTTGCCTCAGCCTCTGGAGCCATGGGATTACAGGCATGCATCACCATGCCTGACTGTAAATTGTTTTAAAAAAGAATGCCATCACAAATTGGTGTGAATATACATTGTATACAACCAAAGATATGAAAAATTGTGCTCTATATGTGTAATAAGAATTGTAATGCATTCCACTGTCACATATAAATTAAAAAAAATAAAAAATAAAAAAAAAGGAATGCCATCAGTAGCATATACTTTTCAAAACTAAACATTTTCATTTTGTTTGAATGGATCCCTCCCCAGAAATTTATAATTGTAATCCTGGCCTCCAGTGTATCTGAATGTGACTTTATTTGGAAATTGAACTTCACAAATGTCATTAAGTTAAAATGGTCATTAGGGTGGACCCTAATCTAATCTGACTGGTATTTTTATAAGAGGAAATTTGGGCACAGACATACCAAAAAAGAAGATGATGTGAACTACAGGAAGAATGCCATGTGAACATGAAGATCCCATTTTAAATAAAGAGAGAGGCTTGGAACAGATTTTCCCTCACAGCCCTTAGGAGAAGCCAACCTTGCTAACACCCTGATTTTGAACTACTTGCTTCCAAATTGTGAGACAATACATTTTTGTCACTTATGCCACCCAGTTTGTGGTACTGTGTATGGCCATTCCAGCAAACTAATATCTACTTTTGTGATGTTGCTACTAGAAGACTTATAGCTCTTGTTATTCATAAAGTTAGTAAAAGATAATTTGAGAGCTTTTCTTTGTGACATGCAGTGGGGTAGGATTTTGAAACAAACAAACAAAAAAACTATAGATAAAGTCAGGTGGGTGTCAAGCTGAGGAAAGACGTGAAATATCGAAAACTGACAATAGACAATATCTAGAATATACAAAGAACCTTATAAATCAACAAGGGAAATGAAGAACTATCAATAGAAAGAAAAATAAAGGCAAATGAATACTTTATAGAAAAAAAAAACTTTCCAAAAAGGACAAATAAACATCAATAAGTATTCAAATTCATCAGTAATAGAACTACAATTAGAATTAGATGCTGCTTTACACCCATGATATTAGTGGATAATGTGTTAGTAGGCCTGAGGGCACATCATAAGCCACTTTGATGGTCAGTAGGAACATAGATTGGAATTCCTTTCAGTAATTATGGAAATAAATTTGTTAGTATTTAGTTAAAGAACATAAGAATATGGCATATGTAGCAGATATGTAATCTCTGCCAGGAAAATGATCATATATATCTATAAAGATACCTCTAAGTTCATCAAAATCTTGTCTGTGGTAGCTGAGAGCTGGAGGCAATCTAGGCATCTATCCATGAATATATAAAATGTATAGATGCACATTATGTAGAATTCTATGAGTCAGATTAAAAGACTGGCTATAAACAATGGAATGAACAGATTTAAGAAACAATGTTAAAAAAAAGATTAAAAATGGATTTAGCACATTATAACATTTTTAGTGTGTGTGTGCATGTGTGTGTGTGTGTGTGTGCATGTGTGTGTGTGTGTGTGTGTGTGTGTGTGTGTGTGTGTGTTTTACTGGAAAATGAACCCAGGACCTTTCAAGTTGAAAAGACAACTTATAATATGAGAGAAACTATTTACAAACCATATCTGATAAGAGTATAATATACAGAATATACAATTACCCCTACAACCAAACAAAAGAAGCCCAAACAACCAAATTCAAACATGGGCAAAGGATGTGACTAGATACTCCTCCAAAGAAGAGATACTATGACTAAGAAGCACATGAAACAATTCTCAACATCACTAATCCTTTGGGAGATGGAAATCATCCATTCAGAAGGCCAGTATTTAAAAGAAAAAGAACATTAGTGTTGCAGAGGATGCAGAGAAATTAGAACACTGTGCACTGTTGGTGGGAATGTAAATAGTATGGTCACTGTGGAAAACATTAAGCTCCTTGAAAAATTAGAAGTATGAGTGTGCATGGAGTGCTGGTGGAGTTCGGGGCAATAAAGTTTCCTGTTTGAACATACAAGTGCTTTTGTGGCAGCTCGGTGATTTGTGCCCAGCCAGACTGTGGCAGATTGGAATTCCTCCTCTTATAGATGCAATCAACTCTTAAGCTGCATGATTCTGTTTGCTGTCTGCCTCTATATCTCCAGGCCTGCCTGAGGAATTTCTTCAGAGATAGCCCAAAGCAATGGACTTGGCTGACCCTGGACTGGACTGCTGACACTGTGAGCCCAAAATAAACATGTCTTCCTCTATGATGTTCTTGTCAGGAGTTGTGATCACAGCAATGAATGCTTACTAACACCGGGTCCTACCTAAGGAATCCTGCATATCCCCTGCCTGGCTATAACTTTGACAAGTCTAAATGAAACAGCTGATAAGATGAGTGACAATTTAAAATCCAAGTGATCTGAGAACACGCACTGAGCCCTGATCTGCTGAATTCAAACTCCCGGTCACCTGCTTCCTGCAGACAAACAGCTATGACTTGGCATTAATTCATCCGGCTGAAACAACTGGTCAGCCCTTCTCATCATACGAAGGTAAATGCCTACCAAGCCTTCATAAGTAGTGGCCACAGGTTTGAAACGGGGCTTGGGAGAGAAGGACCCACCCGTTGAATTGGTCGCCCGGCAAAGGGAAACGACGTCATCAGACTGCTGCGGAGGAGATAACTTCGTTGAAACCGGCAGGTACAGGTGTGTGATCCCATAGCCTTCCCTCTCCACACATTGGGAAAACCTTAAGGGCCCCTCCCAGCTCTCCCGTAAGGGCCCCTCCCAGCTCTCCCGTGAGTGCTACAGCCAGCCTGAGGGAATTAGAGGTGGTGCGGACCCGTGGCGCGGAACTACCGCTCCCACCAGGGCTGACTGCTGAGGTCTCTTGCACCAGCTACGGGGAAGTGGATACCGGAGGGCAAGTAAAATTCGCTGAGGATTCTCAGCCCCAAGCTCTACAAACTTAGGGTCTGAGGGAATGGCAAACTGGAAGAGTGTGCCCAGTCGTTGATGAAAACAGGGCTCCCAGGAGCAGCAGACCTGGCGTGTAGCCAGTATTGTGGTGAGAGGGGCCTGACTAAAGAAAAAGTGGGAAGTGACTTGACACAAGAGGAGGCCCTAGACACTCAGGATTGGAGACTCGCCCAGTCTGGGAGGAGCTGCTGCACAGTGATTGGTTCCCGCATATTGACAGGAGAAACTTGACCCGGTGGGCACAGCGCCATCTACTGGAAGAGAAGTTAATCAAACTCTAAGAAGGCATTTATTAGGTTTTTTTTTTCTTTTTTCTTTTTTTTGATTTGGGGTTTTCTTTCATTTTCATTTTTTTCTTTCTTGTTGTTTTATTAATTTTTTTTACAAAATATTCTTTTTAATTTTTTTTCTACTAATTTTAATTTAAATTTTTTTAATTATTATTATTATCTTATTTTATTTTATTATTTTTTTTGTTTTTTTCTTGTTAATTTCTTTCTTTTTTAGTTCCTATTTTTTCTTCTTTAGTCTTTTCATTTTTCTTACCCCCCCTTTCCTTGAATTCTACCGGCCTACTCTCATTCTCTTTAGAGACTTCTTCCCTTCCCTTCAAATACCTTTCCTCCCAAACATCAAATTAATTTACAGGAGTAAACAGTAACTCAGCAGTCAAACAGAACAAGAAGTAACATGAGCAGCTTCAAAAAACAAGGAAGGAAAAAAAGTACAAAAAATGCAGGACAGCCTAAATATTCAGGAGGACCTAGAGTCATCAGAAAAATGGTCATATAAAGAACTCAAGGAACACGTTAGACAGATGGAATGGACCTTAAAAGGATACAAGACAGCAAATCCAAGCAGTGAAAGAACACATTGAGAATGAATTTCATAAACAGATAAAAGAAGAAGTTAAGCATCTTTATCAGGAGATAGAAATTATAAAAAATAATCAAACAATAATTCTAGAAATGAAGGAAATGATAAACCAAATTAAAAACTCAATTGAGAGTATCACTAACAGAGTGGAGCAAGTAGAAACCAGAACGTCAGATAATGAAGACAAAATATACCATCTTGAAAAGAGTCTAGCCAACTCAGAAAGGCTGGTAAAAAATCACGAGAAAAACATCCAAGATTTATGGGATAACATAAAAAAACCAAACTTATGAGTCATTGGGATAGAAGAAGGTACAGAGATTCAAACGAAGGGAATGAGTAACCTGCTGAATGAAATAATTACAGAAAACTTTCCAGAAATAAAAAAGGAAACAGATATACAAATTGAAGATGCATACAGGACACCGAGCACACAAAATCACAGTAGACCAATGCCAAGACACATTGTTATGAAGATATCCAATATACAGAGCAAAGAGAAAATATTAAAAGCTACAAGAGAAAGGAGACAGATTACATTTAGGGGTAAACCAATACGGTTAACAACGGATTTTTCATCACAGACATTGAAAGCAAGAAGGTCATGGAACAATGTATTTCAAACATGAAAGACAATGGATGCCAACCAAGAATTCTGTATCCAGCAAAATTAAGCTTCAGGTATGACAACGAAATAAAAATCTTTCATGATAAACAAAAGTTAAAAGAATTTGCAGCCAGAAAACCAGCATTGCAAAGCATTTTGAGCAAAACACTACACGAAGAAGAAATGAAAAACAATAACCAAAACCATCAGTCGGAAGTGCCTCAGTAAAGACAGAGGGCGAGGAGAAAGACAATCATGGAGAAACAAACTAGAAAATTTTTTAAAAAAAGGATAAACAATCAAACATGGATGGAAGTTCAAACCACATATCAATAGTAACTCTGAATGTTAATGTCTTAAACTCTCCAATAAAGTGACATAGGCTGGTATCATGGATTAAAAAAACAAATCCAACAATATGCTGCCTCCAGGAGACACATCTGATTGGAAAAGACATACACAGGCTGAAGGTGAAAGGATGGGAAAAAATATACAACGCACATGGTCCTCGCAAGCAAGCAGGGGTGGCCATCCTCATATCGCATAAAATCGACTTCAAGACTAAGTTAATCAAAAGGGATAAAGAAGGTCATTATATACTGGTAAAAGGAACCATTCACCAACAAGACATAACAATTATCAATATTTATGCACCAAATAATGGTGCTGCGACATTCATAAAACAAATTCTCCTCAAATTCAAGAATCAAATAGACCACAACACAATAATTATGGGAGACTTCAACACACCTCTCTCACCATTGGACAGATCCTCCAAACAAAAGTTGAATAAAGAAACTATTGAACTCAATACCACAATCAATAACCTAGACTTAACTGACTTATATAGAATATATCAACCATCATCAAATGGATATACTTTTTTCTCAGCAGCACATGGATCCTTCTGAAAAATAGACCATATATTATGCCATAGGGCAACCCTCAGTAAATATAAAGGGGTGGAGATAATACCATGTATTTTATCTGATCATAATGGAATGAAACTGGAAATCAATGATAAAAGAAGGAAGGAAAAATCCTACATCACATGGAAAATGAACAATATATTACTGAATGATCAATGGGTTACAGAAGACATAAAGGAGGAAATCAAAAAATTCTTAGAGATAAACAAAAATACAGACACAACATATCGGAATCTATGGGACACAATGAAAGCAGTTTTAAGAGGAAAATTCATCGCCTGGTGGTCATTTCTCAAAAAAAAAAAAAAGAAACCAACAAATAAATGAGCTCACACTCCAACTCAAAGCCCTAGAAAAGGAAGAGCAAAACAACAGCAAATGTAGCAGAAGGCAAGAAATAATTAAAATCAGAGCGGAAATCAATGAAATTGAAACAAAAGAAACTATTGAAAAAATTAACAAAACTAAAAGTTGGTTCTTTGAAAAAATAAATAAGATTGACAGACCTTTAGCCATGCTAACGAAGAGAAGAAGAGAGAGAACTCAAATTACTAACATACGGGATGAAAAAGGCAATATCACAACAGATGCTACAGAAATACAGAAGACAATTAGAAATTATTTTGAAAACCTATATTCCAATAAAATATAGGATAGTGAAGACATCGATAAATTTCTTAAGTCATATGATTTGCCCAGACTGAGTCAGCAGGATACACACAATCTGAACAGACCAATATCAATGGATGAAATTGGAGAAGCCATCAAAAGACTACCAACCAAGAAAAGCCCAGGACCGGATGGGTATACAGCAGAGTTTTACAAAAACTTTAAAGAAGAACTAATACTAATACTTTTCAAGTTATTTCAGGAAATAGAAAAAGAGGGAGCCCTTCCAAATTCATTCTATGAGGCCAACATCACCCTGATCCTGAAACCAGACAAAGACACCTCAAAGAAAGAAAACTACAGACCAATATCTCTAATGAACCTAGATGCAAAAATCCTCAATAAAATTCTGGCGAATCGAATACAAAAACACATCAAAAAAATAGTGCACCATGATCAAGTAGGGTTCATCCCTGGGATGCAAGGATGGTTCAACATACGGAAATCAATAAATGTTATTCACCACATCAATAGACTTAAAGATAAGAACCATATGATCATCTCGATAGATGCAGAGAAAGCATTCGACAAAGTACAGCATGCCTTTATGTTCAAAACATTAGAAAAACTAGGGATAACAGGAACTTCCCTTGACATTGTAAAAGCTATCTATGCTAAGCCTCAGGCTAGCATCATTCTGAATGGATAAAAGTTGAAGGCATTCCCTCTAAAATCCGGAACAAGACAGGGATGCCCTCTATCTACACTTCTATTCAATATACTTCTCGAAACACTGGCCAGAGCAATTAGACAGACAAAAGAAATTAAAGGCATAAAAATAGGAAAAGAAGAACTTAAATTATCACTATTTGCAGATGACATGATTCTATACCTAGAAGACCCGAAAGGGTCTACAAAGAAACTACTAGAACTAATAAATGAATTCAGCAAAGTGGCAGGATATAAAATCAACACGCATAAATCAAAGGCATTTCTGTATATCAGCGACAAAACTTCTGAAATGGAAATGAGGAAAAACACTCCATTCACAATATCCTCAAAAAAAAATAAAATAACTGGGAATCAACCTAATAAAAGAGGTGAAAGATTTATACAATGAAAACTACAGAACCCTAAAGAGAGAAGTAGAAGAAGATCTTAGAAAATGGAAAAATATACCCTGTTCATGGATAGGCAGAACTAACATCATCAAAATGGCGATATTACCAAAAGTTCTCTATAGATTTAATGCAATGCCAATCAAAATCCCAACAGCATCTCTTGTAGAAATAGATAAAGCAATCATGAAATTCATATGGAAAAATAAAAGACCCAGAATAGCAAAAGCAATTCTAAGCAGGAAGTGTGAATCAGGCGGTATAGCGATACCAGATTTCAAACTATATTACAGAGCAATAGTGACAAAAACAGCATGGTACTGGTACCAAAACAGGTGGGTGGACCAATGGTATAGAATAGAGGACACAGAGACTAATCCACAAAGTTACAACTATCTTATATTTGATAAGGGGGCTATAAGCATGCAATGGAGGAAGGATAGCATCTTCAACAAATGGTGTTGGCAAAACTGGAAATTCATATGTAACAAAATGAAACTGAATCCCTTTCTCTCGCCATGCACAAAAGTTAACTCAAAATGGATCAAGGAGCTTGATATCAAATCAGAAACTCTGCATCTGATAGAAGAAAAAGTTGGCTCCGATCTACAGACTGTGGGGTCGGGCTCCAAATTCCTTAATAGGACACCCATAGCACAAGAGTTAACAACTAGAATCAACAAATGGGACTTAATTATACTTAAAAGATTTTCTCAGCAAAAGAAACAATAAGAGAGGTACATAGGGAGCCTACATCCTGGGAACAAATTTTTACGCCTCACACTTCAGATAGAGCCCTAATATCCAGAGTATACAAAGAACTCAAAAAAATTAGACAATAAGATAACAAATAACCCAATCGACAAATGGGCCAAGGACCTGAACAGACACTTCTCAGAGGAGGATATACAATCAATCAACAAGTACATGAAAAAATGCTCTCCATCTCTAGCAGTCAGAGAAATGCAAATCAAAACCACCCTAAGATACCATCTCACTCCAGTAAGATTGGCAGCCACTATGAAGTCAAACAACAACAAGTGCTGGCGAGGATGTGGAGAAAAGGGTACACTTGTACATTGCTGGTGGGACTGCAAATTGGTGCGGCCAATTTGGAAAGCAGTTTGGAGATTCCTGGGAAAGCTGGGAATGGAACCACCATTTGACCCTGCTATTGCCCTTCTCGGACTATTCCCTGAAGACCTTAAAAGAGCATGCTACAGGGATACTGCCACATCGATGTTCATAGCAGCACAATTCACAATAGCTAGACTGTGGAACCAACCCAGATGCCCTTCAATAGATGAATGGATAAAAAATGTGGCATCTATACACAATGGAGTACTATGCAGCAATAAAAAAATGACAAAATCATAGAATTTGCAGTGAAATGGATGGCACTAGAGCAGATAATGCTTAGTGAAGCTAGCCAAAGTCTAAAAAACAAATACCAAATGTCTTCTTTGATATAATGAGAGCAACTATGAAAAGAGCAGGGAGGAAGAGTAGGAAGAAAAGATTAACATTAAACAGAGACATGAGATGGGAGGGAAAGGGAGAGAAAAGGGAAATTGCATGGAAATGAAGGGAGACCCTCATTGCTAAACAAAATTACATATAAGAGGTTGTGAGGGGAATGGGAAAATAAACAAAGAGAGAAATGAATTACAGTAGATGGGGTAGAGAGAGAGGTTGGGAGGGGAGGGGAGGGGGGATAGTAGCGGTTAGGAAAGGTAGCAGAATACAACAATTACTAATAGGGCATTATGTAAAATTGTGGATGTGTAACCGACATGATTCTGCAATCTGCATTTGGGGTAAAATTGGGGGTTCATAACCCACTTCAATCTAATATATGAAATATGATATGTCAAGAGCTTTGTAATGTTGTGAACAACCAATAAAAAAATTACAAAAAAAAAGAAAAATTAGAAGTAGAATTAGTGTATGATCTACCAACTCCACTTTGGAGTATATATCCAAAGAATTAAAAAAAAAGATCTTGAAGAGTTATATGCATACCCATGTATATTGCAGCATTATTCACAAAAGCCTTTGTTTCATACACAGGCCTACTAAAAGAAGAATGAATAAAGAAAATGGGGGGTATGTTCACATACAGAAATGTACACAAATACACAACAAAATATGCAGCCTTTGAAAAGAAATCCTGTCATAACTTATAATATGGATAAACTTACCTTGACTTCCTAAGTGAAATAAGTCATAAAAGGACAAATACTATTTGATTTCATTTATATAAAATATTTAAAGTGGTCAAAAATCATAGAAACAGCCAGGTATATGTCCCTATCTGGCAGGCTAGAAGACCCTTTACAGTGTTGTCAATGGCCCAGTGGAGGAGCTGAGGGCAACTTCAAATTTGAAATATTTAAAGTAAACACAAAACTATTTCTGCAACACAGATGATTAAGTGTGATGTTGTGGGCTATGGTGTCATTGGTAAAACATGCCTCCTGATATCCTATACAACAAACAAATTTCCACCTGAATATGTACCAAATATTTTTCACAACTATGCAGTCAGTTAGGATTGGCAGAGAAATACATATTCTTTGACTTTTTGACAGTGCAGGGCAAGAGAATTATGACAGATTACAACTGCTGAATTATCCATGAACAGATATATTTCTTGTCTATTTTTTAGTGGTCTCTCCACTACTGAAAATATAAAATTAAAGTGGTTGCCTGAGATACTCACCATTCGCCAAACACCCACTTTTTGCTTACAAAAGATGACCCTTCTATTTTTGAGAAACTTGCCAAGAACAAATAAGCCTCTCTCTCCAGAGACTGCTGAAAACTGGCCAGTGATCTGAAGGCTGTCAAGTATGTGGAGTGTTCTGCACTCACACAGGAAGGCCTACAGAGTATGTTTGATGATACAATACTGACTACCCTGAAGCCTCCAGAACTGAAGAAGAGCCACAGGTGGTACTGCTATGACATCCCTCTAGAGCCCTTTCTGCACAGCTGACGTCACCATCATACTAAAAGCAATGTTTAAATAAAAGTAAAGATTAAACTTAAAATTTGTTTCTGCTTTAATACAAATGCCCTACACCTACCCACATGCACTTGTGTGAGACAAGGGCCACAAGTATGCCTGCCTTCCCCAATACTAGTTAATTTTGAGTAATTGTGTATTGTCAGAAAAGTGATAAGTACTGGTTTCTATTCTATTGTTTTTTTTTTTTTTAAAACTCTATTTTTGTTGTTGTCCAAAAGCAAAACATGCCAGGCGCATTGGTGCATGCCTGTAATCCCAGCGGCTCAGGAAGCTGAGGAAGGAAGATTGCCAGTTCAATGCCAGCCTTAGCAAAAATAAGGTACTAAGGAACTCAGTGAGACCCTGTCTCTAAATAAAATACAAAATAGGGCTGGAGATGTGAGTTAGTAGTCAAGTTCCCTGAGTTCAGTCCTGAGTAAGCACCCCCCACCACACACAAAAAAGCAAACATGCTTGTGATGACTTTGTAACAGACCAGTTTGTTGAAGCCATTCCCTGGTTCTAACCAGGAGAATAATTTGGGACATGTTAATTTTTTGTTTGTTTCTTCCTCTTCTTTTGTTGGAGTGAGGGGAATGCGTATGGAATTTTATATATATATAAAATTATATATATAAAATTATTAATACATTAATCAGTGGGCAGCTTTAGGTGAGAAGGATAGATTGATTCCACATTCCACTTCCTCAATCTAGTTTAGAAAATGTTTTTCCAACCTGGTGTTCTTAGGAAGGATTACAGTAAATGACCCATTTAATATAATGCTCCTTATTCAAAGTTGCCTTTTCTCTTCACCTTGAATAGATCCAGTATTTGATGAAACTCATGAAAGTGTGTGGCAACTGTTTTGCCCCTTCTCTTTCCTGGGGTGACTGTGATTTCCAAGGAAATTTGTTTGCTATTTGCTGTTTTTTTTTTTTGGGGGGGGGAGTTTATTTCTAACTTCTTCCACTGAAAAATAAACCACATGGATTGAGTCTGTAATTAAAAAAAAAAGTTTCCTGTCAGTCATTGTCTTATATACTTAGTACAGATTTGCAACTCAAAATTGTATGGCCTTCTTGGAACTCAACTGTAGACTTGGCACATAGCAGTGTGGTGCCAGAATACAGATGCCTACAAAATGACTGGCATCCTTTCAGGTTTGAGAATGTTGGCCTTCTTCATTAAGAAGCCAGGGATGTGGAGAGAATACTTACCAACAAGCGGAACAGCCAGGGGAAGTCCTTTATTTCTGTTTGGCACATAAAGACCCTCTATCCCATTGAGATTCTCTAATGATTCTCTAATGAAAATCATGGAAACAGTCTGGATGAGAATCTATGTAAGTTTTAAGAGGGTTTTTCTTTTCTTCCAGCTTATTTTGGTTGTAATTTCTAGTTTTTAAAAATGTTGGATGAAAAATTTAATTTTAGAATTTTTTATCACAAAAGAAACTCAAAAACTAACAAAAAAAGAGGAATGGAATTCTGATACACATACAACATGGTTGAAACATAAAAATTTATGCTCAATGAAATAAGCCAGAAACAAAGGGCAAATATATTATTATTTCAATTATATGAGGTACACAGATGCTATGATTTAGATGTGCTGGACGCTTTAAGAGGTTTGGCCTGATGAAGGTGGTTGAGTCATTGGAGACATTACCATTGGAAAAGATCAATGATGCCTTTCAGAGGGGGGTTAGGTTCCAAAGAATAAGAATGTCCTGACCTCTATCTCTCTGGCTTTCTTTCTTGTCATGGGATCTCCCCCACACATAATCTCTCCCAGTATGAGGTTATCTGGCATGATGTGATATAACCAAGAGGGTCCTCACCAGAGGCCAAACTCAACAGAGATGCTTCAGCTTATACTTTCAGCCTCCAAAACTTTGAGCTAAACAAATCTTTTTCTTTATAAAGTGGCCTGCCTCAGGTATTTTGTTATAGCAACAAACACTGGACAAATACATTCACATAGTTAAATTCATAGACACAGAAAGTAGAATAGCAATTTTTAGGAGCTGGGAAAAGGCTAATGAGTACTTATTATTTACTGGGTAGTTTCTGTTTGGGATGACAAAAAAGTTCTGGAGATGGATAGTGATGATGGCTACACAACAGTGTGAATGTAGTTAAAGCCACTGAACTGCACACTTTCAAATAGCTAAACTGGGACATTTTATAATAAAATTTTTAAAACAATATTTTAAAAAATGATTAATAGTCAAAAATCAGCAATCCAATTAGAAAATAAGCAAACAACACAATTAGGGAAGATGAATGGCAAATAGTATATGAAAAGATGTTTAACATTAGAGAAATGCAAATATTGTATAGCAGTTTACACAACCAATAGCACTTCTTTGAAAACAAAACAAAACTCCATAACAATAAATGGTGATTCAGTGTGGATGAAAATCGAAACTGGTCCTCTCCAGATTGCTGGAGAGGAATGTAAAAAGGTACAACCACTTTGGAACATTGTTTGGCAATTTCTTATAAAATAAAACAGGCACTCATTATATGACTGACTCATATACTTGGGAGTTCCCTGAGAAATGAAACATATGTGTCATGTAAAAATCTACATGTGAAATATTCATATTAGTTGTATTAGTAAAAAAATGGAACTACCTAAATGTCCTTCAGTGGATGAAAGGTTAAATAAAATCTGACATCACTAAGAGGGAATACTATTCAGCAAAAAAAAAAAAGGAATAAACTACCAATGCATGCATCCGCTTGGATGGATCTTGAGGGCATTATGATTAGTGAATAAAACCACTCAAAAGGTTATATGCAGTATGATTCAATTTACATAACATTTTCAACATAATAAAATCATATATAGATAGAACTGATTAGCAGTTGTTACAGTTCAAGTGTGGCAGTAGAGTGGGTAGGTGTTAACTATAAAGGCAGACACAAAGACCTTTGTGGTGATGGATTAGTTCAGTACCTTGATTGTGGTAATGGTTACATGAAGTTATACATGGAGTCACATTTCACAGAGCTACATGCACACATACATCAAGTGTAAGCATGTATGCACAAACACACAGACACACAGATGAGATAATGTAAAAACTAGAAACCAAATCAGGTCTATAGGCTAGTTAACAGTATCACACTAATGTCAATTTCCCAATGATACCATACTTCAGTTATATAAGACACCGCCATTGGGAGAAGCTGAGGGAAAGGGGGTGAATGTTTTATGGTTCTCCATGTATCACTTCTTTGCAAACTTTTATTAATCTCAAATTCTTTCTAAACTATAAAGTTAAAAAATTGATATGCTTGGCATTTGCTATTAGATGAATAGAACTGGAGAACAGCATCTAAGTGAAATAAGACAGATCCAGAAAGTCAAGGGTATACTGTTTTCTTTCATATTCAGAAGCCAGAAACAAGGAAAAAAGAAAGGGGTAAAGATCCCATGAAAATCAGTGGAGCAGAGGGGGAGGAAGACAGGATGGGAAAAGAGAGGAATGATTGAATGCAATTGACCAAATTATGCTATGTATACAGATGAATATACCACGGTGATTTTCACCTTTATGTGCATCTATTAAACAACAATTAAAAATGGTGTATAAAGTTTAAAATGTATAAGTAAATAAAAGACCAGTAGAATAGAGGAAAGGGAATATGGTGAGGTGAACATGGGTGGGGGAAAGAGGGGAAGAAAAGAAGAAGTACTAGGGACTGAAATGGAGCAAATGCTGGTGTGATTATCTCAAATGAACCCCAAATTATATATAACTATAATGCACTAATAAAACATTAAAATGACATATAAATAAAATAATACATGTTTTATGAAAAATAAATATACAATAAATGCATTCGAATGATTCTCTAAGAGAAATAGGGGAAAAATGAAACAATTAGCCTTGCATTGGCTGGTAATGATTGTGTGCCATAAAATAAGGAAGAAGAAGTTAAAAGTTTATCAATTTTAACTTGATATACATATATCCTTTTTGTAAAAACTGTTTTACAGGAGTCTAAGCCAAAGAGAGAGACCAGGGAAAAAATCCTAGTTTGCCACTTAGTAGCTCTTTAGCTCTGGGAAGGCTACTCTTAAGAATTTTCTCGTTTAGTAAAAATGAAAACAAAATAACTTGTTCCAAATGTTCTTTGGAGTATTAAATTGGAACAACATAGGTCAAGTAGTTAGCACAATGCCTACCAGGTAATGACTCAATTCATTGCAGTTAATATTGATGTTATCATTATAAATTCTAACAATCAATATTTTCATTAATACTGGCTGACTAGAATGATATGAAATTTCATATTTCCTCTAGAAACTAAAAACTTGATCAGAAACAGTGTTATCTTTCTCATTGTTATATCTTAAGGTTTTGCATCCATTACTGCAAAGTGAAAGAATGATTGCAAGGTTTAATTTCTCTGCATCAGTGAATATTCACTATGTTAAAGTTCCATACCTTCATCCTTCATATTTCGATCTATCTGTTGTCCAGCATTCCTTTCTTGGAACTGTATGTCCTGCATGTGTGTTTTCATGGCTTCCTGTATTAGTTCACACAATGGTTGATCCTGTTTGAGACAGAATGGATGTGACCTCTATTAGAAACTACATACTGATCTTCTCTTAAATCCCACAGCTTAAGTAATGTGAAAACACATACTTTTCTTTGGAGGGAGAAATAAGGATTGGAGTAGGCCCAGGGAAAAGCAGCAGCTCCTACTACATAAAATAATACAATCTGTCATATGAATATTTAACATTAGTAGTTTTTACTATTCAGGCCTGTGACAAAATAATTTGTAATTTTGCAGGTAGTTGAAATGATGAGCTTGAATAGTTTCTATCAGAACAATAAATAATAAATGAGTTTAGCTTGTCATTTAGCACTTATATATTCTTACTCCTCTGCACACATAAGTAATAGTGATTAAATTTTGTGCAAAAGTGGTACTCTCAAACATGGGAATCTATGATGACTTCAGAAAATATCCCCAGTGAATGTAAAGAGTCCACAGATAATTTTCTTTGTCCATATTAATAATAAAGTAATACTTAGGATGACATATAGGGAGATATATAATTGTATTTTTTAAAAAGAAGGTAAAGCATGTAAACTAAAAATGAAATTTAGAGTCATTATATATTTGATTATACTTTATTTTTTAAAAAACCTGTGAATAAATCTGAATCTATCATATAAAAATTCTTGATATAGTTATAAAGTGTATGAAGCACATAAAAATACTGTGCAACTTTTACCAAATTGTGAGAAAATAAATAGGTCTAAAGTAAATACCTACTTGATAACATTAACCCATGTAGGACAATGGAACATAGATAAAGAATTATTTTTGACATATTTTTTTTTAGTTTTTTTTGTGATAAATATAAACATCATGGGGACACAAACATGCAAGCCCTGAAGCAGTATTCACCACCCCTGAAGTCTTATACCGAACACATAAAAACAAAAGCAGATCAGAAGTGACAAAAACGTAATATTATTTTACATTCCCTATTGAGGAAAAACACTCAAAAATGTTTATCAGTTCAACATTGTTCATAAGATGAACTCTGAACTACCAGGATTGGTTGCCAAGGCCCTCTACACCTGGTTCACCCTTCCGATATTCTCTCACTACCCTCAGGTGTTCTACACAGAAATTAAGACTAGGCTGAGCAGTATGTCCTAAACTGTGCTTCAACTCAACATGCTTCACTGTACCTTTCATCTTTCAAGTCTTCCCATATTCCCCCACAAACTCTCCTAAAATCCTACTCACATTTTCAGAGTGCATTTAGGTGAAATTTTAGTTAATTTATAAGTCTTCCTCCCTGAGTCCCACCTACTATTCCTCTCTCCCTTGTATGAGACTGCATAGTACTACTTGTACATCTTTGCAATGACCAGATTTATGTGGACACACCATCTCTTCTTCCATGTTACAAGCTCTTTAAGCAAGGAGCAGTTTTATGTTGACTGTGTATTAGTAAATAAGTTTTAATAAATTCTCTTTACCAGTGTGCCAGCAGGCAAAAGAGCAGAATCATCTGTTGGATATATTCTGGAAACTGGGCACTTGAGAATGTCCCCACCATTTGGAACCATTTTACAGTAATCTTAAATACACTGCAGCCACCACCACACAGCATCCCAGCAATTGTATCTGTCATAAGTTCCTTCACCGAGGAGATTAGGAATGAGACCATGCCTGAGGGTACCAGCACATGCTAAAATGATATTCCTAAACAACAGAATTGAGTGGATCATTTCAAATGAAAACATACTCTTAAAAACTGAAGACAAACTTGGTCACTTTTGGTGACTGTGTCATGGAAGAATTTTCTTACCTGTCCTTATTTATTTTTGTATGCTGCAGTCTGGCTGGGTACAAATCATGAGCCACTCAAGCAAGAACAAACTTTATTTCCAAACTCCACCAGCACACTTCACACATGCTCCCCAGGAACTCTCCTGAATGCCACCCACGCAGCTCCTCAAGGAACACACCACACACCAACCGGAACTCCCCCTGGGATCTCTCCCGGAACACCACCTGGCTGCACAGGCACTGGAACCCAGCTAGAACTCAAAGGGAACTCCAAAGTAGAGGGTGCCCAAGGTGGACAGTAAAGGTCTAATATACAATTGAATACAAAGCCTGTTTCAATCCAGCATCATCCAGTCACAGCAATTATAGACAGCTTAACTAAATATCATCATCTTAATGGCTCGCCTCCCAAACATTACTTCTGGTTGTTATAATATTCAAAGTCAATTGGCATTTTTATTTTTGCCTTAAGGCATAAAGGAAAAAAAAATGATAATCCTGTATCTTTCCATGTTAAAAAGTGGTAGATTTGTTATTATTAAGGCAAGATTTAAGAAAATCACAAAACTGGTCTCAGAGAAAGCAAGAATACCTATGGTGATAAGAAGAATACAGCTTGCTTTAGAGGGACTCCAAGGAGGCACTTCAAATTAAGCAAATTATCAAAGTGAGATATTAGGCAAATTCTTAATTAGGCAAAATTATTTGTTATTAGGCAAAATTCTCAATAATTGTATTTTTTAAAAAGAAGGAGAAGCATGTAAACTAAAAATGAAATTTAGAGTCCTTATATATTTGATTATACTTTATTTTTTTAAAAAAACTTTGAATAAATCTGAATCTATCATATAAAAATTCTTGATATAGTTATAAAATGTATGAAGCACATAAAAATACTGTGCAACTTTTACCAAATTGTGAGAAAATAAATAGATCTAAAGTAAATACCTACTTTCATTAGAATGTCTATGTGTACATAGCAGAGTCTGTTATTTCAATGAAAGAACAATTGCATTTATTTTATCATTCAACAAGATAATCATAGCTTAGCTACTGTGAATTATGCTGCTATAATGTGCCTGCATGACTGTATTATGTGATTTTAAATTGTTTGGATATATACTAAGGAGTGGGACAGCTGGGTCAAATGATGGTTCCATTCCTAGTTTTCTAAGGAATCTCCCTCCATACTGTATTTCAGAGGGGTTGCACCAATTTGTAGTCTCACCAACAATGTAAAAGTTTACCTTTTTCCCCATATCCTTCCCAACATTTATTATTGTTACTTGGATTCTTGATAATTGCCATTCTCACTGGAGTGAAATGAAATCTCAGTGCACTTCAAAAGATGAATGGATAAAAAAATGTGGAATATATACACAATGGAGTATTACTCAGCCTTTATGACATTTGCCAGTAAATGATGGACCTGAAGACTATAATGCTAAGGGAAATAAGCCAATCCTCAAAAACCAAAAGTTTTCACTGATATGTGGAAGCTAACCCACAATAAGGCAGGGTGATGGGAAAACAGAAGTTCAGATTAGACAAAGGGGAATGGAGGGAAGGGAGGGGGAATAGAAAAAGAAAAGGTAATGGAATTAATCTTACATAATTTTTCTATGTAAATGTATGAATACTCCACTGTGAATCCCACCAAGGTGTACATCCATAAGAATGATGTCCTAATTAGAATAAAATACATTCCCTGCTTATATAATTATATCAAATACACTCTGCTGTCATGTATAACTAAAAAGAACCAATAAAAATTAAAATTAAAAATTAATCATTTCCACCTTATTAAAAATGTTACTTTGGTTTCAGTGATATCAACTAAATTTAGTTAGAATTTAATGAATCCATGAACTGTGTATATGGTATATCCTGAGAAATAAAAAAAAAAAAAAAAAAAAAAAAAAAAAAAAAAAAAAAAAAAAAACTTAAGATAAAGTTTTTTCCTTCAAGGGAAGAAAAATTTGGGAAATAAGCCTTAAATACAAAAAAAAAATCTGGAAAGGAAGACAGTATAAAATAACATTCTACATAAGTCCTAAAACTTTTGTGAAAGTTGAATGTTGCTCAGTAAATATTGGTACCACTGTTTAATAATGAAATATGATGGGAACATTGTTTCAGGAAACAAATCTGACAGTGTCCAAAGGGTTGGAATTAAGTGTGGAGGAAGGAACAACAGCTCAGAGTTAAAATGGAGTAGGGTAACTGCTTAAAAAAACTAACAGATACATTTACTTACTAACCATAGAACAAAATACTTTGTTTTGCCAATAAATACAACAGGTCTTGGAAAAATTTACTAGAACGTATATGATTGCTTTAGTAGGAAGAACATTTGAGTTCAAGACCAGCCTGAGCAACATAGCAAAAACCCCTCTCAATTTAATAAAAAAGAAGAAGAAGAAAAGATAGTATAACCATAAAAGCCAGGTGTGGTGGCACACACCTTAATCCCAGAAGATCATGAGGCTAAAGCAGGAGGAATGCAAGTTCAAAAATTCAACACCCTCAGCAACTTAGTGAGATCCTAAGAAACTTAGTGAGACCTGACTCACTTATTGAGACCCTGTCTCAAAAATTTAAAAATTGAATAAAAAAGGCTAGGGATGTGGTTCAGTGGTTAAGAACACTTGAGTTGAATGGCAAGTACCACAAAAACAACAACAAAATAGGAAACATCAAAGTATTCATTGTTAAAATAATAAGTTTGACAGAAGAGTTAAAAATATGATTGAGGAAAGTTCCAAAAAATGTTGAGTAAAATTACATTTTAATAAAAAATACTTAAGAAAAAATAAAATTCATAGAGAGTGTGATGTTTAATTTTATGTGCCAACTTGACTGGGCTAAATAATGTCCTGTAGTTGGTTTCACATGTGTCTCTATGAGGGTATTTCTAGAAGAGATTAGCTTTGAATGCATAGATCTACTCTCGCCACCATCAGTGGGCATCATCCAACCATTTGACTGTCATTATAGAACATTAAGGTAGAGGAAAGCAAATTCATTCTAATTTCTTGAGCTGGGACATCTTTGTCTCCATGCTCTCAGACTCTCAGGACTCAAAGTCTTATACCAGTAGATTCACCCTTTACCAAGTTCTCAAGTCTTTTTTTTTTTGCCCCTTTCAATTCTTTATTCATTCAAATTAATACAATTTTACTCTATAGGTTCTTAATGAAGAAAACAACAATCCTTAATGATAGGCACTGCAATGGAGATAATCAATTAACAGCAAGGAATTCTAGATTAATTCACAGAAAACAATTTTAGATTAATTCTGAGCATTGCAAAACACATTTAATCATGACAGGCTAGTGATAGACATGTCCTCTGAATGCTAAGTTCAAAAGTCTCAAGCCTTAGGCTTTATGTCCTGCGGATGCACACTCACTCAGACAGCAGTGATCAAGTCTTTGATCTTGGACTGAGAGTTGAACGATAGTCCTCAGGCATGTGGATTTGAATACTAGCAAGTCTCCTGGTTCTCCAGTTTGCAGAAAGTACATATCAGAACTTCTTACCCTCTATAATCACATGAGCCAATTCCCATTATAAATTAATCACCCCCTTATTTCATTCAATGAGGTACAGGACTGAACACAGGTGAAAAAATATGCATACTGAAAAAAAATAAGACTTGTGCCCCTTTCCCTTTCTTTGAATTCAGAATATCTGCAACCAAGCACACTTGCTTCATCTCTATTTCTGTAAAAATTAGAAAGAAATGTGTTCTTCCATGGCTAAAAACGGTAAAAGTAGATAGTGATTGTTGCAGGAGACCCATAATTTCTGCCTTAAGTACAACATGGAAAGAGTGGAAACCCTTCCTCTCCCCTTGACACAGTTATATCACCAGTCCCATAGAAACTTGGTCCCAAGGCAAAGGCAAACAATTTAAGGTATGGCCTACTTCAAAGGGGCCGCAACAAATTACAGGTTCTTTCATATGGTAGGGAATAAAGAGTGAGTGTAACTCCTGGACCAGTCTCTGTCTCTTCATGACACAATTTTGATTCTCTCCATGAATCAAAGTATACTGTATGTTTATCACCCATCTCCAAAAGAAAGGAGAGAATTCTCTAATTTTGCCCCACCCTAGAACACTAGTGGTAGATTATTAGACTGTGTTTAATAATTTGTCAACATATCAATCTCCATCCATAAAAATTGTGTATGGATTTAAAAAAAAAGTATATCATTAAGTTTTTATAACCTCAACATGAGTTCAACACCTGGAAGCTACTGAATAAATGAATTCAGATCACTGGCAATAAAGTAGTTTGCACATGAGAGTATAAAAAATAGTTTTCACCTGTCTAAAATCTTCTCTTTTAAAAGTATTACATATTATTCATGTTACTCAAAAACATACACATGAGCCATGCAACACACTTGCATTAGGATTTTTAGACGTTCCAATGGTGCTGTGCATGTTCAAGCACAGGTACCAGCTATGCCCCAGGCCAGCAGGTATTTCCACAACTGGCCAGGTCTTCTTTCTTCGTCAATGATATCCTGAAAAGTCCATCTTTTTTCTAAATCAATTCCCTGTTAAAACAAATTAAATAGCAACTAGATGATCTCAAATGATAGTTCTATCTCCTCATAAGATCTAAGGAATGTTGTACATATCTCAGCTCCATAGTAAATCAGCATCAGACTTTCCTCAAATATTGTGCTCTACCAAACAATACAATTTTAAATATCTCACAATATTGTCAATTATAAATTAAAAATAACTAGATTATCATGTTTATGACAATCTTTACATTACCAATTTTTAAATCTATCATATTTTCAATTGAAAATTATTTATCTAAGATTGAACACAAAAAGAATAATCTCAAATTCTAATATTTTTTTGGCTATGGCAAAACTCAAATCAAACAAACTACTAGTGAACTAGTAGCTTTTTAATTGGCAATAATGTCAGAGTCTCATTAGAGTTCAAGATCTAGTGGATGTCTATGTTATCTTCAGTCAGACTATACTTTAACACAAAAAATATAAAATATATAAAACATATTTAAAAGAGTTTTGTTTTACATCTTGACCTATAGTGGAAGTGGTGAAAGTCTGATTATCCCCATGCAATACCTAAAGCAGAAAATAAGTTCTGTTATACATGTATCATAACTTGGAATTTTTGAGGGGAAAGAACCTGGGCCCAGGAATCAGATGGAATCAAATCCTGACCTCCCTAATCCTAACTGAACAACTCCTCTGGGCCTCAGTTTCCTCAAATGTGAAGTAGAAACAATACTAATACCTTCTTTGTATGATTATAAATGACAAGCCAGGTGCAGTGGTGCACACCTGTAATCCCAGGCTGTACTAGAATTTGTGCTTCCCCTGCTTCAGTCTCCCAAGTACAGGTATACCACAGCATCCAGCCATAACACAGAATGTTAAGAGAATATTAAGTGTTGAAGAAAAAAAGGTAGATTTCACAAAAAAACAACAGACATCACAGCTTTGAAATACCAGTTTCAGTTCAAAGTCCTTTACTTTCTACTGGTAATCACAATAGCTAAAAAAGTATGGTGCTTAACATGTCAATAGTTATTCTAAATGCTTTTCTTTTATTAATTACTTTAATCCATACAAGGACCTAAGGCATAGGTCACATTGACACATAATTTTACAGATTGTGTTACATTTTTATGCCCATGACATAAAATAAAAAAAAATAGTAAAAAGAGACTACTTACAGTAAAATGATTCCAGTAATGAACAATTTCCTCAACATTTCTGACAGGTTTCAATAGGAAATGCTTCCTCCATTCATCTCAGTCCATTGTCATTGACCCATCAAGATCTGTGCTGTACATTTTTTAAGAAAGAATGTGCTCAAACAGAAATTGTGATTCATAAATTTCAAAATTATCAAAATGACATCAAGTTAGAAAATCTGGATTATAGTAGAGCTCTGTCCATTGTTACTTTTGTGATGTGGAGGCCACCTAACAGCCCTGAACTCCAATTTATGTGGGAATAATTCCTACAATAAGTAACTATTCAGAGTATTAAATGAGATGATATATACATTGTCACCATAAATTATAAAGAACTGCAGAAATTTAAGTCGGTATTATTACATCCCAATCTGCTAGTGCTTCTTCTTCAACATTTCTCCTTCTTTCTGCTTATAACCTCATCTTATAACTTCTTTTCATTGCTAATCTCTATAGCAATAGAGTCATGCTGACAAATACCCTTTGTTGTTGCAGATCTTAAAAGACAATTTCCATTTTTATGGATCTAAAATATCTAATATCCAAAATTTCAAAAGAAATATACATAGCCATAGAATTATAATTCCCATTGAAATGATACTGTTCAAGCCAATTTGATGAATTTTTAAAATTGCCATCAGAGCCAGCACAATGGCACAAGCCCATAATCCCAGTGGATTGGAAGGCTGAGGCAGAGGGATTGCTAGTTCAAAGCCAGACTCAGAGAGACCTTGTCTCTAAATAAAACATAAAAAATGGCTGGAAATATAGTTCAATGGTTAAGCACCCCTAGGTTCAATCATGAGTACCTCAGTAGAAAAAAACAATTTGCATCAAAGAATTTCTCAAATAACTAAACGAAATTAAGAATTTGAAGAAAGCGAGATACATTGCTTTACTAATTTTGGTTTCAAATTCTTGCCTCAGCCATCTCTGTCCTCATTTTTTTTCAGGGATTATTACTAATCCTAAAGCATCTCCTCAAGCCACCAGTTCAATTCCTAACACTCATTCTCAGGCCCCAAGTCATCCCAATTCTTCCCAAAACATGAGTGCTCAAGCAGTTTCATCATAAATAAATAAAAACAAAAAGACTCTTGTCCCCACCTTCCCCACTATCACTCTGTTTCTGTCTCTGTCCTTGCAACAACACTTCATCAACAGTTACCTCCCTTGTCTCCAATCTCTCCTTGCCATTTTTGAACCCACTAAGATCTTACCACCATTACTCCACGAATGGCTTCCACAGGGATAAATCCAGTGGTCTATTCCCTGTCCTTGTCTTAGCTTATCAGAGTCATTTGGCAGAGAGAACTATCTCCTCCCAAACTGTCATCTGTATTTGGCTTCCAGAACAGTCCAGGTAAATCACAGTCCAGGTAAGTTCTGCAGGCAGCTAACCTAAGCTGTAGCAGCAGAAACAGCAACAGCTCAGAAGTCTCGTCTGTTTCTCAGCTGAAGTTTTGTCCGGTTTTCAGCAACACTGGAAGATTTTCCCTCCCTCGTCCTAACCAGCACTGGGATGATGGCAGGAACTCCAGCAGTGATGCTAAAGAAAATCCTGTAGTATTCCACTAAGAAAACAACCTTCTGAACAATTTAGTATATTATCTCAAGGTTTTTTACATTTGAAATAAGCCTTAATAGTGCTCATTACTCATTAGCTTCCAGGTGTGGAAGAACCATTGTAGTTACTGGCCTTGGAAATGATCAAACTTCAGGGATGCGGGCTGGGCCTTATTCCACCTGCAGCATCCTGGGCAGCCCCAGATGGCCCTGGGGAGAGTCCCGGGAGTGTTCCAGACTCAAACTGTCACTGGGCACAGGGAGCAAGAGCCGGTGAGACTGTGCCTCCAGGTTAGGTTTCTATCTGGGCTCTCGCAGTGGCATCCCGTTCCCCGGGCAGGGGGTGGGGAAGAGCCGCTGCCACCATTTGGAAAGTCCTTGCTGTGCCATGACCAGCTCACACACGTGGCAGCCACCACACTGATTCATGCACCCTCTGGTAATGAAAAGTATTCAGTAATAGCCTTTTGCTGCAACATTTTTTTCTGATAATCTTTCCTCCTCTGAACTTTCTTCTTTCTGACTAGAGTTCCTGGGCTTCCATCAACACATGCCCTAACTATTCTTGGTTCCACTGGGGTGCCTTCTTCCCTTAGTAATTTACTTAACACCCCTTCCATATTTTCGTCAAAAAGATAATAAAATACACTGAGACAAAACAAGACACAAACATACTGTATCAATCTTCTCCATTTTCTCAAAATGACCATTTTTCCTCTCGCCCTATCTGCGTAGGGATGAGCAGATTTGCTCCCGTCTTATCTATGGACAGGCAGCTTTTGTTTTCATCACTTACCCCGAGTGTCCCAGGGCTCCCCGTACAGGACACCATCTGCCACAGCCCGGCTGCAGCAAAATAACCGGGGGGTGATGAGCAACTTGTGTACATTGATACAGCAGAAGTGGGAGCCATTTATTGTAGCACAGGAGGGGTGTATATACATTACACACAGCTTATCTTAACTAACATAAACTAGATACTGCAGTCAACCAATAAGTAATCTCCACATTTAATGCCTCGCTGATGTTACTTCACAAACCACTCCCTCTGGCAAAATGCCAGGCGCCATCCTGACTTGTTTACAGACTCTAACATCCCTGTCTCTTAACACTGGAAAATATTAGGACTCAGTATACTGTATTCTCTCCCCCTGGACTTCTCTCCCAGTCTCATGGCTTTAAAGACTTTCTGAAAGCTGTTGGCTCCAACCCCTCCCAGTCAGCTACAAGCCACCTCCTCTCTAGCTAGGGTGTTTCTTTGAACTCCAGATTACTAGTTCAAATTGCCTACTTGACATTTTTACTTAGATGTCAGATTAGCATCTGAAACTTAACAAAAACAAAACTAGATTCTGATATGCACTCTGTCCTAACCCAGTTTCTCTCACAATCTTGTCCATCCCACTACATGGCAGCCCCAGTTTTCTAAGTGCTCATATCAAAACTCCTGACTACCCTCTTTTGTATCATACACATGCCCCAGAAGAAAATCCTGTCACCATTTCAAAATATATCAATAATCCAAACAGTTCTTACTTCTTCCACCCTAGTACAAGCCACCCTCAAATTTTGTCTGTGCTGTAAAATTATCCTAATTGCTCTCCTTGATTTCATCCTTACCCTAGCTACTCTCACTACACCACCAAGATTGAGGGTGTTACAACTTAAGTTATATCATGTCACACACTTGTTTAAAACATCCAATAATATATCAGTAAAAGTCCAAGTCCTCACAATTTCCTGCAAGACCTCATGTGATCTAGCCTGTTACCTCTTTAATCACACACCTCTTGGCATCCTCTTTCTCATTCACTCTATTCCAAACTCTCTTCAGGCCCTACCTCTTCCTATTTATTTTTCTGGAAAGCTTTTCCCCAGGATTCATCAAGTCTTCCATATCACTACTTTCAGATATACTCAAATGTCACCTTCAAGGTCTTCTTTATTTACCATGGGTAAACTGTAGTTTCTACCTCAACACACACACACACACACACACACACACACACACACACACACACACATCTTGAGCTGTTGGTTCCAACCCCTCCCTGTAGGCTATAAGCCACCTCCTCTCTCTACATCATGTGCAACATGTCCTTCTCTGACAGATATTCTTCCTCGAAGCTCACCTATCCTTAAAAAAATAAATAACATTTAGACTTGCTCATTTATTCTCTTTCTTTATCTCAATATTTCTAAATCAATAAACCACAATAACAGACCTCACTTCCTCACCTCCCTTTCTTTCAAAAAAGCCCTCTGCAGTCTGATGTAGCCCTTTGTCACACTGCTGAAACTGCTTTCACTGAGAAATCTCCCAATGGACGTTTTTCAGCATTGATCCCTTCTGTTAAAAAAAATCTAGGATTTAGCAGGGCTGCTGTCACAGTTGTTGCCGCCGTCGCCACCTCTGCTGCCACCAAAGCTCAGTACAAGGGCACCCCAAGCGAGGCAGGATGCACCAAAAATCTTATGAAGAAATGGGAAGAGCAGCGGGAGCAGATGGAACAGAGGAAGCAGCAGATCACAGAAGAGAATGTAATAAAATCCAACATTGACAAGAAGTTCTCTGCACACTACGATGCTGTGAAGGCAGAACTCAAGTCCAGCACCGTCTTGTGACCCAGAATGTCATGCTAGCCTAACAGGAAGCACTGGTGAAGGAGCAGGAGAAGCAGCTGGCCAAGAGGGAGTAGTCTGTTGAGAGCCACGGCAGAGTCTGTATGGCCCCTGGCATTTTACCAACAGTATTGGTTGACAGGCGAGGCATTAATATCCGACTTGGCCGCTACTTTTGAGTTCTCAAGCTACTTTGGAGTTCTCATGGGGATTCCCGGGGATTCCCCAAGAGTTCCCATTGGTTGGGGAAGTGCAGGAGGAGGGATTTCTGGGAGAGATATTTCCAGCTGTGGGTTCCTGGACGAGCGCGTAGTGTTAGAAAGAATTCCCCAGGAACGTGTGTGAAGTGTTTTCTTGCAGTTCAAAAATAAAGTTTGTTCCTGCTTCAGTGGCTCATGATTTTTGCCCAGCCAGACTGCGGCATTTGGTGGCCCATATGGGGAACGTCTGAAGCTTGGGGGTAAGTAAAATTGCTTGCCCCTAAGGGAAGGCTAGAGAATGGGTGACCATTTTAAAAAACAATGTGTTCTTGTTTTGATTTGTTTTGTTTTTGTTTCAAGCTGCCTATCCCTAGAACTTTCTCAGGCAGACTGGGAAAAATGGTTGGCTC
This sequence comes from Spermophilus citellus, assembly GCF_964194105.1. Taxonomy (NCBI): domain Eukaryota; kingdom Metazoa; phylum Chordata; class Mammalia; order Rodentia; family Sciuridae; genus Spermophilus; species Spermophilus citellus. The sequence goes on along the minus strand of NC_138191.1, from coordinate 51,636,082 downwards.
AAGGTTTGAAGTTGTTTGCCCCTGAGGAAGAGATAGAAATAGAGCCCAAATGCACATGCCAAGAAAATAGGAAAATTGATACAATGATTGTTTTGTTCCATTTTTGTTTCATTCTGTTTCAGTTTTGATTTTGTTATCTTATTGGGTTGCATTATCTTTATATCAGATTAGAAATTAGTAAAAAACAAACTGAAAGACTGTTAAGTAAATTGTTAGAGGTTCAGATCAAGGAGAAAGACATTTTATATCAAGCAAATGAGAAGGTCTCTCAAGCTAGTCAGACAGAGGAAGAAAATTTAAAGGAAGAAAGCTTAGAGGAGAAATAGCTATTAGGGAAAAAGCTACAACAGGAGGCTGCTACTAACACCGTTCTATCACCAGAGGGCTTAATTCAACCAACAGCTCCACCTATGGAGATAGCTGAGTGGCCCTCAACCCCCGTAGTTGATAGATGGGATCCTGAGACAGGACCTCAAAGATTAGCATGCCCTGTACTTGAGCAGGCAGGAGTGCAGCGAATTTGCCGCACTTTAGATTTCAAAACAGTGAAACAGTTAAAGGAGGCTGTAACAACCTATGGTCCTCAAGCACCCTTCACTGTAAGGATGGTCGAATCCATTACCAACTTGGACATGACGCCAGCAGATTGGGCTAGTATGCGTAAATCTGTGGTAAATGGAGTACAATATTTGTTATAGAAGGTTGCCAATGAGGAATTTTGCATGGAGACGGCTAGGCAAAATGCAGCAGCTGGTTATCCTCAAAGAAATCTAGGTATGTTGTTAGGAAAATGACCTTATGAGGGTCAACGGCAACAAATTGAATATGATCCTGCTATATATGCACAAATTGCTGCAGATGCAGTTAGGGCATGGAAGACTTTACAAGGTCATAGAGATTTGCAAGGTCAATTATCTAAGGTAATACAGGGAGCTAATGAACCTTACGCTGAAATTGTAAATAGGCTTATTCAAACAGCTACCAGAGTTTTGGGGGATACAGAACAAGCAATGCAATTAATAAAACAATTGTCTTATGAGCAAGAAAATCGTTGGTGCAGAGAGGTCATTAAACCATGGAAACATGGAGATTTAAACACATATATTAAATTATGTAGAGACATTAATGAACAAGGGCAAGTCTTGGCAACTGCAGTACAACAGGCTTTAGATGCCAGGCCAAAAACATGCTACAATTGTAAATAAACAGGACATTTTAAAAGGAATTGCCCCATAGGAGGAGGGTTTAACAAAGCTAGGTATCAAAGGAGTAGAATTCCGGGTATTTGCCCACGATGCCATAGAGGGAGACATTGGGCTAATTAATGCCATTCTCAAACCACCATAGAGGGTACTCTGTTATCAAAAAATGGACAAGGACCAGGTGTTTGCCCACGATATCATGGAGAAAGGCATAAGACTCCATTGCCAAAAAATGGACAGGGGGGCCCAATGCTCCGGGGCCCATGACCACAAATATACGGGGCACTGGAGGAACCCAGTAACACGATGGAGGAACCCAGTAACACCATCAAGGTAGTACCCAGGACACATTATCCATCAGATCTCTTATCAGATGAACCAGAGGGAGTGCAGGGTTGGACACCTGGGCCTCCGCCAGAGCAGTACTAACTCCAGAGATGGGAGTTCAAATCATTCCCACAGGAGTAGAAGGACCTCTTCCCCAAGGAACAGTAGGCTTATTGTTAGAATGCAGTTCTTCTACTCTAAAAGGACTTATGATAAGTCCCGGGGTAATTGATCCCGATTATGAAGGTGAAATAAAAATTACAGCTAGTTCTCCAAAGGGTATATCAGTAATTTCACCAGGAGATAGAATAGCAAAGTTATTAATAATACCCAGCCTACATGATAAATTTTCCAGTAGTAGTATAGAAAGAGGTTCCAGGGTGTTAGGCTCCACAGGTGTAGATTGGGCTATGCTGTATTTAAATTTAGATTCTCACCCAATGCTAAAACTTAATATTCAAGGACATGAATTTAATGGGCTACTGGATACAGGTGAAGACCGTAGCATCATATCTTGTCAAGAATGGCCAAAACATTGGCCCTTACAACAAGCCACTCAAACGCTTTGAGGCCTAGGAGTGGCAACTAATCCCCATAGAAGTGCAATGGTATTAGATTGTAAGGATCCTGAAGGATGTGAAGGAACTATACAGCCATATGTATTGGATCATCTTCCTATAAATTTATGGGGATGAGATGTCCTGGATCAATTAGGTTTGACATTAACAAATAACATCAATCCAAATGCGCCCACTATTAGGGCTAGACAAGGTTTCAGGAAAGAAAAAAGATTAGCAGAACAAGTTATAGCAGCACCAATTCAAATAGATCAAGGAATAAATAGACATGGACTGGGTTTTCAGAAGGGGTCACTGAGGCAATAAAAATTACTTGGAAATCAGATAGACCAGTATGGGTTCCTCAGTGGCCCCTGACTAAAGAAAAGATAAAAGCAGCCCATGACCTGGTCAAACAACAATTAGCGGAGGGACATATACAACCTTCTGTATCTCCCTATAATACTCCCATTTTTGACATTAAAAAGAAATCTGATAACTGGAGATTATTGCAAGATTTAAGAGCCATTAATAATGAGATGGTTATTATGGGACCTGCTCAATCGGGGATTCCTCAATTGCCTGCTTTGCCAAAAACCTGGTACGTTTTAGCTATAGATATTAAAGATTGTTTTTTTTTTTCAATTCCAATTCATCCTGAGGATAGTCCACGTTTTGCATTTACTATCCCTGCACTGAATCATGAAGGTCCTGATCAGAGATATGAATGGAAAGAACTCCCTCAAGGGATGGCTAACAGCCCAACTATGTGTCAAATTTATGTTAACAAAGCAATCAAGCCACTTAGAAATCAAAATTCTGAAATACAAATATTTCACTATATGGATGATGCATTGTTAGCACACAAAGATAAAAACACATTGCGAGAATGTTATGCCACACTTACAAATTTATTAAAAAAATTATAATCTAGAGATAGCAATAGATAAAGTACAATTAAATTTTCCAATTAATTATTTAGGAGTTCTATTATCCTCAACCATGGTCTATCCACCAAAATTTCAAATACGAGTAGATCAACTCAAACCACTTAACGACCTTCAAAAGTTATTAGGACACATAAATTGGATAAGGCCTTATCTAGGCATACCAACAGGAGAGTTGGGACCTTTATTTGATATCCTAAAAGGTCCATCAGATCCAAATTCACCCCGCATGTTAACGCCTGAAGCAAGAAAGGCATTAAAAATTATTGAAACATATATGGAAAATATGCATTTGTATAGAATTGATATAACTTTGCCTTTATTATTTATTATAATACCAACAAAAAATATTCCTACAGGAGTATTTTGGCAAGAAGGTCCATTATTGTGGATACATTTATCTTATTCTCCTAACACAATTCTTACTAGGTATCCTGAGGCTGTAGGACAATTAATACTCAAAGGAATAAAAGCAGAAAAGGGAGTGTTTGGGATTTCTCCCAATAAAATTATTACTCCATATACTATGGATCTGAATTGATGAGTTAGCTAATGAGTTAAATACTTGGGCAATAATCATGTGTAAATCTAATGTTTCATTTGATAATCACTTACCATCTAATCCTTTGTTGTCTTTTTGGTCTTCGTGTCCTATAGTTTTTCCAAAAATGACAAGAAAAACCCCTATCATGAATGCTCCAAATGTATTAACTGATGGGTCAAATAATGGTACAGCAGCAGTAGTTACCCCTGATCAAACTTTTACATTTTTCTATCCAAACAATCAGCTCAAAAGGTAGAGCTTAATGTAGTTTTACAAGCTTTTATGATGTTTAAAGATTCTGTATGTAATTTATTTTCTGATAGTCAGTATATAGTTAATGCTATAGTATCCCTTGAAGATGCTGGTAGGATGTCCCCTTCCTCTACTGTTTTCTCTTTGTTTTCCACTGTACAAAGTCTAATCTGGGACATAAAAGATCCATTCTTTATAGGACATATCAGAGCACATACAGGATTGCCTGGAGCCCTTAGTTTGGGCAATGATTTAGCAGATAAATCTACATATGACATACATATTTTCTCTACACTAGAAGAAGCTACAAATTTTCATAAAAGGTTCCATGTCAATGCAAATACTTTACAAAAGTGTTTTAAAATAACTAAGGAACAAGCTAGACAAATAATAAAATGATGTCAAAATTGTGTGACCTTTTTACCACAAGTTAATCTTGGAGTCAATCCTAGAGGACTGATACCTAACCATATTTGGCAGATGGACATCACACACTTGTCAGAATTTGGAAAATTAAAATATTTGCATGTTACAGTTGATACTTCTTCCGGATTTTTGATGGGCTCCCTTCATCCTGGAGAAAAAAACTAAAGATGTTATAGCTCATTGCTTACAAAATTTTGCCACTGTGGGCATTCCAAAACAGTTAAAATCAGATAATGGTCCTGGTTATACTTCTACCTCTTTTAAACAATTTTGCTCATCATTTGGCATTACTCATATAACAGGAATCCCATATAATCCTCAGGGACAAGGCATAGTTGAAAGAGCTCATCAAACTATTAAAATGTACTTATTAAAGCAAAAAGAGGGAATTGGAAAGGGGTTTATATCCCCCAAAGATAAACTTTAAATAACCCTTTTTACTCTAAACTTTTAAAATTTGGATTCATCAGGACTTAGTGCTGCGGAAAGGCATATGTGTCCAAAAAATGTACATAAGCCTAAGGTACTTTGGAAGGATATTCTAACAGGACAATTGAAAGGTTGTGACCCAGTGATTGTCTGGAGTCAGGGTTCTGTTTGTGTGTTTCCACAGGGAGAACAGCAGCCGATTTGGATTCCAGAGAAACTAACCAAAGCGAATTCTACAGACAAAAAAAAAGGTGATTTGACTTAAATCCATAACCGCTGATATCCAGAGCTCCAGTTTGGCTATTCTTACATCTGCAACAGTGATTAACCAGGATGCTTTTTTCAATATTTATTTTATTATTGCCTTTTCCCACATCATAAAGTTCTATTTTATTTTTGAGCTCATACAGACCTAGGTTAATGTTTTTCTGATCAGTTTCATTTTTTGACTGTGGAGTTTTTAACATTGCAATGGAGATTTCACCTTGGTGAAGCTACAAGGCCTTTACTATTGTCTTATGTGTTGTATGTTATGTGTGAACACTTCTGTTTTGTGTTGTATGTCTGTATGTGCCTATGTTCATATATCATATATGAGGAGCGCTCATGAATAAATGGATCCAAATTTTTTTTATAATATCCGTTTTTTTTAAGAGAGAGAGAGAGAGAGAGAGAGAGAGAGAGAGAGAGAGAGAATTTTTTTTTAATATTTATTTTTTAGTTCTTGGCAGACACAACATCTTTGTATGTGGTGCTGAGGATTGAACCTGGGCTGCATGCATGCCAGACGAGCATGCTACCACTTGAGCCACATCCCTAGCCCCCAAATTTTTTTATTCACGTGATTTTAACGGTTTAATTTAGATTGGGTAAACAGCTGTTGAAAATTGTTTTAATATGTGAACAAATAAGGAGGTTAACAGATCTATTTATTTACTTTCACCTTTCCTTTTCATTATATTTAATAATTCTGTTCAGGATAATGTAAATTGTTCAAAAATTTGTTTTCTTAGTGCCTGTTGGAATGTTACATATTTTTTTTAGCATCATTGCCAGAATTCCTATCTTCATCCCAGTGCCAGTGAAGACAAAGATAAAACCAAACTACAGCTTCTTCGATAGTTATCACAACAAACTGTATAAACTGATGCACCAAAGAATAATAACTCAACAAGTAATGCTCAATCAAGGAGTCAACTTACTTTGGGAGGAAATGGACATATTGACAGATTCTTCTGCTTTGAACTGCTTGCAGAACTTGCCTGGACTATGTATCACTTGTATGCATTGTGAACTATCTGTTGGTGCAGCGAATTGTGGTAGTGTTGGAGTATTTTTGCTGATGGTGTCACCGGTGGTACAATTTTTCAAAGGAGCCCTCAATTGGCTTAGTGTCATGGCATTTTGTATCCTCCTCCCTTCTACTAGTGATGGTCCAAAATTTGGGGGCCAACAGAGGTGAGGCAAAGAAACTCACCCCCCCCCACACTGGTGCAAAGGCCTATCCACAAGTATGGCTGTATGCTGGACCGGTAGTCAGTGATGGGTATGATCCAATTGCAGTGGTACCAACCTAAGACAGGAGGCTGACGCCTAGAGGTCAGCTCATCCGATGATGGGTAAGGACCATATGTTGAATTGGACAACCTAACAGGCACGGTCCCTAAGCCACATTGCTTGTTGTTTAATTATACAGAAGGGGGGAGATGCTGAGAGCCATGGCCGAGTCTGTATGGCCCCTGGCATTTTACCAACACTATTGGTTGACAGGCAAGGCATTACTATCTACCTCGGCCGCTACTTTTGAGTTCTCAAGCTACTTTGGAGTTCTCGTGGGGATTCCCTGAGAGTTCCCATTGGTTGGGGAAGTGCAGGAGGAGGGATTTCCAGGAGAGATATTTCCAGCTGCGGGTTCCTGGATGAGCCACGTGGCATTAGGGAGAATTCCCTGGGAGCATGTGTGAAGTGTTTTCTTACAGTTCAAAAATAAAGTTTGTTCCTGCTTCAGTGGCTCATGATTTGTGCCCAGCCAGACTGCAGCAGTAGTCAAAGGAGCTGCAGCTGAATCTGGAGAAGCTGTGAGAAAAGAGCACAAGAAGGAGGGCAAGCAGAAGATCTCTAGCCTGCCCTTCACCTTGGAGGAAGAAGAGGAGGGAGGCGAAAAGGAGGATGATGTGGCCATGCATGAGGAGGAGCTGGAAAGGGAAGAGATCACCACAAAGAGAAGGAAATTGGGGAAGAACCCAGTTGTGGACACCAGCTTCTTGCCTGACCAAGACAGGGAGGAGGAGGAAAATTGTCTCTGGGAAGAGCTGTAGCAGGAGTGAGAAGCCAAGCAGGAGAAGATTAAGAGTGAAGAGATTGAAATCACCTTCACTTACTGGGTTGGCTCTGGACACCATCAGACAGTCAAAATGAAAAAGGGCAATACAATGCAGCAGTTCCTCCAGAAGGCACTTGAGACCCTGCGTGAAGACTTCAGTGAGCTCAGGTCAGCAGGGGTGGAGCAGCTCATGTACATCAAGGAGGACTAATCATTCCCTATCATCACAGTTTCTGTGACTTCATCTTTACCAAGGCACGTGGGAAGCATTGGCCACTCTTTAACTTTGATCTTCATGATGATGGGTGGCTACTCAGTGATGCCACTGTGGAGAAGTATGAGTCTCATACAGGAAAAGTGGTGCTGAGGAGCTGGTATGAGAAAAACAAGCACATCTTCCCTGCCATCCATTGGGAGCCCTATAACCCTGAAAAGAAGTGGGACAAGTATACGATCCGGATCCGGTGAACATCTAGAAAGTGTTTTGGTCTCGGCTGTCCCTGGTGCACGCCTATGTCTCCAGAACTCAAAGGTCTGATTCCCCTGCGACTGTGCGTTGTGTGCTAGGAGGATGGTAGCCACTCATCCCCTGGAACTGTTATTGCTTTTTTCTTTTACAATAAATAAGTGCTCATGTTAAAAAAAAAGATCTAAATAAATGAAGATGTAATGTTTATGAGAGAAAATTTAATATTATAAATTTGCCAATTCACCAATAAATCATTCTACACATTTAATAAATTATAATCAAAATCCAAAAAGGGAGTATATGTGTGTATATGCTTATGTGTATGTAACTAAACAGGCTGGTTCTAAAATTTATATAGAATTTATGAAAGTATATAAGATAATAAGAGCAAAGGACCAAGAATAGGATTGATGCTATTGAAGATTAAGAAAGTAAGACAGGACCTTAATTCTAAAGTGATTATAAAGATATTGTGTTAATTAGCTTCCTTTCAAAGTGACAAAATACCAGAAATAATTAACTTAAAGAAGAAAGGACAGTCCCTCGCCTGTGGGTTTGGGCAGCAGAGGAGGGTGTTTGATAGTGGCTGGAGGCTTTGCTATGGGAAGTTGTCCCTTTGCTCTCTCTGGGCCAGCCCTCCTCACTGGTTCTCCTCAGCCGTTGTCTGAGGAGTGCACCTGGAGGCCCAGGCTACAGCCAAGGCTGTTTCTCCCAGCCCGGGCAGCCGCGCCACTTGGCAGGTTCTGAGTACCTCCCTTGCCACCTTTCTCCTCTGCCTCACTGCCTGGCTGCCGCAGTGCACAAGGGGTGTTGGAGGTAGATGGGCTCCGGACCCAGGAGGCAGCGGTGGATATGGCGCTGGGCAATAGCAGCCACAGATTCCTGCTACCATGGAGCCATAAGCCCCGCCCCGGGCATCCCTGCGAGCACCCCCCCCCCCAAGCCCTGGGAACCTCTGCAAGCAGCAGCACCACCCTTGCCTATTGCAGCCACATCACCTGCGGAATTGGAGCCACTATGATCACTGGCTCCTTTCAACTGCTTAGATTCCTTAGCACCACCATCATGGCTCAGCCAGAACCAAAGGCCCCAAGTCTCACTGGCACATACCGTCATGTTGACCATGCCACTGGCCAGGTACTAACCTGTGACAAGTGTCCAGTAGGAACCTATGTCTCTGAGCATTTTACCAACACAAGCCTGCAAGTTTGCAGCAGTTGTCTTTCAGGGACCTTTACTAGGCATGAAAATGGCATAGAGAGATGCTATGACTGTAGTCAGCCATGCCCAAGGCCAATAGTTGAGAAATTACCTTGTGCTGCCTTGACTGACTGAGAATGCACTTGCCCACTTGGCACGTTCTAGTCTAATGGTACCTGTGCCCCCCCCATACAGTGTTTCTTGTGGGCTGGGGTGTGCACAATAAAGGGACAGAGAACGAAGATGTCCAGTGTAAGCAGTGTGCTCGGGGTACCTTCTCTGATGTGCTTCTAGTGTGATGAAATGCAAAGTGTACACACATTGAGTCAGAACCTGGTGGTGATCAAGCCTGGGACCAAGGAAACAGACAAATGGAGTAAGGGAAATAAGACAGAAAGTGTACACCTTGCTCTGTCAAAGACCTTGACTGAAAGTGAAGCAGAGAGTAGGAAAAGGGAAAGATGGGAGAGCCAGGGTTAAAGGAGGATCATTGTTATGAGACAGAAAGAATTTGAAAATATAGGATAAAGAAAAGAAAGTTGGCTAGGGACCATGGAACATTCCTATAATCTCAGCAACTCAGGAGACTGACGAATGAAAATGAGAAGATTGAGGCCAGCCTGGGCAACTAGCAAGACTGTCTCTCAAAAGAAAGAAAGAAAGAAAGAAATGAAAAGAACTGGGAATGTATTTCAGAGGTAGAGAGACACTGGGTATAATACTCAGCACTATTTTAAAAAACAAAAACACACCAAAAGCATTGAAAAACAAAAGAAAGTTTTGCTTTTCCTCTTTTAAAGGAGAGGACATGAGGCCAAGAAGTACCAAACTTGAAAAGGAGAAGAAACACTTCACTCCCTGAGACTAAAGGAAAGAAAGTAAGCACAGGCATAAATAAAGGTAAACTAACACTTGACATATTTAATATATAGGATAATTATCTGCTTAAATCTCAGCAAGCAATTTTAAGCATTTTCCATATGTTTGCTCATTAACCATCAAAATAATCCTAAGAGGTAAGCACAATTATTGTCCCCATTTTACAACTGAGTAAACTATGAGAGTACCAAAAGTCTGAAGAGGTTTGTTCAGGCCACCTCCATGTAGTCAGTGAAGTAATTGGTATGTTCATCTATTAGAAGGGAGGAGCAAGGAACACTAGGAATTTGCAGTTGAAATAAGTCAGGGTACCTCAATGTCAATACTATTGACATTTGGATTCAGGTAATTCTTTGTTGTCCTGTGCAATATGACATGTTTAGCAATATTCCTAGCCCTTTGCACACATATGTGCATGCACACACACACAGTCAGAATCTTCAAAAATGTCCCAAAACAATGCCAATGTCCCTGGGGAAATAAGTCATCCCTGAGGTGGAGGTACAGAAGACAGTGCTAACTCTAGACAGCCTGATGAAGAAGAGGAGAGGATCCAGCTCTTGCTTAAAAGACAAATGTTATTGTAAGATTCTAGGGCTAAATTCAGTCGGGAAGAATGATATAACCACTGGGGAGGGTGTTGCTATTGTTATTTGTTTGTTTTGATTTGTATAATGAAAGCTGAATGCAGAAAAAGTAGAAAGAAAACATGGCCTCCCAGAATCCAGTGTAACCAATGCATACTGACTATTATTAACACTGCCATCTGTGGTTTGATAGGCCTCAGGGAACAAACCATCAATTTCCATAAGTAAAATGTGATATAGCATTATTCATACTACATAGTTGCCTCATTTTCTCTGGCATGTACTTAGTAAATCTTAAGAATGATAGTTAATGTTGACTGTTACTATGCTAACATGTTTTTTCCTGGACTCAGAGACCCTTGCCTTCACATCCATCATTTAATTCAAGTCTTCCAGAGAGAAATTTATTTGATTTCTTATTTCTTTTCTCTTTCTGAATTTAATTCTGTTTCTTATCTTGAAAAAAGATTTCTACAAGATCTGGGGTCACAGTCCTTTTTAAACATATATGCACCCCACAACCTCTCTCACACTGCCCATTGGGCCATGTAGTCTCTTAGAGAAGCTTAAAGTAAAACAAAGTCTGTTTTTTTTAACTTTATTGGGTCAATTGGTTAAATACACAGCTATAGAAATTAAGAAAATATAATAGTAATTATACTGTCATTTGTTTATGACAATTCTATACTATACTGTACAGTATTATAGTATAGATATGCTTTTAGTATAGGGTTGAACTGAAAATCTGTGGTTGTAATTACTTCCCCCTCCCTGAATCAGCCAAAAGGCGAGGGCACACGGGAAAGCCCCAAGACATGCTCCTGCTCCCTGATGAGCACTTGCCCAGGGATGGAGCCTTGGGAGCAACTCCTCTGCAGGCGGGCAGGCCCCAGTTTCCAAGCTGGGATGCCCTTGAGGAGAGCGCTTGGAGGAACCATCATCAGCCACCAAGAGGGACCCTCCTCTGGCTTAGTTGGTTCATGTTTCCTTCTATGTATTTGGGTGGTGGTGGCCCCTCAGGCAGAACAGTAAGGTTCCCTGTGCATTTCACAGAGCAGCTCACTAATAGAACATGAACTTGCACCAAGTGTTCCCAGAGCCCCATCATTTGCAGGAAGCTGCTCACTGGGAACGAACGTCTGAGTCCCTGAGGAGATCTGGGAAGGATGGAGAGGCCTCGAGCGGCCTACCCCAGCCCCCTGCCGTCCAGACGCCACCGCGCCCCACCTGCTGTCCTCCATCAGAAGGATGCCCATGGCTTCCAGGACTCTTGGCAGTTCCTCGATGTCCACCATCCCACACCCGTGACGGTCTAGCTTCCGGAAGAGCTCTTCAAAAACGCAGTAGGTTTCATCGTAATCAAGCCCGGCCACCGTGGGCAGCAGAAAGCCCCACACCCCGTGCAGCATGGTGACAGAGTGCCAAAGAGCCCGAAAAGGAAGGAGAGCCCTAGCCGTGTAGCTGGGTAGTGGGCACCAGGGGGCTTCCGCAGCGCTGCAACCGCCAACAGAACGCAGGGGTCAGGAGGCTGTGGCCCTGCTCATCCTGAGGCCACTCAGGTCTCAGCTGAGGACCACATTGTTCCTCCTAGTTGTGTTTGGCTGGAGAGTCCCACACAATTTTGATTTGGCCTCTAAACTGGCTGAGTGGTTGTGTTTATGACATGGTTGTTTTATTCAGTTGTGCTCAAAATCAAGGTTGCTGTAGATAAGCTCCCATTTGGTCCTCCTGGGCCAAGGGAGAAATACATATGCACATATAATACCAAACAAGTCCTAATGTTGTTTTCTCCTTGGATGTGTGTGTGTGTGTGTGGGGGGGTGTGTATTACATATATATGAATATATATGCATGTGTATGCATCAAACAAAATCCTAATGTGTGTGCATGTGTGTGTCTGTGAGCGTGTGCGTGTGCATCTAAGGGAAAAAATTAACTTTCTGATATGTAACATGAATTGACAATTGCAAATGTATACAATATATAAATATATGTTCACACATTCAGAGTAGCTGAACAAGGAAATTTGGAGCCCGTTCCTCAATTGTGTCTTCTGAATTTGGAAAAAAAAAAAGCATCTGCATTTTTTAAGCATCTTTGATGAACTGATGGGACAGAAATCAGTTAATGAGCATTAAGGACTAGAAATAAAAATACATTTTAGGTGGAGATCTAAATGTAAAAAGGTGAACCTTTAAATTCTAGGAGAATTTTAATCTCCTAGATTTAAATTAAACCTTTAAAACCTCAGTATAGAAAAGGAGTTCCAAATTCAAACATAAAAACAAATTATAAAATATAAATTCGGTAAAGTTTAAAACATTTGTGCATCAAAATATATCATAAAAATTTTGGGGGAAACCCCCAGATAGAATGAAAATACAAACCTTACAACCAACAAAAGATGGTGCTCAGAACACACAAGGAATTCTATAAATCAATAAGAAGACAAATAACCTAATAGTCAAAGAAAGAGGACCTCACAGGACCTATAATTTATTAATGTTTCCATATTGTCACAGTCCCCACTTCATCATGTCCTCATTTCTCTCTTTAGTCCCATTTAGATTCCATGATCCATCATCTTAATCAGTATCTTACACATCCCTTTATTCCCTGCTCTATAATCCATTTCTCTTACTCATTTTCAAAACCCTGTTCTTGAGAAAATCCAATTCTCTGTATTCACACCTGTAGCTGACTTCAGCTGTAGATACTCCTCCTTCAATGCAAAAAAAAGAAAAAAAAATAGGTGCAAACTCTGTTGAGAGTTTGGAGATATGACAGTAGAAAAAAAGATATTACCTTGTGGAGAAAGGACCCATTCAGTAGCTTCCATTTCTTAAATGAAAAATGAAGAACTATGGCAAAAATGAGGATGTAAGAATGTAAAGCAGAAAGTATCAGAAGGACAGGGTGTGAGGACCAGAAATTTGAGGAAATAAGAGATTCAAGATCATTACTGTGAAGAATGAGAAGGCTATGTTACAAAAGAAACAAGATATTATGAGTACTAATTTAGGGCTATGAATTCATAGGATATTAATTTCTGAAATTCATTGGGCATATGTAGCTCAGAATTGAGCACACCAGCCCTGACACTTGCCTATAATCCCAGCAGCTTGGGAGACTGAAGCAGAAGAATCACAAGTTCAAAGCTAGCCTGAGCATAGTGAGGTCCTAAAGCAAATTATGAAGACTCTGTCTATAAATAAATAATAAAAAAGCATTGAGCACACCAATCTTATAGAGTTGTAATGGAGCATTACATCACACCTTCTGTCAGAATACCCATATGCCAACCTCCACTCTGATGTGGCATACAGACATCCTAATGCACTCTCACAGAGGCTCTGTGTCTCTTCATAACACTTAGTACACATGGCTGATACATGATAGAGCTATAAGACAGAAGGAGTCAGGATCCTGTGGACAATGGAAACTTCATGTCAGACCTGATATACATAGATTCGTGTGTAACAGAAACAAACTCAGATCTTAAGTCACTAGTATTTTCACATTTTCTGCCTCCCACATTTGATCCTAACTAACCAGCAAAAAAATATCCAATTAACTAAAAAGAATAACATAGCCACAAAAGTACTCATGTTAAACCACAGTCAAAATGTCTACAAATAAAGGGTTTGAAATGGTGAGTAATATCAATGTTAAAATAACTTTAATTCTTTATGGAATTAATATATTAGAATTTTTTTACTAATTTTATAAATATAGGGTAACGATATTTATAATAAGGAATTTCATAAAAATGATAAATGAAGACATGAATAATTGCACAGATTGCCTCAGAATTTTCTTTACCTAACATTTATTGAGTACACAACCATGCTAAACAGTATATTGGCTGCCAGGGATATGAAGATAAAACAAGGAGTCCCTATCATTGAGGAGTTCACAGAGACATAAACAGATGACTTTATATATTCTAATTTCCAGTATTATTTATTTATTTCTGAACATAAGTAGTTGATTAAGCAAATGGACAATTTTTTTTCTCTCTTTTTTTTTTAACCTGTAGAAAAGAAATCAACTTTGGTAGAGAAAAGGGCTAACTGTAATTTGTCTCTCTGAGCAGTAGAGGGCAACAGAACATCAAAATGACAGCTTGAGTAAGCCTCTGTGGACCATGTTGTAGGCCTTTTTCTATAAAAGCAATTTATTCAACCAAGTGTTTTTTTCCCCAGACTCAATAACATATTTAACTATGAATATACAAATTTCACAAAAGCATTCATGACTTGACAAAAATAACAATTTTGTGGGGCTGGGGTTGTAGCTCAGTGGTAGCTCAGTGTAGCTCAGTTGTAGCTCACTTGCCTAGCATGTGTGAGGCATCTGGTTCAACTCTCATCACCACATATAAATAAATAAAATAAAAGTTCATTGGAAACTAAAAAATATTTTTAAAAATAATAATTTTAATTTATTCCTGTGTCATTTATCATTTTTTATATTTTTTCTCCATGTTATAAAATCATGAAAATTCATCATTCAAGAAAATACATTTAATCTGTTTTTTTTTTCTCATAAGTATTGTAGATCACTTCTTTCTTATTGGTGTCTTCCCAAGATTAATTAATCAAACACAATGTGGGCACCAGCTGTGGGTTTTGACAGAAGAATAAAAAAAATTCTTCAAATTACTTGTGAGTAGCATCTCTTTGCATCATAAAATTTGACAACCTTCATTTATGTCATCTCCTTTGACTATAATTCATATAAAAATATTCATGTGATCAAAGCTTTTAAAATTGCACTAAAGCATTTTATATTATTCCACAGTGTGTTTTCTATGAAAAAGAAGGGGAAAATAGCTTTTCTTCCTCATGTTTTGTTTAAGATTACTGGGGAAATGCTCCTCTAGGTACCAGTGAGTTAGTTAACTCTCATTTGGAAAGTTATCAGCTGGCAGTTATTTGTGGAGCTCCAGTAAATGCTCAACTTATAAGTATTCACAGAAGGAGATGTTTTAAATTTGAGCTAGGGCAGTTTCCTAGGATTTCTATAACAAATTACCAGAAACCCCATGACTTAAGACAATAGAAAATTACTCTGTCCTAGTTCAGGAGGCAGAAGATCAAAATAAAGGTGTTGGCAGAGTGTGTTCCTTCTAAAGGCTCAGAGGAGATTCTGTCTCTAGCCCCTTTTCTAACTTGTGGTGGCTGCCAGCAATCATTGGTTTTCTTTGACTTTTAGCTGCATCACTTTAATCCCTGCCTTTGTCATAAGAGATATTCACCCTATACATGTCTCTGGGTCTTCCCATGACGTTTTTACAAGGTCATCACTCATTGGATTTGGGGGCACATTCTAATCCTGTATGTCCTCATCTTAACTAATTACATTTGCAAAGATCTTATTTCTAAACAAGATCATATTCTGAGGTTCCAATGGACATGAATTTTGCAGATTCCTTTTTCAATCCACTACAAATAGTAAGGCTATTTTGTATGTCTTCAAGGAAATATTTAAAAGAAAAGTATTTTCTCTATGGAAATGAGTACCAAATATATTATATTCTATCAAAATAGATACATACCAAAATGTACCCAACTAATTTTTTTTATTTACTTTATTTTCATATTCATGTTATTTATGTTATCTTGTACAGGAGTTTTGAAGTGTATAATAAAATAACCCATTCATTATACAATAAGTATAACATAAAATGTATGCTGATCATTATCAACAAATAGTGTGTACATTGTATTAACCCTGTAGAATTAATAAATAAAGGAAGATATAATAAAATCTTACTATAATTAGAGTCCAAAAAGTTCTATTATGTAAGAATTATGGCCACATTATTGCAAGGTTAAAAAAAACCCACAAATTTCTCAAGTAGATTTCCAGTAAATGTGTATTTTATTTTATGTTTATATTTATAAAATGTATAAGAAACAAATTATGTTAAAATTGTACCATATACTAAATTTAAAAAGCCTTAAATAATCACAGAGCACTCTTCACCCTGCACACCTTTAGCCTGTCCCCTTTTGAGAATTGCAGCCGGGTAAAGTATGAAACCAATTACCAACCCATTTCTACCTCAATTTATATTATCTTCTTCTTTTTTTCCTTTTTTTAAGTTGTAGATGGACACAACACCTTTATTTTATTTATTTACTTATTTTTAGGTGGTGCTGAGGATCAAACCCAGTACCTCACATGTGCCAGGCAAGTTCTCTACCACTGAGCTACAACCGCAGCCCTGAATTCACATGATCTTAGAGACACTTTTAGAGTTTTCAGAGAATAAAATCAAGACTAAAGAACTTTAAAAAGATGATAAAGGGAAATGCCATCATGTTGCTTAATGACAGGGATGTATTTTTAAAAAACAAATCCTTAGACAATGTTATTGAGTGAACACCAGAGTGCACATACACAAACCTAGGTGGCATAGCCCCACTACACACTAAGCTGTATCTTCTAGCTACCACGTATAAGGTTTCTCTTGTTGATCAAAGCATCTGCATTCAGCACATGACTCTACAATGAATTGTACAGTTCTCATTATCAGAAAGGAGGGAATGCATCTGGGTTTTGAAAAAAGTCAAGTTGTTTTAGCAAAGAGTTGTTTGAAAAAATCTTTCTGAAAGATAAAGATAGCAGATAATGTCTCTTAAAAATTCCTAAAATAATCACAATAACAGGCTTAATAAGGGTACTATGTCGTGTTGTTAAAATGAAGGTCATAAAGCTAAACTACAACTCATTCAAGGCAGTTATGGCTAAGACCAGGCCAATGATTGTTCCAATTTATTTGAAGAATAGAGGTTAAATAATTGAAACAAATGTCCTCTAAACACACTTCAAATATCACCCTCCTGCTGGCCTTTTGGTAGGCAGAGGATGACAGACTCTAGGAGCCATGCTTCCTGATGAAAACCCAAAATTAGTAGTCTGAGCTGTTAGTTCTGAACATGCTTTAAAACGATTGATCAGAGAAGTGACTTTTTAAAGATAATATAGGCAAATCAAACTCTGGTTGAATACATGAAACATTCCTGCAAGGAAACTTCTGGGGTTTCAAGACCCAGCACAAGACTTCTTCTTCCCTACCTTTCTAAGGCCTAATGATAAATGGGAATTAATTCAGAACACCAAGGAAAGCAGGAGGAGAATTGCCAGTGCAGGATGGAATATGCAGGAAGTGATTTTAGTGTAGGAGAGATAAGTGTCCATGGCAGAAACCCAAAGAAGCTTCAGGCTCAGTTTGCAGGTGCCTCTAAGGGCAGAGAGCTAAGAGGCTAAAATGGAAGGATTGTTTGAAAGTGGGCCTAGCACATGATGGCACCAGATACCTGCCTAAACTTCCTGCCTTCCTCTGCCATTTTTAAATACATAAAATACCAACTAGCATTTCACCTCTGGGAAAAATAAAATAAGTTTTCTTCTTCTGAAAAACAGAATAAACTGAGGAGAATTAGGTATGCTGAGGATGGACATCAATGTCCTCAGTAAAGCCCTCTGCCTTCTTCTTTGGAGTTCCAAACCTCTCCCTGCAAAACTAAAAGTCATCAACATTCTAACCCCAAGATTAAGGCAACTAGTGGGTAAATCTGTTTATTGACACTGTGGTTAGCTGGGGCTAGGGTTGTGGCTCAGTGGTAGCACACTTGTCAGGCATGTGTGAGGCACTGGGTTTGATCCTCAGTATCACATAAAAATCAACAAATTAATTAATTAAATAAAGGTATTTGTCCATCCACAATTTAAATATATATATTAAAAAGCTGTGGTTAGCTATGTAACAAGAACTTGACTTCCTCATTCCTTAACCTGATGCTTTTCTGGGAAGGGACTACCAGACTGGGTATTTCATTTTCTGGCCTCCCTTATATCCAAATGTAGCTATTTAACTACACGGAATGTGAGTAGAAGTGGTGTGTGTCACTTTCAGGCCAGGGCTTTTAAGAAAGCAACTGCAGAGCTGGGATGTAGCACAATGGTACAGCACATGCTAAACATTTGTGAGGCCATGGGTTCTGTACCCAGTGGATGGTGGGGTGGTGGGGAGGAAGTGGGAAAGAAAGGAAGGAATAAAGAAAGAAAAAGTGAATTTTCACATTCTCACTCACCCTGTGCCAGCTGGAAGCAGAAGCCATGAAGGTCAAAGATGGCTGTAGCATCAGTTGAAGGAGCCTGGGTCTCTGAGTCACTACATGAGGAAAAGCCACCCATGAATCCGGAACATCTGAACCATGCTGCAGTTGAGAAACAAGCAAATATCATAGAAAACCAATGAACTTTTGAGGCTTATTTTGGTAACCAGCATTACCATAATTAATTATCCTTCCCATGTACATGGAGCTCCCAGCACAGGCACTTAACTTGTAGGAGGAAAGACCTATATATTCAATAGTAAGAAACTCCAAAAAGCTATCTAGGACAGTCCCATTCTTAAATATGATGGACAACTAAAGATCCACTTTAGTGGTAAAGTGCCCCTAGGTTCAATCCCCAGTAACTCCCCGAATAAAATTGAAGTGTTGAAAGACAAAGAAAATAAGCAGAATAAACAAACAAATCCAAGATTTACTAATCCAGAAAGAAGAACAGAGATTGTAGGCTTATAAAATAGGAAAAAAAAAAACTAAAATATTTGAATTTGTGTTCTTAGAGAAATTTGAAAATATATTAATTACTTCCACAAAATTAGCCCTAGATAATCCTACTCCTCACCCTGCCTCCCACACACACACATCAAAATAAAATACAAAAGGAAAGTCTTGTAAACTAAGCATATGATTGCTAAAATTTTAAAAATCAATTGAAAGTTCATGGGACAGTGTGCCAGGTTTTGTGGCACATACCTGTAATCCCAGGGACTCAGGAGGCTCAGACAGGAGGATCACAAGTTTCAGACCAGCTCCAGCAACTTAGTAAGACCATGTCTTAAAATAAAAATATAAAAAGGACTGGGTATGTAATTTAGTGGTAAAGTACCCCTAGGTTCAATCCCCAGTAACCCCCCAAATAAAATTGAAGTGTTGAAAGATAAAGACTAGGACCCCTTCTAGAACATAAATCAAAAGATTAGAAAAAGAGAGCTTCAGAGAAGTTGAAACAAAGAAAATAAATCCTTAAGTTCCAACATCCAGCAAATAGAATAGAGAAGAAAAATAGCTGGGGATATAGCTCAGTTGGTAGAGTGCTTGCCTCACATGCACAAGGCCCTGGCTTCAATCCCCAGCATCACAGACACACACACACACACACACACACACACACACACATACACACACACACAAATGTTGGGCCTGGGGTTGTGGCTCAGCGGTAAAGCGCTCGCCTAGCATGTCTGAGGTGCACCTGTGAGGCCCTGGATTCGATCCTCAGCACCACATAAGAATGAAATAAAGATAATGTGTCCAACTACAACTAAAAAATAATCAATACTTAAAGAAAATTTTAAAAAGAATAGAGAAAAAATAAAAATAAGGAAGAATGAAATGGTAAAAATTATAGAGAGATCTCCTCCAAAGTTAAAGACATAACTATTCTTAATAAAGGGGATAAATGAGTACCAAGAGAAAAAAAAAAACATATCACATTACCATGAAATTTTAGAACACCAAATGATTAGAGAAAGGATTTTATTTTTATTTTTATATTTTACTCTAGTAAGAACATATAAGATGAGGTCTGCCTTTTTTACTACATTTGAAGTTTATGGGATAGTGTGTTCACTGCAAGCACAGTGTTGTACAGCAGATCTCTAGAACTTACTTATCCTGGTTCACTGAAACTTTCTAGACATGGACCAGAAACTGCCCATTCCCCCTCCCCCAGTACCTGGCAGCCACCATTATATTTCTGCTTTTACAAATTTGACTATTTTAGGAATTTCTTGGAAGTGGAATATTGCAGAATATGTCCTTCTGTCATGAACTCATTTCAGTGAGCATAATGCCCTATACACTCATCTCTGTCGTTGCAAATGGCAGGATTTTCTTCTTTTTTATGGCTGAATAGAATTTCCATTGTGTACATACCACATTTTTTTGATCCATTCACCTCCTGATGGACATTTAGGTTGATTTCATATCTAGGCTATTGTGCACAGTGCTGCAATAAACATAGGAAAAGTAGATATTTTTAAAGTCTCTAGAGAAAAAGAGGTCACTTACCAATAAACAATAATAAACTGGCATCAAACTTCTTATTAGGAACACTCTGTGCTAGAAGAGAATGAAACAATGTCTTCACCATTCTGAGAAGGGAAAAACTTTGAATATACAATTTTGTGCTGCCGTAACTGTTCTTGGTTCCACTAGGGTGCCTCCTTCCCTTAGCAATTTACTTAACACCCCTTCAAGATTTTCGTAACAAAGACAATACAACAAACCAAGACAAAACAAGACACAAACATACTGTATTAATCCTCTCCATTTTCTCAAAATGTCCATCCTTCCTCTTGTCCTATCTACTTCTAGGGATGAGCAGATTTGCTCCCGTCCTATCTCTAGGGATGGGCAGCTTTTCCTTGTCACTTAACCCGAGTGTCCCGGGGCTCCCCATACAGGCCACCATCTGTCGGGGGTGGGCAAAATAACGGGGGTGGGGTGGGGGGAGTGGATGGTTACAAGAAACTTGTGAAGGTTGATACAGCGGGAGCCACTTTATTATGAGACAGAGATGTATATATACCCAACTAATTACACACAGCTTAACTTAATTAACATAAACTAGATACAGCAGTCAACTAATAAGGAATCCTCATCATCTTAATGATTATACACAGCTTAATTTAATTAACATCATTAGATACAGCAGTCAGTCATTGAGGAATCTGCATCATCTTAATGGCTTGCTGGCGTTACTTCTCAAACCACTCCCCCTGGCAAAGTGCCAGGTGCCATCTTGACTTGGTTGTGACTCTCAACATTGTGCTCTACCAAACTATAAATCAACATGAAGGCATATGAAAGACATTTTCAAATTTGCAAGTGCTCAGAAATTTCATCTCCCTTCTATGTGTTTGTTTGTTTCTGTTCAATATGCCTTTGGATATATTCCAGAGAAGTGAGGTACAAACCAATAATGATGTAGAATATGAGGGAGTGGAACTAGGAGTGAGGTTTAATTAAAAAAAAACAATTCCAGGTTGAGAGTTGTGCATGGAGTTTGCTAAGCAATCTAAATCAGAATAGGAAGCCAGTTGGCCCCCAAATACAATATCTTCAAGAACAAAAATGAAATGTGGTCTACATTAAAGATAGAATAATTATGGAAATGTGTGATATCCATGATGTAGTAAAAAAAATGTTCTCTCAGTAAAAATAAAAGAAAGACAAATAGAAATTTCAGGAAACACAAACAACAAAAATTGTGTAAAATAAGTCATGATACAAAAACAAAGCCCATTAAAATACAGCATCATCTTAAGTTATTTCTGAAATGATAAAAGAGAATTTATTTCATTTGGGCACTAGAACATTCTTCTCCAAGTATTCTAGAGATCATAACCTTAAACCTATAAAAAGAAATGTAATTGTTGCACATTATTTGACTATGCAGTAAATGATAGTTAAAAAGACACAATAATATAAATTAGGGAAAGCACTAATTTTCAATTTTGAGGATCAACCTATAAGCAACATATGAAAGATGGGTCTCAGGTAAAGAATGAATTTGGCATTGACCTTGAAATGCAAAAACAAAAATACAGCTGACAGAATGTGTGAGGGTTCAGGTACAAGCATGTGGAAGATGGAAGAAAGGAGAAAAGGGACAATTGCCTCATCAAAGCATATCCAGAGGCTCAGGCAGGACTGCCTCTGAGGAGGCAGGAGGATTCCGGCCCTAGGGGGTCTGGATGGGGGGTCAGCAGTGGGGGCTGCCAATGGGAGCCAGCATGATCGGCTCGCCCCTGGAGCGCCATGGCAGGGCAGCCTCCACCTCACCCTCTTGGGCTGGGGAGCCGGCGCCCACAGGCTCCGAAGGGCAGAGGCGGAGGTCATGGGGCCTCTGGCGAGCAGCCTGTCAGCGCCTGCTGTCGGGCCACGACAGATGGTGTGAGGCCCCATGGGCTCAACTCCTACAGCGGCCCTGCCTGGGTCTTTGGCTCACAGGTCGAAAGCCTCCAGGAAAAGCAGCCGCTTTTTCCATGGTTTGGCTTGGATATTGCTGGAACCCTTATCTTGCTGGTTTATTTTGAACCCAAAGACGTCATTGCTGAAGGAGAGGAAGAAGTGGAGAGTCTTCAAAGCATTCGAAAGTACTTGACCTCCAATGTGGCTTATGGGTCCAGGGGCATTAGGGACGTGCACCTGGAGCTGAAGGCCCTGACTCTGTGTGGATGCAAAGATAGGTGGTCTTCAGCTTTGCAAACTGCATGAACTAGGCTGCTTAATCCAAGGAATTTTATGTATTGACTCAGTTGGTTTCAATGGACTATCACAGTGCTATTACTTTGAAAATCCTGCTGATTCTCAAAAATGTCAGAAGTTACCATTTGAGTTGAAAAACCCACATCCTCTGCTTCTGGTGAACATTGGCTCAGAGGTTAGCATTTTAGCAGTGTACTCCAAAGATAATTACAAGAGGGTCACAGGCACAAGTATTAGAGGAGGAAATTTTTTTGGTCTCTGCTGTCTTCTTACTGGCTGTACTACTTTTGAAGAAGCTCTTGAAATGGTATCTTGTGGAGGTAGCACCAAAGTGGATAAACTAGTTCGAGATATTTATGGAGGAGATTATGAGAGGTTTGGATTGTCGGGCTGGGCTGTAGCTTTGAGAACATTAACCAGGTGATATTTGTTGGAAATTTTTTGAGAATTAATACCATCGACATGCAGCTTTTGGCATATGCTTTGGATTATTGGTCCAAGAAACAGTTGAAAGCACTTTTTTCAGAACATGAGGGTTATTTTGGAGCTGTTGGAGCACTCCTGGAACTGTTGAAGATTCCCTGATTGTTACCTGGGAGTGTATCCTGAAATTTCTACAATGGGATCTGTGGAATTTTGTTTTTTAAAAGACTTACTCATTTTTATGATCGTGTACTACCTGAATCAAGTTGAGAAATGACATGTATTTTTCTAAGTCATCTAGATAAATCCTTAAAAAATTCAGTCTAATCTAGCAACCAGTAAGGAAACAAGCATTAAAAAACAAGTGGACCATGTTCAGACAGCATGAGGATTGCTGTGTTTAAGTTGCCCTTCAGAGTAGCGCTGTTACACCTGTGGTGTTTTTGGAAATCTCAGCATAACTCACTGCAGACACCTTGGAAGAGCTGTCCTGCCTTGAGCTGGCTGTGGTTGTGCATCCTGATTTAACTTGCTGTGTGCAGGACAGGCTTCTGTGTGTGATAATCTAGTCACTGTTTTCTCAGTACAGCCTTAGAGATCACCTGTGCATTACTCTGGTTTGCATTTAGCCTTTGTGTGTACATATTGAAAAATGGTTTATTTTAAGCATCTGCAAACTTAATTGGGTGGGTTAATTCTGTTCCTGAAACTGAAAAAGCAACTTTTAGAAGGGCAGGTCTTGTGTTACTTCTCCAAATCATGGGAAGATCCATATGGAAGGAGAAAACTGTTGGCAGAATTCCCTAAGCTAAGGGGCATAATGACCTGACCAAAGTGGGTGAGCTAGTGGAAAAAGCAGAGGCTGGCAGTGTGACACCAAAGAGCCTCTGGAATTGACAGCTCTTCAAGGAGCCATGTAGAGAGTATCCTTTCAGGCTGAATAGCAAAGGAGGATTTTAAATGTCTGCTGATGAAATCTGGAAGCCTCTCGTGCTCATGGGTTTCAGGCTACTTGAGTGTCTTGCTAAGGGCTGGACCTTTACTTTCTGCTGTGCAGAATAAGTTAAGAAGCATTCCCCTTGGAGACAGTGCGGCTTTTATATCTAATGTACCAAGTGATGTGGGAATCACAGTTGAAGGCAAGGAAAGGCCTGGTATAAAGCAGCCTTGTAACCAGAAGGAAGATCTTAAGGTCTTCCCTGTTCTGTGATCTCTACATGTAGCTCAGTTTCTTTCTGTGGTGGAAGAGAGGGGTGAGTAGATTGGGTGTGGGCTGTGTGATGGCAGCAGAGAGCCAGCTGCATGCAGGGCATCCCATAGCCTTTTCCCTGAGGAACATGTTCCTTTAAGCATGTGCCTTGACGCATCTAGAGGGTGGGTCCAGCTGGGCTGGGGCCTCCTGCAGCAGAGTAAGAGGGATGTTGCTGGGATGGCAGTCCACCCTTATTGCAGCCACTCATCATTAGGCCTTCCACTCTCAGTTGTCTGCTTGTTGGCTGCACTTTCTCCTTGCTTCCAAAAACACCACCACCATCTACCCACTTGTACTGGGATTAGAGGTAGGGATTTCTCAGCTCCTGTGCCCTTGGCTTTCCTGCTCCGCTGGGCAGATTATTCCTGTGAACTTCCATCTCATGGAGCACATGAGGTTATGACAGTGCTCCACATGGGCAGTCTTTTCAGCCCTGGCTATTCCTACAGCCTAGCCTAGAAGGAAATTGAAGCCCAGAAGAGCAAATATACCCAAGGTCACACAGCTGCAAATGGGCAGAACTGGAATCAAGCCCAGATCCGTCTTGACCCAGAGCACGAGCTGTGAATGTCTCGCTGGCCTTCCTCTAATCCACTGCTCCTCTCTTGAGAAGCTGTTTTTCCTCACATTCTACCTTGTGTTCAGCCCACCCTATCATTCCATGAGAGTGTTCTTGATAGGCCACCAGTGAACCTCAAGTTACAAATCTAATGGGTATTTCAGGATCTTAGCTGTGTCAGCTCTTAGCAGGCTCCTCTTGCTTCTCTGCCTTGTGGGATATTTCCATCTTTTCCAGCTTATTCTCTGATGACAGATGGTGTCAGTTCTCAGACACAATCCTGGATCTCCTCAAGCCATCACCACAATCCTGGATCTCCTCAAGGCAGCACCCCACCCAGACATGGACCTTGAACTCAAGCCCTAGATGCTGTTTCCTCTCCACCTGTGGACCTCCAAGCTATCCCTGCAGATGTTCACATTCTCATCCAAGCTTCCTGCCATCTCATGACCTTTAGTCCATAAGATGCACTCAGGGTGGTCACCATGGCCAACACCCTGTCTGCTCTCAGTGGTTGTCCTAGTCTGCTTTCCATCTGGTGGCCTGAGTGTCTCACCTTATCCTACCCCCAGTAGAAGCAGCATGTGGGCTGTGGCTATGGTGCAGAGAAAAATATATGGAGGAGGGTGGCTGGTAAGTGGTAGGAAGTGGCTGGGTGTAGGGAGATGAGGGCAGTAAGGGTACCTATGCTTGATTTTGGACTGTCAAATAGGCAGCTGAGTTTTTAAGTCAGAGATACAGAGCTGGATAATGTGCATGCAGATGGGAAAAGCAAGGGGATTTTGTGAATTCCAACAGCATGAGAAAAATAATAGTAATGCAATGGGCAGTGAAGGAATAAGAGACAAAACAAGCTATTCATAGGGGCCAGTGGCTCAGACTGAGTGTAGGTCTTCAGGCACCTGGTGGAGAATGGATAAGGCTGTGGTCCAGATTCAACTACATGGTCATAGATGGCCTTACAACAAGTTTTCCTGAAGCCATGGGACTGAAGCTAAGCTACAGATGTCCTAGTGAGGAGTGAGGAGTAGCACTGGCTTCGAGGACTTTGGACCAACACTTTTTCTCTTCAAGACAAATACTTTCAGGTCTGGGATATATAGCAAGAGGGTTGGTTTGGGGGTGAATCCTTGGGGTCATGTGGGCTGAAAAGGGAAAAAGCCCAGTCCTGCTACTTCAGGCCACTCTGAGTTCACAGTTGGGAGACTGTCAACATGTGCCTGTATAATTGAAGCCTAGGTAGTTGGTAAGGCCTGGACTTCCACTGTAATCTCCTTTTAAAGCCTAGCATTCTCACACTATGGTCTGTTACAGAAGTGGCTAAAGGCATCAGCACCTACCTCCTCTGCTTGAGCAGAACCTTTCCCTTTGTATTTCCAAGCTTGCTACCCAGGCAACTGCTCTGAATTGAAATGCACACACTTGAACATTAATTATTTTCAAAACCTGCTTTTTATTTACATGTGTTTCAGTTTTTAAACAAGTGATTAGCAAAAAAAAATACATTAAAATTTCAAAATAGCAATTAAATATACAAAAATATACCCTACAATAAACAGTATATCCAGAATGGGCTACTTCACTAACTCCAAGAGCACTGCCTACTCAGAAGGAACCTCATCTTTCTGGGTTATTTAAGAGCTGCATGGTCAGTCCCCTGCCTCCACCAATGTCTTCCTGCACCTATCAACATGGAAGACATACACAGCCTTCTAAACACAGGTCAGACCATGTCACTTCTCTGCTCAAAACCTTGCAGTGATTTCCCATTGAACTTAGAGTTAAAAAAAATCCCTAAATTGATCCATGTGGCCCTCCACCATCTCACACTCATGCTTTGAGGCTTTTGCTGTTGCCCCTTGCCGCAGTCTTGGCTGGGCACAGAATCACGAGCCACCACACACCTTGTAGATTCAAACAGCAATTCTTTATTCTCAAACTCACACAGGCCTCTACACACACGTTCTGGGGAAATCCAAGTTCTGCTGCCGCCTAATTCACCTACTCCATGAGGCTTTCTTTTCCAATACTTTCTGAATCTCACAAGAACTCAATGGGAACTCAAGGATCGGGTGTGCCTGAGGCAGCAGGATATGCCCTATTCCCCCGCAGGGTACACCTTAAACCTGGAACTTCCCTAAACCCAAGAACGGGATACTCCCTAAAACCTGATCAGCTCTAAACCCGGATCCGCCCTGGTGCTTGAGCAAGGTCACCTTACTAAAGCATACATGCAATGTCCCAGCGAATGTCCTCTAAGCAACATGGGGTACGCTGGCAAGGAAATTTCGATGTGTCATTCCTACTTGGCAATGGCCCTCAGCATCTCCCCCCTTCTGATTAATTAAACAACAAGCAATGTGGCTTAAGGACCGTGCCTGGTAGGTTGTCCAATTCAACATATGGTTCTTACCCATCATGGGAAAACTGACCTCTAGGCGTCAGCCTCCTGTCTTAGGTTGATACCACTGCAATCAGATCAACCCGTCACTGACTACCGGTCCAGCATTCAGCCATACTTGTGGATAGGCCTATGCACCAGTGGGGGGGTGAGGTTCTTGCCTCACCTCTGTTGGCCCCCAAATTTAGCCTTGGTGCCAGTGGGGGGGGTGAGGTTCTTTGCCTCACCTCTGTTGGCCCCCAAATTTTAGACCATCACTAGTAGAAGGGAGGAGGATACAGAAATGCCACGACACCAAGCCAATTGACGGCTCCTTTGGAAAAATTGCATCACTGGTGACACCATCAGCAAAGATATGCCAGCAGTACCACAATTAACATGGGGTGCACTGGCAAGGAAATTTCGATGCGTCATTCCTACTTGGCAATGGCCCTCAGCAGCCCCTGTCTGGAACTTTCTTCCAAAGATATTCACATTGAATACAGAAAGTGAATAGATAGTATCTTTCATGGTTTTGTTTTGTGTTCCTAGGAATAGAACCCAGGGACTCCTGCATGCTAGGCAAGTACTTTACCACTGAGCTATACCCCTAGCCCTTATCTATTTTTATTTTGAGACATGGTCTCCCTACATTAGCCAGTCTGGTCCCAAACATGCAATCCTCCTGCCTCAACCTCCTGAATAGATGGGATTACAGGTATGAACCACTGTACTCAGAAAAAAGTAACTTTTAAATTGAGAAATAAAGAAATATCAGCAAAAGCATATAATTGAATGTCTGGAGGTCATTACCAGAATACTAAAAAGAAAAAATAAATATTTTTTGCAGTACTGGCAATTAAAAAGTGGCCGCTGTTTCTACATATGTACAGTCATGTGCTGAATAACACAGCAGTCCACAAACACAATGGTTGTCCTATAACGTGATATCTAGTGGTTATTGACATGGTAATTGTTCCAGTTTGTATAAGTACATACTGTGGTGTTCAT
The DNA here is from genome assembly GCF_964194105.1 of Spermophilus citellus. Taxonomy (NCBI): domain Eukaryota; kingdom Metazoa; phylum Chordata; class Mammalia; order Rodentia; family Sciuridae; genus Spermophilus; species Spermophilus citellus. The sequence continues at coordinate 51,607,956 of NC_138191.1, read as the reverse complement.
ACAATGACACATTGCCTAAAGATACATTTTTCAGGACATAGCCCAACCATAGGCAATGCATGACCATATGTATGTTTGTGATGAGCTGAGAAATGAATTCTTGAAGGATATGCACAAGATTACTTGCAGATGTAACTTTTCAGCGATCAGTTGAAAGGAATACAGGGATAAAAATCAGTATTAAAGGTTTTAGTCTTTTTAACCTGCCAAAAAGGGGAGAATATTTTCCTGTGGCAAGTGGGACTAGGAAACAGGCAAAACACTTGTTTTTCTATAAAAACTCTCCAATAGTATTTTATTTTTACCTTGATGGAAATTAAAGAAAATCAATTTTAAAAAAGAAAAAGAATAAACAGTTCTTGGTTCAGTCTAGCACACACAAAAATGTACACTAGAACCCCAAAGTACCATCCATCACAACTGAGATGATGCAAGATTTGGAAATTTTCAAAGTATTACCAGCTGCTCACTAATAAAATAACATGAAACATTTGGTTTTAAGCATTTTAACTTCTTGATATCAACCTGCAAGGATTTCAAAATGTTCCTCTATTAGCAACATAGTCACTATATGAACATCAGGGCCTCTTCTCTTATTCACCTGTCAGCTGCTGGGGAACTGGTCCAATATTTTAGCATTTGATCTTATTTTTCTCCCTCTGGATCACATGGTTGGCTTGGCCAAATGCAAGTGTAACATGCCAAGCCAAACATCTGTCACTAGGCAGCAGGACATTTATTGGTCTTACCTAAAAGAGTGTTTTCTACACTATGAACACTGTAGTCATTAAGCCAAGATGAGGACCCAACCTTGGTGAATGGTGTGGCTCGACTTCAAGGTCTCAGGGAGCAGCCAGATTCTCCCTATGCTCACAGAGCCCTGGAGGGCCCAGCCTCTCCTTGTCAAGCAATGTCCAGAAAGAGAACAGGGAGGAAATTCTGATGAAGAAACAATAGGCAGGTCTAGAAAGAGTTCTTTGAGTCACTTCTATAGTTTCTATACAACTCAAGGGCTAAGACTAAAAGTGGCTTCTGCTGCTTATTCATGGGTCAGCCTTGGCATCTGATGCAAATGCTCTTCTAAACCCTAGCCGGCGGCGGGGGTGGGGGGTGGTATAATAAACACAGTTTTGTCCAGACTGCAAGCAAAAGTGAAATTCTAGTTATCTACCCCTGATTTTATCCCAGGCAGGAAGGGAAAAAAAAATAACAAAAGGTTCCTGTATCTCCTCAGCAGATCTTTAGCATGGGAATGAGTATGTTGCCCTGGTTACGAAGATCAATTGACTACAATATAGGTAAGTGCCAATCCAAACTGGCCTGTGGTGCCACATGCCTGTAATCCCAGTGACTAGAGAGGCTGAGGCAGGAGGATAGCAAGTTAGAGACCAACCTCAGAAACTTAGTGGGACCCTGTCTCAAAGAGAAAATGAAAAGTTCCGAGGAGGATATAGCTCAGTGGTAGAGATTTACCTAGCATATAGGAGGCTCTGTGTTAAATTCCCAGCACCAGGAAAAGGGGAGAGAAGGGGTGGGGTGTGTGGGAGAAAAGCCATTTAAGGTGTTTAAGATAACAGGGCCCAAAAACTTTACCTGTGCATTTATGTGTGAACTTTTGAGAACAAAGGCCTGAAGGCTATATTACAGTCCACACAGGTAAATTTATTATGTAGTTTATTAAGTTTATAAGACATCTAACAATTACATTTTGGAAGTGGATGTTTGGAGAGTAACATGGCGTTAGAGTGCATGATTAGAATGTACAAGGCCCTAGAATTAGTCCCCAGCATCAAAAGATACAACATAAGTAAAATAAAAATTGGGAGAATGTATCAAATATGACATTCATTTTAGAATTATTAATATCATTCCATTTTTTTCTGACAATGATATTACTCAAGGATTGATTGCCCTTTAAGATCATTCTTGCTTCTTGAAAGAAAACCCCTATTATCACCTAATTACCTACCGCTTCCCCAATTCTCCAAAATAGTGTGGCAATGGGTTAGAAAGGGAACTTCCTTTTAGAGTACTTTTTTAAAAGTCCCCCCCTCCAAGTACTGGGGATTAAAACCAGGTGCACTCTAACACTGAGCTACAACCTCAGTTCTTTTTATTTTATTTTATTTTTTATTTTGAGACAGGATCTCACTAAGATGCTGAGGCTTGCCTTGAACTTTGGATCCTCCTGCCTCAGCTTCCCCACTGCTAGGATTATAGGCCTGAGCCACCTCATTCACCTCTCCCACTGCTTCTTGATTTCTTAGTTTTTAGGCCTCTTAAGCATGATCCCAGGTATGCATCAAGACCAAGAGTTTTTTTTGTTTACCTCATAACAAAAAATTTTCCTAAAATCTCTCCCTTCGCCCACCCTGTTATTCTCATCTGAACATATTATTTTAATTTACAGCTTCTATCACAGGTTATAATCCTAAATTGTAACTATTTGCCAAAGTATTTCCACTTTCCTCATACAACTGACCTTCATTTCCTGATCTCACTTGGAGTTAGCTGCAGCCAGATGACTGTTATAGCCAAGGGAATATAGGCAGCAAAAAGTAGCTTCCTGGTCTAGCCTGCAGAGTTCTGCCACATGTAATCCTCCATTCTCTTTTTCCATTCGCCAACTTCATAGATAAGATTTAAAGACCCAGAGGAATATAGAACTGCAAAGGAGAAGTAGGTTAGTGCTTATGGAGAGAGTCCAGGATCCTAAAGACATCAGCAGCAGCCTGGTTGGATTATTCCATAACCAAAAGCAAGTTTTTACTGGATTAGTCTTTTGAGTTCTCTCTCTCTCAACTGGACTTTGAACTTGGGCACTTTGCTGCTAAGCCACATCCCAAACCCTTTTTATTCTGAGACAGGATCTCACTAAGTTGCTGAAGGTCTTGCTAGATTGCTGACACTGGCCTTGAACTTTCATGCCTCCTGCCTCAGCCTCCCATGTCCCTGGAATTAAAGATAAGCACCAGGGCACCCACAGGAGTTTTCTTCTTATAGAAGATTCTAGATAATAAATTGAAGAAAGAATGATAGAATTAGATTACCACCATTTTAAACACTAATGAATTAATGAATCTAGACAATGATCATCAATGACTGTTCTTGTTGATGGAAAGAGGGATCTTTGAGATTATTCAGAGAATACTAAGAACACTTCATTGAGTTCTAGGGCTCTCTTTTCTATTTACATTCACTTCCAGATCATAATCAATCCCACGTTTTTAATACATCTATACATTGATAACTTCCAAAATTATATCTCCTTCTCTAATGATCCAGCAAAGTTCTAGATTTCTATTTTGATCACCTTCTCAAAGTCTCTACTTGGCTGCTTACAAGGAATCTAAAGCATAACATGTCTTCCCCATCTGAGTAGATGAGTCTAGGCCACTATTGTCTATCACCCAGTGACAAGCTTCTAAGGGGCCCCCTCTAGGAAGTTCTTCACACAACATCCAGAGCCAGTTACCTTTTCAAAAACACAAATCAGTGCTGTAGCAGGGCTTGCTGAGATCCTGGTGGAGAATCTCTCAGAGCTTCTGCCAGCAGCCCTAGGAGGCCATGGGGCCAGACTGGGAGTTGGCCTGTGTTGCCGCTGAAGAGCAGGGCTCAGCGGGCGCCCTGGCTCAGCGCCCTAGCAGCTTGTCCCAGGGGGTCCTGCTCAATGGGCTCAATGTCAGTGTCACTTACTTCCCCATCCCCCAGCAGACACTGTTCCAGGACCGAAATCCTTCCTGTACCTCTTGTGGTAGGCCCACTCCGACCTAGACTCAGACAAGGTGAGGGCCGTGCAGGCCCGCCAGGGGCCCTGGCCCTGCGCCTGGGCCACAGGACAGCACTGCACCCTGGTGCCCACTGCTGTCTCAGGGACCCTTGTCGCTGTGCCAGGGGCGTCCTTTGCCTAGGCCTCCTGCCTCCAGTGGTGGAGGAGGAGGTCCCCCAGACCCCTGACTTGGCTGCAGACCTACTTTTTCTCCCTGGACTCTGGCCCTGGGGTGAAAGGAGTGCCTATTTAATTGACAGGATCCCAGGGACCTTGGAGCTGTGTTGAACTCCTTGAGACATGGGAAGCTGGTCCTTAACAAAGACCTCGCTGAGGAAGGAGTGTGGGAAGAAGCAGAATTTTACAACATCACCTCACTCATAAAACTTGTAAAGGACAAAATTAGAGAATGAGACAGCAAAACATCACAGGTGCCTGTGAAGCATGTATACCATGTGTTCAGTGTCAGGAGGAGGGGCTCACACAGATGGTGTCCACCATGCCTGATGGCTGGAAATTTGAGCAGCTGGTCAGTATCGGCTCCTCTTACAACTATGGGAATGAAGACCAGGCCGAGCTCTTCCGTGTGGTTTCCAAGGAGCTGCCCAACACCCCATATGGCACAACCAGTGAGCCCAGTGAGGAGGCCAAGATTTTGCAAGAACGGGTCTCAACGATGTGAGATGCAGCACTGACAGCCAAAGAAATGATATACTTTTGCCCAAGATTCAGTGAACCGCCATGTCCAGAAAGTACATCTGTGAGAAGAAAACTTCTTTTGATCATTTCTCTAGAGATCTGGGTCTGCATCCTTTTTTGCCTCAGAGATGGCTGGTGAGAGACAGCCAAGCTGTCAAAGGCCAGGCATCCCCATAGACAGGAGGCACAGGGGCCAGGGGGGCTCTCTGGGAGCCTGCTCTGTTCTTTCCCAGTGCTGCATGGGACTGAGGCAGGGTGCTCCCAACTAGCCTGCGCAGTCCTGAAGACCATCTGAAGGGCAGGGCCTTGGTGCTACATTCACAGTCTGTGATAGCAGTTCAGGCCTCACCAGGAGGAAGGGGCAGCAGCCATGTGGATGTCCTGCACACCGTGGCTCAGGTCCAGATGCCTGGGTGATCACTGCTTAAGCACCTGAACATCATCCTCAGGTCAGGGAGGATGCTCTGCCTTCAGTGTGATCAGTTGACAGTTTCTCAACCTCGGCGAAGACCCCTGACAATGGTGGACTCCACATCATCACTACTTTCTGGGCACCTACCCTGAGGACCGGCCTCCTTCAGAGCCAGGCTCTTATTCCAGCCTGCACAGCCAGGACAGTCAAGGCTTCTTGATTTGTATTTTCCAGGCAAGAGATTTTTGTATCCCTTTTTTATAAGTGTGGATAGATTACCCAATGTTTATACTCTTTAGAAATGACTAAAAGTGTTGCTATGTTTTAGATGGATCTGTCAAATAGTTAAAAGGGAAGTAGAAGTTTTGCCTCATGGGTTCCACCTGAGGGTTCATCGGGGAGCTGGTGCCCACCAGTGCCTTTGTCACACCTGGGATGGAGGCTAGGTGGAGGCCTGTCCCCTGGCTTCTGGAGCTGACACTCTGAGTCACATTGAAGAGTCGGGATATTTTTAGTGCATCATGTGTCTCTTCCACTCTGGCTCTGTTTTCTCTGTAAAACTATGCAGTTCTTCTTTCTAATACTCCTGGAGTATTTGAGACTTGACACAACTTACATGACCCAGCCAGGGTGCCATCCATGCAGCTGGGGTTACTGTAGAGGCTGCCCCCTGCAGGCTCTAAGACTCTTGAGTGGGGTCTGGGGGCCTGGCCCCAGTGAGCAAGCTCTGCCTCTTGAACTCTGCTTCCCAGTGGATCTGTGCAGACTGACCACTGGAGTTGACTGTGTGAGGTCAGAGGCTCTGATGCTGTCCAGTGTCAATGCTTCTAGAAACTTCTTGCCTAGGTCCTTTTTTTTTTTTTTTTCTTCTTTGCCAATAACCTGATTAACCAAGTTTTCCAGCATCTAGGATTTACCTCCTCCTTTTTTATGGCCTCTTGTATGTTGTTAAAGGTTTAGCTTAAACAATTTATAAAAACCTTTCTATAGGGAAGATTTAGTCACTGGCTGAACTGGTCCTCCCCAGCAGAGCTCCAAGTTGTCCCTGTTGGCCCTGGGGAGCTGCTGGGTACTTAGCATTTTTTGATTTTGACATTGACATAATAGGTAGGCTTGTGGATTGTTTTGTTTTTGTTTTTTAACTTAAAGATATTAAGACTTAATTCATTAAAATTTATTCTAAGGTGATATTTATACTTTTGTACTTTTTGCAGTATCCATATTTTATCAGCTTACCATTTAATGCCTAAGTTTCTCCTGAAAATAGCAAATAAAATTGTGTATTTATAAATGAAAAAAAAAAAACACAAATCAGATAATGCCACACACTTATGCAGAATCCTCATACATTCTCCTTTCACACTCAGTAAAATTCAAACATTTTTTCATGGCCTCTTCCTTCCTGGATACCTCTCTGACTTAACTTTATACCACTCTCCTGATTCTTTACTCTTCTCTACTTTTGTGATTGTTCCTTGAAGGCAATAGCTCCTTCCTGCCTCTGGGCCTTTGTATCTGCTCTTCTTCTGCCTGGTATACTCTTCTACCATGTGTACTCATGGCTTTGTTACTCACATCATTCAGAAATCCTAGAGAAGCCTTTCTGGACAATATATCAAAAAAAATAGCACCTTAGCCAGGCACAGTGGTGCACATTTGTAATCCTCGAAGTTTTTGAAGCTGAGGCACAAGATTCTAAAGTTCAAAGTCAGCCTCTGCAACTTAGCAAGACTTGTCTCATAATAAAAAATAAAAGACAAAAGGGGCTGGGGATGTAGCTCAGTGGTTAAGCAACCCTGGGTTCAATCCCTGATAATCCTCCCAAAATAGCATCTTGCGTCTTCCCATGGCCACCACCCATTTTCACCACCTCCTTCCCCTGTTTACTCTTTCCCATTGCCCGATTACTACTTGATATTACATATTTGCTTGCTTGTTATGTGTCCATTTAAAGCCAGTGGAAGTTCATGAGCACAGGAATTTTGTGTGCCTTGTCCACTGCTATCTCTTCGGTGCATAGAAGAAGTGCTCTCAATGCATAGGAATGCAATATATATATATATATATATATATATATATATATATATATATATATATATATATATATTGAACAAACAAATGTATTAATGGATTCTAAACAAATGTTCCTGTTTCACTCAATTAGAGTTGTGAATCTAATTTAGCAGACCCTATATATTGCATACTGATTGGGTAATCTTAGGAGAGTTGTTTAATATCCCTGTGCCTCAATTTCTTTATCTGTGAAATCTAAGAAAATGTCACCTATTAAATATGAGGTTTGAATAAATGAATACATGAAGTGCTTATTCTGGAATAATACCTAATAATAATAAGTATTGTATTAGTGCTTGCTGATATTGTTGAGTTTTGTTTATTTATTTATTTATTTATTTATTTATTTATTTATTTATTTATTTGGTGGTGCTTGTATTGAACCCAGGGCCTCGTGCATGTGAGGCAAGCACCCTATGAACTGAGCTATATCCAGCCTCCTGATATTGTTATTGTTACAGAAATCTAGACTTTCAAAGTTTAAATTAAGGAGGTAGAATAAAGGGCCATTTTTCACATTATAAAGGATATTTGAAAATCATAACAAATGAATGTGTATTAGGATTTACACAGCAGAGGTTAAAAATAGTATAGAAACTTGATATGAAAGTCTTAGAAACTTCTGCCAATTAAAAATCAATCAGCAGCTGGGTGTGGTGGCACATGCCTGTAATCACAGCAGTTTAGGAGGCTGAGGCAGAAGCACCTCAAATTCAAAGCCAGCCTCAGGAAAAGCAATGTGCTGAGCAACTCAGTGGGACCCTGTCCCTAAATAAAATACAAAATAAGATCTGGGGATGTGGCTCAGTGGTCAACTGTCCCTGAGATCAATCCCCAGTACTAAAAATAAATAAAATAAAAATCAGCAATAAAGACAAAGTAAGTCTGAAACTATGATGGAGCCATTCAAATTTGATAAACAAACAAAAAAAATTAGTTTATATACAACTTTGCAGGATAACAATTGCAGTATATATCAAACACATCTGTATCTTTAAAACTAAATGCCACAATATAAGCAAAGAAGATGGAATCCTTTCCCACTATCTTTGCACCTTCTACACCACATAACCACCGTGTCCCTCTTTACTAACAGCTTTGATCTGGAGGAAGCAACATAATTTTTGCTCCAGCCCAGACTTATCACATTAGTGCAAAGCCAATAAACTTGACATACAAAAAGGGTTCTACAAATGAAGGTGATTGATTAGCTAAGTGTTAACTATCAATTCTGCACTAAAAATAAGCCAAAAATTTAAGCAAAATATGGATTTTTAAATAAAATTTGATTTTAAGCCAGTTGCTTATGCATTTATCTCAGTTTCTTTTTCTACATGTCATTAGGGAAAAAATGTTTTTTCTATCTTTTTTGTTGTTGTTATCTGCATTGTTCTGGTGTTTTTACTTTGTATTAAAACCATCAGGATTCTGCTGTGCTCTCCTTTGGCCAAACTGACTTGCCAAGCATGTAGCATTCTTCTGTTCCCACAAAGCAACCTCCCACCTTTTCTTAGAATTTCAAAGCATGCCAATGAAAGGAAATTGTGCTTGGTGTCTCAACATACCTTGAGCCTCAGACCTCCTGTCCCTCCAACAGCCAGACAAAAGAAGAGCTTCTCATAAAGACAGCTCTTAAGATTTAACGGAGAATTCAAAATCAGTGAAGTTAACTATAGCACTATAAATACCATTCTAGTTGAGCCTACCGCATATTCCTACTGTGATTTCAGATTGAAAATGCAAAGCCATAGATATGGAATAAAGTATTGCTTAGGACATTTTGTGTTATAAAATGACTCAAAAAATAAAAAAATACAAAAAAAAAGACTCGCTTGTAATAACAGATCTTCCCTCCATATTTAGTACCTTGTGAAGCAATTGGTTAAGCACTTATTATTATTATTATTATTATTATTATTATTATTATTATTATTAAATCTTAACCAATTTGGAAACCTGAATACTCCTTCTCAGAGAGATTGCCAACTGATAAATTGTATTTCATTTCATGACAGCAATTGTCTATGGGCTATTAATTTTAAATTTGTTAAGCATATCAGATTTAATCTAGAAAGTACTTCATTTTAAGTGTTCAAAGAGCATGTGAGCTGAAAGCTTAAATCAAGTCTTTCCAAGGATGGACATTTTTTGTTGTTGGTACAATAAAGATGTTTTGTGCTATTTTAAGAATTCCCTTGGCTAAAGATTTTGAATGCAGTAAGAAAATCTATAGACCTCAGACACTTGGCTAACCATAAAGGTCAGCTTAAAGTTACAAGAAGCATTTTTTCAACCCTCAGTCTGAGAATAAATACACTTAAGTAATAAAGAAAATAGTATTAAATACAAGTAACCTGGACGCTCATTACCTCAGTGCAAAAAATTCAAGATGTCCCCAGTGCCTTTCTCATTTTCATCATTGGCATCAGTTAAAGTCAAATATATATATATATATATATATATATATATATATATATATATATATATATATAGAGAGAGAGAGAGAGAGAGAGAGAGAGAGATGTATAGATGGATATAGATGCCTAAAAATTATGTATTTTTTTCTAAAATGTAGTTTAATATGTTTCTTCCTTACAAGAGCATATTTTCTAATGTCAACCTAAATCTGATTTTCCTCCTGCATTTCTTGAATTTTCTTGAAATAACACCATCCTGTCTATCAGGGACACTTTTAATACCAAAGTCATTTTTTTAAAATTCTTCCCTTATTTCATCCCCATATGCACTCAGTTGCCAGGTTCTATTGGTTGTAGCTTTGCAATAACCTCTCGAGTGCCCTCCTATCCAATCCCCCTAACTCGAGAGATTACCTGCCCTACTGTGATAACTACTCCTACAATTTGTCCCTGCATTTAGCCTCTCCCTGTCTCAAGGCAAAAAGATTAATTTCTGTCAAATCAATCTTTTAATGAACAACTCTGATTTTTCATTCCCTTCTCAAATGTCTTACAAACTACAAAACAAAATCTAGATGCCCCTCTCTAGCATTTAAAACCAGAATATGACCATGATCTACCCTCGACCACTGAGCCACATCCCCAGCCCTATTTTGTATATTTTTTATTTAAAGACAGAAGTTTCATGGAGTTGATTAACATCTCTCTGTTGCTGAGGCTCGCTTTGATCCTCCTGTCTCTGCTTTCCAAGCTGCTGGATTTACAGGTGTGTACCACCAAGCACAGCTGTTTTTTTTTTTTTTGTTTTGTTTTGTTTTTAGTTGTAGATGGACATAATACATTTATTTATTTATTTATTTATTTTTATGTGGAGTTGAGGATGGAACCCAAGGCCTCCCAAGTGTGAGGCGTGTGCTCTACCACTGAGTTACAAATGCAGCACTGTGCCTGGCTTTTGTGCATAGTTTTTAAAAAACATTTTTAGTTGTAGCTGTATAGAATACTTTTCTTTATTTATTTACTTTTTTGTGTTGCTGAGGATTGAACCCAGTGCCTCACATGTGCTAGGCTAGCACTCTACCATTGAGCCACAACCCCAGCCTTTGTGCATAATTTTTAATGGATATTTCACAGGAAAGCACGGAACTAAAACTCCAAACCTCTGTTCTTGCATTCTGATGAAAGAAAATTTAAAGTTAGACAACAAAAGCCATGCAAGAGAACTTGATTATAAGTAAATGTAAAGAGAAAGTGAGGTGAAAGTAAAGTAAAATCCTATTGAGGCTTAAGCAGAGAGCACTGTTAAGAGAGAGGATGGGCTGTCTCCCAGCAGAGAATGACAAAGGAGACAATGCTGTCTCCAGGTTCATTACTGTGTGCTGTTTACCAGAAGAACTGGGGACAGCCTTCTGCACTCTTTGCTAATCAGGTGTTCAACTCCTCCTTCACCTCAGGCAGTGGAGTTTTGACCTTAACTGTCCTCTCTGGAGCTGTCATGGTGGCCATCCTTTTGGGGGGTGGGGAGCAGTCATCTACAAGTGAATCCCATGTTAATGTGGGTACTGGAGTCAATAGCCAGTTAGAAGTTACCTTAGTGCACCTGAGCTGCTAAAGGAGCCTTCTTTCCCACACCGATGGAAACCCCTGTAGCCATAATTCCTAGCCTCACACCAATCTTAATGGGCCCTGTCAAGAGTTAGTCCCATTAATCCTTTTCTCTTGATGTGTGTTCACATTAGCGCCTTTGCTTCTATTTATTTTCTACAAATGAACTACCATACTTTGCTTTCTCATCTACTTTGGAAGTAGTTTAAAGAACACTTGTGACATTGCCATGCATTTCACTACTCATCACTAGCTACTGCCTAACAGACAGATATGCAGAACTATTCTACTTTCTTTATTATTAGGATGAAACAACACTCCTGATTTGGCCCTAGCTTGTTCAAATAACATTTGAAACACCATCAATTCTAAACATGTCCCAAGTGAACACAGCACCTGGTAGTAACCATTTCCTGAAAAATAAAGTCTTTGTTTCACTACGAACTTTTTAGGTCACCCTTAAGACATCATCAGATTTATTCTTATTTTGTTTTGTTTGTTTTTTCCTGTGTGTGCCTAGCAAAGTCTTGGTATTAAAACAAAACAAAACAATACCTCATTAAATATTGAATGAATGAATGTAAGAATTAATTAATCATCCACATCATCAATCAATGAAATGAGCATGCACATAGTACTTGTTTCCTACTATCTCCATATTAAGAAATAGAGCCAATAAAGAGCTTGGTTCCTACTATCTCTGTATTAAGAAAGAAAGTCACTAAAGAGCACCACAGATAACAGTAAATACTTGCTAAGTTTAATTCATGCAATTTTAGAGCCAAAGAGGACCTTAGAGATGATTCCAGTTATTTCCCTCCCCTCTTTGAGTACATAGTGGTTTTGAATCTGTATTAGCAAAAACATTTAGTTTTTCTCCCTCCTTGAGGGCAAAGACATTATAATGACCAGTGTCCTTGACTTCACCTCACCTGTTGCTTGGGGGATTGTAGGCACTCAAAAGCTTTCTGAGTGATGGCCTGAGAGTGCATGTAGCCCTCTGTTGTCCAATAAGCAGCCATTAGCTACATGAGGCTATTTAATTAATTAGAATTAAATAAAATTTAAAATTTATCCTTTGTCACACCAGCCTCATTTCACGTGTTCTGTCATCATATGTGGCTAGTGACTACCACATAAGCAGAGAACAATCCCTTCATTGTAGAAAGTACTATTGGCCAATGCTGGTCTAGACTATTTCCCTCAATTTGCAGAACTGAATGAGCTCAGGGAAGTTGTCACTTGCACAAAAACAAGCTATTAGGAGCAGAACTGGGAGTAAAACTAGAAACTCCTAAGTAAAATCCATTGTTGTTAAGTTATAGATGATTCATTGCAGAATTCCAATTATGTGTAACCTTAACTTAGAGTTCCAGTGATATTATATGAAACATGGTCTTTGTCTTATGATTGCTATAGAAGTTATTTGTATTTTAATTATCAATTCGCATGTTTTATAAAAAAATATACAGCAGGTACAAAATGTATCTAGGAGTTCTGTACTTCTGCTGTATGAGGAAAAAATGATGCTAACTTTCAAATGCTTTCAATGTGTTTAGCAAAACAAAATATTAAAATATTATGGGTTTGTGCCAATTTAATTAGAAAAATTGATTCATAGAATAGGCTCTGATTTTAAAGGGTGCTTTTTATTTTGGTTTCTTTTAATGCAGTCCTAGATTTACTGATTTGTAAAAATTGACTGGATCTTAAACAACAAATGAATACAGTTTGTTGTGACTTGAAATTCAAAGTTGGTTTGAATTTGAAAAGATTTTTTTTCTGCTTTTATAGGGAGCATCAGTGTTTTTTTTTCAATGCTTTTAAAAAAAGAGTCTCATTTTCTACAACTTCCATGATGTGTTTTTTTAAGAAATTAGTGTTAATGTTCTCTGGAAAAAGAGAAATCCAGTTCAGCCTGATAGGACCAGAATAATTATAAAGAGGTGACAAAGTCACTGTTCCTGATTATTCCTCTTGCTTCCCTAACAGTAGACTATCAAGAAGGCTAGGAAAGAAAGGACTAAGTAAGAATTTGGAGATCCCCTTCAGGCTATCCCCTAGAGAGGACTTAGAGCTCTCACAGTTGCTCAGCTGAAGATCACTCTTGATCCACTCGAGTTATGTCCTAACTAGAAAAAAGTTCTTGAAAAAGCATTCTTGTTTCTTTTTCTCTCTTCATTTTTTTCATTTGAGCTTTCTACTTATACACAGTCATTGAGTTCATCCCAACAAATTCATGGTATTTTGTTTTGCTTTTTATTCTAGGAATTGAACCCAGAGGCTCTTGACCATGGAGCTACATCCCCAACCCTTTTTTTATTTTTTATTTTGATCTCCTAAGTTGCTTGGGGCTTAATAAGTTTTCCAGGCTGGCCTCTAACTTGTGATCCTCTGCCTCAGCCTTCTAAGTTGCTGGGATTACAGATGTGCACCACCACATCTGCCTAAACATTATAGTTTCTGATAGAAAATTGTACAATCTAATATTTGTTCTTAAAAACTACAAAGGCAATTTTTCATCTTTCCATAGAAATTTGAACATGGGTCAAACAAAAAGAACTAGTGATGAAAGAGATCAAGTTTTAGCATTAAAAGATAATTCAGAAAGGTTCTATATTTGAAAGCCTTTATTCTTCAATCAGGTAAACTAGTATTAAAGATGTTTATGTATCAGTTCTTAGGGATCAATAATATCCATTCAACCACAATACCAAAGAAAAATGTGTGTTTACCACCACATTTCTTCGGAAGTGAACTTTTTAAAAACTTTTTTAAGATGTTGATGGACCTTTATTTTATTCATTTATTTATATACGGTGCTAAGAATTGAACACAGTGCCTCACACATGCTAGGCAAGCACTCTATCACTGCTCAACAACTCCAACCCAGGAAGTGAATTAAAAAAAAAAAAACAACAACAAAAACTTTTTCTTGGATAGGAATGTAATTATTTTGAGATCCTATGTGTTTTTTTAAATCTCTCTCTCTCTCTCTCTCTCTCTCTCTCTCTCTCTCTCTCTCTCATACCCCCCCCACACAAATTTTATAGACTTCCAATAGGGAACCAGGCTGATAGAGCCTTTTCCATCTACAACACCTGGCTTCAAAGGTCATTCTTGACATTAATATGCAGCCATCAGATGGGAAGAAGATTGACAGGATCACACCCAGGAGTTCTTCATGAACCATGCTTGGAAGTTGCACACATTTTGTTGACTGAAATTTTCTTGCAGCTACATCTAATTACTAGGAATAGTTTAAGTAAGAAATATCAGCTTTGGGAGTTGAAGGTGTTTGCTCTAAGAAGTTTATAGCTTCATTTTTTGTTTACAAGACCAAGGTAATATTTATACTATTAGGGCTCTTCATTTGAGGAGTTTGTTTTCAATTAAGCTGGCAGTTGGTAGGATAAGGAGGATGATGGTGAAGTATAAGACTGATGCTAGCTGACCAATAATAATGAATGGGTTAGTGTAAATAGGTCAGCTACCAGAATTCAGAATATACACTGACTCAATGGTAGGAACATCATGCTACTTTGTTTAGATATATGGAGTATAGGAAAGAGTATAAGAATTAGGATAGAAAAAACTAAGGCCAATATGCCTCCTAGTTTATTAGGAATAGATCGGAGGATGGCATAAGCAAATAGAAAGTGTCATTCTGGTTTAATGTGAGGGGTTGTTTAAAGGGTTAGCAGATGTGTAATAATCGGGGTCTCCTAGGAAGTCTGGTGAGAATAAGACAAGAACTATTAGGACTAGGATAAGGAGAAGGAACCCAAGGATTTCTTTGATAGTACAGTATGGGTGAAAAGGGATTTTATCTAAGTCAGAGATAAGGCCAGAGGGATTGTTTGACCCTTTCTCGTGGAGGAAAAGAAGGTGATTATTACTAGTGCTTTGATAATAAATGGTAGTACAAAGTGAAATGCAAAGAATCGTGTTAAAGTAGCTATGTCAACTGAGAACCCTCCTCACATTCATTTGACGAGGGTGGTTCCAATGTAGGGGATAGCAGATAGAAGATTTGTAATTATGGTTCCCTCTCAGAGTGATATTTGGCCTAAGGGAAGAACATAGCCTATAAATGCTGTGGCTATTACTGTGAAGAGAAGAATAACTCATGTTTCATGTTTCAAAGTAGGTGTAGGACACATAATACAACCCTCGGCCTATGTGAAGGAAGAGACAGATAAGGAATATTGAGGCGCTGTTAGCATGTATATAACCAATGAGTCAACCATAATTAATGTCTCCACAAATGTGAGTGACACATGAGAAGGCTGTTACAGATGTCTGATGTGTAGTGTATTGCTAGAAATAGCCCTGTAAGAATTTGGATAGCTAGGCAGAGACCTAAAAGGGAACCGAAGTTTCATCATGTGCAAATATTAGAGGGTGCAGGTAAGTCGATAAAGGAGTGGTTGACGATTTTAATTAAGGGATGAGTTTTGCGGATGTTTATCATTAATGTTTTTATAGTTGAATAACAATGATGATTTTTCATGTCATTGTTCATGGTTACATTCCATGTAAAAATAATGACATACGTTACATATTTATTAAGCATACTTTTTGTTTTAGGTTTTGTAGGATTTTCCTCAAAGCCGTCTCCTATTTATGGTAGATTCGTGTTAATTGTTAGTGGAGGAATTGGGTGTGAGGTTGTATTATATTTTGGAGGGTATTTTTTAGGTTTGATAGTATTTTTAATTTATTTAGGAGATATGTTAGTGGTATTTGGTTATACCACAGCTATAGCAATGGAAGAATATCCTGAGAAGTGGGGGTCAAGTGTAGTAATTTGGGGTGTACTGTTGTTACAATTTTTAATGGAGCTTTTGATTGTTATGTTTATGGTATTGTATGATGAGGTAGAGATTGTAATTGAATTTAAGAATTCTGAGAATTGAATGATGTTTGAGGGGGGATGAGTTAGGGTTGATTCCTGAGGATTTAATGGGGGGTGGCAGCTATGTATAGTTATGGGAGTTGATTGATGGTTGTAGCAGGTTGATCATTATTTGTTAGTATTTTTATTGTAATTGAAATTACACATGGAAATAGAGTACAGTGATAATTGCTAGTAGTGTTGAGATTAGGAAGGATAGGAAATACAATTTGATGAGACCCTTTGGTTTGAGGTTTTAACAGAGGCCGTTGAGTGAAGGTTGGCAATGAGTTTGAGGTTGGCCTTTTCTAATCAGACTTGGTCTAGCAGGGTTGATGAGAGTTTTTGACTCATAACGAGGTTAAGGTAGGGAACTGAGCAGTGAATAATAGTAGGGAAATAGCCTAATAGTTTGGAAAACTTTGATGTGCTTGAGTACATTTTAGTTTTAAGATAGAGTGTTATTAAATTTAGTTCCATAGCAATTATAAATCCTAGAATGGTGATTAGTAGTGCTGAGATTTTTAGATACATAGGCATGGTTAGTACTGGAACATTTATAGGTGGGATGTTGTAGGAAAGGATAAATCCTGCAAAGATACTGCTGATTAGAAAGTGTTTAATTGAATTAAGTAGCTGGGGGTTGTTTTCATTGATAGAGATTAGTGTTGAAAATCGAGGCTGTCCTTTAAGAGCATAGAAGATAATTCGTGTACTATATACAGCAGTTAGGGAAGTGGCAAGAAGTGTGATAGTAAGGGCTCAGGCATTGGTGGTATACGATGTGTTTGCAGACTCAATAATTAGGTCTTTGAAATAAAATCCAGTTAGATAAGGGGTCCCTGTTAGTGCTAGGCTTCCTATAATTAGTGAGGATGGGGTGAATGTAAGGGCTTTGAATAGGCCTCCTATTTTTCGAATATCTTGTTCATCTTTAGGTTATGAATTGATTGACCCAGAACATATAAATAGTATTGCTTTGAAGAATGCATGGGTGCAGATGTGGAGAAATGCTAAGTGGGGTTGGTTAATTCCAATAGTGACTATTATTAATCCCAGTTGGCTTGAGGTAGAAAATGCGATAATTTTCTTAATATCATTTAGGGTGAGGGCACAGATGGCAGTGAATAAGGTGGTAATGGCTCCCCAGCAGAGAGTAAGTGTTTGGATAGTCTTACTATGTTCTATTAGGGGATAAAAACAAATAAGGAGAAATACTCCTGCTACTACTCTAGTGCTGGAGTGGATTAGAGCTGATTAGGGAGTAGGGCCTTCCATGGAAGAGGGCAATCAGGGGTGTAGGCCAAATTGGGCAGATTTTCCTGTTGCTGCTAAGAGTAAGCCTAGGAGGGGAAGTAGAGATACATCTATTATGAAGAGTTGTTTAGTTCTCATGAGTTTGAGTTGAGTAGAAATCATGCTATGGCTGAAACAAATCCAATGTCACCAATTTGGTTGTATAGAATAGCTTGGAGAGCTGCTATATTAGCATCTGTAGGATCATATCATCGAACAATACATAAGAATGATATAATGCCTACTCCCTCTCAGCCAATGAAGAGTTGGAATAGGTTGTTGGATGTGACTAAAATTATCATGGTAATGAGGAATATTAGTAGATGTTTAAAGAATCGGTTGATAAAGAAGTCTGAGTGTATATATCATATTGAGAATTCTATGATTGATCATTTAACAAATAGTGCTATGGGCATGAATAGCATAGAGAAGTAATCTAATTTGAAGCTTATGGAGAGAGTAAAAGTTTGAATTGTCATTCAGTGTCAGTTTGAAATAACAAGTTCATAATTTGAATTGATAAATACTAGTGTTGGAATTACACAAAATGAATATGCACAGATAATAGATGTTTTTTACATAGTTTGGGTAGTTGCTGTGTTTATAGGAGTCAGTTATGGTAAGGAGAATAGGGAAAGTTAGTGTAACAAGTGACATAAGGATGAGTGAAGAAAATATATTAATTACTTTTATTTGGAGCAATTGTTTGCTCCTAAGATCAACGGATTACTTCTATCCTATAAAAGTTAAGAAAGTCATGGGTGTAATCACGGAGAGCATGAATTAGCAGTTCTTGCATACTTTCTTGGTAAATAAGGGATTATGATTCTCTATTGTTAGATTCACAAGCTAAAGTTTTATTTAAACTATATTTACAGTATAAATGTCCCAGGATGATAGTAGGACTTGCTGATAGAATGATAAGTGGGAAGAGGTGAAGTAACATGAGTGTGTTTTCTCACGTGAAAGGACGATTAATGTTAGACGTGTGGTATGTAAATTTTCTTCGTTGTGTTATGATTAATATATATAGTGAGTAAAGGTCAGTGATTAATATATTAAGGCCAGTTAAAGTAATTGTAATATTTGATCAGGTGAATGATGATGTGATAATGAATAGTTCTCCAATCAAGTTAATTGTGGGGGGAAGAGCTAGATTAGTTAGACTAGCCAGAACTCATCATGTTGCCATAAGGGGAATAATGGATTGTAAGCCTTGGGCTAGCGTTATAGTTCGGCTATGAATTCACTCATAATTAGTGTTTTCGAGACAAAATAGTATGGAGGATGTTAATCCATGGTCAATTATTAGTGTTGTGGTTCCTATAAAGCTTCAGGGTGTTTGAATTACAATTGCTACAATAATAATGCTATATGACTTACTGATGAGTAGGCAATGAGGATTTTAGGTCTTTTTGTTGTAAGAAGATTGAGCTTGTTATAATTATATCCTATAGCAATAACATAATAAAGGGATGTGCCATATTACTTGCAATAGGGTGGAATAGAGCTGAAATTTGGATTATTCCGTATCTGCCAAGTTTGAGTAGAATAGCTGCCAGGATCATGGAGCCAGCAACAGAGGCTTTAATATGGGCTTTGGGGAGTCAAAGGTGGAGACCATATAAGGGTATTTTTACTATAAAGGATATAATACATGCTAGTCACACGATATCACTAGTTCAGGAAGAAGAGAGTACAGATGACTGGTATATACAGATAATAAAGTTTAGGGACCCGGTGGATTTTTGAACAGACTAATGCTACTAGAAGAGGAAGGGAGCCTACCAGAGCATAAAATAGGAAGTGCAGTACTGCATTTAGACGCTCACTTTACTTTCCTCATCGAGTAATAATAATTAGTTTGGGGATTAGGGTGGCTTTGAATAGAATATACAATATGATTAGTTTGGTGGCTGAAAAAGTTATAATTAAAAATGATTGGGCTGGGGATGTGGCTCAAGCGGTAGCACGCTCGCCTGGCATGCACTTGTGGCGCTGAGTTTGATCCTCGAACCACGTACAAATAAAGATGTTGTGTCTGCCGAAAACTAAAAAATAAATATTTAAAAAAATCTCTCTCTCTCTCTCTCTCTCTCTCTCTCTCTCTCTCTCTCTCTCTCCCCCGCTCTCTCTTTAAAAAAAAATGATTGAAAGGAAATTAGTATAAGAATATAAAGTTTTTTTTGTTTTTTTGTTTTTTTTTTAGGATCAATGGCTCTCAGGCTAAGTGGTTTTGGCTTACTATAATTATAAGGGGAAGGAGTCATGGTGTTAAATCAGTAAAGGGGAGGATAGGGGATCTGAGAAGAAAGTTAGTGATGAAATTAGATCTGTGTTTGCTGTTTGATTTAATGTAAGGAGCACAATTAAGCTGATTATCAGACTATGGATCCAGGGGTTAATTCAAATTATTGAGGGTTTTGAGAATCAAATAAGGGGGGAGAGTAGAATTGTAGGTATAATAATTTTTAACATTGAAGGATATTTAGGTTCTGAACATAGTCTAGTCCATATGTGTTAGACACTATTACAAGGAGAGCTAGCCCTAAGGACGCTTCACAGGCTGCAAATACTAGTAAGACGATAGGGATTATAAATGATAAGGAAAAGTGAAAGTTTAGAATTAGGAGGGAGCATAAGACAAATATAGATAATATCATGCCTTCTAGGCATAGGAATGATGATATTAAATGAGACAAGTAAAGATGTAGTATAAGCTAGGAGAATGTTAAGTATGATAATAGGCATTTTGATAGTTATGGTAACCCATAGTCTAGTGAGTCAAAATCACTTGTTTTATCTTAAACTAATTATTATATTCAATTCATTCTAAGCCTTTTTGAACTCATTCATAGGCCAACCAAAGGATGAGCATTAGAACTAGAAAAAAGTTATAGTTAGTATAAGATTGAGATTGTTTGAGAGGCTCAGGGAAGGGGGAGAAGTAGAGAAATTTCTAAGTCACATAAAAGGAAGTAGGGAGATTTTAAGGTTTATTACTCTCTCCTGGGTTTTACCAAGGCTTATTGATTGGAAGTCAACTGTACTGATTAATACTAAGGGAGTATGAGCCTCATCAATAAATAGATTCATAAAGGAGTAGTCATACAACATCTACAAAATGTCAGTATCATGAGGCTGCTTCAAATCCAAAATGGTGATTAGATGTAAAGTGGAAATTTAGTTGATGGATAAGGCATACTAAGAGCAAGGTTGACCCAATAATAAGGTGGAGACCATGAAAGCCTGTAGCCATGAAAAATGTTGAGCCATATACAGCGTCTGAGATTGTGAAAGATGTTTCTAAGTATTCTGAGGCTTGAAGTAAGGTTAAATATAATCCTAGTGCAATCATGATGGATAATGCTTGAACTATGTGTTTTCGGTCCCCTTCAGTTAGACTGTGATGGGCCCAGGTAATTGAGACCCCTGAAGCTAAAAGCATGGAGGTGTTGAGTAGTGGAACTTCTAGGGGATTAAGTGGGTTAATTCCCATTGGAGGTCATCAGCTGCCTAATTCTGGAGTGGGAGCTAGGCTGGAGTGATAAAATGCTCAGAAAAATCCAGTGAAGAAGAATACTTCTGAAATGATGAATAGGACTATCCCATATCATAAACCTTTTTGAACAATTGTTGATTGGTGCCCTTGAAAAGTACCTTCATGTACAATATCTCATCATCATTAGTATATTGTAAGGATGATGGCTATTACGCCTATCATGAGGAGAAAAGAGGAATTAAAGTGGAATCATATTACTAGACCGGATGTTAAGAGTAGGGGAGAAAGGGCTCCTGTTAAAGGTCAGGGGCTAGGATTAACTATATGATAGGCATGGGTTTGGTGGGTCATTAAGTATTATCATGTAAATATAAACTTACTAGGAGGGTAAAGACATAGGCTTGAATTACTGCTACAGCAAATTCAAGTATTGTTAATATACTAGAATAATAAAAGTTAGGATAGCTTTGGGAGGGCTAATTGATGTTAATACTAGGGTGGCTCCTCCGATTAAGTGTATAATAACGTGGCCAGCTGTAATATTAGCTGTTAGTCATTTAGCTAGCACCATCGGTTGAATAAAAAGGCTAACTGTTTCAATAATAATTAATATTAGGATAAGGGGGATAGGAGTTCCTTGTGAAAGAAGATGGGCAAGGGATGCTTTAGTCTTCTGGTGGAAGCCATAATTACTGCACCTGCTCATAGGAGAATAGCCATTCCTAAGTTCATTAACAGCTGGGTTGTTGGTATAAAGGAGTGAGGGAGTAGACCTAGTATATTTGTAGAGCCGATGAATATTATCAGTGAAATTAGTATTAGGGATCAGGTTGATCATTTTGGGTTATGTATGGCCATTACTTGTTTTAGTACAAGTTGAATTAATCACTGTTGGAATGATACTAGGTGGTTGTTGATAAGTTGGTTGGGTGAGGGAAAGAGGATGTTGGGGAACATAATAATAAAGATAACAATAGGAAGTCCTATTATTGTAGGTATAATGAAAGAGGCAAGTAAATTTTTGTTCATCTTTCTTCTCATATGGTTTTGTGTTCAATTAATCTAATGTGTTTTGGGGAAGGGTTAGACGGGTACAGATGGTTTGAAATTTTAAGTTGAAGTATGAAAAATAGGGCTAGGATCATTGATAAAATTGTAACAAATCATGTTGATGTGTCTAATTGGGGCATCTCATTATGAGGAGATTTTGGCTCCTAATCTTCAACTTAAAAGGTTGATGCTGCTGTAGCTTCATAATGAATTTATAACATTGGTGAGGATCAATTTTCAAAGTGTTTTAATGGCACCAGATCTTTATGATTGGCATAAAGCTACAGATTTCAGAACATTGCCCATAGTAAAACCCCGGCCATGTTGATGTTAAGGTAGCCTGATTAAGTCAACCTGGAATTGCATCCATTTTTAAGCCAACAGATGGGACCACTCAGGAGTGGAGCATGTCTTCAGATGAAATTAGTATTCACACAGGTACCTCTATTGGAAGTACTACTCAGTTATCTACTTCCAGAAATTGAGGATCTCCTAGGGCCAGATCCAAGGTTGGAACCATATAGGAGTCAAAACTAAGATCTTCATAGTCTGTATATTCATAACTTCAATATCACTGATAGCCTATAGTTTTTACCATTAGAGATGGGTCATTAATTCCTTCTATTATGTATAGAATATAGAGTGAGGGAAGGGCAATTAATATGAGAATAATAGCAGGAAGAATAGTTCAGATAGTTTCTACTTCTTGGGTGTCTATGGTACTTGTATGGGTTAGTTTTGTAGTTAATATCAATGAGATAATGTAGAGGACAAGAGAGCTAATTAAGAACACAATTATAAGAGTGTGGTCATGGAAGTGTAGGAGCTCTTCTATAATAGGTGATGTGGCATCTTGAAATCCTAATTCAAGGGAGTATCCCATAGAGATATAAAGGAGTTTAACCTATAAGTTAACTTTTACAAAGTTATGTAATTATTTTACTAATATCTCAGGAAGAAAGTCACAATGGTTATGGGGCTGGCTTGAAACTAGTTTTAGGAAGTTCAATTCTTCCCTTTCTTGGTCCAGGTTTTAATAAAAGTCGGTTCTTCAAATGTGTGATAAGGTGGAGGGCACCCGTGTAGTCATTCTAAGTTATTGGGTGTTAACTCTATGGTAAGAACTTCTCGTTTTGATGAGAATGCCTCTCAAATTATAAAAATTATAATTATGATAGCCATGAGGGAAATAAATGAGCCCATCAAAGATACAGTGTTTCATGCCGTGTATGCGTCTGGGTAGTGGGAGTATCGGCGTGGTATTCCTGATAATCCCAAGAAGTGTGAGGGAAGAAAGTTAAATTTACTCCTACAAACATTACAGTAAAGTGGATTTTAGCTCATATATTATTTAGCATATAGCCAGAAAAAAAGGGGAAATGAGTGAACGAACCCTCCTATGATGGCAAATACAGCTCGTATAAATATGACATAGTGAAAGTGGGCTACAATATGATATGTATCATGTAAGACAATATCTAATGAAGAGTTAGCCATAATGATTTCTATTAGCAGGAATCTGCTAACCTCCAATGGTGAATAAGAAAATGAAGCCGAGGGCTCATAGTATGCTGGTGACAATTTAATATTACCTCCGTGTAAGGTTGCTTAGTCAATTGAAAACTTTACCCCTCTTGGAATAGCAATAATTATAGTTGCAGATTTGAAGTAAGCTTGAGTATCATCGACATCTATCCCAACAGTGAACATGTGATGCACTCATACAATGAATCCGAGAAAACCAATAGATATTATACCTCATACTATTCCTATATGACCAAATGGTTCCTTTTACCTGAGTATATATTACAATATGGGAGATAATACCAAACCCTGGTAGAATAAGAATATAGATCTCAAGGTGCCCAAAGAATCAAAATAATTGTTGATAGAGAATAGGATCTCCACCTCCCACGGGGTCAAAGAATATAGTATTTAGATTTCAATCTGTTAGAAGTATTGTAATCCCTGCTGCAAAGACTGGAAGAGATAAAAGAAGTAATACTGCTGTGATTAGTATGGATCATACAAACAGAGGGGTTTGATATTGGAATATAGCAGTGGGTTTTATGTTAATAATTATGTTTTATGTAGTAATAAAATTAATCACTCCTAGAATTGATGATACTCCTGCTATGTGAAGGGAGAAGATGGATAATTCTACTGAGGCTCCTGCATGGGCAAGATTTCCAGCTAGTGGGAGATATACTGTTCAACCTGTTCCCACACCTGCTTCAACTGTAGAAGAAGCAAGCAAGAGGAGGAAGAAGGTGGGAAGGAGCCAGAAGCTCATGTTATTTATATGGGGAAATGGTATATCAGGGGCTCCGATTTTAAGGGGTACTAATCAGTTCCCAGATCCATCAATCATAATTGCCATGACTATAAAGAAAATTATAACAAATGCATTTGTAGTTACGATAACATTATAGATCTGATTATCGCCTAACAGGGCTCCGGGGGTTGGCCTAATTCAGCCCAAATTAATAGACTAAGTGCTGTTCCTTCTATTCCAGCTCAAGCACCAAATAGGAGGTAAAGTGTTCTGATATCTTTGTGATTAGTTGAGAAGAATCAACTGTTGATGAACATAGATAGATGGTAAAATGGCTGAGTAAGTATTAGACTATAAATCTAAAGACAGAGGTTGAGCCCTCTTTTTACCAAGCCCAGAGGTGAATAATCACATTGAATTGCAAATTCAAAGGAGCAGCTTCAACTCTGCCAGGGATTCTCCAGCCATTTTACTTACCACAGGAGAAATAGATTGAAGCCAGCTGAATTAGGCATTTAGCTGTTAGCTGAAGTTTTATGGGTTTAAATCCCATTAGTTTAGATGGAAAGGGCTTAGCTTAATTAATTGATTTGCATTCAGTTGATGTAGGGTAGAGTCTTGCAGTCCTTAACTCAGGAATTAAGTGTTGGACACTTACTTAGGGCTTCGAAGGCCCTTGGTCTGGGTTAACCTAAATTCCTAGCTCAGAGATGATCGGAGAGGTGTGAGTGGTAGGGAGAGGGTAGAGATAATAATAAAATTTGGTAGAAGGGGAGTTAATTTTGTATTTTTAAATTGTCACTTTATTTTAGTGTTGTTAAATGATGGAAATAGGGTTAGGGATGTAGAATAAATAAGTCATGTGTAGAAATATAAATTTAGGAGGGCTAGTATTGCTATTAGTATAGAGAAGATAATATTGTTGTTTGAAATTTGTTCCTTAATAATTCATTTTGGGGCAAATCTGGTTAGAGGAAGTAATCCTCCTAGTGATACTAGTATGATTAGAATTGATGGGGTTAGTAGGAGGAATTTATTTCATAAATTTGATAAGCAGAGGGTAGAAGTTTTTTGTTGTATTGAAGAAGTATAAATATATTAATGGTAAGTGTAATATAAATTATTAACTTAAATATTGTCAAAGTTGGATTATATGTAATAATTGCTATTATTCTCCTATATGCGTGATTGATGAATATGCTAAGATTTTTCGTAGTTGAGTTTGGTTGAGTCCTCCTCAGCCTCCTAACATAATAGACAAGATTCCCATAAGTAATATAAGGGTGGATGTGGTGAGCCGTTTCTTCAGACCGGTCGCCATTACAAGATGGCGCCGGCCTCGTTGTGGTCTGTGACAAACAACTCCTTCTTTGGGAGAGTTGGCACTTGGTTCTTTGACACCCTATGAGAAAGCTCCACGTGGCAGCTTCACATTGGGTGTTCGGATACTTTATTAAGGCTGGGAGGGGCTTCCGGAAAAGGAAGAACTCTGCAGAGCCTGAATAAACAGCTGTAAGAAGATTCCCGGTGTTGCGTCTTCCTTGCGGGCAAGGGGGTCGCGACAAGTGGTGCCGAGACCCGGGAAAATCAAAACTTGCAAGTCGTCAGAGGTGGTGCACTGAACAGTCCCGGTAAGTGGGACCCCACAGTCCCCGTGGGTGGGACCCGACAGTCCCCGTGGGTGGGACACGACAGTCCCGGTGGGCGGGACCTGATAGTCCCGGTTAGTGGGACCCGCGACCAAAGCGGAATCAGCTCCTCTACTAAGAAAGAGAGAGCCTCATATTTTATTGCAGCTGCACTGTGTACTTTCACTTTTGTTTTCTGTGTTTCTTTTGTTGCTGTGTCCTGTTTTATTTGGCTACTGTCTGAAAAGATCAGCACTCCAGGCGCTAGACACTCCCTTACTAGTTTTTCACACAAATATGTAACAAGGCCTCTGGCCTTGAGCTGGGCTTCACAGTGCTGAGTACATTTCTAAGATAAGGGAGTTACTAACTGGGCTCCATGGTAACAGCTGGCAGGAGGAGGAACTGGAAAGGGAGATAGAGGAACTGGAGGGTCGAATGAAGAAGTCAAGATTTAAAGCATCTACGGCCCCGATCCCTGTTGCGCTCCCTCCTTATAACCCCGATTGGAACGAGGACAACCCCAGAAGGCAGGGGGGGTGTTCAGTGGCAGCCTAAGATATCCCAAACTTTTCCAGTAATTGAAAACCTGGATGCCGATGGACAGCCGGCCAGAGTGTATGTTTCTTTAGCCTTTAAGGACATTAAACAACTAAAGGAGGCAATTACTAATTACAGACCCCATGCCCCCTTTACATTGACTCTCTTCGAGTTTTTCTCTGCCAATCAGCTGACACCTAGTGACTGGCAACAACTTTGCAGGGCTGTATTGTCCGGAGGGATTTTTTTTTTTGTTGTTGTTGTTGTTGTTGTTGTGGACAAGTGAAAATCAAGAGAGGTGTCGTGAGCTAGCCTGAGTCAATCAGGACGCCGGCTTCCCACAGTGTAACCTTGAAATTTTAACAGGCTCAGGACAATATGCTATCATAAATCAGCAAATTAATTATGGTCCTGGGGTCTATGCTCAGATAGCTACAGCAGCGAGCGTAATTCCAAGTTTGATGCTCAGGGACGCCCACTGCAGCCGGGAAACGGGAACAGGGGCCCACCCCGGGCCCCGGAAGCCAGAGTGTACGGGGCGGTCCAGAGACAGAACAAGCTGCTACCGCAGTAAGATCTTGGCCAGGCGGGGAAAAATGCAGACAAAATCAAACAAAATGCAATCGGCTAGGAAACCTTGGGGAACTTTTGCCTCCAAAATGAGCAGCGGACTCCATGTTGCTTGCATCACCATGGTAACCATGGGGTGCCTAGCCAGAAGAGCGGCTTCCTGGTCCCACCTCCCACACTTTTGGGGGCTGCCGATTGGTTCTTCCACAGTCACTCAGACAGGACTTCTAGTCCCGCCTTCCAGCCACTGACCTGTTTTGCTGTGTTTCAGATTTCTACCGGAGCTACTCAGAGCCTATATTTTTGAAACATGCCTGCCTATCAATGCTAACAAAAGATATCTTTTTCAGACAAAATTTAATTCCACAGCTTTCTATGTTACAGTCCTAAATTTAAGCTAGTTCCAAGTTAAATAACCTGACTTTTCTCTGTAGTTGTGTTACTAAATAATGTTCTATTGATGAGAGATATCAAATATGCTTCTTTATATTTTACTTTTAATTTTGGAAGTTATGAGGATGCATTTGCTTGCCACAGGAACAAGCCGGCAAGGTTCCTGTGATGACCAAAAAATCCTTATTTTCATTGCTAACTATAAAAATAAAAATGTATACTCAAGGATCTTATTTCAGTACATCAAGTGACGTCACATAGAAGAGTGCACTCCTAGTTAAAAATAAATTAACATGGATCCAAATATTTTAAGACCACGTGGTTACATAAAGTTAATACAATTATAAGTTAAGTTCTTATTCTTAATATATATTTTTTAGATATTTAAATAACCTATATTTGTTAATCTATAAATTAATTAGCACATGCCTAATTGATTAATTAATATATATTTGCCTAATTGTTTTTCTTCAACAGGAAACCCATAATTTATGTTTTATATTTACATTTATCAGATACTCTGCCTTTTCAGTTACAGATATTTGAGATAAATGTGTTTACTGTAAATTTGCTTTTAAGTGAAAATGCAATCACGTAGTTTCTCCTTCTCAAAGTTACTGTTTAAACTCATAAGATGATAAATTATTATAATTATTTCTACAAAATATCTAAGGGTTTTAACTATATTTTCATTGATATTTCTTATCAAAGTATAATAATTTGTTTATGGATCCTAAGGTTTTCAGAAATTGTTCCAAAGTGTATTTTTTTTAAAGAACAAGATGTTCCAACAAAGACAAAGCACACATGGATCCTAAGAAGAAGAAAGAAATCATCTTTGGGTAAAATAAGGTCTTTCTATTCATTTCCCTAAGTAAAAAGATTTTTATATTGTTATCTAAACAAAAAAGAGAGAAAAAATTTCATATACTAAACTGACTATAATTAACTTAAAGATATTTCAGTTTATTTTCCTAATTTAACCATACTAATGTGAGCTAAAATTTTGTCCATATTTTGACATGACAAACACCTATTGGAATGTGAGTTTATTTCTTTACAGAAAGATCCTTGTTGCCTAACAATTCTTACTGTTTAAGATAGGGATTAATTTTGGTAAATAAATTCACATTGTTGATTAAACATTAAGTATATTAAACTACTAACTTAAACCCCTGTATGACCTTTTGAGAGGAGGCCCCTCACCCACCTCCCTGCGAAAACCTACTCCAAAAGCCTTGAAGGCACTCAGGTTAATAGAAACAGCCTTACAAGAGATGCAGGTTACCCAGATAGATTATTCTATACCCCTATCATTTATAATCCTGCCATCAAAATTAACTCCTACTGGAGTGTTTTGACAGACTAGTCCCATCTATTGGGTCCATTTACCTGCTTCTAACTCTCGGGTGATAACTCCCTTTTATGAACTGGTGATAAATCTGCTCTGGAAAGCCAAATATTTGGGTGATGCACTATTTAAAAAGACTCTTGACATTCTCATTCAACCTTATACCCAAGATATGATTTTAAAATTGCAACAGAAACATGATCTTTGGTGTCTTTTTCTTTGTACTTTCAAAGGTAAAATTGATAATCACTTTCCCCGACATAAACTTCTAGAAGGCCTTAAGAGATGTCCTATCATTTTTCCTAAAATTATTAAAAGAGAGCCTATTTCGGGAGCTCAAACTGTTTATACAGACGGAGCAAAAAGGGGGGTTTGCTGTTGCTTTTGATGGATCTCAAGTAATTTGACACCCTGTTCCTAAACTGTCTGCCCAAAGATCAGAAGTTGAGGCTCTAATTATGGCCCTTAAACTATACAATTCCATCCCACTTAATGTGTATACTGATAGTCTCTATGTTGCCAATTTAGCCTTAGTTATTGAAACA
This sequence comes from Spermophilus citellus, assembly GCF_964194105.1. Classification (NCBI taxonomy): domain Eukaryota; kingdom Metazoa; phylum Chordata; class Mammalia; order Rodentia; family Sciuridae; genus Spermophilus; species Spermophilus citellus. The sequence continues at coordinate 51,578,934 of NC_138191.1, read as the reverse complement.
GCCCCTTATATTGGCAGGCAATCTACTATTATGGAACAATTACAAACAGTTCAGCTCCTTGTTTGGGCTAGACGAGATCCTTTATTCATTGGACATATCCGAGGACACTCGGAGCTTCCTGGGCCTCTGGCGGAAGGTAATGCTAAAGCAGATGCTGCCACTCATAATATGGGCCTAGTATACACTATAACCAAGTATGATGAGGCCTCACAACTCCATGCTAAATTCCATCTAAATTCACAATCTTTACGCTTCCGCACAGGATGCTCGCGTGATCAAGCTTTACAAATTGTCTCCCTGTGCCCAGTATGTGCTCAATTTCTTCATTTCCCCAGTTTGGGTGTTAATCCTAGAGGCTTACACCCCAATGATATCTGACAAACTGATGTTACCCACTTCCCTAGTTTTGGTAAGCTGTCTTTTGTACATGTTTCTATTGATACATACTTTGGCTATATCTTTGTTACATTACACACTGGAGAAAAGGCCAAAGATGTTATTGGACATCTCTTAAAAGCTTTCTCTTGCATGGGCAGTCCACGTTGTCTCAAAACAGACAATGGACCCACATATATAAGCCAAACAATTCAACGGTTCTGCACCCAATGGGAGATTGAACACAAAACAGGTATTCCTTATAACCCCCAGGGACAAGCTATTGTGGAACGAGCCCATCAACATTTAAAAATTTATCTACAAAAAATAAAGGAGGGGAAAATATATAGATGCTGCCAGGGACCTAAGGCCTATTATTGTGCCTCCTGGGGATGTGAAACCTCTAGTAATGGGTATTGACTTAAGAATTCACCTAGGAATGACTATGCCCATTTCTGGCAAACAAATATTACTATTCAGTTTACTTCCAATGGAAGACAACAACCAGATTGGACTTAAGGATATCTCTGGGGGCTGAGTATTTACACCCCCGGACAGTACAATCCTGGCCTGCTTTTTCGGCTCAAATTGACCACAGAACAGCCTACTGGAAGTCTAATAGGACCTAATCAGGTGCTCGGAGACCAAAAGGCCCCATCTGGACCCAAGCAGCCCATAGCCCCAACAGTAAAACCTTCCCCCAGCGGTCAAACAATAACTATGGGCTATCAAACCTTTGATTATACCCCTGAGCCCATACACCCTGGAACTGGAGATCGTCTTCTTAATTTGGTCCGAGGAGCTTTTTTCGCTCTCAAGGCCACTAATCCTAACAGGACCCAAGATTGCTGGCTATACTTGACCTCCAGGCCGCCCTATTATGAGGGGGTAACGATACTGTCTAATTTATCCTCTAATACCACTGCAGATCCTAAATGTCATTCTCTGCCCAGCTATAAGTTGACTATCACGGAGGTCATGGGGCAAGGGGTTTGCTTGGGAAAGGTGCCGCTTTCACGCCAACATTTCTGCAACATCACCCGACCAATAAATCAATCTCAATCTGATTATTTGTGGGGTCCCAAAGGGTCCTATTTTGCTTGCAATACTGGGTTAACTCCCTGTGTTTCCATGGCAGTCTTAAATACAACTACTGATTTCTGTGTGTTGGTACAACTATGGCCGAGGATATCTTATCATGGGTCAGACTACGTCCTGGGACACCTTGAGGGACATACTCGGCTCCCCAGAGAACCCATAACTATGACTATTGCCCTCCTACTGGGCATAGGCAGAATAGCAACCGGAATAGGAACAGGGACAGCCACCTATGTCCAGGGAGGTCAATTACTAAATCTACAAATGGCTATGAATGAGGATTTAACAGCCATGGCCAAGTCTATTACTGCTTTGGAAAAGTCCCTCACTTCCCTCTCAGAAGTTGTGTTACACTATAGGAGGGGACTAGATTTATTATTCCCAAGGGAAGGAGGACTATGTGTAGCCTTAAAGGACCAGTGTTGTTTTTATGCAGATCACACTGGGGTAATCCGTGAAACTATGGAAAAGGTCACGGAAAGATTGGCTAAAAGACAAAAGGAGTTTGAAGCACAACAAGGATGGTTTGAACAATGGTTTAAAAATACCCCATGGCTGACTCCTTTGATGTCCACTGTAATGGGACCGCTTTTCGGTCTCCTTCTTGTAGCTGCTGTAGGCCCCTGCCTTGTCAAGAGAATGACACAATTTATTAAAGACCAAATTAACATTCTGACTTCTAAGCCAATACAGGTCCATTATCAACGCCTACAAACCAAAGATGATCTTACTGAAGTTTGTCTCCGACCAATTCGAAGATGATTTTTCTACAATGATTCCTGCTTCATGCCTTTCTCCTTTTGCCCCCTTTTCTTCCTTATTTTTATTATTCCTCTCCTCTGACTCTATGCCCTGTTGAACCGGAACCAATTAAAGACCTAATAATGACTGGCTGAATAGATACCACTAAACGCCTTGGCAACAACGAGCTGATCTTGTAGTACCCAGAGACGGGCAACTTTCACGCTTGCACTGCAACCTAAGACAGGGGAATGGGGCCTCCCCAAAGACGGGTAAGCACTGTAAGGGCAGTGAACGACCTAAGACAGGGGCTACTTGATTCCCTTTGACGTGCCACAAACAAAAGAGGGGGAACTGCTGGCACGGACTCCCCCCGGCCCCCAGGGCTTGGATCCAGCCCTGGTTTCTTGTTGTGCACGTCAAAGAGGCCAGCTCACAAGGCCTTGAGGCAGCTCACCAGGCCTTGAAGGACTTGTGGTGTCTGTTTTCATATTATTCAGCCTATAACGGTCATGTGGGAACGTCTTGACCTGCTTGGGTCCGATAAGGTTCCTGGTTGAAGGCTTGGTATGAGTTAACAAGAACTTTCTGTCTCCCCCCGCCCTTGCTCCCGCCTACTGGTAACTTTCCATTCTATCTGCAAGAAATATATAAGTATGTGCTGAGCCATACTATGCAGCCACTTCTGCACAGTGGGATAGGACCTCTACTCTCGCCTGTGTTGTTTTTAGAAAACAAAAGGGGGAACTGTGGTGAGCCGTTTCTTCAGACCGGTCGCCATTACAAGATGGCGCCGGCCTCGTTGTGGTCTGTGACAAACAACTCCTTCTTTGGGAGAGTTGGCACTTGGTTCTTTGACACCCTATGAGAAAGCTCCACGTGGCAGCTTCACATTGGGTGTTCGGATACTTTATTAAGGCTGGGAGGGGCTTCCGGAAAAGGAAGAACTCTGCAGAGCCTGAATAAACAGCTGTAAGAAGATTCCCGGTGTTGCGTCTTCCTTGCGGGCAAGGGGGTCGCGACAGGTGGAGTTTATAGAAGATGCAATTTGATATGCATGGAGATTGGGGCAATTTTTTGTCATGTTAGTAGGATTAGTCCTGATTTAAGTGCAATTCCTTGAGTGACCTCTGGTACTCAAAGGTGAGATGGGGCCATTCTCATTTTTATTGAGAGTGCTATTGTGAATATAAATGATGAGATTTGATTGCATGAATTGGATAGTTTGTAAAATTAATAATTGTGCCTATTATTAAGATTATTGATGCGGTGGCTTGAATTAGGACATATTTGCATGCAGCTTCTGTAGATTGGGAATACCTTTTATCCATTAGGATGGGAATAATTTCCAGCATACTTATTTCTAAGCCTACTCAAATAAGTAGTCAGTGGGAGCTGAATAGTGTAATTATTGTTCCAGAAAATAAGGTGAGGTAGACTGTGGAGGAGGTTAGGGGATTAATTAGTACAGGAAGGATATAAACCAACATTTTTGGGGTATGGGCCCAATAGCTTATTTAGCTGACCTTATTTTTTAGGACACAGTGTAAAGGTAGCATGAGGAATTTTGAATTCTTAGGATTAGGTTCAAGACCTATGATTCTAAAAACAAGAGGATTTAAACTTCTATTATTTACTCAATCAAAGTAACTCTTTTATCAGACATATTTCTTAGATTAAGGGTGTTACACATGCAATGATAAAGGGAAGGGAGATATGTCATATGCATAGGACCAGAGTGAGGGGTAGGAAGCTTTTTCATAAAAGATGCATAAGTTGATCATAACGAAATCGTGGATAGGATGCTCAAATTCATAGAAGTTAAAATGAGGGTTTTTAGGGTGAAACTGAGTGTAAAACTTTCAGGAAGGGAAGGATTGAGTATTGCTCCTATAAAGAAGGTTGCTGTTAGGGCATTTATTATAATAATATTTGTGCATTCAGCTATAAAATATAAGGTGAAAGGGCATATTCGACGTTGAAGCCTGATACAAGTTCTGATTCTCCTTCTGTTAAGTCAAACGTAGTTCGGTTGGTCTCTACAGGTGTTGAGATGAATCACATTATTGCTAGGGGTCATGTTGGTAGTAGTAGTCATGTGAACTGTTGAGTAGTAATAAGGGTAGATAGAGTAAAGGAGCCATTTATTAGTAATACAGAGAGGAGAATAATGGCTAGTGTTACTTCACATGAGATTGTTTGTGCTATGACTCATAATGCTCCGCTTAGAGCGTATTTGGAGTTGGAGGCTCAGCCTGACCACAGGATTGCATATACAGCTAGGCTTGAGGTAGCGAGAATGAATAGTATGCCTATATTTATGTTGATAAGGGGTTGGGGTATGAGTAGGGGGATTCACATGGTAAATGCCAGGGTTAGGGCTAGGGTAGGAGCAACAATAAATAGTATAATTGATGATGTCAAAGGTTTTATAGGCTCTTTAATGAATAGTTTTATTGCATTGGCAAATGGTTGGAGTAAGCTGATGGGCCCGACGACATTGGGGCCTTTACAGAGTTGTATGTAGCCTAGTATTTTTTGTTCAGTAAGGGTTAGGGAAGCTATGGCTACTAGGATTGGGATAATTTGGAGGAGGAGGTTTACTAGAAACATTAATGTTAAGAAGAGGAATTGAACCTCTGGTATAAAGTTATCTTACGCAATGACGGGGCTCTGTCATCTTAAAAAGCCCTGTTCTAGGGCAGGGTATTTATAATAGTTTACTAGATTTAGATTATTTAATCTATTTATCTAAGGCATAAGTGTTTAATTGGCCTCATTTCTCTTGTCCTTTCACACTGGGAGAAATACAGTAATAGATAGAAACCGACCTGGATTTCTCGGGTCTGAACTCAGATCACATAGGATTTTAATCATTGAACAAAGGAACCATTAATAGTGGTTACACTATTTGGATGTCCTGATCCAATATGGAGGTCGTAATTCCTAAACTGTCGATATGAACTCTTGAATAGGATTTCGCTATTATCCCTAGGGTAACTTGTTCCATTGATCAACAGTTTGAGTCAGCTGATGAGTCATAATTTGGACATGTTATGTCTAGATTATTATAATTCGGAGGCTTATTTGTACTCTGAGGTCACCCTAACCAAAATTTTTAGTCTGTTAACAATAATTTTGACCACGTAGGTGAAGTTAAGGCTGTTAGACCATTAAATTTAAGCTCCATAGGGTCTTCTCATCTTATTAGAATATTCCTGCCTCTTCACCGGAAGGTCAATTTCACTGATTAAAAGTAAGAGACAGTTAAACCCTCGTCAAGCCATTCATACTAGTCCCTATTTAAAGAACAAGTGGCTATGCTACCTTTGTACTGGTTAAACATGTGTCACTGGGCAGGCAGTGCCTCTAATACTGATTATGCTAGAGGTGATGTTTTTTGGTAAACAGGCGGAGTTAATGTTTGCCTAGTTCCTTTTACTTTTTTAAATCTTTCCCTTAAGTGAATACCAGTGTTGGTTTAACAATGTTATTAATAATGGTTTTATGATTTTTTAATATTATGAATTTGTTAATTACATCAGTGAATTATTTGGTCTGATATAAACTTATGCAGGGAGAACTATCTTCTTGTTACTCATTTTAACATAATTTCTTCTATAAGAAAAATAGATTAGTCCAGTGTTGGTTTAGGAGGTTATTGAGAGTTAGGTATTAAGTTTTGATGATTAGGTTAAGCTTTAATGCTGTTTCAATTGAAGACTGCTTTTAGGCCAACTATGGAAATTAGCAGATTTACTCTCTAATTAAGGTTTTTCCTTGATTCTAAAGAGCTGTCACTCTTTAGATTAACATTTAAAATTACATTTGGCTTGCTTGTGCTTCAGGTAAATTTAAAGTAGATCTAAAATTCTAATGTGGACAACCAACTATCACCAAGCTGCCCAGGCTTTTCACCTCTACTTATAAGTCATTCCCCTGTTTTGCGACATAGACAGATGAGCTCTTATTAGCTGCTCATAAGTAGCTCATCTGGTTTCGAGGTGCTTGGCTTAAATTCTTCTTGTCAAGGGTTTTCTGGTTAAATCATTATGCAAACAGTAGAAGTTTTAGTCTTTGCTTTTTTACACTATAAATTTTATTTTCATCTTTCCCTTACGGTGCTTTCTCTATAGCTCCTGGTAATAATTTCTATCTCCTCTACTTTTATTTAAGATAAATGTTTTATTTATTAAAATGAATCATATTTTAGTGGGAAGGGATTGTGGGCTAGCATTAGTTCAAAATGTTCATAGTGGGTGAAATCTCCCGGGTGTATGTCGGGTGATTTAGTGAATAAGCTACATTTTGTTTATTCCAAACACACTTTCCAGTATGTCTACCTTGTTATGACTTATCTCTTCTCATACAGTCTAATCAAGTGGATTATGTATCAGGTTTTGTGTAATTATATTTGAAGAGGGTGACGGGTGGTGTGTGCATACTTTATTGCCTAATTCAGCTAAGCTCTCTATTCTTAACTTACTACTAAATCCAACTTGGGCTTTTAAGTTTCATAAAAGCTGTCATGAAGATTTGTTCTAAGAAGTAGAAAATGTAGTCCATTACTTTCCACCTTATAGGCTACACCTTGACCTAACATATTAATGTAAAATTCTCTTGCTTACTATAAGAACTTGTTAGGGTTTGCTGAAGATGGCAGTATATAGGCTGATAAATGCTAAAGGTGGTGAGGCATATCAGGGTTTATTGATTATAGAACAGGCTCCTCTAGAGGGATGTAAAGCTCTGCCAAGTCCTTTGAGTTTTAGGCCATTGCTAGTAGTACTCTGGTGAACATTCTTGTTTGTTGAATGTTTATATTTAGGGCTAAGCAGAGTGGGTTATCTAATCCCAGTTTGGATCTTAGCTATCATGAATTACGAGAAAGAAGGTTTGGTGATAACCTTGAACTCTATGCTATAGTCCATCCATTTGGTCACCAAATCACCATTTCATCCTTTATTTTTAGCAAACAAATAATATGCTCATTCCCTCACCAAGTAAGATAACCTAAAATCCCATCCAGCCACTGCATTAAATTCAAAATACAGGATTCCCAGGTAACGCACAGGATTCTCCATCTGGTCATGATATCTCTCCATATTATCCTGTGGTCCAATAATTCTTAACCAGAGGTGGTTTTTGTGGAATGTCTGGAAACGTTTTGACTGACACAGTTGGGGGAGTGAGGTGGATACTATTGACAACTAGTGTGCAGAGGCCAGGAAGGCTGCTGAACATTATAAAATACACAGGACAGCCCCACAAAAAGAACTTTCCAGTCCAACATATCAGTAGTGCTGAGGGTGAGAAACTCTACTGCAACCCATGAACTGATATCTGTTCCAACCTGCATTCAGTATGTAACAATGCAGCAAATTTACTGCAATCAACATGTCCAGGTAGGAAAGCAGGGAAAAGAAGACACTGGCCTATGCAAAGATGAGATTCTGGTAGGAGGCACTGTGAAGGACCTGAACGGGGAAGTTCCTCCACTAGACCCTGGTACCACTCTCAGTAGGGAACCCTCTCGTGCTTGGTCCTCTGTAGTCACTGGGTCTGTGTTCTAGAAGTTCTTCCTCTAAGCCTGCATTTGAAATGGGTATTGAGAAGCATGACTTCTGTAGAAAGAGTACAGCTTTTAAAATAAGCTCTTAAGTGATTTTCTTAGCAGTACAATTTCTCAAACACTGAAAAGACTTCTGATCCATTTCCTTCCCTGTCAGTTCCATAAGCCAGTAGACATGAAAGTTTCCTAGAGATAATTCTTGATCCCATTTCTTTGCTTCTTCATTCCTATGCCTCTTTTCCTCTGAATTTGAGGGAGCTACTTAGATACCTTCAATGTGAGGCCATGCCCTAAATCTAATTTTTGCTGCATAACTGAAATTTCATCCACCTTTGTTGCTCAAACACCTTTTCAGATTTATTTCCTATTCTTTGAAGTATCGAATTGTCAGTTTTTTCAACCCCTCAAGGCTCCAAAGTTCTGAACTCTCTATATTCCTTTTTCATCATGTTTGGAAACCTTTTCATTATTCTAGGAGCTCATCTTATTTTTCCAATATCTTGTTAAATACAGCCAGTGAATATAGCCTACCAGCATTTCATTTTCCAACCTCTTCTAGAGCTATGGAATTTAGAGGCATCTTATTGTCCTTTTAATTTACTGCAGTCAATTCTTACCAAATGTCTTGTATTATGGTTTCAATACCCAAAATTTGTACTGAAACTGAATCCATATGGGACAGTAAGAGAAAGAACCTTTAGGAGGTGTTTAGAGCTCTTCCCCCATGAATGGATTACCTCATTTATGTGATTGATAGATTAACACATTAATAGGATAATGGATTGAGAGTGGGTTTGCTACAAAAGGCAGTTCTCATGGTCCCTCTCTCCTGCCTTGTGATGCCTTGCACCACTTTGGGACTCTGCCCTCAAGAAGGCCATCACCAGATGCAGCCCTTTGACCTTGAAGAAGAACTATAAGCCAAAATAAACCACTCTTCATTGTAACCTATCCAAATTGTGGTGTTAAGTTTTTAATAGGAGAAAAGATACCAAGACATTTTGCCATGGATTTCCATTTTCCAGTCTCTGGTAAGTTTTCTTGCTGTCTACAGCCTGACAAGTTTGAGATTTTTAAAATAGCGTCCTGCTTCTGTAACAATTTTTGTATGAAGACAATGCTAGTTGTTGTGGCAAATATACCTCAATGGGTCACAATAAATTTTTGTTTCTTGCTCACTTAACAGTTCAGTGTAAGCATTTTCTGGCCAAGGGAGGGGGGGTGTGAGGGGAGTATATCTTTGATTCATAATCACCTAGGGATCCAGGTTAGTAGAGGCTCTGTCATCCAATAGGTGATATCCAATGTTTCCCTTGATGGCAAAAATCTGACCAGAAGATGCCAGAAATGAAGAGGATCACATAAGGGCAGTCTCTATGGACCAGGCCTCATTTGGTATCATCACTTCTGTTCACAGTGCACATTCATTTAAATGAGATTTAAATAAAAGAGGAGTGTGCATCTTCTAGGAAGTGTTCTTGAAAGGAGGGGGCATACTTTTCTTCCCACCATCTTCTTGCTGACTGAAACTGAGAAATGGTGGCTGGTGCAAAAGCAGCTATCATCAACCATCTGGTCAGAACCACACATTAAAGAGGATGGCATAACAGTGCATGAGATCCTGAGGGTCAAGGAGCTCCCATGGCAGAGCTTCAGGTGGTTTACCCACTGTCTTTAAGGAAACAATTGAGCTCCTATCATATTTAAGCCAATGCAGTTTTAAGTTTTATTTGCAGTTGAATCTAACTTAACTTACAAGGTATTATCTAATTGTTTGGTATGGCTATTTTCTCTTCTGCCCACCTCCACTCCTTTGTATTGATGGCTTCTGCTATTTCCTTCTCATAGTCCAGAGTACTTTCAGAACTCTCAAATCTTTAGCAGGGAGTAGTTTTAGCACTTATTTTACATCTCTATTATTTCACCTGAAAGATAAAAACTTAGCATTGGTCCATAAACTTAGATTATCTCAAGAAATATTTTTTGACAACCACTAATGTCAAGTCCCAGACTGGATACAAAACATACAAAGATAATTAGCAAAACCACCCCTGCCTTTGAAAAACTTGCATTATGGGTACATTACTGGTACCCATTCCAACTTCCACTCCACCCTCCTGTTTGAAGAAGTTGAAAAGCTAAAAATGACATTTCTCAGAATCCCTTCCCACTTGAGTTCTAGGTACAAATAAGGTCTGCCAAAGAGATATACTTAGAAAAAAATGTACAAGCAAATGAAGGTTACCTTCCTGCATTTGCAGGTCACTTGTGAGGTGTGATGACATGTATGTGACATTCACACTCCCCTTGTGGTCTTCATGGTGTGAGAGTCAGTGCTGACAGAAGCAATAGCAGTGTCTAATCCTAGGTACATTCTAGTCAGAATAAGCCAGGCTTATTAGTAACAAATGATTGGGGGGGGGGGGGTTGTGGCTCAGTGGTAGAGCACTCCTCTAGCACTTGCAAGGCCCTGGGTTCAATTCTCAGCACAACATAATAAATAAATAAATAAATAAATAAATAAATAAATAAATAAATAAATAAATAAATAAAATAAAGGTACTGTGTTTAATTATAATTAAAAATCCAAAATAAATAAAAAAAACACAAATGATTCCCCAAATCTCAGTGGCCTAATGCAGTAAAAGTTTCTTTCTTACACCAAAATGTTTACTGCAGATGTGGACAGTTGCTCTTCATGTTCTTAGAATCTAGGATGCTTCAACTTTGTACCTACTATGTTACTCCAGGGTCTCTTCCATGACTTTAGTGGCATGGAAGAGACAGTCTAGAGAGTGCTCACAAGTTTGTGATGGTGTCATTCTGGAAGTGACACATTACTTCCTCTCAGATATAATTGGCTAGAATTAGTCACATGGTCCTATCTACATGTGGACCTAGAAATGTAAGCTTCCATATTTGGAAGTAAAGGAGTCACACAAAAGGAAGCAAGAATGTGAAGAGAGAGCCTACAGAATGGGGGGAAAATCTTTATTACCTGGACCTCAGATAGAGCAGTAGTCTCCAGGGTATGTAAAGAACTCATAAAACTTAACACCAGCTGGATGTGGTGTTGCATACCTATAATCCCAGCAGCTTGGGAGGCTGAGACAGAATTGTGAGTTCAAAGCCAGCCTCAGCAACTGTGAGGCACATAGCAACTCAGTGAGACCCTGCCTCTAAATAAAAAAAAAAAAATAGGGGTGGGGATGTGGCTCAGTGGTCAAGTTCCCTGAGTTCAATCCCAGTACCTCCCCCCCCCCAAAAAAAAACACTTAACACCCCAAACCAAATAAATAACCCAATCAATAAATGGGCAAAGAAATTGAATGTACACATCACAGAAGAAATACAATTGGTTAATAAATATATGAAAAAATGTTCAACATCTCTATCAACTAGAGAAATGCAAATTAAAAGTACACTGAGATTTCAACTCACTCCAGTCAGAATGCCAATTATCAAGAATACAAATAACAGTAAATGTGGTGAAAATGTGGGGGAAAAGGTACACTCATACATTGCTGATGGGACTGCAAATTGGTGCAAGTACTAAGGAAAGCAATAAGGGATTCCTCAGAAAACTTGGAATGAAACCACCATTTTACCCAGTTATCCCACTCCTCGGCACATTCCCAAGAGACTTAAAATCAGCATACTATAGTGACAACAGCCACATCAATGTTTATAACAGCTCAATTCACAATAGCTAAACTATGGAACCAAACTATGTGCCTTTCAAAAGATGAATGGATAAAGAAAATGTGGTATACATAATAATGGACTCAGCCATAAAGAAGAATGAAATTATGGCATTTGCCAGTAAATGCATGGAAGTGTAGACAATCATGCTAAGTGAAACAAGTCAATCCCCCAAAATCAAAGGCTAAGTGTTCTGATATGCAGATGCTAACACACAATAAGGAGAGGGGTGAAGGGAAAAAAAGAGAAGTTCATTGGATTAGACAAAGGGGAATGAAGGGAAGGGAGGGAAAATGAGAATAGTAAAGACAGTAGAATGAATCGGATATCACTTTCCTATGTTCATATATGAATATACAACCAGTGTAACACCACATCATATACAACAACAAGAATGGGAAGTTATACTCCATGCATGTACGATACGTCAAAATACACTCTACTGTCATGTATAGCTAAAAAGAATAAATAAAATTTTTTTAAAAGGAAGTGAAATAGGACCAGACTAGTAATGCTCATCTTAACTGATGTAACTTTGGACTCACTGCTCTGGGAATTTCTATTCCTCCATCCCTTCCAAGGACCTCAGAAGCACTAAAATGCCAGATGAAATTCCTTTGTGTTTTGAAATATCTAGAGTGGTTGTGGATTCCTACAGTAAATCCTGGATGAATCGGGTTTGTGCTGGTAGCTTTATATCATTTTACTACTACCTGTCCTTATCATCTCTGCCTCCTAAGGCTGTCCTGTATGAACTGCATATTCCAGGCTCCTTTACCTTCTGGCTTTGGTTGGGGCAGATCATGGGAGACTCCAGCAGGAGATGAGAAAACAGGAGTTGAGACAGATCAGATATTTATCTCTGCCTCCTTTCAACTCTCCACAAAACTGTGAGTTCTTGATCCTGCCCCCAACTCTGTAGGGTTCTTTCATTAAACTTCCCCCATCTAAACGTTTTGAGTATGATGTCTGTTTCGACCCTGACCCATAATAGGTGTTTAATAAGCAAAGTTTTTTGACTATAGCTATAAAAAAGAGTAACAGACCATCTCTCATCTTCCAGTTTTACTACAGCTGGAGGTCTTTCTAAGATGCCCTTCTTCTGCCTTAAAACATCAGTGGCTCCCATCTCTACCCATCACCACAGCCCCACTGTAAACTGCAGCCAGACAGAAGTAATTTCAGTTCCCTCTGAAATGTGTTCTCTTCCTCTGAGCCTCTGCACATGCAGAGTAGGCTGGAAACTTCTCCCCACCCCCACTCTTATCAAAAGTCACTTACCCTCAGAAGCTTCCCTGAGATGGTAGAATACTCTCCCTCTGCAGTCTTTATGTACCATTATACAGAGAGAGTATTCACTGTTACTTTGTACTAGGACTGCCTACTTACCTGTGTCCTCCAAGACTGTAAGATCTTGAACAAGGAAGTGTCCTAGGACAGGAAATGAGTCTTTCCCTCTCTGTGTGTGTGTCTGTCTCTTTCTGTCTCTCATTGATCTGTTGATTTTCTGTTTTCTTCCATTCATTTGTAAGCCCCTGTGTGTCTTATTCATTTGTATCTAAATCCCAGCATAATAGCCTGGCACACAGTAGGTCTTACTAACTACAAATGTTGAATGGTTAAAACTCTCTCTTGGCTTCCAGATCATCTCTCTTTCTTGATTTTCCTCTTTCTCTGGCTCTTTGTTCTTGAAAGCCTTCACAATCGACTCCTCCTCTGTCTACCCATTAATTATTCTTCAGAGCAACTCATTCTTATCTGCCTTTTGGACTTCAGCCATCAGTAAATACCACAATCCCCAAAAGCATATTTTCAATCTTAACCTTTCACATGATCTAAGGCTGGCCCTCTCTCCCTGCAAGCAGTTCAGATAAAATCTCATTATTTCTCCATTCCCAACCTGTCCTCCTCCTGCTTCCAGTACTCAGTTCACCCAGTTGTCCAAGTGACAAACTTCAAAGTCCCCCAACTCTTCCCACTGTTTTTTCCCCCCTCTGTCCTGCTGGGCAACAAGTTTTACCCATTCTCACATTTTACACTGTTTCTGGGTCTTTATTTTTCCTATTTCTTTTACCAAGAACACTTTCCCCTCACTTTATCTCAAATCTTTTGCATTATTTGAAATTCAGAAAACTGGTCAATTTCAATTCATTGCTTCTTCCTCCAACTTCTACCTAAATGAATTCTATGTTTGTCTGCTTGTGGAATTTGTTTGTTTGTTTGTTTTTGCAGTTCAGGGGTTTGTACCCAGGACCTTGCACACATGCTAGTTAAGCACTCTACCACTGAGCTATAGATCCCCCACACTTGTTAAAATTTTGAGGCAGGGTTTTGGTTTCCCAGGCTGGGCTGCCACTTGTGATCCTCCTGCCTCAGCCTCAGAGCCCTGGGCTTGATGGGTAGCTGAGACAAGTAGACTCCTAGGCACCTAGCTTGATGCCATGTCTTTTAATGTTGGATCTAAACAGGTCTGCATCAGTAAAGGGTAAAATTCTTAGTTTTTTTTTTTCTTTTTTTAAATCATTGGGACTAGCTTGTGATTGACATTTTATGCAATTAAAATATTTTATATGAATGAATGAATAAATGAATTAACTGGGAAAGAGAATCTTTTCAATTACACCCTTTCAGAGGTTACTGCAAGAGAGTCCTTGAGATTAAAGGATAAAAATCTCAGTTGAAAACCTGAACTTTATGTAACCAAGTGAACATACACTTTAACAAGATATTGCATGTGCTTATACAAAGGACAGGTAATTGCTATGCAAGTAGCAAGATTTTTTTTTTTTTAAGCTTACCCTGCAGACTTTGATTTTAAGCATTTTTAGTATGGGCAAATTTTAAAAGGGAAGGTGTGATTTTAACTCCTTCTATGCTCTTTTTTACCCTGGGTGACAGGCATTAGATAAAAAAAAAAAAAAAAAAAAAAAGCCTGTATCAGTACAGGGGTGGGCACTTGGTAGGCCCTCAACACATTTTAATCCCTTTCCTTTTTCCTCTTCTTCATTTCATATTTGAAGGTTCGCGAATATTGAGTATTTAAAAGAAGTTTTAGTTTTTGGATTTCAATTTGACTAAAACAACGTCATATTCTGACAGTCCCTATTAACTCTGAAACCAAGGGAAAGAAATCGCTGGAAGGGGAGGGGAAGAAAAGAGGCGGTGCAAAAACTGAAACCAAAGGCGCCCAGAAAGCTGTAGAAAGAAGCTTTTTTGGCTGCTGCTGCTGCTGCTGCTGTTGTTGTTGTTGTTGTTTTTAACCCCAGAGAGGCGTGATGGCGCTGACTGCCATTGAGGTTAAGTTTCCCCGTGAGGAGTCAGCCCGCCATGAATCTCCCCGCCCTCCCCAGTGCCTCCCGCTTCCGCCCAGTAGTGCGCTGCGGATCGCGGCCACTGGGGGAGCCCCAGCCGGAGTCGCTGAGGTGGAGACAGCGAACATACTCTGAGCTCCGCTTCTCACAGCTCTCAGAAGGATGGCGACAGCAGCGAGGTGCGCACCTCAGGGCGCCCTTCCCTGGGCCAGCTGCAGCACAACCGCTAGTGGAGGTCAGCCGAGGTTGGTGCCGCAGCCGCGCTCGGCCTGGGCTACCGCGAGAGAGAGCGGAGGCATTCTGGCCACAGCCCCTGGAGCCCCCTGCCTCGCCCCTGCGCGCAGCTGGAGGCACCAGCCCTGGATCTAGGCGGATCCGGGGCTTAGCGGAGCTAAGGGGGCGGCACCCGCATGTGCAGCCCGCTTGCTGGCGCCTGGCTCTCACAATGTTAAAGAAGTTTAAGTTTAAGGTGGACTTCGAGCTCCAGGAGCTCTCTTCTGTACCCTACGTCAATGGGGTCCTCTTCTGCAAGATGGGGCTGCTGGACAGCAGCAGCTTCACCCCGGAGTCCTCCAGGTAAGGCGCCCTCCAGGTAAGGCGCCCTCCGAGCCTCCTGATCCTCCTGAGCCGCCACGCCCACTGTGCAGCCTAGGCTGGTTCATGGACAGCATCCCTTCCGTTGGCCCCTTCATTCCAGCCCAACAGCCAGCCTCCTGAGCTCCCTGTCCTCCAGGGACCGGTTTGAAACCAGTCAGGAATGTATCCATCAGCACAAAGTGCTTCACAAATGGGTTTATCTAGGCTGGCCTTGGCTTCTGCATTCCTGGCTCCAAATGGTTCCTGGTGACAGCTCTTTCCTCCCAATTCTCTAGGAATGGGAGAGATGGCCAAAGGGAGAGAGGATGCTTCTTGTTTTCCTTAAGAAACATTAAGTGCTTCTTACAAAGTGGAATTGGAGTGTTTTTTTTTAATGACCCCAGCTGCTCGAGTTCCAAGAATCTGCTCTGAACAGCCTGTGCTTGGTGTCACTCTTCTTTCTGGTGGGCTAGGAGGGATTTTGCATGCCCAGATTGAGGCTGAGGTAGGCCAGGTCAGCCTTAATTTAAGGCAAGTGTTCCTAGCAGATGAGGCAACAATCCATGAGACTATAGATTGCACCTCCAGCTCCAAGCTAATGCTCATCAAATTACCTATCTTGAAGTGACCACTGTGAGTCTCAATGTGGGGGACTTAGAACCAGGAGGGAAGCCCAAACTCTGTGCTCATTTTGAAATGAGCCTCTCCCTGTGTGCCCTGTGCACTCTCTAGGAGAGACATTAGTAGGTCCCAGAATGCAGCCAGGTGTGGCAATGTTCCTTGAGTAATTTCAGGGTTATTCACAGATTGATAGATTTGCCCTAGGGTGTTTTTTTCTTTTCAAGAAAATAGAAAACAAACAAAAAAAAGTTTATAACTGAATTTTTGAGTTCTTGAGGTCAAGGAGAAGGATTAATAATCTTTGTTTAACCCACATTTATTGGTCACAAACTTTATTTTTACACTAAAACTATTGTACTTTCTTTTTTATTTGTTATCTCATTAAAATTGTAAAGGAAATAATGTCAATGGATTGTGGAATTGGAGCCAGAAAATTGTCCATTATGTCGATATTGAAGTCTATGGGATCCTGATAATGTCTGGTTGGATAAACCAAAGGATGTGTAAAGCACTATTGATTCTCAAAATTAATAAATAGTCCACTGAGGATAATTTTAAAAATTAAATTTTGATTACAAATCTGAGGATATTCAGCTAATTAATTTTAGTACATCATTTTTAGCACACCTCTAAGAGAATACTGAAATATTATAATATTTCAAATAATATATGTGTGTGTGTGTGTGTGTGTGTGTGTGTGTGTGTATGTGTGTGTGTGTAATACCAGCTCCCAAGGTAGGGAAAAGCCTATAGCAATTCTGAATGTACTGTATGTGAAAGTGACAGTCTTGTTTTGCTGCTAGGTTCTACCCCCTGCCTGGAGTAGTTAGGTGAATACTCCTGGCCCAATGGTGACACCTGGTGGTCAGGACACTTGTTGGCTACCTTCTCAAGTCAGTTATTTAGTCATTGCAGGCAAACATGTCCACTAGGCTTTTTTAATATATCTATATCTATATCTATATCTATCTATCTATCTATCTATCTATCTATCTATATATATTTTTTTTCTTTTTTTGGTACTGGGGCTTGAACTCAGGAGTACTGGACCACTGAGCCACATCCCCAGCCCTATTTTGTATTTTATATTTATAGACAGGGTCTGGCTGAATTGCTTAGCACCTCACCATTGCTGAGGCTGGCTTTGAACTCAGGATCCTCCTGAAATATACTATCCTATTTAATTCTTACAGCAAGCCTAGGGATCCACATTTTGTGAATAAATGATTCAAAGTCCCCACAGATGTTATGTGTAATGCCGAGATTCTGATACAGGTGTAACGTCAAACAGGGTGATGCCAGATAAAGTGGGAAAGTGTGTTCTGTGCTGAAGAGTTTCTAAATAGGCAGTTTCCTAATGGTATTAAGGTGCAGTGGGTATCATTTGATTTGTCCTCTGCAAGACTTGGAAATAAAAAACTATCCTGTGATAAGCTTCACCCTTTCTCTTCCAACTAATATCTGGCTTTAATCATGGTAAACACAGGTAAGCATATTGCTTGATTTTTTGTTCCTTTTTTTACCTTTTAGGCTGAGCAGAGAATGAGAAAAGTCTGATCTTTGATTTATTCACCCCTTCTTCCTCAATTCTTTTAAAAATTTTTATTTTTTTTTCAGAATATTATGTAGTTGGAATCGAACAGTTTGGAGCCCTTTCAGACTGGTGTCTTTTGCTTAGTAATGTGCATCTAAGCTTCCTCCATGTCTTTTCATGGCTTCCTAACTTTTTTTTAGTGCTTAATGATATTCTGTTATCTAGAATTCAATTCATTTGTTTTCATCAGAACATCTTGATTGCTTCCAAGTTTGGGCAGTTATGAATAAAGAAGCTGTAAACATGCATAGTTAGGGTTTTATATGGATATGTTTTCAATTCACTGGATTAAATACCAGAGACCATGACTGCTGGACCACATGGTGAAAATGTTGTCCACGCTTTATAAAGGCAAATGGTTCACTGGAGGCCAATAATTAACATTCTGCTTTGTAAACATGTAACTTAAGGTCAAAAAAGTTAAATGACTTACTCAGGTATTACACTAGTAATAAGTGATAGAGCAGGTCTAAACTTTGGGTTTTCTCCCTACTGGTCCAAGACGTTTTACTCTTATGTGGCTTCCTCATTACATGACAGAGAAAAAGTTTAGATTTCTTACCCAAGGGTCTAAGTCTAAAATTATCACACAGCTCAAAAAAGACTGCAGTAATGTCATACCTAGAACTGGGTGGGGAAAAGGTACAAGCTAGAAAAGTATAAAATTTTAAGACCTTCAAGAGTGATGAGGATATTAAAGTTTCAAATAAACCCAAGAGTTTATTTATATTTAAAACTTGTTAAGTCGATAATGAAATAGCAACTTATACAAGGGATGAAAATACCTACAAATCCCATATCCCATAGGGTTTAATATCCAGAGTTGGGCCGGGTTTGTGGCTCAGTGGTAGGGCACTTGCCTAGCATGTGTGAGGCACTGGGTTTGATTTTCAGCACCACATAGAAAAATAAATAAAATAAAGTTATTATGTCCAATTATAACTAAAAATATTTTTTAAAAAATACCCAAAGTAATGGGCTGGGGTTGCAGCTCAGCAGTAGAGTGCTTTCCTAGCATGTGCGAGGCCCTTCATCATATAAAAATAAATAAGTAAAATTAAGGTGTGTGTCAAACTACAACTAAAAAATAAATATATATTTTTTAAAAAATCCGAAGTAAATAAAGAACTCCTTCAACTCAACAACAATAAAATTTGATTAAAAAATGGGCAAAGGATTTCTCCAAAGAAGTTGCACAAATGACCAATAAGCACAAGATGTACAGCATCATTTATCATTAGGGAAATGAAAATCAAAACTACAATTAGGAACTACCTCACACCCATTATGATTGGCTACTATTCAAAAATAATAACAAGTGTTGACAAGGGAATGGAAAAATAGGAACCCTCTTGTGTTGTTGGTCGGGTAATGTAAAATAGTGCAGCCACTATGGAAAACAGTATGGCAGTTGCTGAAGAAACTTAATAAGCAGTTCCACTTTGGGGTATAAGTCCCCAAAAGAATTGATAACAAAAACCAAACAGGTATTTGTACACCCATGCTCATAGCATTATTTGCAGTAGCCAAAGGTGTAAGCATTTTAAGTGTCCATCAAAGGTTGAATGGATAAACAAAATTTGGCATACACACATATAGTAGAATAGTATTCATCCTTAAAAAGGAAGGGAATTCTGATACATCATTAATGACATTTAAGGATATGATGCTATGTGAACTAAGGACAAATACTGTATAATTCTACTTAACATTAGTTAATCTGACCCAGAGTAGTAAGATTCATAGAGAAAGAAAGATTGGTGATTGCCAGGGAATGAATAGTGGAATATGGAGTTGCTAAATGGAAATGGAGTTTTGGTTTTGTAAGATAAAGAGTTCTGAAGATTGGGCACACAACCCCGTGACTGTAATTAAGCCACTGATCTGAACTGTACACTTAAAAATGGTTGTGATGGTGAGTGGTATGTGTATTCTACCATTAATTTTTAAAATGTGTAAATATTTTGACCAAGCCCCATATTTTTATAAGGCTAAGCTAATTACTTATGTGTTATTATATTCAAGTAAAGTACACAAGTGTTAAAAAGAATTTTCTTTAATACTCAATTTTTGATGAGTCCAGTCAGTCACTCTACTAACTAATATGATTTAGTAGACATATAGCTTAGGATTATATAGTGATTAATTTTTATTTGACACTTTTGGATAGTTCCTCCATCATAGTATAACTGTTTAACTCTGAGGCATTGCCAAGTTGTTTTTCAAGAGGCTGCACAAGGAAATGGTTTCTTGACAGAAAGCATCAGTGCAAGCAATGTGCTTCGGGTTAGCTGGATTCTGGGGGCTCAGGGTTCTATAAAATTTAGATTTCAATCCAAGGTCATGGTAAAACATGTGATGTTCAATGCCAGGACTGTGATGGTACAAGAGGGGAACATGGAAGTGCCTACAGGACCCTCAGCAGAATCCTCACCATGGATGGGCACTGAGGACATGAAGCTATAGTGGTGCTGTGATGTGCCTGGCCTCCTGTGAAGGCAGGGAAACTGGGAAAGTGTGAAACTGCTGGTGGATCTCCAAAGTGAAAATGGCTCCAAAAATCCGGGGACTGGAACCCAGGAGCATTCTACCTCTGAACTGCATCCCCAGCCCTTTTTACAAACTTTATTATGAGACAGGGTCTTGCTAAGCTGCCCAGGTTGCCCTCAAATTTGCAATCCTCATGCCTCAGCTTCCTGAGTAGGTGGGATTATAGGAAGGTCAAGGTCAAGGTCAAGGGCAATTTCTGTTTTTTTGTTTTGTTTTGTTTTTTTTAGTACTCGGGATTGAACTCAGGTGTGCTCAACCTCCAAGTCTCATCCCCAGCCTTCTTCTTTTTTTTTTTTTTTTTGTATTTTATTTAGAGAGAGGGTCTCATTGAGTTGCTTAGCCCCTTGCTTTTGCTGAGGCTGGATTTGAATTTGCAATCCTCCTGCCTCAGCCTCCCAGGCTGGTGGGATTACAGGTATGCGCCACAGCACCAGGTGGAAGGTCAATTTCTTGATGTGAAATAATCAGGCAGATCTGTGGCAGGGCTGCTTAAGCCTGTGGATAGAGATCCATATGTTTAGTTTTTGTCTCCACCTCTTTTTTTTCCCCCTATTTTCCCTTACAATACACTCAATCATGTATGTGCAGCAAGGCCTGTAAATATAGACACCACCCATTAGTCAGTGGTGGACCTCTCTTACTAAGTGAAAAAGAAACAGTCCAAAAGTACTCTAGGAGTAGAGTGGAGGTTGCCAGGGACTGGGAGTTATCTTTATTAAGGGAGAAAAGTTGCAATTTGCCAAGATGGAAATGTTCTGAAGATGGTTGTTGGTGATGGTTGTACAAATATGAATGTACTCAATGCCATGAACCTGTAGAGTTCTAGTTAAATATTAAATTTTGTGAGTATTTTACTAATATATATATATATATATATATATATATATGATAAGTCTGATTCAGAAAGTCAAGGTTGAATGTTTTCTTTCATAGAAGGAAGCTTGACCAAAGAAAGGGGAAAAAGTGGGGGAGGAATCCTGTGAAAATAGAAGGGAGATCAGTGGAGCAATGGATGGGGAGGGTGGAGGAATGGGAAAGGAGAGGAACAATGGAATAAAATTGACCAAATTATGCTATGTACATGTGAATGCACCACAGTGAATTTGACCTTTATGTTTATATATAAAGAACTAAATTTTAAAATTATAAATAAATAGAAGGAAGACCATTAGAGTAGAAAGGAAATAGGAGGAGCTAGACGGAGAGGAAAAGGGGAAGTACTGGGGACTGAAGTGGAGAAAATTTTATTCCATGATATATAATTATGTCAAAATGAGCCCCACTATTATGTGTAACTATAATATACAAATAAAACATTCAGAAGTAAAAACATATGCTGTGTTGATGAAGATTTACTACTGATATACAACTCTTTAAAATGCCTTTTTTAATTGATTTTTTTATATGACAGTGGAATACATTACAATTCGTATTACACTTACAGAGCACAGCTTTCATATCTCTTGTTGTATATAAAATATATTTACACCAATTTGTGTTTTCATACATGTACTGTGGATAATGATATGCAAACATAAGTCAAATGTTATTCAAGTCAAAATGTCTGACTTTCTGTCATCTCATTTTCCCTTTTCTGGTTGAATCCTATCACTCCTATTTCAAAACTTAGCTCACATACCACTTTTACTAAGTAGTCTTTTCTAATTTCTCAGCCAGAATTAACAGTTCCATTTTTTTCTTTGAACTTACCCTTAACCAGTAAGGGGAAAGAGCATATGCCCCAGTAAGTACCAAAGGTATATATGCTAGAGAAATGAAAATAAAATGTTCACATAGAAACTTGCACATGAATTTTATATGGCATTATTCATAAGAGCCAAAAATATGTAAATGACCCCAGGATCTGTCAAGTGAATAAAATGTGGTGTATCCATAAAAGGGAATATTTGGCAATAAAAAGAAATGAAGTACTGATACATGCTACACTGTAGGTGAAACCTGAAAACATCATGTTAAGAAGCCAATCACAAAAGACAACATATTGTATGATTCCATTTATATGAAATATCTGGAGAGTCATAGGGGGGCGGCAGCAAAGGAGGGGAGAGAACTGAAGAAGAGGACGGGGAGCAGGAGGTGGACTTGCCATGATCCCGACCCCAGAGGACTAAGAGCAAGCAAGCAGAACCACCTGTACTAGGAGTGCTACAGGGACATGTCGGGGAGGAGAGGATCTCCAACTGCATCCTCACCAATGCCTACTGCCTTGGCATCCTGCGGAACTGGGCAGCTCTGCAAGGCAAGACCTTGTTGGAGGTGGGCGCAGGCACCGGCATTTTGAGCATATCCTGTGCCCAGGCTGGTAGCGCCATTTGGCAAGCGGCCCGAGAGGTAGGGCGGCTCAACGGATTGGAGTACCAAGTACATGTCCTGCAGGGTCCGGTGGAGATGGTGGACTTGCCAGAGCAGGTGGATGCCATCGTGAGAGAGTGAATGGGCTATGGACTTCTGCATGAGTCTATACTGAGCTCTGTGCTGCACCTGCAGACCCAGTGGCTGAAGGAGGTCGGTATTCTTCTACTAGTTTTCACTGAGCTCTTCGTAGCGACCAGATGCTTGAGTGGCGCCTAGGCTTTTGGAGCCAGGTGAAGCAGCACTAAGGCATGGACATGAGTTGACTATAGAGCTTCGCCACATGCAGCCTCATGAGCCACTGGGAGATCTTGGTGCAGGGTCTGTCCAGCCAGGATGTGTTGGCCTGGCTGCAGCACTTTGCTCAGCTCCAGCTGACCTGCGCACCTCACACCTTATCTAAGTCTGCAGCTGGGAAAAGGGTATAAGAGTTCAGTTCCACTCCAGAAGTTTCTACTATGACGTAACCTCTCCAGAGCCTTAATTTCTGTGTCTGAATTCCCTCCATTCCTAGATGCCTGTAGGCTATGGTACTTGTTCCTCATTGTTCCCTAAATAAAACTCATTACTGGTAATTAAGGGGTGGAGATGAGGAAGTAGTTTATATAGCCCAGTTCCTACTACTTTTATTGGGTGCTAAAGTTGATGAACACATGGAAATGGACTTTATAGAATTATATAGCATACCCAAGAATTTCAAAATAGCACATTTAGGAGAAAAAAGTCTGAAAAACTGCGAAATAGCATGGATTTTAAAAATTCTTATTACTATTAAAACTGAACCAAGAAAATGTCTCATTG
Organism: Spermophilus citellus; assembly: GCF_964194105.1. NCBI lineage: Eukaryota > Metazoa > Chordata > Mammalia > Rodentia > Sciuridae > Spermophilus > Spermophilus citellus. Next base: position 51,555,620 of record NC_138191.1, on the reverse strand, counting down.
GGTTCCATAATATTGGAGTAATTATGAAACAGGCTGATAGAGAAGGTTTCCGGACCTAAACCCAGGCCTTATTCATTACCATGGGTACATTATTTAAGCTCACTAAAATAAGGAAAATACATTCCCAGCTAGAAAAGTGTAGTCAATTTAAACATGTGGAGGGATTAAATGACTTGGCCTATTTACATCTAGTGAAAGTTTCTTTCTTTTCTTTTTTAACTTTTTTTTTTTTTTTTTTTTTTTTTTTAAAGATCACCCAAATGTGAAAGTTGTGAATTTGGGAAAATGGCTTGTAATGAAGTATAAGTCATGTTGTCCAATTCATTCCACTGATGTTTCCCTCCTTATCTCTATGGCAAATAAAACATTTGCATTCCTATTATTTTTAGAGATTAAGTAAGATTTGTGTGCTGTTTATGAGTTATAATGCTTTTTGCCTTTTTAATGTGAGTTCTTAAGTGTTACAAACCCTTCAGAACATAGCTTCAGGGCAATTCAAAGGACTAAAGGTATGGTTTTTGCATATTAGTAGCTTTTATATGCTAATAGAAAAAGTGTGGAAGTTGTGTTCTTAAGTACTCTAGCATTTTATTTATTGTAACTTGCATTCTCTTCTCTTTTCTTCATTGCATATTAAAGTATTTAAGTCTAAAAATAAAAATAAAAGAAATATCTGGAAAAAGCAAAATCTTAGAAACAAATGGTAGATAAATTGTTGTCACTTGAGTCTGAGGGGTGGGAGGGAGGGAGGTACAGAATGACTACTAATGAGTGCAAGCTTTCTTTTGGAGGTAACAAAAATGTTCTAAAATTGATTATGGTGATTTCACATACTGAATATACTAAAAACCATTAAAAAATCTTTTAAATAGATAAATTGAATATTATGTGAATTATATCAAAAAAGTTGTTTTAAAAAACAAGTATTTTCTGATTAATTCCCATCAGGCACAATCTAATTCCTTGGACAAGTGCATTCTTTTATTTAACAAATACCTGTTGAATATCTACTAGATACTATTTCAGGAATTAAACTACTTGTTATTTTTTGCTTTTTTTAATACTATGAAATTATTTTTCTTGGTGTTTATTCTCTTATCTGTACAATGTATAAAGATTTTATTATTCTGATTTATCTTGATTTCCATAATCTATATAGTGGCTATTATTTTTATTAAGTTTAGTTTTTTTTGATCAGATTATGTATCTAAATTCTATTAGAAATTTTTAACTTGTATGGCAGTTTATACTCAAGAGCAAATGTTATCATGTGTCATGTTAGCCGGTGAGTTTTATGTTTATTATTCCTACCAATATATCTATTATGGATTGAATAAGAGAATTTCTTTTTTTCTTAGGGGATTCTGAATATTGTCCTCCAGCCTCTGTCTTAGGGTTTAGGGAACAAAGTTCTTCAAGGTTGACATTTCCCACTTTTGACAGATTTGCTAAGACATGGACAGAACCATGAAGGAATGTTGAAAACATAGTGTCCAGCAAGAGAGCAGAGAATGTTTTGGGATATAGTGAGGGACAAGAATGCAAAGTGTATTGAGTGTTAGATTTTGTGTGAATGCCAACATAAAAATTGGGCTTACTTCTGTTAGGTGCAGGACAGGCTGAGTAAGCTGTCTTCAGGGCATGCCAAACAAAGTTAGCTGCAGGATGACCTGGCCTCTCAAACCCTCTGTCTGGTTCTTTATCACCTGTTTGCTTCAAGCCCAAATGCCCAAGCCCCCGCTCAAGGCTGAGCACTTTTCCCCCCTGCTCAAGGCTGAACACTCAGCCTGCCACTCAAGGCCGAACACTTAACCCCCTTGTGCCAACAAGGCAGCTTGCAGACCCAGAGACCCCATTAGATTTGGGCTATAAAAACTCCCTCCTGCTGGGCCCCTCTCTGTCTCTTGCTATCTCTCTTGCTGTCTCTCTCTCTCTCTCTCTCTCTCTCTCTCTCTCTCTCTCTCTCTCTCTTCTCCTCTCCTCTGTTGCACTGCAGTAATAAAGATCTCTTGGTTGATCTGAGTGTTGTGGTCACTTTCCTTTCATTGGTGTCGAATCCTGGGAGAGGGTTAAAACCCACTTTTGGGTCCCTCTTCCTTCAGAAGTGCCACTCACTGGACAGCCTGAACCCATTTTCTGGACCACCAGAACTCCATCCACCACCGGCCTTCGATTGGTGAGTTTCCCCTTCCTGGAGTCCTAAACCCAATGGTGGTGGCAGGAGGATTTGACCATTGACAATCCAGCAAACCTCTTTGCCCACCTGTGGGGAGGAAAACACCCCACCACAGCCTTTAAGGCCACAGTGGCCCTCAGGGACTCTTTCCTTGGGCAGATTAGACTCTTGGGTTCAAAATTATTCCCCTTCCCAGCTGGTAGTTTACCAGCATAGGCTTTGTAGGTCTTCCTCAAAGGACTGTGTAACCTCCAGGGACACATAACAGAGAACCAAACATCACACCCCACCCAGACCTTCACGGTTTTGGTGGCTCTCATAAAGACCTAGTCCTCACCTTCAAGTCTCGGGTGCTAGAGAGATGCTTACTCTCCCCTTCCTCTCTCTTCCCCTGTCTCTCTCTTTCCCCTCTTTATGGCCCTGGCATTATCTGGCCTCTCTAGGAGGGGTCCCAGAAAGCCTTGGCCAAGGTCTCCCACGGCTCTGGCTCCATCCAGGAGGAGAGCTTCCACTGTCAGGATTTGGTGATGACCAATCCCTGCAGCTTGAACCTGCCACTAAGGCACTCCTAATTTTTGGCTCTAGTGGGGATGCCTCTTTTGCCAATAAGTCAGTTTTCTCCTCCTCTCTTATACTATCTTTGTGTCTTCTTCCCTCTCCCTTATACTATGTTTGTGTCTCCTTCCTTCTCCCCTATACTACTTTGCGTCCTCTTCCCTTCTCCTTATACTACGTGTGTGACATGGGTAATGTGTCCTCTCTGCTGGTCAACTCTCCCCTACAATGCCTCTTGGATAACCTCAAAACCCTCTCCTTGACACCAGAAATCAAACCAAAAAAATTGATCAAATATAGCACCCAGGCCTGGCCCACTTATCCCTTAAACAACCAAAGCAGATGGCTCCCTTTTGGGTCCCTGGATCCCTCCATTCTAAAGAATCTCTACAATTACTGTGAGCGTTCAAAAAAATAGTTAAAGATCACTTTCTTCTTGCTCCATTCCAATTATGCTCTCTGCACCTCTTGCAAACATCTACAGATTCTTCCAGCTTGCAAATCAACTCCCCCAACCATTGATCCCCAACTTTCTACTCCTCCGCACTCATCCACTACTTTTGACCCTGCTAATGAGCCTCCATCCTATCGCCTGGCTTGAGTAAGTCCTCACCCTCAGCCATCTGCCCCAGACTCTCTGCCTTCACTCCCACCTCAGTAACCTGCTTTCTCCCCTCCAAATACTAGATCAAAAATGTACATCACCACCCTTCCTCAGACTCTTGCCCTCTTGCTGAGGTAGCAGTTACTGAAGGAATCCCTCCACCCACTCACTCCTCTCTTCTCCTGTTAGTGCCCACACTCAGTCCCAGCAGGTCCTCTTACCAGCTAACCCAAAGCTCAAACCAGCTGAGGAGAGCCCTCAGACCTCTATTCAAGATCTGGTGAAAATGGCCTTTAAAGTTGCTTTGTCATCATTAAAAACAGGTTACTAAGAATTAAAGTCCCTTACAGGCTTTTTGAGATATTCACTCCCTTCCTTCCCCTCTGCTCTACCTGTTCTACTGCTCAAGTTTTCCTTGCTAGGGAAAATCCCAAACCCCTTTCCCATTATTCTTTTACATCTTCTTCATTCTTAGATCCACTGGAGCTGCTCTCATCCCTGCCTTCCCGTCTTCCCCCTCCCTACCCAGGCCCACAGAAAAGTCTTAACTGACCTTCTCCAACAATATTCACCATGGCTGATTTTAGGACTTTCAGCAAAAGAATCTCTACAAAAGAGTTCAGTGAAGATAAACTTCCTATTTTCATGTTGCCCTATTTTACTTGGCTACTGTCTGGGAAAAATCAGCACTCCAGGTGCTGGACACCCCCTTACTAGTTTTTCACAAGTACTGACTACATTTCTAAGATAAGGGAGTTACTAACTGGACTCCATGGTAACAGCTGGCATGGGGAGGAAAGAAAGGGAAGAAAAAGCCCTCCCCTTCCCAGGTGTCCTTGAAGGGTTAACTTTCCCAGAACAGAACAGAAAAAAAAAAAAACTGCTTTTTTGAACTTCTGCAGACTGTGAAATTCTGAGCTCCTTCCCTTACATGCTGGGTGCAAAATTCTGAAACTACCTAAACTTGGAGTTCAGGGGATTAATTGATTACAGCAGAAGCTGTGCCCTCTGAATCTGGCTGCAACCAAATAAAACTGTTTCCCTATCTTCACTGCTATATTAGGTGCCTTGCCTTGTCCATCCCTAGAACAATATAATTATATACATTTAAACATTGTTTATGTTTTCATGAAATGGTAAACAGATGTGATTAATTGTGTACTGCAAATAACAAAATATCTCTTATTCAATAGGAATAATTTGCCTAAATTCAGAAATTTACAAGGATCATTTCAAAGTGTGAATAAAGAAAGAGTTAACAGATGGGAAAGAGAAATTAAAAGGTTCTAAGTATGGATTTAATAGAAGGAAAATGTGTTTCTGGATAAGAGAGTCTATTAAGTAAATAAGAGGGTTTAAGCAAATGATAAAGAAGGTATGTGTACATTGGCTATATAAGTTTAAGCAAGTGATAAAGAAGGTCTATGTACATTGGTTATGTATGTAAGTTTTTGGAGCAAGTAATCTTGAAGGAATTCAGGATTATACAACTATGGTTAAACAACAACTGTTATTTTACAATATTGTAATATGCTATTTCTTTAAGAGCTAAACTTGATTAATATGAAAACATCAATGTAATTGTGGTACTATTACTCTTCTATGTGTATTAAATGTGTTTATATTTTCCAGGTATATAAGTCTTTTTTTAAAAAAAAAATTATATCAAGCTGATGTTCTCCAAAAGGTTGAATGGTAATTTTAGGCTTATAAAAATAACATATTGGAGATGTGTTTATATCATTTAATGTTCTATAACGGGACCTGTTATGAATAAGATTAATATAAAGTTCTATACACTGGGTACAATTTAAATGTAATATCATATTGGGTTAGCTAATATTCATGTGACATCAAGCAACAATATATGTAAACTTTATAAAATAATATATTAAAAAAAAGATCAACTTCAATACTAGAACACTTTACCTAAGATTTATAAAGAGCCCTGGCTTACCTGAGATAAGGCTATGCCCTCCATCTTACTACATATCAGAATGACTCCAAAGTAGGCCAAACTTCAGCTAAAGCCCAATACTCTTAATTTAAGGTGAAACTAACATTGCTGGATGTTTATGATCAAAACTTAAATTAAAATGGCCAAGAAAACCAATATTTGACTCTTGCCCTCTGAGTCAGTCTGAAATCTAGGGAACAGGGAATTTTTCTAAAGCATTTTGCAACTCTAGGTCACATAACCTCCTGATCAGGGAGACTATTGAGACCACTGGAGAATGAAAAGCCAATCAGTGCATTTGCTATGAAGAGGAGGTTCATTAGAGACAAGAGACATCCCTGATGCTTCCAAGGGAAGCCACATGGTCAAGCAAGACCTGGACCCATCCTAGCGCAAATGGCACTAGCAGAACTAAGAAGCTGTTCTCAAGTTCCCCCATGAGTGACCCCTATGGGAACTCAGCTTACTCTTCACAATAGATAGAAACAAAGTCAATTTTGACCAGCTTGATCTTAAACACCTACCAAACAGTTAAGCCAAAACACAGACATTCCTAGGAGTAATGAAGGACAAGAACAGCTAGAAAAGAGGAGACAGCAACCAGGCCAACAGTCTCCATGGGGAATGTTCAGTCAAATATGGCACTGGCTCCTCCCCCTCGCAGGACCCCTATTAATTCTCTTTATGTTTCTCCTAATAGGACCATGACTATTGAATTGCCTACAGAAGTTCCTGCAAGATCAGATACATAAATTCACCAACCAGTCAGTCAATCAACTACCAGCCCCTGATGCCCAAGACAGAGACCTGGGACTCATGACCAACTCCTCTAACTCCAGAGACTCTGTGCCTATCTAAATCTCTCTCTAACCCCTTTTTCCAGTTTTCACAACCCCTCTTTCACATCCTAGGAATGAGAACTACTGTCCAGCATGTCCACTCTGCTTGTTCAGTCTGCTCTACAGTATCCCCACAAGGAAGCAACAAACCTAAACTCCCCACACGTCAGATGAGGAGCCACTAGCCATGCAAAGACTGGTAGATCAACTTCACTCACATGCCTAGGCACAAATAGCTTCGCTACCTACTTACTTTGGTTGATACTTTTTCAGGTTGGATAGATGCCTTCCCTACATCCAGGGAAATTGCTGACACTTGCCTCCATCCTCATTGAGGGGATCATTCCCAGGTTAAGACTTCCCACCTCCATCCAGTCAGACAACAGTCCCGCCTTCACTTCTCAGGTTTTTCAACTAGTCTCCAAAGGCCTCAACATCACTTAGAGGCTCCACATCCCCCACCAACCCCAGTCCTTGCGTAAGGTTGAGAGGCCTAAGAGCATTCTCAAGGATCATCTCACTAAACTTGCTTGAACTCAGGCTCTTCTGGCCCAATTTCCTACTGTTGGCCCTCAACTGAATTCAGATAGCCCCAAGAGCCCCCTCAGGCCTTAGCCCCTTTGAGCAACTATATGGGTGCCCTTTCTTAACCACTCAAAGCTTTCCAATCACTCCTCCTCCCCTTGTGTCCTACATGTCCTATCTCACACTTCTACGCAAACTCCTAAGGGAACATGCAGACCAGTGCCTTCCTGTGCCATTCATTGCCTCAATCCCAACACAACCACAAACTGCATTGGACCCTCTTCAACTGGGTGACTCAGTCTCACTTCAGGAACTGCATTCTCAATCATTGGAGCCTTAATGGATGGGACCCCATAGGGTCATACTTACTACCCCAATGGTGACCAAGCTTTTGGGCCACTCCCCCTGGTACCATGTCTCCCACCTTAAAAGGCACCTGTTCCAAATGTCCAGGCCTGGACTTCCACCATACCCACCAATCTCAAAATTTCTCACCAACCCTCTTCTTCTTTTACTAATCATTATTCTCTCTCCAGTTTTTATCTCAAACCACAGATGCTGCTTCTACAACCAAGCCACCAGGATGACACCACTCACTCTCACTTTATGGGTCAAGGCAATTGCTCTTCCACTGGCTGCAATCAGGCTGTCACCATTAACATTACTGGATTCAATCAAGCCACTTCAATACTTCCTAGAGTCCCTACAACAAGACCAATGACTGATACCAAAGATTTCCTCCAATCAGAAATGGTTTGATGCCATTGACAACTTATGGCTTCAAGGAACTTTTATGGACTTTACTCCTACCAAAGTAGTTATCTATAGCCACTGAGTTTATTTTTTGTTGAGAGCCACAGCCTAGTTGGAATGGCCCCTGGCATTTTGCCAGAAGTATTGGTTGAGAGGCAAGCCATTAAGATGATGCTGGATTGAAACAGATTGTGTATTCAATTGTATATAGACCCCTGCTGTCCGACTGAGAAGCCTGCTATTTTGAAGTTCTCCTGGGGATTCTTGGGGAGTTCGCCTTGGTTGGTAAAGTTCTGGTGGTGGGAGTTCCGGTTGGTGTGTTGTGTGCCTAGAAGGGCCACGTGGGTGGCGTTCTGTTCTCAGGAGTTCTGAAAATAAATAAAGTTTGTTCCTGCTTGAGTAGCTTGTGATTTGTGCCCAGCCAGACTGCAGCAATTTTTGGTTGCCCTGGTGTTCTCAGACCTGTCCCCACCCCCAATATTCCTCCACTTCCCCTTCTAGACCCAACTCCGCCCACCATTAAGCAGGAAGTAGCCAGAGGACTTTACACCATCCCCCATGTCACTTAGAAAAGCAAAAAGGGAGGAATGTTAGGTGCAGGACAGGCTGAGTAAGCTGTCTGCAGGGCATGCCAAACAAAGTTAGCTGCAGGATGACCTTGTCTCTCAAACCCTCTGTCTGGTTATTTATCACCTGTTTGCTTCAAGCCCAAATGCCCAAGCTCCCGCTCAAGGCTGAGCACTTTGCCCCCCTGCTCAAGGCTGAACACTCAGCCCACCACTCAAAGCCGAACACTTAACCCCCTTGTGCCAACAAGGCAGCTTGCAGACCCAGAGACCCCATTAGATTCTGGCTATAAAACCTCCCTACTGCCGCCCCCCCCTTGCTCTCTCTTGCTTTCTCTGTCTCTCTCTTGTGTCTCTCTCTCTCTCTCTCTCTCTCTCTCTCTCTCTCTCTCTCTCTCTCTCTCTCTCTCTCTCTCTCTCTCTCTCTCTCTCTTCTCTTTCTCTCTTTTCTCCTCTGTTGCACTGCTGTAATAAAGATCTCTTGGTTGCTCTGAGTGTTGTGGTCACTTTCCTTTCAACTTCTGTAGCCAATATGAACTTTAATTTTTTTTTTAGATGGACACAATACCTCAATTTAATTTATTTATTTATCTGTTGTGCTGAGGATCCTAACCCAGTGCCTTACACATGCTAGGCAAGCACTCTCTACCATTGAGCCATAATCCCATCCCAGCAATATGATGTTGAACTCACTTTTTTACTGAGTCTAAAATTATAACAAGATCAGTATAGAAAATTTGGAAAATGCATAAAATTACCAAGAAGGAAAAATGTTACACATCAGTGGTTATCACTATTAACATTTTGGAGTATAGCTTTCTAGTTTCCTCTGATTCATTTCTTTACATAGTTGAAACTAAATTGCATACACGTATTTTAACTTGTTTTGTTTAAAACTGACATTATAAAATAAGCATTTTCCATGTTGTTAAGAACTTTAGCATATGTTATTTTATTTTATTTTATTTTTTTAATTTTTAATTTTTTATTGATTATTTAAAGCATTACATAGCTCATGATATAACATCTTTCATACATTTGACTCAAATTGTGTTTTGAACTCCCCTTTTCACCCCAAATACAGATTGCAGAATCACATCTGTTACATATTCACATTTTTACATAATGCCCTATTAGTGACTGTTGTATTCTGCTACCTTTCCTATCCCCTACTATCCCCCCTCCCCTCCCCTCCCCTCCCCTCCCATCTTCCCTCTCTACCTCCCCTGCTGTTGTTCAATTCTCTCCCTTTTTTTCCCTCCCCCTTGCCCCTCATAACCTCTTATAATTTTATGTATCATTGAAGGTCTCCTACTATTTCCATGTGCTTTCCCTTCTCTCAGTTTCTCTCCCCCCATTTGTCTTTGTTTACTGTAGCCTTTTCCTCATGCTCTTCTTTCCTGTTCTGTTCTTAGTTGCTCTCTTTATATCAAAGCAGACATTTGGCATTTGTTTTTTAGGGCTTGGCTAGCTTCGCTTAGCATAATCTGCTCTAATGCCATCCATTTCCCTGCAAATTCTATGATTTTGTCATTTCTTAGTGCTGCATAATACTCCATTGTGTATAGATGCCACTTTTTTTATCCATTCATCTATTGAGGGGCACCTAGATTGGGTCCACAGTCTAGCTATTGTGAATTTTACCGCTATAATCATTGATGCAGCCATATCCCTATAGAGTGCTTTTTTAAGGTCCTCAGGGAATAGTCCGAGAAGTGCGATAGCTGGGTCAAATGGTGGATCCATTCCCAGCTTTCCCAGGAATCTCCATACTGCTTTCCAAATTGGCCTCACCATTTTGCAGCCCCACCAGCAGTGTACAAGTGTACCCTTTTCCCCACATCCCCGCCAACACTTATTGCTGTTTGACTTCATAATGGCTGCCAATCTTACTGGAGTGAGATGGTATCTTCGGGTGGTTTTGATTTGCATTTCTCTGATTGCTAGAGATGGTGAGCATTTTTTCATGTACTTGTTGATTGATTGTATGTCCTCCTCTGAGAAGTGTCTGTTCAGGTCCTTGGCCCATTTGTTAATTGGGTTATTTGTTATCTTATTGTTTAATTTTTTGAGTTCTTTGTACATTCTGGATATTAGGGCTCTATCGGAGGTGTGGGGGGTAAAAATTTGTTCCCAGGATGTAGGCTCTCTATTTACCTCTTTTATTGTTTCTCTTGCTGAGAAAAAACTTTTTAGTTTAAGTAAGTCCCATTTGTTTATTCTTGTTGTTAACTCTTGGGCTATGGGTGTCCTATTAAGGAATTTGGAGCCCGACCCCACAATATGTAGATCGTAGCCAACTTTTTCTTCTATCAGATGCAGTGTCTCTGATTTGATATCTAGCTCCATGATCCATTTTGAGTTAATTTTTGTGGATGGCGAGAGAAAGGGATTCAATTTCATTTTGTTGCATATGGATTTCCAATTTTCCCAGCACCATTTGTTGAAGATGCTATCCTTCCTCCATTGCATGCTTTTAGCCCCTTTATCAAATATAAGATAGTTGTAACTTTGTGGGTTAGTCTCTGTGTCTTCTATTCTGTACCATTGGTCCACCTGCCTGTTTTGGTACCAGTACCATGCTGTTTTTGTTACTATTGCTCTATAATATAGTTTGAAATCTGGTATCGCTATACCTCCAGATTCACACTTCCTGCTTAGAATTGCTTTTGCTATTCTGGGTCTTTTGTTTTTCCATATGAATTTCATGATTGCTTTGTCTATTTCTACAAGAAATGCCGTTGGGATTTTGATTGGCATTGCATTAAACCTGTAGAGAACTTTGGGTAATATCGCCATTTTGATGATGTTAGTTCTGCCTATCCATGAACAGGGTACATTTTTCCATCTTCTGAGATCTTCTTCTATCTCTCTCTTTAGGGTTCTGTAGTTTTCATTATATAAATCTTTCACCTCTTTTGTTAGGTTGATTCCCAAGTATCTTATTTTCTTTGAGGATATTGTGAATGGAGTGGTTTTCCTTATTTCCATTTCAGAGGTTTTGTTGCTGATATACGGGAATGCCTTTGATATATGCGTGTTGATTTTATAACCTGCCACTTTGCTGAATTCATTTATTAACTCTAGCAGCTTCTTTGTAGACTCTTTTGGGTCTGTTAAGTATATTATCATGTCATCTGCAAATAGCGATAGTTTAATTTCTTCTTTTCCTATTTTTATGCCTTTAATTACTTTTGTCTGTCTAATTGCTCTGGCTAGTACTTCGAGAACTAAATTGAATAGAAGTGGTGATAGAGGGCATCTCTGTCTTGTTCCAGATTTTAGAGGAAATGCCTTCAGTTTTTCTCCGTTTAGGATGATGCTAGCCTGAGGTTTAGCATATATAGCTTTTACAATGTTGAGGTAAGTTCCTGTTATCCCTAGTTTTTCTAGTGTTTTGAACATAAAGGGATGCTGTACTTTGTCAAATGCTTTTTCTGCATCCATCGAGATGATCATGTGGTTCTTGTCTTTAAGTCTATTGATGTGGTGAATAGCATTTATTGATTTCCGTATATTGAACCATCCTTGCATCCCAGGAATGAATCCTACTTGATCATGGTGCACAAGTTTTCTGATATGTTTTTGTATTCGATTCGCCAGAATTTTATTGAGAAATTTTGCATCCAAGTTCATTAGAGATATTGGTCTGTAGTTTTCTTTCTTTGAAGTATCTTTGTCTGGTTTTGGGATCAAAGTGATGTTGGCCTCATAGAATGAATTTGGAAGAGCTCCTTCTTTTTCTATTTCTTGAAATAGCTTGAAAAGTATTGGTATTAATTCTTCTTTGAAGGTTTTGTAGAACTCCGCTGTATACCCATCCGTTCCAGGGCTTTTTTTGGTTGGTAGTCTTTTGATGGCTTCTTCTATTTCTTCTTTTGTTATTGGTCTGTTTAAATTGTGTGTGTCTTCCTGTCTCAATCTGGGCAAATCATATGCCTTAAGAAATTTATCGATATCTTCATTATCTTCTATTTTATTGGAATATAGGGTTTCAAAATACTTTCTAATTATCTTCTGTATTTCTGTAGTGTCTGTTGTGATATTGCCTTTTTCATCCCGTTTGTTAGTAATATGAATTCTCTCTCTTCTTCTTTTCGTTAGCATGGCTAAGGGCTTGTCTATCTTATTTATTTTTTCAAAGAACCAACTTTTAGTTTTATCAATTTTTTCAATGGTTTCTTTTGTTTCAATTTTTTGATTTCTGCTCTAATTTTAATTATTTCTTGTCTTCTACTACATTCGCTGTTGTTTTGGTCTTCCTTTTCTAGGTTTTTGAGGTGTTGTGTGAGTTCATTTATTTGTTGGTTTTTTCTTTTTTTGAGGTAAGAACTCCAAGAAATGAATTTCCCTCTTAAAACTGCTTTCATTGTGTCCCATAGATTCCGGTATGTTGTGTCTGTGTTATCATTTGATTCTAAGAATTTTTTCATCTCCTCCTTTATGTCTTCTATAACCCATTGATCATTCAATAACATATTGTTCATTTTCCATGTGATGTAGGATTTTTCCTTCCTTCTTTCATCATTGATTTCCAATTTCATTCCATTATGATCATATATGGTGCATGGTATTATCTCCACGCCTTTATATTTACTAAGAGTTGCCTTATGGCATAATATATGGTCTATCTTTGAGTAGGATCCATGTGCTGCTGAGAAGAACGTGTATCCACTTGATGATGGTTGATATATTCTATATATGTCGGTTAAGTCTAGGTTATTGATTGTGCTGTTGAGTTCTATAGTTTCTTTATTCAGCTTTTGCCTAGAGGATCTGTCTAATGGTGAGAGCAGTGTGTTGAAGTCACCCATAATTATTGTGTTGTGGTCTATTTGACTCTTGAACTTGAGGAGAGTTTGTTTTATGAATGTTGCAGCTCCATTGTTTGGTGCATACAAATTGATGATTGTTATGTCTTGTTGGTGGATGGTTCCTTTTAACAGTATATAGTGACCTTCTTTATCCTTCTTGATTAACTTAGGTTTGAAGTTGATTTTATTCGATATGAGCATGGCCACTCCTGTTTGCTTCCGAGGGCCATGTGAGTGGTATGATTTTTCCCAACCTTTTACCTTCAGCCTGTGTATGTCTTTTCCTATCATATGAGTCTCCTGAAGGCAGCATATTGTTGGATTTGTTTTTTTGATCCAGGTTACTAGCCTGTGTCTCTTGATTGGTGAGTTTAAGCCATTAACATTTAAGGTTACAATTGAGATATGATTTGTACTTCCAGTCATGCTTCTTTATTTATTTATTTTAGTTTGGCTAGTTTTGCTTTTTGGTTATTTTCCTCCCCCTTTACTGAGATACCTCCTGCTGTTAGTTTTGGGCACTATGTTTCAATTCCTCTTCTTGTAGTGTTTTGTTCAAAATGCTTTGTAGAGCTGGTTTTCTTGCTGCAAATTCTTTTAGCTTTTGTTTATCGTGAAAGATTTTAATTTCATTGTCAAATTTGAAGCTCAGTTTTGCTGGATATAGTATTCTTGGTTGGAATCCATTATTTTTCAGCGTTTGAAATACATTATTCCAGGATCTTCTCGCTTTCAAAGTTTGTGATGAGAAATCGGTCGTTAACCTAATTGGTTTACCCCTGAATGTAATCTGCCTCTTTTCTCTCGTAGCTTTTAATATTCTCTCCTTGTTCTGTATGTTGGCTATCTTCATAATTATATGTCTTGGAGTTGGTCTATTATGGTTTTCAATGTTTGGGGTCCTGTAGGCTTCCAGGATTTGGCAATCCATTCCATCTTTCATCTCTGGGAAGTTTTCTAGAATTATTTCATTTAATATGCTATCCATTCCTTTGGTTTGAATCTCTGTGCCTTCTTATATCCTTATGACTCTCAGATTTGGTATTTTTATGACATCCCATATCTCTTGAATAGATTGCTCATGGGATTTAAGCATCTTTTCTGTGTTGACTATATTCTTTTCAAGTTGATAAACCTTGTCTTCATTATCTGATGTTCTGACTTCTACTTGATCAAGTCTATTTGTAATATTCTCATTTGAGTTTTTAATTTGGTTTATAGTTTCCTGCAATTCTAGGATTATTGTTTGATTTTTTTTTAAGATCTCTATCTCCTGGTAGAGCTCGTTCTTTGCCATTTGAATTTGTTTGTTTAATTCATTTTCAAAATATACTTTTATTTCTTGGACTTGCTGTCTCATGTCTTCTCTAATATTCCTTTCCATTCGAGTTAGGTATGCCTTGAGTTCTTTCCCTATCCCTGTTTCTGATGTTTCTGTGTCCTCCTATAGAATTGAGTTGTCTTGCATTGTTTGTAATCCTTTTTTCCCTTGTTTTCTCATGTTGTCCACGTTACTTTCCAGCTCTTTTTGATTGTCGTGTTTCTGCTCTCTTCTATAGATTTGTTTTGTTTCTGTATTACTCTGATGTCTCTCCTTTGTGTTGTTAAACTATGCCTGCTAACGTGGATTCCGCTGGGAAGGAATTCCGACGTCCGAGCTCCAGTGACCACACTACTCTGCTATGACGGGCCCCAGTCTCCTTGCCGGGGTGCCCTAATGGGGGGGTGTGACTGGACTGTCTCTGTTTGGTTTCAGCTCCCGGTCGTGGCAGGCGGGCAGTCTCCACCCGCCCAGTATCACAGGCCGTGGGCAGGTGATCAGTTGCCAGCGGGTGGGCGTTCTCCTACCACCCAGTTACGCGGGCAGTGGGTGAACTGTCGCCGGCGGGCCTGCAGTTTACAGCTGCCCAGTCGTGAGGGCCTTGCCTCTAGTCTCCTGGTTTCTCCTGCTAGTCTTGGTTTCTCCTGTTTTGTTGTTGCAATCTGTCGGAGAGTGGCGGTGGATACTGCAGCTCTCCAAGTTGGTGGCCGCTGGTTGCCTTAGTGGAGTGTCCCTTGTGGGGGATGGGACTGTACCGCTTCCTTCCCTGTCTGCAATCCCGAACTCAGCCCGGGGGTCAGTGCGGGCTTGGCTGGTGGGATACCACCATGTCGCAGCCACTGATCTCCCAGCTTACTAGTTAATCCCTTCTCTGCGGCGCCACGCCTTCTGTAGCCACGGGGCAGGCCGCGCGAATCAGACAGCCTGGATCTCCGGGGTCACACCGTTGGCTTTTGGGATCCCTGGCACTCTATGGTTTTGATTTTTTCTGCTTGCCCCTCCCCCAGCGCTGGCTAGACAGGTTTTGTTTTGGCTGCTGATGGGAGGGGGGGTTGAAGGTCAGGTGCCTCTCGTTCTCCTTTAGTCTTTATGCAGGCTCACTGTGATACTCCCTTCCCCTGAAAGTCTAGGAGAGATTTTATGCGAAATCCCCCTATGTATGGGGGCTGAACTGAGTGACACACACCTGTTTTGTTGTTGCAATCTGTCGGAGAGTGGCTGTCTAGCCAGCGCTGGGGGAGGGGCAAGCAGAAAAAATCAAAACCATAGAGTGCCGGGGATCCCAAAAGCCAATGGTGTGACCCTGGAGATCCAGGCTGTCTGATTCGCGCGGCCTGCCCCACGGCTACAGAAGGCGTGGCGCCGCAGAGAAGGGATTAACTAGTAAGCAGGGAGATAAGTGGCTGCGACACGGTGGTATCCCACCAGCCAAGCCCGCACTGACCCCCAGGCTGAGTTCGGGATTGCAGACAGGGAAGGAAGTGGTACAGTCCCATCCCCCACAAGGGACACTCCACTAAGGCAACCAGCGGCCACCATCTTGGAGAGCTGAAGTATCCACCGCCACTCTCCAAAAGATTGCAGCATATGTTATTTTAATAGTGCCATACATAATATTCTTTCAGGATTGCAGTGTAATTAAGGATTGTTCGTTTTAGATATCCCTACTGTTTACAATTTACTGCCTTTATTTTTTATACATATTTCTTTTGGATCTGTGAATGTAAGGTGCAAGTAAGGTGTATGAAGGTATGTAGATGGTTGAGGGATAGCAAATAAAACAATACCCAAGGGCCAGAGGATGGAATTTTGGTAGAAAGAGACCTGTTTCAGGAAAATGAGGGACATGATACATGAATAAAAATATGAAAAATAAAATGGCTCTGGAACTGTGTGGATACATGGGGTGGGGTTAGAGCTGCTGCCTTTATTTGACAATATATTATCGAGCTCTGAAGGAGAACTTTCATTGAGTCCTAGGAGCAAAAACCAGGTTTCCAGGACTAAGTGAGTGAGCAAGTGGTGAAGCTCAGAAGCATGGAGTGTAACTGTATTTTTGGGAGTTTTGTTGATGAAGAGAAGGAGAAAAATGGAATGAGGTAAAAGGGGGAAAACAAGAACAAGTAGCATTTTTATTTTATGTGTTTATTTTTAAAGATAGAGACTGGAACATTGGTAGGGCCAAGGTATAGCATAAGAGAAAATGGGGGTTGAGATTGTGGCTCAGCGGTAACACACTTGCCTGGAATGTGTGAGGCACTGGGTTTGATTCTCAGTATCGCATATAAATAAATAAATAAATAAAGGACTATTAATAACTACAAAAAGAGAGAGAGAGAGAAAATAGGGATACGAGTATTAAAAACAAACTAAAGATTGGAAGTCCATCTGCTGTTTTACATTTTTTTCTTTTTTGTCTTAACCCTGGTAGTTAGTTTCAGAAGAAACTTTCAGACTCCTCATAATCATTTGGTATTTCCATGCATTGTGGCTTAGAATCTGACCTACACTCAAGACCTATTTTAGCCTAATGAAATGAGGAACTACACATAATGTTGATTTTAGACTTTGCATGTTTGTTTTTGTTTCATATGTGTCATAGTAGCATAGCATTAGAATAAGTTCATTTAGTAACATCCTCTCTGAAATTTTATATATTTTATATATTTAAATATATAAAATATATAAAATTATATAAAATTTTATATATTTCCTTGTCCACAGACTGCAACCACATTTCAATAGCAGTTTCTGGGAATTCTCTAGTGCTGATGTCTAAACAAATTATCAACATTTTATCTCATATTGTTAATCTTTTTTGACCTGTTCAGGTTTCCAGTATGTTTTCTATTTTTAAAATATCACCTTTATGTCTCATCTGTGCATTTTGGTCATTCCTTATTGTTAATAAATGACTTCTATTAAGCCCACCTGACTATCTTGCTTGGACTGTTCTTGTCAAATAAAGACAGCAGCTCTAACACCACCCAATGTATCCACAAAGTGCCAGAGCCATTTTATTTTCCATACAAAAGATTGTTCATAGAGCTTGCAAAAGAAGGTAATTGGTCCTAAAATTTTGCTTTAGAAAAAATTAATAAAGAATCTCTTATAAGCAACTGTAAATGAGCCACTATAAATGACACTTACAATTTCTACTAATGGAAAAATAATCATCAGGCTAATAATACAGATAATATGTATTTGCAATTAAAGAAGTTAAGAATTGTAAATTCATTATACTAATAAAGTGCCAGGCTTCCTTCAGCAACCAGGAACTCAGTAATAACTGCAACATTAGCACTTAGCATTTCCTCATTTGAGAAAACTAATATATCAGCTGGTAACAAGTCAAAATGAATTTGAAAACTCTTTTTGCTACTCTAACTTGTATAAAACCTAGCTGCTATATAACTCTCTGCTGTATTATATTGCCTTCAAAGAAACATCTGTTTAGCATTCAAAATAATTAAGAAGATGTTTTAATTTTTTTTTTTTGGCAGTTTCTCTAACTCAGCTACCTGTTCATTCTAGGTTTTCTAGATGTGAGAGGTGGTGTCAGACAGGTCAAGTAATGCAATTTAATGCATAAATATGAAGCTTATTTGTACCAATTGTGATCATTATCAGCAGGAAATTCCACAGTAAAACTGTGCCATCATTACACCAGAAACAATGCAACTCCTAGAAGAAAATATAGGATCAACATTCCAGCAAACACACATAGAAAATGACTTTCTCAATAGGACCCCAAAAGCTGAAGAAATAATGCTAAGAGTTAATAAATGAGATGGCACCAAATTAAAAGGCTTTTGCACAGCAAAGGCAATAATTAAGAATGGAAAGAGAGAACCTAAACAATGGGAGAAAATCTTTGCCTAGCTACTGTATTGAGACAGGATTAATATCTAGAATATATAAAGAACTCAAAAAAAATCAAATGACCCAATTAATAAATATAAACATACTAATGTATTAAACAGACACTTCTTAAAAGAAAAAAATACAAATGCCCACAAATACATGAAAAAATGTTCAACATCATTAGCAATTAGGGAAATGCAAATCTCACAACAGTCAAAATGGCAGTCATTAAGAATAATAATAATACTAAATGCTGGAGAGGATGTGGAGAGAAAGGGACACTTTTACACTGTTGGTGGGATTGTACATTAGTACAAGCACTATGGAAATCAGTATGGAGGTTCCTTAAATGGAACCACAATATGACTCAGCTATACCAATCCTCAGTGTTTATTCTAAAGAATTAAAGTCATCATATTAGAAAGTTACATGTATATCCATGTTCATAGCAAAACAATTCACAATAACCAATCTATGGAAGTAGCCTTGGTGTCCATTGACAGATGAATGGATTAAAAAAATGTGGTGAACATACATGATGAAACTTTATTGAGCCATAAATAAAAATAAAATTATGTCATTTGAAAGAAAATGAATTGAGGGGCTGGGGATGTGGCTCAAGCGGTAGCGCGCTCGCCTGGCATGCGTGCGGCCCGGGTTCGATTCTCAGCACCACATACCAACAAAGATGTTGTGTCCGCCGAGAACTAAAAAATAAATATTAAAAATTCTCTCTCTCTCTCTCTCTCTCTCTCTCTCTCCTCTCTCTCTCTCTCTCTCCTCTCTCACTCTCTCTTTAAAAAAAAAAAAAAAAAAAAAAAGAAAAAAATTCTTTCTCTCTCTCTCTCTCTCTCTCTCTCTCTCTCTCTCTCTCTCTCTCCTCTCTCACTCTCTCTTTAAAAAAAAAAGAAAATGAATTGAAACAGAGACTATTATGTTAAGCAAAATAAACCAAAGTCAGAATATCAAGTGTTGTTATGTTTTTCCTCTGATATGTAGAGGCTAGAGATAAAAAGGAAAACAAAAGTTGGGGCGGATCTCCTAAAAATCAGTGGGAGGTCAAAAAGAGGAAAGGGACCAGGGAGTGGGAGAAGGGGAGTGAGGGAACAATGCTAAGGAATGATATTGGCCAAATTATATTCTTATAATGTGTGCATGTATGAATATGTAACAAAAATCCCATCAATGTGTATAACTATGATACACCAATAAAAATATTGAAAATAAAATTCATGACACAAAAAGGAAAAGAAAAACTATTCCACTAAAGAAATACCCCAGCATGTATGCTCAGTACAGGCCTTTTATATACAGCCTCCATGGACTCTCATCCTTTCAGAGATGTGTAGATACAGCCCTTCCAGGCTCCTCCCCAGACCTTCCTTCAAAGTAAAGATAGCTAGTAGTATTGCTGTTTCTTTGATGGTAATTTACTTCAGCTGCAGGAGTTTGTATGTTTGTGATATCATTATTGTAAGGATAACCCAGACAGCCAGAATTGAGCTTCACACTAAAGTTTGCAGTATTGTTTGTGCTGTTTTGTCATGTTCCAACTGTGTCATATTTGCTCTTTCATTTTAATCTCAATAATCTCAACATTTTGCATTCTTCTCCTTAACTGTCTCTCCAAGAATGTCTTGGTGGCCTATACAGGCTTTTCTCACTCCACTACTTAATATTCCTGTTACAGAAACCCCCATACATTTTACTCCTCTAGAATTATGTATTTCTCTTTTGTAAGAACTTTTGTGGTAATACCAGCAAAATACTTTCATAATACATATCAAAATTACATTAAACTCTTATCCCTTGCTCTTGTATCTTTTCTTTACAATGAAACTACTACAGACCTACATGTAGAAGACTCCAGGAGTTTAGCAGAACAAGAGAAATATTTTCAGCAGGGACATAAGAAAAGCTTTTGGAGTGAAGTCTTAAATCATAACATTTTGTGGTTTATGTAATGCTTTATGTGTATCTAAAAAACCCAGTTGGGGCTGGGGATGTGGCTCAAGCGGTGGCGCGCTCGCCTGGCATGCGTGCGGCCCGGGTTCGATCCTCAGCACCACATACCAACAAGGATGTTGTGTCCACCGAGAACTAAAAAATAAAAACATTAAAAACTCTCTCTCTCTCTCTCTCTCTCTCTCTCTCTCTCTTAAAAAAAAAAATAAATAAAAAAAATAAAAAACCCAGTAAATATTCCTTCTTATAGTTTTATTTTTGATAAGAAACTACTCACATATGTTTATGGGGTACCATGTGATGTTTCAGATAAATTAGCATATGCATCACCTCAGTATTTGTCATTTCTTTGTGATGAGAGCATTTAAAAATTCTGTCTTAGCTATTTTGAAACACACATTATTGCTAATTATAGCTCTCCTATCTAACTTAACCTCATGCCTGTTTACCAAAGTCTCCCCTTTTCCCAATCTACCCTCCTGGCTGCCTCCTGCCTCCCTGCCACACACATGAGACTTGGTAAACACCATTGTACTCTCCACTTCTATGATTTTGACTCTTAGATTCCACATGCTAAGTGAGAGCATAGGTTTTTTTTTTTTCTCCCACTACTTGGCTTATTTCACTTAACATAATCTCCTCACTTAACATACTGTCATCCATATTGTCATAAATGCAGAATTTCCTGTTTCCGTAGGGTGAATAGTATTTCATTGTGGATGTACACTGCCATATCACCTTTTTAAAGAATCCCTTCATGTGTGGGGGGACACAGGTTATTTCTGTATCTTGGCTATTGTAAGCAATGCCTCAGTTAACTCAGTGGTATATACACTAAGAGCCACAAGTTTCTTGAGGAAACTGCCCATAAAATTGTAAAATATGTGACTATAGAAACTGTTCACAGCTATTATTTTCACCTGTGTTTTTAGAATATTCACAAAGGGCAAAAAGACTTTTTGTTCAAATATACAGCACTTTTTAAATAACAGATAACCTCAGTTTTTCTTAATTTTTAAGAGCTAACTTTTTATTTATTTTTTTCATGTTATTGTACATTTCTTTGTCTTATTCAGAAAGGTGTTAGTTTTATGCATCTCTGAGAAACATTTTGACCTTCTTCTGAAAGGCATAGTTTGGACTAGGTATAGACGCCACAGTTCACATCAACTTCTGAGTTCTATATTCCCTTGTTGCTTTCTCCATTTTTTTTTAATAATTGCAGGACTGGGATTGAATCTCATGCTTAGTTGTCCTTCATTCACAAAGCTGCATTCCCAACTCTTTAACAAGTGTGATGAGATGTATCCATCTTACAGTACCATGCAGAATGTATCCACCATCCAGTACTACTATGTAGTGCCAGGTAGAATAGTTCCATTGCCCTAAAAATCCACTATGTACCATCTTGTCTTCCTTCCTCTACTCCAACCCCAGTTCCTTTCACTTTCTTTTTAGTTTTACCTTTTTCAGTAGGTCACAGTTCATAAACTGATTTTAATTTCCTATGTCCTCTCAGGTGCCGCAGTCTGGCTGGGCACAAAATAACCGAGCCGCCACACAGCCTTGTAGGTTCAAACAGCAACTCTTTATTTTGGAACTCTCACCAGCACTCTACACACACTTCCCAGGAACACACTCCCTCCACCGGGGTCCTTGTGCCAATTCTCCTGGAACCAAAAGAACTCCAGGGGAACTCCAAAGTAGAGGGTGCCAGAGGCAACAGGATCTGCCCTAATCCCAGAGCCCCAGAGTGGCCCTATTCTCAGGGCAGGGCCACCTTTCCACCATTCGCTCCGCAAAATGCCAGGAGTCATTCTGACTAAACTGTGGCTCTGGACACGCAAGATTTTTAATCTTATTGAAATTGGGGTGTTTTGTTTGATTTTCTAGACTGGGTGTGTGTTCTCAAAATTTCATTATGAGGTCTTTCCTTGGATTAATCTAGCAATTTTTGTTTCTTTTTTTATTGTGTCTTCTGCGTCTGTATTATTCTTTCTAGAAAGTGTGGAATTGATGAATTTGTATAGCTCTAGCCAATTGAATTTACTTTCTTCAATGAGTTTGACTTTTAGACCCTATATAAGTGAGATCAAGCAGTATTTGTCTGTGTCTGGGTTATTTCACTTGGCATAATATCCTCCAGGTTTATCTACATTGTTGCAAATGGAAAAAAAAATTCTCCCTCTCAACCCAGTTCATGGGGCCTCCGCCTTCCTGCGGAGCCCTGGTGCCAGAGGCTTCAGTAGCTTCTGGTGAAGTGAGGGTATGGTTGGGGGTGAGGGTGGGGTGTGGCACTCTGCTAGCAAGGTCCTCGCTGGCCTCTCGGACACCATCCAGTCTGCCTCCAGGCACCACAGGACCCTGGGAATGTCCAGCATGTGTGAAGCCGCCACATCGCCTTGGCCAGGCCCCGAAGCCCCAGACAGGCCCCTCTGGCACCTTGCCATGGAGCGTTCTCCCAGCCCAAGGTGCTGGCATCCAAGGCACCCTGCCAGTCCTGGACCTGATGCTCCTGCAGCCTTGGGTTGTGCTCCGCCCAGTCTCATCCCCCTCTGGGGATGGGGGAAGGCCCCAGCCTTTGGTCATCCTCTTGTCAGAGGTGTAGCACCCCAGCCATAGTGGGAGTCCCAGCCATGACACTCTGGAGGTCCTCCATGGCTAAGGAGGTCATCTGAATAGTGCTGACTTTCTCACTCTCCCCTGGCTCTGGCGGCATAGGAGTTCCCCCCCAACACCCAGGTTATAGGGTCTCCCACCTGGAGGGGCAGGTCCCCTCTACATGGCTGGGGGGTATACAAGCTCCCCCCGACACCCAGGTTGGAGGGGTCTCCCACCAGAAGGGGAAAGTACCCTCTACCATGGCTGTGGTGGTGTAACAGCTCACCCTGACACCAAGGTGGGAGTGGTCTCCTGCCTGGAGGGGCGAGTCCCCACTACCTTGGCTTCAGGGGTATAGGAGCTCCACCCACCACACCCAGGTGAGAGGGATCTCCCGCCTGGAGGAGCAAATCCCCTCTACCCTGGCTGTGGTGGTATAGGATCTCCCCCCCACACACACAGGTAGGAGGGGGTCTCCTGCCTGGCAGGACCAGTCCCCTTTAGCCTGGCTGTGGTGATATATGAGATCCCACTGACACACAGGTAAGAAGTGTCTCTCCCATGGAGGGGCGAGTCCCCTCTAGCCTGACTGTGGCTGTATATGAGCTCCCACTGACACCCAGGTGGGAGGGGTCTCTGGCCTAAAAGGGTGATTTTTCCCCTTCCCTGGCTGCAGGGTTTTACAAGCTTTCCCAAGACCAAGGTGCGAGGGGTCTCCTGCTTGGAGGGGCGAATCCCCTGTATTCTGGCTGTTGTGGTTTAGGAGCTCCCCCCCAGACCACGATGGGAGATATCTCCCACTGGAAAGGGCGCATCCCCTCCACCCTGGCTCTGGAGATACATGAGCTCCTCCCCACACCCAGGGGAACGTGTTCTCTTGCCTTGAGGGGCGAGTCCCCTCTACAATGGCTGCAGCAGTATAAGAGCTCCCCCGACAACTAGGTGAAAGGGGGTCTCCCACCTGAAGGGGCGAGTCCCCTCTACCCTGGCCAAGGAGGAATACAAGCTTGCCCTGGCACCAAGATGTGAGGGGTCTCTTGCCTGGAGGAGTGTGTCCACTTTACCCTGACTGCAGCAGTATATGAGTTTCCCCTGACACCCAGGTGGGAGCAGTCTTCCAACAGGAGGTGCATGTCCACTCTACTCTGATTCTGGTGGTATAGGAGCTCCCCCTGATACCCAAGTTATAGTGTCTCCCGACTAGAGAGTCCAGTACCCTCTACACTGGCTGAGGGGGTATAGGAGGCCCCCCCATAGCCAGGTGAGAGGGGTCTCCCTCCTGGAACAATGAGTCCCTTCTACCCTGGCTGTGGACGTATATAAGCTCTTCAAGAAACACAGGTGGGAGTGGTCTTCTGTATGGACAGGAGAGTCCCCTCTACCCTGGCTTTTGCGGTATACAAGCTTCCCTGACACCCAGGTGGGAGAGGTATCCGGCCTGGAAGTGTGAGTCCCCTCTACTTTACCTTTTGCCATATAAGAGCTTATAGTTCCCTCTACCCTTGCTGTCACAGTATTGGAGCTCCCGCTGACAGCCAGCTGCTTGGGGATCCTGCCTGTAGGAGCAAGTCCCCTTTACCTGGATGCTAAAGTAATCAAGCTCCCCTGGACACCCAGGTGGGAGGGGTCTCCCGATTGGAGGGGTGAGTCCTCTCTATCCTGGCTGCAGAGGTATAGGAGCTCACCCAGACACTCAGGTGGGAGAGGTCTCCCGTCTGGAAGGGCAAGTCCGCTCTACCCTACCTGCAGCAATATAAGAACTCCCCCTGACATCCAGGTGGAAGGGTCTCCCTCCTGGAGCTGCGAGTCCCCTCTACCCAGGACACCCAGATAGAAGGGGTCTCCCATCTGAGGGGAGAGTTCCTTCTACCCCACCTGCAGTGGTATAGGAACTCCCCAGCCACCCAGGTGGGAGGGGTCACCCACCTGAAGAAGAAAGTGCCCTCTACCATGGCTAAAGTGGTATAAGATTTCCCTCTGACACCCATGTGGGAGGGGCCTCCTGCCTGGAGGAGCAATTCCCCACTACTCTGTATTTACTGAATTAAAATAAATGCTAGAACTGTGGCGCAGTGGTTTAGTGTCCTTGGGTTCTACTCCTGGTACCAAAGGGTGAAAAAAAGAGGAGAAAAAGAAAAAGTGACTTGGGTACCTTGTTCTTTTGCTGAATAAAATTTTGGGGTGCGGAGTTTTAAAGGCTATCATACTGCCTATCAGAGGAATAGGTTGTTATATTTTTACTTGTTTTTTTTTTTTTTAAGAGAGTACTGGTATCAGAGCATAGGGAGGTTCTGTTCAGCTTAAACGCTCTTTGGTAACTGTAAAAATTTTCTAAATCCCAGAGGAAGCCCAAAGAAAAAAACAAAAATGACAGCATGTTCACAAATGACAAAGAAGGAAATCCAAATTTATCCCAGAAGAAAACACCAACCCACAGAAACAGACTAGAGAGGAAGGGAGGAAAACAGAGAAAAAGATCTAAAGAGAAATCAGAAAAAGAAACTTAAAACAAACAAGACCAGCAGAAATAATTCTGTATCTTTCAATCAAAAACCTTGAATGTAAAGGGAATAAACTCCCCTATTTTAAGATGTAAAGTGACTGAATGGATTTTCTTTTTTTTTAATGGACTCAGTCACTTGCTGTCTACAAGAAAGTCACTTCACCTCAGGACACACACAGAGTGACAGTGAAGAGATGGAAATGATATTCCACATGAAGAAAACCAACCTAGAGCAGGAATAGCTAGACTCCTGACAGATAAAATAGACTACAGATTAAAAAACAATAAAAAGAGACAAGGTGATCACACCATGCTAAAGGGGTCAATTCAACAACATGAGACAGAAATTGTACACATACATGTGCCCGACACCCGAGCACCCACATGTGCAAAACACATATTACTGGAATGTAAAAGAAGAAGTCAACTACAACACAGTAAGAACGGTGGGGGCTTCAAATCCCTCCTTTTTTGAGAGAGAGAGAGAGAGAGAGAGAGAGAGAGAGAAAGAGAGAGAGAGAAATTTAATATTTATTATTTAGTTTTTTGGTGGACACAATCTTTGTTTGTATGTGGTGCTGAGGACGGAATCCGGGCCCCACACATGCCAGGCAAGCACGCTACTGCTTGAGCCACATGCCCAGCCCAGTCAGCTCCCCTTTTCATCACTGGACAGATCATCTCTGCACAGGGTATACATTTACAGACCATCCCATCCAACCACTGCAGAGCAAACATCCTTCTCAACAGCACACGACACATTCTCCATTTATTTTCAAAATAAATCTCCATAAATTTAATAAGAATGGCATCCATAGCAGGGGGAACACCTGGACAGTTACAAAGCATGGGAATTCTTCAGCATGTTTCCCAACAACCAATGGGTCATTGAAGAAATCAAAACATTGTTATGTATGTAAGAAATAAGAAAAATAAATAAAAATAAAAAAGAAAGTGTAAAATGCCTGCAGACGAATGAAAAGGGCCACAAAAGATATTCAAACCTGGGGATACAGCAAAAGCAATTCTAACTGGGAATTTCTCAGCAAGAAATAGCTTCATGAGGAAAATAGATCTCGAATAAATGGCCCAATATTGCATCTCAAGGGACTGAAAAAAATAAGGATGGGTCATGCCCCAGTTAGTAAATTTGGGAGAAGAATAAAATCATAAAACTTCTAGAGTACCTGGGATCCCAGGCATGTGCCACTGCAACCAGCTTTTCATACTTGATTGTTATTGTTTTGGGGACCAGGCAGTGAACCCAAGGTTGACACAACAGTGAGCCCCATCCCCAGGTAGGATTTTAAAACAGGGTCTCACAAACTTGCTTACAACATCTCTAAGGTGCTGAGGCTGACTTTGAACTCACCATCCTCCTGCCTCATATCCTGAGCTGCTGGAACTACAGCTGAGCACCACCAAGCCAGCTTTTCTAATTGTTTTTGGAAGAAAATCTTTCAGGACATCAATTTGACCCACCTGTCCAGACCAATTAAAGAATGCATTTAATTGTTTTCATGTGGGTTGTGGTTCTTTCTTTTTGAATATTTCTAACAGATAGACAGCTCTATTTCAATTAAACCTTACCAATGTGGTCACATAATTTTGGGATTTATTTTTTTGTTTACTTATCTCTGTGATGCCTTGGATGGAACCCAGGCCCTTCCACATGCTAGCAAGTGCTCCACCACAGAGAAATGTCCCCAGCTCCCTGAGTTAGCTTTGATGAAGTTCACTCATTTCTCTAGAATAGCATGGGTTCTGGGTTTTCTAAATTGTGGAGGTAAAATTGGCCAGTGTTCCAGAAGGGGCTGTAGAGTCTTTGGATACAGGTGCAAAGGACTGTGCATCTTTCAGTGGCCAAGGAGTGAAACCCAGTCCCCACTTCCTGACCCGGCCACCCTTAAAAACCAGGTCCTGTTTGTTATGACATCCTACAGTTGTGTACTTGCTCACAGCACAAATTAACCTAGAGTCAAAAGATGAGAAACTCAAAGGGATGCGAGTGCTTTATTGCCAGGCATCTGAGAAAAGAAAGTGCCCTCACAATCTTTCCAGTGTTCAAGGGTCTGGAGGCACCAGAGTATCTTCAAGTCCCTTTTTAGCCATGATAACTCTTAAAAGAACACATGATGACAGATCTCATTATGCAGATCTTCCTTGACTTTATTTGATCCTTGAATCCAACAAAATGAATGCCTTTCAGAACCTTCCACCTGCCCCACATGTGCAAGCTAGACTTAGAGCTGGAGAAAAGGAAGTGCCATAAAGAGGGAGCAAGGCACAAAGATCACTCTGTGGGTGACAGAGAGGCTGGCTGTGCTTCACCCAGACTCTGCTACCAGTTCCAAGAGTGAGCTGCAGTCTGCTTACACATCAAAGTGGGTTCCAGTTCACTATGTGTGGAGAATTATTCAAGCCATAATTAAAACATGTCCATAGGCAGCTTTAGAATACCTCAAATGAAGACTGGGTGGACATTGTTCTCATCCTTGGATGAGAAACTAAGGCTAAGGTCATTGCACAACCCCATCAGCCCAGTCCTTAGTGGAGGGAAGTGTTAGAGGAAGATCTCTCAGTTATGTGCTAAACGCGCCCCCCCCCCTGCCCACCAGAGCTTGTAATTGATTCAGTTTCATTTTGAAATATTTACAAGTGTTATCTACCTATTTGATTCTACTATTTTGCTGAAAGGGAATTTGGGTACCTTCAAGGGGCACCAAAGGTTTAACTGTGGACAGACTACCTAGGTGGATGACAGGCAAGGTTTGGTGAGGCCCAGAGGCTCTGATCAATGTGCAGCATGGACACCTATTGCAGCACTGGGAGTGGGACAATGGGGCCTTTCTTATGAACAGATACCCTTGCCCAGCACACCCAGAGACCAGGACCTGAGTTTTCTGGGTCTACATGGAGACCCATGAGGAAGAACCAACATTGAATGTCTGGGTGGCACTGAGGTCCACAGAGAAGAGGTTTTCTTTCAATGGCTCATGTTCAATGCCTACATAGAATGTTCCAATCCACCTGTGTGAACATGCATGTGTTAAGCCACAGAGTAGCCACACATCATAACCAGATTTCAGTTTGATACCTTGACTTCCTGGGGCTGAACCTCATTGTTCACCAAGTACCCCATGCTTCCTTTCTCCATCAGCACCTGGAGAATCCCAAGGTTTCATTAGAAAGTCAGGTAAATCCAGTGCAGAGGACGGCAGAAGACTAACCTTGAGATTCTGTTCATTTATGATGATTTATGGACCAGCCATGAAAGAAAGTAGCATCTTTCTGTGCCCATCAAGCCTGAATCCCACTCTAGAAATCCAGGTTCCTATGTATGTCTCTATAGAGACACATGTCCTGAAGGTCCTATCCTAGGGGGGCTTTCCTCCAATGGAGCCCCCTGCTGTACTTTCCTTTCCCCATCCACACTTTAGGCAATGCCTGAAATGGTGGGCTCTGTGTTCCCTCTAAGATGACCTTACATCCTGGTTATACCTACAATTGCCTAGAAGTACACTTTTGAAACACACTCAACTAGGCAGCTGTTGGACAGGAGCAGTGAATGAGTCCCTGGTTATACATGAACTTGGAGCCACAATGACGACAGGGGACGGTACAGAACACAAGGATGTTTGGCTGCCTAAAATCACTCACTATTGCTGTCAGCTCAGCACAGAGTTGGGAACATCTCCCTGGGTGGATGGTACCCCGGGCATCATAGCTCTCCAGAGGCGCAGGGTACACTTCTACGCTCAACTGGCTCAGCCTGGCAGTGTGAAGCAGCAGGTCACTCAGGGTTGACATAGAGAGGCGGTTCCCATGGATGCTCAAGATCACAAGCTGGGAGCAGTGGCTCAGGGCAGGCAAGAGAGCTTGGAGCTGGGAATCAGTGATCCCACAGGCTGCCAAGTCCAGGCTCTTCAGTGTGGTTGCAGTGCTGTCCAGCAGGATTTGGAGGGGCTCCAGACTGAAATCGGTCAGTTTGATGCCCCTCAGTTCCAGGTGTCTGAGCTGTCTGGCGTTTGGATATCGGGAAAGGTATTTCCAGTCAGAATCTGACAGTGGGCAGTTGGTTATTGAGAGGGTCTCCAGGGGGGTCTTCAGGTGCCTAAGGAAAAACCAGACATTAGTTCTGAGGATCAATGTCAAGGAGGGAGAAGACAAATTGGCCCAAACCCAAAGTCACTCTGGTGATCCGACAATGTCCACAGTTAGGATGCTGCCTTTTGCAAAATCTGGTCATTCACATCACCCCATGTCAGGGTGAGCCTTTCACCACATCTCCTGTGAACAGAAGAGTTCACATATCTCTGTCCCCTCCTCACTGCAAAGCAGAAAGTCACAGGTCTGGCCACAGGAGGTCATGGGGAGTCATGTATGAAGGACAAATTTGGGCAGGATGTAACAAAATCCACTGGGATTAACCCTCTGAGAGGCACACACCCTATATCCTCAGCAAGATTTCTACCCCTGCTCCTGACCCTTACACACAGGATCACTACCTGGAGTTCAGAACAGCCTTCCCCAGGTGAGTATAGAGGCAGGTCGTCTGCTCCCTGCTGGGGAGTACAGAGCTTCCCTGTTGATAGGTGTCAGTGTGGGGGCTTCCCTCCTTCCAAGCACTCTTCTCTACCTGCTTTCCACCACCTTTGCTGGACCGGCCTCCCACGGAGGGAACATCAATCCCATTTCTAGCTTTTGTCCCTCCCAACTGGATTCCCAGCATGGTGGCACTTCCCAGACTCTGGACCCTCATTTAGGAGTCTGCTCCAACACACGTTATGCGAACTAGCTTCAGGATCCAATAGGAACTAAAAAATGAGTTATTTACCTTCCAGTGCCTTATTAACCATGAGAGTGTCAGTGGTTGGTAGGTGCCAATTTCCTGTAACTGGTCTGCAGAGGATATTCACCCCCTCTTACTCACCTCAGCACCTGTTCCAGGTGGCCCTCAAGGAGGAAGACAGCATTGGCACAGAACTTCCGCAGGCAGTCCATCCTGAGGAACTGTGAGGTGAGCTGGGCAAGCAGCTGCTCCTGCTCCTCTTGGGAGGTGTAGGCAGGCACATAGACCTGGGAGACAAGCAGCTTCCTCAGGTTCCTCATCTGGCCCAAGAAAGGAGCACAAGCAGCCAAGGTGGAGGGTGCCCAGGCACAATGCACTTCCACCTTCTGGACAGAGTCCAGCTGCAGCAGTCTCAGGACCTTCCTGGTGTAGCTGGTGGGTTTCCCAATGATCTTCAGCCTATTGCAACACAGGTGCAGCCTGTCCCTTCTCTGTCTGACCCACAGAAACAAGTGGGTCAGGAATTCATCCAGGCGTCTTTTTCTGAGGCTCAAGTCTATGAAAACCTTGAAGGGTGGCTTAGCTGCCATTGCTGGACCAACTTTCAATGTTCGATTCTTCTTAATGTCGTCTGGTGAGCAGGCATCAACCAGGACTCCAGACCACATCCTCCAGAAGTTCTGGGGAACATTCCGCAAATCTAGCACCTGCAGTTTCCACCTCCTGAGGGAACGACAGCAGAGTATCAGCACTGAGGCTTCTTCTTCCCCTCTTAGCTGCTGCCCCCAGCTCCCCCTCTTTGTTCTGTCTCACTTTTCTCCATCCACTTCCCTCCAATGCAGCCTGGTGCCCCTACTTGTACAGACTGAGGCAGGGTCAGGTATAGCCTCCTTCATAGGTCACCACAGCTGCCACAAACACCTCAACATCTGGAAGCCTTTCCCAGATGGGGCTCAGTATGGCCAAGGCCTCTCCACCCCTCTTGCTGTCAGCACAGGAAGCCTGTGGTACACAATTCAATACCCACTCTCCCTGCCTATACCCATTCCTTCCCTGGCTCCGAGGGTGCTCCCTTCCAGGCCACCTGGGTCCCCCTCACCTGGGGCGATCCTGCTGGGCAAGCAGCATGTCCAGGCCATCTAGGGCCACTTGGATCATCTCAAGCTGTGGCTTCCTCATCAGGGCCCCCAGGGGCAGGCGGGTGAAGGGCCAGGCCTGCACCATTTTCTTCAGGACCTCAGTGTGTCCCCTGCTGAAGGCCTCCACAAAGAGTGGTGGGAAGAGCTCTATGGGCAGGTCCTCCAGATCCAGGACAGCCCTGGACTTGTCGCTCAGCAGGCTGCGCCCTGCCAGCTCCAGCAGCGTGGGTGGGGACTGGATGCTCATCCTGCGGAGTCTGAAAGAAGAAAAATCCTGGAAAATGGTCCAGGGAAAAGGTCACTATCCCATCCATTGCCAGCCTCTGGGAAGGGGGTACTGGGAAGTATACAAGCACACCTCACCCTTATGGGTGAAAGCTTTGGACTATTATTTTGTCCTTTTAAAAGGGGGAATGGAGTGTCATGTGACCTAAACAGTAGGCTCCTAGATTCAACAACCATATGGGTGGAAATAGACTAGCCCTCATATGAATGACATTCCTTTTAATTTTTTTTTTAAATGAGCATTTATAAAGAATGTGCCTATATTATAAAACACTGGGAAATTACAACAGAGTCTCATGGATATCTGTAACACATGTGAGATTCTGCCAACTTAGGGGGATGTTGAAGAGAACAAACAGATCAGAACAGAGTCTGTGAACTGTTCCATGAGATCATTTGAAGTTTTTGGTTTAATTTGTTTAAATAAATTATAAAAGTACAAAACCACCTAGGCCAGACAGTATACTCTTTTAGGGGCCGATATTGGAGACTGAATTTAGGACACTCAACCACTGAGCCACTTCCCTAACCCTATTTTGTATTTCAGGTGGAGACAGGGACTTACTGATTTGTGTAGCATTTCATGTTCTGAGGCTGGCTTTGGACTCTAGTCCTCCTGCCCCCTCAACCTCTTGAGTTGGCAGGATTATTGGTGTGTGCCACCACACCCAGCAAAAGAGTATAATTTAGCGGCACACAATATAAATATTTCCATCATCAGAAAATAGAAATGCAATCAATTAGAATGAAATAGGAATCCAATCTCCTTGGTGAAGAAAGTGGCTGGGGCCCGAACTGGGCTTGATCCTCAGCAACACATAAAAATTAATAAATAGTTACCTGGGGATATACCTTTGTTATTAGAGTGCTTGCCTCACAAGTACAAGGCCCTGGGTTCAATCACCATACCACCAAATAAATAAATAGATAAATAATTACATTATATTGTTCATATAAACCTTAAAAAACAAAAATTAAACAAATCAATAAAAGTTGGGCATGTGAGCCTAGACCTATAATCCCAGGGGCTCTGAGACTGACACAGGAGGATCAAGGTATCAAAGCCAGCCTCAGCAAGAGCAGGTGCTAAGCAACTCAGTGAGACCCTGTCTCTAAATAAAATACAAAACAGGGCTGGGGATGTGGCTCAGTGGTAGAGTGCTCCTGAGTCCAATACCCGGTACTTCTGAGTTCAATACCTGGCACAAAAAATTAAAAAACAAAGAAAAGAAAAGAAAAAAAAGGAATTTGAAAGTGACATAAACCAAAATGGAAATCCTAATATTCAGCATAAAGGCAAAACCAAACTGAGAGGCAAAATCGAAGGCCTAAGTTGGTTCATGAGAAAAAACAGGAACAAAATTGTTCCTGAATCCACACAGGCGAGGAGGGAAGGCACTGTTCCTTAGGACAGTGAGAGACTTACAGGATCTGGCCAGGTGTGCAGGTGCTCTGAGCTTCAGCAGGTCAGGATGTGTCTCCTTAGGCTGCAAGTCTCTTGTGCTTCTCTTCTGGCTCTGCAGAAGATTTTATGGACCTCTCTGGCCACGCCCCCACCTCCATCTGATTGATCAGCATCCAATCAGAAAGCAGTATGTGATCACCTTCCAAAATCTCCACCCACTTAATAATGTTGGGATTTTCTTCCTTGCATTAGTTCATTGAATCTGATGGTCATGCAAGAGCGCAGAATCGGGAGATGTGAGAGTCATCGATGACTTTGTCCATGTACTCCCCACGATAGACTCAATTTTGTCCATATGTGACCCTCCTGTTTCTACTGTGAGATATAAAAGTATTTAATCCCTAATGTCAGGAAAACATTACTTGAAAATACCTTTCTACAGGGATCTTTGCCATATCAAAATTATTTGAAAAAAATAATTTTCAAAAATAGTTTGAAAATTCCAGAGAGAAAACAGCTTTTTGAAGACAGTAGTGTCATCCACAAAGATTATAGAATGGAAATCATGTTTTCCACAGTCACAAAAGTATCAAGTTAACTTGCAGCAAATATGAGCACAATAAGTTAGGTAGAAAACAAAGGAAGGTAGAATCAGTCTTCTAGACTTAGGGCAATATTTCTTCTGTCTCTTTGTACTGGGGATGAAACCCATTGGCTCTCTTCCAGTGAGCCACGTCCCCATTCCTTTTTATTTTTTTGCTTTTATTTGGAGGCAGAGTCTCACTAAATTGCTTAGCTCCTCCCTAAGTTGCTGAGGCTGGCCTCAAACTTGCCATGCCCCTTCCTCAAGTCTCCTGATGGCTGCGATTACAGGCACTGGTCACCATGCCCCATCAGACTTGGGAATGTCTGAAAGCCACTGAGGGTGGAAGCAGCGGGCAACTTGGGATGTTGGAGAGAAAGACACAGAGTTGGACAGCAGGTGTCCTTGACTTCAGGGAAGCCACCAATTAGAGAGCCTTCCTTCAGAATCAGGGACTGCCCCAGGGCATATCTCCCAGAAAACCTTTGCCCCAGGCACTTTCCAAGGCCTTTAGCCTGGGAGAAGAACAGAAGCAAAGGAAAATTTCAAGAGTCTGAGCAAAATGAAATTCTAAAATTCAGGAAGGAGAGACAGAAAGAGATGGAATGCTTGGATGAGCCACGTGAAGTGAGCACTTCCAGGGAACATGTGGAAGGAATGGTTTGATGGGTGGTGGTTAGACAATTGAATTTCTGTTTTTTCAGTCTGTCTTTGTTTTAGTTAGCTTTCTGGTGCTGTAACCAAAAGACCCAAGGACAACAACTACAGAGGAGGAAATGTTTATTTGGGTGGCTTGGTTTTAGCGGCCTCAATCCAGAGACAGCACCTCCAAATTGAGACTGAATCTCATGGCAGAAGCCTGTGGCAGAGGGAAGAGGCTCACATTACCAGAAAGCAGAGAGAGAGAGATGGCCACTTGCAGATACAAACTCTACACCCATATTCACACCCCAGAGATCAGCTTTCTCCAGCCACAGCCCACCTGCCCCCATTATCCACCAGTTAATCCCACTAGGGATTAATTCACTGGCTAGGTTAAGGCTATAAACCAATCATTTCTCCTCCAAAAACATTGTCACATGTGAGCTGTTGGGAGACACAGCATCTAAACCGTGATGGTCTTTTGGGGTATCTTGTTGGAAAATATCCCTGCTCACATCACATAATCATGTGTTAGTTGGATAATTACAATTGGCTAAGGTTATATTTGGTTTCTGTTTCACATAATACCTTGCCACAAATAAATCACATTTAATTTCATGTGTGTGTGCAGCTATATAGGATTAAGGCTACATCCAACATTGTCTCTGGTTTTTATGCTCTACAATATTTGAAATCTACTCTCTGATTTAATTTTAAGTTTCTCTGGAATTTGTCTGTGTGTCACCAGCTGAAAGGGTGACTTCATGCCACAGCCCTGACTTCTCTTATTACCCCTGACTTGGTGTACAAGGCAGGTCAAAATTACAATCAACCTAAGTCACAACAGACAATGGCTCTCCAAAAGACAAGTGTGGTCAAACATAATAGGGCAGGAATGCAGCACCCCCAAAGAAATATGAGTCAGAGACCCATCCAGGAGGCAAAGTGAGACAGGGTGTCAAAGGCAGCTTTGAATCAATTATTACTGGCTCCACAGATTCAGTACCAAGGGTGGCCTGAGTTCAAGGACAATAGGTGGTGTCTGGCCAGGTTTCCTCTTAGAAAACATGGGGGGGTGAGGGTTTGGGTGGATTTTATGCAGAGCTGACGTTGGGGCTGACTGGTTTGTGATAGTTCCTGCCATCAGGCTGGGCTGCCCAGGGACCTTCCCTTTACAGCACCCTGCTTCCCCTTCATCAGGATTTGACACAGTTACTGCCTGTTGATTTGAGCACCATTTATGTTTCCCCCTTTGGATGAAGATTTTTTTCTCTGGATGTATCACATAATGGTTAGGGTTTGATTCTATCTCAGTGCCAGGTTACACTTTTCCTGGTTGGTGCAGTCCCCCATTGGTGGAAATTAATAGATGACTAGGAATCAATGTTGAAACTCATTGAGCCACATTTGAACAACAAGGTGGGTTTGGAGGGAGTGGTTCTCAGAGTCCCTCCACCAGGAAATCACTGTTAAATTCAATTTTGCCTGTTCATTAGGCCTTGGGTATCTCATCTCCAAGCTCCAGCCTTTACTGTTCTATGAAGAGTTAGACTTTTGCAGAAATTTTATGAGTACAGGTGATCATTTTTAAAAAAAATATTTAGGCCCTGAATTTATGTATTTTTATTTTTTATTTTTTGACACTGGGCATTGAACCCAGGAGAGCTTTACCACTGAGCTACATCCTCAGCTTTTTTTTTTTTCATTTTTATTAGTTAATTATTTAGTTAATTAAATTTTTCATGAATTCAGTTTGGGTACCAAGGTTTGAACCCAGGGAAACTACACCACTGAGCTACATCCAGAGCCCATTTTTTAAAGATTTTTTCTTTTCTTTCTTTCTTTTTTTTTTTTTTTTTTTTTTTTTGAGACAGGTTCTCACTAAATTACTGAGACGGGCCTTGAATTTGAGATCCTTCTGCCTTAGCCTGCTGAACAGATGGTGTTATGGGGAGTCCCTCCAGAAAGCACTCTAAGTCTGAATTTCAAATCAAAAGAGAGCTTTACTTACCTGACTAGGGAATGTCACCCACCACAGAGTCTCAAGCTCTGTGAGAGGACAGCAGCTTCCTGATCCATCCAAAGACATTATAAGCACAATATCCATAACTCAGTGACTTGCTTATCCTCATGTAAAACTAGCCAACCATAGAAATTAAAATATTAATAAGCAGGGCCTCTGGGCTCTAGGCGGGATCAAAATTTTCCAGTCAGCAATCCAGCACATTAGCTTTGCAGTTCAGTTGAGCAGGGTCCTGGGTTCAAGCAGGTGCTAGACAGTCACATCCTGATTTGGGTGGGGTTCATCAGGATGAGAATCTACTTCAGTCATGTAGACCCACAATAGCATCAAACCCAGGATATAGCTCTCCATGTCCACCAGTGCATCCTGAGTAGGGTACAATTTGTGGGGTACAAAGTACAGAAATGCAATTTTTTAAAATAAGAAAACCGCTGCCATTTCAGTTTCTCAGAAACAGCTCTTATAACAGTCTCTCATGGGAGGTAGCAAAATGGAGACTCAGGCCTGCCTATGAGAGTTCTTGCTTTATAATTGTCTTATCTCACTCTTCAAGATTTTATATCCATCATCTGTATTTTTTACTAATCTGGAACCCATAACTGACAAACGTATTGATTGTATTTATCACTTCACACCACAGCAGATGGGATTAAAAGTGTTCACCACCACACCCTGTTTTGAATTCCAATTTTGAAAAGATAGAGCATTTGCCTAGCATGCATTAGGCCCTGAGTTTGAACTCTAGCAACAATAAATAAAGAAATGAATAAATAAATACATAGATAGATAGACAGACAGATAGATAGATGATAGACCTGTGTTCAAGTAAACTTGTTAGTGGTTTTTGTCTTCTTAATCAATTAATCTGATTTTAGTTATGTTCAGGGCAATAATCCAAATGATAACTCTTTTTTTAGAGAGAGAGAGAGAGAGAGAGAGAGAGAGAGAGAGAGAGAGATTTTTAATATTTAATTTTTTTTAAATTTTTTGGCAGACACAACATCTTTATATGTATGTGATGCTGAGGATTGAACCCAGGGCTGCATGCATGCCAGGTGAGCATGCTACCACATGAGCCACATCCCCACCCAAATGATAACTCTTGATGCTAAACATTTAGAAACATCATGGTTAAAAATCTGTTGGGAATTTACAATAACCAGTTATTAACAAGGTGATTTGATTATCATACATTTTAATATAGTGTCCAGAATTATGTCTAAAAACATATGAGATTTTTTATGAATTTTTGCCATTTTAAAGCAAATATTAATAAAATATCTAAATAAATATAACTTGAAAAAGTTATGTCATATTTGACAGGACTTCCCCTCGTATCAAATTAGGCTAATTGCCTTAATGTCTCTCTTCTAGAAATCCCTTGAGCAAATATGGAGTTCTCTAGAACATCTCAATGTTAGGTCAAGGTCAAATGACAATGTAGACTTTGATCATAAAATGTTAGTCAATAATCTCAAAAAGTTTAAAGCACTTAATGAAACCTGGGGTCCCAAATCATTATAAAAGATAAGTCATTTAACCAAAGTGATGAAAGATATTTAAAGTGAATACAGAAAGTTATGTCCTATGAAATAATACTTCAACTTTTAACAGAGATGATTTAGTTTTACTTTTCCCATGTAATCAGAGAACTTGATAAAACCAACTTGAAGCCTAAAATCTTACTCTCCCCTCCTCCAGTACTGAGCATTGTACCAGGGGCCAACTGCCCAGTTCTCTTTGGTTTATTTTGAAACAGGCTTGCCAATTGGCCAAGTCTGGCCTGAATCTTGCCATCCTCCTTCCTCAGGCTCCTCAGAATCTGGAATTACAGGCATGGCCCACCTCACTTTGCTTAAAAGAGCAGCTGCTTGAGAGATGTTCAACTGGAACATTCCACGTGGAAGCCATTACAGTTTTTAATTGTCTTCAGAATCATTGCCCAGCAGTTTTAAAATGTGCTTGAGAATGAACCATAATAGACTCCACTGCAGTGCAGAAGAAAGGCTCTCCTGGAGTTTCTTGAAAGTTGCAGGTTCCATTCTGTGTTTTATTAATCTCTTGAGAGCCAATGATAAAAATCCTATGATCTTCTTTGGAAAGTTAGGAGTTTAGAAGCCATTTTTTGGTGTAATGTTGTGGTTTTGGCAGAGTCCTCCTGAAAGTCTATTATCAAACTATCAAGCTCAAGGACCTTCTCCTGCCTGGTCCCCTGCCCTCCACTTTTGTGAGGATTTTGTACATAAATTTCATTTTTATTCTGCAATCTTTCACAGTAGCATCATCAGCTGGGACACTGTGAACACGGAATATTCTAAGCCATTACATGGTCAGTCTTGGCTCCCTTGAGTTGTCTGAATCTGATGGAAATCACTTGGCATGCATGAGGCTGCTGGGCATGTGTGTGTGTGTGTGTGTGTGTGTGTGTGTGTGTGTGCATGTAGTACCGGGGTCTATGTAACTGGGGCAGTTTACTACTGAGCTACTCCCCCAAACACTTTTTATATTTTTATTTGAGACAGGGTCTGACTATATTGACCAAGCTGGCTTGGAATCTCTGATCCTCCTGCCTCAGCCTCCCAAGTTACTGGGACTGTACGTGTGCACCTCAGTACCTGGCCATAGAGCATTTAAAATCCTCAAGAGATTACATTGCACCTGGGAGAAAGTGCCATAACTAAAAGGAGAATTATAGCCTCAGACTGCAAAATTCCTCTGGATGAATGTTATACAGATACCGAGACCCTGAAATAACTCTCAGACCACACATTACCATTCCAATTAAGCCTTTATTGCTGGCCAGCAGCAGACACTCTACTCTCTAAAAGCGAGATGGTAAGAATAACATACCACCTTCAGTTATCAACCAAGTTTTAGACTCTGTACTCTGGAACAATACTCTAAAATAACAGTTGCTGTTTCACCAGAGGTATACAAACCTTCATTTGTCCAGTTAGTAGCTCTAGAGAATAAAACTTAACAGACACAATGTAACTAATATTTTAAGAAGTGTTTGTCATTTTAATAGGTAAATCAAACTTTGGTTTATATCAGTACATTAATATTTGCTCTTAGGGAATAACCTTGAATACTTTTATCTAGTTGTATTATATTTATAAACAACTTAGGTATAAAAAAATTTTAATATTTCTCCTTTATGTATAGATATTTACATTACTTACTTAGAACCTCTTGTTTACTTAGATGTATTATAATTATGTTTTACCACACAAAGACTATCTTACCTGGAAACATGTTTTTTACTAAATATATTTTTTATATTTAGAAGCTTTTAATAAATTTTGATCCAGGGATCCCTCTTTTTGTTTATACCTTAAAATAACCCTTATAAATTTCTGAATTTAGATAAATTAATCCATTTTAATAAGAGGAAATATATTTATAGTACTCTAATTGAAATGCAGTTGAAACCTCTTGACTATTTGTATATAATGTAAAGTAAATTGAACTTTTTTTAAATTTACCAAAATATGAAAACACCAAGAATGCTTAAATATTTTACCTAATGGAATTTAAAAAGTTTGATTATTTGATATTACATTTAATAGTTAACATTTAAACTTGGTAAACCAATCAGATGTCTCTAACAAACACATCCATGATTAATTTCATATAGGTCAGATTAAATTTACATTTTTTTAAAAAAAAGATGTAAGACTAGTGCATTGAATAGCATTTAAAATTTTTCCCATTGAAGAAAAATCCTAGAAACAATGGATGTTAGACACTTTATAGACATTACCATTTTATTAAATGTTTGATCACCTAGAAACAAAACTCTGCATTAGTAACTTTAAAGACATTTTGACTTTTATTTATTCACCAAATTCAATCGAACTTTTTAAATCATATGAAGCAAAAGTATTTGTATCCATTTTTTAAATTTTAATTTCTGAGCTCATACATCAATTTTTAGTACTAAATATATATATATATATATACATGGCAATACATGTAGACGGAGAGTACCCCAGTGCCCCTACACAAAACAGACAAACAAATGCCTTGTAGGTTATTTGTTATAAACCTATTAGACTGAGAATTAACCCTTGTAAATTGGCCTTAAAACAAAGCAAAATGTAATTAGAAAAACATATTAACCTACGTGTATCAGAAAAAAATTATGAATTTAACAAATATAGACTTTCAAAACCCTTCCTGTCCTTCTTCCTGAGGTGGTCCTGCTCATCAAAGGTGAAAAGAATTAAGGGAACATAGACAAATGACAGGGCCTTATTCCTACTTGAAGGAACTTCCCAAAGAGGAACTCCATAGGTCTCCTCAGGAGAGTCACCCAGGTTGGGGTCCCATTGTATGTTAAATATGAGAGTCCAGTCTCCATAATCCACTGTGGTGTGAACTGTGAGTTCTTTGGGAAGTTGGGGAGCAGAAGATATGTGTCAAAGGCAAGTGTCTCTGATATGGTTTGGATATAAGTTGTCCTCCAAAAGCCTCTGTGTTAATGCAAGAGGTAAAATGATCAGATCATGAGATCTATAATCCAATCAGTGGATTAATCCATCAAATGGATATATTTCTCTCTCTCTCTCATGTGTGTGTGTATGTGTGTGTGTGTGTATTCTGTTAATTAGCATGTTTTGAATCCTAGGTAACTATTGACAAAAGGCAGTTTCAGAAGCCCTCTCTGGCTGCTAAGGTCCTCTGACAATGACTGGTTTTAGCTGGGTTTCCATAAACCAGATAGGTGCCATCCCAACCAGAACACAATTCAACTTTCCTTCTCAGGGGTTTTCCTGAATCTTCTCCAAAGCTTTTGTTTGTCCAAGGCTTTTTCCAAATCCAAAGAGTCCTGTCCTTTCTGTC
This sequence comes from Spermophilus citellus, assembly GCF_964194105.1. Lineage (NCBI taxonomy): Eukaryota > Metazoa > Chordata > Mammalia > Rodentia > Sciuridae > Spermophilus > Spermophilus citellus. Next base: position 51,514,863 of record NC_138191.1, on the reverse strand, counting down.
CTAAAGTCTTTCAGTCTGATACCTTGTCAGGACTCTCGAGATAATGTTATGACCCAAGCCACTGGAGTGAACAAAGGTGTAGGGGGATGACCAGAATGTTTGGCTGGGAGGTGCCCACAGAAGGCACATAGGAGACCACTCATCACCTGGATCTAGGGGAGAGCAGGGAGCTGGGGCTGGAGAGGTGGCCCCAGGCAAGGCTTGCTAAGTGGCAATTCGCAGGCTAGGGCAGGGTTAGAACATGGCCTGAGGTCTTTTTCCATTTTCCAGAAGGCTGTTGAGAGGACCATGCTCCCTAGAGGGAATAAACAAGAAACAGAGACAGCATCAGAGGAATCATTGCCACCAAGGTTAAAAAGACTGGCTTGCACTTGAGTGACCATGAGCAGTTTGGCAGACCGTGGAGGTGGCCCTGGGCAACTTGACCTGAGGTTGCTCTTTTGCACCACAAAGAGGAGTAAAGCTTCTCCTGGGCAGGGAAGAAACCTACAGTGGCAAGGGTAGTAAGACTGGCCTTTGGGGGAGTTGGGGAGTTGAGGGCCTCATTTCCCAGAGGCCACATACAGCCAGGCTCTGCTTGTACCAGGGGTCACAGGAGCTCTAGTCCAGGAAGAAAAAACACCCAGCAGGAAAGCTAGATTCACCAAAAAATAGGGTCTAGTTTTCTAGTTTTGTCTCCCCATTGCCCTCCAAGATGGCTCTACCCAGGTGCACCACCAGCCCCTACACACCTTCCAATAACACAAACAAACAAACAAACAAACAGAAAATCACTTTTGGGAGTGGAGGAGATTGGTTTTGAATTAATTTTCATGGCTACTCTCCACAGTCAGTGGCAATCACAGAAAAGTGTAATCTGAAGCAAGAACCACCTAAAAATCAGTGTCAAAAGAGCCAGTAGGGGGCAGGCTTGTCCCAGTGTGTCCCCTTTCCTATCAAGTGACTTTCTAATGCTGGGTTCTAGAGCCAGATGTCATTGTGCCCAGTAGAGGGAATGGGCAGCTTGTACATGGAGTCTGCCTTAGGTCAGGGTTGTCCATTTGCCCTTAGCTATTGTTGTTTTCTTTCTCTCCTCGTCCTCGTCCTCCTTATTCTCCTTCTACCCCTCTTTCTCCTCCCCATTCTTCATCATCTTCTTCTTCTTCTTCTTTTTTTTTTTTTTGGTACTGGTGTTTGAACTCAGGGTACTTAACCACTGAGCCACATCCCAAGCTCTTTTCAATTTTTATTGAGGCAAGTTCTCACTAAGCTGATAATGGCCTTGTTAAGTTGCTGAGACTGGCTTTGAACTTGTGATCCTTTCTGCCTCAGCCTCCTAAACCACTGGGATTACAATCATGCCCCACCACATCTAGTTCCCTGCCCTGTCTTTGCTGAGACAGGATCTCACTTTGTTCTCCATACTAGTCTCAAACTCATGATCATCCTGCTGCAGCCTCTTGAATAGCTGGATTACAGACAGGTACCAACATGCTCCGGTTAAATGTAAGCATTGCTAAAAGCCACATATAGTATTTGAGAACATTTGCAAGTTAAGAGATGGAAAATGCTAATTTTGAGATGAGGCTCCATTGTCATATGTATCTTGTACATGTGACAGCGTACCACTTTGGAGTGGAGTCCTGGGAAAGAAATAGATCAGAATAGAGTCCAGCATATAAAAAATATTGTGTTGGCCACAGCAGACAGGTGCACACCTAAAGGGCGCCCTTTCCCTGGGCCAGCTGCAGCACAACCACTTGCCAAAGGCGGCCAGGGTCCAGGCCACAGCCGCAGCCGCACTCTGGCCCCAGCTGCCGCGAGAAGGGGAGGCGGTGGTCCCAGAGAGGCGGAAGCGGTGGTCCCAGTCCTGGCCTTGCTGGCCCGCACCACCCCCCTCCCCAACTCAGATAGAGGCCCTGGCCATGGGTCTGGGCGGATCTGGGGCTCAACAGAGCTAAGGGGGCGCTTGCCCACACAGCCCGTGCAGCCCGCTTACCAGCGCCTGGCTCTCACAATGATGAAGTTAAGTTTAAGGTGGACTTCGAGTTCCAGGAGCTCTCCTTGGTACCCTTCATCAATGGCATCCTCTTCTGCAAGATGTGGCTGCTGTATGGCGGCAGCTTCACTGCAGAGTCCTCCAGGTAAGACGTCCTCCCTGCCTCCCGGTCCACCTGATCCCCGGAACCCCACCTGCGCATCATCGGCTGGTTGGTGAAAAGCATCCCTTCCCTTAGCCCCTTCGCTCCAGCCAGGCAGCCAGCCTCCTGAGCTCCTGGTCCTCCAGAGACCTGTCTGAAACCAGTCAGGAATGTATCCATCAGCACAAAGTGCTCCACAAATGGGTTTATCTAGGTTGGCCTTGGCTTCTGCCTTCCTGGCTCCAAATGGTTCCTGATGACAGCTCTTTCCTCCCAATTCTCTAGGAATGGGAGAGATGGCCAAAGGGGGAGAGAGGATGCTTCTTGTTTCCCTTAAGCCATTTTCATATTTGTAAAATACAAAGTGGAATTGGAGCTGTTGTTAAAAAATAAAAAAGTTCCCAGATGTTCTGAGTTCCAAGAACGACCACTGTGAACAGCCTGTGCTTGGTGTCACTCTTCTTTCTGGTGGGCTCGGAGGGGTTTTGCACAACCATATTGAGTCTGAGGTAGGCCAGGTCAGCCTTAACTTAAGGCAAGTGCTCCTAGCACATGAGGCAACAGTTGATGAGACTGTAGATTGCACCTCCAGCTCCAAGCTAATGCTCATTGAATTACCTGTCTTGAAGTGACCACTGTGAGTCTCCATGTGGGGGACTTAGAACCAGGAGGGAAGCCCAAACTCTGCTCATTTTGGAATGAGCCTCTCCCTGTGTGCCCTGTGCACTCTCTGGGAGAGACATTAGTAGGTTCCAGAATGCAGCCAGGTGTGGCAATGTTCCTTGAGTAATTTCAGGATTATTCACAGATTGACAGATTTGCCCTAGGGTGTTTTTTTCTCTTTTCAAAAAAATAGAAAAAAACGTTTATAACTGAATTTTTGAGTTCTTGAGGTCAAGAAGAAGGGTTAATAATCTTTGTTTAACCCACATATAGTGGTCACAAACTTTATGTTTACTCTAAAATGCTGTACTTTCTTTTTTATCTATCATCCCTTAAAATTGTAAAGGAAATAATGTCAATGGATTGTGGAATTGGAGCCAGAAAATTGTCCACTGTGGCAATATTGAAGTCTATGGGAGCCCAATAATGTCTGCTTGGCTAAACCAAAGGATGTGTAAAGCACTATTGATTCTCAAAATTAATAAATAGTCCACTGAGGACAATTTTAAAAATTAAACTTTGGTAACAAATCTGAGTATATTCAGCTATTTTTTAATTATAGTAGATAATTTTTAGCACACCTGCAAGAGAATAATGAATGGTGCAAATAATATATATATATATATATGTGTGTGTGTGTGTGTGTGTGTGTGTGTGTATGTGTGTCTGTGCATGTGTGTGAGTGTGTGTGTGTGTATAATACCAGCTCCCAAGGTGCAGAACAGCGTATATCAATTTTGAATGTATTGTAGGTGAAAGTGGTAGTCTTGTTTTGCTCCTAGGTTCTACTACCTGGAGCAGTTAGGTGAGTACTCCTGGCCCAATGGTGATACCTGGTGGTAAGGACACTTGATGGCTACCTTCTTAAGTCAGTTATTTAATCATTGCAGGCAAACATGTCCACTAGGCCTTTTGAATATAATTTTTTTTGTTTGTTTTTGCTACCAGGGCTTGAACTCTGGAGTAGTGGACCACTGAGCCACATCCCCAGCCCTATTTTGTATTTTATATTTATAGCAGTGTCTGGCTGAGTTGCTTTGCACCTCACCATTGCTGAGGCTGGCTTGAACTCACGATCTTCACAAAATATACTATCCTACTTAATTCTCACAGAAAGCCTAGGGATCCACATTTTGTGAATAAATGATTTAAAATCCCCACAGATGATATGTGTAATGCCAAGATTCTGATACAGGTGTAACTTCAAACAGGGTGATGCTAGATAAAGGAGGAAAGTGTGTTCTGTGCTGAAGACTTTCTAAATAGGCAGTTTCCTAATGATTTTTTTTTTTTTTTTTTTTTTTTTTTTTTTTTTTTTTTTGTGCAGTGGGTATCATTTGATTTGTCCTCTGCAAGACTTGGAAATGAAAAACTATCCTGTGATAAGCTTCACCCTTTCTCTTCCAATTAAAATCTGGCTTTAATCAAGGTAAACACAGTTAAACATATTGCTTGTTTTTTTTTTTCCTTTTTTTTTATCTTTTAGGCTCTTCATCATCAATTCTTTCTTTCTTTATTTTTTTTTGTTTATTTTCCTTTTTTTATCTTTTAGGCTCTTCCTCATCAATTCTTTCTTTCTTTTTTTTTTTTGTTTATTTTTGTAGTTGTAGATGGATAGAATGCCTTTGTTTATTTTTATGCAGTGCTAAGGATTTAACTCAGTGCCTCACAAAGGCTAGGAAAGTGCTCTGCCACTGAGCTACAGCCCCACCCCTCCTCCTCAGTTCCTTTCATTACAAATTTGTTTTTATGGAAAAAAAAGAATAGTGCCTGATACAGCCAAACAAACAAACAAAGAAACAGAGTTTGAGGAAAATGATTCAAAATAAGAATTATTTGCCTTTGAAGTTAGGTAGAGAGAGTTAGCATTAAGCTAAGAACAAGAGTTTGAAATGAGGTAGGTTTAAGTGTAATTCTAGTTCCACCATGGTAGACCTGGATGTGGTTACTTAGGCTCTCGAAGTTAAAAATCTGTAAAATTGAATCTGTCACTAACACTTGAGGCAATTTTGAGGATTTAGTAAGCTGATGTGCCTAAGATACCCAACAGTGCTTTGGCATCTGGTTTGCACTTAAAGAGTAGATGACGAACTTTTTCAAAAAGGTCTGCTTGCTTTAGATGTTATAGTTAATTCCTTTTTCCTGACAAGTACAAAAATGTTGATTTAAGAAACATTCCTCATTTTACAAGGGAAAAAAGAAATCCTGAAATACCAATGGTAAGTAAATTATTTCAAAATTGCATAACTCTTACCCAGTGGATGCCAGTCTAGGAATGAAAGTATAATTAAATGCTAGGTTTTAATTTCTAAAAATCCATTTGTCTGACTCTTTTAAATCAGAAACATTAAACATTGTAACATTTCTCCCATAAAAAATGTGAAATCAATAATATGTAAAAGATATAATAAAGCACATTCAAGACTGCTCTCTTTAGAAAGGTTTACCAGGTTGTTCTTGGCTAGTGTCTGGGAACCTGAGATCTAAATATTTCTATACCTGATATAAAACTTCATCTAAATGATACAAGCTGCTTAATGTGCCTAGACTGCACAAAGTGTGATTCTTGATAAACACCTTCTGAGAGTCATGCATTTGGGTCCAAATTAAGCAAAGGGTGCTAAAGTAACCAACCTAATAAAAACCTTCAGCACTGAGTCTCTAATGAGTTTTTCTAGTAGACAACACATGTGACAATTTGATGCTAAAGAAATTGTGCCTGAGTCTGCTTTGTATCCTGTTGCTGTAATAAATCGTAGCCATAATACAACTATATGCTGAGTCCTGTGAGTTCTCCTGAGGAATCACCAAACCTAGGGATGGTCTTGAAAACCCCCCTACATGAACTAGTGTGAAATAATATTTGTTTGTTAGAGAAAAGTCTTGGAGATATATAGAAAATTCTCTGTCTCTTACACACACATACACACACACCACACACTTGGCTTTGTATAAAACCTAAACATGCAGATACTTCATTTTTCACCAAATATTAATTGTGCATTTACCAGTTTCTAGCCATTAGAAACTGTGAGAAGTACAACAAATAAAGGGTCCACAAAAAATTACCTCAAGTTAAAAATATATATATATACTTATTTGTCAGTAGGAGACACTATGACTTGCTGCCCTGTTCATGGGTGAGACAATATGTGAGCGTGAAATTATAAAGGAAAAGAGTTCATTTACAGCTGTACTGGTTACTGAAAATTGTATTTGCATTTCAGTTGAGCATGCTGGGAGGATGGATTTTTATTGACAAGAAAGTGAAGTGGGAGGACAGCTTGAGCAAGACACTCATAGAATTGCTTCTACATCATCCTGATTCCACAGAGTTTATGTGGAGCAAAACCAGAAGATTAGAAAAAGCTTTTGAATGCCATTATAGTTTGCTTTCCTCTGCTCATAGGATAAAATTCAAGCTAGGATTCTTGAACTGAGTTGTAGTATGATTAAAGTGATATTTGAGCTTCCTGAGAGGCTGATGCTTTTGAATTCAAGTGATAATAGATGAGATGAGGAGACAAATTAGGAGCCTATTAAAATAATGCAGGCAGGAGCTAACAAGATCATGAACTCAAGTTTCTCTTATGAGTGACTGATAAATGAAAATGCTGTGATAGATCCCTTGATGCCAGGAGAGAAATAAGAAAGTCCAGAGAATTATTTGCTTTGTTTAAGGGGAATATTGTATATCGTTGTAGAAGACATGAAAACTTAAGTTGATAAAATGATAACATGATACATTTGGAAGTGACAGTGAGTCCGATAAGCAGTTGAAGTCACATTTATTGTGATATATATGTTTCTTAAATTCTAGTCTATGGGAGCCATACAAACCTGCTTATTCCTCATTTAGGTCTTCCTTATACTGTTTTGGCCTTTTAGTGATTGTTAGTGAAAATTAATTTTAGAAGGATCCAGTTTCTCCAGGGAATGTTTGCTCAGTGAAGAGGTTAAAAAGAAATAAGAATAAAAGGTATTTATTTGTAATGAATGATGTTGTTATTATGATTTTGGTACTGGGAATTAAACGCAGGGGTGATTAACCACTGATCCTCATCCCCAGCCATTTTTATGTTTTATTTTGAGACAGGGTCTTTCTAAGTTACTTAGAGCCTCACTAAATGCTGAGTCTGACTTTGGACTTGGGATCCTCCTGCCATAACCCCCCACACCCCCAGTCATTGGGATTACAGGAGAGGGCCACCATATCCAACTATAATTGTTATTAAAATGGTCAGGGTAAATGGTTAAATTTTACATAACCATAGTTATTATAACATTTGGAAAATACCTTGTACAATTATATTGGTCTATTCAGCTGAAGCCAAATTCTTGCATAATAAAATATTTTCACATATCTCTTAGACAAAATATTATATTTTTTGAATATTTTTAGAGTTCCTCTTTTGTAAACATTTAAATCACTTTTGAAGTTTTATTAAGACTGTCAGGATAAATTTAATTCTGTTCTGTTTAAATAAAGGAAGAAATGTTTTCTACATATTTTAGGCCAATGTTTTCCTATTTTTTCACCTGTGTGAGTGGGTGGGTGCTAATAGGTAAAGTAATTTTTCAGATTTCACATGAGTTTTGGCAAAAACTAATGTGAATTCAGGGAATGTCCAGGAAGCTATTGAGCACTTCTGTTTATTAGATCTTTTACTTTGTAAACAAGCTAAAAAGATTTCTTTCTTTTTTGTCAAAGACTGCCTTTATGTTTTCAATATTTTATTTGTTTAACTTGCATAACAAATATTTGTCTATTATTTTAACTAAATTATTTATTCTAATTTGGTATACATGATGGCAGAATGCTGTTTATTTCACATGACACATATAGAGCACAATTTTTCAAGTCATTGATTGTACACAAAGTATTTCACACTGTTTGTGTCTATGTACATGTATTTAGGGTAATCATGTCTAACTTATTCCACCATCATTCCTACCCACCATGCCCCCTCCCTGTTTTCAAGGTTTTAATTCACTGAATTGTTTATTTCTTTTTACTAATTTTTCCATACTTCAAAAGTAATATAGACTTATGTGGAAAACTTAGAAAAGCAAAAAAAAAAAAAGAACAAAAATTGCCCATAAATGAACAATCCAGAAATAAACACTATTACTGATATTTTGGTGTATGACTCAGGAAACTCTATCAATCCCCACATATACATACATACATAGATGTATATTCCCAACCTCTCCACAATCATCAAATTCTTTTAAAAGAGATCATGATACATTTTTTTTTTACTTCTACATCATTAAATATTAAATGTTAAAGTGCTTTAAAATTAGCATACTATAGCGATCCATGCATACCAATGTTTATACCAGTGCAGTGCACAATAGCGGAGTAGTGGATCCAGTCTAGGTGAACATTAACAGATGAAAAGATAAAGAAAATGTAATATATATAATGGAATTCTACTCAGCCATAAAGAGGGATGAAATCATGGCATTTGTGAAGTAAAAAAGACTCAGAAAATCAAGGGCAAATGTTTTCTCTCATATGCTGAAGCTAGAGCAAAATAAGGGGGGAAAGACAGGGGGCCCATGCAAATAGAAGGAAGACCAAAGTAGTAGAAGAGGAGGATTGAAGGGGAAGGAGGAGGGACTGTAAAGGGGAGGATGCAGAATAAATTGACCAAATTTATGATATGAACATATATGATTGTATCATAATGAATTCCACCTTCATGTGCACCTATAAAGCACCAGTTTCAAAAACAATAAATACATTGGAGGAAGATCAGTAGAGTTGAGGAAGGGAATAGAGACAGGGAAGAGGGGAGGGAAAGAGGAAGTATCTGGGACTGAAATGGAGCAAATTGCATTCTAGTCATGTATGATTGTATCAGAATGAACTCCACTATTATATATAATTATAATGTGCTAATAAAAATGAAAATGTTTTAAATAGATGCATATCATTCTATTTTATTAATTTCCATGATTTATTGTAGCAACATTTTTTTGTAGCAGTCAGATTTCTGTTGTTTTGAGATGCTGGGTATTGGACCTCTACCTATGGTCCACGTCCCCAGCCCTTTTTTTTCTTTGTAATTAATATTTTTATAAATAAACCACCATAAGCCTCCATATAGCCCAATATGGTGCATGATTATTTAGGATTAACACTTAGAAATGGAAATATCTAGTAATGCATGCATGCTTTTAAAACCTTTGACATATACTTCCAGTTTACCCTTTTGCATTAAACTGAGTTTTGCTGATGGAAAAACACTAATAATTATTAAATATCAAAAATAACCAATATTCGAAAATGCTGTTTGACCATATGGCAGATAATTGCTTATACCCTGGTTCCAGCAATTGCCCTTCTGGGTATATAGCCAAAGGCTATTAAATCAGTATGCTGAAGAGAAGTCTGCACTCCCATGTTCATTGCAACATTATTCACAATAGCCAAGAAACTGAAACATCCTGTCTGTAACAGATGAATGAATATTTACAATGTAGTGTATCCAATGGAATAAAATTCAATCTTTAAAAAGAAATAAATCCTGTCATTTGTGACAAAGTGGATGAAACTGGAGGACATTATGCTAAATGATATAAGCCAGGCATAGACAGTGCACATGTGTAACCTGAAAAAGGCCAACTCATGGAAGCAGAGAATGGAATAGTGGTCTCCAGAGCATAGGGGTGGAAGGTATGGGGGATTTCTAATTACTGTTAGAATGAATAAGTCCCAGAGATATATTGTATATCATAATTATTAGAGTTAATGCACATTTAGAAATTGCTCAGAGTGGATGATAAATGTTCTGACAAAAAAAAAAGCAAGTGAATTGGTGAAATTATTAATTTAATTGAACCATTTCACAATGTACACATATATCAAAATATCGTTGTATACCTTGTAATAACACATTATGAAATGAATATATAATTGAGAGTACAACTTTTGTGTGTCAATTATGTATTAATATAAATAAAGATATAAGAAGAACTCTTTATATCCTCACTGGAAATGGAATCATCAATTCACATTATTATAATAGCTATAATCTACTAGTAGCTAACACTTATTTGAGCACTTTCCTAATATATATATATATATATTTTTTTCAATTAAATTATATGTATATGATCATGTGTATGTATAAAAATACAAATTGCTCATTCACTAAACCCCTTTCTGTATACCTATTAGGCACCAGACATTGGGAAGGATGTTAGGAATCTATAGTAATGATGACATTGATACTGCAAAGTTAACAGCAGATTTTTCTCTGGAGCCTTCTCTGAGATAGGCATGGAACAGGAATCCTCCACCTGATTTAGTTCCCATTTTATATTTAAGGAACAAAGAATTAGAGAAAATGTCTAATGCAAATTATCTGCTCTACTTGCAAAGTGGTCAACTAACTTATGGTCTGTTAGGATCAAAAATGTGTCCAGCTACGTCACACTGACCTCATAGAGAAGACAGATGTACTTTCCCTGAAGACCAAGGGTCACAAAGGACAGTAGATGTGCAGACAGTGAGGAGACACCATGGTACATGCTGTCCTCCAGCAGGAACTCCATGGAGCTCTAACAGAGAAGGGTCAGACCAATACTACAAGGTCCATGGATTTTCTCATGCATATTTTCTCTGTCTCCAATGCTTCCTTTTTAAGTCCCTTCCTCTGGGACTGTGAGGTTGACTCAGTCAGGTTGCTCTGGCCTGCAGGTCACAAGGTGCAGAGGCCTCAGGACTCACTTGGTGCATGTGGCTTGAGGCTGCCCCGGGGAGGGAGTAGGGCAGAAGAGCACACACCTGCTCAGCACACCTCCTAGCTGGGCTGCCACCAAGCCAGACCAGACTCCCTCACAGTGGGATACTAACAGAATGACCAGGGGTCAGAGACGGCGGAGTCTGTTTGTTCGGCCAGCAGCACCCCAATGGAATCAGCCACTTGTTTCTGCTGATCTCATCTTTTCATCTCTTCCAAGGCCTGATCAGTTTAGTTTTCTTTAAGTTGTGTTTATGTTAGTCACAAGCAGTGGCTGTTGGTGACCAAAGACCCCAGTTAACAGATGGTATCTACGTGCTGGGGCAGCCAAGTGCTCCACAGGGGTCACTTCCTTTAATCAGCAAAAGCAGATGCATGCAGTAGAAAGGAAATGATGGTCCCTACATGAGAAAGCTGGGGCACAGAGATGTCAGGTCAACTTCTCCATGCCACACAGCTAGGCAGTGTTGGAGCTGTGACTCAAACTGGAGTCTGTCAGACCTCTGAGTTCATATCCAGAGCCTTCCTGCAGCCACCACCTCAGTGAAATGTGACGTGCACACAGTGCTGTGGGGCCAGGGAGATGGATGTAATCAACCCAGCTTGTGGGTCAAGAGGGATATTGCCGCCCAGCTGAAATCCATCAGATGCAGCCACAGAGAGGGAACAAGTGAGCCAAGCACACTAGGTGACCAAGTTAGGAAGGACATCGCAGGCAGACGGCCTGTCGGTGAGACCTGGTCTCTTGCTGGTCTTCCAGAGTCCAGGAAGACGGATGGCCCAGCACTAGTTGATTCTTGGCTTATCCCCCTCGGAATGAGGTTCTGCATTCACTTGGCTTCTGAAGTCCCACCCTGACTCTTGGGGTTCCAGCAAGCAGTCCCACCTCTCGGTGACCTGTCCTGGTGCCTGCTTCTGCCTGAGCATAGTTGGATCCCAGGCTTGGCGCTAGGGCCAGCTGCTCTGCTCTCTGTGTTCCTCTTACTCTGGTCCATGCCTCAGAGAAACGAGTAGTGTCTCAGATGTGCGGAACCTGATGGCAAGGTGCAAGACGGCTAGGCCCGGCTTCTTGGGCAGGTCATGGTCCAGAACTCGGTGGTCCAACTGCAGCCAGTTCTGCTGACCAGTGTCATCTATGAACGAAAAGTACTCTTTTGTTTCAGGTTGAAGTGTGAAGCCACCAGATCCAGCAGCTCTCTTGACAGAAGTTTGGGCTGAACCAGCAGCTCCAGACTTCTGTCATCCAGAAGGTGCACCTGGCAGTGCCTGTCCTCTGTCATCGGGTACACATCTGCAGCCTGCACACGTCCGCAGCACCTGGTGGCAAGCCAGCAGCCGCTCTGTAGACCATCTCCAGAGCATGTACACTGTCAGGTACCACACGAAGGGGCTACTGGTGAACAGCAGGTCCTCCATGGTGCACACTTACACTGTGGCCATCCTCTTGGCTTGGGTGCGGGGTCCCCACTGCCATCCCAACCCCACCTTTGCGGGCAGCTGTGTCAAGCCTGCCGCCTGGCTGGTCTAAAGCTCCCGCCCCGGCCAGTTCTGAGCAGCATGCCACGGGATTGGGCACCAGCCAGCCAAGGGTCGCAGTTGGCACCAGTGGCCTGAATGCTCTCAGACCGACCGCAGGCTGCACTAAGCTCCGCCAGCTCCTAATATATTTTTAATTCTTTATGTTACTCCTCAAAATAATCCTATGAGGAAGTACTATTATTTTCTCATTACAATTGCTATTATTACCATTGTTGTTATTATTACTCTGATTTTATACCTGAAGAAACAGAAACACAAAGAAATGTTGAAAGTTAGTCAGCTAGGAAGTGCAGAGCCAGGAGTCAGGCAGGCTCCAGGGTCCATTTTTAATCACTAGACTTTAATGGTTCTTACTTTTGAGTTGTATACTTTCTCAGCTTTATGTTTTAGAAAACAAATACATAAGTCTATGTAGTATGACTTTTCCTGAATGTTAGTTATAGGAAATTGGTTCCAATATGTGATACTACTAAATGGGTTAGTAGACCTGGACCATTTACATTTGCCTCAAGATAATCGTATATAAAAGATAAGAAACATAATACCCATGCATATACTCCTTTTTTTAAGCTGTGGCTTCCTAGTTCTAAGTTTGCAGAATTCAGTCTCATTACTAGGTATTCATGCCTTGTAAAACTTTTGGTGATACCATTTTATGCCACTAAGTTAATATTCACTATTATATCAGTAAGCCATGCACATAAGGCAGGAGAATCTTAAATTCAAATCAAGTTTGGGCAACTTGGAGAGGACTCAAAATTTTATTTTATTTATTTTTATTTTTTTATTGGTTGTTCAAAACATTACATAGTTCTTGATATATCATATTTCACACTTTGATTCAAGTGGGTTATGAACTCCCATTTTTACCCCGTATACAGATTGCAGAGTCACATCAGTTACACTTCCACTGATTTACATATTGACATACTCATGTCTGTTGTATTCTGCTGCCTTTCCTATCCTCTACTATCCCCCCTCCCCTCCCCTCCCCTCCCCTCCCCTCTTCTCTCTCTACCCCCTCTACTGTAATTCATTTCTCCCCCTTGTATTATTTTCCCCTTTCCCCTCACTTCCTCTTGTATGTAATTTTGTATAACCCTAAGGGTCTCCTTCCATTTCCAAGCAATTTCCCTTCTCTCTCCCTGTCCCTCCCACCTCTCATCCCTGTTTAATGTTAGTCATCTTCTCATGCTCTTCTTCCCTACTCTGTTCTTAGTTATTCTCCTTATATCAAAGAAGACATTTGGCATTTGGTTTTTTAGGGATTGGCTAGCTTCACTTAGCATAATCTGCTCTAATGCCATCCATTTCCCTCCAAATTCTATAATTTTGTAATTTTTTAATGCATAGTAATACTCCATTGTGTATAAATGCCACATTTTTTTTATCAATTCGTCTATTGAAGGGCATCTATGTTGCTTCCACAGTCTTGCTATTGTGAATTGTACTGCTATGAACATCGATGTAGCAGTGTCCCTGTAGCATGCTGTTTTTAGGTCTTTAGGGAATAGACCCAGAAGGGGAATAGCTGGATCAAATGGTGGTTTTAAAAAGGGCTGGAATGTGGCTCACTGGTAACATACACCTGAATTCATTTCCTCATTACAAGAGAGTAGGGGAGAGATGAAGGTTTTCAAATGCTGAGAATTGAAAAAAAAATACACACACACACACACACACACACACACACACACACATATATATATGCTTTTAGTATATAAAATAAAATATGCACATATAGTCTAGCATATATATACTATATATGCATATATATGCATGTATATTTTACATTCCTAATTTTACTCAATTCTTACAAAACCCCTTTAACAGAAGTAAAAAAACATTGCTACTCCTCTTGGATTAGGAGATATGTCATAACACATTTTTAACTTTTTTAATGTTAAGGAAATTTATTATCAGAATAGGGGCTTAGAAAAAGAAAAATATTCAGAAAAGACCATGCATCCTATTACATGAGAGATAATTGAAGTGCTAGATAGTTTAGAAACTACCTCATAGAAAATAAGTAGATCTGGGGCTGGGGTTATGGCTCAGCAGTAGAGCCCTCACCTTGCACATGTAAGGCCCTGGGTTTGATCTTTTTTTTTTTTTTTTTTTAAGAGAGAGTGAGAGAGGAGAGAGAGAGAGAGAGAATATTCCAACATTTATTTTCTAGTTCTCGGCGGACACAACATCTTTGTTGGTATGTGGTGCTGAGGATCCAACCTGGGCCGCAAGCACGGCCAGGCGACTGTGCTACCGCTTGAGCCACATCCCCAGCCCCCTGGGTTCGATCTTAAGCATCACGTATAAATAAATAAAATAAAATAAAGTTAAAAAAAAGAAAAAGAAATAAGTAGATCTGGCTTTACTGTCACAAGAGCACAAAATGAGGACAAATAGGAGGGTGCTCCAGGGGAGTAGGTTTGTAATCAACCTAAAGGAGCACTTCTTAATGTTTGTACTGACTCATCATTGAATGGGTTTCTTTGAGAGGATGGTGGAGTCCTAAGCACTGACTGAATGACTGTTTTGGGAACTGTTGAAGAGAGAATCTTTGGAAGTTTTTTTTTTTTTTTTAATACTTTTTTAGTTGTAAATGGACACAATATCTTTTTATGTATTTATTTTTATGTGGTGCCAAGGATCAAACCCAGTGCCTCACAAATTTGAGTCAAGTGCTCTATCACTGAGCTACCACCCCATCCTAGAATCTTTACAAGTTTTCTAAGTATTCTGTTACCTTCTCTCTGCAGTAGATTAAATACCTGTGGAACTCAGAAGTGATCATATACGTTTCTCTGACCAATGAGATGTGAGCAAAACTGATATCTGCCATTTCTGGAAAGAAGTTTTAAGAGAAATGATGCAATTTGCTGTGTCTCTTTTTCTTTACCACAAACAGCTGTCCATGTGTGGCCAACCTGGTCACCAAATGAATATGGTATGGGGCAGAACCTCAGGTGACCTCCACTAGACATTAGATAAACAGAAACAAACCCTTGGATGTTTTTTGAACCATCAGAATTGGGGGGTTGCATATTAACTGAAGCATAATGGACCCTATCCTGACTGATACAGATTCTTTTTGATTTAGGAGACCTCTAAAACCACTTCTACACCTGAAGTTTTCAGAATATGATATCATCTGAAGTATTTTTTAGTTGTTTACTTCCTGTATTGCCTTATAATTGAGTTGTAATTGTCAAAGGATATAGAGTCAAGAAAAAAAAATATCATGAATTGTTGGGTTGTAACTCAGTAGTAGAATGCTTGTTTTGTAAGCATGAATCCCTGGGTTTTATCCCCAGTACACCTCCCCCACATACGCAACACACATGAATCATGGATTGTCAAAGTTACCTTTGAAAATAATGAGAAACTCCCACAAAACCAAAAACAGTAAATGCATATAGCATATGCATATCTCTGTTAGTATCTTACATAAATTTACAATGAAGTTGTTGGATTATATTTTTAAGGATCATATTGCACAATAGTACATATCTTTAAATTCTAGAATTATATTTGTGTAGCAAGATGTGCATGTTTTAATAGTTACCAGGAAACTAAGGACAATGTAACTGAAGAAATTAAAATTGGTGTCTCCCATTTCATGCTGACTGGGGGCTTGTGCTCTCTGAGTGGAGTGGTGAGGGAGACCCTGTGCTCTTTTTCAACACTATGACTCTAAGTGTTATGTTCCCTATGTTACATGTGCCATGCCATGGTGCAATTGTACAATGATTCTTTTCTTCCTTATAGTTTGAGTATTAAGGGCTGGGGTTGTGGCTCAGTGATATAGCTCTAGCCTAGCACATGTGAGGTCCTGGATTCGATCCTCAGCACCACATAAAATAAAATAAAGATACTGTGTCCATCTACAACTAAAAAATAAATATTTCAAAAAAACAGTTTGAGTATTAAAAGCTAGCTTAGGACATGAAGCAAACTTTCATGTGACCGGAGATTAGAGGAGACCAACAAATTTGGACAATGTGTTCTTGTGTCATAACACACTTATTTTTTAAAAAAATAACAAGTAGCTTAAACAAAATAGAAGTTTATTTCTCTCATATAAAGTCCAAACTGGCATGGTAGTTCTGCCTTGTCAAGTTGTCAGGGGCCTGGTCTCTTATTATCTTGTTTTCAGTGTATTGTGCTCACCCACAAGGATTAAGTTGGTTCACTCTACATCCAAATTCTAGCCCCAACTTTTGGGAATGAGGAAAGGGGATGAGGAGGTCTCTTCTGCTCAGAGTCTGCTCAGAGTTATTCTTGAACATCAGCAGAATATCACATTCAATTGTCTGGAAGGATAAAAAATGTAATCATTGCTGTGTTCCATATACCTAGAAAAAAATCTAATTATAATAAATGGAGGGGACAGCAGATATCTGGAGACAATTAGCTTCTGTACACCTCTTTTTTAGAGATGAGAAAACTGATCCTCAGAAAATTATTTGTTCAAGTCTGCACATAACTAAGATATTTGAAAAACTGGCCCAAAAAGAGGACATAGAGTTAAGCTGGGTACATCAGAAGACAGAACCAGGACTGGTAGGGAGACATTAAAGAAGTCATGTTTCTATACAGTTAATATTAGAAAAAATAATTTTCAACATTTAGAAGAGTACAATAATGAATAGGCTACCTCAGTGGTACTACCAATTGAATGGCCTTGTGCATTTGTCAGGGACATCATTCTTACTTAGGCACCATACCTGCAATCCCAGCACTTTGGCTGAGGCAGGAGGATTGCAAGTTTGAGGCCAGCCTCAGCAACTCAGACTCTCAGTAACTTAGCAAGACCCTATCTTAAAATAGAGAGAGAGAGAGAGAGAGAGAGAGAGAGAGAGAGAGAGAGAGAATTCTTCATTAGGAAGATGGGTCACTTAGGTGACTCTTAAAGTCTGTTCTAATTCCAAGAGTCTGTTTTTGAGCTTTCAGTTTTGTCTCCTAATACCAGTGTTCCTAAACCTTTCTTTTTTTAGCCAGGACGAGTCAGCTTACATTAGCCAAATATGTATGTGTTTGTTTCCTTGGTAACCTATCCTTTGCCTACCTCTCCCTCAAGCGTCTTTTACTTGATTCACATTCCAACCTTTCTTCAAGATCTAGATATAATTTAATGTCTCATCAGTTTGATTGCCATACCTGTCCCAACCTACAGCCTACCCACTTGTTTCTCTCCAACCCTTGGTGTACATACTAAATATGTTGATAATATGTTGATTATTTGTTTAATGAATGAAGAACCTCCCTCACCATCCTACTTTGACTTCTCACTCAGTTGTTATAATTCTTGTTCCTACCAGTCCCTTCACACCAAATTTGTTCTTCAAATTACCTTTATGGATAATTACCATGCCATGTAAAAGTTGCAGTAATACAAATAAGAAGAAGGAGAAGGAGGAGGAGGAGGAGGAGGAGGAGGAGGAGGAGGAGGAGGAGGAGGAGGAGGAGGAAAGTAAGAAGTATTTAAGTGCTTTTTTTTCTTTTTTCATTGAGGGGAATTAGGAGACATGGAAGATATTTCTTTAGCAAAGATTTTTGTTTGTTTGTTTGTTTTTTAAGTCTAACTGGAGGAGGAAATAGAGTGGCAGAAGGAACAGCATACACAGCAGCCTGAGCAACATGGTGTGTTGAGGGCACAGTGAGGATACTGGTATTTTATGCTGCCACAGAAAGATAGTGAGAGAAAGTGGTTATTTCAAGGAGTCTGGACTTGTGTGCATTCTGTATTTAGGGAGCCAAAACCAGAAGAGTGACTTAAACAAAGTGGTAGGTTGGCTTTAGGCTGAAATTGAGATGAATTCTCATTTGACAGACCACTTTAACTTTCTTAGCAATTAAGAAATGTAGACTAAGGTATGATAAAATATCAGAAAAGCTTCTGCAAGTGATGGAATAGGAAGTAGAACAAAGGCAACTCCAAAAGGCCCCACTGAAATTTTAAAATATGAATTTTACTAACAGTAGCATTCACATTTATACAGTTTCCTCCAGGAATGGTCATAGGTTAGGTGTAGGAGAAAATGGATGGTAGATTTGATTCAGTTTTAGAAGTTGATAGCTAGATGGAAGGGTCAATAGGCAAGGGATTAAGAGTGTTGAAAGAAATTTAAGGAATCAATTATGGGATCCAAATTGCATAAGGAAGGAAACCAGGCCAGGAAGATAGATCTGGAAAGTATAGAATGTTTGGAAGATGAGGCCTTAGTGATGTAAAAGAAGGTGTATATTTAAGCAGTAATGCTGTGATGCTGGATTAAGCTGGAGGAGAGAGAGGGATTCAAGAGTGGGTTCTTAAAGCCTGAGATTCCTTCATTAAAGCAGTGTACAGTGGGCAAGGTCAAGGGCATGGGTGTTGCTGAAATGGCATGAAGGCTTGGGTAGGGCAAAGAATGCTGAGCCTAGTGTGTTAGGTTATTTGTCTAGTGTTAGGGTAGCTAGTATGATTGCAGGTGTTGGGGTGAAGAGAGAGAGACTGCAAAACATATATTTCAACTGTAGTATCAACTAAGAGAAGAGCATGACATAACCAGACATGTTGTACCTTCAGATATTGAGTCTTAATGTTGAAATTAGAAGGGTGACAACCTGCAAGTGACAAGGTGCTGCAAAGTGCTGGTGCTGCCTCTGGACCTGTGGGAGATGGAGGTGGAGAATTAACCTCCTACCAGCAGGGGCATAATTCCAGTGGTATTCTTTTGAGGTAGCCAGGTTTCAGTTAGGCAGTAAGTGGAGGTTAATGAAAAGACTGAGAACATGAGGGTTTGTTGAATCCTGGAACAAAGGTTTCAGTTGGTGTGAGAGAATGAGAGGAAAGAAATTTACAATAAGAGAATGAATCAGAGTGAGGTTATGTGTAGGAGAAAATGGATGGTAGGATTGATTCAGGTTTAGAAGTTGATAGCTAGGTGGAAGGGTCAAAAGGCAAGGGATTAAGAGTGTGGAAAGAAATTTAAGCAATTAATTATGGGATCCAAATTGCATAAGGATGGAAACAAGGCCAGGAAAATATTTTAAAAATCCAAAGTGAAGAGTGAGAAAAGACAGAGCACATTGGGGACTGAAGGAGAATAGGTGACCAGGACTTCCATTTTCATCTTCTCCTGTGGATTGTGAGGATGAAAGGCAGAGGTAGAACAGAGGCCTGAGGATGTCCAATATGGACATGAAATACTTTATATCAAAGGCCCCAGAGATACAAGGCATCTCTCTCACCCCTCTACCTACTGACTTAATCCTCATCACCATCTGCCTATTAGCTCTCATTTCAGAAAAAATAATGTTCCTCCCATTCCCTGCCATTCCTATATCTTTCATCCAAACCACATCTTATTTCCTTCTCCCTGTTTTGCTATGCAATTCTTATCCAAATTTCATGAAAAAATAATCTATATTTCCTATTTCTCAAGCATTCTTTTTCTCCCTTTTAGCCCTTACTCAGTCTTGCTGTACCATTTGACTCAAAAATTGTTTTTGCTAATATCATCAGTCATCTCCAGTTGACATAACTAATCAATATTTTCTCATTTGTACCTTTGTGCTCTGCTCAGAACTCTATTATTACCTATTTCTTGAAACTTGAATATTTTGGTTTCATGAACCAAAATATTCTCTACTTTTGCCTCCCACTTCTTTATTTCCTTTACTAAATTCTCTGAGTGTGTTACTTCTCCCCATTTTTTTAAAAAAACAATTTTATTTTAAAAACAAGTACATAATTTCTATATACCTCCTGTGCTCCCACTCAAAGAGCCTTCCCCACCATGGTCATCCTGCGTTTGTTACAGTGGTATACTTGTTACATTCAGCAATCCACACAGACACTTCATTGTCCCCTAAAATGCATCATTTCCAATAAGGATCAATCTTGGTGTCAGGTATTGTATGAGTCTTGACAAATGTGTAATGACATGTATCCACCATTCTAGTATAATACTAAATAATTTCACTGCCCTAAAACTCCTCTGTAGGTTTCCTATTTTCCCTGTCTTCCGAACCACTAATCTTTTTACTTTCTCCATAATTTTTTTTCTTTTTTTCACAATCGAATCTTTTAGTTAGAATCGAACAGTATGGAGTTGTTTCAGACTGGTCTTCCACTTAGTAATATGCATCGAAGTTTCCTCTAAGTCTTTTCATGGCTTCCTAACTTTTTGTTTTTGTTTTTCAGTGCTTAATAATATTCTGTTATCTAGATTTCAATTCATCTGTTTTCATTAGAACATCTTGATTGCTTCCAAGTTTGGGAAGTTATGAATAGAGATGCTATAAACATGCATAGTTAGGGTTTTATGTGGATATGTTTTCAATTCACTGGATTAAATACCAGAGAACATGACTACTGGACCACATGGGAAAGTATTGTCCACACTTTTCATAGGCGAATGGTCCACATGAGGCCAATCATTAGTATTCTGCTTTGTAAACATGTAACTAAAGGTCACAAAAGATAAATGAATTACCCAAGGATTACACAGTAATAAGTGATAGAGCAGGTCTAAACTTTGGGATTTCTCCCTACTGATCCAAGACTTTTTACTATCTTAAGTGGCTTCCTCATTACATAAGAGAGGAAAAAGTTTAGATTTCTTACCCAGGGCTCTAAATCTAAAATTATCACACAGCTCAAAAAAGACTGCAGTAACATCATACCTAGAACTGGGTGGAGAAAAAGTACAAGCTATAAATGCGTAATATTTTAAGGCATTCAAGAGTGATGAGGATATAAAAGTTTCTAAAAATCCAAGAGTTTTATTTATATGTAAATCATGTTGATAGTGAAATAACAACTTATGGGATGGAAGAAAATATTTACAAATCGCATATTCCATAAGGGTTTAATATCCAGAGTTGAGCTGGGTTGTGGCCTAATGGCAGGGCACTTGCCTAGCATGTGTGAGGTACTGGGTTTGATTTTCAGCACCACATATAAAAATAAATAAAATAAAGTTATTATGTCCAACTACAACTAAAAATATTTTTTTTACATCCCCAAAGTAATGGGCTTGGGTTGTGGCTCAGTGGTAGAGTGCTTGCCTAGCACATGCAAGGCCCTGCACCACGTAAAAATAAATAAGTAAAATAAAGGTATGTGTCCACTAGAACTAAAAATTAAGTATTTTTTTTTAAATCCAAAGTAAATAAAGATCTCCTTCAACTCAACAACAATAAAATTTGATTAAAAAATGGGCAAAGGACTTCTCCAAAGAAGTTGCACAAATGACCAATAAGCACAAGATGCACAGCATCACTTCTCATTAGGAAAATGAAAATCAAAACTACAAGTAGGAACTACCTCACACCCATTAGGTTTGGCAACTATTCAAAAATAGTAATAATGACAAGGGTTGACAAGGGAATGGAAAAATAGGAACCTTCTTGTGTTGTTGGTGGGATAATGTAAAATAGTACAGCCACTATGGAAAACAGTATGGCAGTTGCTGAAAAACCTTAATAAACAATTCCACTTTGGGGTATAAGTACCCAAGAGAATTGATAACAAAAACCAAACAGGTATTTGGACACCCATGCTCATAGCATTATTTACAATAGCCAAAAGGTGTAGGCATTTTAAGTGTCCATAAAAGGTTAAATGAGTAAACAAAATTTGACATACACACACAGAGAATAATAATATTCATCCTTAAAAAGGAAGGGAATCCTGATACAACATTTTTGAAATTCAAGTATACGATGCTATGTGAACTAAGGACAAATGCTATATAATTCTACTTAACATAAGTTAATCTGACCCAGAGTAGTAAGATTCATGGAGACAAAAAGTTAGATTGGTGTTTGTCAGGGATTTAATAGTGGAACGGGGAGATGCTTAATGGAAATGAAGTTTTGGTTTGTAAAGTTAAAGAGTTCTGAAGATTGGACACACAACTGCATGACTGTAATGAACCCACTGAACTGAACTGTACACTTAAAAATAGTTTTGGTTTTGAGCGTTATGTGTATTCTACCATTATTTTAAAAAAATGAGTAAATATTTTGACCAAGTCTTAGATTTTCATAAGGCTAAGTTAATTATTTATGTGTTATTATTTTCAAGTAAAGTACATTAGTGTAAAAAAAGATTTTTTTCAATACTCAATTTTTGATGAGTCCAGTCAGTCACTCTACTAACTAATATGATTTAGTAAACTATAGACATATAGGTTTAGACTTATACAGTGATTAACTTTTATTTGACACTTTTGGAAAGTTCCTCCATCATAGTATAATGTTTAACTCTGAGGCATTTCCAAGTTGTTTTTCAAGAGGCTGCATTAGGAAATGCTTTCTTGACAGAAACACGAGTGCAAGCAAATGTGCTTCAGGTTTACTGGGTTCTGGGGGTGCCGGCTTCTACAAAATTTAGATTTCAATCCAAGGCCATGGTAGAACATGTGAAATTCAATGCCAGCACTGTGAGGGTACAGGAGGGGAACATGGAAGGTGCCTACAGGACCCTCAGCAGAATCCTCACCATGGATGGGCACTGAGGACATGAAGCTATATAATGGTGCTGTGATGTGCCTGGCCTCCTTTGATGGCAGAGAATCTGTAAAAGTGCTGGTGGATCCACAATGTAGAAATGGCTCCAAAAGTCAATTTCTTTTTTATCACTCCCACTATGGGGACTGGAATCCATGAACATTCTACCACTGAGCTGTATCCCCAGCCCTTCTTAAAAACTTTATTTTGAGACAGGGTCTTGCTATGCTAAGCTGTCTAGGTTGCCCTTCAAACTTGCAATTCTCATGCCTCAGCTTCCTGAGTAGTTGGGATTATAGTAAGGTTCATTTCTATTTGTTTGTCTGTTTGTTTGTTTTATTATTAGTTGTTCAAAACATTACAAAGCTCTTGACATATCATATTTCATATATTTGATTCAAGTGGGTTATGAACTCCCATTTTTAC
This sequence comes from Spermophilus citellus, assembly GCF_964194105.1. NCBI lineage: Eukaryota > Metazoa > Chordata > Mammalia > Rodentia > Sciuridae > Spermophilus > Spermophilus citellus. The sequence goes on along the minus strand of NC_138191.1, from coordinate 51,491,861 downwards.
CCCGTATACAGATTACAGAATCACATCGGTTACACATCCACGTTTTTACATACTGCCATATTAATGTCGTATTCTGCTGCCTTTCCTATCCTCTATTATCCCCCTCCCCTCCACTCCCGTCCCTTCTTCACTCTCTACCCCATCTACTGTAATTCATTTCTCTCTCTTGATTTTTTCCCTTTCCCCTCACATCCTCTTATATGTAATTTTGTATAACAATGAGGGTCTCCTTCCATTTCCATGCAATTTCCCTTCTCTCTCCCTTTCCCTCCTACCTCTTGTCTCTGTTTAATGGTAACATTCTCAAGCTCTTCTTCCCTGCTCTGTTCTGAGTTGCCCTTTTTATATCAAAGAAGACAATTGTCATTTGTTTTTTTAGGGATTGGCTAGCTTCACTTAGCATAATCTGCTCTAATGACATCCATTTCCCTGCAAATGCCATGATGTTGTCATTTTTTAGTGCTGAGTAATATTCCATTGTGTATAAATGCCACTTTTTTATCAATTCGTCTATCGAAGGGCATCTAGGTTGGTTCCACAGTCTAGCTATTGTGAATTGTGCTGCTATGAACATCGATGTAGCTGTATCTCTATAGTACGCACTTTTAAGGTCTTTGGGGAATAGTCTGAGAAGGGGAATATCTGGGTCAAATGGTGGTTCCATTCCCAGCATTCCAAAGAATCTCCATACTGTTTTCCAAATTGGCTAAACCAATTTGCAGTCCCACCAGCAATGTACAAGTGTACCCTTTTCCCCATATCCTCACCAGCACTTATTGTTGTTTGACTTCATAATGGCTGCCAATCTTACTGGAGTGAGATGGTATCATAGGGTGGTTTTAATGTGCATTTCTCTCACTGCTAGAGATGGTGAGCATTTTTTCGTGTACTTGTTGATTGATTGTATGTCCACCTCAGAGAAGTGTCTGTTCAGGTCCTTGACCTATTTGTTGATTGGGTTATTTATTTCCTTATTGGTTAATTTTTTTGTGTTTTTGGCATACTCTGGATATTAGGGCTCTATCTGAAGTGTGAGGAGTAGAAATTTGTTCCCAGAATGTAGGCTCCCTATTTACCTCTCTTATTCTTTCTCTTGTTGAGAAAAAACTTTTTAGTTTGAGTAAGTCTATTTGTTGATTCTTGTTTTAACTCTTGTGCTATAGGTGTCATATTAAGGAATTGGAGCCTGATACCACAATATGTAGATTAAAGCCAACGTTTTCTTCTATCAGACGCAGAGTCTCTGTTTTGATATCAAGCTCCTTGATCCATTTTGAGTTAACTTTTGTGCATGGCAAGAGAAAGGAATTCAGATTCATTTTTTTGCATATGGATTTCCAGTTTTCTCAGCACCATTTATTGAAGATGCCATCCTTTCTCCACTGCATGCTTTTAGCCCCTTTATCAAATATAAGATAGTTTCAATTTTGTGGATTGGTCTCTGTGTCCTCTATTCTGTACCATTGGTCCACCCGCCTGTTTTGGTATCAGTACCATGCTGTTTTTGTTACTATTGCTCTGTAGTTGAGTTTGAGATCTGGTATCCCTATATCGCCTTTTTCACTCTTCCTTCTTAGAATTGCTGTTTCTATTCTGGGTCTTTTATTTTTCCAGATGAATTTCATGATTGCTTTATCTATTTCTACAAGAAATGACGTTGGGATTTTGATTGGCATTGCATTAAACCTATAGAGAACTTTTGGTAATATCTCCATTTTGATGATGTTAGTTCTGCCTATCCATGAACAGGGTATATTTTCCCATCTTCTAAGATCTTCTATTTCTCTCTTTAGGGTTCTGTAGTTTTTATTGCATAAATTTTTCACCTCTTTTGTTAGGTTGATTCCCAAGTATTTTATTTTTTTGAGGATATTGTGAATGGGGTGGTTGTCCTAATTTCCATTTCAGAAGATTTGTTGTATTGATTTTATATCCTGCTACTTTGCTGAATTCATTTGTTAGCTCTATTAGTTTCTTTGTAAAACCTTTTTGGTCTGCTAGGTATAGGATTATGTCATCTGCAAATAGTGATAAGTTTAAGTTATTCTTTTCCTATCTTTATGCCTTTAATTTCTTTTGTCTGTCTAGTTGCTCTGGCCAGTATTTTGAAAACAATATTGAATAGAAGTGGTGAGAGAAGGCATCCCTGTCTTGTTCCAGATTTTAGAGGGAATGCCATCAATTTTTCTCCATTTAGAATGATGTTAGCCTGAGGCTTAGCATAGATAGCTTTTACAATGTTGAGGTAAGTTCCTGTTATCCCTAGTTTTTCTAGTGTTTTGAACATAAAGGGATGCTGTACTTTGTTGAATGCTTTTTCTGCTTCTATGGAGATGATCATATGATTCTTATCTTTAAGTCTATTGATTTGGTGAATAACATTTATTGATTTCCAATTATTGAACCAGCCTTGCATCCCAGGGATGAATCCTACTTGATCATGGTGCACAATTATTTTTGATATGTTTTTGTATCTGATTTGCCAGAATTTTATTGAGGATTTTTGCATCTAGGTTCATTAGAGATATTGGTCTGAATTTTTCTTTGAAGTGTCTTTGTCTGGTTTCAGAATCATGGTGATGTTGGCCTCACAGAATGAATTTGGAAAAGCTCCCTCTTTTTCTATTTCCTGAAATAACTTGAAAAGTATTGGTATTAATTCTTCTTTAAAGGTTTTGTAAAACTCCACTGTATACCCATCCAGTCCTGGGCTTTTCTTGGTTAGTAGTCTTTTGATGGCTTCTTCGATTTCCTCCATTGATGTTGGTCTGTTTAAATTGTGTGTATCCTCCTGACTCAATCTGGGCAAATCATATGACTTAAGAATTTATCGATGTCTTCATTATATTCTATTTTATTGGAATATAGGGTTTCAAAATAATTTCTAATTATCTTCTGTATTTCTGTAGTGTCTGTTGTGATATTGTCTTTTTCATCCTATATATTAGTAACTTGAGCTCTCTCTCTTCTTCTCTTTGTTAGCATGGCTAAGGGTCTGTCAATATTATTTATTTTTTCAAAGATCCAACTTTTAGTTTTGCAATTTTTTCAATAGTTTCTTTTGTTTCAATTTCATTGATTTCCACTCGGATTTTAATTATTTCTTGCCTTTTGCTACATTTGCTGTTGTTTTGCTCTTCCTTTTCTAGGGTTTTGAGATGCAGTGTCAGCTCATTTATTTGTTTTTTTTTTTCTTTTTTTGAAGAATGAACCCCAGGCAATGAATTTGCCTCTTAAAACTGCTTTCCTTGTGTCCCATAGATTCCGATATGTTGTGTCTGTATTTTCATTTATCTCTAAGAATGTTTTTATTTCCTACTTTATGTGTTCTGTAACCCATTGATCATTCAGTAACATATTGTTCATTTTCCACGTGATGTAGAATTTTTCCTTCTTTCTTTTATCATTGATTTCCAGTTTCATTCCATTATGATCAGATAAGATGCATGGTATTATCTCCACCCCTTTATATTTACTAAGGGTTGCCCTATGGCATAATATATGGTCTATCTTTGAGTAGGATCCATGTGCTGCTGAGAGGAATGTGTATCTACTTGATGATGGTTGATATATTCCATATATGACAATTAAGTCTAGGTTATTGATTGTGTTAGTGAGTTCTATAATTTCTTTATTCAACTTTTGTTTGGAGGATCTGTCCAATGGTGAGAGAGGTGTGTTGAAGTCACCCATAATTGTTGTGTTGTGGTCTATTTGATTCTTGATCTTGAGGAGAGTTTTTTTATGAACGTTCAGCACCATTATTTGGTGCATAAATATTGATAATTGTTATGTCTTGTTGGTGAATGATTCCTTTTAACAGTATATAATGTCCTTCCTTATCCCTTTTGATTAACTTAGTCTTGAAGTCAATTTTATTTGATAAGAGGATGGCCACACCTGCTTGCTTCTGAGGACCGTGTGTGTGGTATGATTTTTCCCAATCCTTCACCTTCAGTCTGTGTATGTGTTTTCCAATAAGATGTGTCTCCTGAAGGTAGCATATTCTTGGATCTGTTTTTTTAATCCACGATACAAGCCTATGTCGCTTTGTTGGTGAGTTTAAGCCATTAACGTCTGTGATGAAAAATCAGTCGTTAACCTTATTGGTATACCCCTGAATGTAATCTGCCTCCTTTCTCTTGTAGCTTTTAATATTTTCTGTTTGTTCTGTATAGTGGATATCTTCATAACAATGTGTTTTGGTGTTGGTCTACTGTGATTTTGTATGCTCGGTGTCCTGTATGCATCTAGAATTTGTACATCCATTTCCGTTTTTATATCTGGAAAGTTTTTTTTAATTATTTCATTCAACAGATTGCTCATTCCCTTGGTTTGGTTCTCTATACCTTCCTCTATTCTGATGACTCTTATGTTTGTTTTTTTTTTATGTTATCCCATAATTCTTGGATGTTTTTCTCATGGTTTTTTACCAGCCTTTTCTGGGTTGGCTAGACTCGTTTCAAGATGATATATTTTGGGGCTGGGGATGTGGCTCAAGTGGTAGCGTGCTCACCTCGCATGCATGCGGCCCGGGTTCGATCCTCAGCACCACATACCAACAAACATGTTGTGTCTGCCGAGAACTAAAAAATAAATATTAAAAATTCTCTCTCTCTCTCTCTCTCTCTCTCTCTCTCTCTCTCTCTCCTCTCTCACTCTCTCTTAAAAAAAAGACAAACCCTAAAATATAAAAAAAAAGATGATATATTTTGTCTTCATTGTGTGACGTTCTGACTTCTACTTGCTCCACTCTGCTACTGATACTCTTGTTTGAATTTTTAATTTGGTTCATAGTTTCCTTCATTTGTAGGATTATTGTTTGATTTTTTTTAATAATCTCTATCTCCTGGTAAAGTTGCATATTTGGTTCTTGAATCTGTTTATGTAATTCATTTTAAATGTGTTCTTTCATTATTTGAATTTTCTGTCTCATGTCCTCTTTAAGATTCCATTCCATCTATATAAGGTATTTCTTGAGTTCTTTATTTGACCATTTTTCTGATGCCTCTAGGTTCTCCTGTAGATTTAGGCTGTCCTGCATTGTTTGTATTCCTTTTCTTCGTTGCTTTTTCATGCTGCTTGTGTTACTTCCGGTTCAGTTTGACTGCTGAGTTACTGTTTACTCCTATAAATTTATTTTGGTTTTGTGTATCTCCAGAGTCTCTCCTTTGTGATGGGAGACTATGACTAGAGATGATGAATTTTATTGCACTTTAAAGCAGATTCATTTGTTTCATAAAATGCATATGGATTCTGATGGCATATAGCGATCTGCGGTTTGGTCTTGGGACTTATGTTTAGGTTGAGTGATGTGATGGTATAGAGGTTGGTATATCTTGGCAACCTTGGAAGATTGCTTTACTGACAAGGGATATTAACAGGAGAAAAGTCTGGAGTATTTTGGGGTAGCTAGGGAATTGATAGCACTATATAACGCCTTGGAACATTTACCTATACACATTTAGTAAATTACATATAAACAGCATCATAATCCTTGGGAGGAAAGGTATTAGAAGAGGAGGGAAGAAGTCGCTAAAGAGAATGAGAGTAAACAGGTAGAATTCAAGAAAATGGGAGTAGGGAATTTGAAAAGAAATGAAAAGACAAAATAATAAAAATAAAAAAAATAAAAATAAATTAAAATAAAAAAATTTAAAAATGCAGTCTTAGAGTTCGATTAACTTCTCTTCCAATAGGTGGAGCTGTGCCAACCAGGCCATGCTTCTCCTCTCAATACACAGGAACCAATCCCTGTGAATTGGCTCCTCCTCCCCCACTGGTCAGCTTTCCAATTCTGGGCACCCAGAGCCTTCCCTGGTCTCCAGTCACGTCCCCACTTTTCCTCCAGCCAGGCCCCACCCACTGATGACGTTCACCACAAAACTGGCTACACAACTGGTCTGCTCCTCAGGGAACCCTATTTTCTTGAATGACTGGGCACACTCTCTCTGTTTGCCATTCCCCTAGACCCTAAGGTTGTGGAGCACAGGGCTGGGAACCGTCAGCTTATTCTGCCTGCCCTCTGGTAGCCATGCCCATGGGAGCTGGCACCAGAGACCTCGGTTTTCAGCGCTGGTGGGAGCGATAGCCAGGGATCATGCTCCACTCCTGACTCCCTCAGTCTGATAATTATGCTCACGGGAGAGCTGGGTGGGGGGCCCTTGAGATTTCCCCGCTGTGTGGAGAGGAGGGGCCCGGGGGTCACACACCTGCAGACACCAGTTTCAATGAAGCTGTCCCCTCTGCCGGTTTCTGGTGACATCAGTTCTCTGCCATGGTGGTGTCCATTGTGAAGGGCGGCAGACCGTTCCCTTTGCCAGGTGTTCAATGTGAAGGGTGGGTCCAGTCCAGCTCTACCAGGTCCTGTCTCAATCCTGGGCCTGCTGCCTATGAAGGCTTCATTGGTATCACCTCAAAAGGTTCACAGAGGAACCGAAGAGTTGTTTCTCTATTCCATGAGAGCATCTGTAGCACTGAGTCATGATAGTTTGGCAGCGAGACGCAGACAATCAGCCAGAAACTGCATACAGGGAGCCTGAATTCACCTCTCCCGGGCTAGGTGTGTGTTCTGAGGGGTGCAAACTGCTCGCCCCAGGTCCACTTTGGCCCAGCATTGCCTAGTGATCCTGAGCAAACAGAATTCAGTTGTTTTAAGACTCCCTTTGCCCACACAGCTGAAGAGGTCACAGAATTGATCTCTCAGTGCCCTCCGGCATGTGCCAAGTTCTCTTAGTTGAATCAGTCAGCAATATTCGATGTATTGCCATTGAGGAGGGCTTAATTTCAGAGTGTCTAGTCCAGAATAATGGGAACAGCCAGAAACATCCACTGCCAAGTATCTGAACAAAGAGAGAAGGCGGAATTACAATCTTCACAGTGAACTCTACAAATGCTGAGGCCTTTGCTGCAGCAGCCTCTGTAGACATGGTCCCAGGGAAACAGGTCAGGACTCAGACAGAATGTGGGTGGAGGCACTGGAGCAAGACCTGGAAGGCTGAAGCCAGTTCCTTTACTCACCAGTTTGGTGGCTCTGCCCAGCTCACTTATTCCCTCCAGCCTCTGTGGTCTTATAGGACAAATGGACACTGGTCACTACCTAGCTCCAGGATGCACTGAGTATTCACTTACTTTTAAAATCCCCCTCGCCCAGAATCTTGGGGACAGTTGGTTTCTTCTTTTTTTCTTGTTTTCTCCAAGGCTTGCTCAGTCTTTCTACAGCTTTACCTTGAAAGTTCTCTTAAAGCAACTTATCTTCTATCATTCAGAACCTGCAATTTTTTCAACAGGAACCTTGAGGTTCACTTTGCGTGCTTGGAGAGACTAATAAAATGCTTGGCAGGTAGTTGAATGCTACATGAGCTAATGGCTTAAAAGTCCTTCAAGGGGGTGGAAATAATTCCCAAGAATATTCATAGTGTCTGAAATAAGAATTAGCAATAATTGGGCCTATAGAAATTATATCTGCCCCTCTTATTGTTCAATCTGATTATAAATTATTATATTTCATATAGGAACACGACTCAGCATTATTAAAAGTGGATTTTTCTTATGCATCTACAATTTCCTCCTTTTTTCATTTCTTGGAAATAAAATTGAGGTAATGAGAATGCTTTCATAAAAAATGACCGGCTGGGACTATTGTACAGTGAAATTTTTTCAGACTCACTACATAAATGAAAGGTATTTTGCTTTAACATTTATTGAGGTTTTATGTATTTTTATTTTTTGGGAATACAACAGTCTCTTTAGGCAAACAATTAAGAAACAAATTTTCCCTTTAAGAAGCATGTCTGAGACTCACCACTGCACTGTGTTGCCTGATGCTATAGTGACATGTCATTCAGAAAGTGCAGAGTGGTGTCTGAGGAATGCTCAGCCATCAGCAAATGCAGTCACTCATTTCCTTCTTGGAGAAATGGAGCCCCAAGAAGGGGAGCCACTGAACCTCAGTTTTCCAGCAATTAGGCAGAGCACAGAGAGGATGGTCCCCATCAATGGGTTCAGAGTTTCGCTTATGCCTCCTGAGTGTCCATGGCATCTCATGGATATGTACCCTGCTAACAGCCAGTCACTTCACATCAGAGAGGAAAGCATTATCTGCATCCTGATGCTGGGTCTTCTGCACAGAGTACAGCTTGGGCCTCTCTGGTCACCAGGGATCCCTAAGGGCCACTGTGCCTCATCACCCTTGAGTGCCATCCTGCCCCATGGTGGCAGCACACTCAGCTGTCTGAGAGCATCCAGCTCACTGGCTGTACTTCTGGATCTTCTCTGACCACTGCTGTCCACCCCAGCCAGCCCCAGGGAGCACAGGGCCTTGACTGCTTGCTCCTGGCCCCTACTTACAGTGCTCAGTGCACAGTTCTGGTTCCTAGATGCCAAGACAAAAGGCTATTTAATATGAGAGGACATTTTTCTCCAAAGTCAATCATGGCTCAATTTAAGGTGTGAAGAGTTGAGTTATGAGCAATATGATTATCTACACATCCAGGAGTACATTCAACCTCTGCAGAGTTAGACACTGGGACTGAAAAAGAAACTAGGAAGGGCCGGTTCTCCTCATCTCTCCAGGATTTTTCATCCCTACGTTGGTACAGCAATGGACACCAAATGCCACCAAGGCCAGTCATTCCTTTTTTCTTGAAAAGGCAAACAATTGGCTCAACTTTATTGCATAACTACATTTATTTTGCATGATCATGGGAAGATGGTCTTTCCACCCCTCAAAATACTAGGTGTATTTTGAGCTTTGTATTTAGAATGAGATGGAAGAAGCTTAATATCTGCCAGGAAAGATCTCCTGTGGCTCTCCTTTCTCTTATCCTTTTTGGGGATGCCTGATGACCAATGTTGCTTCCCACCTGCACTGAGCACATGAGCTCCTGTGTCTGACAGCCCAACATGGTGGGCCTCCCTTCGTTCTACTTCCCCCTGAAAAATGCTACACTGGCTTTGACTACATTTAGAAGGAGATTGGATTTTCCCTGCTCTCTTTGAGTGGTAAAAGACTATCGTTGGTATGATGTTAAATTCAACAGCAAGGAAACCCTTTTTAACATAGAGGCTGGGATGCTTTTTCCTGGAAACACCTGCAGATGTGGTCGTGTGTGGCAACTGTCATTCAGAAGGGCCTGGGCAGGAGCTAACACAGACACATGTTGGAGTGACTCAGGGAAGGGCAACTCCCTTCCAGTTTAGAGGGCAGCACAATTAACATAAAAATTTCACTGATTTTCAAAGCCCAGTCAACATTGAGTTTGGAGAGAGAAGTCGTTAAAGTCTGACCTAACTTTGACATATGATTATATTCCCAATAAACATTGGAAACTTCTTATGTTACCAAATACATCTGTAAAATATATAAAACAAATGATCTCCCAGCAAATCTCTAAGACTGGAGGGTAGAGCTGTGTGAGCGTGCTTGAGTCTGCCCTTCATAAGTCTTCCCTGACTGATGAATGGCTTCCCCAGGCCCGGGTCAGGACAGCTGGAAGGTCTCTCCAGTCACCCTTGCAAGGCCAATGCAGTGTCCTGACAAGAGTCTTCTCCCTTCCTGGCTTCTGTGGTTGGTCCCAGCTCAGTGAGAAGTGCCCACACCCCCAGGTGTGGCAGCAGGAGTGACCCCAGAGTACAGGGAGAGGCATCTACATAGAAAACCAAGTTGTGCACCTCAGAACTTGCTTGCAAGCTCCTGTGGTTTTCTTTCACCTTTTTAGTGCAACACAAATCTACCTTCTGTCTTCTTACCCAAGTGCCACTCTTAGCACCTACAATGCCCTTCTCATTCCCTTGCACTCCCAGGTCCTGGTACCTGAGTTATCTGTGTCCTGCCACATGGAGCCCTTTGCTTCAGCCCCATCTTGATTGGCAGGAAGCTGTCTGATCACATGACCCAGCAGCATTCACCTCTGGCTTCACTTGTTGTCTGTCCTCAGCCCTGCAGGTGCTGGGCCTTGGTCCTGGGAGGGTCTGTTCCCAGCCAGGGCCTCTCCAAGGCAGAGTTGCTTCTCTGGGTTGGAAGTCTTCCTCTCAATGGGCCTCCATCCTCACAGGCAGCTTGTTTTCTAAATGTTCCTTTCATTCTTGCCTTGGATGCCTGCATTTGTTGGGACTTTTCTTTTTTTTAGTTCTCTCAATTACTTTCCTCCGCCAGTTGGATCACAGAGGTCCCCTGCACACATCTTCCCAAACCTGGGTTTATCTGAGTCTGGAGACCTTCTCTTCCCTGTGCCTACCAGGGCTCTTGAGCTGCTGGTCCTTTAAAGCTTCACCTAATTCCAGTTTCCTTTCCTCCACATCTTCTTTTCTGGGTTCCCTATTTCAAATATGAGACATGCTTCTGGCTACAAATGCTAGGAACAGTAGGCACCCATGACCTCTGTCTTTCTCTTCCATAGTCCCCCACACTACTCTGCTGCTGTACCACTTCTGCCCCTTCCTGGCACAGCCCTGGGGACCCCATAAAGAAATTTGCTTCTAATAATCCCCTGCCTCAAGCCTCTCCCAATGGACTCTGCCTCATAAACATTTGGGAACTTCATTTTCTCCAGTTTCTTAAAATACAAATATGATTATGTCATATCTAGAATCAAGGTTGGCTGATTGTTTATTTCCAAATAAATTGAAATCATGTTGCTCCATCTAGCATCCAAACCCAGAGAGCCACTTTGCCACTGAGCCTTCATTGCTGCCACTTGGATGCAGATCCACTTGCCTCAGGTCCCAGGGAGGTGGGGCTGCTGGGAGCCCTGCATCAGCCCAGCTCTGCCTCCTCCAAGTTCCTCCCAGGTGGGGCTTCCATTCAGTGGGTGCAGAGCATGGACGCTTGCTTTAGGGCCTCACATGCAGGGACATAGTGATGGCCTCATGGCCTGAAAGGCAGAGGGTTTGTTTCTAGATGAGGAAATTTTCTCGTGGCAAATTTAATCTGTTTGAGAGTGAAAGAAGGCATTTACATGGAAGGAGGACTAAGTAGACCTGGAAGTCACAGATGGACCAGGTCTGATATGCAGCTGCCACGTGGAGAAGAGAGATGGGGCCTGCTGCTTCAGTTTTCCCAGCCACTCCCACTGCCCTGGGCCCCAGGTGTTCTTGTCCAGGATCAGCCATTGCATCCTAACCCACCTCCTGCTGACTTCCCACCTCCTCAGACTGGTCTGTGTAGTAGCTGAAACCTCTCCCCACCTTCTCTGTGCTCTCCACCTGCCTTCCATCTGCCTCCTGCTGATTCCTTCTGAGCCCTTGTCCCCATGTCCTCTTTGTCCTCCCTATTAGCCATGGCCTCATCTCCTAAGCCTCTTAGCATTCTGGTGATGGCAAGTCACTATGTCTGCTCATGCTGCTTCTGCAAGGGCCAGACTCAAGTCACAGGGATATCCTGGCACAACTACAGAAATGCCAGATAGCCTGCCCACCTGGAGGGCTCTGCCTCCTGTACTCAGAATACAGATGAGCACAACCACACCCACCTGTCCCCAGAATATACCTGTCAGCAGAACTTCTAACCTGAGTGCATTTCTAATGATTGCTTCAGTAGTATGTGTGTACGAGCCCCTGTGCATAGAATGTTTGGTGGCTTCAGTGCTGGCCCCCTGGGCCCCCCCAGATCTTGCTAAGCTGGAAGGGCACTGCCTGCCCTCAGGAAGCCTCCACTCTCCTGGCTTATTCTCCTCCTTAGAAGCACTGCTGCTCACTGAGTCACAGTTGACATGTTTGTCTCCAACACAGGAACATCAGCTTCAAAGGAGTGTTGTCTGGTATGTCTAAGAATTCTGGTTTCCTGAGTACTCAGCAGCCTGGAATCAAAAGGATGATCAACAAAAGCTGGTTGCACTACTTTTATTAATTGCAATAAATGCAGTAGCAAATGAAATAAATGCAAATGCACTTAAAAAGATTTTCTTTCAGTCTTCTGATTAGTAAAGATAAATGCACGAAAGTGATTATGAGGTGGTAATTAGAAAACTGTCTATGCCTATATATCAATGTCTATATCATAGATATAGTATCTACCTATCTATCTATCTATCTATATATAATTTTATGTATCTAATATATATATATATATATATATGTGTGTGTGTGTGTGTGTGTGTGTGTGTGTGTGTGTGTGTGTATGATGCTGACATTTAAAATTCAAGAAACTAGGTGGAAAAATATTCCAAAAATTAATTTTCTATACTGATGAACATAAATTTTAAAAAATATTCTCAGCTTCAAATTATTATAAAACAATAGAAAGATTTCTTTTCTAGAATCCAACCACACTACAGATTTAACATTTACAATAATTTGTCATTTTAAAATTATAACAAAAGTAAAACAAAAGTGGTTAAACCTGAAGTCTAATTGCTAAGAGCCATGGCCAAGTACTATGATGCATGGCATTTTTGGTTGATAGGTGAAGCCAGCAAGCCATTGAGATGATATGATTATGTTAAGATCTGCATTCTTATGGATATTAGACACCTGCTGTCCACCTTGGCCTGCTAAGGGACACCTGAGAGTTCCCATTGGTTGGGGAAGTGCAGTAGGAGGGAATTCCGGAGGAGAGACTTCCTGTTGGGTTCCGGGAGAATGCCACGTGTGTTGTTTGGCAGGTTTTTCCTGAGAGTTGGGGGCATTGGCGGCAGTTTCAAAAATAAAGTTTGTTCCTCCTTGAGTGGATCGTGATTCTGTGACCAGCCAGGCTGGGGCACACATCACTACAAGTTAAGGGATCATAGTGGAGTAAATAAGATGGTCTAGTGATCCCCTGCCCATCCCTGTTTATCCATACCCTATGATCAATTGGTTGATTCCTCTGTTAGTGAATTTGCAATCCAGAGGTGGCTTCTATTAGCAATACTCAAATTTACAGTTTAGACTGATACCACGTTTAACCCTTCCGACTTAAAAATACATGAACTTAGAAAGATGAGTGAAACAATGTGTCTGACTCTGATAGCCCCATGTATGTTCATGGTTAGTTGTTCTGAAAATGGAAAATGCATTGCAAAGAACATAGAAGCAATTTAAATCAAAGGTAGAGAAACCAGGTCATGTCTCAATCACAAGAGGGTGGTCTGTTTCCATTTATGCTGCACTTGTGGTGTGTGTAGGGTGCAGGGCACCAACCTGTTACTGGGACCAAATCTCACCATAGCTCAGCTCCTTGCTTCACCTACCTGAGTCCCAACAGCCTGAAGCTAAAGCAATGACATCAGCAGAGTTTCCTGTGATAAGGGGAGTGATCATTCCTGTGTTCTCTAGCGTGGTAACCCCTGACCACATGGGGCTACTGGGAAAATGAGGGGCTATGGTTCAAATTGGAGTAAAATATGCAAAATGTAGAATTTGCTATGTAAGCACTTTTAAATCTGTGACATTAAACACATTGACATTGTTGTGCCTCCATAACCAATATCAATTGCCAGAATTTTCCATCTTAAAAAAAAATATATATATATATATATGTGTGTGTGTGTGTGTGTGTGTGTGTGTGTGTGTGTGTGTTTAGTTATTGTTGGATACAATACATTTATTATATTTATCAATTTTTATGTGGTGCTGAGGATCAAACCCAGCACCTTGAATGTGCTAGGCTAGCACTCTACCACTGAGCTACAACCCCAGCCCCAGAATTTCCCATCTTGTAAATGTAAAACTTTGTTTGTACTAAACAATGATTCTGAGAACCTCATATAAGGAGAATCACATAATATTTGTCTTTGTGACTAGATTATTTTACTTAGTGTACTGTACTCAAGGTTCATCAACTTTGCAGAATGTACTAGAGTTAATTAAGTCCAAATAATATTCCACTGTGTATACACACCACATTTTGTTTATCCATTCATCCATCACTGAAAATGTGGGATTATTTCATCTTTTGAATGTGCAGAAAACTGAACAGATATCTGTTTGTGTCCTGAGGAGTTTGTTTTTTAGTTCACTTCCTTTAAATTACTTTAAATATAACTGGCAACATGTGTGGTGGCTACCATATTAGGCAGTGATATCAAGGGTTTGGCTGGTACACAGAACCCTTCTGGTCACTGGAGTGACATCTCTTAGAGAGAGACAGGTAGGGATAGCTTAGGTGTTCTATGCTTGAGTCTTGCTGCTCACTAAATTGGTTGACTGTGTTTCTAGTTGTACTGAAATATTGAGAAAGAATGAAACACACAGCCACTCTGAGAGGGGGAAAGTTGAACCTGGTGGTGCAGGGTTGGGGGAGACAGAAAAATGCATTTTTGTTTCTACTGTCATTCCAACTATGTTTCAGAAGCTACAGCACCCAATCTGTCCTGTTGATATTGAATGAAATACCTGCAACTGCTCTATGATTAGGATCAATATCCCAGCCATTATGCTGGCAAGAGAGGTAGCAAATCAATTTACATGGATTGTCAGATTCATTATTATAAGCAGATGGCAGCCCATGCACTACAATGCAGGCCAGAAAAGACTGACATTATTTCAAATTAAAATCTATAATGCTAATATGCATCAACAAGTGCTTGTGTAGGCTGAAGTGCATTAATTTCCTCAATGGTTTGATGAGGTGCATGATGTTTCCACATAAGTAGGGCTAAAAGGAGGGCTTTTAACTGAGAATGGTTAACATTTATTGATACAGATTGATAGAAGCTAACATGCAAATTTCCTTACTAGTAACTCCCTAATAGGAATTAATGGGACATTTTTAAACAGAAATTACAAGTTCAGAGGACCCAGAAAGAAATATGTCAAAAGAAGAGAAGCAGGGGCTGTGGCTGTGGCTCAGTGGGATTGCACTTGTCCTGCATGTGTGAGGTACTGAATTTGAGTCTCAGCACCACATACAAATTAATCAAAAAAGGCCAACAACTATAAATAAATAAATAATAAATAAATAAATAAATAAATAAATAAATAAATAATAGAAGCAATGTCATGCTCCTCTGCCTAACTTCATTAGCTCTTTGTATGTATTTAAAATGGTGCAGCCAGTCTGCTTTCAGTCAGATGTGAACGAAAAAGACCATGAAGTGTAACTCAGAAGTACAGCCCTGTGTTGAAAGAAAGTTTTTTCATAAAACAATTTTGGAGTTTTTGCTTCAAATTGAAAAATAGTAAAGAAAATGTTTTTTTTTTCTTTCTTTCAAAATACAGAGATCAGACACTGTCTTGTAATTTCTCTATGAAAAGTGATATTTTATACTGTCAAAGCTTGTATTTTTAATCATATGGACCTGAGTTTTTATTCAGAAAGTGATATGTAAATTCTATTTGCAAGCCTTCAAAAAGAGAAAAGTTTAGTGATTGATTTATGGTTTGGATTTTCCAGTTATTTCCCCAATATTTTTAAAGAATTATGATAGAGTACATGGAAATATCATGGTAGATAGACTGCTCAGGTAAAGAAAATTTTCCTTTTTTCTTTTTTTTTTACTTTGAAGATGACTTGACTGGTGTAAAGCATATTTACTTGAATTCATTTATATGAAAAATAATTATATTTCCTCAATAGATAAAAACCTATATTTTGGGGTACCAAGGTTTGAACTCAGGGGCACTCCACAACTGAGCCACAAACCCAGCCTTATTTTGTATTTTATTTAGAGACAGAATCTCACTGAGTTGTTTAGCGCCTCACTTTTGCTGAGGCTGGCTTTGAACTCCTGATCCTCCTGACTCAGCCTCCTGAGCTGCTGGGATTACAGGCATGTACCACTGTTCCCCGGCTAACATCTTTTTTTCTTTTTTAAACAGGAAATCCTTTATTCCTTGGTAATTGCAAATTTAATTCACTTTTTTTAATTCATTCTTTTTTTATATACTGAAAAAAGAATCTTCAAAAAATAAACATGAGGGGCTGGGGATGTGGCTCAAGCGGTAGCACGCTCGCCTGGCATGCGTGCGGCCCGGGTTCGATCCTCAGCACCACATACCAACAAAGATGTTGTGTCTGCCGAGAACTAAAAAATAAATATTAAAAATTCTCTCTCTCTCTCTCTCTCTCTCTCTCTCTCTGTCTCCTCTCTCACTCTCTCTTTAAAAAAAAATAAAATAAACATGAGATGTAATTTATTAACTGAGAAAACATGGAGATGGCAGAGTTAGAGAACTAAAGTGATTTCTGCCCTGAAAAGACTACATCTCTTCTCTTCCCACAATGCAGATTAGAACCAAAATGTCCAAGTAAAGGCAAAGTCCGTTGAGTGGTGCTTGTAAGATGAATTTTTTTTTTTCTATATCCTATTAGAAGGGCTAGTTATAAACACATTCATTACAAGGAAATAAGGTAATGTCTTATTTATACAATAATCCAAATTTCAGCTATCCAGTTACCTAGAGCAGAGCCACAAACCCTCAAAGAAGTGATTCTGGCCTCAGAGGTTCAAGAACAACTTTGATGAAGCTCAACCCTCTAATTTTTCAGGTGAGAAAATAGGAGCCCATAAATGTCAGTATGACTGAACCACACCTTAATTACCTCCAGGTGGGCATTGCAAAGGCTTCTGGGGGCATCAGAAACCATCCCTGTAGTGATGAAAGCCTTGTGTGAGAGGAGAAGAGAACACAGCTATGGGATTCAGAGAACATCCTGGACAGAGCTCCAAGGTGACTCCTTGATTCCCTCCTCCTGTGTGCTTACACTGTTCAGGCCTTGCCTTTGGGGTGCAATGTGGTGATCACAAAGGGGTGCCACTTCTGCTGAATGATCATGTGCCACATCTGATGGACTTTGTGTATGACAATGATCTCAAAATCATATTTCCTACTGATGTTGCAAATACCTTAGTTTGGGTAAGCACAGTTTATTATGTTCACCTAACAATAAAATCACCTTACAGCGCATCTCTCAGAACATGCCCTACTGCTAAGGGATGACTGACTTGTATTTGGGAACAGCCCTGGGTCTGAGGTAAGGTAGCCTGGGAGCCATTGCTGACATGGCCACTTGTGAAGTACATTGTCTGGACTGGGTTTCTGATTTCTTTTTATAAAAACAGGGATGATAAGACCTACTTCTTAGGGTTTCTTTGATAGTAAATAAAGTGATGCATATAAAAATCTGTTGTGTACCCTGAGGTATTGTGAGATTTACACAGTTAGGCCATTCAACATCTTCTTGACTATAAAGTTCTTTGTGCACAGTGAACATTCAGTGAAAATCTTAAAAGTCCTTTGATAGAAAATCCTTTCTATCAAAGGACAGAAACAAGCCACTAATTTTGATGTATATAGACCACATGAACATGAAGCCAGCATGGTCACAAGGCACATTGAAGGTCACCCCAGAAGCTTTCAGGCAGCACTAGACTTGTTTGTTTAGTTCTGCAAGGTTCAGGTTCTTTCAGTTCTTTTCATTTTTCTTACTTTGTAAAGCCCTGGGCTCACTCTCAAGTGTATGTGGTTCTTTTCTTATGTCTATTTGTATTTTTGCCTCTAGAAACTTGTCTGAAGGATTTCAGTGTCAGAGCAAGAAGGAGACCTGCTTACACAGCCTCAGACATGGGAACGAGGACCCAAACAAGCTCACACTGTGGATACAAAGCTGCCAGGGCCTCAGACTCATGGGGATATGCTGCTCTTCCTCTGGTGGCTCAGCTCCCCCCTTACGTCTCCCACCCATCTCCAACCATGCTCAGTGGCTCAGCTCCCCAAATCTCTTCTTCTACCTGTAGACTGTCTCTCTGAGCTCTATCTGGAATGCTCCTCAGTGAAGCTCTTGCCCCCATCTGTCATGTTAAATGAATAGGAGTCCTGATCAGAGACTGTGGTCATGCTTTGAATTCCTGTATAACAAATAGCCACCCATTGTAGTTCAAAAACAAACTGGAAACTAAACTCAGTAGTATAAGGAAGCAGCCACGTCTCAGCCAATCACACATAGCTAAGCTTCAGCCAATCACGAACTGCCTAGCACCAGACCATGCATGACCAGGCAAGGCAAACTCCTGGCTCTCAACAGAGGAGCCCTGTCTGTACTCAACTTCCCAGCTTGATCTGGAAATGCCCACCATCTACAGAGCAGAGCTCTCCAGCCTTCTCCTGCTTCTGAGAACTTCCTGCTTTAGGAATATTCAGGAATATTATTTGTTCAAATAAACTGTTCAATTTAACTTCCACAACTTTCCTGTTAACCTCTTAACACACCTCCCTTTCAAAGTGCCCTCTGAAGTCAATGATGATCTCCACATTGCTGTGAAATCCATGGGAAATTCTTGGCCTCATGTGATCGAACCCATGAATGGCATTTATTGGATAGTGTTAAGACCACAAAGGAGGGGTCAAGCCCCTGACCCCCTCTTAGTGAGAAACTAATGTAACTCCATTTTTTAAAAATAAATAAATAACAGCAGCTTCTACTTCAAGGCCTGTCCTAAGGAAGAGGGTGTGACCCTTGTCTTTGGAAAAACCCACAGAACACTCCTAAGCACAAACCCACCGTGCTGAGTTGTTTGTCTGTAAATAACAGGAGAGGTCTGTGGCACCAGGTGTTCCTGACTCAGTTAGGCTAGGTGAGGACCCATAGCAACCCCCCTAGCAACCTTCAATCAGCATGAGACAGGGAAAATACCTGGAATGCCAGATGACCCCAAGTAGTTTATGGTGGTTGATAACATGATGGGAAACCATGTAGTATAGCACGTATACCCCTCATGGCCTAAACCAATCAGTTCAAACAAATCCCCCTTTTGTATTAACCAATCACCCATACCAACTTGTTCCTGCCATTGAATGTGCTAATCAAATGTTGAGAGTTCTTGTTTAACTTTCCGTGGTATGAAATGATTTGCTGTGTGATGTTGTGATGCATACAGTATCCCCCCAAAACCTATAAAATCTCACTGAACAAAGGACCGGGACTCACTTCTGCATTGGGAATGGTTGTGAGTCCAGGTTTGAGCTTGCAATAAATACTTTTGTGTGATTTCATTGGATTTGGTTCCTGGAGGTCTATTGGGGGTCCCATGAATCTGGCATAACATTAGCAGTTTTAAGATCTCTTAGCTCATTCAAGAGCTCAGAATGACACTCTTGTCCTGCTTCTTTCCAACCCAAATGGCTGTGCAATGTTAGGTAAAGGCAACTTCTTTGCTGTTTTCCTAACCTTCTAAGTCAGTTTGCCTTGGGGCTCAATTCTTGAGCTCCCTGGGTAGATCTTTCCCTGAGGCATTGTTCAGTCTCCTGACGTTGGATGCCAAGTCTAAAACAATAACTCCACCCCCAGATTCTTTTTCTAGCCCTTTTTTTCCTCTCAGTCTTTCTTTTGTGGAGTATTTTCCATCCTCTGATCATGACAGAAAATATTCAATAGAAAATATCACAATTGCCTTATTTTGTAGATGAGGAAACTGAGGTACAGAGAGTAAGAAAGCTGAGTGTGAAGTCAAGTGAGAGCCCCAGGTCTGTATTTTTAACTAATGTACCAATCCACCCAATATGGCCAGTGAATGTCTTAGGAGAGGCAGTTATTAATTCTTTTTAGTTGCTGGAAAGTGATTTTTCTCTCCTCTGCACCACCACCCATTTGTTGGCTTTGTCCATTCAGGAAATAATTAATCAATGTTCATGTGTGTTTTGTGGAGCTTGCATTTGGACTGCACTGTTTAGTCTCCAGGATGATCTTTTTTTTTTCAGAGAAATTATTATAATTATTTTATTTTATTTTATTATTATAAATCTCTTTTTATAGCTTCTCATTTTTAAAAATTTATTTTTATTGACTTTTTAAAAAAATAAATGACAGCAGAATGCATTACAATTCTTATTATATGTATACAGCATAATTTTTTCATATCTCTGGTTGCATATAAAGCATGTTGACACCAATTCATGTCTTTATACATGTACTTTGGATAATGATGTCCATCACATTCCACCATCCTTGCTAACCCTTGCCCCTTCCCTTTCCCGCCCACCCCTCTGCCCTATCTAGAATTCATCTATTTCTAGGATGATCTTACTGCATTTTTCCAACAGATCCTAAGGTACGTAGGGCAGGAATTGTGAGTTTTTCTGTCATTTCCATTCTAGGAGGTGTCTGAACCAGCTTGGTATTCCTCGACCCTCTCAGGAGCTGCAGGTATCTAAGGAGAGGCCTGGGCACTCTACTTCCCTAGGAAGGCCTCACACTTCTCCGTTTCTCATCATGGTCCACCCCTCTGTCCTGTAAACCCTCACCAGAGACCCTCAGATCACCTCTTGTTTTGCATTCTCCATGCCTGTCCCAGGACAACCAGAACTTTGGAAGGTCCCATTCCAGCTCATGGGCAGATCTCTTCCTGAGAAGCTGCCTCCATCAACCTCTCTCACTCTGACATGTGTCTTCTATGCCTCAAAGAAACAAAACCTAACAGCAAATGATGCACACATCCCCCCTGACAGGCAGAGTTGGGGCTAGAAGCTGGGTCGATTGAGAGTTCTTGGGGGCGTTTCCAGGAAGGTCTCCTGGAGCACGGTCCCTGATCTGTGACAATGTCAGATGTTGCTTTACCATGGAAGACATGGCTTGCAGACTTCTCGATTAGATAGCTGGATTATTATTCCATTTTTATTTTTAGAGCCAGAGTAGACATGATCAATGTAATTTCAATGCTCTGATCATAAACCTCCATGTTAATATTTCCCCTTTCAATTGAGTATTTTTGAGTCCTTTAAGAACCACCTGGATATTCTATCTTAAGTCATTTAGCTATAAATTATTGAATATTCTCTTAGACTTTTTTCCTTGGTCTGGACTTGATTATTTCTAATGATCATAAATGCCCCTCTAACATTTCAGACATGCACGGTTATAGTAATGCCATCAGCCAGAATTGAAGCAGGGTACGGAGTCACCCATGTGTCCCCAGCCCAGTGCTGATAGGTATAACGACCTTCACACCTTTTATTGTACAGGAGAGAGGGTGAGGAGGATGCTGTGTGAGGGGTCGGATCTTTTTGGATATTTCTGTCTTACATTTGCTGGCCTTTCACCGAACTCCGTGAGCAGTGCCTGGTGATATCTCTGAAGCCAGTTCCTTATAAACATATTTGAAAGTGGTATGTAGCATGGTCCCAAAAACAATGTGGGCTCATCCTTACCTTCAGAGGTCAGGACAGTTGAATTTTGCCAGGCTGCCATGCAGCCTTCACTACAACCTGGTGCGGCTCAGACTCGCTCCTGTGCTGGAGCCAGCCCCAGGCTCTCATCCCTACTACTCCTGACACCTCCTGACATGCCTGTCTTCACACAGCTCTTCTGGCAGACTGAGCAGCTGCAGATACTGGTGCTGAGTCCATCAGAAGGCGCAGGCTGCCAAAGCACAGTTACAGGGAGGCGAGAGGCAGGGCAACTTCTCACTGGGCCCTGAACTTTTCTGTTCTGAGCTCTATTCCAGAGCCAGTGACCTGACAGAGCAGCGGCCCAGGCAACCATCTTCTCCTCATGTGATCTCACAAACCAGAGATGCTTTTCCTCTACTCCCAACTCCCTTAAAAAATCCTCACGTATTTCTGAGCTTAATTTGGCAAACATTTGTGCCTGGGGCTGCGGGCGGCCTGGACCCAGCATTTGCAGCCCTTCACCCGGGTACCTGTCCATGTGCTGTCTAGTCAAGCTGCAGCTCTTGAAGGTTGTTTCCCATCCCCTGGATTATTCCCCCTCCATCCTAAGAAACTCAAATAAATCATCAGCCAGGAGGAGATGGGAAGTCCATAATAAGAAAGCAGAAAAGAGTGAAAGGAAGTCTTTAAGCCTCATCCTGCCTCCAGAAAAGAAAGAGAAATTGGAAGATTTGAACTGCAAGTTAGATTTAGAAACTTTTGTTCTTCAGTTTCTTTCCAAATAAAGTGTGATAATCTCCAAAAGACCTTTTATTGAAGTCATAATAACTAGTCTTTCTATAACTATGTCATGAATTAACAAAAGATTAAATTTTTAATTTGCTTTTAAATCATCATTAGGTTTATTAATATTAAAATTACTCTGCTCATGAATACCTTTTAGATGGTTTGCTGTGACACTGTGAACTAAGGGGAAAAATGTTATTTGCTAATGACTTCAGGTGAAAATTCAATAGATCCTCACTTTTTGTTTAAAAACAGATAAAATAAAACCAAGAAGATGTTCATGAGACTACACCAGCATTTTGGAAACCTGAAGACAGAGGTGAGTGCAACTGGCTCTGTGGAACAACTCATGAGAAGTCTGTGGGTTTCATAGTAACCATCAATCCCACTCTCTAGAAAAGCTGTGCCACCAACAGACACATCACAAGGAACCAGAGAATGAGAAGCAAAGTTTCCTGAACAGCCCTCTGGGAGGAAACATACAGATCACCCATTCTTTTATTTAAAAAAAATTTTTTTGAAGTAAGTATACCAGGGATTGAACTCAGGGTAACTCAACTACTGAGCCACATCCCAGCTCTTTTTTTGTATTTTATTTAGAGACAGGGTCTCACTCAGTTGCTTAGCATCTCACTTTTGCTGAGGCTGACTTTGAACTCAGGATCCTTCTGCCTCAACCTCCTGATCCGATGGGATTACAGGAATATGTCACCATGCCCATAATCACTCATTGCTTTTAACCTTCTCTCAAGCCATCCAATGGTTAACAAATATTTTTCTGCAGCAATGAGTTCCCAGGCGCTGCAAAGCTGGCACATCAAAGGGCCAGGGGTTCCAATCTGCTCACCATCACTACTTATCACAAACTACCTAATCAGCAGCTTGAAATCCTGAGTCCCACCAGACACCCCTGAGCATCTTCCCCTCTTGGCCTCCATACCCCACAGTCAGCACATTTGCTTCCAAAGGCCTCACTTTTCTCCAAAGCCACCAAGACGGTCATCCAACTGCCTTGTGACTGCCAGCCTGTCCTCTTGCTCATCTGTTCTCTACCCTCTGCCCTGTACTCTTTGTACAAAGCATATCTGGTTGTGCTCTTCACTTGCTTGAAACTAACTTTAAATCAAGGCTCAGACACCTGCAGCCTGAGAGCATCCTGTCTCGCAGGGAGTCCAAGACCTGCAATGAGAACCACTTGGTGAGCCTTCAGATATGTCCTTTCCTAAACTCATTCTAAGGCCAATAAATGTGGATGTCTGGGGGTGAGATCCAGGCACTAAGAACTTCCCAGGTGACTCCAGGGACAGCCAAGATTCCACAGTTCTGTTCTCTGGTCAGATGACTGAAAAATGAGCACAGGTGTGCAAAAGTGCCTCTCCTCAGCATGTGGCCTTTGTTTTCCTCTTCCACCTCCATCCACTGCCACCAGAAATCCATGCACATCATTGAAACATTGATTACTGATTTTCCTATGTTTCAAAAGATATCAGATGCCAAAGATTTAATTGCCCATAACTCACATTGATAACACACTTACATTGTCCATACTGGCCTGCTTTTATTAAGTTTTTAGTTATTTCTCATAAACCTACCTTGTAAATTCAAGTGTAACAACTTTCATGGAAGTATACGCTTTCCCCTGCCTCTTTCCACCTTTAGGAGTCCTTATTCTCTCACTTTTTTGAAGTTTTATTGCAGCTGTTAGTATTCCTAACATTATATGTGTATGTGTATGTGTTTGTGTGTGTGTGTACAAATGCATATAAATGTATAACATTTTAGTGATCCTTTAATTTAACAAAAATATTCTGTTGAATGTATCTGCATTCTGTATAGTCTGGGAAAAGATAAGGAGAGAGAGAATGGGAGAGAGACTAGTTTTGATGTGTTGTTTCATATTATGAGAGCAGACCATCGGAAATCCATGGCACTTGTCAGCAGGCTGGAAATTTAGGAAAAAGTAGATTCTGCAGTCTCAAGTCAATTCCATAAGTTAGCAGCTTGGAAACTCAGATGAGTCTTCTATGTTGCAGACTTGAGAAGAATCCTTTCTGCTTTAGGAACCTCAGTTCTTGCTCTTAAGGCTGTCAACTGATTAGATGAGGCCCACCTACACTATAAAGGGTGGCCTATGTTACTCAAAGTCAATGTTAATCACAGCTAAGAAGTATTTTTCCACATCTAGACTGATGCTTAACCAAACAACTTGGGACCATAACCTTGCCAGCTGGACACATAAAAATAGCCATCAAAGAGTTGTGGTCCTTAAACTCACCCACTGTGCTCATTGGTTTTGACTGGAGCCAGCCTGTGGATGTACCTGGCTGCCTTGCTCACTCTCTTGCTTGTGCACTTTTGAGAGGTCTCCAGGTTTTTGCTGCTCTGAACCTCATTGCTATGAGCTTTAGGCACAGGCCTCCCTTGTGTGAGACTGTCCCTGGTATATGTTCTGGGAATGTGGCTGCTGGTCACAGGGCATATTGGAGGTCAGTCCAGGGGTCACACCCAGCTCTCTTCCTAGAAGCAGCATCAGTTGCCACAGTGTCCATCACATGTGAGATGTCCTTGGTCTAGTCTCCTTGGAGGTGTCCAGGAACTTTCTCATGGTCTCTTAGTTGTTGGCAATAAAACTTTCAGAAGCTATTTCATTATGAGGTCTGTATTTATTGCCATTGATAATGTTACATTCCTTTTCTGTGTTTAATAGTCATTTGTATTCCTTTTTAAAATTTCTGGTCATATATTTTGGTCATTTTTAACTAGATTAATTATATTTTCTTACCAATTTGCTGGTTATATTTACATATTTTTAATTTTCAAGTGTGTTAGTTATATTGAAACTCTATCAGTTAGTTATATTGAAAATATATTCTTAAATTTCTAAACATTTTTAGTTTAAGACATCTTTCTTCCCCCAGATAATCAAGCATTGATTACATTATTCTTGTATCCATTATTTATAAATGTAAATGAAAATGTGTCTTTTAGTTTTTTGGGGTATATGGGAAAAATTAATCCTTGTGAAAATATTATTAACAATCACACAAAATTGAGTGCTACTTAAGTCAATGAACCATAAGTCAAACTTCAGCAATATGGTAAAAACTACTTATCTTTACATTCAAAGAAAAATGCATGAACTTCCTATAACAATATGGGCATATAATTTAAAAAAACTCATACTCACTTTACATAATTCTGTAGCTAGTAACATCATGAGATGCTTTTAAAAGTCAGAAATATTGTACTATTTATAAATACTCTGAATAGGAAAGGAATTAGCTGTAAATTTTATTCTCAAAATTGATCAATAAGGAGGAAAATATTAGTTAGGCAGACAAAATGTATCAAAAACAGGGTATTACTCATATATTCAGAAGATATGAACAGTATAGATTCATTTCTAGTTGATTCAATCCTGTTTACACATTTAAAATTCAATATTACATTTCAATCTGTCAAGAAGCTGACCACATTTAGCACCAGAAAAGGAACTTGACTTTAGCTTCTGATCATGACCTCAATATCCTGGAATAGGAAAAGGAATTTCATGGAATCTAGATGCATTTATCAACACCAATTAATAAAAATTAATTCTGAAAAGTAATTCCTGAATGTCATCCATTCACAAATGAGTCAAAGGCATTAGGACCTTAACACTTGGTACTACTTGATGTTGTGAATTACTCTCCTACAGTGGTTTGTTTTCATCTCCTCCAAAGATTGTTACAGTTTCTGAACTAAATGAAGTAGGGTGGCTGAGTCTGTCTGCAGAACTTTGGTGTTGCGGTCTCCATTCTGATTTAGGTGTAGTTTTATAGTCACTGCTGGCTTAATGTGTTGCCTGAGACTTCTGCTTGCAAGCTGGGTGAGTTTAAGGACCACAAGTGTTGTCACTCAAGGCTGTGGTAACTGGGAAGGCTGGGTGCCAATGCACCCAGAATAGTCCTGATCTCTTTTCTGTTGTCCAGGTAAAGCTTAAGCAATAATTTGTTCAGTTCTTCAGAGAATCCCAGAACAAAAACAGAGTCTTGGAAATCCATTTCAGAAATCATGAGCTTGGAGCTCTCGGTGAGCAGGTAGGTCAACCCTTCCACACCATGCTGGACAATGTTGCTGCTCATGTTGAGCTTCCTGGCGGCATCCTCCTAGACCTTGGGGATGGTCCCTCACCTCAGGAACTCCACCCAATCCACCCAAACTCCACCACCACTTCGGCAGGAAGGCCAGGTGCTCCTTATGCTCTTCCAACAAAGTTCAGCAGCATCTTCACTGGGCACCCCTTTTCACCCAGCAGCACCCTGGTCTTCCTGTTTAAGACATCTTTGGACCTACAGATGTCTTTAATTTTTTTAAAAAATATCTTTTAGTTATAGTTGGACACAATACTTTTATTTTATTTATTTATTTTTATGTGGTGCTGAGAATCAAACCCACCACCTTGCACATGGTAGGCAAGCACTCCACCACTGAGCTCCAGCCCCAGCCCCAGATGTTTTTAATTTTATGTGCTCAAATTACTAATCTTTTCTCATGTGATCATTTGTTTTCATGCATGCATTCTTAGGAAATATTTTGTAAGATCAAGTTTTAAAACCTATCCACAATATTTTCCACTAATCATTTTAAAATTTCCTTTTAAAATATTAACATGGTTAATATATCTAGAGTTAACAATTCATATGGAATGATGTGGGAATGCAAGTGTGTATTTTATTTGTGGAATGTCAATTCTCCAGTCCCATTTGTTAACTAATTATCTCTTTTCCTACTTCTCTATGATGCCATCTCCATCATGAATCCAAGTTATCCATGTGGACAGTTCTGCTTCTGGGATTCTTAAGAATGTGTTGATAAACTTGTGTTTTTATTCTATTGATAAATTATACTTGCTACATTGGTTGAGAATGTTTCTTTCCATTACAGAGTAAAAATAAAAAATATGATCATAAGACATCCACGTGTATATATAAGGGTCCGGCGGAGCGTCAGAGGAAGAGACCACACAAGAGACTGGCTTCATGCAATAGGTAGGAGGGAGTTTATTGAACCAGCATGCTTGGGCTCAAGGCTCACTCAGGAAGGGAGAGCAGCCCAGAGCCCAGAGCAGAGGTCAAGCCGAACTTAAGTACACTTTTTGGGGAGGGCAGGGGGCTTTGCATACATCTAGAATAGTGCAAAAATCTATAAAATGAATCAGAAACCCATGGATTTTATGAGTACGGGGTAAAAATACCAAAGTGTAAAGGGCATAGATTTTACTTGGGCAAAAATGATGATCAGCACAAGATAATATGACCTACAAAAACATACTGTCAACATCTAAAGAAACTTTAAAACAGGGTGATTTGCCATGAATAGATCAAAAGAAAAAGTTCTTACAACAAATATCCACTGCCATAATGAATTTCAATGTTTCTATTGATCTACAATAGAAAATTCAGTGAACCGTGAGCTACCTGATGTCCTATAAAATCTGTAGGAAGTTAGAGTGTAGCCCTGTGATCAGTTTCTATCTTCACTACTTTGGGATCTGAAGCAACTCACTTCACCTCTTGGAGCTTTATGTCAATGAGTCAGATAAAGGCTACTATCTAACACTATTGCAAAAATTGAGCACACTCTCCCAAATGAAAGTCTTAGACATACAAAATTCCTCAACAGAATGTAAGTTTATTGTATTGGAGCCAATTCATCTCCTCTCCCTGACTGACTAAACAAGATTAAGGATGACACATTATGAGACTTATAGTCACTCAAAAGTATCAACCTCCATTTCTCAGTTGAAGGGTTTGTAGAATGTGATTAAAGGGTTATCAATGCTTTCCTGGGCTAACATTGTAGATCCAGCAATTTATACTTAATTTTTTCCCTCCTGCAATTCCACTAAACAGGCCCAGGAGGCTCATAAGGACTAGGAAAATAGAGAAAATAAAAAGCAACAATTTACAAGTAGAAAAGCATATGAATAAGTCCTGATGCAGCATTTTCAAGAGAACTGACAATTTGTCACTCAACATGTTTTTCAGAATCCTAAAGAGATGTGGACAATCACTACCAGGTCCTCTGATATTGGGTTCGGTTGCAGGTGGGCCAGCTGAGAAAGCTTAGCTCTTTATAGAATCCTGTCTCCACTCCATGTACTAGAGCAATCTCCTTTCTAAAACTGTGGAAAATTTTTCTCTGGGCAATGGGATACAGAGGCTCTCTGAATCGAGGCAATGCCAAACGTAAGGTACAGAGAGGTAACTGTCTTCAAATGGGGATATGTTGGCTATGTGCACACTGAAAGCATATATCCTACAGTCTTAGTAACCCTGACACCCACAGTATTGGTACTGTATCTCTAGGAAAGGAAACAAAACTTTCCTGGGGGACTGGGGTTGTGGCTCATTGTAGTGCACTCATCTGGCGTGTGTGAGACACTAGGTTTGATCCTCAGCACCACATAAAAATAAATAAATAAATTAAAAATATTGTGTCCATGTACAATTAAATAAAATGCCTTCTCAGAAGGATCACAGCAGTGCCAGAACAGGGAACTAGAGACATGTAATTAGGCATATACCAAACAGTCCACCTAGACCACTTTATAGTAAAGTTCAAAGTTTTTAAAAAGCCTTGATGTGTTCAAGTGCTTCCAAAGCTATTTCAAGTCCAAACTCTATCTAGGCACCATGAAAGACAAAATTCAAAAGGAGTAGAAAAAGAACAAATTGAAGGTATAAAATGATACTGTCAATATGCTGGCAACTAGTCAGATATGGTGAAAGAGTACTGGAAATGCAACTGATCTAAATTTAGATGTGCTCTAAATGAAAAATAGATACCAGATTTCAAAGAAAAAGATATGAATTACAAATAAAGAAAGAAACAAAATACCTCATAATTTAAAAAACTAGATATTCAAAATGTTCAATGATATATTAAAATTCGCTTCACTTTATTTTTAATTTTTATGTTGCTATAGAAAATTTAATGTTAGATATGAGGGTCACATTGTATTTCTACAGAGGTTAGTGGCCAAATAGAGAAAAGAACCCTTAATGAGAAAAATTTATGAATATCCACAATAAAAGAGCATCATATGATCATTTAAAAAAATTAATCAAAGGAATTGAAAATCAGACTTCTGGAATATTAAAACATGATCTCACAATTGGAGTAATTTACTTATTCGAGAAGAAAAAGACAAGAAAATATCTTAGAAGGTTTTTGAAGGAAAAAGGAACAATAAAGAAAATTTAAGGGAACTGAAGAAGAAGTATGCTTGCCAAGCAAGTGCAAGACCCTGAATTTTTAATCCCCATGAGTACAAATAACAAATTTATACATATTTATATGTGTGTTTGTGTATGTGTACACACACACATCTCCAAAGAAGAGCTTCAAGTACAAGGGTGGAAGAATGGCAATAAAAATCAAGAAAAGTTCCAAGAACTAAAGTGCTCACAACTGAAGGAGCTAATGGAGTGGCCAGAATACTGGATGGAAATATATCTACATCAAAGTATATCATTATAACATCTTAGAGAGAGCCGCCGAACGTGCCTGCAAGGTAGGCAGACCTGGGACTGAATGGCAGAACAGGTCCATCGGCCCGCTGGTGTGGTAGACAAATCACCCCAATTGGAGGAGGGGCAGAGCTGCCGCCCACGCCTGCAAGGTAGGCAGACCTGTGACTGACTGGGATAACAGGCCCAGTGGCCTGCTTGCATGGTAGACTCATCACCCCAATTGGAGGAAGGGCCCAGGTGCCGCCTGCAAGGTAGGTAGACCGCGTGTACCAGAGAAGGGGCCCAGAAGCCCACAGGCCTAGTTGAAAGATCACCCCAATTGGAGGAGGGGCACAGCCGCCGCCTGCACCTGCAAGGTAGGCAGACCTGCAACCTGGAGAACAGGCCCAGCGGCCCACCAGCATGGTAGACAGATCACCCCTATTGGAGGAGGGGCCCTGCCGTTGCCCGCAAGGTAGACAGACCATGTGAACTGGAGAAGGGGCCCAGTGGCCCGCCAGTGTGATAGAGAGACACCCCAATTTGAGGAGGAGCACAGCCGCCTCCCATGCCTGCAAGGGAGACTTTGCAACTAGACAAGAGCAATATGAATATATAGGGGGAAAATTCAATAACACAAGAGTTCCACCAAGCAGAAAGAAACGCGAGCAGTATGAAAAGACAAGGAAAGAAGGGACCACAAGTAATGCAGGTCAACTCAACTTTAGAAGAGGTAATATCTGCAGCAGATGGAATGTCAGATAAAGAATTCAGGATTTACATGCTTCAGGTGATCTGGAGTCTCAAGGAAGACATTAGACAGCAAAATCAGACAATGAAATATCACTTCAACAATGAATTATATAAACAAATCCAAGGAGCAAAAGATCAACTATACAGGGAGATAACGGTTATAAAAAACAATCAGAAATCCTAGAAATGCAGGAAGCAATAAACAAAATTAAAAACTCAAATTAGAATACTACCAGCAGAGTAGAACACTTAGAAGATAGAACATCAGACAACGAAGACAAAGTATTTCAACTTGAAAAGAACATAGACAGCTCAGCGAGACTGTTAAGAAACCATGAGCAGAACATCCAAGAAATATGGGATAACATAAAGAGACCAAACTTAAGAGTCATTGGGATACAGGAAGGTATAGAGGACCAAACCAAAGGAATGAGCAATCTGTTCAACGAAATAATATGAGAAAACTTCCCAGACATGAAGAATGAGACAGAATCCCAAATCGTAGAAGCCTAAAGGATGCTGAATTTGCAAAAGCATAAGAGATCCACACCTAGACACATTATAATGAAGATGCCCAACATACAAAATAAGGAGAGAATTTTAAAAGCTACAAGAGAAAGGAAGCAGATTACATTTAGGGGTAAACCAATCAGGATAACAGCTGATCTTTCAACACAGATTCTGAAAGCTCTGGAACAACATATTACAAACGCTGTAAGAAAATGGGTTCCAACCAAGAATTGTGTATCCAGTGAAATTAAGCTTCAGGATGGAAGATGAAATTAAAACCTCCCACGACAAACAAAAGTTAAAAGAATTTGGAGCTAGAAAACCATCTCCAAAACATCCTCGAAAAAACATTACATGAAGAGGAAATGGAAAATAACAATGAAAACCAACAGTGGGAGGTAGTACAGTAAAGGGAGAAAATAATCAAAGAGGCAAAACAAACCATGTTAAGTAACATAAATAAACAAATATGGCTGGAAGAACAATCCATATCTCAATAACAACCCTAAATGTTAATGGCTTAAACTCACCAATTAAGAGACACAGGCTAGTAGAATGGATCAAAAAAAAAAAAAGATCCAACAATATGCTGCCTACAGGAGACGCATTTGATAGGAAAAGATATACATAGACTGAAGGTGAAAGGTTTGGAAAAATCATATCACTCATATGGACTTCGAAAACAAGCAGGAGTGTCCATACTCATATCAAATAAAATAGATTTCAAGCCAAAGTTAATCAAAAGGGATAAAGAGGGACACTACATACTGCTCAAGGGAACCATACACCAACAAGACATAACAATAATAAATATATATGCCCCAAACACTGCTGCAGCTGTGTTCATCAAACAAACTCTTCTCAAGCTCAAAAGTCTAATAGACCACCATACAATAATTATGGGAGACTTCATCACACCTCTCTCACCACTGGACAGATCTTCCAAACAAAAGTTGAATAAAGAAACTATAGAACTCAGTAATAAAATTAATAACCTAGACTGAATTGACATATATACAATATACCACCCAACATCAAGCAGTGACACTGTTTTCTCAGCAGCACATGGATCCTTCTCAAAAATAGATCATATATTATGTCACAGGGCAACTCTTAGACAGTATAAAGGAGTAGAGATAATACCATGCATCTTATCTGATTATAATGGAATGAAATTGGAAATCCATGATAAAAAAAGAAGGAAAAATCACGCATCACTTGGAGAATGAACAATAGGTTACTGAATGATCAATGGGTTATAGAAGACATCAAGAAGGAAATTAACAAATTCTTAGAGATAAATGAAAACACAGACACAACATATCGGAATCTATGGAACACAATGAAAGCAGTTCTAAGAGGAAAATTCATTGCTTGGAGTTCATTCCTTAAAAAAGAAAAAAAAAAACAACAAATAAATGTTCTCAAACTTCATCTCAAAATCCTAGAAAAAGAAGAGCAAAACAACATCAAATGTAGTAGAAGGCAAGAAATAATTAAAATCAGTGCTGAAATTAATGAAATCAAAACAAAAGAAACAATTGAAAAAAATTGACAAAACTGAAAGTTTGTTTTTTGAAAAAATAAATAAGATCAACAGACATTTAGCCATGCTAATGAAGACAAGAAGAGAGAGAACTCAAATTACTAGCATACGGGATGAAAAAGACAATATCACAACAGACACTTCAGAAATACAGAAGATAATTAGAAATTATTTTGACTCCTTATACTCCAATAAAATAGAAGATACTGAAGGCATCGATAAATTTCTTAAGTCATATCATCTGCCCAGATTGAGTCAGGAGGATATAGACAACCTAAACAGACCAATATCAATTGAGGAAATAGAAGAAGCCATTAAAAGACTACCAACTAAGAAAAGCCCAGGACCGGATGGGTATACAGCAGAGTTTTACAAAACCTTTAAAGAAGAACTAATACCAATAGTTTTCAAGCTATTTCAGGAAATAGAAAAAAGAGGGAGAACTTCCAAATTCATTCTATGAGGCCAACATCACCCTGATTCCTAAACCAGACGAAGACACTTCAAAGAAAGAAAACTACAGACCAATATCTCTAATGAACCTAGATGCAAAAATCCTCAATAAAATGCTTGAGAATCGGATACACAAACATATCAAAAAATTTGTGCACGATGATCAAGTAGGATTCATCCCTGGGATTCAAGGCTGGTTCAATATACAGAAATCAATAAATGTTATTCACCACATCAATAGACTTAAAGATAAGAACCATATAATAATCTCAATAGATCCAGAAAAAGCATTTGACAAAGTACAGCATACCTTTATGTTCAAAACTCAGAAAAACTAGGGCTAACAGGAACATACCTCAACATTGTAAAAGCTATCTATGCTAAGCCTCAGGCTAGCATCATTCTGAATGGAGAAAAATTGAAGGCATTCCCTCTAAAATCTGGAACAAGACAGGGATGCCCTCTATCACCACTTCTGTTCAACATAGTTCTCGAAACACTGGCCAGAGCAATTAGACGAAAGAAATTAAAGGTATAAAAATAGGAAAAGAAGAACTTAAATTATCACTATTTGCAGAAGACATGATTCTATACCTAGCAGACCCAAAAGGGTCTACAAAGAGACTATTAGAGCTAATAAATGAATTCAGCAAAGTGGCAGGATATAAAATCAACGCACATAAATAAAAGGCATTCCATGATATCAGCAACAAATCTTCTGAAACAGAAATGAGGACAACCACTCCATTCACAATATCCTCAAAAAAATAAATAAATTAAAATACTTGGGAGTCAACCTAACAAAAGAGGTCAAAGACTTATACAATGAAAACTACAGAACCCTAAAGAGAGAAAGAGAAGAAGATCTTAGAAGATGGAAAAATATACCCTGTTCATGGATAGGCAGAACTAGCATCATCAAAATGGTGATATTACCAAGAGTTCTCTATAGGTTTAGTGAAATGCCAATCAAAATCCCAATGGCATTTCTTGTAGAAATAGATAAAGCAATCATGAAATTCATATGGAAAAATAAAAGACCCAGAATAGCAAAAGCAATTCTAAGCAGGAAGTGTGAATTAGGCGGTATAGCAATGCCAGACTTCAAATTATACTACAGAGCAATAGTAACAAAAACAGCATGGTACTGCTACCAAAACAGGCAGGTGGACCAATGGAACAGAATAGAGGACACAGAGACTAATCCACAAAATTACAACTATCTTATATTGATAAAGGGGCTAAAAGCATGCAATGGAGGAAGGATAGCATCTTCAACAAAAGGTGCTGGGAAAACTGGAAATCCATATGCAACAAAATGAAACCGAATCCCTTTCTCTCGCCATGCACAAAAGTTAACTCAAAATGGATCAGGGAGCTTGATATCAAAACAGAGACTCTGCATATGATAGAAGAAAAAGTTGGCTTTAATCTACATATTGTGGGGTCGGGCTCCAAATTCCTTAATAGGACACCTAGAGCACAAGAGTTAAAGCAAGAATCAACAAATAGACTTACTCAAACTAAAAAGTTTTTTTCTCAGCAAAATTAACAATAAGAGAGGTAAATAGGAAGCCTACATCCTGGGAACAAATCTTTACTCCTCACACTTCAGATAGAGCCCCAATATCCAGAGTATACAAAGAACTCAAAAAATTAAACAATTAGAAAACCAATAGCCCAATCAACAAATGGGCCAAGGACCTTAACAGAAACTTCTCAGAGGAGGACATACAATCAATCAACAAGTACATGAAAAAATGCTCACCATCTCTAGCAGTCAGAGAAATGCAAATCAAAACCACCCTAAGATACCATCTCACTCCAGTAAGATTGGCAGCCATTATGAAGTCCAACAACAAGTGCTTAAGAGGATGTGGGGAAAAGGGTACACTTGTTCATTGCTGGTGGGACTGCAAATTGGTGTGGTCAATTTGGAAAGCAGTATGGAGATTTCTTGGAAAGCTGAGAATGGAACCACCATTTGACCCAGCTTTTCCCCTTCTCGGTCTATTCCCTAAAGACCTAAAAAGAGCATAGTACAGGGACACTGCTACATTGATGTTCATAGCAGCACAATTAACAATAGCAAGACTGTGGAACCAACCTAGATGCCCTTCAATAGATGAATGGATAAAAAAAATGTGGCATTTATACACAATGGAGTATTACTCTGCATTGAAAAAAGACAAAATCATGGAATTTGCAGGGAAATGGATAGCATTAGAGCAGATTATGATAAGTGAAGCTAGGCAATCCCTAAAAAAGAAAGGCCAAATGTCTTCTTTGATATAAGGAGAGTAACTAAGAACAGAGTAGGGAGGAAGAGCATGAGAAGAAGATTAACATTAAACAGGGAGGAGAGGTGGGGGGAAGGGAGAGAGAAGGGAAATTGCATGGAAATGGAATATTATCATTGTTATACAAAATTACATACAAGAGGAAGTGAGGGGAAAGGGAAAAAACAAGGGGGAGAAATTAATTACAGTAGATGGGGTAGAGAGAGAAGATGGGAGGGGAGGGGAGGGGGGATAGTAGAGAATAGGAAAGGCAGCAGAATACAACAGACACTAGTATGGCAATATGTAAATCAGTGGATGTGTAACCGATGTGATTCTGCAATCTGTATAAGGGGTAAAAATTGGAGTTCATAACCCACTTGAATCAAAGTGTGAAATATGATATGTCAAGAACTATGTAATGTTTTGAACAACCAACAATAAAGATTTAAAAAAAATAATAAAAATCTTAGAATAATGAGGGGGGTGATTACGTAGTCTATATCAAAGAAAAATATGAAATATAAAATATTTTTGCTCTTTGCATTTGATGGTAGGTTTAGAATAAAACTTGAACCTGTTGAAGGTAAAATTTTAACACTTCACAGATGTCATGCGAAGAAAATTTGGACAGATCTACTAAATGCCTTCCGTTTTCCAGAGCTTGACACAGTATTGGGATTTTTGCCTTGTTTCCACTGACTCAGTAAATTCCCTTGAAGAGAAAAGAAAAACAGAATGCAATATTTTACTTTAGTACAAAGAGCTAAATGCAGACATCTACATAGAGTTGATGTATCTACTTCAATTTTTATTACTATTTAAAAAATACAAGTTGAAATCAAATAAATTAATATTTTCCAAATAAATGTGAATAAATTTAGTTATTACAAATGGAGAGTGCTGATTTTCTTAAAGTCTCTTTTTCATTAAAACAAATCACAAAGACATTTATGTTTTTAGAGTTTTAAGAGTAAACAACATACTTGTAAACACAAGGCAGTCTTTTCGATTTCTAAAGTACACATTTTGATTATGAAAAGAACGCCATCTGGCTCCTTTTTGGCAACACAGGGCAATTCTGCTCCAAATAAGTGTATTTTCCCCCGAAGTTTCCGATGTCCGCAAATGATGGTTAAGTTTGCCATGCATTTTTTATGGCAGACAAGAAGACACTAAAGAACATGATATTTGAAAACTGATTGACTCAACTTAAAATTATTCACAACTAAGCAAAATACAGACTGACTAATAATGACAAAAATAAGTTAAAAAGTACTATTTGTAGTTTGTGAAATACATTTAACAGGAAAACAAGGAAGGAAACTATAGAAATAAACTGTGGGCCTTTATTAAAAAGTACTGGCAACCCAGGTGTGATGGCATATGCCCATGATTCCAGCTACTTGAGGGTTTGAAACAGGAATTTCACAAGTTGAAGGCCAATCCAATCTAGCAAGAACCCATTTCAAAACACAATTTTAAGAAAGGGTAGATGGGCTGGGGATGTGGCTCAAGCAGTAATGGGCTCGCATGGTGTGCATGGGGCTCTGGGTTCGATCCTCAGCACTACATAAAAAATAAAATTTAAAAAAAGATATTTTTTTTTCCACCGAAAACTGAAAAATAAATGTTAAAAAATTCTCTCTCCTCTCTCTCTCTCTCTCTCTCTCTCTCTCTCTTTCTTCTCTCTCTAAAAATATGGCATGTTCATGACCCTGAATTTAGTTCCCAGGAGTACAAACAACAAATTTATATATATTTATATGTGTGTGGACACACACATCTCCAAATAAGTAAAATCATAACAAAGAAGTATATAGCAAAAGAAAAAAAATGTGTTCCATAAAGAACTTACCTCTTCACATTTAAGACCTCGAAATATGACAATGCGTTCACAGTATCTACATCTTGTGGGAAATCTCCAGTTTCTGAACTTGTGGGTGGCAGCTGCTTTTGCCATTAATTATTGATGAAATGTTCCAAGGGAGCTGGGTCCTTACAAGAGAAATGTTAGTATAAGAAGGGTAAAATGACAAAAACAGATACCACATGATATTGTACTTGGAATAATTTTTAGACTTTGAGACTATTTATATATTACAAAAAGCTATTATTTTGCATTTCTAACATAAAAAAGCATCTCATTTATTTATCTCTTATAAAACACATTTTTTATTTTTTATTTACTTATGACTGTGGAATGCATTACAATTCATATTACTCATATAGAGCACAATAGTTCACATCTCTGTTCATATACAAAGTATATTCATACCAATTCGTGTCTTCATACATGTATTTGGCTTAATGATGACCTTCTCATTCCACCATGTATAATCCCAACTACTCAGGAAACTGAGGCATGAGGATTGCAAGTTTGAGGGCAACCTGCACAGCTTAGTAAGACCCTGTCTCAAAATCAATTTTTTTTAAAAGGGCTGGGGATACAGCCCAGAGGTAGAATGTTCCTGGGTTCCAGTCCCCATACTGGGGAGTGATAAAAAAGAAATTGATTTTTGGAGCCATTTCCACTTTGTGGATCCACCAGCACTTTTACAGTTTCCCTGCCATCAAAGGAGGCCAGGCACATCACAGCACCACTGTATAGCCTCATACCCTCAGTGCCCATCGATGGTGAGGATTCTGCTAAGGTCCTGTAGGCACCTTCCATGTTCCCCTCCTATACCAAAAAAAAAAAAAAAAAAAGACTGGCATTGAACTTCACATGTTTTACCATAACCTTGGATTGAAATCTAAATTTTGTAGAACCCTGAGCCCCCAGAACCCAGTCAACCTGAAGCACATTTGCTTGCACTTATGTTTCTGTCAAGAAAGCATTTCCTAGTGCAGCCTCTTGAAAAACAACTTGGCAATGCCTCAGAGTTAAACGTTATACTATGATGGAGTGTTGAGAGCCACAGCCAAAAGGGCCCAAGAAAACTTCCAAACTTGCTACATCAGTTGAGAATGTTTCTTTCCACTACAGAGTAAAAATAAAAAGTATGATCATAAGACATCCACGTGTATAGAAGGGTAATAATAGTAACCTGTGTGATAGAGCTTTGATTGGGAAGATTATATGTTGGACATATTTTTTTTTAATGTGGGAGTATCAGAACACTGCTTATAGAACCCACTCAACACTAAGTAGCCATGAAGCAGAGACCTGTCCCCTACCAATGGATAGCTCTCTTTCTTTCATGACATCTATTCTGACCCTATAAAAGTCTACCCATATAAAATAATTGCCACTTACTCAGTATTGTAAAGAAAGTTGTGAGAGACTCTGTGTCTAATAGAAGAAAAAATAGGCCTTAATCTTCATCATGTTCGATTAGACCCCAACTTCCTTAATAAGACTCTTACTGTACAAGAATTAAAACCAAGAATCAATAAAACCAATCTGTGAGGTGAACAGAGAGCCTACATCCTGGGAGCAAATGTTTACACCTCACATATCAGATAGTGCACTAATCTCTAGAGTACATAAAGAACTCAAAAAGCTAAACACAGAAAAAACAAATAACCCAATCAACAAATGGGCTAAAGACCCGAACAGACACTTCTCAGAAGAGGATATACAATCAATCAATAAATATAAGAAAAAATGCTGTCTATCCAGCAGAATACATCAGACACTAGAATGGCAATATGTAAATCAATGGAAGTGTAATTGATGTGATACAGCAATCTGTATACGGGGTAAAAATGGGAGTTCATAACCCACTTGAATCAAACTGTGAAATATGATATATTAAGAACTATGTAATGTTTTGAACGACCAACAATAAAAATAAATAAATAAAAAATAAAAGAAAAAGTGCTCATCATCTCTAGCAATCGGAGAAATGCAAATCAAAACCACTCTAAGATATCATCTCACTCCAGGCAGAATGGCAGCTATTATGAAGACAAACAACAATAAGTGTTGGTGAGGATGTGGGAAAAAAGGTACACTCATACATTGCTGGTGGGACTGGAAATTGGTGCAGCCAATATAGAAAACAGTATGGAGGTATGGAACCACCATTTGACCTAGCTATTCCTCTCCCCGGACTATATACAAAGGACTTAAAAACAGCATACTACAGGAACACAGCCACATCAATGTTTATAGCAGCACAATTCACAATAGCTAAAGGAGGGGAAGGCAGGGATGTGGTGATAGGAAAGATAGTAGAATGAAATAGAAGTGAGGGAACCTGATGTCCTTCAGTGGATGAATGGATTAAAAATGTGGCATATATACACAATGGAATTTTACTCAGCATTAAAAAAGAACAATACCATGGCATTTGCATGTAAATGGATGGCACTGGAGAAGATAATGCTAAGTGAATTTAGTCAATCCCGCCAAAACAAATACTGAATGTTTTCTCTGATATAAGAAAGTTGACTCATGGTGGGGTTGGGAGGGAGAGAATGGGAGAAATAAGGTAGAGGGGTGGGAGAGAAATGGAGGGGGCAGGGGATTAGCAAGGATGGTGAAATATGATTTATTAAGACTTGAATTGGGTGTCAACATACTTTATATAGAAACAGAAATACAAAAATTGTGGTATATATGTGTATTAAAAAATAGCATTACCTTAGGTAGAGGGAAGTGAAAGGAGGGGAAGGAAGGGGATATGGGGATAAGAAAGATAGTAAAATGAAGCAGACATTATTACTTTATATATATATGTGACTGTATGACCAATGTGATTTAATTTTTGCTTCTGAATTTGTGTTAAACGTTTACTGTGTGTCCGTGTTTGCGTCACGTTTGTGTTGTCTCCCTGCGCTTCAGAGTGGCCCACCCTCAGAGTTGAATGGCCCCCAGGAGAGTCCCTCCATCTCTCTCTCTAATCTGCAAAGTCAGAGATATTGTCTTTATGGCCATCCAGATCATGGCTTCTAACCTTTCAGGACCTCTTCGAATCTCTTCCTGCATGGGTGGGGTCCGCGCAGTCTTCTGGGAGGATTCCGCCTGGCAGTATGGCGGATCTGTCCTGTCCCTGTTCCTCCCGGCCCCTCCACCCACCTGTTCTCTCCGCCCCTGGCTGTCTCCCCTCCCGGGAGGGGGGGGGATGCTCCCGCAGGTTTGGGGGACGGGCGGATGGAATCGGGGGTGAGGTCAGCAGGGGACCGCCCCTCCTCCCTCTCCCCTGCAACCGGCTGCCACCAGCTGCGCGTTGCATTTCCACCACAGTGGGGCAGGCGGGATCGGACATGGAGTCGGCGGGGGATTGCCCCCCCCTTCCGTCCTCCTGGCGAGCAGAAAAAGCGGCTCTGGAGTACCAGGCCCTCTCCCTCCTTCCTGGGGGTAGAAGGGACCGGGTCCCCAAACCCCCCAAGTGTTACAGCCCTCCCGGCCACAGTGATCGCGGGGCCGAAGAAGCGAACGGGTCTTCCTGGAGTTGGTCTGTAAGTAAGGCTAAATACTGAGACTAGGAAAGCAATGTTTTCTTTCCCTCCCGTAATCAGCTTGAATGCAAATAGAGATGCCTGCTGGGGATTTAACAACTTTGACATCTCGCTTTGACTTTTCTCAAAGCCCTGTCCTCATTATTAAATTGGTGTCAATCAGCTTTAGAGATGGGAACCAAATTTTCAGTCACAAATTTTAACACTCCCGAGGAGACTTCTAAGGAGTCTCCACTCTGCTTTCTTTGGGAAGCCTAGCACTCAAAACAACTGCAAGCAGAGGATGAGCTTTTTGGGAGCTGGCTACTAAAAAAGTTAGGAAAAAAAAATGCCTAGTGCCTAAGGTCAAACCAAACTGGAGGAGCTGATCCTGTGGGTGAAAGATAAGATTAAGGGACTCCCAGCAGCTGCCAGAGCCATTTAGCTCTGGGGAGTTCCCTGGGTCCTTATCTGCATCTTAAGGATTACGCCACCTCTGTTTACTTAAAAAGAAGGGACACTGAATGCAGTAAAGCCAGTCACACTGAGACCCTTGATTTTATACCTATAGTTGCCCTTATGTGAGAACATCTGGTCCACTCATGGGAAATATAAGGTGCCACTGATGGGAGTCATAATTAAATGAGAGTTCACAACCTGGAGGGATATATTCTTATCTGGTTGTCTGATTGTTTCTTAAAGATAAACTAGGTTAAATGTGTGTCTAAAAAAATAATTTTTTTATTGTAACAATCTGGTATCTGAATGGGTTTCTAAAGCATTGCACTATCTTGTAGTTAAAAGTTGGGTTTAAGCAATTGTTTAGTTTGATTTCAGATAGTTCTAAAGAGTTTCAATTTTGAACTGGGTAGCCTAAGGAGATTTCACTAGGTATATAGTGCATTGATTTGGGCAAGGATAGTAAATTATGATTTGGTATCTGTTTCTCTCAGTGTGTAAGATTTAGAAAAAATGTGTTAAATTAAAATGTTGGTCTGGCTCATTAAAATAACATTAAATAATTAAATAACAACAGTCTTGGAAATTCTCAAAGCTTAATTTCAGATATACATGGTAGTGTGTGGGCAAATTTAATGTAACTTATTGCTACTTTAGGAACTTCAGAACAAGGAAAGTGGCTTAGAGGTCCTAAAGAAATTTCTTCTGATGGTAGAGATCCTATTTCCAGTTTTATGTGAGCAAATTTTTCTAGTGTAAAAAGATATAAAATTTTGGGAATTGCTTCTTAAATGTGTATCATAATTTTCAACATCCAAACATGGAAATATGACTTATGGCTAAAATGCCTTAGGCCTAAAGTGTCTGTTCAAAATAGCAGTTTTTTCCTGCTCCTTCCGGACCTTAGCCAGGGCTTAAGCTGATATGCAAACAGAAGCAGCTTGGAACTCAGGCCCAAGGAAAAAAAAAAAGGTAAAGGTATCTTTTTATGGGAACTCAAACTAGATTAAAGGACTTTTGCCTTTTCTTAGATTCTATGTTTTTTTGAGCTCATGATTTTTATCCTACAAACAAGTTAATGTTTTTCTGATAAGTTCTATTTTTTGATCAACTGGAGTTTTTTTTAAAACATTGCAATGGAGATTTCATCTGCGAAAAACTACGAGGCCTTTATTATTGTTATGTGTGCACACTCTTGTTATGTGTTGTATGTCGGTATGTCTGTATGTGTGTATGTCCATATATCCTGCAGTGATATGACAAGTAACAGATGAGGAGTGCTCATAAAAAAAAAAATTAAAAATGGATCCAAATATCTTTGATTCACGTGATTCAAATGGCTCAATTTAAATTGGGTAAACAAATGAAAGTAAAGAGGTTAACAGATGAAAAAAAAAAGAAACTAGAAGGTTCTAGGTATGGATTTAATAGAGGGAAAGTGTGTTTCTGGTTAAGAGTTTAAGTAATTAAGAGGGTTTAAGTAAGTGATGAAGAAGGTCTGTGCAAGTCGGTTATAAGTGTAAGTTTTTGAGCAAGTAATCTTAAAGACATTAAACAGCTGGTTAAACAAGTGCTGTTGTTTTAGAGAATTGTGCTATGTTATTTCTTTAAAAGCTAAACTTGGTTAATATAAAAACATCAATGTAATTGGTGCCATTAATGTGTTCATATCTTTCAGGTATACAAGTCTGTAAGGTAGAAGCTTCAAAAGAACATTATATCAAGCTGGTGTTCTAAAGTTGTATGGTAATTTTAGGCTTAAAAAGAAAAAAAACATGTTGGAAATTTATTTATCATTTGTGTTCTTTAACGGGACTTGTTATCAGTAAGATATGTAAAGTTCTATGTTGCTTTCTACACTGAGACACAATTTAAATGTGTTTTTAAGTCAATGAGAGCCTAATCTGGTGAAGGTTTTATTGTAAAACACAGAAATACTTTGCTACTTTCCAACAAGAGGTTAGAAGATTCCAGCCTTCCTTTAATTCATGTTTTAGATGTGATATTATGTTGTGTTAGCTAATATTCATGTAAACTTGAGCAACAATTTATGTAAACTTTGTAAAATGATGTCTAAAAAGCAAAGATCAGCTTCAGAACTATAGTATTTAAGACTTATAAAGAGCCCCACCTTACTTGAGATAAGGCTCTATGTCCCATCTCACTGCATGTGAAAGTGACTATGAAAGAAGTAGGCCAGATTTCAGTGCATTTAAAGTTGTGCCCAAAAGTTGGTTTTTGTCACGATTGCCAGGATACCAAACAGGGGATGTACTCTGCCAAAAATTCTAGGTAGCTATTACATAGACTAAATATGTTTTTACCCTAGTTAGTCTTGTTTTGAAGTTTGCTTTTAGATGGACTAAGGATTGCCTGTTAATATTTTAAAGAGGTACTGCTTTAAGAACTCACAACCTGGGTTAATTTAAGATAATGTGTTACAAGGAGTTATCACTTACAGGATAGAGAGATAGGTACTAAAGCCCAATACCCTTAATATAAGGCTGTTGACTTATTTGCTAGATGTTTAAGATTAAGTCTTAAAATTAAAAATTTAGCTCTTGCCCTCTGAGTCAGTCTGAATCAGGGAATAGGGAACTTTTTCAAAGGGCTCTGCAACTCTAGGCCACATAACTTCCCAAATAGGGAGATTAATGAGACCAGTGGAGGGCAGAAGGCCAATCAGTGCATTTGCTGTAAAGAGGAGAGTCATCAGAGAAGGGAGACATC
This sequence comes from Spermophilus citellus, assembly GCF_964194105.1. Lineage (NCBI taxonomy): Eukaryota > Metazoa > Chordata > Mammalia > Rodentia > Sciuridae > Spermophilus > Spermophilus citellus. Next base: position 51,448,437 of record NC_138191.1, on the reverse strand, counting down.
CCTGATGCTTCTGAGGGAAGCCATATGGTCAAGCAAGGCCTGGACCCATCCTAGCACAAATGGCACTAGCAGAACTGAGAAGCTGCTGTGAAGTTCCTGAGGACTCCCAGGAGACTCAGCTGACTGTTAACAATAGGTAGAACAGAAGTCAGTTTGACTTGCTCCATCTTAAACACTTAGCAAAGACAGTCAAAGCCAAAGCACAGCTGTTCCTGGACATCTTAAATGATAATAATAGTTAAATGTAACTTCCATAAATAAGTAAACTGGAGGCTACAAAAGAGATTCTTAGACAGAAATGCCTGATAACTGTCAAAGGGACTGCTAGAGTAGTTTTAGTCTAAGGCCTTTATTTCTAACCAACACAGGTAGGCTTGATGTTTGCTAGTATGGTTATTCAGCCCTAAGTAACAGAATTAAAGATTTCTCTATTAGACACAGAGGTCATACTAGTAAAGGGATTTGGCAGGATCAGATGGCATTAGATTATTAGACTAGAAAAAGGACATCTGTAACCCTAAATGTTAGTTGTCGTGTTTACATCCCTGACATTTCTGACAATGTGACAAATATCCTTAAAGATTTACATGCTCAGATGGAAGCCATGTCCTCAGCAATTTTGTCATGGAGACAATATCTTAGCTCCTAGTTCCTGGTACTGCCTGATGGAAAACATTGTTAATCTTTGTCTTGGTTATTATACTCATTGGCATATTCTTGTGCTGTGGCATTTATTACTGCATCAATATGGTTCCAGTACTAATGAGTTCTTGTTTCTCTTATAGACCACCTGTGATTCAAATGGCTCTCCAGCCTATTACTTCTCAATTGGACTTTTATCATGGACCACTCGATAGACCTGATATTTTTAAGGGGGACTCCAAACTGCTTGCCCCACGCCGTCCCTTTTCAGCCTGAAGAAGCCAGAAAGATTCTCTTCATCCCCCTTCCTCACAGCAGTAAGGAGTTCCCAAATTAGGGGGAAAATGAAGCCAGATTTAAAGTTAGGTAGTCAGTGTAGTTAGATAAATCGGGGTCTAATGTCGAGTGAAATCTAAAATGGAGGCCATGCTGAAATTGATTCTAGGAAATGCAGGACAACTCATAGTGATCAGACAACAATATGCTCCACTGGCAGAAATGAAAAATGAGACCTTCCAATAATTATGATTCAGTACTTTTAAGATTAAAAGTAGTCAGAAAAAAGGAGTGGGGAATGTAAAGGTAAAATTTCTAAGCTGCAAAATCCTGAGTTAAAGTTAAAGTTAAAGTGTAAAAGACTAGGGCATTGTAAAGCTTCTAGATTGCAAGGCCTGGGCTAAAAAGTAAACAATTCCCCTGCTATCCCCGGAACCTGTAATGTCTGTAAAGTTGTTAGGACAATGCGGGAGCTGCTCAGTAAATATCTCTATTGATTCCCTGGTTGTTTAATAGCTAAGGGCTCCAGGTAGCATGGCACATAGGCATCCAGGCCCCAGAACCAATCAGTTTGAATGTGTACCCCACTTAGAAGTGACCAATCACCCCTGCCCAAACTGTTCCCGCCAATGAATGGACTAATCATGTATCAGAATTGTTGTTCAATTTCCCCGTGCCTCATGATGATTTGTTCTGATGTATGCAAAGCCCCCCACCCTCTCTAAAAAGTGTACTTAAGCTCTGCTTGACCTCTGCTCTGGGCTCTGGGCTGCTCTCCCTTCTTGAGTGAGCACGGAGCCCTAGCGCGCTGGAACAGATCCCTAATAAAAATCCCCCTTGCCATTGCATGAAGTTAGTCTCGTGTGGTCTCTCCTTCTCCGACGCTTCGCTGGACCCTTACACTGGCTACCTTAAAAATACTTTTAAAAATAACCTAGACTAAGTCTTATATTGACAAATGTAGTATATGCCTTTATGCATTTATGTTCTTTTGAATATCCTCTAATAACATTTTATAATTTGTCTATAGAAGTCTTAAGTCTATTATTTGAATATTTAGGCAATTTTAGTCTCTGATACTATTGTAAATAGTATATCCTGTTCAATCACAATTTCTAATCATTTGCCACTGGAATATAAAACTTTAATTTTACTTTTATACCTCAAGCTTTTATTCAGGAACCTCGACAATTTCTATAGGTATTTCCAATAAACTTTCTGGAGATTACATTTTTTTTTCAAAATATAAATAGTTTGGGCTGGGGATGTGCCTCAAGTGCTAATGCACTTGCCTGGCATGCAGGAGGAACTGGGTTCGATCCTCAGCACCACATTAAAAAAATAAAATAAAGACATTGGGTGCATCTAAAATTAAAAATATTTAAAAAAATTAAAAAAAATAGTCACCATTTGAAAATAATGCAAGTTTAAGCTTTCTATATTTTAGTATTCCATTCTTCTACTTTCTTTTATTCTCATTATATTTTACTCATGAGGATCTCTAATACAAATTTGATTAAACATGGTGATATTGGGTATGATTATTCTGATTTTAAAGTAAGCATTTCTAGGGAGGAGAGATGCTAGCAAGAAGTCTTACTAGAAGCCCTACCATCCTTCCTCCCACAAAAAAAAAAAAAAACCTCCCAAAATAAGCAATGCACTTTGGTGTGGGTAAGTGAAGAGAGCCTCATAGCACATCTAAGGATCAGCAGAATCCAGATAGAGCATGGGAACCTGGGATGTTCACACAGAGAATAGGACACACTTAGTGTCTGACACACCATCAACAGCCAGGAGCAGCTCAGAACAAGGGATCTTCCTCCCTGTGTGGACTAATCAAGCAAGAGGAGCCCAGCAGCTCCCACCCAAACCTTGAACACCTTCCATACTCACTACGAGGACTCTTGTATTCTCATGCCACTCAGCTCCCTTGAGGGGACTGCCTGGAGTCCACACATCTGAGCTCCCAGAAGAGAAGGAGGTGACGGTGTACCCCACTCCGGTTGCCAGCACAGCTATTAGACCATGGCACCTGGGGACTGGAAATACTGCTGGATTGTGTCTTGCTCAGGTGACAAACAGCCATGGCACCCCACCTTCCCTGAGACTTAGGCACTGCTAAACCACCCACACTTGGTGGCCTGCCACTCCTGAGCTCAGCCCCTGTCACAGCCTACCCCATTGGGCCAGGCTGCAGTGAAGCCACACATCAGTGCTCCCAGTCTCTGGTGCACCCTGCCCCTCAGGGCCTGGGCTGGGACTGCATGCTGCCTCCTGGAAGAGGCATCTGAGTGCCCACAGCTGTCATAACCCACATCTGACTGAAGTTTCACATCACTTCTTGGGACCTAGCTGAGCAGCCAGACTTGCAAGGGCTGAGATGAATGTAGTGCCATGGGTTCAGAAAACAGAGCATTGGCTGAGCTGCATCCTCACCCTACAGGTCAGAAAACCCTACAACCCTGGGTAAGACCCAGGACCCTGCAAAGCTGGAACTGTGTGAGCTTCCTAGACCTTCCAGCCCTAGAACTGGATAGGCCTCTGTGGGGGGCTGCTGCTCTGAGTGACCAGCATTTTCCTTCCCTGATTGGTTGCGGCTCTCTCAGTCATTTCCAATGATCTTGCCACATTCAAAGTGGCCCTAGATGGCTGCCCTGATCCTGGAAGTAGCAGAATGTGTCTTCATGCTTAGGCATGCCTTCCTATAACCCCAGGGGTCGAATTACCTTACCTGTCCTTGTAACCCTGCCCCTCTTGACATATTTTGGATGGAATTTTCTAAAGAATGAGGGTCTCCCCAGTAAAAGTCCACTCTTGGATATGCTCACTCTCACCAGCCCCTCATGCCATTCCTTGCTCTCCCATTTGGGGAGCTTGAGGCGGAGGAGCTGACCTGGGTGTTTTATTTGGTATCCTAGGAAATTCACCGGAACTACCTTTAGTTTGGCTGCCTGCGTGGCTGGGGGCGACAGGCCTCCCAAGATTCTGCAGTCCTGGAACTGTATAAGAATCCTAGAGCCTACAATGGAGTGATCTCCCAGAACCCTGCAGTTCTAGAACTGGGTGAGTTTTCTGGACCCCCCCCCATTCCTGGAACTGGGCGACCCCCAAGCTACTGAGCTGCTGAGCCACTCTGCTTCCTAGAGAGGAGTCATTGTATATTTTTGTTTCCCTTCCCTTTGAAGAACAGCACTGTGGGAGTCCATCCTTAAACTGACTGAGTTTGCTCCCTGGCTAAGTGTGAGGTGCTCAGACACTTTTAATGTGGCAGAGCTCTCTCCACCCTTCTTGGGTTTGAGAGCTTTTCTGATTGGATGGATGTCTCACCACTGCCCCAAAGATCCAATCATTGCACCTGACCTTGCCACATTGCCCTCGCATGACCTTCATTAAATGAAATTTCCCCCAGAATTTTTTGTTCCCCGATAAAAGCTCTCTCCCTAGCATGTTTTCTCTCTCTCTCTCTCTCTCTCTCTCTCTCTCTCTCTCTCTCTCTCTCTCTCTTTCCCTCTTTTTCTCTCTCCTCTTCAGTGAAACCTCACTGCCCCCCTTGGGAGCTTGAGGCTGAGGGTTCAAGGAGCCATCCCAGAGCTGGTTTAAAGGTAAAATGGTGTCTGTGTCTTTAATTTAAACTCCCTGAGGATTTCCCCACATGACCAAACTGTTCACACCATCTGCACTGGCCTTGGACTAAATAGCACCACAAACTCTTCTTGCAATCACAGAATGAGAAAGGGCCAACTCTTCTGCAGATCAACTAGGAGTTCCTTTGAGTTTGTTGAGATGAAAAGTGCTTAGAACAGTACCTGACCTATTAAATTCTCAGTACACTTCACCATCACTTGGTTAAGATCAACATTTCTTATTGTGTACTATATATCCTGAGATAGTGAAACTGTGTGCCTTGCCAATGGTCTGAAGGTTTTCCAATGGCCCTCTTGATAGCCCATGGTCCTCATCCCTGCCACCTGCTCCTTCTCCCACATCCTTGGGCAGTGGTTTGCAGAAAGGTGCACACCAGCATCACTTGAAGGTCATCATTTAATCTGACCTCCTTCTTCACCTGAGGCTGCTGGCCTCTCTTCCCTGGTTCCCAGGCAGTGCTCATGTGATTTGCTCTCCTGGGCCCTTCTCCCCATTGATAGAAGGGAGCTGAACCATTGTGGTTGGACGGTAAACACCAGAACATATTTACAGTCCTGCAGAACTTCTAGCACCATGAAGAGTGCAGGCTCTGCAGCCAGCTGCCTGGGTGCTGGCTCAGCTCCTGCTCCAGTTCTGCCCTGGGCAAGTCCATTGCACTAGCCCTACCTGCCTTCCTCTGTCAAGACTGACTCCTATGTGGAGATATGTTGGCATGTGGTCTTAATGATCTACTAAGGAACAGGCTTAGAATTACTTGGTATGTGATAAGCAGTCAAAATTGAAAATTTTAACTTATTTTTTCTTAATATTCCTCATAAGGAGCTCTAGATCTTGGGATAGTAAAATTAATGGAAGCTAGCTGGGTTCAAATTCTGAGTGAACGACTCATTGGGAGCACAATTTGGAGCACATTATTGAACTAAAATCAACCTGTTAGGCTATAGGATTAATACTACCTACTTCATAACACGCAGTTGTTTCAGAAGTAAATAAGATAAATGGAATTAAGCACTTTGTATAATGCCTAGCATGCAATAAATAGGAATTACTAAACTTCAGTGCAGTGGTTTTTAGACCTTATGATTCCTGATACCAGATTTCAGATCAAAGTTATCATATAGGACCCTATTTTCATATATCAATTTGAATTTAGCTCTACTAGTATCTAGAACTTCAGTAGCAAGAAGTAGATTTTTTAAATCAGTGTTTATGAACTCTTACAACAAACATATATTAGGAAAAATTGAATGAAATATAGTTAAAAAAGTATATTCACATATGTATATTCACTAAAGGCAGACCACAGTCAAAAAAGTTAGAAAATTCCTTATGAATTTCAGAAGTCTAGTTTGACCCCTGTTGAGCAGTTAGTCAACAAAGAACTTTCACTGTGGTAATACACCACTAGCTTGGCTTTGTTTCATGGAAGAATCTCCAGTCTGTTATTTTAGTGCTGTGCTATTATGCATTAGATGAACTAGTTTTCCTGGTTGGTTTTCTATTTGTAACATTCAATTGATAATCAACCCAGGTTTGTATTAAAGAGTTGGGACTTTTAAACTCATTACGATGCTTTTTTGTATATACACAGCAAAGAGGCTATTTTCCAAATGATGTTATTTTTGCCAACATCATGAATGAGATGCTGCCAATTTGACTGGCTTGTTAAGAAGGTCCTTTTTTTTTTTTTTTTTTTTTGGTTTCAGGATGTCCTCTTGTAGGTCACAATTTGCTAAGTGTTTTTTTTTTTTTTTAACATGTATGGTGTTGAAGTTTTTTGAATAATCTTTAACACATCCACAATACCAGTATCTTGATGTGATGCTTCCTCTTTATCAGTGTTGTCCAATAGACCTTTCTGCCATGACAGAAATGTACAGTATCTGCACTGCACTGTCAGGTACAATAGCCACCAGCCCATGTGGTTACTGAGTTCTTGAAATAAGTGGTGGGACTGAAGGACTGTAATTTGATTTTGTATGATTATAATTAATTTAAATAGTCATACAAGGGTTTTGGTTCCTGTATTGAATGACTAATATGTAGGTTAGCAGAAGACATTTTAATTGGTGTTCATTATATTTTTCTTTTCCTAATCTTTTTCCTTCCCTTCCTTTCTTCCTCCTTTCTTCCCACTCTTTTCTCTTCCCTCTTCCTTCCTTAATTCCTTCCTTTCTTCATTCATTCCTTTTTTCTTCTTCCTTCCTTTCCCTCCCTCCCTCCCTTCCTTCCTTCCTTCCTTCCTTCCTTCCTTCCTTCCTTCCTTCCTTCCTTCCTTCTTTCTCTCTAGCACTGGAGCTCAATCCCAGGACCTCAGCATGCAAGGAATGTTCTCTACCACTAAAACACATCCCAGACTTCAGGAGAGTTTTCAATTAAAGTCTCCTGAAAGAAAGCTGGGTATACAAATATGATAATTACAATTTTAGAAGTGGGAGGTTCATGCCTTTAATCCCAGTGGCTTGGAAGTGTGAGACAGGAGGATCATAAGTTCAAAGCCAGTCTCAATAAATTAATGAGATCCTGTCTCAAAAAATAACATCTCTGAATGTGACTCAGTGGTTAAGCTCCCCAGGGTTCACTCCCCAATACCAAGAGGAAGATAAGAATTTTAAGAATGGAAAAAAAATTGAAATAATACAAGTTACACAATTTTGGCTTCAATTTAAAAATTTACTCATATTCTCAGACTTTTATTTACAGGACATTCTGCTATTTTTTTTTTCTGGAAAAACATGGTACTTGAACAAATCTGACTTTTTCAAATGTGAAAATAGAATCCACTGAGAGTTAGCTGCCAATTCCTGATAGTATTTAGTTGTAAGTTCCACAAATACAGAAATATTTTTTGTTTGTTTTTAGTACTGGAAATTGAACGCAGAACCTTGCACATGTTAGGCAAGAACTTAACTGTGAGCTTTATTCCAGCCCAGTAAGTGTTTTTAAAGATTGTCTTGTCTCTGTTATCTAACATGGTGATGGTATATAGTAAATTGTCATTAAATGTTTGTCTAATTATTGTAATTAAATATCAACAACCTAAAGCTTTAAACTACACAACAGTCATTAAATCCTACAATCCAATAGTGACATCAGTTCATGTTAGTAGCCAGATGGAGATGGGAACCAGGGCCACAGTGCAGTGATCCCTGGCTGGTAGCTAAAACCTCAGGATGCAAGCTGCATCAGCACAGGGCACTGCCATGTGTATGGACACATGTTTGGAAACATCCCAACTAGAATCAAGGTCTATTTATCCTACAGTCTTAGGTTCAGAGTTAGAAAGGACTTTCCACATGATTTAAACCAACATTCTTTCCACAGAAGGATTTCCCTTTACAGTGTATTAAACTGCAGCAGTCTGGCTGCAGCAAAATAACTGGGGGGTAATGAGCAACTTGTGTACATTGATACAGCAGGAGTGGGAGCCTTTTATTGAAGGACAGGAGGGGTATATATATACATTACACACAGCTTATCTTAATTAACATAAACTAGATACAGCAGTCAACCAATAAGGAATCTCCACACTTAATGGCTCCCTGGAGTTACTTCACAAACTACTCCCTCTGGCAAAATGCCAGGCGCCATCTTGACTTGTTTACAGACCCTAACATTAAACATGTTTGCTATGATCTGAATGTGTTCTCCCCAAATGTATATGTTGTGACAATCACAATTGTGAAAGCAACAAAAGGGACAATGAGACTTACTATACTCTCAAAATCAACTTAAATAAATTATTTCTCAATTCTAATGACATATACGTTTTCACTGGTTGATAGTCCAGGTAGAAAAAGTATGTAAAGTTATTTATAAGTCAAAACATGTGATTAAGTCATGGGGCTCTATATTTTTTAACAGAATGAATGCCCTTATATCAGAGGCTTAACACATCATTCACATCCCTTTCCCCCCTTCTACTTTCTGTCATCTGATGACGCAGCAATACATGCCACCTTGGACAATGTGAATATACTTAGTGTTACTTAACTGTACACTTCAAAATGGTCCAAATGGCAAATTGTAAGTGTATTTTACAATAAAAACATTGAAAGATGCATTTTCTATTGTTCAGTGTTTCCTGCTATTATTTAGTAATCACATTCATTAAGAGCACTAACCAGCCAGGCAAACTGGCACAGGCCTGTAATCCCACTGGGAGGCTGAGGCAGGATGACTGCAAGTTCAAATCCAGCCTCAGCAAAAGCAAGGTGCTAAGAAATTCAGTGAGACCCTGCTCTAAATAAAAAACAAAATAGGGTTGTGGCTCTCTGGTACCCAAAAAAAGAAGTACTAATCAAAATTTCACAACCCTGTATTTGAGATTCAATTCTGCTTGCTACATCTCTTAAAACTAAAAGCATGTCACTTAGCTAAGCCTCAGTTTCCTCATCTGTAACACAGGAATAATAAAATGCTTACTTACCCATTAGAGGTTGCTGTAAAATTTCAACTTGGTAAAGTCTAAATACACAAAAAAAGCTCAATAAATGTTAGCTCTGATTTTATTTTTAGGTTTTCAATCCAATATGATTCTTGTACTTTGTATAAGGAAGGCTAAAAAATGGCTTTAGCATTAAAAAGGCCATTTGTTCATTTCTCCTTAGTCCTTAATGTTATGGAGAACTATAAGACAACATGCCATAAAAGCCATTTCATATTATAGTCAAGTGATAGCCCATGTGTTGACCACTGAATCAATAGTTAATAATCTTAAAGTATCATACTCCAAGAGGCTACAATTTCAGAGAAGCCACAATAACTTATAGTACTTGAAATAATTTACATATAATAATGTGTGTATAAACCTATACATATAATTTTTATCAAGTATAATATAATCATACAAAAACATTGACTCACAATATAGTTCACACATACCAAAAAAGGCTATTTTATTTTTTTCCCTTTTACATCCTATATTTATATAACATTCTAATTTATATTATATTACATATAATACATCTATTTTATCATGTATACATATAATAAAAAATATATTAATTATATATAAAAATTTTATGTATATTAATATATAAATATATTATACATTCATATTATATATTCATAAATATATATGATATATAATTGATATAATATATTTACATAACATTTATATATTTATATATAAATTATATATTAATATATAAATATATAAGATATATATTATATAAATTATATATTACATATCAAAATATTTATGATTTATATGTATTTAATATAAATTATATATAATATATGAAATACATATATAATATATACACATATACTAGAATAATATATATATATATTGAATATATAAATATTATTTTATTATATATAACATCTATAATATGTAGTATATAATATATAATACATAATATATAATATATAAACATATTATAATTTAAATTATATAGTTTAGTTATTTGCCTTTAGATGGTTTTAATGCTTCTGATAGTGTTTTATCCCTTAGCTTTATCTGTGCAAATTTTTATTTTATGACAGTTCCAAACTTTTAGTATTTTTTTTAAATAAAAAACATTTATTGGTGTCACTTATGGTAGAAAAAAGTTCCTATACCAGATGTGCATGACCCAATCATTAAATAGAACATTTCTGAGGTAAACACACATCCTGACCCACATTTTTATATCCAGTTTTTTAAGATAGCCGATTTCTCCTCTCTCTCTTCTCCAAAACATGTGAGCAACTGCTAACGGAAAGCAGTAAACAGCCACTTGGGCTATAGCATCTTCAACTCCAATCTGAAGTGAAGATTCCAATTACATTTGAGACTTAAGTTCTCTCAGTTTTCTCCTAATGAAGGTTCTGAGTCCAGTATTTACAATATTACAGCACTAGCAGATCAGTGTCTTCAACTCATCTCTTTCTGCTGTATCCTCTTCACCAGTTTGGGGAGGGCCTACACTTCCATAGAATTTGCTGATAATTGGCTGAACCATTTCTTCTAGTTCCTTCTTTTTAGTTTTGAAGTCTTCAATGTCAGCATCTTGGTGGCTTTCCAGCCATTCAATCTTTTCCTCTACAGCTTTTTCTATGGTCTCCTTATCTTCAGAGGAAAGTTTGCCTCCCAACTTTCCTTTATCTCCAATCTGATACTTTAGAGAGTAGGCATAGCTTTTCAACTCATTCCTAGTATCAATGCACTCCTTGAGTCTTTTGTCTTCCTCAGCAAACTTCTCAACATCATTAACCATCTTTTCAATTTCTTCAGGTGTCAGGCAATTTTTGTCATCAGTAATTGTAATCTTATTTTTGTTCTCTGTACCTTTGTCTTCAGCTGTCACCCAAAGAATAGCATTCACATCTATCTCAAAAGTGACTTCAATCTGGGGGACCCCACAGAAGGAATTCCAGTAAGATCAAATGTACCCATAAGGTGGTTGTCTTTTTTCAGGGGTCCTTTACCTTCATACACCTTGATTGGAACACTAGGTTGATTATCAGAAGCTATAGAAAAGATATGAGACTTCTTGGTGTGTACTACAGTATTCCTTGGTATCAGTTTGGTCATGACACCTCCCACAGTTTCAATACCAATGTCAGGGGACATGCATCAAGCAGTACTAGGTCACCTGTATCTTGATTATCAGAGAGTACACCAGCCTGGACAGTGTCACCATACGCAACAGCCTCATCTGGGTTTATGTCACAGGATGGATCTTTGCCATTCAAGAACTCTTTAACAAGTTGCTGAATCTTTGGAATTTGAATAGAGCCATCAACAAGAACAATCTCATCAACATCAGACTTCTTCAAGTCAGAATCCTCCAGTACTTTCTGAATAGGCTTCATGGTAGACCAGAACAGGTCCATGTTTTCTCTTCAAATTTTGCCTCAGTCAGGGTGTCAGAAAAGTCTTCTCCTTCATGGAAGGACTCAATTTTAATTCTTGCTTAATGTTGAGGAGACAGGGCCCACTTGACCTTTTCTATTTCATGTTGGAGTTTCTGCACAGCTCTGTTTTCTTTTCTAACATCTTTGCCAGTCTTCTTTTTGTACAGCCCAATGAAATGTTCCATAACACGCTGGTCAAAGTCTTCTTCACCCCGATGAGTATCTCTATTGGTGGCCATGACTTTGAAGACATCAAATTGTCAATGGGGAGAAGAGACACATAGAAGGTTCCACCACCCAGATGAAACACCAGGATGTTCTTCTCTCCCTCCCTCTTATCCAGGCCATAAACAATAGCAGCTGCTGTAGGCTCATTGATGATCCTCATAACATTCAGGCCAGCAATAGTTCCAGCATCTTTGGTCGCTTGCCACTGGCATCATTAAAATTGGCTGCTTCAGTAACAATTTCATGGGTAATCTTTCCCAAATAAGCCTTAGCAGTCTCTTTCATTTTAGTGAGAATCAGGCAGAGATTTCTTCTGGAGCAAATGTCTTAGTTTGACCACCTCCAAAATCAAGCTGAATGTATGGTTTATGTTTCTATTAAAACACTTTGAAAGGCAAGAACTTGATGTCTTGCTGCACAGAAGGGTCATTCACGGTGCTTCCAATGAGTTGCTGGGCATCGAAGACCATGTTCTCAATATTGGAGGTAAGCTGATTCTTGACTGTATCGCTGATCAGACATTCTTCTTCAGGGGTGAAGGCCACATAAGACAGCCTGATGCGGTTGCCCTGATTGTTGGAGATGATCTCCAGTGGCCATTCTTGAACACCCTGATGCAGGAGTAAGTGGTCTCCAGGTCGATGCCAACCACAGTAACCACGTCCTTTTCTTGTCATCCTCCTCAGCCGTGCTGCGGAGAGGAGCAGCAGAAACGTGGCCACCAGAGAGAGTTTCATCTTGCCCTAGCTGTTGGCCACTTGCTCTCCTCAGCAGACAGCCAGAAGTCACAGGCAATCCAGCAACAGGCCCCAGCTGAGAGCAGTGAGGTTACAGGTCTCTCCCACTCGAGATTTCTCAACTCTGTCCGTCTGTGTTGTCTCTGCTAATGTCTCAAACTTTTTAGTATTGAAGTGCATTTTCTTTCTACAATGATATTAATTACCATAAGTAAAAATTGACAAGTAGAATGCTAGTAAACACAGATTTGCAAGCTTTTAGGCCACTATGTAAATATTAAAAAGTTAAGTGAATTGCCAATGCTTTCATACATGCTATAACAACACAAGTGGTCAAAGATGCACTAGAACATTATGTGGGAAAAAATATATATTCATACCCAACCAAGATTTTTCAGGCACTTGCATTCAGAAGCATTTTATGAATCAGTACCAGGTTTGCTCCAAAATAAAGCTCATTTTCCCCTACTGCCCCTATTTGTTGAGAACAATATTATACATTAAGGATGCATTTACATGAATCATTTTATAGAGAAAATTATTTTAAATTTAAAATTATAATACTTATTTTATGCATAAATTCAAAAACACAGAATTTAAATACAGTACCAGTGAGGCACTATCATTCTATATGACTAAAACACTAAAATTCTATATAACTAGCAAACACAATACAAGGCCAAAAGGCAAAATACATACTTTGGTCATCCTATACAAAAGAGGTTCTGTCACAACGTTCTTTCATAAAATAAACACAATACATAAAAATGAAACAAGAAAAAGAAAAACTGAATTTTGACAATCTACACAAACTGTGGCATTTCAAATTCAAGGTCTTGTAACTCTTCCATTTGTTTTAGCCTGAGTCCCTGGCACATTGGATTCATGTCAGGCAGGCTGAGCTCCTCAGAGTTCTCTTTATGCTCAGCAGCTGGCTGCAAAAACAGCATGGTACTGGTAAGCTGATGTGCTGTCTGCCTCTGGAACAGATTTCTTTCTTTTTTTTTATTGTTGGTAATTCAAAACATTACATAGTTCTTAATATATCATATTTCACAGTTTGATTCAAGTGGGTTATGAACTCCCATTTTTACCCTGTATACAGATTGCTGTATCACATCAGTTACACTTGCATTGATTTCCATATTGCCATTCTAGTGTCTGATGTATTCTGCTGTCTATCCTATTCTCTACTATCCCCCCTCCCCTCCCCTCCCCTCCCCATTTCTCTCTCTACCCCCTCTACTCTAAATCATTTCTTCCACTTGTATTATTCTTCTCTTACCCCTCCTTTCCTCTTATATGTAATTTTGTAAAACCCTGAGGATCACCTTCCATTTCCATGCGATTTCCCTTCTCACTCCCTTTCCCTCCCACCTCTCATCCCTGTTTAATGTTAATCTTCTTCTCAAGCTCTTCGTCCCTACCCTGTCCTTGGTTACTCGCCTTATATCTAAGCCGTCATTTGGCATTTGTTTTTTAAGGATTGGCTAGCTTCACTTAGCATAATCTGCTCTAATGCCATCCATTTCCCTCCAAATTCTATGATTTTGTCATTTTTTAATGAGAGTAATACTCCATTGTGTATAAATGCCACATTTTTTTATCCATTCATCTATTGAAGGGCATCTATGTTGGTTCCACAATCTTGCTATCATGAATTGTGCTGCTATGAACATCTATGTAGCAGTGTCCCTGTAGCATGCTCTTATTAGGTCTTTAGGGAATAGACCGAGAAGGGGAATAGCTGGGTCAAATGGTGGTTCCATTCCCAGCTTTCCAAGAAATCTCCATACTGATTTCCAAATTGGCTGCACCAATTTGCAGTCCCACCAACAATGAACACGTGTACCCTTTTCCCCACATCCTCTTAAGCACTTGTTGTTGTTGGACTTCATAATGGCTGCCAATCTTACTGGAGTGAGATGGTATCTTAGGGTGGTTTTGATTTGCATTTCTCTGACTGCTAGCGATGGTGAGCATTTTTTCATATACTTATTAATTGATTGTATGTCCTCCTCTGAGAAGTGTCTGTTCAGGTCCTTGGCCCATTTGTTGATTGGGTTATTTGTTATCTTATTATCTAATTTTTTGAGTTCTTTGTATACTCTGGATATTAGGGCTCTATCTGAAGTGTGTGGAGTAAAGATTTGTTCCCAGGATGTAGGCTCCCTGTTTACCTCTCTTATTGTTTCTTTTGCTGAGAAAAAACTTTTTAGTTAGAGTAAGTCCCATTTGTTGATTCTAGTTGTTAACTCTTGTGCTATGGGTGTCCTATTGAGGAATTTGGAGCCCGACCCCACAGTATGTAGATCATAGCCAACTTTTTCTTCTATCAGATGCCGTGTCTCTGATTTAATATCAAGCTCCTTGATCCATTTTGAGTTAACTTTTGTGCATGGTGAGAGAAAGGGCTTCAGTTTCATTTTGATGCAAATGGATTTCCAGTTTTCCCAGCATCATTTGTTGAAGATGCTATCCTTCCTCCATTGCATGCTTTTAGCCCCTTTATCAAATATAAGATAGTTGTAGTTTTGTGGATTGGTTACTGTGTCCTCTATTCTGTACCATTGGTCCAACCGCCTGTTTTGGTATCAGTACCATGCTGTTTTTGTTACTATTGCTCTGTAGTATAGTTTGAAGTCTGGTATCGCTATACCGCCTGATTCACACTTCCTGCTTAGCATTGTTTTTGCTATTCTGGGTCTTTTATTATTCCATATGAATTTCTCTGGAACAGATTTCTCCACATGACTCAGGGGACTAAGAGCTATGCTAGGAGGCACTGCTGCTGAAGGTGAAGCTGGTCTCTCTTTCATCCCCCTGACTTTGCTGGTCAGGGTAAGTGGTTTGTAAAATGTTGTCCTGAGATGGGGATGCAGTATTCTGGGTGCTCTTGCAGGAGTGAGATGGTGAGAATGAGAGGATAGTCTCACTGGTGCCTCTCTTGCTGAACTGGCTGGCATGTTGGGCTGTGTGGCACCATTGCAATGGTCACCAGTAACTTTGATGCTCATTGTCACTTTTTCCTGGAGTACACTTGGCACAATCACTGCACTCATGCCAGTTAAGTTCTTTGGTTCACATTGTTGTCCCTGAGTTTTTTGTGGAATCTGCTGATCAAAACCATTAAATTGGGAACCAACAGTAGTAGGGGTATCTTTTCTATTAAGTCCTTCAAAGGTAAGATTCTGGCAAAACTTGTCTGAATTGACATTTTCCCGTTTCTGCTGTTTTTCTCATTAGGAGAGCTTGCAAGATGGAACCTATCTATAGGCAAACAGAAACATCTGATCTTGGGGCTTGGCATAGACCTCTGTATATCATTTGTTGTCACATCAGATTTCAGACTAAGTGGTTTCGTGGTTTTACACATATTGTCCATCTTTTGTGATGATGATTCAAGTTCTTTGTGATCTGAAAAAGAAGAGTTTTTTTTTTTTAAACTTCATGGAGCTTGGTTAATAAGTAAGTGTGGTTATTTATTGATGGTCATTCTCTCAAACAGCAGAGACTTAAATATTTTTCCAACATTTTCTTTCTCAGGCATCTATGCAGAGGAATTAAAAATCCAGACAATATTAAAGGCACAGTTTTAATTAAAGCATTACTTTTTAAAATTTATCTTAATAGAACAAATAATCACAAAGCACATAAAATTAAAAAAAAAACACTTCCTGTAGTAACTTGTTTTAATATACTACTCATGGATGAATATTTTCTGTGGTAAGACTTTCCTGATTTCAACAGGCAGACAATGGTAACTCTAGAACAGTAACACTATTCTGTACACCAAGAAACACCATGTCCTGAATCCCAAGGACTTTGCCTGTCACTTAATCTTCTTTCCAGCTACATTCTGTCCATACTGAGGGCAACACACCAGAGAGGACTTGGATGCTCTCCCAGCTGATCCACTAATACATGGCAACATCCTCTGGACAAAGGAAGGTTAAAGAGCTGTCAAAATTGCCATTGTGCTACTGGTCCTGGAGACTCCAGATTTACCTCCTTCTCTTTCTATTCTAGTCTGGTCCCAAGGTCCCTGTTTTCTCACCTAGAACACTAGCATCTCCCACTCTGTCTTTGCTGCATGTACCCCAGAAGCTCCTGTTGCTAGAAAAGTGCAGCCCTCTGGCCAAGAGCCTCCTCTCCCTGCTGAGAAACATCAGAAAACTGTGTGCCTTGCCACTGGTTTGATGTCTTTCCAATGGCCCTGTTCATAGCCCGTGGTCCTCATCCCTGTCACCTGGTCCTTATCCCACATCCTTTGACAGTGGTTTGCAGACAGGTGCAAACCAGCATCACTTATAGGTAATCATTTCATCTGTCCTCCTTCTTCACTGGAGGCTGCTGTCCTCTCTTCCCTGGTTTCCAGGCAGTGCTCATGTGATTTGCTGTCCTGGACCCTTCTCCACATTAATAGAAGGGAGCTGAGCCATTGTGATTGGATGGAAACCACCAGAACATATTTACAGTCCTGTGGAACTTCTAGCACCACTTCTAGCTGCCTGGGTGCTGTCTCAGCTCCTGCTCCAGTTCTGCCCTGGGCAAGTGTACTATCCCTACCTGCCTTCTTCTGTCAAGACAGACTCCTATGTGGAGATATGTTGGCATGTGGTGTTAATGATCTTATAAAGAAAAGGCTCAGAATTACCTGGTATGTAATGAAAACTTCAAATATTTTAAAATTATTTATTGTTATTACTATACCTACCTGAAAATCCAATTTCATTGGACAGTGAAACAAGGTTACATTTAGGAATGAGACAGGATGAGGTTCAAATCCTGAATCAACAATATTTTTTTTTAAAGAGAGAGGAAAGGGGGAGAGAGAGAGAGAGAGAGAGAGAGAGAGAGAGAGAGAGAGAGAGAGTGGGGAGAGAATTTATTTATTTATTTTAGTTCTCCGCGGACACAACATCTTTGTATGTGCTGCTGAGGATCGAACCCAGGCCGCGTGCATGTCAGGCGAGCGCGCTACCGCTTGAGCCACATCCCCAGCCCCGAATCAACAATAATTTAGGGACATGACCCTTGGCATTATTTACCTTCCTCAGACTGTTAGCTATGGCTTAAATGAGGCCAAGATTCATAGCACAGAAGTGCTAATAAGATCAAATCAGATAAATGGAATAAGTGAGTCCAGTGCTTTTCTTTGCACAGAGGTAATGGACTGTCTTTGTTTTCAGACTTTCTCAGGCTACTAGCACTCATTGATATTTCATTAATTTTATATATCAAATTTAACATTTATGGCTATAGATTGAAAAATTTGGATTTAGCTCTACTAAAGCAGTAATGAATGAAAGGTTTTCAACCCCCTTACCAGAAACCATTCACTGAAATAAAACGATCAAAAAACAGTGAAAAAAAAAAAAAAAAGACTGGAGCCAAGAAAATGGAAGACATGTGTGCTTAATGTGCTAAAGTTAGGCCACAGGTAAAGGGACATAAAAAAAACTTTAGTCTATTTTGTGTGTGTGTGTGTGTGTGTGTTTTGGGAGTCCACCTTCTTTTTTCTGCTTTGACTTTAATTGATGACAAAGAAATAATGGTGAAAACAAATTTCAGAAAGAGAACAAAAATAATTCATAAATTTCAAGATATCTTTTTACAAGAAAGAAACAAAGCATAATATTCATTTAAATGATATTCATTAAACTTTCTCAATGGCTAGAAAAGTTAACTAATAAAACCTTGAAGTTTGAACTTACCTCAACTTAATACACCTTGTTTTTATTTAAAGGATGAGTATTGTAGATGGACACAATATTTTTATATTTATTTGTTTTATATGGTACTGAGAATCCAACTTATGGCCTCACACATGCTGAGGCAAGAGTTTTACCACTGAGCTACAAGCCCAGCCCTCACCTTGGTTTTTAATCATGACTTCTTGGCAAGTTTTGAAATATGCAAAGATATATGTTACATTACCTGCCGCAGTCTGGCTGGGCACAAAATCACGGGCCACCACACACCTTGTAGATTCAAACAGCATCTCTTTATTCCCAGACTCACACTGGCATTCTACACACATTCTGGGGACATTCACATTCTGGCAAAATTCACGTTCTGAATCCCAAATACTCTCTGAATCCCCCCCCCCCATAACTCAAGGGGAACTCAAGGAGCGGGCGTGCCTGAGGCAGCAAGATATGCCCTATTCCCAGCAGGGTACACCTTAATCCTGGAACCGCCCTAAACCCAAGGAGCAGGATACTCCCTAAAACCTGATCCGCCCTAAACCCAGATCTGACCTGGGTCCAAAGGCAAGCCCATTTCCACAATGGAGAGTCCTTCCTCTAAGCAACATGGAGTAGGCTGACAAAGAAATTGCCATGCATCATTCCTACTTGGCAATGGCTCTCAGCAATTACCACTCACCAATGAGACATGCATCCTATTTTTCCAATGCATTTTGCTTGCATTCTGATTCC
Organism: Spermophilus citellus; assembly: GCF_964194105.1. Taxonomy (NCBI): domain Eukaryota; kingdom Metazoa; phylum Chordata; class Mammalia; order Rodentia; family Sciuridae; genus Spermophilus; species Spermophilus citellus. Next base: position 51,429,620 of record NC_138191.1, on the reverse strand, counting down.
TCAAATGATGTAGCCAATTCATAATTTTTAATTTCAATATCTGCAGTGTGGATATCCTATTGATATAGGAAAAGTTTTAAACTAAAAGCAAAACATCTCAAAACAAACAGTTCAAAGACTATTGTTAACATAAACATCACAAATTTAATCCAATTGTGTAATGGTCAAAACTCACTTGCTTTGTAGAAAAATATTGTGACTTTGTGGAATGTTCTGTTGATATTATGGGTTTGGAAGGAGGGCTTTATCCACCCGAGGTGTGACAACATCAGTACTAGATGAAACATTTTGTGGCTCTAGGCACCCATGGAAGATCATCTGTGCATTGGTAATGAGGAACTCTACCAACAGGGCCTGATTGGCATATGCAACAAGGGAGGAGGAGATGGTACCAGGAGTGGTTGTAGGCCTGAGCCTCATGAGACAGGGTCCAAATACCACCCCTAAGTTTTTTGAGTTCATCAGGTTTTCTTCAGAATGGTCTACAACCCTGAAAAGAAGAACACATAAAGTGTATGAGATTTGACTAATAGATGTCCTTAATGGCAGTTTACTATGACTTGAGAAGGGTGGAGAAAACTCGGGCTATACAAGACTATAAAACATTTGTCAAGGGTCAAGTTTGGTGGGTCTAGGGAAAGAATTCTTTTTTTTTCATTATGATACTTACCACACACCAAACTGAGTTTCAGAATACTATATTAGGAAAAAATGCATGTAAGTAGAAGGAACTACTGAACTCAGTAGCAGAAGGAAGAAAAACACCTCTAAAAATTGCTCCATCTTTGTATGTGGGATATACTCCCCGTTTCTTATACTGGAAACAGAAACATCACTGTCAATTTCTCTCTCACTGCCCAATTAGTTTTATTTATTTTTTTAAAAATAATTTTTATGTAGAGATGGACACAATACCTTTATTTTATTTATTTATTTTTATGCAGTGTTGAGTATCAAAACCACTGTCTAACATGTGCTAGGCAAGTTTTCTATCACTAGCCACACTCCCAGCTGCCCACAGCTAGTTTTCTAGCCTAAATGATTCTCTCTCCTGAACATCTCTCTGTTTAATTGCCACTATCAGTGTTCTGGTTTTACTTCAAACACTCTCAGCTTGTTATTTCTATGACTATCTAAGGAAATCGGTCTCTGCCTGGTTTATCTATCAGGATGATACTAGATTCATCTATGGATAAAAAAGCTGTGATATATATATATATATATATATATATATATATATATATATATATATATATATATATAGTGAATGGGGTAGTTTTGCTATTTGTCTTTCAGAGGATTCATAACTGATGTATAGAAATGCATTTGATTTATGGGTATTAATTTTATATCCTGCTACTTTGCCAAATTCATTTATTATTCAAGAAGTTTTCTGGTGGAGTTTTTTGGATCCTCCAAGTATAAAATTATGTCATTGGCAAAGAATGATAATTTGAGTTCTTCTTTTCCTATTTGTATTCCCTTGAATTTATTTCATCTAATTGCTCTGGCTAGAGTGGCAAGGATTGTGTTGAACAATTTTTAGATGGAATGCTTACATTTAGAATGATGTTAGCCTTAGGTTTAGCATAGAGAGCTTTTACTATGTTGAGGTATATTCCTACTACCCCTAGTTTTTCTAATGTTTTGAACATGAAAAGGTACTGTATTTTGTCAAATTCTTTCTCTGCATCAATTGAGATAATCATAGGATTCTTCTCTTTAAGTTTATTGATGTGATGAATTACATTTATTGATTTCTGTATATTGAACCAACTTTGCATCCCTGGAATACACAACTTGATCATGGTGCATTGTTTTTCTCCATATGTTTTTGCATGTGATTTGCCAGAATTTTATTGAGAATTTTTGCATCTATGTTCATCTGAGATATGGGTCTGAAATTTTCTTTGCTTGATGTGTCTCTGGCTAGTTTGGGTATCAGGGTGATACTAGCTTCACAGAATGAGTTTGGAAGGGTTTTCTCCTTTTCTATTTCATGGAATAATTTGAAGCCCTTCAACAGATGAATAGTTAAAAAACAACTGTGGTATATATACACAATGGACTATTACTCAGCATTACAAGAGAATAAAATAATGGCATTTACAGGTAAATGAATGGAGTTGGTGAATATCATAAAGTAAGCCAATCCCCCAAAATCAAAGGCCAAAATTCTCTCTGATAAATAAATGTTTATACATAATTTGGTCTCTGGGGATGTAGGAACATTGATTGGGCTCAAGAGAAAGAAGGAAGAGGAGGGGTATGGGGTAGGAAAGATGGTGGAATGAGACGAACATCATTACCCTAAGTACATGTATTATGGCACATGTGGTATGACTCTACATCATGTACAGTGAAATGAAAATTTGTGCTCCATTTGTGTACAATGGATTGAAAAGCATTCTGCTGTCATGTACAACTGATTTGAACTAATAATTTTTTTAATTTTTATTTTATTTTTTTATTTGTATATGGGGCTGAGGTTCAAACCCAGGGCCTTGCACATGCTCTACTGCTGAGCCACAATTCCAGCCACAAAAAAATGAATTAAAAAAAATAAAAGGAAATCTTAATTGCTGTCAGAAAGGTCTAGCAGGCAAATCTGAATATGTGAAATTCCTGATTCCACATTCTTTAGTGGGTATAGAAACAATATGGTCAACTCATCTGCCAGGTAGGTAAGATTTTTTATCAAGTTTCTAGGAAGGGTAGCACAGTTCTTGCTACTGCTTCCTATATTATAGCCTAATGAAATAAAATTTTCTAAATGCAAAATGCTTTCTTGTGTCTCCATGTCTGTTACTCTCTGCCTCATATGCTCTTCTGCACATTCTCTACCAAATAACCCATCATTTCTTAAAATCAGACACAAGGCCTTTTGCCTCTTCTGCTCTATCCCTACCCTAAAAACATCCTCTGCATGCCTACAAGCTGTGCACAGCTACTAGAAAAAGGATGATTGTGAACTGTGGTTATATACAGATCTGTACTCCAAGAGGATGAGCCTACAAATAGCAGAAACCCTATGTTTCCATCCTAGTTTCACCAGCCAGAGCCTGGCACACAAGAAGCATCTGAGGGAACCATGTTTGCTTCATGAACATGTATTCAATGTCTCCCTCTTCCAATGCATAATAAAACATCCTAAAAATCATTTTGAAAATCATACCACAACAATATAAATGTACTGAATACTATTGCCCTGTTCAATTAAAAATGTTAAGATGGTATAAAAATTCTTACCTCTTACGATGGACGATAAGGTAATGTACAGTGTTAAAATTGAATGGTGGCAATTGTCTTAGAAGGACCTTGGTTTTGAGAAGAATTTGGTTGATTTCCATACACATATTTGGAGATGTGCTGTCTTCAGAGGTGTCCCTTTTGGTGTCCTGTTCTTGGTTAATATGTTGGATGACATTTGCAAGCTCCATAAATTCCTGGTACCATTGGAATAAAACCGATGGTTCTGGTAGCTAAAGAAACAAAATTATATTAAATATACCTTTGGGCTGAGGTTGTGGCTCAGAGGTAGAGTGTTTTCCTAGCACATGCAGGGACCTGAGTTTGATCCTCAGTAACACATAAAAATTAATAAATAAAATAAAGGTATTGCATCCCGCTACAACAAAAAAGTAAATATTTTGAAAAAATCTTCTGCCTGTTTTCTTTGTTAAAGTCAACTATAAGTGAGAATTACTCAAATAATTTACCATGTCCCTTTAGATTAACAAAATCTAAAGTCAGTTTGTATTTATTGATATCATTTTCAGTATTGGGGATTGAACCTAGGACCTTAAGCATGCTATGCAAGCACTCTAATACTGAGCTTCATCCCTGCCCATAAAATAAAATATATATGTTTGGTAGAGAAGTGACTTAGAAAGCAAATCAAAATCTTGACTAAATTATATTTATGTTAATAACAAATTAATAGATACTGAGTAAAATTCTAAGCTTTAAATGAAGTTTAAATTTTAAGCTTCATTATGGGATTTTAAAACTCTTCATCTCTATCCTAAACACATTATATTCACATCTGCCCCCCAAATAGCATAATCTTCAGCTGCTTTACTGGAACAAACATAGAATAGTGCACAAAATGTATAAAATGAATCAGAAACCCATGGATTTTAAGAGTAAGGGGTAAAAATATCAAAGTGCTAAAGGGCAGAGATTTTACTTGGGCAAGAATGAAGATCAGCACAAGATAATATGACCTACAAAAACATACTGTCAACATCTCATGCAACTTTAAACCAGGCTGATTTGCCATGAATAGATCAAAAGAAAAAATTCTTACAACAAATATCCACGGCCATAATGAATTTCAATGTGTCTACTGATCTACAATAGAAAATTCAGTGAACCGTTAGCTACCTGATGTCCTATAATATCTGTGGGAAGTTAGGGTGTTGCCCTGTGATCAGTTTCTATCTTCACCACTCTGGGATCTGAAGCAACTCACTTCACTTCTTGGAGCGTTAGGTCAATGAGTCAAATAAAGGCTACTCTCTGACACTATTGCAAAAATTGAGCACACTTTCCCAAATGAAAGTCTTAGACCTACAAAATTCCTCAACAGAATGCAAGTTGATTGTATTGGACCCAATTCATCTCCTCTCCCTGACTGACTAAACAAGATTAAGGATGACACATTATGAGACTTACAATCATTCAAAGGTATCAACCTCCCTTTCTCAGTTGAGGGGTCTATCAAATGTGATTAAAGGTTTATCAATGCTTTCCTGGGCTAACATTGTAGATCCAGCAATTTATACTTAATTTTTTCCCTCCTGCAATTCCACTAAAATACAGTAGGCTCATAAGGACTAGGAAAATAGAGAAAACAAAAAGCAACAATTCACAAGTAGAAGAGCAGATGAATAAGTCCTGATGCAGCATTTCCAAGGGAACTGACCCTTTGTCACTCAACATGATTTTCAGAATTGTAAACTGACATGGACAATCACTACCAGGTCCTCTGATATTGGGTTAGGTTGCAGGTGGGCCAGCTGAGAAAGCTTAGCTTTCTATAGAATCCTGTCTCCACTCCATGTACTAGAGCAATCTCCTGCCTAAAACTCTGGAAAATTTTTCTCTGGGCAATGAGATACAGAGGCTCTCTGAATCGAGGCAGTGCCAAACATAAGGAACAGAGAGGTAACTATCTTCAAATGGGGAGTTGTTGGCTATATGCACACTGAAAGCACAGATCTTACAGTCTTAGTAACCCTGGCTCCCACAGTATTGGTACTATATCTCTAGGCAAGGAAAATATGCTTTCCTGGGAGACTGGGTTGTGGCTCATGGTAGTGCACTCATCTGGCGTGTGTGAGACACTAGGTTTGATCCTCAGCACCACATTTAAATAAATTAAAAGTACTGTGTCCATCTACAATTAAAAAAATGCCTTCCCAGGAACATCACACCAGTGCCATAACAGTAATTAGACATATACCAAACAGTCCACCTAGACCACTTTATAGTAATGTTCAAAGTTTTTAAATAGCCTTGATGTGTTCAAGTGCTTTAAAAGTGATTTCAAGTCCAAACTCTAATATATCTAGGCACCATGAAAGACAAAAATCAAAATGGGTAGAAAAAGAACAAATTGAAGGTGTAAAATGATGCTGTCAATATGCTGGCAATGAGTCAGATATGGTGAAAGAGTACTGGAAATGCAACTGATCTAAATTGAGATGCTCTCTAAATAAAAAAAAATAGATACCAGATTTCAAAGAAGAAGATCTGAAGTACAAATAAATAAATAAACAAAATACCTCATTATTTAAAAAACTAGATATTCAAAATGTTCAATGATATATTAAAATTTGCTTCACTTTATTTTTAATTTTTATGTTGCTATAGAAAATTTAATGTTATATATGAGGATCACATTGTATTTCTACAGAGGTTAGAGGCCAAATAGAGAAAAAAAACCCTTAATGAGAAAAATCTATGGATATCCACAATAAAAGAGCATCATATATTCATTAAAAAATGTTATCAAAGGAATAGAAAATCAGAACTTTAATATTAAAACATGATCTTACAAATGGAGTAATTTTACTTATTCAAGAAGAAAAAGACAAGTAAATGTCTTAGAAAGTTTTTGAAGAAAAAAAGAACAATAAAGAAAAGCTAACGGAACTGGAGAACAAGTATGCTTGCCAAGCAAGTACAAGACCCTGAAGTTTTAATCTCCACAAGTACAAATAACAAATTTATAAATATTTATATGTGTGTTTGTGAATGTGTACACACACACATCTCCAAAGAAGAGCTTCTAGTACAAGGGTGGGAGAATAGCAATAAAAATCAAGAAAAGTTCCAAGAACTAAAGCACTCAAAACTGACAGAGCTTGTGGAGTGGACAGAATACTGGATGGAAATATTTCCAAATCAAAGTACATCAGTATAAAATCTTAGAATAATGAGGCAGGTAATGACATAGTCTATACCAATGAAAAATATGAAATATAAAATATTTTTGCTCTTTTAATTTGATGGTAGGTTTAGAATAAAACTTTAACCTGCTGAAGGTAAAATTTTAACACTTCACAGATGTCATGTGAAGAAAATTCAGACAGATCTACTAAATGCCTTCCATTTTCCAGAGCTCGACACAGTATTGCGATTTTTGCCTTGTTGCCACTGACTCGATAAATTCCCTTGAAAAGAAAAGAAAAACAGAATGCAATATTTTACTTTAGTACAAAGGGCTAAATGCAGACATCTAGACAGAGTTGATGTATCTACTTCAATTTTTATTAGTATTTAAAAAATACAAGTTGAAGTCAAATAAATTACATTTTCCAAATAAATGTGAACAAATTTAGTTATTACAAATGGGGAGTGCTGATTTTCTTAAAGTCTCTTTTTCATTAAAACAAATCACAAAGGCATTTATGTTTTTAGAGTTTTAAGAGTAAACAACATACTTGTAAACAAAAGGCAGTCTTTTCAATTACTAAAGTACATGTTTTGATTGTGAAGGAATGCCATCTGGCTCCTTTTTGGCAACACAGGAAATTTCTGCTCCAAATAAGTGTATTTTGCCCCAAAGTTTCTGATGTCCACAAAGGATGGTTAAGTTTGCCATGCATTTTTTATGGCAGACAAGAAGACACTCTAAGAAAATGATATTTGAAAACTGATTGACTCCCCTTAAAATTATTCGCAACTAAGCAAAATACAAGCCAACTAATAATGAAAAAAAATAAGTTAAAAACTACTACTTGTGGTTTGTGAATTACATTTAGCAGAAAAACAAAGAAGAAAACTATAGAAATAAACTGTGGGACTTTATTAAAAATGTACTGGCATGCCAGGTGTGATGGCATATGCCCATGATTCCAGCTACTTGAGGGGTTGAAACAGGAATTTAACAAGTTGAAGGGCAGACCAGTCTAGCAAGAACCCATTTCAAAACATAATTTTAAGAAAGGGTAGATCGGCTGGGCATGTGGTTCAAGCGGTAATGTGCTCACCTGGTGTGCATGGGGCACTGGGTTCGATCCTCAGCACTACATAAAAATAAAATTTAAAAAAAGTTATTGTGTCCACCGAAAACTGAAAAATAAATATTAAAAAATTCTCTCTCTCTCTCTCTCTCTCTCTCTCTCTCTCTCTCTCTAAAAATATGGCATGTGCAAGACCCTACATTTAGTTCCCAGGAGTACAAACAACAAAGTTATATATATTTATATGTTTGTTTGTGTGTGGACACACACATCTCCAAATAAGTAAAATCATAACAAAAAGTATATAGCAAAAGAAAAAAATTGTGATACCAAAAAGATCTTACTTCTTCACATTCAAGACCTCAAAATATGACAATGCGTTCATAGTAACTACATCTTGCGGGAAATCTCCATTTTCTGAACTTATGGGTGGCAGCTGCTTTTGCCATTAATGATTGCTGAAATGTTCCAAGGGAGCTGGGTCCTTACAACAGAAATATTAATATGTAAGAAAGGTAAAATGACAAAAACATATACCACATTATATTGTACTTGGAATAATTTTTAGACTTTGAGACTATTTATATATTACAAAAAGCTATTATTTTGCATTTCTAACATAAAAAAGAATCTTATTTATTGAACTCTTATAAAGCACACATTTTTTTTTCTTTTTTATTTACTTATGACTGTGGAATGCATTACAATTCATATTACACATATAGAGCACAATAGTTCACATCTCTGTTCATATACAAAGTATATTCATACCAATTCGTGTCTTCATACACGTATTTGGCATAATGATGACCTTCTCATTCCACAATCATTTCTAAACCCATGTTCTCTCCCTTCCCCTCCCACCCCTCTGCTCCAGAGTCCTCCCTTGTTGCCCCTCCCTACCCCACTATGAATCAGCCTCCTTTTATCAGAGAGAACATTTGGCATTTGTTACTTTGGGCTTGCCTAGTTTCACTGAGCATTATCTTCTCCAACTCCATCCATTTATCTGCAAATGCGATGATTTTATTCTGTTTTATTGCCGAGTATATAGGATTTTGGAAGAACCCTGCACGTTTTTATGCAGAAATTAAAAAGTTGATTCTCAAGTTTATATGAAAATGTTAAAGATATGGAAGAGCCAAAGAAATTTTAGAGAATCTAGACTGCTTGACTTTACAATTCACTGTAGAGCTACAGGATTCAAGACATTTTGATTTTGGCCTAGGAAGAGACATGCAAATCAACAGAATAAAATAGAATCCAAAGTAGACTCTCTTGTATTTAGTGAAGCTATTTATTTTTTAAAATTGATTTAATTTTTTTTAAATACATGACAACACTGGAATGCATTTCAATTCTTATTACACATATAGAGCACAATTTTTTGTATCTCTGGATATAAAGTATGTTCACGTCAGTTCATGCCATTATATATGTACTATATTTTTTGCATTACAATACTTAATACACATATATACCACAATTTTTCATATCTCTGTTTGTATATAAGGTATGTTGACACCCATTTCAAGTCTTCATATATGTACTTTGTATAATGATGTCCATCACATTCCACCATCCTTGATAATCCCCTTCCCCCTCCCTCTCCCTCCCACCCCTCCCTAGAATTAAGCTCATCGTCCCATGCTGTTCCTCCCAACCCAACTATGAGTCACCCCACTTATATCAGAGAAAACTTTTGGCATTGTTTTGGGGAGATTGGCTGACTTCATTTAGCATTATCTTCTCCAACACCATCCATTTACCTGCAAATGCCATGATTTTGTTCTTTTTTCATCCTGAGTAGTATTCCATTGTGTATAAATGCCACATTTTTTTATCCATTCATCCACTGAAAGACATCTAGGTTGGCTCCACAGTTTAGCTATTGTGAATTGTGTTTCTATAAACATTGATGTGGCTGTGTCCCTGTAGTATGCTGTTTTTAAGTCCTTTGGGTAAAATGAGAGAAAAGGAATAGCTGGATCAAATGGTGGTTCCATTCCCAGATTTCCAAGGAATCTCCTTACTGCTTTCCCAACTGGCTCCACCAATTTGCAGTCCTAACAGCAATGTATAAGTGTACCTTTTTCCCCACATCCTTGCCAAGACTTGTTTTGGTTTGTCTTCATAATAGCTGCTATTCTGACTGGAGTAAGATGATATCTTAGAGTAGTTTTGATTTGCATTTTTCTGCTTGATAGAGGTGACAAGCATGTTTTCATATATTTGTTGATTGATTTTATATTCTCTTCTGAGAAGTGTTCATTCAGGTCCTTGGCCCATTTATTGATTACTTGTCCTTTTGGTGCTTATGTTCTTGAGTTGTTTATATACATTAGAGATTTGTGCTCTATCTGATGTGTGAAGGGTAAAAATTTGCTCCCAGGGTGTAGACTCTCTGTGCACCTCACAGATTGTTTCTTTTGCTGAGAACAAAAATTTTAGTTTGAATCCATCCCATTTATTGATTCTTGTTTTTAATTCTTGTGCTATAGGAGTCTTATTAGGGAAGTTGGGGCCTAATCCCACATGATGAAGATTAGGGCCTTCTTCTTCATCTATTAGATGCAGAGTTTCTGGTTTAATTCCTAGGTCCTTGATGTATTTTGAATTAAATTTTGTGCATGGTGAGATATAGGGGTTCAATTTTATTTTGTTGCATATGTATTTCCAGTTTTCCCAGCACCATTTGTTGAAGATGCTCTCTTGTCTCCAGTGCATGCTTTTGGCTCCTTTGTCTACTATAAGGTAATTGAAATTTTGTGGTTTAGTCTCTGTGTCCCCTATTCTGAACCATTGCTCTACCAGCCTGTTTTGGTGCCAATACCATGGTGTTTTTGTTACTATTGCTCTGTAGTATACTTTAAGGTCTGGTATAGTGATACCACCTGCTTCGTTCTTCCTGATTAGAATTGCTTTAGCTATTCTGGATCCCTTATTTTTCCAGATGAATTTCTTGATTGCTTTTTTCTATTTCAATGAGGAATGCTATTGGGATTTTGATCAGAATTGTGTTAAACCTGTATTATGCTTTTAGTAATATGGTCATTTTGATAATATTAATTCTGCCTATGCATAAGCAAGGTAGATCTTTCCATCTTCTAAGGTCTTCTTTTCATTTCTCTCTTTAGGGTTCTGTTGATTTCATTGTATAGTTATCTCACCTCTTTTGTTGATTCTCAAGTATCTTATTTTTTTCAGGATATTGTGAATGGGGAGTTTTCCTCATTTCCTGCTAAGAGGATTTTTGACTGATATACATAAATGCTTTTGATTTATGAGTGTTGACTTTATATCCTGCTACTTTGTTGAATTCATTTACTATTTCTTGAAGTTTTCTGGTGGAGTTTTTTTGGTCTTCCAATTATAGAATAATATCATCAACAAATAGTGCTAGTTTAAGTTCTTCTTTTTCCTATATTTATTCCTGAAATTTCTTTCATCTGTCTAATTGATCTGGCCAGTGTTTCAAGAACTATGTTAAATAGAAGTGGTCAGAGAGGGCATCCCTGACTTGTTCCAGATTTTAGAGGAAATGCTTTCAATTGTTCTCCCTTTAGAATGATATTGGCCTGAGGCTTAGGATAGATAGCCTCTATAATATTGAGATATGTTCCTGTTATCCCTAGTTTTTCTAGTGGTTTGAACATAATGAGGTGCTGTTTTTTGTCAAATGCTTTTCTGTATCTATCAAGATGTTCATATGATTCTTATCTGTAAGTCGATTGATATGATAAATTACATTTATTGATTTCTGTTTGATGAAACAACCTTACATCCCTGGGATCAGTCCCACTTGATCATGGTGCACAATCTTTAGGATATGTTTTTGCATTGGATTTGCCAGAATTTTATTGAAGATTTTTGCATCTATGTTCATTAGAGATATTAGTCTGAAGGTTTCTTTCTTTGAAGTGTCTTTGTCCGGTTTTGGAATCAGGGTGATATTGGCTGCATAGAATGAGTTTGGAAGCACTCTCTCTTTTTTCTATTTCCTGAAATACATTAAAGAGTGTTGGTATTAGTTCTTCTTTAAAGATCGTGTAGAACTCAGCTGTGTGGCCATTCAGTCTTGGGCTTTTCTTGATTAGTAGTCTTTGGATGGCTTCTTCTATTTCCTCACTGGATATTGGTCTGTTTAAGTTGTGTATATCTTTGTGAGTCAATCTGGGCAGATCATCTGACTGAAGGAATTTATCAATGCCTTCACTGTCTTCTATTTTATTAGAGGATAAGGTTTCAAAATTGTTTCCAATTATCTTCTGTATTTCTGTAGGATCTGTTGTGATATTGCCTTTTTCATCACATATGCTAGTAATTTGAGTCCTCTCTCTCTTTCTCTTCATTAGCATGGCTAAGGGTGTGTCAATTTTATTTATTTTTTCAAAGAACCAACTTTTAGTTTTGTCAATTGTTTCAATTGTTTCTTTTGTTTTGATTTCATTGATTTCAGCTCTGATTTTAACTATTTGTTGCCTTCTACTGCTTTTGCTGCTGATTTGTTATTTTTCTAGGGCTTTGAAGTGTAGTGTGAGGTCATTTATTTGTTGACTTTTTCTTCTTTTAAAGAATGAACTCCATGCAATGAATTTTTCTCTTAGTACTGCTTTCATAGTGTACCAAAGATTTTGATATGTTGTGTCTGTGTTCTCACTTACCTCTAAGGATTTTTTAATCTCCACCTTGATGTCTTATGTAATCCATTGTTCATTCAGCAACATATTGTTCAGTCTCCATGTAATGCAAAATTGTTTAATCTTTAGTTTGTTGTTTATTGCCAAGTTCATTGCCTTATGATCTGATAAAATGCATGGAAGTACCTCAACTCCTTTGTATTTGCTAAGCTTTGCCCTGTGGCATAGTATATGGTCTATTTTTGAGAAAAATCCATGGGCTGCTGAGAAGAAAGCTTATCTGCTTGATGCTGGTTGATATATTCTATTTATGTCAGTTAAGTCTAAGATATTGTGTTATTGAACTCTATAGTTTATTTATTTAACTTTTGTTTGGAAGATCTGTCTAGTGGTGAGAGAGGTGGGTTAACGTCACCCAAGAGTATTGTGCTGGGAGGTCAATTTGACTCTTGAACTTGAGAATAGTTTGTTTGATGAACATAGCTGCACCATTGTTTGTGGCATATATATTTGTGATTGTTATGTCTTGTTGGTGAATGGTTCCCTTGAACAGTATGTAATGTCCAACTTTATCCCTTTTGATTAGCTTTGGCTGAAGTCTACTTTATTTGATATGAGTATGGAGACCTCTGCTTGCTTCCTCACTCTATGTGAGTGGTATGATTTTCCCAACCTTTCACCTTCAGTCTGTGTATGTCTTTTCTTATCAAATGAGTACCCTGTAGGCATCATATTTTTGGATCTTTTTTAAAAATCCAATCTGCTAGCCCATGTCTTTTGATTGGTGAGTTTCAGCCATTAACATTTAGGGTGACTATTGAGATATGGTTTGTATTTCCAGTCATATTTGTTTATTTTTGTTACTTAATGTGACTTGGTTTCCTCTTTGATTAGTTTTTCTTTTAGTGTACTAACTCCTTCTGCTGGTTATCATTGTTGTTTTTCATTTCCTCTTCATGAAATATTTTGCCAAGGATGTGTTTTAGTGTCAATTTTATAGCTGTAAATTCTTTTAACTTTTGTTTATCATGGAAAGTTTTATTTCATCTTAAAATCTGAAGCTTCTTAGTTTGGCTGGATACAAGATTCTTGGTTGGAACCCATTATCTTTCAGGCTTGAAATATGTTGTTCCAGGATCTTCTAGCTCTCACAGAATGTGTTGAAAAATCTGCCATTATCCTAATTGGTTTACCTCTATATGTAATCTGATTCCATTCTCTTGTGGCTTTTAAAATTCTCTCCTATTTCTGTATTTTGAGCATTTTCATTATAATGTGTCTTGGTGTGAGTCTGTTGTGATTTTGCACATTTGGTGTCCTGTAGGCCTCTTGGATTTGGATTTCCATTTCATCCTTCATATCTGGAAGTAATTCTGATATTATTTCATTGAATAGATTGCTCATTCCTTTGGTTTTGACCTCTGTGCCTTCCTCTATCCCAATGACTCTTAAATTTGGTCTTGTTATGCTGTGCCATATTTCTTGGGTTTTCTGTTCATGGTTTCTTATCATTTTTGCTGTGCTGTCTACATTCTTTTCAAGATGATATACTTTGTCTTCATGATGTCCTATCTTCTAAGTTGTATACTTTGCTGGTGATGCTCTCATTTATGTTTTTAATTTGGTTCATCATTTCTTTCATTTCAAGGATTTCTGATATATATATATATATATATATATATATATATATATATATATATATATCCTCAATCCTCAATCTCCCTGTAGAGGTCATCTTTTGCTTCTTGGATTTGTTTATTTAGCCCATTGTCAAAGTGATCTTTCACTGTCTGTATTTGTTGTCTAATGTCTTTTTTTGAGATTCCAAAACATCTGAATAATGTAAATCCTGAAATGTTTCTCTGTCATTTTTTCTGCTGTTTCTAATTATTCTTCTAATGATGCATTGTCTTCAATTGTTTGTAGTATTTTCATTTCTTGTCTTTTCATGTTGCTGGTATTTCTTTCCTGCTCTTTGGGACTGGTGTGTTATTCTTTTTACCCTATAGATTTGTAGTGCTCTTGTGTATTGCAATATCCCTTCTTTGTGTGGAAAGACAATGTTGACATTCCCAATATAAACAATACATCACCTATGTGCTATTAGGACATTTATAGTTAGTCTCAATGTCTAGTAATGTTAGATTCAATTATAATTTAAAATATAATCAGTAGTTTCATAGAAGATGTACACTTTCTTCTGGTGGTGGACAGAGAACTGGAGATCAGGTATCTGACATTATATTAAGGGCAAAAGATTTAAGAGCAATGGATTAATAAAACTTAAGAAATTTGGAGGAGAACTCTAATCAAGAGGGTTAGTAGCAGGGGAATAGACAGGAGGTAATTTAGGGGAGACAACTATGTGGGAGGACAGTAAAATGCATAAAAACAAACACATATATGTGTTTAGAAAATTACAAGGAGTAAAAGTAGTAAAAATTAGGAGGTTGAAAGAGAAAGAAGGAGGAATAAAAATAAAAAGGAAGCAAAAAAAAAAGAAAAGAGAGAAGTAAAAGAAGAGGGGTGGCTTATGCAATTCCTTTATATTATATTATTCTGGTGACTCAGTTGTATTTCATGCAAAGTTCTTGGTTTCACATATGTTGGGATTGTGAGGACCAGAGGAGGAGGGGTAGAAGAGAAAGAAAGAGGATAAAATGGAAGAGAAGAAAACAAAAAACAAAACAAACAAACAACACCAAAATACTCTCAGAGTTCCCTTTTCTTCTCTTTTAGTAGGTAGAGTTGTCTATTGCAAGCTTGGTTGTCTGCTCTCAGGGTGGTGTAGGTAACCAGTGTGAGAAGACTAAAGCTCTCCCTCTCTTGTCTGGGCTTCCCTAATCTTGGTCTCTCTGAGTTGCTCCTGGGTTTTAGCCCCCTCCCCTCTCTTGCTTATCAGGTCTCATCTGGGGGACCTCACACCCTCCACCTTAGGATTGCACCAGGTGGGCAGTGTCCTGGTGGCACTGCACTCCTGTTCAACTGAGAGCTTATTTTGTGCTGATAGTTTCTATATGAAGTTATCACAGCTGGGAGAGTGGATTTGGAACCCAGGAACCAGTTCAGTCACAGATCCGGCTGGTAAACACACCCACCAAAGATGGTGAGAAAGGTCGAGTCAGTCCTTTTCCCAGTCCGGATGTCTGGTGAGGTGGGGAGCTGGGATGTCCTCGTGCTGTGCCTAGAATGTGGTCTGGGGACCTGCGTGGGAGTAGAGAGTCCTCTGGAGTTCTGCCATTCTGCCGAGGTGCTGAGTTGGTGTCTCTGCTCCCCCACTTGAGAGTCACGCCTGTGCTCAAACTGTGGGCTTTGGGACTGAAGCCTGGAGTCTCACCTGAGCACAGAGGCTTTAAGTTCTACTTGGTGTTCACAGCTCTGGTGGATTCTGCAAAAATCCGCTGGATGGGGTCCTGTCACATGCACTGAGATGTGTTCCCTCAAGGCAAGACCCCGAGCAGGAGAAGCCTCCTGATAGGTTTCTCTGATTCAGGCACAGCACAGCTTGAAGAAGGATCTCCTCTACTCTGCCACCTTGGATCCCAGTCAACCGATTTCTGACAGAGATGCCAAAGTAATTCTGTGGTCTTTCAATAAATGGTGTTGAAATAACAGATATCCATTATGTGAGGGATAAACATCAAACCTTATTTCAGTCAATTCTAAAATGAACAGGAACCACACACCTAAACATACAACCTAACACTATCAGTCTTTGAATTCAGGGTCATGAAGGGCAGCTGACTATTTTTATAAATAAAGGATGTTTTAGAAACACAGCCATGTTGATATATTGTGTATAATTGCTTTTAAGGATTATTAATTATAATGGTAGTAGAGATAAAAGATGGTTCAGGTGTTGATAATTTTTGAAACTGAGTTTGTATGCACAGAGTTCAAATACTGTTTGGCCTACTTTGATGCCTGTTTGAAATTTCCCATAATAAAAACTTGTTTTTGTTTTTTTAGTCTACCTTCAGATCTACTCTGGACTATCTCAAGATCATCCCCATAAGCTCCATCACTCTCCTTCCCATTTCTCTCCAGCAAGGCTCAACCAATCCTAGAGTACCCTGAATGTCCTGTGGAAGCCAGCCATTCATTCTAACATGCTAAGCACAAATGTGACATCATGGTGGTACTCAATGAATATTAGAGAAATATATTATAAGTAAAATTATGTAAGGTTCTGTCTGCATACACCCTGAAGTTGAAACTGAACTTACCCTTTCCTAACACTTCTATAAACATGTTAATTAGCTCCCACCTCTTCCTTTCAAAGGAAGACTATGGGGCTAGAGAGTAGTTCAATGGTGGAGTGCTTTCCTAGCATGCATGAAGCCCTGGTTCAATATGTAATACCACAAAAAATAAAATAAAAAGGAAGACTGTGACATTTGAAAACTTTCTCAGCAATACACTCTGAAACTTTCTTCAAGAAAAATAAAACTCTTATCAAGGGAGGAATTATTGCCAAATATCTGCTCTATGAACAAGGTGGCTCAATTCCTTATCATGTAATCATAAAGACAATTAATAAAACACATACCACTTTCCACAGAAAAGACCAGAATGTGCTCCCAACCTTTATCAATCCCCTGGATTCTTTATACATATGAATTATCTTTATGTGTGTGGCTCATCACCATGATGAAAGTGAATGGGAAATTAAAAAGAAACAGCAAACCAACTACTCTTCAAAGCTTCAAAGCAGAGCTATTGTCTGTGACTTGTTGTCTCAAATCAAGTGGTTCTGGCTTGATTTGAAACACCTGCACATTCTGGCCACCTACACAGCTCTAATTCAGATTCCTCAGTGGCTCTGAGCAAATGGCTGCACTGTCAAAGCAGTGAGATCCTGGTAGACATTAGAGATAACCAGCAATTCAGTGCAGGAAGCCCCTCCCCCCACTTCTGTGCTTATTAAAATTACCCTTTACTTTCAAGCTCACACAAAAATATCACTTAATTCCCTACATTGAAAATAATCATTCCTTTGGCTCTAGTTTTTGGTTATTGTGTTCTGCCACTAAATTATGATAGATAGGAATCAAAATCCTTCCAGAATCCCTTCTGAGAATCATCTTTGTTCAATGGTAGTAATAAACCCCTTGGACAAAGAGCAGTTGTATAGGCCCACATTCCTAGGTCAAGGTTTTTACAGGTGGGAGGTGAAGGCGATGATAATTGAGAAGTTGTTCTATTTTTGGGAGGTGGAATGGGCTGGTGTTACCCTACATTCACTGAATAGTCATTCTTCAACTTAGCCAAACTTTAATATCCTGCCAACTTGGGGGCTGAAACTTTTCTACCTGGGCCCATCGGGCTTTCTTCAAATTCAGTCTGAAAGTTTTTATCAAAATCATGAGACCAGAGCTATAGGTATTGTCAACCTAATGAGGCTTAAGTGTCACTATTCCTCACTTTCACAATTCTTAAATAGGGTAGCATTTCTAAGTAGGCATTTCTGGCAAATTGCTTAAAGAACTCACTGCAGGGAAAAGGATCTAAATTTCAAAGACACACATGTATATATGTATAATGTGCTGTGATTTATTTACTCATCCTAAATACTGACCTTCACATCTAATTTTGAATTCTTTTTCATGAAGAGGGAGACCCCTACACCCAAACTCAATAAGGAGGTGAAGTGAACCCAAAAAGAAAAAGAACAAAACTGATGTAGAACAAAAAGCTGTCTGCCATTTAGAAATGGTCTTGGAATATTCACAAAACACCTAACACTCCTCCCTTCCCCCAAAAGATCTAAAGAACTCAGTGGATGTCAAAGATCCAAATGACTCAGTGTGGAACCCTATCCTCGGTCTCTAAGGCAGGGACAGTAGTGAAAAAGTGAAATAAACCAGCACCTGTCTGACTCAAAGGAAAGGACAGTCCTGATCCACTGGTTTCCACAGAAGGGGGGCGACCTCTGGAACACCAGATTTTTATCACCGATGGGGTCTTGGGGCATCCTGACCACATACTCACAGGGACATACTCTCCTTGTAGCAGTTGGGATCTCCCAGCTTATCAATTCCAATTTACACCCTAACTTTGTGTGCTAAGGTCATGGTTGAAAAAAGGTGAATGGAAACAGAAGGGACACTAATAAGGGAAGGACAGAGAAGAGGTAGGATAGAGATGCAACAGAGGGGGCACTCAGAAAGAAAGGTAAGGAGGGTGTCCCTGCACTGTTAGGCCCCCTTCCCTGCTCAAAGTACTCATTAACCAAGGCCTAGATGAGGTGAAGTGTGTAAAGAAAAAGTAAAAAGGGAACAGCACTTGTTAGTTTCTTTACTTAGGTACTAATCAGAATGAAATTTCAGGAAATGTACCCACACTTACAAAATGATCCCAGTGGGAAAGACGATTGTGAAGTCCCGAAAAGCAAGAAGGAAAAGTCAAGTTAACCCTGAGTATCCCGAGTATGGCTCTGGTCCTCAGCTGCCGCAGCATCGTGGTCCTGCTTCAACTGCTCACTGATCACCAAGGACCACAGTGTTCCAGTTCCCATAGTGCAGGCTCCTGACGTCTACCTTTCGTGGGCGCCCATCCCAAGGTTCCATCCTCCCGGAAGATCCCGCCTCGCTCCCAGCTGCCTCCCCTCTGGGACCACCGCGTGACCCTGTGGCCGCCCTGACCCTGGATGGCAATTGGTCAGCAGCCATCTCTGCAGTCCCCAGCCCAGTGCAGCGCCAGAGCGACCAACTCCATTCCACACTCATCCCCGCACTTCCTCCAGTCTCCAGGACTCAATCTCCCGCCAAATGCATGGCAAGAGAGGGCCAGAGCTCGCTGCCTCCATCCCCAATGCATTGCCCTTGGGTGCCCTATCAAGCCACCTCCAAGACCACCCTGGCCACAGAAGCCCCTCCCCGCCATGCACTGCCAAGTCCCCCAGAGACCAGCCACTGCCCAGCGCTTGTGGGGGTGGAACCAGGGCCAGTGGCAGATGATGGCGGTTGTGGATCACAGGCTGTCAGCTGTGAAGCACTCTGATCCAGTCCCCCAGAGGCAGGTGGATGCCCTAGAGAATAAGCCAACAGCAAAAATCTCATCTTTCTCTTCCTTACATTAGCTGGCATATTCTTTTACTGAATCTTCATTTCTTATAATCTGTGCAGTGAGAAAAAGAAACAAATGGCCCTGAAATACTACCAGGATGGACAAAGAAGTGTACGCCCAGACAACCCACCATCTGGTGCTTTGAGAAATAGTTATGAATCTGCATACACACATGCACATTTTGTTCATGGAACATGGTACAACTGGCACAAACTGTTTTATAGACTTTCTCTTTGAAAGTTTCAGATTGTTATAACTCTTGAGCCGATTTTCTCCCCTTGGTGTATGATCAGGAAGAAACCAACCAAACAAGTGGGAAAGACACATCACCTTGGAAATTTTTAAGTAAAAAGATAATATTTTGTAGTTCTTCAAGGGACATGTGATGATAATTTAGTACATTTATACAATGTGTAATGATCAAAATCAGGGGTCTTACTATTTTCATTCCCCAAAAAACTCAACAACTTTTTAAAATACTAATTACATTTGTTGATCATATCATTGTTATATTTAATAACAGATATTTATGAAATTCCCATATATTAGATAGTCAAATAATACCCTCTTTTATAATACAAGTCAAAGAAAAAAATCCCAAAAGAAAATTGGAAAATACTTCAAAGTTAATGACAATGAAAGAAATATATACTAAAATTTGCAGCTAAAGTGGTACTTACAGGAAAATATATAAATTTATGTCTATATCAGAGAAGACAGTTTAAAGACATGATGTTAATTTCAATCTTAAGAATCTAAGAAAAGACAAGCAAATTAAATTCAAAGTAAATAGGACAAAGAAATAATTAACAGCAAGAATCAATAAAATAGAAAACAGATAAACTACAGAAAAAACATCAAATTTTGGAAAACATTAATAAAACTGATAAATTCCAAGCAAGACTAATTGATAAAAAATGACAGAAAACACAAATTATCTTTAGATGATAGCCATAGGTTCTACAGACATTATAAGTATGGTAATCAAAGACTATAATGAATAACATTATGTTGGGAATACCTAACTTCGATGAACTGAACAAATCTCTTGAAAAATACAATTCTCCAAAACTGACAAGAAAAAATAGATTGCAAGATTATCCCTCTATGAAAAAATTCACATTTATAATTTGAAAGATTTATACAAAGAAAATCCTAACTCTCAATGATTTCAGGTTGAATTCTTTCCTTTATTTAAGAAAAAATATGATACAAATATTCACAAATTATTTCAGAAAATAAAAGGAGAAAAAAAAAACTCCCAACTTATTTCTTAGGCAGGCATAACCTTGATACGAAACCAAATGGAACATACTCAATACTGAAAGATCTGATAACAGCAAAAAATTATGCACAGTTATTTCTCATAAACACTTGTGCAAAAAAGCCTCTACAAAGCAAGCCAAATATGAGCAAGCCAAATCCAGACACATGTAACAGGAATGATACATCCCTACCAAGTGTAGTTTAGGAATGTAAAGTTATTTCAATAATTGAAAATGAATGTATTTGACTTCATTAACAGAAAAAGGAGAATATGTAATAATTTCAATAAATTCAAAAAACATATTTGACAAAATTAAAACTCATTTTTGATTTAATTCTTTTATGTGAATTAGGAATAAAAAGAAATTATTCATAATGGCAAAATACATCTATGAAGAACAAACAACTTATATGGGTACTAGAAACATGCTGAATGTTTCCCATGTAATCTAGGACAAGATAAGGATAGCTTCTGGAACCATGTTCACTTATTATCATGCTGGATATCTTAGTCCACCAAATAAGGAAAAATAAAGACAAGCCGGAGAAATAAAATGTGGAAATGAAGATGTTAAACTACTTTTATTTACAAAAAAGATGTAGAAAATCCTAAGAAATCTTCTTAAAATTGTTGATATTAATTTGTGATTTTGACAGGTTCACAGGATTCAAGGTTAATGAACAAACACCCAAAAGTATCAACAAAGGAAGAAATATACCATGGAGAAGAATTGGAAGACTTTAGTGTTATCAAATAAGTTATTTTTTTCTTTACATGTGCTGAGTTTCCAGTGTTAGTTGAAAAACTTCTCCCCAATGCCAATGTTATACATCTACTATCTTGAAATTAATTTTAAGTTAATTTTCCTTTACATTTTAGCTTATATCTATTTGTAAATTATTTTTGAGTCTGATGAGACAGTGGCCCAGCATCATTTCCTTCTAGATGGACACCTAATTGTACCAGAATAGATGATTTTCTTTTAAAAGCTATCCTTTCTTCCACTGATTTGATATATCATTAGCATATTTGTTTATATGCCAATATTATCATGTTTTTCAAGTTTATGAAATAGAATTGTTTTAGTCAGCTTTGTGTCACTGTGAACAAATTCCCCCCCCCCCAAAAAAAAAAAAAAGTACAGGGAGGAAAGTGCCTGTGCGACTAAATATAAATGGAATAATTTGTCATACATTCTTTGCTATCTGAGACTTCTTTTGCTCAGTATATCATTTCTGAGATTCTTTCCTGTTATTACTAGTATCAGTTGATTTTTTTATTGCTGAGTAGTATTCCATTGTAAGGATTATAACTTGTTTTAGCCATGCACTTTCTAATGGACATGTTGATTGCTTCCATTTGGAATTACTGTTGAGAACTGCACTTCTGAAGTTCATGTTACATGTCCTTTTGTAGCTTTGTGCTTCTATGTCTGGTGACAGCATTGATGGGTCACATGACAAATATATGCTCACGTAGAGCAGCCACAAAACTATTTTTCAAAGTGATTGTAACATTTATCCCTTTCACCATCAGTGAATGGAGCTGCAGTTGTTTGTTCTAAATCTTTCCAATACTTGGAATGGTCATTTGAATTTTAGATGGATGTGAGTTG
Source organism: Spermophilus citellus (assembly GCF_964194105.1). Lineage (NCBI taxonomy): Eukaryota > Metazoa > Chordata > Mammalia > Rodentia > Sciuridae > Spermophilus > Spermophilus citellus. Next base: position 51,407,558 of record NC_138191.1, on the reverse strand, counting down.
GTCTTCATTTTTGTTTTCCTATGACTCATGCTTTTGAGCATCTTTTCAGGTGCTCTTTGATGTTTACATTCTCTTCTTTGTGTAGTATGGGTTGAAATATTTGATCCCTCTTTAAGTTGCTTGTCTTACTACTGCCAAGTTAGAAACTATTATGTGGCCATAAGTATATGAATTTTAATAATTTAATAATAGATATAAGCCTAAAATAAGATATCTGAACACTGTTAATCTATAAAGTATATTATTATTATCATTATTAATATTATATGCGACTTGTCTTTTCATTTTCTTGATGGAATCTTTGAAACCATAGAAGTTTAGGATTCCAATGGTGTTTATCACTTTTTAACCTTAATAGTTTGTCTTTTTTGTGTGTCAAATAAATCATTGCATATATATATATATATATATATATATATATATATATATATATATATATATATCAACAACAACAACAACAACAAAAAAACACTTTTTCTTCTTAGTTTCCATCTCCAAGGTTAGAGCAGCTTTTATGTTTAATGCAGAAAATAGAAGGTCGTTTAAAAGCTGGTATAATTATGAGGGAGCGGGGGACCCGCAGCACCTGGCCATTCTGCACTGATGGTCATGGGGAGGTTGCAAGCGGAGGTTGTTGGCAGTTGGGTGCTGTGCATCCCTTCGCACCCACTGGGGAGCACCGCATGAGGAGCCAGTCAGCGGTCGGCGAGTGGGAGGCCACATCGCTGCAAAAGGAGGGCCAGGCCAGAGGGCAGCCCAAAGGCCAGCAGCGCTCCCCACGGGGGTGAGGAGCCAGCCACGACATCGCAGGGCGGCCAAGCAGTGGGCACCAACCTCGGGGTGAGCAGGCCGGCACAGCTTGGGAGGGCTGGGCAGAGGGGCAGAGGTCTGGTGTTGCGGGCTCCCTGCTGCTCCAGGAGCTCTGAGGACTGCAGAGCTTGGAGGAGCTTGGGCCCTTGCCGCAAAAGATCACCCAAAAGAAGAGGAAAGCAGACCAGAGAACTGCAAGCAGGGGGATCCTGCATGTTGGACAAATGCATCACAAGTGTAAGGAATGTGGGAAAGCCTTTGTCCAGCACCGAGGATCCACGCTGGAGAAAGGATTTATGAGTGCAATGAAGGTGGAAAAGCCTTCAGTCGAAAAGGCAACCTTATTCAGCCCAAGAGAATCCACGCAGGACAATTGCCTTAAAAGTGTGGTAAAATTGGAAAAGAATTTATCCATCATTCTAACCTAATTGTACACCAGAGAGTACACAGGAGAGCAAGGCCTCACAAGAGCAATGATTGTGGGAAAGTCTTCATACTCAAATCCACATTTGTTCATCATAAAAGTATATATAGTGGAGAAGATCTTTATGATTGCAGTGAGTGTGGGAAATCCTTTCGCTACAAACACACTCTCATTAAACATCAGAGAATTCACCTGAGACAAAGCCTTTTGAGTGTGTTCCTGACTAGGCCTAGGAAATGCTGCTTGTATTGGGATGGCCAAAAGGTGGAAAACAGGTGGGCTGAAGGGGTAAGGGTAGGATGGAGCAGGCCAGGACACATTAATTCACAACCTTTTGGCTCTGTATAGGAAGAGGCAATTCCTGGGACAGTTAACCCTGGCAACAGACTGGAGCAGGGGCAGGTTTTTGAGAAGAGTGGAAGAAGGTTTCTGATAAATTAACATTTCAATCCCTTAGGAGACATCTCTAACTTCCTAGCCTCACTCAAAATTGGCCTCCTTGATCTGACCTGAGGATTTGCCTGTCTATACTGACTGCCTGTCTACTTCTGGCTTCAGAACCTCAGATGTCAGCAAAGACGGCTTATCCTGCTGCTGCTGCTGCTGCTGCTGCTGCTGCTGTGAGTATACTTCCAGAAACCTCTGGAACATGCTTTCTGCTGGCTTACCACTAGTTCACTTTTCAGTTAGTCAACCTCTTTTATATCTACCTATGGTAATTGGAATTCACTAGGAAACTTAATGGATGGAATATTAACTTAATTTAATGATTAAATTTATTAAAAATAAAAGCATTTTGCTTTCATTCTTAGAGTTTCATTAATATATATTTTACCTCAGGAAATAATCTCTCTGCATAATTTTATGGAACTCTGAAAACTAAGAAAACAATTCATCATCTCTCAGTGTTTCTTAGACTTTAATGTGCAAATTAGCCACTTAAAGTTCTTGGTTTAAATGAGATGCCTAGACCCTATCACATAGATTGTGATGGGTGTGGCCCAATATATACATTTCAGAATTTGCAGGTGATTCAAACATTAGGTTTTGAGAAATTCTTTTCTTGAGACTAGTATAATATTTTACCCTCCAGCAGCACAAGGAGTCTATGAAATTGAAATTAGTATGTTCTTCTTCCAGGACTGGGCTTTGAAACAATTTCTACTAAAGCCTTGAGCTTCAGTGCTTAACTAAAGAGGATGTGCTAATTAGGAGGTTAGTTTTGTAAAGTTTGGAATAGTTTAAATTTATATATTTTGAATTGATAGGGACTATTTAAATCACGTATAATTTACAAACATTTCATTATGTTGCTGGCAATTCTTTATTTAATTTCTTCAAACAGCTGCAGGAATGAATTTGGCAGGGCCCTGAGACCTTCCTTTGGTCCCTCTTCAAGCTTCCTGCTGCAGACCACTCATATCTACCTGTTGCCCCTCAGTGACATCTACTTACACCGAGCCCTTTCTCTCCTCCCCAGAAAACACACCTGATGCCTCCTGGCATAATGATGTAATCCCACAGGAAACAAAGCCTCCTTAACCCACCTCCCACCCAGGTGCTCAGCATGTCTGTTAAAACTAGAATGACAGCAAAGCCCACAGCAGCAGCTCCATTGTAAAGGCAGCAAGAAGATGCAGGTAAATCTCTCAAATTTCTTTTCATACAGCTGTTCTCTTCTCTGGGGCCCAGCCTGGAGCAAGGCCCAGCCTGTGAACCTACATTCAGAAGGTTTAACAAAGATCTATTTATCCCTTTGAGGCAGTTATCTAAAAGTGGCAAGGGGCAGGCCTTCTCAGCTCCAAAGGCATGGGATGTGTTTCTTATGCCCAGGCAAGTCAGAAAAAAACTGTCTTGAGAAGAATATGATGACATGTTGATAGATATACTCCTAAGTAGTTAGGTTTTGTGGCTTAGAAATTGCTTCCTCTCACTGTAAGTTGAAATGTATTCTTTCATTTGTGTATTTAGATTAATGTAGATTAATCTAAGTATTAGTAGTTTTTCAAAATTCAAATTTCTGTACCATCAGCATGTGTCTGCTATGTGTATTAGATTTATATTAAACTAAAAAAAAGAAAAAGAAAAAAAACTGTATTTAAACTTGGCATGTGTGAGACCCTGGATGAAGACCAGAGCCTTTGAGAAGGTTGAAGAATTTCATTTGGAAATAGCATCATGAAATGAGGGCAGCTAAACATGTCCCCTACCTCTGTCCCCTACATAGACCATTGTCCTCAAGTCCAGGATGATATCTCAATAAATCTCCCTTAATTTTGGCAGTTTGTCTTGTAGCAAAGGCACACACTTGTTAATCTTCCACTAATACATTTTCCTTTGATCTGGGACATATTACTTCTCTATTAATCACGGTTGTATCTATAATTGTGCCTCTAATGCATACAACAGAAGCCAGTGAAACCTATAGAATGTGCTTGCTCTTAGAGAAAAGAGCTTCAAATGCTGCCCAGAAGGAGCAGCAGGCCCTCCTCCTAACAAGCAGCCTTCAACTAGCGTCAGGGAACAGCACTGGACTCCAGGGACAGACAGTGGTGGCTGCTTCACTGTTATATGCTGATTGCAAGTCCTTTGGATGTAAACTGAGCGGAAGGATGACAGGGTCAAATAATAGATCCATTACACATTTACTTAGAAATCTCTATATTGCTATCCAGAGTGGTTGCACCAATTTCCAGTCTCACCAAAAATGTATGAGTGCACATTTTCCCGACATTCTCACCAAAATTTATTGTTGCTTGTATTCTTGATGATTGCCATTCTGACTGGAGTGAGGTGAAATCTCAGTGTAGTTTTGATTTGCATTTCTCTCATGGCTATGATACCACCAGTTATCAGTGATGAGATCTGCTTCCTCACATGTTTAAATATAACTTTAAAAAGTGTGCGGATGCAAGAATATAAAACAGGGATTATTTATAAAGGGGTAATACAAACTTCTCCTGTGAAAGAGAAGGGGGCCATGGCTAGTATCCTGGTGTCCCAAAGAGTGAAGCATTCTGTCTTCCTTTGCTTTCCTGCTCTTTTCTCCTTATCTCTTTCCTTCCTGCATGTGTGACTAGGCCCAGGAGATTGCCCAGGTGGGACGGTCAAAAGGTGAGAAGCATTTTGTTTTCATTCTTCCAGATGGGCTGGAGAGGCCAAGGTAGAGTGACATGGGCAGGAAGTGGTTCCAGGGTGCACCAATTAACAATTTTTACAACTCCCAGAAGGTAGGGACAATCCCTGAGACAAGTCACCTTAGCAATAGATTGGAGCTTTGGCAGGTTATCTTGATAATGGCAGAGGAAGGGACCTGAAGGCATTAAGATTTCACTTCCTCAGAGGTGGTCTCCAACTTCCTGGACCTAAACTGGATTCCCTTCTCTAGATCTGATTCTTGCCTATCTACACCAAATGTCTGTCTTTAATTCTGGCTTCAACTAGAGATGTTGAACATTTTTTTCATATATTTGTTCATTGATTGCATTTCTTCTTCATTGAAGTGTCTGTTCAGTTCCTTTGACCATCTATTGATTGAGTTATTGTTTTTTTTTTTTTTTTGAGTTTTTAATGTATCCTGGAGATCAATGCTGTTTCAGAGGTGTGTGTGATGAAGATTTTTCCCCCATTCTGTGCCTTCTGTTTTCAAGTCATTGATTGTGCCTTTGCTGTGAAGAACTTTTTAGTTTGAGTCCATCCCAATTATTGATCTTGATTTCACTTGTGCATTATAGGAGTCTTGTTAAAGACATCAATTCCTAAGATGACATGGTGTCACACATCGCCCCCTTGTGACTAGGACTGCTGATGCAGGCATCATGCAGATAAGAGACCTGTCCAGAGTGGGGCAAGTGTGGAGAGAGAAAACATCTCTCACTTGGAGAAAATCTTTCTCTTTGACCAAAGAGGGGCAGCCTTATGAGGGGCTCCTCAGAACAGAACATAAAGATTTACAGGCAATATACCCTTCACCTGGTCCTATTGCAGGACACACTGTAGCATCAGCAAAGCAACTAGCTGCTCTAGACAAGCTCATATTCCAACCCTGAGCCCTCAAGTAGACATCTCCTCCAAGGAAGAGATGTATAGAGGCCAGAAAATTAGATTAGATCAGGGAGTCAGGAACATATGTATATTCTCTGGATTGTCAGCTTTAGCAAATAAAATAGTAGACACACAATTAAATTTAAATGTCCAATAAACAGAAACCATTTTCAATGTAACTCTTATAATATATTGAAAGCATCCAGATGTTTTATCTGGCATCCTCACTCCCTGAAGTCCCTTTTGTACTTTGAAGTGGATTATGTCCCAGATAAATCTTATCCTTATAGTGTTCTAGGCTCCCTGGGAGGGAAGGTCTGTGATTCTGTTTCATGGAATTCCAGGTCCATGTCCATAATGTCCTCCAAATGCATTCCAGGCTAGTCCCAACACTGTGACCATGTCTTGCACAGTCTGGCTGGGCACAAATCACGAGCTACTCAAGCAGGAACAAAGTTTATTTCCAAACTCCACCAGCACACTCCCCAGGAACTCTCCCAAACGCCACACACGGCTTCTCCAGGAACACACCACACACCAACAGGAACTCCCACCACCCAAACTTCACCAACCAACGTGAATCTTCAGGAATCCCCGCAAGAGCTCAACCAAAACTCAATGGGAACTCCACGAGAACTCAAAAGTCATCATCTTAGTGGCTCGCTGGCGTCACCTCTCAACCACTACTTTTGGCAAAAATGCCATGTGTCATCCAGACTCGGCTGTGGCCCTCAACATCTCCCCCCTTCTGTTTAATTAAACAACAAGCAATGTGGCTTAGGGACTGTGCCTGTCTTAGGTTGTCCAATACTACATATGGTCCTTACCCATCATTAGATGAGCTGACCTCAAGGTGTCAGCCTCCTGTCTTAGGTTGGTACCATTGCAATTGGATCTTACCCATCACTGACTACTGGTCCAGCATACAGCCATTCTTGTGGATAGGCCTATGCGCCAGTGGGGGGGGGGTGAGGTTCTTTGCCTCACCTCTGTTGGCCCCCAAATTTGGCCTTTGCACCAGTCCAAAGGCAAACTCTTTTCTCTATTCCTCTAAACATCTTCCAGTGTAGGTGCATTAGAATATGTCTTTCCATTCCACCCCCTTGAAGTTGGAAACTTAGGAAATGCTCTCAACTGTTTCTTCCCATTGTTCTCCATATTCATTTTAATAAAAAAAAATCTCATGAACTCTACCTCTGAGTAATCTTGTGATTCCACCTATAATGCCAACAATTTCATCTCATCTAAGTCCTGTAATTCATGACCTTCTGAGTCTTGATTGCTTCACTTGTGAAGGACAGACCTTTCAAAAATGTAAATTGGATCATTCCACACATGATTTAAAGCATTTCAGGGAGTTATGATTGTTCTTATCAAAAAGTATAAATCAGTAATATGCATGACCAATATATCTATAAATTATTATCTTGTGATGACAAAATGAAGCCCCACTATCTTCTAAAGGTTTTGAAAACACTCAAATATCTGAAAATAATCATTTTTTTAACTCATGGCATGATTTGGAGTCTATCCCAAACTTAGGAGTAACTCCACCCTGTAGCACAAATTGCAGTACTCCAAACAAACAAACCAAACCAAACAAAAAGAAAGACATGGAAGAGGTTAAAGGGATTTATTTATTTTCTATTAAGGGACATGCCCAGAATATAACACCCACATTGTTCACAGTGTTCCCTCTAAAAGCAGAAAACTCCTTGTGTGCATATGGCCCTGTCCTTAGATAGGTGTAACATGATGGGGGAAACAGAGGGCAGACTTGTGTTCATTTCTGAGCACTGAAGCTTTCTAAGGATGGACACATAGAGGACAAAACAATGCAACTGCACTCACTGACCTGGGGCTTATTCCAGTAGAGAACAGGCACTAGGTAGGGCTTATTCCAGAGAACAGGCAGTAGGCCTTGCCTGGGCAGAAACATCTGCCAGACTTGAACGAAGCTGGTTCATCTCCATGGGCAGTATGATGAGGAAAAGGCTGCAAAGGGTGAGGCAGCAGATTCCCAGAGATGTTGGGTTGTATCTTCATCTTTCACACAATTATGAAGGACCCTTGCCATGATAAATGGAGTACATTTGGCATGTCCTGGGTGGAAATAATGGTCACAGATTTATTAGCATTTCTATTCAAATAGGTACATGGAATTGTTCAACACAGCATCCTAGGAGATTAGGGCTTAATAGATATTTCCACTGGATGTCTTCACCTATGAGTTTCTTGTAAGCAGCCCATAGCTGTATGGTGTTTTCTGATCCATTTTTGGGCAAATGATTTTCTTTTTTAATATAGAAATTTCTAGAATATTTGATGCTCAGTATTTTAGAATATGAGAAAAATGAGTCTAGTTGGAAAGAATTTAATGTTTTTCCCAAAAGATATCTAGTTATCATGATTATTATGTAATTCATTCTTTTCCCCCACTGAGTTAAAATGCCAAATTTATAATATTTTGGGTCCCCATATACATTTCAATTTCAAGCTGGAATGTTTATACCTTCATAATGCCTTATTTAATATTCTGTTATCAATGACACACCATTTTAATTAAATACATAATTTAATATGTATTTAAAAAATCTTCTATGGCATACTCTTCCACAATACTCCTTTCCTGTGTTTTAATAAAGTATTATTTCTTCTTACTTATTGCAGTTGTTTATCTAATAGTAATTCAAATTCAAAATAATTTCATTTGGACTTGTGTGATTTGTACATATAACCATAAAATGTTAGCTATTTATTAATCTTCCCACAAGAAAGATGACATGTCTTTGTATAGTATTTAAGATCACATATTAATAGCTTAAACTTTCTTCTTACAAGTCTTGCATGTTTTTTTGTTGAATTTATTTTTCTTTGTTAATATTTTATGGCTTTTGTTAATGAAAACATTTTCTATTTTTTTGTTACTAATTATTGATAAATACTGGGTTGCTGCTCATTTATTATCCTTACCCTTATAAAATCTCTTTTTTATCAGTTTTCTCATTAATACAGAATATATAATATTTTCAAAATTCCTTTCTTAATATTTTTTTTGGTTGCAGTTGGACACAATATCTTTGTTTTATTCATTTTTTTTAATGTAGTGCTGAGGATCGAACCCAGGGCCTTGCATGTGCTATGCATGCACTCTACTGCTGAGCCACAACCCTAGCCCTCTAAATTTCTTAATTGAAGTAATAAATGCTGAAATCAAGGATTTTTATATTTGATAACAATATTTATGTTATATTCTGTTTTTATTATTGCATTCATTAAAGCTCAACAAAAACCATAAGTACTTGGAATTGTAAGTCATTCTTTCCATTTTTCAAAATTTAGTTTTGTTGCCTTTTAAATGTTTTGTAGTAAATACTCTTTAACCAGTTTAGGAAGTAGTTTTGTACTTTGTATTTGTGATAATGGTCTCAATTCCTCCATTAGGACAAACATTAGCAAAATGGATCAGAAAACACCATACAGCTATGGGCTGCTTACAAGAAACTCATAGGTGAAGACATCCATAAGCTGAAGGTAAAAGAATGAAAATAAATTATTCCATGCATATTTCTTTTCACTGAAAAGAAGCAGGAGTAGCTATTCTCATATCAGACAGGCAAACTTTTTCAAGCAACAGTTAATCAGAATGAAAAAAAGAGGCCACTACATTTTGGTAAAGGGAAAATTCTAATAAGAAGTATAAAAATAGTAAACATTTATGTCCCAAATTTTGATGCACCAAATTACATAAAAAAAAATTCTAAGACATTTAATCCACAATAATACTAGGTGATTTCCACACACTCTATCATCAATATATAGGTCATCAAAGCAGAAGATCAATAAAGATATATCCACACTAAATAACACTATAAATCAAATAGATCTACAGTATATTTCACTCCAAACCAGTTGAGTTTACTTTTTTATCAGAAGTACATTGAACTTCCTCCAAATTATATCACATTCTAGGCCACAATGCAAGTCTTACCAAGTACAAAAATATCCATACCATCTCATGTATTCTGTAGATTATAATGGAATAAATCTAGAAGTTAACATCAAGAAAAATAATAAGAAACACATGGATATTGAACAAGATTGGCTCAACATAAGCAAAGCAAAAAATGCATTACACTACTTAAACAGAATTAAAGACAAGAATCACATGATTATCTTAATATGTACAGAAATGGACTTGGATAAAATCCAGGAGTCCCATGGTTGTTGCTGCAAATGACAGTATTTCATTCTTTTTATGGCTGAATATTATTCTCTTGTGTACATATAACACACTTCCAGAATCCACTCATTGATAGTTTGATTGCATATTTTGACAGCCAGGACTACTCCCACAATTAATATGGGTCTGCTATGTAGATATTCTGACAGTGGAAATGTACAGAGAAGTGTTCCTCTGGTTAGCAAACTCCCTGGGGGTAACAGGTGCTCTGCTCTTTACTTTTGGAATGACCAGCAGTTTCTCCTTGAAGGTAGTAAGATAACTATACAGTTGCAGTAGCTAGTTACTATGGTAATGTCCTTAGAAAATGGCTCTGTGTCTTAACCAGCCTGGACTTTGAACTCAGTTATCTGGCAACTGGTATCTAGAGTGATACAAAGTCTCAAATTCAAGGGTTTTGTTTGTTTGTTTGTTTAACTGTAAAGCATGCAAACCCTCTTCCACAGGATTGATCCTGGTTCTTATATTTGGGCCAGGCTTTAGAAGAAGATGTATTCTAGATTAGCCCTCTCAAAGCTTAAAATCAAACCTGATAAATCCCAAAGGCAGATGGATTTGCAGTTGAGTCCTGCTAAATTAAAAGGTATAATAATAATAATGTAGTCATGGTGCTAACACCCTAAGGTAACTTTTGATATAAATAAATGTGGCTGCATGGAGAGGCAACCACTTCTTTTCCTGCCTCTGCATCTTTTCTCTGTATCTCCTTTTATTTTTCTAACACTGCTGGTATCTCTTGGATGTAATGTCTTCACACAAACAAAGGAGGGGGATTGCTGGATCACATGGTAGTGCTATTTTCAGGTTGTAAAGGTATTCCACACTGTTCTCCATAATGACTGTACTTGTTTACATTCCCATTGACACTATATAAAGTTGCTTTTTTGCTACATCCTCACCAACATTATTTTATGATTTTTTTTATAAAATCCACTCTAGTTTGAGTGAGAATTATACTTCATTGTAATTTTGATTCTTGTTTCCCTGATAATTAGTGATGCTGCACATTTTGGCACATATTTGATGACCATTAGTATATCATCTTTTGAGTAACATCAGATCTTTTACCCATTTTAAATCATAGTATTTGTTTTATTTTCTGTTGAGATTTTGAGTTCTTTTTATATGCTGTATATGTAAATAAATAGCTCAAAAACATTCTCTCTGTATCTGAAGAATGTTTAATTTGATGTTTACTCTGCTGTGCAAAAGCTTTTTAGTTTGATATAATATCAATGGACTGTCTTTGCTTTTATTGCCTATGTGTTTGAGGGTATTCCAAAAGTGTCCCAGTGTCCTGAACTGTTTTTATTTTGTTTTCTTTCAGTAATTTCAGGCTCTACATTTTTATTTTTCAGACTTTGGTACAGTTTTAGTTGATTTATTTTTCAGTGCTGGAAATAAAACCCAGGACTGCACACATATTAAGTAAGAATTCTACCATTCAGATACATCATAAGTTCTTCAGTTGATTTTTTAATACGGTCATAGGTAGAGATTAATTATTTTGCATGTGAATATCTATATTTCCCACCATCATTTATTAATACTCCGAGGTATGTTCTTGGAATTGTCAACTACAATTCAAGTGGCTAAAGATACATGAGTTAATATCTAATTAATATTTCAAATTTTAACTCAAAATAACAATTTAATTCTAAATTAAATTCTCAATTTTTAATAGATATATATGTCTGATGTTATGGTACTAATATGCTGTCTTCATTATTACAGCTTTGTAGTGTGTTTTGAAATCATGTATTTTGATGCTTCCTGCTTTGTCCCTTCCACCGCCACCTCAGGGTCCTCATGGTAATTTGGGGTCTTTTGTGGCTCCATATAAATTTTTTTATTGGGTTTTCTAATTCTGTGATCAATGTTATTTATTTGTTGCTATATATTTTATTGAATCTACATTGGCAGTATACAATATCAATGATTCAATCCACGAGCATGGTCTATCTTGCAAACGTGTGTGTCTCTGTGTGTGCTCTTTATACTTTCTTTCATCAGAGTTCTATAATTTTAGTTATTAGAGATCTTCCATCTCCTTTGGAAAATTTATTCCCAAGCACTCTTTGGGGATATTGTGAATGATATTGCTTTTAAAATGTCTTTTCCAGTTAGCCTGTTATTGGTATATAAAACAATGCTTTTTTTATATGTTAATTTTGCATCCTGCAACTTTACCAAGTGTGTTTATCAGATTCAAGAGATAATTACTAATGTCTTCAGATAGTTTTATCCATATACTATATTATCCAGAAAGAGACATCATTTGATTTCCTTTTTTTTTCAATTTGCATGTCCACTATTCCTTTCTTTGGCCCATTGTTCTGTTTTCCAGCCTACAATGAACAGAAGTGATGATAGTAAAGATCCTTGTTTTGTTAGAGCTCTTAAAGGAAGTGCTTCAACTTTCTTCCAATTCAGTAGTGTGATTTTGACAATGTGTTTGTCACATATATCATATATTATGTTGAGGTATGTTCCTACAATACTTAACTGGTTGAGGTTTTTTCTTTTTTCTTTTTTCTTTTTTTACTCATGAGGGGATATTGAATTTTATAGAGTGCTTCATTGCAGCTCATAGAAATTTCAAATCCCAGTAGAAAAATGTAGACGTTCAATCCAAACAGGTAACTTGCCCATCCCCAACACTAACCGAATACAATAAAATCATAAATATCTTTTGGGATATTTATGTATCAAGGCAATTATGCAAAACTCAGAACATCATATTCCTATCATGAGAAGATGTTAAGGATAATTCCCGTGAAAAAGTGATGACCCGATGACACTCAATTTTAAATATCTGGTGAGAATTAACATATTACATATTAAGATTTTATCTAAAGCAAAACCCATAGGTAGACAAGATGGGAGAAATAAATGTAACTGGGAGATAATTAGGTTGGAATAACAATACAAGGCACAGGTTCTGTGGGTAGACATGAAATAAATGCATGATGTCGTACTGGTCATTAGAGCTGAAATTGAATGATATTATGTAAAACATATAAAACAGATATTATGATATTTTTAAAATAAAGAAAACTAAAGATATCAAATGTTGTTAGGGTAATGTGAAACATGAGCTATATGACCCTTCCAAAATACCAAATAACATATACACAAACATGGAGAAAAATCTCTAATAATGCAACCCACTACAAATGGTAAATACAATCTAAATGATATCAGAGAGGTTAGAATATAAATAGGAAAATAATATGTTTTAGTATTGGCCACAGTACTAAAAGTTCATAATATTGAAATTAAGAAATGCAAGAGGCCACAGTGATAAACAAAAACATTTTAATTATTCAGGTTAACATTAACTATGTAAGAAATTTGAAGTTCAGAGAGAAAAGTTCATTTTTTTTAACAACACAAGACCATCCAAGAAAATAACATAGGAAGAACTGAATTAAAACATTTTTAGTGTTCAAAAAGAAATATAATTTACACAGATAGAGATCTTGAACAATGGTAACATTTTTAGAGAAAGATCATTGCCGAACAGAATATTTGTATGTTGTCTAAGTACCAGTCTCCAAATTGCTATACAATGACAGAGAAAACAATGTATCCACTCCACAGACTGACCCAGTGGGTACTTCTATTACCAAACGACAAGTTCTAGCCTCGAGAGATGGACACACAGGATGCTCTGCCTGTGGGTTGGATATGGTGGGAAAACAGCTTTAACTGCACAGTGTTCTTAGCTAAAAGTTCAGACTGAATTTCATTCTATGGAGACTGTCATAGAACTGCAGAATGTAGGCCATGGAAAAAACCAATTGATTTGTCTTCAATAAACAAGTCAAAATCACCAAAAACTGACAACAAAACATGAAGAGGTCTTTGATTTCAAAAGTGTGTGTGTGTGTGTATACCCATATACATATATTTACATAAGCATATATGTATATATACACACATATATTTTATATATAATTATTTATTTATTATTATATTTATATACTTATTATTTTATTTATTATTTACTATTATATTTATACATTATTATATTTTTATATATATTTATTTATATATTTATGTATTTATAAATTATATATTATAAATTTTGTATATATAAAGAGGAAGAGGAGAAGACCACACTCTTTTACATATATTTATTTATATATACATTATATATGCATATAAATATATGTATATGGTCTTATAATGTGTGTGCGTGTGCGTGTGTGTATACATACATATATATATATGTATATATATGTGTGTGTGTGTGTGTGTGTGTGTGTGTGTTTTAAAATATCTTTTTAACCCCAAATGCCTTTTCTTTTTGTTATCTTATTCCTGGTGACATTGACTGAAGAAGATATGTCAACTCTCTTTTTCAGTGGTCTACATTTTGCAGTTGTCTAATAATTTCCTATGCTTAAAGTCAGGCTAACATTCAGCAAAAACAGTAAAATGCTTACAATGTCTGGGCCTATCTGGAGGCAGAGTGTGCATCTAGACTTGTGGTTTCCTTCTGGTTGCTCATGTCTTTGATTTTTATACAGGTTGAGATTGGAGTTAACCAGAATTAAGATTGCTCAATAGAATATATAGAGCTAGGCTTTGGAATTCTTAGGTGTTTGTCACAATCAGTGGCTGAGGGATTGGGATAACAGTAAAATTGGAGCAGAGCCCTGGTGCCGGGGCTTCAGTAGCTTCTGGTGAAGTGGGGGTATGGGTGGGGGTGAGGGTGGGGTGTGGCACTAGGCTAGCAAGGTCCTCGCTGGCCACTCCACCACCATCCAGTCTGCCTCCAGGCACCACATGACCCTGGAAATGTCCAGCATGTGTGAAGCCACACCCAGCCACATCGCCTTGGCCAGCCATGCCCAGGCCCCGAAGCCCCAGACAGGCCCCTCTGGCACCTTGCCATGGAGCGTTCTCCCAGCCCAAGGTGCTGGCATCCAAGGCACCCTGCCAGTCCTGGACCTGATGCTCCTGCAGCCGCGGGTTGTGCTCCGCCCAGTCTCGTCCCCCTCTGGGGATGGGGGGAGGCCCCAGCCTTTGGTTATCCTCTTGTTACAGCTGTAGCACCCCAGCCATAGTGGGAGTCCCAGCCATGACACTCTGGAGGTCCTCCATGGCCAAGGAGGTCATCTGAATAGTGCTGACTTTCTCACTCTCCCCTGGATCTGGCGGCATAGGAGTTCCCCCCCCCCAACACCCAGGTTATGGGGTCTCCCACCTGGAGGGGCGAGTCCCCTCTACATGGCTGGGGGGGTATACAAGCTCCCCCCGACACCCAGGTGGGAGAGGTCTCCCGCCAGAAGGGGAAAGTACCCTCTACCATGGCTGTGGTGGTGTAACAGCTCACCTGACACCAAGGTGGGAGTGGTCTCCTGCCTGGAGGGGCGAGTCCCCACTACCTTGGCTTCAGGGGTATAGGAGCTCCACCCACCACACCCAGGTGGGAGGGATCTCCCGCCTGGAGGAGCAAATCCCCTCTACCCTGGCTGTGGTGGTATAGGATCTCCCCCCCACACACAGGTAGGAGGGGTCTCCTGCCTTCACGGGCGAATCCCTCTTCCCTGGATGCTGTGGTATATGAGTTCTCCCCTCCATACACACCCTAATGGGAAGGCCTCCAGCCTGAAGGGGCGAGTCCCTTTAACCCTGGCTGAGGGGGTGTAAGAGGCCCATCCTAACTGCAGGAGGGAGAGGACACTGGCCTGGAGAGACAAGTCGCTGCTACCCAGCTGTAGCTGTATGAGAACCCTCCATCGCCAGACACCCATGTGGGAGGGGTCTTCCGCCTGGAAGGGCGAGCCCCCTCTCCCCAGGCTTAGGCAGTATAGGAGTTATCCCCATTTCCAGGTGGGAGGTGTGAGTGGCCTGTACCCTGGCTGCTGGGGTATAAGAGCTCCACCAGACACCCAGGTGGGAAGGTTCTTGCGCCTGGAGGGACAAGTCCTCTCTACCCTGGCTGTGGAGATATAGGAGCTCACCTAGACACCCATGTGGGTGAGGTCTCTCAACTGGAAGTGCAATTCCTCTCTAACGTGAATACAAAGGTAATAGGAACTCCCCCTGACACCAAGGTGGGTAGGGTCTCCCTCCTAGAGGTGCGAATCACTTCTACCCTGGCTTCAGTGGTATAGGAGCTCCCCAGGACACCCAGGTGGAAGGGGTCTCTCTCCTGGAGAAGCGAGGCCACTCTGTTTTGGCTGCAGTGGTATGCAAGTTCCCCCAGACACCCAGGAGAGAGGAGTCTCCCGCCTGGAGGGGTGATTTGCTACTACCCCATCTGCAGGTGTATAAGATCCCCACCTCACCAGACACCCATGTGGGAGGTGTCTTCCCCCTGGAGGGGCGATTCCCCTCTACCTTGGCTAAGGCAGTATAGGAGATACCATTCCCCCAGGTGGAAGATGTCTTTCGCCTGGAGGTGTTAGTCCCCTCTGCAATGGCTGCGGGGGTATATGAGCCCCACCTGACACCCAGGTGGATTGGGTCTTCCACCAGGAAGGGCAAGCCCTCTTTACCTTGGCTGTAGCGGTTAAGGAGATTCCCCTGACACCCAGGCAGGAGGGGACTCCCACCTAGAGGGGTGACTTCCCTCTACCCTAGCTGAGGTGGTGTACCAGCTCTCCTAGACACCCAGATGGGAGGGGTCTCCTGCTTAGAGGGGTGAGTTTCCTCTATTCTGGCTGCTTTGGTATAGGAGCACCCCTCATACCCAGATGTGAGGGGTCTGCTGACTGAAAGGGTGAGTCCCCACTTCCCTGGCTGCAGTGGTATACTAGCTTTCCCTGACACCCAGGTGGGAATGGTTTCCCGCCTAGAAGGGTGACTTCCCACTACCCCTGGGGGTTTACCAGCTCTCCCAGACACCCAGGTGGGAGTGGTCTCCTGCTTAAAACCCTCTTTTCTGGCTGCTGTGGTATAAGAGATCCCTCCTACATACCAAGATGGCAGGGATCTCCCGCCTGAAGGGGCATGTCCCCTCTACCTGGGCTAAGGTGATATAGGTGGGAGGTGTTTCTTGCCTGGAGGTGCAAGTTGCCTCCACCCTGGCTGCTGGGAAATATGAGCTCCACCTGACACCCAGGTGGGAGGGGTCTCTGGCCTAAAAGGGTGATTTTCCCCTTCCCTGGCTGCAGGGGTTTACCAGCTTTCCCAAGACCAAGTTCGAGGGGTCTCCTGCTTGGAGGGGCGAGTCCCCTCTATTCTGGCTGCTGTGGTTTAGGAGCTCCCCCCCCCCATACCAAGATGGGAGATATCTCCCACTGGAAAGGGCACGTCCCCTTCCACCCTGGCTCTGGAGATACATGAGCTCCTCCCCACACCCACTGGAACGTGGTCTCTTGCCTTGAGGGGCAAGTCCCCTCTACAATGGCTGCAGCAGTATAAGAGCTTCCCCGACAACTAGGTGAAAGGGGGTCTCCCACCTGAAGGGGCGAGTCCCCTCTACCCTGGCCAAGGAAGAATACAAGCTCGCCCTGGCACCAAGATGGGAGGGGTCTCTCGCCTGGAGGAACGTGTTCACATTACCCTGACTGCAACAGTATATGAGTTTCCCCCCGACACCCAGGTGGGAGCAGTCTTCCAACTGGAGGTGCATGTCCACTCTACTCTGACTCTGGTGGTATAGGAGCTCCTCCTGATACCCAGGTTATGGTGTCTTCTGACTAGAGAGTCGAGTCCCCTCTACACTGGCTGAGGGGGTATAGGAGACCCCCCCATAGCCAGGTGAGAGGGGTCTCCCTCCTGGAGCAATGAGTCCCTTTTACCCTGGCTGTGGACATATACAAGCTCTTCAAGACACACAGATGGGAGTGGTCTTCTGTATGGACAGGAGAGTCCCCTCTACCCTGGCTTTCACGGTATACAAGCTTCCCTGACACCCAGGTGGGAGAGGTATCCGGCCTGGAAGTGTGAGTCCCCTCTACTTTACCTTTTGCCATATAAGAGCTCCTAGTTCCCTCTACCCTTGCTGTCACAGTATTGGAGCTCCCTCTGACAGCCAGCTGGGTGGGGATCCTGCCTGTAGGAGCAAGTCCCCTCTACTTGGATGCTAAAGTAATCAAGCTCCCCTGGACACCCAGGTGGGAGGGGTCTCCCCATTGGAGGGGCGAATCCTCTCTACCCTGGCTGCAGAGATATAGGAGCTCACCCAGACACCCAGGTGGAAGAGGTCTCCCGTCTGGAAGGGCAAGTCCTCTCTACCCTGCCTGCAGCAGTATAAGAACTCCCCCTGACACACAGGTGGAAGGGTCTCCCTCCTGGAGCTGCAAGTCCCCTCTACCCAGGACACCCAGATAGAAGGGGTCTCCCATCTGGAGGGGAGAGTTCCCTCTACCTCACCTGCAGTGGTATAGGAACTCCCCAGCCACCCAGGTGGCAGGGGTCACACACCTGAAGGAGAAAGTACCCTCTACCATGGCTAAAGTGGTATAAGATCTCCCTCTGACACCCATGTGGGAGGGGTCTCCTGCCTGGAGGAGCAATTCCCCACTACTCTGTATTTACTGAATTAAAAAAAAATGCTAGAATTGTGGCTCAGTGGTTTAGTGTCCTTGGGTTCTACTCCTGGTACCAAAGGGGGGAAAAAAGAGGAGAAAAAGAAAAAGTGACTTGGGTACCTTGTTCTTTTGCTGAATAAAAATTTGGGGTGTGGAGTTTTAAAGGCTGTCATTCTGCCTATCAGAGGAATAGGTTGTTATATTTTTACTTGATTTTTTTTTTAAAGAGAGTACTGGTATCAGAGCATAGGGAGGTTCTGTTCAGCTTAAAACGCTCTTTGGTAACTGTAAAAATTTTCTAAATCCCAGAGGAAGCCCAAAAGAAAAAAAATGACAGCATGTTCACAAATGACAAATAAGGAAATCCAAATTTATCCCAGAAGAAAACACCAACCCACAGAAACAGACTAGAGAGTAAGAGAGGAAAACAGAGAAAAAGATCTAAAGAGAAATCAGAGAAGGAAACTTAAAACAAACAAGACCAGCAGAAATAATTCTGTATCTTTCAATAAAAAACCTTGAATGTAAAGGGAATAAACTCCCTAATTTTAAGATGTAAAGTGACTGAATGGATTTTCTTTTTTTAATGGACTCAGTCACTTGCTGTCTAAAAGAAAGTCACTTCACCTCAGGACACACACAGAGTGACAGTGAAGAGATGGAAATGATATTCCACATGAAGAAAACCAACCTAGAGCAGGAATAGCTAGACTCCTGACAGATAAAATAGACTACAGATTAAAAAACAATAGGGCTGGGGATGTGGCTCAAGTGGTAGCGCGCTCGCCTGGCATGCGTGCGGCCCGAGTTCGATCCTCAGCACCACATACAAACAAAGATGTTGTGTCTGCCGAAAACTAAAAAATAAATATCAAAAAAAATTTAAAAAAAAAAAAAAAAAAAAAAAAAAAAAAAAAAAAAAAAAACAATAAAAAGAGACAAGGTGATCACACCATGCTAAAGGGGTCAATTCAGCAACATGAGACAGAAATTGTACACATACATGTGCCCGACACCCGAGCACCCACATGTGCAAAACACATATTACTGGAATGTAAAAGAAGAAGTCAACTACAACACAGTAAGAACGGTGGGGGCTTCAAATCCCTCCATTTTTTGAGAGAGAGAGAGAGAGAGAGAGAGAGAGAGAGAGAGAGAGAGAGAGAGAATTTAATATTTATTATTTAGTTTTTTGGTGGACACAATCTTTGTTTGTATGTGGTGCTGAGGACGGAATCCGGGCCCCACACATGCCAGGCAAGCACGCTACTGCTTGAGCCACATGCCCAGCCCAGTCAGCTCCCCTTTTCATCACTGGACAGATCATCTCTGCACAGGGTATACATTTACAGACCATCCCATCCAACCACTGCAGAGCAAACATCCTTCTCAGCAGCACACGACACATTCTCCATTTATTTTCAAAATAAATCTCCATAAATTTAATAAGAATGGCATCCATAGCATGGGGAACACCTGGACAGTTACAAAGCATGGGAATTCTTCAGCATGTTTCCCAACAACCAATGGGTCATTGAAGAAATCAAAACATTGTCATGTATGTAAGAAATAAGAAAAATAAATAAAAATAAAAAAGAAAGTGTAAAATGCCTGCAGACCAATAAAAAGGGCCACAAAAGATATTCAAACCTGGGGATACAGCAAAAGCAATCCTAACTGGGAAGTCCTCAGCAAGAAATAGCTTCATGAGGAAAATAGATCTCGAATAAATGGCCCAATATTGCATCTCAAGGGACTGAAAAAAATAAGGATGGGTCATGCCCCAGTTAGTAAATTTGGGAGGAGAAATAAAATTATAAAACTTCTAGAGTACCTGGGATCCCAGGCATGTGCCACTGCAACCGGCTTTTCACACTTGATTATTATTGTTTTGGGGACCAGGCAGTGAACCCAAGGTTGACACAACAGTGAGCCCCATCCCCAGGTAGGATTTGAAAACAGGGTCTCACAAACTTGCTTAAAACCTCTCTAAGATGCTGAGGCTGACTTTGAACTCACCATCCTGTTGCCTCATATCCTGAGCTGCTGGAACTACAGCTGAGCACCACCAATCCAGCTTTTCCAATTGTTGTTGGAAGAGAATCTTTCAGGACATCAATTTGACCCACCTGTCCAGACCAATTAAAGAATTCATTCCATTGTTTTCATGTGGGTTGTGGTTCTTGTTTTTTGAATATTTCTAAGATAGACAGCTCTATTTCAATTAAACCTTACCAATGTGGTCACATAATTTTTGGATTTTTTTTTGTTGTTTACTTATATTTGTGATGCCTTGGATGGAACCCAGGCCCTTCTACATGCTAGCAAGTGCTCCACCACAGAGAAATGTCCCCAGATCCCTGAGTTAGCTTTGATGAAGTTCACTCATTTCTCTAGAAGAGCATGGTTTCTGGGCTTTCTAAATTGTGGAGGTAAAATTGGCCAGTGTTCCAGAAGGGGCTGTAGAGTCTTTGGATACAGGTGCACAAAGGACTGTGCATCTTTCAGTGGCCAAGGAGTGAAACCCAGTCCCCACTTCCTGACCTGGCCACCCTTACAGACCAGGTCCTGTTTGTTATGACATCCTACAGTTGTGTGCTCCCTCACAGCACAAATTAACCTAGAGTCAAAAGATAAGAAACTCAAAGGGAGGTGAGTGCTTTATCCCCAGGCATCTGAGAAAACAAAGTGCCCTCACAATCCTTCCAGTGTTCATGGGTCTGGAGGCACCAGAGTACCTTCAAGTCCCTTTTTAGCCATGATAACTCATAAAGGAACACATGATGACAGATCTCATTATGCAGATCTTCCTTGACTTTATTTGATCCTTGAATACAACAAAATGAATGCTGTTCTGAACCTTCCACCTGCCCCACATGTGCAAGCTAGACTTAGAGCTGGAGAAAAGGAAGTGCCATAAAGAGGGAGCAAGGCACAAAGATCACTCTGTGGGTGACAGAGAGGCCAGCTGTGCTTCACCCAGGCTCTGCTACCAGTTCCAAGAGTGAGCTGCAGTCTGCTTACACATCAAAGTGGGTTCCAGTTCACTATGTGTGGAGAATTATTCAAGCCATAATTAAAACATGTCCACAGGCAGCTTTAGAATACCTCAAATGAAGACTGGGTGGGCATTGTTCTCATCCTTGGATGAGAAACTAAGGCTAAGGTCACTCCACAACCCCATCAGCCCAGTCCTCAGTGGAGGGAAGTGTTAGAGGAAGATCTCTTAGTTATGTGCTAAACTCACCCCCCCACCAGAGCTTGTAATTGATTCAGTTTCATTTTGAAATATTTACAAGTGTTATCTACCTATATGATTCTACTATTTTGCTGAAAGGGAATTTGGGTACCTTCAAGGGGCACCAAAGGTTTAACTGTGGACAGACTACCTAGGTGGATGACAGGCAAGGTTTGGTGAGGCCCAGAGGCTCTGATCATTGTGCAGCATGGACACTTCCTGCAGCACTGGGAGTGGGACAATGGGGCCTGTCTTATGCACAGATGCCCTTGCCCAGCACACCCAGAGACCAGGACCTGAGTTTTCTGGGTCTAAATGGAGACACATGAGGAAGAAACAGCATTGAATGTCTAGGTGGCACTGAGGTCCACAGAGAAGAGGTTTTCTTTCAATGGCTCATGTTCAATGCCTACATAGAATGTTCCAATCCACATAGAGCACCCACACATCATAACCAGATTTCAGTTTAATACCTTGATATCCTGGGGCTGAACCTCATTGTTCACAAAGTACCCCATGCTTCCTTTCTCCATCAGCACCTGGAGAATCCCAAGGTTTCATTAGAAAGTCAGGTAAATCCAGTGCAGAGGACGGCAGAAGACTAACCTTGAGATTCTGTTCATTTATGATGATTTATGGACAAGCCATGAAAGAAAGTAGCATCTTGCTGTGCCCATCAAGCCTGAATCCCACTCTAGAAATCCAGGTCCCTATGTATGTCTCTACAAAGACACATGTCCTGAAGGTCCTATCCTAGGGGGGCTTTCCTCCAATGGAGTCCCCTGCTGTACTTTCCTTTTCCCATCCACACTTTAGGCAATTCCTGAAATGGTGGGCTCTGTGTTCCCTCTAAGATGACCTTACATCCTGGTTATACCTACAATTGCCTAGAAGTACACTTTTGAAACACACTCAACTAGGCAGCTGTTGGACACGAGCAGTGAATGAGGCCCTGGTTATACATGAACTTGGAGCCACAATGACGACAGGGGATGGTACAGAACACAAGGATGTTTGGCTGCCTAAAGTCCCTCACTATTGCTGTCAGCTCAGCACAGAGTTGGGAACATCTCCCTGGGTGGATGGTACCCCGGGAATCATAGCTCTCCAGAGGCGCAGGGTACACTTCTACACTCAACTGGCTCAGCCTGGCAGTGTGAAGCAGCAGGTCACTCAGGGTTGACATAGAGAGGCGGTTCCCATGGACGCTCAAGATCACAAGCTGGGAGCAGTGGCTGAGGGCAGGCAAGAGGGCCTGGAGCTGGGAATCAGTGATCCCACAGGCTGCCAAGTCCAGGCTCTTCAGTGTGGTTGCAGTGCTATCCAGCAGGATTTGGAGGGGTCCAGACTGAAATCGGTCAGTTTGATGCCCCTCAGTTCCAGGTGTCTGAGCTGTCTGGCGTTTGGATATCGGGAAAGGTATTTCCAGTCACAATCTGACAGTGGGCAGTTGGTTATTGAGAGGGTCTCCAGGGGGGTCTTCAGGTGCCTAAGGAAAAACCAGACATTAGTTCTGAGGATCAATGTCAAGGAGGGAGAAGACAAATTGGCCCAAACCCAAAGTCACTCTGGTGATCCGACAATGTCCACAGTTAGGATGCTGCCTTTTGCACATCACCCCATGTCAGGGTGAGCCTTTCACCACATCTCCTGTGAACAGAAGAGTTCACATATCTCTGTCCCCTCCTCACTGCAAAGCAGAAAGTCACAGGTCTGGCCACAGGAGGTCATGGGGAGTCATGTATGAAGGACAAATTTGGGCAGGATGTAAAAAAATCCACTGGGGTTAACCCTCTGAGAGGCACACACCCTATATCCTCAGCAAGATTTCTACCCCTGCTCCTGACCCTTACACACAGGATCACTACCTGGAGTTCAGAACAGCCTTCCCCAGGTGGGTATAGAGGCAGGTCGTCTGCTCCCTGCTGGGGAGCACAGAGCTTCCCTGTTGACAGGTGTCAGTGTGGGGGCTTCCCTCCTTCCAAGCACTCTTCTCTACCTGCTTTCCACCACCTTTGCTGGACAGACATCCCACGGAGGGAACATCAATCCCATTTCTAGCTTTTGTCCCTCCCAACTGGATTCCCAGCATGGTGGCACTTCCCAGACTCTGGACCCTCATTTAGGAGTCTGCTCCAACAAACATTAAGCAAACTAGCTTCAGGATCCAATAGGAATTAAAGATGAGTTATTTACCTTCCAGTGCCTTATTAACCATGAGAGTGTCAGTGGCTGGTAGGTGCCAATTTCCTGTAACTGGTCTGCAGAGGATATTCACCCCCTCTTACTCACCTCAGCACCTGTTCCAGGTGGCCCTCAAGGAGGAAGACAGCATTGGCACAGAACTTCCGAAGGCAGTCCATCCTGAGGAACTGCGAGGTGAGCTGGGCAAGCAGCTGCTCCTGCTCCTCTTGGGAGGTGTAGGCAGGCACATAGACCTGGGAGACAAGCAGCTTCCTCAGGTTCCTCATCTGGCCCAAGAAAGGAGCACAAGCAGCCAAGGTGGAGGGTGCCCAGGCACAATGCACTTCCACCTTCTGGACAGAGTCCAGCTGCAGCAGTCTCAGGACCTTCCTGTTGTAGCTGGTGGGTTTCCCAACGATCTTCAGCCTATTGCAACACAGGTGCAGCCTGTCCCTTCTCTCTCTGACCCACAGGAACAAGTGGGTCAGGAATTCATCCAGGGGTCTTTTTCTGAGGCTCAAGTCTATGAAAACCTTGAAGGGTGGCTTAGCTGCCATTGCTGGACCGAGTTTCAATGTTCGATTCTTCTTAATGTCTTCTGGTGAGCAGGCATCAACCACGGCTCCAGACCACATCCTCCAGAAGTTCTGGGGAACATTCCGTAAATCTAGCACCTGCAGTTTCCACCTCCTGCGGGAACAACAGCAGAGTATCAGCCCTGAGGCCCCTTCTTCACCTCTTAGCTGCTGCCCCCAGCTCCCCCTCTTCGTTCTGTCTCACTTTTCTCCATCCACTTCCCTCCAATGCAGCCTGGTGCCCCCACTTGTACAGACTGAGGCAGGGCAGGTACAGCCTCCTTCATAGGTCACCACAGCTGCCACAAGCACCTCCACATCTGGAAGCCTTTCCTAGATGGGGCTCAGCATGGCCAAGGCCTCTCCACCCCTCCTTGCTGTCAGCACAGGAAGCCTGTGGTGCACAATTCAACACCCACTCTCCCTACCTATTCCCATCCCTTCCCTGGCACTCAGGGTGCTCCCTTCCAGGCCACCTGGGTCCCCCTCACCTGGGGTGATCCTGCTGGGCAAGCAGCATGTCCAGCCCATCCAGGGCCACTTGGATCATCTCAAACTGTGGCTTCCTCATCAGGGCCCCCAGGGGCAGGTGGGTGAAGGGCCAGGCCTGCACCATTTTCTTCAGGACCTCAGTGTGTCCCCTGCTGAAGGCCTCCACAAAGAGTGGTGGGAAGAGCTCTATGGGCAGGTCCTCCAGATCCAGGACAGCCCTGGACTTGTCGCTCAGCAGGCTGCGCCCTGCCAGCTCCAGCAGCGTGGGTGGGGACTGGATGCTCATCCTGCGGAGTCTGAATGAAGAAAAATCCTGGAAAATGGTCCAGGGAAAAGGTCACTATCCCATCCATTGCCAGCCTCTGGGAAGGGGGTACTGGGAAGTATACAAGCACATCTCACCCTTATGGGGGAAAGCTTTGGACTATTATTTTGTCCTTTTAAAAGGGGGAATGGAGTGTCATGTGACCTAAACAGTAGGCTCCTAGATTCAACAACTACATGGGTGGAAATAGACTAGCCCTCATATGGATGACATTCCTTTTAATTTTTTAAAAAATGAGCATTTATAAAGCATGTGCCTATATTATAAAACACTTGGAAATTACAACAGAGTCTCATGGATATCTTTTACACATGTGAGATTCTGCCATCTTAGGGGGATGTTGAAGAGAACAAACAGATCAGAACAGAGTCTGTGAACTGTTCCATGAGATCATTTGAAGCTTTTGTTTTAATTTGTTTAAACAAATTATAAAAGTACAAAACCACCTAGGCCATACAGTATACTCCTTTAAGGGCCGATATTGGCGACTGCATTTAGGACACTCAACCACTGAGCCACTTCCCTAACCCTATTTTGTGTTTGAGATGGAGACAGGGACTTACTGATTTTTGTAGCATTTCGTGTTCTGAGGCTGGCTTTCGACTCTAGTCTTCCTGCCTCCTCAACCTTTTCATTTGGCGGGATTATTGGTGTGTGCCACCACACCCAGCAAAAGAGTATAATTTAGCGGCACACAATATAAATATTTCCATCATCAGAAAATAGAATTGCAATCAATTAGAATGAAATAGGAATCCAATCTCCTTGGTGAAGAAAGTGGGGCCTGATCTGGGCTTGATCCTCAGCAGCACATAAAAATTAATAAATATTGACCTGGGGATATACCACTGTTATGAGAGTGCTTGCCTCGAATATACAAGGCCCTGGGTTCAATCACCATACCACCAAATAAATAAATAGATAAATAATTACATTATATTGTTCATATAAACCTTAAAAAACAAAAATTAAACAAATCAATAAAAGTTGGGCATGTGAGCCTAGACCTATAATCCCAGGGGCTCTGAGACTGACACAGGAGGATCAAGGGATCAAAGCCAGCCTCAGCAAGAGCAGGTACTAAGCAACTCTGTGAGACCTTGTCTCTAAATAAAATACAAAACAGGGATGGGGATGTGTCTCAGTGGTAGAGTGCTCCTGTGTCCAATACTGGTACTTCTGAGTTCAATACCTGGTCCAAAAAAAAAAAAAAAAAAGAAAAAAAAAAGAATTTGAAAGTGACATAAACCAAAATGGAAATCCTAATATTCAGCATAAAGGAAATCCAAACTGAGAGGCAAAATCGAAGGCCTAAGTTGGTTCATGAGAAAAAACAGGAACAAAATTGTTCCTGAATTCACACAGGTGAGGAGGGAAGGCACTGTTTCTTAGGACAGTGAGGGACTTACAGGATCTGGCCAGGTGTGCAGGTGCTCTGAGCTTCAGCAGGTCAGGATGTGACTCCTTAGGCTGCAAGACTCTTGTGCTTCTCTTCTGGCTCTGCAGCAGCTTTTATGGGCCTCTCTGGCCACACCCCCCACCTCCATCTGATTGACCACCATCCAATCAGAAAGCAGTATTTGATCACCTTCCCCAGTCTCCACCCACTTAATCATTATGGGATTTTCTTCCTTGCATTAGTTCATTGAATCTGATGGTCATGCAAGAGTGCAGAATCAGGAGATGTGAGAGTCAGCGATGACTTTGTCCATGCACTCCCCACCATGAACTCAATTTTGTCCATATGTGACCCTCCTGTTTCTTCTGTGAGATATAAAGGTATTTAATCCCTAATGTCAGAAAAACATTACTTGAAAATACTTTTCTACAGGGATCTTTGCCATATCAAAATTATTTGAAAAAATAATTATCAAAAATAGTTTGAAAATTCCAGAGAGAAAACAGCTTTTTGAAGACAGTAGTGTCATCCACAAAGATTATAGAATGGAAACCATGTTTCCCACAGTCACACAAGTAACAAGTTAACTTGCAGCAAATATGAGCACAATAAGTTAGGTAGAGCACAAAGGAAGGTAAAATCAGTCTTCTAGACTTAGGGCAATATTTCTTCTGTCTCTTTGTACTGGGGATGAAACCCATTGGGTCTCTTCCAGTGAGCCACATCCCCATCCCTTTTTATTATTTTGCTTTTATTTGGAGGCAGAGTCTCACTAAATTGCTTAGGTCCTCCCTAAGTTGCTGAGGCTGGCCTCAAATTTGCCATGCCACTTCCTCAAGTCTCCTGATTGCTGTGATTACAGGCACGGGCCACCATGCCCCATCAGACTTGGGAATGTCTGAAAGCCACTGAGGGTGGAAGCAGCGGGCAACTTGGGATGTTGGAGAGAAAGACACAGGGTTGGACAGCAGGTGTCCTTGACTTCAGGGAAGCTACCCATTAGAAACCTTCCTTCAGAATCAGGGACTGCCCCAGGGCATATCTCCCAGAAAACCTTTGCCCCAGGCACTTTCCAAGGCCTTTAGCCTGGGAGAAGAACTGAAGAAAGGAAAATTTCAAGAGTCTGAGCAAAATGAAATTCTAAAATTGAGGAAGGAGAGACAAAAAGAGATGGAATGCTTGGATGAGCCATGTGAGGTGAGCACTTCCAGGGAACATGTAGAAGGAATGGTTTGATGGGTGGCGGTTAGACAATTGCATTTCTGTTTTTTCAGTCTCTTTGTTTTAGTCAGCTTTATGGTGCTGTGACTAAAAGACCCAAGGACTACAACTACAGAGGAGGAAATGTTTATTTGGGTGGCTTGGTTTCAGCGGCCTCAATACAGACACAGCACCTCCAAGTTGAGCCTGAACATCATGGCAGAAGCATGGGGCAGAGGGAAGACGCTCACATTACCAGAAAGAAGAGAGAGAGAGATGGCCACTTGCAGATACAAACTACACAGCCATATTCACACCCCAAGGTCAGCTTCCTCCAGCCACAGCCAACCTGCCCCCATTATCTCCCAGTTAATACCACCAGAGATTAATTCACTGGCTAGGTTATGGCTATAAACCAATCATTTATCTTCCAAAAACATTGTCACATGTGAGCTGTTAAGAGACACAGCATCTAATTCATGATGGTCTTTGGGGGTACTTGTTGGAAAATATCCATGCTCACATCATATAATCATATGTTAGTTGGATAATTACAATTGGCTAAGGTAATATTTGGTTTCTTTTTCACATAATACCTTGCCACAAATGAAACACATTTAATTTCATGTGTGTGTGCAGCTATATAGGATTAAGGCTACATCCAACATTGTCTCTGGTTTTTATGCTCTACAATATTTGAAATCTACACTCTGATTTAATTTTAAGTTTCTCTGGATTGTCTGTGTGTCACCAGCTAAAAGGGTGACTTCATGCCACAGCCCTGACTTCTCTTATTACCCCTGACTTGGTGCATAAGGCAGGTCAAAATTACAATCAACCTAAGTCACAACAGACAGTGGCTCTCCAAAGGACAAGTGTGGTCAAAATTATAGGGCAGGAATGCAGCACCCCCCAAAGAAATATGAGTCAGAGCCCCATCCAGGAGGCAAAGGGAGGCAGGGTGTCAAAGGCAGCTTAGAATCAATTATCACTGGCTCCACAGATTCAGTACCAAGGGTGGTCTCAGTTCAAGGACAATAGATGGTGTCTGGCCAGGTGTCCTCTTAGAAAACATGGGGGGTGAGGGTTTGGGTGGATTTTATGCACAGCTGAAGTTGGGGCTGACTGGTTTGTGATAGTTCCTGCCATCAGGCAGGGCTGCCCAGGGACCTTCCCTTCCCAGAACCTTGCTTGCCCTTCATCAGGATTTGACACAGTTACTGCCTGTTGATTTGAGCACCATTTATGTTTCCCCCTTGGGATGAAGATTTTTTCTATGGATGTATCACATAATGGTTAGGGTTTGATTCTATCTCAGTGCCAGGATAGACTTTTCCTGGTTGGTCCAGACACCATTGGAGGGAATTAATAGATGACTAGGAATCAATGTTGAAACTTATTGAGCCACATTTGAACAACAAAGTGAGTTTGGAGGGAGTTGCTCTCAGAGTAACTCCACCAGGAAATCACTATTAAATTCAATTTTGCCTATTCATTAGGCCTTGGGTATCTCATCTCCAAGCTCCAGCCTTTACTATTCTATGAAGAGTTAGACTTTTGCAGAAATTTTATGAGTACAGGTGATCATTTTTTAAAAATATTTAGGCCCTGAATTTATGTATTTTTATTTTTTTATTTTTTGACACTGGGGATTGGACCCAGGAGAGCTTTACCACTGAGCTACATCCTAAGTTTTTTTTTCATTTTTATTAATTAATTATTTAGTTAATTAAATTTTTCATGAATTCAGTTTGGGTACCAAGGTTTGAACCCAGGGGAACTACACCACTGAGCTACATTCTGAGCCCATTTTTTAAAGTTTTTGTTTTTGTTTTTCTTTTTCTTTTTGTTTTTTGACACAGGTTCTCACTAAATTACTGAGACAGGCCTTGAATTGAGATCCTTCTGCCTTAGCCTGCTGAATAGATGGTGTTATGGGGAGTCCCTCCAGAAAGTACTCTAAGTCTGAATTTCAAATCAAAAGAGAGCTTTTCTTACCTGACTAGGGACTGTCACCCACCACAGAGTCTCAAACTCTGTGAGAGGACAGCAGCTTCCTGATCCATCCAAACACATTATAAGCACAAAATCCATAACTCAGTGACTTGCTTATCCTCATGTAAAGCTAGCCAATCATAGAAATTAAAACATTAATAAGTGAGGCCTCTGGGCTCTAGGCAGGATAAAAATTTTCCAGTCAGCAATCCAGCACATTAGCTTTGCAGTTCAGTTGAGCACGGTCCTGGGTTCAAGCAGGTGCTAGACAGTCACATCCTGAATTTGGGTGGGGGTCATCGGGATGAGAATCTACTTCAGTCATGTAGACCCACAATAGCATCAAACCCAGGATATAGCTCTCCACGTCCACCAGTGCATCCTGAGTAGGGTACAATTTGTGGGGTACAAAGTACAGAAATGCAATTTTTTAAAATAAGAAAACCGCTGCCATTTCAGTTTCTCAGAAACAGCTCTTATAACAGTCTCTCATGGGAGGCAGAAAAATGGAGTGTCAGGCCTGCCTATGAGAGTTCTTGCTTTATAATTGTCTTATCTCACTCTTGAAGATTTTATATCCATCATCTGTATTTTTTACTAATCTGGAACCCTTAACTGACAAACTTATTGCTTGTATTTATCACTTCACACCACAGCAGATGGGATTAAAAGTGTTCACCACCACACCCTGTTTTGAATTCCAATTTTGAAAAGATAGAGCATTTGCCTAGCATGCATGAGGCCCTGAGTTTGAACTCTAGCAACAATAAATATAGAAATGAATAAAGAAATACATAGATAGATAGACAGACAGATAGATAGATGATAGACCTGTGTTCAAGTAAACTCATTAGTGGTTTTTGTCTTCTTAATCAATTAATCTGATTTTAGTTATGTTCAGGGCAATAATCCAAATGATAACTCTTTTTTTTTAGAGAGAGAGAGAGAGCGAGCGAGAGGGAGACTGAGAGAGAAAGAGAGAGAGAGAATTTTTTAGTATTTATTTATTTTTTATTGTTGGCGGACACAACATCTTTATATGTAGGTGATGCTGAGGATGCAACCCAGGGCCGCGTGCATGCCAGGTGAGCACGCTACCACTTGAGCCACATTCCCACCCAAATGATAACTATTGATGCTAAACATTTAGAATCGTCATGGTTAAAAATTTGTTGGGAATTTACGATAACCAGTTATTAACAAGGTGATTTGATTGGCATACATTTTAATATAGTGTCCAGAATTATGTCTAAAAACATATGAGATTTTTTTATGAATTTTTGCCATTTTAAAGCAAATATTAATAAAATATCTAAATAAATGTAACTTGAAAAAGTTATGTCATATTTGACAGGACTTCCCCTCGTATCAAATTAGGCTAATTGCCTTAATGTCTCTCTTCTAGAAATCCCTTGAGCAAATATGGAGTTCTCTAGAACATCCCAATGTTAGGTCAAGGTCAAATGACAATGTAGACTTTGATCATAAAATGTTAGTCAATAATCTCAAAAGGTTTAAAGCACTTAATGAAACCTGGGGTCCCAAATCATTATAAAAGATAAGTCATTTAACCAGAGTTATGAAAGATATTTAAAGTGAATACAGAAAGTTATGTCCTATGAAATAATACTTCAACTTTTAACAGAGATTATTTAGTTTTCTTTTCCCATGTAATCAGAGAACTTGATAAAACCAACTTGAAGCCTAAAATCTTACTCTCCCCTCCTCCAGTACTCAGCATTGTACCAGGGGCCAATTGCCCAGTTCGCTTTGGTTTATTTTGAAACAGGCTTGCCAATTGGCCAAGTCTGGCCTGAATCTTGCCACCCTCCTTTCTGAGACTCCTGAGAATCTGGAATTACAGGCATTGCCCACCCTCACCTGGCTTAAAAGAGCAGCTGTTTGAGAGATGTTCAACTGGAACATTCCACGTGGAAGCCATTAGTGTTTTTAATTGTCTTCGGAATCATTGCCCACCAGTTTCGAAATGTGCTTGAGAATGAACCATAATAGACTCCACTGCAGTGCAGAAGAAAGGCTCTCCTGGAGTTTCTTGGAAGTTGCAGGTCCCATTTTGTGTTTTATTAATCTCTTGAGAGCCAATGATAGAAATCCTATGATCTTCTTTGGAAAGTTAGGAGTTTAGAAGCCATTTTTTGGTGTAATGTTGTGGTTTTGGCAGAGTCCTCCTGAAGTCTATTATCAAACTATCAAGCTCAAGGACCTTCTCCTGCATGGTCCCCTGCCCTCCACTTTTGTGAGGATTTGGTACATAAATTTCATTTTGATTCTGCAATCTTTCACAGTACCATCATCAGCTGGGACACTGTGACCATGGAATATTCTAAGCCATTGCATGGTCAGTATTGGCTCCCTTGAGTTGTCTGAATCTGATGGCAATCACTTGGCATGCATGAGGCTGCTGGACATGTGTGTGTGTGTGTGTGAGTGTGTGTGTGTGTGTGTGTGTGTGTGTGTGTAGTACTGGGGATTATGTACCTGGGGCAGTTTACTACTAGCTACACCCCCAAACACTTTTTATATTTTTATTTGAGACAGGGTCTGACTATGTTGACCAGACTGGCTTGGAATCTCTGATCCTCCTGCCTCAGCCTCCCAAGTTACTGGGACTGTAAGTGTGCACCTCAGTACCTGGCCATAGAGCATTTAAAATCCTCAAGAGATTACATTGCACCTGGGAGAAAGTGCCATAACTAAAAGGAGAATTAGAGCCTCAGACTGCAAAATTCCTCTGGATGAATGTTATACAGATACCGAGACCCTGAAATAACTCTCAGACCACACACTGCCACTCCAATTAAGCCTTTATTGCTGGCCAGCAGCTGACACTCTACTCTCTAAATGCAAGATGTTCAGAGTAACATACAACCTTCAGTTACGCCTCATATTCAAGCCAAAAAAAAACCACAAAAGTGAGATTTGGGGGTCAAGCCAAAGTAAGCAAGCACACTTAATATGTAAAGAAGAGTAGTGTACTACAATTTTATTGATGTTTTTATATCAACCAAGTTTTAGACTCTGTAATGTGGAACAATACTCTAAAATAACAGTTGCTGTTTCACCAGAGGTATACAAACCTTCATTTGTCCAGTTAGTAGCTCTAGAGAATAAAATTTAACAGACACAATGTAATTAATATTTTAAGAAGTGTTTGTCATTTTAATATGTGAATCAAACTTTTTTTATATCAGTACATTAATACTTGCTCTTAGGGAATAACCTTGAATACTTTTAACTATTTGTATTACATATATAAACAACTTAGTTATAAAAAAAATTAACATTTATCCTTTATTTATAGATGTTTACATTACTTACTTAGACCCTCTTGTATACTTAGATGTATTATAATTATGTTTTACCACACAAAGACTTTCTTACCTGGAAACATGTTTTTTACTAAATATATTTTTATATTTAGAAGCTTTTAATAATTTTTGATCCATGGATCCCTCCTTTTGTTTATACCTTAAAATAACCCTTATCAATTTCTGAATTTAGATAAATTAATCCATTTTAACAAGAGGAAATATATTTATAGTACTCTAATTGAAATGCAGTTGAAATCTGTTGACTATTTGTATATAGAATTATACCCACTGGGACTTTTAACATTTAGTAACCTTGTTTTGGGGATAATGTAATTTGAATTTTTTTACATTTACCAAAATATGAAAACACCAACAGTGATTAAATATTTTACCTTATGGAATTTAAAAAGTTTCATTACTTAATATTACATTTAATAGTTAACATTTAAACTTTGTAAACCAATCAGATGTCTCTAACAAACACATCCATGATTAATTTCATATAGGTCTGATCAAATTTACATTTTTTTTGGAAAAGGTATAAGACAAGTGCATTGAATAGCATTCGTAATTTTTTTCCCATTGAAGAAAAATCCTAGAGTCATTGAATGTTAGACACTTTATAGACATTACCATTTTATTAAATATTTGATCACCTAGAAACAAAACTCTGCATTAGTAACTTTAAAGATATTTTGACTTTTATTTATTCATCCAAATTTCAATTGAACCTTTTAAATCATATGAAGCAAAAGTATTTGTATCCATTTTTTAAATTTTAATTTCTGAGCTCATATATCAATTTTTAGTACTAAATATATGTAGACATGGCAATACATGTAGACAGAGAGTACCCTGGTGCCCCTACACAAAACAGACAAAAGCCTTGTAGATTATTTGTTAAAAACCTATTAGACTGAGAATTAACCCTTGTAAATTGGCCTTAGAACAAAGCAAAATGTAATTAGAAAAACATATTAACCTACATGTATCAGATCAAAATTATGAATTTAATAAATATAGACTTTCAAAACCCTTCCTGTCTTTCTTCCTGAGGTGATCCTGCTCATCACAGGTGAAAATAATTAAGGGAACATAGACAAATGGCAGGGCCTTATTCCTACCTGAAGGAACTTTCTAAAAAGGAACTCCATAGGTCTCCTCAGGAGAGTCACCCAGGTTGGGGTCTCATTGTATGTTAAATATGAGAGTCCAGTCTCCATAATCCACTGAGGTGGGAACTGTGAGTTCTTTGGGAAGTTGGGGAGCAGAAGATATGTGTCAAAGGCAAGTGTCTCTGATATGGTTTGGATATAAGTTGTCCTCCAAAAGCCTCTTTGTTAATGCAAGAGGTGAAATGATCAGATCATGAGAGCTATAATCCAATCAGTGGATTAATCCATCAAATGGATATATTTCTGTGCCTGAGAGTGTGTGTGTGCATATATATTCTGTTAATTTGCATGTTTTAAATCCTAGATAACTATTGACAAAAGGCAGTTTCAGAAGCCCTTTCTGGCTGCTAGGGTCCTCTGACAATGACTTCTTTGAGCTGGGTTTCCATAACCCAGGTAGGTGCCATCCCAACCAGAACACAATTCAACTTTCCTCCCCAGCAGTTTTCCTGAATCTTCTCCATAGCTTTTGTTTTTCCAAGGCTTTTTCTAAATCCAAAGAGTCCTGTCCTTTCTATCCTACAGTCTTTCAGTCTGATACCTTGTCATGACTCTTAGGATAATATTATGACCCAAGCCACTGGAGTGAACAAAGGTGTGGGGGGATGACCAGAATGTTTGGCTGGGAGGTGCCCACAGAAGGCACATAGGAGTCCACTCATCACCTGGAACTAGGGGAGAGCAGGGAGTTGGGGCTGGAGAGGTGGCCCCAGTCAGGGCTTGCTAAGTGGCAATTGGCAGGCTTGGGCAGGGTTGGAAGATGGCCTGAGGTCTGTTTCCATTTCCAGAAGGCTGTTGAGAGGATCATGCTCTCTAGAGGGAATTAACAAGAAACAGAGACAGCATCAGAGGAATCATTGCCACCAAGGTGAAAAAGACTGGCTTGCACTTGAGTGACCATTAACAGCTTGGCAGACCATGGAGGTGGCCCTGGGCAACTTGACTGGAGGTTGCTCTTTTGCAACACAAAGAGGAGTAAAGCTCCTCCTGGACAGGGAAGAAACCTACAGTGGCAAGGGTAGTAAGACTGGCCTTTGGGGGAGTTGGGGGAGTTGAGGCCCTCAGTTCCCAGAGGCCACATGCAGCCAGGCTCTGCTTGCACCAGGGGTCACAGGAGCTCTAGTCCAGGAAGAAAAAACACCCAGCAGGAAAGCTAGATTCACCAACAAGTAGGGTCCAGTTTTCTAGTTTTGTCTCCCCATTGCCTTCCAAGATGCCTCTAACCAGGTGCACCACCAGCCCCTACACACCTTCCAATAATAAGAACAAACAAACAGAAAATCACTTTTGGCGTTCGGGGAGATTGGTTTTGAATTAATTTTCATGGCTACTCTCCACATTCAGCGCCAATCACAGAAAAGTGTAATCTGAAGCAAGAACCACCTAAAAATCAGTGTCAAAAGAGCCAATAGGGGGCAGGCTTGGTCCCAGTGTGTCCCCTTTCCTATCAAGTGACTTTCTACTGCTGGGTTCTAGAGCTAGATGTCATTGTGCCCAGTAGAGGGAATGGGCAGCTTGTGAGTGGACTCTGCCTTAGCTCAGGGTTGTCCATTTGCCCTAAGTTGTTGTTGTTTTCTTTCTCTTTTTCCTCCTCCTCCTCTTTATTCTCCTTCTACCCCTGTTTCTCTTCCCTATTCTTCATCTTCTTTTTTTTGGTACTGGTGTTTGAACTCAGGGTACTTAACCACTGAGCCACATCCCAAGCTCTTTTCAATTTTTATTGAGGCAAGGTCTCACTAAGCTGATAATGGCCTTGTTAAGTTGCTGAGACTGGCTTGAACTTGTGATCCTTTCTGCCTCAGCTTCCTAAACCACTGGGATTACAATCATGGCCCACCACATCTGGTTCCCATCCCTGTCTTATGCTGAGACAGGATCTCACTTTGTTCTCCATACTAGTCTCAAACTCATCATCATCCTGCTGCAGCCTTTTGAATAGCTGGATTACAGACCGGTACCAACATGCTTCGTTTAAATGTAAGCAATGCTAAAAGCCACATATAGTATTTGAGAACATTTGCAAGTAAGAGATGGAAAATGCTAACTTTGAGATGAGGCCCGATTGTCATGTGTATCTTGTACATGTGACAGCGTGCCACTTTGGAGTGGAGTACTGGGAAAGAAATAGATCAGAATAGAGTCCAGAGTATAAAAATATTGTGTCATTCCAGGTTTGGTGACCTGCACCTGTAATCCCAGCTTCCTGGGAGGCGAAGGCAGGTGGATTAAGAGTTCAAGCAACACCCTTGGCTATTTAACAAGACACTCTGAAAATACAAAATGAAAATGCCTGGGATGTAGCTGCAACAGATCATCCCTGGGCTTCAATACCTGGTAAAACACACCCACACATATTTGCAAAGGGGAAATAAAGAAATTTAGCACAGTGTGGTGGCACGTATCTGTAATTCCAAGGACTTGGGGCTGAGGCAGGACGATCAAATTGCTTAAGCAAGGATTAAATTGCTTCAGCAATTTAATGAGACCCTAAGCCACTTATTGAGACCCAGTCTCAAACTGAAAATATATAAATAAAAAGGAGATGTAGCTATGTGGTGTAGTGCACCTGGATTGGATCCCCAGAACCAAAACCAAAACAAAACAAAAAATACAACAGAAAAAGGAAAAGAAAAACAGAAGGAAAGAAGTTTCATATGATCTAAACCAAAGCAGAAATCAAAACTATTGCAATGAAGGGAAACTGCATGTAGAGACCCTAAGTGCAGACCTCTGGTCATTTGAAGAGATAGAAATGTGATATTCTCTTTGCATCACAAACTATGTGCCACAATCTTGTGTTTCTTTTTTGGTACTGGGGACTGAACCCAGTGGTGCTCTACCACCGAGCTACATCTCCACCTCCTTTTCTTTTTATTTTGAGGCAGGATCTTGCTAACTTGCTGAGGCTGGCCTCCCACTTGTGCTTCTCCTGCCTCAGCCTCTGGTGTTGTTGGGTTTGCAGGCATGTGCTACCACTCCTTGGCTGCAGCTCACTAGGGAAGACTGTCTGAGTGTAGACCCTCTAAAGGTTCTGTTTTGAGCTCAGTTGCCCTATACCACTAAAGAACTTGTTTTCAAATGCTTTGTTCTCATCCCTGAAGCTAATGTAATAATGAGGACACAGTTTTGAGAAAAAGGAAAGGGAATGTTTACTATTTTGGTAGAAAAAAAAAAAAAACAGAGGGTCTTCTGTTTCAAGGGCTGTCATTCTCCCTATTAGAGGAATAGGTTGTTATATTTTTTGCTTGATTTTAAAAAAATAAATGACATCAGAATGCATTAAAATTCTTATTACACGTATACAGCACAATATTTTATATCTCTGGTTGTATATAAAGTATGTTGACACCAATTCTTCTCTTCATACATGTATTTGTGTAATGATGTCCATTACATTCCACCGTCCTTGCTAATCCCCTGCGCCCTTATTTTCCCTCCCACTCCTCTGCCCTATCTAGAATTCATCTATTCTTCCTATTGTCCCCCTCCATACCCCACTATGAGTCAGCCTTCTTAAAGCTGAGAAAATATATGGCATTTGTTTTTTTTTTTGGGGGGGGGATTTTCTAACTTCACTTAGCATTATCTTCTCCAATGTCATCCATTTACCTGTAAATGCCATGATTTTATTCTCTTTTAATGCTGAGTAAAATTCCATTGTGTATATAATCTACATTTTTTTATCCATTCATCTTATGAAGGACATCTAAGTTGGCTCCACAGTTCAGCTATTGTGAATTGTGCTGCTATAAACATTGATGTGGCTGTGTCCCTGTAGGATTCTGTTTTTAAGTACTTTGGGTATAGTCTGACGAGAATAATAGCTTTGTCAAATGGTAATTCCATTCCCAGATTTCCAAGGAATCTCCATACTGCTTTCCGTATTGGCTGCACCAATTTGCAGTACCACCAGCAATATATGAGTGTGCCTTTATCCCCACATCCTAGCCAACACTTATTGTTGTTTGTCTTCATAATAGCTGCCATTCTGTTTGGAGTGAGATGATATCTTAGTTTTGATTTGCATTTCTCTGATTGCTAGAGATGATGAACATCTTTTCATATGTTTGTTGATTGATTGTATATCCTCTTCTGAGAAGTGCCTGTTCAGGTCCTTGGCCCATTTGCTGATTGGGTTACTCGTTTGTTTTTGTTTGTTTGTTTGTTTGTTTGTTTGTTTGTTTTTGGAGGAAGTTAGGGAGAAGACTTGGGGGAAAGAAAAAAAAAATATGTAAGATTCAAAGCCACAAGGGATTTAGTGAAAGCATCAAGCAAACCCCTGTTACACACTGAAGCATATCCAAACTCCCTCTATTGTGGAGGGACTGGGGATTGAACCCAGGGCTACTTTAACACTGAGCCACATTCCTAGTACATTTTATTTTATTTTTTTTATTTTGAGAGGGGTTATCCCTAACTTGCTCAGAATGTCTGTGATATTGCAATCCTCTTGCCTCAGCTCCTGAGTTGGTGGAATTAGAGGTTGTGCCACTGTGTCCACTGCAATCCACCTTTTTAAAAATTACCCACCCCAAAATTTTATTCAGCAAAAGAACAAGATACCCAAGTTACTTTTTCTTTTTCTCCTCTTCCCCCTCCCCTTTGGTACCAGGAGTAGAACTCAAGGACACTAAACCAGTGAGCCACAGTTCTAACATTTTTTTTAACTCAGTAAATACAAGTTATAGGAAATGAATAGTTTAATTATACAACATGTTGGGCAATTAGGCCTTTCCTATTAGTTCAGTTCCTGATTTCTGAAGCTTATTGCTTTGAGGTAAGATGAAACATTGAACTTTTTCATTAAAAAATTAATAGAGACACAGTACACTTCATTATTGAAACCTAGGCACTGAATGAAATTTACCAGGTGCATTTTGCTAGTCTTATTTGTCTCTCAGAAATGCCCTTGTTGTCCCTAGGGGTGTAGGTCTTTTTGTGCTGACACCAAGCAGATGTCAGAGCTGTGGTGCATCTTATTCTCCCGGCTGCTCTTCCTGGTTCTTTGGTCATCTTCTGTATCCGATGTCTTTGTTTGCTTCTACCTCTGCTCACACTTCTGTGCTATTGTGTCTCTCATCTGGGCTCTGAGGCTGTAGGGTCTGGATCTTTGGACTCAATCAACCTTGGATTGAACATGGTTGAAAATAAATTTCTCTGTGCTTAATGTGTAGAGTATTTTTTCTTGTCATTATTCTCCAAACTGCACAGTGTAAACTGCTATATAATATTCCCATTGTGTTAAATATGATAAGGAACCTCAAGATGATTTAAAGCACACAGGAGGATTGCATAAGTTATATTCAAACAGTGCATAATTTATACCTGGACCTTGAACATGTGCAGAGTTTGGTATACAAAGGGCGGGGGAGTTCTGGAATCAATTCACTGTGAATACTGAATGAAGGCTGTACTTGGCCTTTGGCTAGGGAGTATAATTTTCACATATGTGTTTACTCTCTAGGTCACTTGAACCCTCCATATTTTCACACATCAACAATCATTTGTTTTGTGGTTGGTACCAGGGATTAAACTCAGGGGCACTTGACCACTGAGCCACATCCCCAGCCAAAATTGTGAATATATTTTAGGGATAGGAACTCCCTGATGAGCTTAGTGCCTTGTCATTGCTGAGGCTGTTTTGAATCATGATCTTCCTATCTCAGCCTCCTAATCCACTGGGATTACAAGCATGAGCCACTGTGACTGGCAACCGCAGTTCTTAGTATCAAAAACTAAAAACTTAGTATCAAAAACTAAAGAGAGAATGTACAGTAAGCATGTTGTAAAGCCCACAAGATTATTGGCAAAGTTAGGAAAATGCTGTGGAAGTGGGCAGGGACCAAGGGAACCTGGCTAGTGTTGGGATGGGCGAAGGTGTGACATCTGTAGTGGAGGGGAGAAATAAATCATATCCACACACTAATGCATTTTTCAATGCTTTATTCACTGAAATCACTCAATACAACTTCATTGTATAGGTTCTTAATCAAGAAAATGATAATCCTTAATGTTGGGCACTGCAATACACATAATCAATTCAAAACTAAAAATTCTAAGTTAACTCTGAGCACAGCAAACACTTAATCATGCCAGACTCATTACAGACATTCCCTCTGCATGCTCAGCTCAAGTGCCAGGTTTAGAGTCTCAAGTCTTAGGGTTGAAGTCCAGCAGATGCTCACTCATTCAGACCACAGTGATCAGGACAGGAACTGATGGAGGCTCCTCCTGGGCTGGATGTGACATCTGGTTGAGGAGACAATCTTAAGACGAAATCACCATTCTCACCAGGGTCAAGATGTGGCTGCAGAGTTTGAGAGCAGTGAGGATGAATGTGAGGATCAGGCAGATAATGACAAGAGTTGGGATATTAGTACAGGAACTCATCAGGCTCTCCAGCATCTTGCCATGATTGTAGCTGGTTGAATGTCTGTTCACTTGCTCCATCATTTCTACTAAATGTTGGGGCTCTGCTCACCTTTTCAGTCCCTATCAGCTATTACTGTGTTTCTTAGTGACATCTTACATTCCCTGGTCACAACCTCTGGTTTGACAATTTCTGCCCTGACCTCTCACCTCTGACTCCCATCAGGGTGAAGGCAAATGACCATGACTGCACTCTGAGTTTCCACTGGGTTGTGGACAGAGACTTGTCTTTATCAGGCTGTGCCTGATTCATACTAGAGGGCTTTGGAGGCTGTGCCTGGTGGACCTGCAGGTTCATTTTCAACTGGAATTACTTAGGCTTAGGCCATTTTTAGTTTAAGGCCATCCTTACAGCTAGCCTGGACCACAGCTTGGAACCCCCACAGACATCCTGATTAGGACCTGCTTCCAGGTGACATAGCACATTGGGGGCACTGGTAACACCTTAGGCATTAACCCCAAACCATATCAGGAGGCAGAAAAATACATTTGACTTTTTCATCCCTATCAACTCATGGTGGACCCTGCCTTACTTGGAGACTCCCATGTTGGGTGGGGAATTCCTTGACACAGGAAGGGCTTTCATTCAGAGGCCAACTAAACTAAATCCTCAGCTACAAACAAAAACTAACACATATTACCTATCTCTATATGTGTGTATGCACCATCCCTAACTTATTCTATTACCCCTGAAGAGTCCTGCTGACCTTCCTCACCAGAGTTCTTGAGAGTTCAGAGAAGGGAAATGTGATGGAGATGTAGAGACTGCTCTGTAGCTCTGGCTTTGGGTCTTACCTGTCGGGCTGGGACAGCCCACCCATTGCTTTATTTGGTGAATCATATTCTATGGAAAAGCCTTTGTGTATCCCAAATAGAAAAATAAAAACACACACTCACTCTTTCCTTCCAGTGTGGAAGCAGCACTCGTAAGATCTCAGAACTGGCCTTCCCTTGCATTTCAAAATTGTTTCTGTGCTGTGTGGTTTCTTGGTGTATCTCACAGCCAGCTTTCTGCAGGAAGGGAACACAGCATATCTTCCAGTGCAGGCCTCAGGTGAGAGTACAGGCTCTTGAAGGTGTTGGATCTAATGGGAAGTCAGCCCTTTTTACATTTTATTTTGAGACAAGGTCTCACTAGATTGTTTAGGCCCTTGCTAAGTTGCTGAGGATAGCTTTCAGTTTGCAATCCTTTGCCTCAGTTTCCTGAGGGATTACATGCATACAGCAGTGTGCCTGGCTTACTTAACAGGAATATTTAAGCTTTCAAATGAGTAATAGGAAAGTTAAAAACAAAATAGTGAGTGTTAAGCATGGCCAAAGTAAGAGGTTAAGGGATGCACAAAACCAAGAGAAGGAAACCAAGGCAACCAAATCACAAGTTACAAGGAAAAAGATGGAATCCAGAGTACTGGTATCAGAGCAGAGGGAGGTTCTGTTCAGCTTAAAACGCTCTTTGGTAAAAATTTTCTAAATCCCAGAGGAAGCCCAAAGAGAAAAAAAAATGATGGCATGTTCACAAATGACAAAGAAGGAAATCCAAATTTATCCCAGAAGAAAACACCAACCCACAGAAACAGACTAGAGAGGAAGGGAGGAAAACAGAGAAAAAGATCTAAAGAGAAATCAGAAAAAGAAACTTAAACAAGACCGGTCAGAAATAATTCTGTATCTTTCAATAAAAAACCTTGAATGTAAAGAAAATAAACTCCCCAATTTTAAGATATAAAGTGACTGAATGGATTTTCTTTTTTTAATGTACTCATTTACCTGCTGTCCAAAGGAAAGTCATTTCACCTCAGGACACACACAGAGTGACAGTGAAGGGATGGAAAAGATATTCCACAGGAAGAAAACCAACCTAGAGCAGGAATGGCTAGACTCCTGTCAGATAAAATAGACTACAGATTAACACAATAAAAAGAGACAAGGTGATCACACCATGATAAAGGGGTCAATTCAGCAACATGAGACAGAAATTGTACACATAAATGTGCCGGACACCCGAGCACCCACATGTGTAAAACAGATATTACTGGAATGTAAAAAAAGAAGTGGACTACAACACAGTAAGAACAGTGGGGGCTCCAACTCCCCAGTTTTTTGTTTTTTGCTTTTTTTTTTGAGACAGAGAGAGAGAGAGAGAATGAATTTTAATATTTATTATTTAGTTTTTTGGCAGACACAATCTTTGTTTGTATGTGGTGCTGAGGATAGAATCCGAGCAGCACCCATGCCAGGCAAGCACGCTACTGCTTGAGCCACATCCCCAGCCCAGTCAACTCCCCTTTACAGCCCTGTACAGAACAACTCTGCACACAGTAGACATTTACAGACCATCCCACGCAACTACTGCAGAGCAAACATCCTTCTCAACAGCACATGACACATTCTCCATTTATTCTCAAAATAAATCTCCATAAATTTAATAAGAATGGAATCCATAGCAGGGGGAACACCTGGACAGTTACAAAGCATGGGAATTCTTCAGCATGTTCCCCAAAAACCAAAGGGTCATTTAAGAAATCAAAACATTGTCATGTATGTAAGAAATAAGAAAAATAAATAAAAATAAAAAAGAAAGTGTAAAATGCCTGCAGACCAATGAAAAGGGCCACACAAGATATTCAAACCTGGGGATAAAGCAAAAGCAATTCTAACCGGGAAGTCCTCAGCAAGAAATAGCTTCATTAGGAAAATCGATATCGAATAAATTGCCCAATATTTCATCTCAAGGGACTGAAAAAAATAAGGATGGGTCATGCCCCAGTTAGTAAATTTGAGAGAAGGAATAAAATCATAAAACTTCTAGAGTACCTGGGATCCCAGGCATGTGCCACTGCAACCGGCTTTTCATACTTGATTGTTATTGTTTTGGGGACCAGGCAGTGAACCCAAGGGTGCCACACCAGTGAGCCCCATCCCCAGGTAGGATTTTGAAATAGGGTCTCACAAACTTGCTTACAACATCTCTAAGATGCTGAGGCTGTGTTTGAACTCACCATCCTCCCGCCTCACGCCCTGAGCTGCTGGAACTATAGCTGAGCACCACCAAGCCAGCTTTTCCAATTGTTTTTGGAAAAGAATCTTTCAGGACATCAATTTGACCCACCTGTCCAGACCAATTAAAGAATGCATTCTTTTGTTTTCATGTGGATTCTGGTTCTTTCTTTTTGAATATTTCTAACAGAGAGACAGCTCTCTTCCAATTAAACCTTACCAATGTGGTCACATCATTTTGGGATTTATTTATTTGTTTACTTATCTCTGTGATGCCTTGGATGGAACTCAGGCCCTTCCACATGCTAGCAAGTGCTCCACCACTGAGAAATGTCCCCAGCTCCCTGAGTTAGCTTTGATGAAGTTCACTCATTTTTCTAGAATAGCATGGGTTCTGGGTTTTCTAAATTGTGGAGGTAAAATTGGCCAGTGTTCCAGAAGGGGCTGTACAGTCTTTGGATACAGGTGCACAAAGGA
Organism: Spermophilus citellus; assembly: GCF_964194105.1. Lineage (NCBI taxonomy): Eukaryota > Metazoa > Chordata > Mammalia > Rodentia > Sciuridae > Spermophilus > Spermophilus citellus. The sequence continues at coordinate 51,363,727 of NC_138191.1, read as the reverse complement.
CTGTGCATCTTTCAGTGGCCAAGGAGTGAAACAGGGTCCCCACTTCCTGACCCGGCCACCCTTAAAAACCAGATCCTGTTTGTTATGACATCCTACAGTTGTGTGCTCCCTCACAGCACAAATTAACCTAGAGTCAAAGATGCATTAGGTTTGAGATTTTGGGAATCATTTGTTATTTTTTGTAATATTTTATTTTTAATTTTTAATTGTAGTTAAACCAGGTACCTTTATTTATTTATTTATTTATTTATTTATTTATTTATTTATTTATTTTTATGTGGTGCTGAGGATTTAACCCATGTTTTGCAAGTGCTAGAATAGTGCTCTACCACTGAGCCACAACCCCAGGCCCCCTACATCATTTGTTACTAATAAGCCTGGTTTATTCTGACTAGAATGTACCTAGGATTAGACACTGCTATTGCTGCTGTCAGCACTGACTCTCACACCCTGAAGATCACAAGGGGAGTGTGAATGTCACATACATGTCATCACACTTCACAAGTGACCTGCAAATGCAGGAAGGTAACCTTCATTTACTTGTACATTTTGTTCTAAGAATATCTCTTTGGCAGACCTTATTTGTAACTGGAACTCAAGTGGGAAGTGAATCTGAGAAATGTCATTTTTAGCTCTTCAATTTCTTCAAACAGGAGGGTGGAGTGGAATTGGAAGGGGTACTAGTAATGTACCCATAATGCAAGTTCTTTAAATGCAGGGGTAGTTTTGCTAATTATGTTTATATGTTTTGTATCCAGTTTGGGACCTGGCATTAGTGGGTGTCAAAAAATATTTCTTGAAATAATCTGAATTTATGAACCAATCCTAAGTTTTTTTTTTTTCTTTCTCAGGTGAAATAATAGAGATGTAAAACATGTGCTAAAACTATTGGCTGCTAAGGATTTGAGAGTTCTGAAAGTACTCTGGACTATGAGAAGGAAATAGCAGAAGGCACCAATACAAAGGGGGTGGATGTGGGCAGAAGAGAAAATAGCATACCAAACTCTAATTAGAGAATACCTTGTAAGTTAAGTTGATTCAACTGTAAATAAAACTCAAAATGACAGTGGCTTAAATATGACAGCAGCTCATTGTTTCCTTAAAGACAGCAGGTAAACAGTCTGGAGCTCTGCCATGGGAGCTCCTTGACCCTCAGGAACTCATGCACTCTTATGCCATCATCTTTAATGTGCGGTTTTGACCAGATGGTTGAAGATAGCTGCTTGTGCTCCAGCCACCATTTCTCAATTTTAGTCAGTGAGAAGATGGTTGGAAGAAATGTATGCTCCCTCCTTTCAACAACACTTTCTAGAAGATGCACACTCCTCTTTTATTTAAATATCATTTAAATTAATGTGCAATGTGAACAGACGTGATGAAGCCTGGTCCATAGAGACTGCCCTTATTTGATCCTCTTCATTTGTGGCAACTTCTGGTCAGATTTTGACATCAAGGGAAACATAGGATATCACATATTAGAGGACAGTGCCACAACTAGCCTGGATCCCTAGGTGATTATGAAGCAAAGAGGTAGCTAGGTTGTCTGTGGGAGCTCTTATAACTCTGCAGCCTGGGTAGAGAGGACTTGCTCCTTCAGGCGAGAGACCCCTCCCACCTTGGTGTTCAGGCTAGCCTGTATTCTGCCTCAGCCCATGTAGAGGGGACTCACCACTACATTCATGAGAACCCTTCCACCTGAGTGCCCAGTGGTGGTGGTAGGGGGCTTGTGTACAGCTGCAGCCAGGGTAGCAGGCACTCACCCCTCCAGGTGGGATACCCCTTTCACCTGGGTGTCAGGGGGAGCTCCTATCTAGGTGCAGCCAGAGTAGCAGGGCTCGCCCTCTAGGCAAGAGACCCCTCACACCTGGGTTTGTATGGGGGCTCCTATAGAGCTGCAGCCAGGGTAACAGGTACTCACGACTCTAGGCGGGAGACCCCTTTCACCTGGGTTTCTGGGGGAACTCATATACCTCCGAAAGGAGAGTAGAGGGGACTTGCCTCTCCAGGCAGGAGACTCCTCCCAGCTGGGTGTCAGTGGAGCTAATACACCGCCCCAACCAAGGTAGTGGGGATTCGTGCCCCCAGGAGGGAGACCTCTCCCACCTGAGTTGCGGGGATCTTGTATACCACTGCAGCCAGTTTAGAGGGGATTTGCCACTCCAGGCAAAGACCCCTCCAACTTGGGTGTAGAGGGGAGCTCATATACAACTGCAGCCAGGGTAGAGTACACTCGCCCTGCCAGGCTGGAGACTTCTCCCACCTGGGTGTCCTGGAATCTCTTATATGGCACCAGCCAAAGTAGAGTGGACTCTCGCCCTTCCAGGCAGGAGACCCCTTCTACCTGTGTGTGTGGGGTGAGCTTGTATACCGCCACAGCCAGGATACAGGGGACTCCCCTGTCAAGGCCAGAGACCCCTTCTACCTGTGTGTCAGGGTAGCTTGTATACTGCCACAGCAGGAGTAGAGTGGACTCGCCCCTTCAGGCGGGAGACCCCTCCCACGTGGGTGTCAGGGGAGCTCTTATACTGCCTCAGCCAAGGTAGAGGTGACTCGCCCTTCCAGGCGTGAGACTCCTTCCACCTGGATGTCCGGGGGAGCACCTATACAGCCACAGGCAGGGTACAGGGGACTCTACCCTCCAGGCTGGAGACCCTTGACACCTGTTTTCAGGGGAACTCCTATACGCAGCAACCAGCGTAGAGGGGACTCTCCCCTCCAGGTGGGAGATCCCTGCCACCTGTGTGTGGGGGGTGAAGCTTTTATACCCCTGCAGCCAGAGTAGTGGGGACTTGCTTCTCAAGGCAGGAGACCACTCCCACCTGGGTATCAGGGGGAGATCTTATACCACCGCAGCCATGGTAGAGGGTACTTTCCCCTTCAGGCGGGAGACCCCTTCCACCTGGGTGGCTGGGGAGCACCTATATCACCGCAGGCGGGGTAGAGGGAACTCTCCCCCTCCAGACAGGAGACTGCTTCCATCTGGGTGTCAAGGGAGCTTGTATAACGTAAAAGCTAGGGTAGAGGGGACTCACCTGTCCATGCGGAAGACCACTTTCACTTGTGTGTAGAGGGGCGCTTGTATACCACCTTAGCCAAGGTAGTGAAGACTTGTCCCTCCAGGCGGCAGACCCCTCCCACCAGAGTGTCTGGGAGAGCTTGTATAAGGCCACAGCCAGGGTAGAGGGGACTCATTGTTCCAGGAGGAGACCCCTCCCACCAGGGTGTCAGGGGGAGCTCCTATACCCCTGCAGCCAGGGTAGAGTGGACGCACTCCTACAGGTGAAAGACCCCTCCCATCTTGGTGCCAGGGCAAGCTTGTATTCCGCCTTAGCCGGGGTAGAGGGGACTAGCCCCTCCAAGCGGGAGACCCCTCCCACCTGGGTGTTGGGCTGGGGCAGGTATACATCTGCAGCCAGGGTAGCTGGGACTCGCCCCTCTAGGCAGAAGAACACGTTCATCTGGTTGTCAGGGGGATCTCTTATCCTGCTGCAGCCATTGTAGAATGTTCTCGCCCCTCAAGGCCAGAGACCACTCCCCTCTGGGTGTGTGGGAGAGCTTGTGTATCTACAGAGCCAGAGTGGAGGGGACCCATCCCTTCCAGCGGGAGACACCTCCTGTCTTGGTTGGAGGGGGGGGCTCCTATACCACAGCAGCCAGAATAGAGGGGACTCGCTTCTCCAAGCAGGATACCCCTCCCATCTTGTTCTCTGGGAAAGCTGGTAAAGCCCTGCAGCCAGGGTAGGGAGAAGTCACCCTTCTAGGCTAGAGACCTCTCCAATGTCTGTGTCATGTAGAGCTCCTTAACAGCTGCAGCCAGGTTAGAGGAGACTCCTTCCTCCAGGCGGAAAACCCCTCCCACCTGGGTGTCAGGTGGAGCTCATATACCCCAGCAGCCAAGGTAGAGGCAACTAGCACCTCCAGTTGAGAGACACCTCCCACCTGGGAATGGTGGTAATTCCTATACTGCCTTAGCCAGGGTAGAGCGGATACGCAGGAGATGCCTAATGCAGTAAAAGTTTTTTTCTCACACCAAAATGTTTACTGCAGATGTGGACAGTTGCTCTCCATGTTCTTAGAATCTAGGATGCTTCAACTTTGTAGCTACTAGGTTACCCCAGGTTTCTTCCATGACTTTTGTGGCATGGAAGAGACAGTCTAGAGAGTGCTCACAGCTTGTGATGGTGTCATCCTGGAAGTGACACATTACTTCCTCTCAGGTATAATTGGCTAGAATTAGTCACATGGTCCTATCTACATGTGGACCTAGAAATGTAAGCTTCCATATTTGGAAGTAAAGGAGTCACACAAAAGGAAGCAAGAATGTGAAGAGAGAGCCTACAGAATGGGGGAAAAATCTTTGCTACCTGCACCTCAGATAGAGCAGTAATCTCCAGGATATATAAAGAACTCAAGTAACTTAACACCAGCTGGGCGTGGTGCTGCACGCCTATAATCCCAGCAGTTTGGGAGGCTGAGACAGGAGAATTGTGACTTCAAAGCCAGCCTCAGCAATTGTGAGGTGCTTAGCAACTCAGTGAGACCCTGTCTCTAAATAAAATACAAAATATTGGTGGGGATGTGGCTTAGTGGTCGAGTTCCCTGAGTTCAATCCCGGTACCAAAAAATAAATAAAAATAAAAAACAAACTAACACCAAAACCAAATAAATAACCCAATCAATAAATGGGCAAAGGAACTGAATGTACACATCACAGAAGAAATACAATTGGTTAATAAATATATGAAAAAATGTTCAAATCTCTATCAATTAGAGAAATGCAAATTAAAACTACACTGAGGTAGAGTTTGGTTTAGTGAAAGTGTGAACCCTAGCAAGTATCAAAGTAATCTCACTCCAGTCAGAATGCCAATTATCAAGAATACAAATAACAGTAAATGTTGGTGAAGATGTGGGTGAAAATGTACCCTCATACATTGCTGATGGGACTACAAATTGGTGCAAGTACTAAGGAAAGCAGTAGGGAGATTCCTTAGAAAACATTGAATGAAACCACCATTTGACCTAGTTATCCCACTTCTCAGAACATTCCCAAGAGACTTAAAATCAGTGTACTATAGTGACACAGCCACATCAATGTTTACAACAGCTCTATTCACCATAGCTAAACTAATGAACAAAATTATGTTTCTTTCAAAAATGGATAAAGAAAATGTGGTATACATACATAATGGACTATTACTTAGCCAAATAGAAGAATGAAATTATAGCATTTGCCAATAAATGCATGGAACTGCAGACAATCATGCTAAGTGAAACAAGTCAATCCCCCCAAATCAAAAGCCAAGTGTACTGATATGCAGATGCTAACACACAATAAGGAGTGGCATGAAGGGAAAATAGAAGTTCTTTGAATTAGACAAAGGGGAATGAAGGGAAGAGAGGGGCAATGAGAATAGGAAAGACAGTGAAATGAATCAGACATAACTTTCCTATGTTCATATATGAATATACAACCAGTGTAAAACCACATCCTACACAACCACAAGAATAGGAAGTTATACTCCATGCATATATGATATGTCAAAATACACTCTACTGTCATGTATAACTAAAAAGAACAAATAAAAAAAATTTAAAAAGAAGTGATAACTGATGTGACTTTGGACTCACTTTTCTGGGGATTTCTACTCCTTCATCCCTTCTAAGGACCTCAGAAGCACTGAAATGCCAGATGAAATTTCTTTGTGTTTTGAAATATCTAGAGTGGTTGTGGATTCCTACAGTAAATGCTGGCTGATTCGAGTGTGTACTGGTAGATTTGTATAATTTTACCATTACCTGACCTTAAAATCTCTGACTCCTAAAGCTGTCCTGTATGAACTGCATATTCCAAGCTCCTTTGCCTTCTGGCTTTGGTTGGGTGGGATCATGGGAGAATCCAGCAGAAGATGATAAAATAGGAATTGAGACAGATCAGGATATCTCTCTCTGCCTTCTTTCAACTCCCCATTAAACTGTGAGTTCTTGATACTGCCTCCAACTCTGTAGGCTCCTTTCATTAAACTTCCCTCTTGAGTACACTTTGAGTATGATGTCTGTTTTGAACCTGATTCATAGCAGGTATTTAATAAGCAAAAATTTTCAACTATAAGTCTAAAAAAGAGTAACAGACCATCTCCCATCTTCCAATTTTACTACAGCTGGAGGTCTTTCTAAGATGCCCTTCTTCTGCCTTAAGACATCAGTGGCTCCCAAGTATAACCATCACCACACCCCCACTGTAAGCTGCAGCCAGACAGAAGTAATTTCAGCTCCCTTTGCAATGTGTTCTCTTCCTCTGAGCCTCTGCACATGCAGCCTAGGCTGGAAACTGCTCACCAACCCCACTCTCATCTAAAAGTCACTTACCCTTAGAAGCTTCCCTGAGATGGTAGAATACTTGTTGAGGGCCCAGTCGGGATGACTGCATGGTATTTTGCCAGAAGGGAGTGTTTGAAAGGTGATGCCAGGGAGCTGTTGAGACGATGGTGGTTATGTTAAGCTGTGTATTCAACTGTATCTTAGACCTTTACTGTCAGGTAATAGGGCGGGCGCTCTTGTTGCCTTAGGCGTGTTCTCTACTTTGGAGTTCCCATAGAGTTCTGGAGAGTGAGTGCGCTCAGCCCGGTGGAGTAGGAGAGAGTTGCCGGGGAGGGTGCATAGAGTGCAGGTGGAGTTTGGGCAATAAAGTTTCCTGTTTGAACATACAAGTGCTTTGTGGCAGCTCCGTTATTTGTGCCCAGCCAGACTGCGGCAAATACTCTCCCTCTGCAGTCTTTATGTATCATAATACAGAGAGAGTATTCACTGTTACATTGTACTACAACTGCCTACTTACCTGTGTCCTCCAAGACTGTAAGATCTAGAACAAGGAAAGAGTCCTAGGACAGGAAATGAGTGTTTCCCTCTCCCTGTACGTCTCTGTCTCTTTCTGTTTCCCATTGATCTGTTGCTTTTCTCTTTTCTTCCATTCATTTGTATTTAGATCCTAGCATAATAGCCTGGCACACAGTAGGTCTTAGTAACTACAAATGTTGAATGGCTAAAACTCTCTCTTGGCTTCCAGGTCATCTCTCTTTCTTGATTTTTCTCTTTTCTCTGGCTTTCCTCTTTCTTTGTTCTTGGAAGTCTTCACAATCAACTCCTCCTCTGTCTACCTATTAACTATTCTTCAGAGCAGCTCATTCTTATCTGCCTTTTGGACTTCAGCCATAAGTAAATACCACAATCCCCAAAAGCATATTTTCAATCTTAACCTTTCACATGAACTTAGGCTGGCCCTCTCTTCCTTCAAGCAGTTCAGATAAAGTCTCATTATTTCTCCATTCCCAACCTGGCCTCCTCCTGCTTCCAGTACTCAGTCCACCCAGTTGTCCAAGTGACAAACTTCAAAGTCCCCCAACTCTTTCCATTGTTTTTCCCCCTTTGTCCTGTTGGGCAACATGTTTCATCCATTTTCACAGTTTACACTCTGTTTCTGAGTCTTTATTTTTCCTAATTCTTTTACCAAGAACACTTTGCCCCCACTTTAACTCAAATACTTTGCATTCTTTGAAATTCAGAAAACTGGTCAATTTCAATTCATTGCTTCTTCCTCCAAGTTCTACCTAGGTGATTTCTATTTTTGTCTGCTTGTGGGATTTGTTTGTTTGTTTGTTTTTGCAGTTCAGGGGTTTGAACCCAGGACCTTGCACACATGCTAGTTAAGCACTCTACCACTGTGCTATAGATCCCCCACACTTGTTAAAATTTTGGGCCAGGGTCTCAGTTTCCCAGGCTGGCCTCCCACTTGTGATCCTCCTGCCTCAGCCTCAGAAGCAGCTGGGCTTGATGGGTAGCTGAGCCGAGTAGATGGCTAGGGCACCTGGCTTGATGCCATGACTTTTAATGTTGGATCTAAACATGTCTCCATCAGTAGAAGATAAAATTCTTAGGTTTTTTTTAAATCATTGGGACTAGCTTGTGATTGACATTTTATGCAATTAAAATATTTTATATGAATGAATGAATAAATGAATTAACTGGGAAAGAGAATCTTTTCAATTACACCCTTTCAGAGGTTATTGCAAGAGAATCTTTGAGATTAAAGGATAATAGTCTCAGTTGAAAAACCTGAACTTTATGTGACCCAGTCAATATACACTTTAACAAGATATTGTATGTGCTTATACAGGACAGTTAATTGCTATGCACGTAGCAAGATTTTTTTTTTTTTAAGCTTACCCTGCAGAATTTGATTTTAAAAATTTTCAATTCCGAGTATGGGCAAATTTTAAAAGGGAAGGTGTGATTTTAACTCCTTCTATGCTCTTTTTTACCCTGGGTGACAGGCATTAGATAAAAGAAAAAAAAAAGCCTGTATCAGTACAGGGCTGGGCACTTGGTAGGCCCTCAACACATTTTAATCCCTTTCTTTTTTCCTCTTCTTTATTTCATATTTGAAATCGTGAATGTTGATTATTTAAGAGAAGTTTTAGTTTTTGGATTTCAATTTGACTAAAACAACATCATATTCTGACAGTCCCTATTAACTCTGAAACCCAAGGGAAAGAAATCGCTGGAAGGGGAGGGGGAGAAAAGAGGTGGCGCAAAAACTGAAAGCAAAGGCGCCCAGCAAGCCATAGAAGGCAGCTTTTTTGGCTGCCTTTGTCTTTTTTAAGCCCAAAGAGGCGTGATGCGCTAACTGCAGTCGCGATTAGTTTACCCCAGGAGGCGCCCGCCTGCCCGGAATCTCCCAGCCCTCCAGGTGCCTCCTGCTTCCGCCCTGCAGTGCGCTGCAGATCGCGGCCGCTGGGGGCGCCAGGGGCCGAGTTGCTGAGGTGGAGACAGCGACCTTACTCAAAGCTTCCCCTCTCAAAGCTCTCAGAAGGGTGGCCACAGTGGCGAGGTGCGCTCCAAAGGGCGCCCTTTCCCCGGGGAAGCTGCAGCACAACTGCTTGCCAAAGGCGCCTGGGGTCCGTGACGCAGCCGCCGCCGGGCTCAGGTTCAGGCTGCTGGAGAGGCTGCAGCGGGGGTCCTGGCCCCTGCTGTCCAGCGGCGCCCCAGGTCTGGGCAGATCCTGGACTCAGGGGAGCTAAGGCGGCGCCCGGCTGCCCGCTCGCCGGCACCTGGCTCTCACAATGATGAAGAAGTTTAAGTTTAAGGTGGACTTCGAGCTCGAGGTACCCTTCATCAGTGGAGTCCTCTTCTTCAAGATGTGGCTGCTGGACGGCGGCAGCTTCACTGCAGGTAAGGCGCCCTCCGTGCCTGGCGCGCCTCCAGAGCCCTGCCTGCACAGCCTTGGCTGGTTCATGGACAGCATCCCTTCCCTTGGCCCCTTCATTCCAGCCGGGCAGCCAGCCTTGTGAGCTCCCTGTCCTGCAGGGACCCGTCCAAAACCAGTCAGGAATGTATCCATCATCACAAAGTGCTTCACAAATGGGTTTATCTAGGCTGGCCTTGGCTTCTGCATTCCTGGCTCCAAATGGTTCCTGGTGACAGCTCTTTCCTCCCAATTCTCTAGGAATGGGAGCAATGGCCAAAGGGAGAGAGAGGATGCTTCTTGTTTCCGTTAAGACATTTCCATATTTGTAAAATACAAAGTGTAATTGGAGCTGTTGTTAAAAATAAAAAGGATCCCAGCTTCTCTAAGTTCTAAGAACGCCCCCTGTGAACAGCCTGTGCTTGGTGTCACTCTTCTTTTTGGTGGGCTAAGAGGGGTTTTGTGCGCCCAGATTGAGGCTGAGGTAGGCCAGGTTGGTCTTAATTTAAGGCAAGTGTTCCTAGCAGATGAGGCAACAATCCATGAGACTGTAGATTGCATCTCCAGCTCCGAACTAATGCTCATCTAATTACCTGTCTTGAAGTGACCACAGTGAGTCTCAATGTGGGGGACTTAGAACCAGGAGGGGATCCCAAACTCTGTTCTCATTTTGAAATGAGCCTCTCCCTGTGTGCCCTGTGCACTCTCTGGGAGAGACATTAATAGGTTCCAGAATGCAGCCAGGTGTGGCAATGTTCCTTGAGTAATTTCAGGGTTATTCACAGACTGACAGATTTGCCCTAGGGTGTTTTTCTATTTTCTTGAAAAGAAAAAAAAAAAAAGTTTATCACTGAATTTTTGAGTTCTTGAGGTCAAGGAGAAGGGTTAATGATCTTTGTTTAACCCAAATATATATATATATATATATATATATATATATATAGTGGTCACAGACTTTATTTTTACACTAAAAATATTGTACTTTCTTTTTATTTATCATCCCATTAAAATTGTAAAGGAAATAATGTCAATGGATTGTGGAATTGGAGCCAGAAAATTGTCCACTGTGGCAATATTGAAGATTATGGCAGCCTGATAATGTCTGGTTGGCTAAACCAAAGGACGTGTTAAGCACAATTGATTCTCAAAATTAATAAATAGTCCACTGAGGATAATTTTAAAAATTAAGTTTGGTAACAAATCTGAGGATATTCAGCTAATTAATTATAGTACATAATTTTTAGCACACCTGTAAGAGAATAATGAATGGTACAAATAATATGTGTGTGTGTGTGTGTGTGTGTGTGTGTGTGTGTGTGTGTGTATAACCAGCTCCCAAGGTATGGAAAAGCCTATATCAATTCTGAGTGTACTGTAGGTGAAAGTGACAGTCTTGTTTTGCTGCTAGGTTCTACCCCCCTACCTGGAGCAGATAGGTGAGTACTCCTGGCAATGGTGACACCTGGTGGTCAGGACACTTGCTGGCTACCTTTTGAATATAATTCCTTAGTTTTTTTTTTTTTTTTTTTTTTTTTTTTTTTTTTTTTTTTTTATACAGGGTCTTTAACTCAGAAGTACTGGACCAGTTAGCCACATTCTCAGCTCTATTCTGTATTTTATATTTATACACAGGGTCTGGCTGAGTTCCTTAGGGCCTCACCATTGCTGAGGCTGGCTTTGAACTCACAATCCTCCTAAAATATGCTATCGTATTTAATTCTCACAGCACGCCTTGGGATCCACATTTTGTGAATAAATGATTCAAAGTCCCCACAGATGATATGTGTGATGCTGAGATTCTGATACAGGTGTAACATCAAACAGGGTGATGCCAGATAAAAGGAGAAAGTGTGTTCTATGCTGAAGAGTTTCTAAATAGGCAGCTTCCTAATGGTCTTAAAGTGCAGTGGGTATCATTTGATTTGTCCTCTGCAAGACTTGGAAATAAAAAACTATGCTGTGGTAAGCTTTACCCTTTCTCTTCCAACTAAAATCTGGCTTTAATCAAGGTAAACACTGTTAAGCATATTGCTTGATTTTTTCTTCCTTTTTTTTTTTCCCCTTTTAGGCTGAGCAGAGAATGAGAAAACTCTGATTCTTGATTTATCCCCCCCTCTTCATCCTCAATTCTTTTTTAATTTATTTTTTTAATTTGTTTTTATAGTTGTAGATGGACAGAATGCCTTTGTTTATTTTTATGTGGTGCTAAGGATTGAACCCAGTGCCTCACACAGGCTAGGTAAGTGCTCTGCCACTGAGCTACAGCCCCACCCCTCCTCCTCAGTTCTTATCATTACAAAATTTGCATTTATGAAAAAAAAAGAATAGTGCTTGGTACAGCCACACAAACAAAGAAACAGAATTTGAGGGAAATGATTCAAAATAAGAAGTATGTGCCTTTGAAGTTAGGTAGAGAGAGTTAGCATAAAGCTAAGAACAAGAGTTTGGAATGAGGTAGGTTTAAGCCTAATCCCAGTTCCACCATAGTAGATCTGGTTGTGGTTACATAGGCTCTCAAAGTTAAAAATCTGTAAAATTGAAACAGTCACTGACACTTGAGGCGATTTTGAGGATTTAGTAAGCTGATGTGCGTAAGATGTGCCCAACAGTGCTTTGGCATCTAGTTGGCACTTATTCAAAAATGTCTGCTTGCTTTAGATGTTATAGTTAATTCCTTTTTCCTGACAAGTACAAAAATGCTGATTTAAGAAACATTCCTCATTTTACAAGGGAAAAAAGAAATCCTGAAATACCAGTGGTAAGTAAATTATTTCAAAATTGCATAACTCTTACCTAGTATATGCCAGTCTAGGAATGCAACTTTGATTAAATGCTAGGTTTTAATTTCTAAAAATCCATTTGTGGGATCCTTTTAAATCAGAAACATTAAACACTGTAACATTTCTCCAATAAATATGTGAAATCAATAATATGTAAAAGATATAATAAAGCACACTCAAGACTGCTGTCTTTAGAAAGGTTTACCAGGTTGTTCTTGGCTAGTGTCTGGGAACCTGAGTGGTAAATAGTTCTATACCTGATATAAAACTTCATCTAAATGATACAAGCTGCTTAATGTGCCTAGACTGCAGAAAGTGTGATTCTTGATAAACACCTTCTGAGAGTCATGCATTTGGGTCCATTAAGCAAAGGGTGCTAAAGTAACCAACCTAATAAAAACCTTCAGCACTGAGTCTCTAATGAGTTTTCCTAGTAGACAACACATGCCACAATTTGATGCTAAAGAAATTGTGCCTGAGTCTGCTTAGTATCCTGTTGCTGTAATAAATCATAGCCATAAAACAACTATATGCTGAGTCCTGTGAGTTCTCCTGAGGAATCTCTAAACCCAGAGATGGTCTTGGGAACCCCCCTACATGAACTAGTGTGAAATAGTATTTGTTTGTTAGAGAAAAGTCTTGGAGATATATAGAAAATTCTCTGTCTCTTACACACACATACACACACTTGGCTTTGTATAAAACATAAACATGCAGATACTACATTTTTCACCAAATATTAATTGTGCATTTACCAGTTTCTAGCTGCTAGGAATCATGAGAAGTATAACAAATAAAGGGTCCACAAAAGAATTACCTCAAGTTAATAAAAATAATTATAATTATTTGTCAGTAGGAGACAGTATGACTTGCTGCCCTGTCCATGGGTCAGACAATATGTGAGGGCTGTTGAAATTATAAAGGAAAAGAGTTCATTTACAGCTGTACTAGTTACTGAAAATTGTATTTGCATTTCAGTTGAGCATGCTGGGAGGATGGATTTTTATTGACAAGAAAGTGAAGTGGGAGGACAGCTTGAGCAAGACACTCATAGAATTGGTTCTACATCATCCTGATTCCACAGAGTTCATGTGGAGCAAAACCAGAAGATTAGAAAAAGCTTTTGAATGCCATTTTAGTTTGCTTTCCACTGCTCATAGGATAAAATTCAAGCTAGGATTCTTGAACTGAGTTGTAGTATGATTAAAGTGATATTTGAGCTTCCTGGCAGGATGACGCTTTTGAATTTAAGTGATAAAAATGAGATGAGGAGAAAAATTAGGAGCCTATTAAAAAAATGCAGGCAGAAGCTAATGAGATCCTGAACTCAAGTTTCTCATATGAGTGACTGATAAATGAAAATGCTGATAGAGCCCTTGATGCCAGGAGAGAAATAAGAAAGTCCAGACAATTGTATATGGTGGTAGAAGATATGAAGACTTAAGTTGATAACATGATAACATGATACATTGGGGGTGACAGTGAGTCTGATAAGCAGTTGAAGTCACATTTATTGTGATACATGTGTTTCTTAAATTCTAGTCTATGGGAGCCATACAAACCTGCTTATTTCTCATTTAGGTCTTCCTTATACTGTTTTGGCCTTTTAGTGATTGTTGGTGAAAATTAATTTTAGAAGGATCCAGTTTCTCCAGGGAATGTTTGCTCAGTGAAGAGGTTAAAAAGAAATAAGACTAGAAGGTATTTATTTGTAATGAATGATGTTGTTGTTATGATTTTGGTACTGGGAATTTAACCCAGGGGTGATTAACCACTGAGCCTCATCCTCAGCCATTTTTATGTTTTATTTTGAGACAGGGTCTTTTTAAGTTGCTTAGAGCCTCACTAAATGCTGAGTCTGACTTTGGACTCAGGATCCACCTGCCACAACCTGCCATGCCCCCAGTCATTGGGATTACAGGGGAGAGCCACCATATCCAACTATAATTGTTATTAAAATGGTCAGGGTAAATGGTTAGATTTTATATAACCACAATTATTATAACATTTGGAAAATACCTTGTACAATTATATTGGTCTATTCAGCTAAGCCAAATTCTTGCATAATAAAATATTTTCAAATATCTCTTAGACAAAATATTATATTTTTTGAATCTTTTAAGAGTTCTTCTTTTGTAAACATTTAAATCACTTTTGAAGTTTTATTAAGACTTTCAGGATAAATTTAATTCTGTTCTGTTTAAATAAAGGAAGAATTTTTTTCTACATATTTTAGGCCAATTTTCCCTATTTCTCTATCTGTATGGTGGATGGGTGCTAATACCTAAAGTAATTTTTCAGATTTCACATGAGTTTGTGGCAAAAACACATGTGAATTCAGGGAGTGTCCAGAAAGCTATTAAACACGTCTGTGTATTGGATCTTTGACTTTGTAAACAAGCTAAAAAGATTTCTCTCTTTTTTTGTCAAAGACTGTCTTTATGTTTTCAAGATTTTATTTGTTTTTTTTTTTAACTTGTATAACAAATATTTATTATTTTAGCTAAATTATTTATTCTAATTTGGTAAACATGATGGCAGAGTAGAATTTATTTCATATTACATAAATAGAGCACGAGTTTTCAAGTCATTGATTGTACACAAAATATTTCACACTGTTCATGTCTATGTACATGTACTTAGGGTAATGGTTTCTAACTCATTTCCCCATCATTCCTACCCCCGTGCCCCCTCCCTGTTTTCAAGATTTTAATTCACTTCATTGTTTATTTCTTTTTAGTAATTTTCCATACTTCAAAAGTAATATAGACTCATGTGGAAAACTTAGAAAAGCAAAAAGGAAAAAAAACAAAAATTGCATGTAAATGAACAATCCAGAAATAAACACTATTACTGATATTTTGGTGTATGACCTAAAAACCTGTATCAATCCCCACATATACATACATACATAGATATATATGCATGCCCTCTCCACAATCATCAGCATTTTTAAAAAGAGATAATAATGTAATTAATACATTTTTTGACTTCTATATCATTAAATATTCAATGTTAAAGTGCTTTAAAATTAGCATACTATAGTGATCCATGCATAACAAAGTTTATATCAGTGCAATGCCAAATAGCAGAGTAAAGGAACCAGTCTAGGTGCCCATCAGCAGATGAAAGGATAAAGAAAATGTAATATATATAATGGAATTCTACTCATCCATAAAGAGGGATGAAATCATGGCATTTGTGAAGTAAACAAGACTCAGAAATTCAAGAACAAATGTTTTCTCTCATATGCTGAAGCTAGAGCAAAATAAGGGGGAAAAGGTGGGGGCCCCATGCAAATAGAAGGGAGACCATTGTAGTAGAAGAGGAGGATTGAAGGGAAGGAGGAGGGACTGTAAAAGGGAGGATGCACAATAAATTGACCAAATTTATGATCTGTACATATATGATTGTACCACAATGAATTCCACCTTTATGTGCACCTATAAAGCACCAATTTAAAAAACAATACATACATAGAAGGAAGATCAGCAGAGCAGAGAAAGGGAATAGAGCCAGGGAAGAGGGGAGGGAAAAAGAAAGTATCTGGGACTTAAATGGAGCAAATTGCATTCCAGTCATGTATGATTGTATCAGAATGAACTCCAGTATTATGTATAATTATAATGTGCTAATAAAAATGAAAATGTTTTAAATAGATGCATATCATTCTATTTTGTTAATTTTCATGATTTATTGTACCAACCTTTTAGTAGCAGTCGGGTTCTTGTTGTTATTTTGAGATGCTGGGTATTGGACCTCTACCTCTGGGCCATATCCCCAGCTCTTTTTTTTTTCCTTTATTAATTAATATTTTTATAAATAAACCATCATAAGCATCCATATAGCCCAATTTGGTGCATGATTATTTAGGATTAACACTTAGAAATGGAAACATCTAGTAATGCATGCATGTTTTTAAAACATTTGACATATACTGCCATTTCACCCTTTTGCATTAAATTGAGTTTTGTTGATGAAAAAAAAAACTAATAAATATCAAATATCAAAAGTAACCAATATTAGAAAATGCTGTTTGACTATATGACAGATAATTGTTTACACCCTGGCTCCAGCAATGGCCCTTCTGGGTATATGTACAAAGGCAATTAAATCAGTATACTGCAGAGAAGTCTGCACTCCCACATTCATTGCAACATTATTCACAATAGCCAAGACACTGAAACAACCTGTCTGTAACAGATGAATGGATTTTTAAAATGTGGTATATCCAATGGAATAATATTCAGTCTTTAAAAAGAAATAAATCCTGTCATTTATGACAAAGTAGATGAACCTGGAGGACATTATGCTGAATGAGGTAAGCCAGGCATAGACAGTGTACATGTGTAACATGAAAAAGGCCAACTCATGGAAGCAGAGAATAGAATGGTGGTCTCCAGAGCATAGTGGTGGAAGGTATGGGGAATTTCTAATTTCTGTTAGAATGAATAAGTCCCAGAGATATATTGTATATCATAATTATTAGAGTTAATGTACATTTAGAAATTGCTGAGAGTGGATGATAAATGTTCTGAGAACAAAAAAAGGTAAATTGGTGAAATTATTAACTTAATTGAACCATTTCACAATGTACACATATATCAAAACATCATACACCATGTAATAACACATTATGAAATAAATATATAATTGAGTGCATAATTTTTGGTCAACTATATATTAATATAAATAAAGATGTAAGAAGAACGCTTTATATCCTCACTGGAAATGGAATCATCAATTCACTTTATTATAGCTGTGATCTACTAGTAGCTAACACTTATTTTAGCACTTTATATATATAATTAAATTATATGTACATGATCATGTGTATGTATAAAAGTACAAATTGCTCATTCATTAAACACCTTCTGAATACCTGGTAGGCACCAGACATTGGGAAGGGTCTTAGGAATCTCTAGTAATGATGACATTGATACCAGGAATTAAACAGCAGACTTTTCTCTGGAGCCTTCTATGAGGTAGGCATGGAACAGGAATCCTCCACCTTATTTAGTTCCCATTTTATAATTAAAGAACAAAGAATTAGAGAAAATGTCTAATGCAAATGATCAGCTCTACTTGCAAAGGGGTTATCTAAATTATGGTCTGTTAGGCTCAAAGATGTTTCCAGCTATGTCACACTGTGCTCATAGAGAAGACAGACATACTTTCCCCAAAAAACAAAGGTGACAAAGGACAGTAGATGTGCAGAGAGTGAGGAGACACCATGGTACATGCTGTCCTCCAGTATTGGTCTGACCCTTCACAGATTTCTAACAGAGAAGGTCAGACCAATACTACAAGGTCCATGGATTTTCTCGTGCATATTTTCTCTGTCTCCAATGCTTCCTTTTTGAGTCCCTTCCTTCTGGGACTGTGAAGTTGACTCAGTCAGGCTTCTCTGGCTTGCAGGTCACAGGTGCAGAGGCTGTAGGACTCACTGGATGCATGTGGCGTTAGGCTGCCCGGGGATCCGTGTAGGGCAGAAGAGTGCAAACCTGCTCAGCACACTTCCTAGCTGGCCTACCAAGCCAGACCAGACTCCCTCATGGTGGGATACTAACAGAATGACCAGGGGTCAGAGAGGGCGGAGTCTGTTTGTTCGGCCAGCAGAACCCCAATGGAATTGGCCACTTGTTTCTGCTGATCTCATTTTTTCATCTCTTCCAAGACCTGATCAGTTTAGTTTTCTTTAAGTTGTGTTTATGTTAGTCACAAGCAGTGGCTGTTGGTGACCAAAGAACCCAGTTAACAGAGGGTATCTACATGCTGGAGCAACCGAGTGCTCCACAGGGGTCACTTCCTTTAATTGTCAGCAAAAGCAGATGTGGTAGAAAGGAAATTATGGACTCTACGTGAGAAAGCTGGGCACAGAGATGTCAGGTCAACTTCTCCATGCCACACAGCTAGGCAGTGTTGGAGCTGTGACTCAAACTGGGGTCTGTCAGACCTCTGAGTTCATATCCAGAGCCTTCCTGCAGTCACCACCTCAGTGAAATGTCAGGTGCACACAGTGCTATGGGGCCAGGGAGATGGATATAGTCAACCCAGCTTATGGGTCAAGAGGGACATTGACGCTCAGCTGAACTCCATCAGATGCATCCACAGAGAGGGGACAGGTGGGTCTAGCATACTAGGTGACCAAGTTAGGAAGGACATTGCAAGCAGAGAGCCTGTCCACGAGACCTGGTCTCTTGCTGGTCTTCAAGAGACCAGGAAGACAGATGGCCCAGCACTAGTTGATTCGTGGCTCATCCCCCTTGGAATGAGGTTCCACATTCACCTGGTTTCTGATGTTTCACCCCGACTCTTGGGGTTCAGGCAAGCAGTCCCTATCTTATCCCCCACCTCTCGGTGACCCGTTTTTGTGCCTGCTTCTTCCTGGGCATCCGATTACCTGCTGTCTGAATCCACCAGCCACCTCTGCCTCAGGGGTCACTGGAACCAGTGCCTGTTTAGGGGGTGTTCATGGAAACCTCACAAGGTCCTTGGGGAGATGGGCTCCAGGCACCCGTATCAGATGGACCATGAACCAACCATGCAGTGCCCAGGGCTCCTTCATGGAAGCCAATGGACCATCCTAGACTCACAGAATAAAGAGGCTTGTTTGAACCCTTTTTGAAAACTCACAGTTTGCTTTCTACATATGCACTGGCGGGGATTTCTCCAGGATTTTGTTCAGTTGATGCCCAGGGTTAAATTTTCAGCTTTGGAATGAACTCAGAGGTGTTGAAGTGGCATAGGTTTTGGAGTTAAACTTCAAACAGCTTCACAAAGGATGCTTTCTGGGGAAGAGCAGCTGCTCCCAGAGGCTTTGCTGCCACCTTTCCGGCTCCTCCCATGAGCATCTTCTCTCTTTCCTGATGGCTTACCTGACCACCCTTCAGTGGGACATGATGGTGACAGCATGCAGGCTGTCAGCCAGAGGACTGGACATGGGGGTCAGAGAGCAAGCACTGGAGTTATTTTGGCGGGCTTTCCTTGAATAGGCACTTGGATTTAGGTGGCCAACACATTGATCTTGGTTCCTACTGGAGGTCAAAGTCACTACTATGGAGCTGGGAAGAGTCATGTGGATCCCAGGCTTGGTGCTGGGGCCAGCTGCTCTGCTCTCTGTATTCGTCTTACTCTGGTCCATGCCCCAGAGCGGTGTGTCCGTTGTGCAGAACCTGATGGCAAGGTGCAAGTCGGCTTGGCCCGACTTCTTGGGCAGATCATGGTCCAGAACTCATGGTCCAACTGCAGTCAGTTCTGCTGACCAGTGTAGTCTATGAACGTTATTCCAAAGTACTCCTTTTGTTTCAGGTTGAAGTGTGAAGCCACAAGGTCCAGCAGCTCTCTTGACAGAACTTTGGGCTGAACCAGCAGCTCCAGCCTTCTGTCATCCAGGAGCTGCACCTGTAGTGCCTGTCCTCTGTCATCTGGTACACATCCGTAGCCCGCACAAGTCCGCAGCACCTGATGGCAAGCGTGCAGCCGCTCCATCTCCACAGCGTGGACACTGTCAGGTTCCACACCAAGGGGCTGCTGGTGAACAGCAGGTCCTCCACGCAGCACATGAACAATGAGGCCATCCTCTTGGCTCCGGCCCGGGTCTCCACCGCCGTCCCAACGCCACGTTCACGGGCAGCAGTGTCAAGCCTGTTGCCTGGCTGGTCTCCAGTGTGCATCCCGGCCGGTTCCGGGCAGCATGCCCTGGGATTGGGCACTGGCCAGCCAAAAGCGGCGGCTGGCACTGGCGGCCTGCCTGCACCGCCTGCCGCATTGCCCAGCAGGCTGCGCTAAGCTCCACCAACTCCTAATATATTTTTAAGTCTTTACGTTAATCCTCAAAATAATCCTATGAGGAAGTACTAATATTTTCTCATTACTATTGCTATTATTACCATTGTTGTTATTATTACTCTCATTTTATACCTGAAGAAATAGAAACACAAAGAATTGTTGAAAAGTCAGCTAGTAAGTGCAGAGCCAAGAGGCAGGCCGGCTCCATGGTCCATTTTTAATCATAGACTTTAATGCTGCTTACGTTTTGGGTTGTATGCTTTCTCAGCTTTATGTTTTAGAAAACCAATACATAAATCTATGTAGTATAATTTTTCCTGAATGTTACTTATAGGAAATTGGTTCCAATATGTGATACCATTAAATGGGTTAGTAGACCTGGACCATTTACATTTGCCTCAAGATAGTCATATAAAAAAGACAAAAAATATAATACTCATGCGTATACTCTATTTTTCAAGCTGTGGCTTTCTAGTTCTAAGTCTACAATATTCAGTCTCATTACTAGGTATTCATGCCTTGTAAAACTTTTGCTAATGCCATTTTATGCCACTAAGTTAATATTCACCATTATATCATTAAACCATGCACACAAGGCAGGAGAATCTGAAATTCAAAACAAGTTTGGGCAACTTGGAGAGGACCCAAAATTTTAAAAAGGGCTAGAATGTGGCTCAGTGGTAATATACACTGAATTCAGTTCCTCAGTACAAGAGAATGGGGGAGAGATGAAGGTCTTCACATGCTAAGAATTGAATATATATATATATATATATATATATATATATATGTTGACACACACACACAAATACACACATATATATATGCTTATATAGTATATAAAATAAAATATACATTTATAGTCTAGCTCATATATATACTATATATGCATATATATGCATGTATATTTTACATTCCTAATTTTACCCATGCTTACAAAACCCCTTTAACAGAAGTAAAAAAATTATTGCTACTCTTCTTGGATTAGCAGATATGTCATAACACATTTAAAAAATTTTTAATGTTAAGGAAATTATCAGAATAAGGGTTTAGAAAAACAAAAATATTCAGAAAAGACCATTCATCCTATTACATGAGAAACAATTGAAGTGCTAGATAGTTTAGGAACTGTCTCATAGAAAATAAGTAGATCTGGGGCTGGGGTTATGGCTCAGTGGTAGAGCTCTCACCTCGAACATGTAAGGCCCTGGGTTCGATCCTCAGCAAAACATATAAATAAAATAAAATAAAGTTTACAAAAAAAGAAAAAGAAAAGAAGTAGATCTGACATTAGTGTCACAAGAGCACAAAATGAGGACCAATAGGCGGAAGCTCTAGGGGAGTAGATTTATAATCAACCTAAAGAGCACGTCCCAATGCGTTGTACTGACTGGACATCGAATTGGTTTCTTTGAGAGGATGGTGGAATCCTAAGCACTGACTGAATAACTATTTTGGGAAATGTTGAAGAGTGAATCTTTGGAAGTTTTTTTAAATACATTTTTAGTTGTAAATGGACACAATACTTTTGTATGCATTTATTTTTATGTGGTGCCAAGGATTAAACCCAGTGCCTCACAAATGTGAGTGGAGTGCTCTATCACTCAGCTACCACCCTATCCCAGAATCTTTGCAAGTTTGCTTAGTATTCTGTTCCCCTCTCTCTGCAGTAGATTAAATACCTGTGGAACTCAGAAGTGATCATATGACTTTCTCTGACCAATGAGATGTGAGCAAAATAACATCTGCCATTTCTGGGCAAAAGGTTTAAGAGAAATGATGTAGTTTGCTGTGTCTCTTTTCCTTTACTACAAACAGCTGTCCATGTGTGGTCAACCTGGACACTAAATGAATATGGTATGGTTCAGAACCTCAAGTGACCTCCACTAGACATTAACATGAACAGAAACAAACCCTTGGATATTTTTTGAACCATCAGAATTTCGGGGTTGCATAATAACTGAAGCATAATGGACCCTATCCTGACTGATACAGACTCTTCTTGATTTAGGTGACCCCTAAAACCAATCCTATACATGAAGTTTTCAGGATGTGATATCATCTGCAGTATTTTTTAGTTGTTTACTTCCTGTATTTCTTCCTTATAGTTGAGTTGTAATTATCAAGGGTTATAGAGTCAAGAAAAAAAAATCATGAATTGTTGGGTTGTAACTCAGTAGTATAATGCTTGTCTCATAAGCATGAAGGCCTGGGTTTTATCCCCAGTACACCCCCCCGCACATCACAACATACAAGAATCATGAATTGTCAAAGTTACCCTTGAAAATAATGAGAAACACCCACAAAACCAAAACAATAAATGCAGTAGTATATGCATATCTCTGTCAATATTATACATAAATTTACAATGAAGTTGTTGGATTATTTTTTAAGGATAATGTTGCATGACAATACATATCTTTAAATTCTAGAATTATACCTGTGTAGCAAGATGTGCATGTTTTAATATTACTAGAAAACTAAGGACAAAGTAACTGAAGAAATTAAAATTGGTGTCTCCAATTTCATGCTGACTGGGGGCTTTTGCTCTCTGAGTGGAGTGGTGAGGGAGACCCTGTGCTCTTTTTTCCCCACTATGACTCTAAGTGTTATGTTCTCTAAGTTACATGTGCCATGCCATGGTGCAATTGTGTGGCACTTCTTTTCTTCCTTATGGTTTGAGTATTAAGGGCTGGCGTTGTGGCTCAGAGGTAGAGCTCTTGCCTAGCACATGTGAAGCCCTGAGTTCAATCCTCAGGACCACATAAAATAAGTAAAGATACTGTGTCCATCTACAACTAAAAAATAAATATTTCAAAAAAAAGTTTGAGTATTAAAAAGCGAGCTTAGGTCCTGAACCAAAATTTCAGGTGACCACAGATTAGAGGAGACCGACAAATTTGGACTATATGTTCTTGTGTCATAACTCATTTACTTTTAAAAAGTAAGAAGAAGCTTAAACTAAATAGAAGTTTATTTCTCTCTTATATAAAGTCCAAACTGGCATGGTAGTTCTGTCTTGTCAAGTTGTCAGGGGCCTGGTCTCTTTTTATCTTGTTTTCAGGGTATTGTGCTCATCCACAGGGATTAACTTGGCTCACCCTACATCCGAATTCTAGCCCCAACCTTTGGGAATGAGGAAAGGGGATGAGGAGGTCCCTTTTACTCCCAGTCCATTGACCAGAATATAAGCAGAATGTCACATTCAATTATCCGGAAGGATAAAAAATGTAATCATTGCTGGGTTCCATATACCTAGAAAAAAAATTCTAACTATAATAAATGGAGGGGACAGCAGCTATCAGGAGACAATTAGCTTCTGTATACCTCTGTTTTAGAGATAAGAAAGTTGATCCTCAGAAAATAATTTGTTCAAGGTCTCACATAACTAAGATATTTGAAAAGCTGTCCCAAAAAGAGAAGTTAGAGTTATGCTGAGTACATCAGAAGTCAGAACCAGGACTGGTAGGGAGACCTTAAAGGAGGCATGTTTCTATACAGTTAATATTAGAACAAATAATTTTCAACATTTAGAAGAGTACAATAATGAAGAGGCTACCTCAGTGCTATTACCAATTGAATGGCCTTGTCCATTTGTCAGGGATGTCATTCTTAGCTAGGCACCATGCCTGTAATCCCAGCACCTTGTTTGAGGGGGGCGGATTGCAATTTTGAAGCCAGCCTCAGCAACTCAGGCTCTTAGCAACTTAGTAAGACCCTATCTTAAAATTGAGAGAGATTAATAGATAGATAGATAAATAGATACATAGAAAGAAAGATAGATATATCATTCTTCATTAGGAAGATGGATCACTTGGGTGATTCTTAAATCTTTTCTAATTGCAAGTGTCTATGATTGAGCTTTCAGTTTTGTCTCCTAATATGAGTGTTCCTAAACCTTTCTTTTTTAGCCAGGACAAGTCAGCTTATATTAGCCAAATATGTATGTGTTTGTTTCCTTGGTAACCTATCCTTTCCCTACCTCTCCTTCAAGCTTCGTTTAGTTAATTCACATTCCAACCTTTCTTCAAGATCTTGATGTAATTTAATGTCTCATCAGTTTGATTGCCACACCTGTTCCAACTACAGCCTACCCACATGTTTTTCTCCAACCCTTGGTGTACATACTAAATATGTTGTTAATATGTTGGTTATTTGTTTAATGAATGAAGAACCTTCCTCACCATCCTACTTTGACTTCTCACTCAGTTGTTATAATCCTTGTTCCTACCAGTCTCTTCACAACAAATTTGTTCTTCAAATTACCTTTTTGATAATTACCATGCCATGTAAAAACTGCAGTTATACAAATATGAAGAAAAAGAAGAAGAAGAAGGAGGAGGAGGAGGAGGAGGAGGAGGAGGAGGAGGAGGAGGAAAGTAAGAAGTATTTAACTACTTTTTAACTTTTTTTTTCCTTTTTTTGTGGAGGGGAGTTAGGAGACATGGAAGAGATTTCTTTAGGAAAGTTTTTTTAAGTCTAACTGGAGGAGGAAATAGAGTGGCAGAAGGAACAGTGTACACAGCATGAGCACATGGTGTGTTCAGGGCACAGTGAGGATAGTGGTATTTTACTGATGCCACAGAAAGATAGGGAGAGGAAGTGGTTATTTCAAGGAACCTAGACTTGTGTGCATACTGTATTTAGGGAGTCAAAACAGAAGAGTGACTTAAACAAAGTGATAGGTTGGCTTTAGGCTGAAATTGAAGGGAATTCTTATTTGACAGACCACCTCAGCTTTCTCAGCAATCAAGAAAGGTAGACAAAGGTATGATAAAATATCAGAAAAGCTTCTGCAAGTGATGGAATGGGAAGAAGAACAAAGGCAAGTCCAAAAGGCCCCACTGAAATTTTAAAATATGAATTTTAGTAAGAGTAGCATGCACATTTGTACAGTTTTTTTTTTCAGCAATGCTCATAGGTTAGGTGTAGGAGAAAATGGATGGTAGGATTGATTCAGGTTTAGAAATTGATAGCTAGATGGAAAGGTCAAAGGCAAGGGATTAAGAGTGTTGAAAAAATTTTAAGCAATCAATTATGGGATCCAAATTGCATAAGAAAGAAAACCAGGCCAAAAAGATAAATCTGGAAAGTATAGAATGTTTGGAAGACGAGGCCTCAGTGATGTCGAAGAAGGTGTGTATTTAAGCAGTAATGCTATGATGCTTGATTAAGCTGGAGGAGGGGTAGGGATTCAAGAGTGGGATATTAAAGCCTGAGTTTCCTTCAGTAAAGCAGTGTAGAGTGGGCAAGGTCAAGGACGTGGGTGTTGCTGAAATGGCATGAAGGCTTGGTTAGGGCAAAGAATGCTGAGCCTAGGGTGTTAGGTTATTTTTCTAGTGTTAAGGTAGCTAGTATGATTGCAGGTGTTGGGGTGAAGACAGAGATTGCAAAACAGATATTTCTTTTTTTTTAGAGAGAGTGAGAGAGGAGAGAGAGTGAGAGAGAGAATTTTTAATATTTTTTATTATTTTTTAGTTATCGGCGGACACAACATCTTTGTTGGTATGTGGTGCTGAGGATCGAACCCGGGCCACACGCATGCGAGGCGAGCGCGCTACCGCTTGAGCCACATCCCCAGCCCGCAAAACAGATATTTCAACTGTAGTATCAACTAGGAGAAGAGCATGACATAACCAGACATGTTGTACCTTCAGATTTTGAATCTTAAGTTTGAAAGTAGAAGGGTGACAACCTGCAAGTGACAGGGTGCTGCAAAGTGCTGGTGCTGCCTCTGGACCTGTGGGAGATGGAGGTGGAGAATTGACCTCCTACCAGCAGGGGCATAATTCCAGTGGTATCCTCTTGAGGTAGTCAGGCTTCAGTTAGGCAGTAAGTGGAGGGCTAGTGAAAAGACTGAGAACGTGAGGGTTTTTTGAATCCTGGAACAAAGGTTTCAGGTGGTGTGACAGAATGAGAGGAAAGAAATTTGCAACAAGAGAATGAATCAGAGTGAGGTTAGGTGTAGGAGAAAATGGATGGTAGGATTGATTCAGGTTTAGAAGTTGATAGCTAGATGGAAGGGTCAAAAGGCAAGGGATTAAGAGTGTAGAAAGAAATATAAGCAATCAATTATGGGATACAAATTGTATACAGATGGCAACCAGGCCAGGGAATTTTTTAAAAATCCAAAACAAAGAGTGAGAAAAGACAGAGGATATTGGGAACTGAAAGAGAATAGGTGACCAGGACTTCCATTTTCATCTTCTCCTGTGGATTGTGGGGATAAAATACATAGGTAGAACTGAGAGGCCTGAGGATGTCCAATATGGACATGAAATAGTTTATATCAAAGTCCCCGGAGATACAAGGCGACTCTCTCACCCCTCTACTTATGGACTCAAGCCTCATCACCATCTGCCTATTAGCTCTCATTTCAGAAAAATAGTATTCCTACTATTCCCTGACATCCCTATATCTTTGACCCAATCCACATCTTATTTCCTTATCCTTGTTTTGCTATGCAATTCTGAGCTAAATCCATGAAAAAATAATCTACAATTCCTCTCTCTTAAGAATTCCTTTTCTCCCTTTTAACCCTTACTCTGAGTCTTGCTGTACCATTTGACTCAAAAAAAATTTTTTTTGCTAATATCATCAGTCATCTCCAGTTGACATAACTAATCAATATTTTCTCATTTGTAATTTGTGCTCTGCTCAGAACTTTATCATTACCTATTTCTTGAAACTTGAGTATTTTGGTTTCATGAACTATATTCTCTACTTTTACCTCCCACTTCTTTATTTCCTTTACTAAATTCTCTGAGGGTGTTACTTCTCCCCATTTTTAAAAATCAACTTTATTTTAAAGCAAGTACATAGTTTCCATATACCTCCTGTGTTCCCACTCAAAGAGGCTTCCCCACCATGGTCATCCTGCGTTTGTTACAGAGGCATACTTGTTACATTCAGCAATCCACACTGACACCTCATTGTTCCCTAAATTGTGTAGTTTCCATTAAGGATTAATCTTGGTGTTAGGTATTGTATGAGTCTTGACAAATGTATAATGACATGTATCCACCATTGTATTATAATAGTGAATAATTTCACCACCCTAAAAATCCTCTGTAGGTTTTCTATTTTCCCTGTCTCCCCAACCACTAATCTTTTTACTTTCTCCATAATTTTTCTTTTTATCATAATATTATGTAGTTAGAATCGAACAGTATGGAGCCCTTTCAGATTGGTGTCTTTCACTTAGTAATATGCATCTAAGCTTCCTCCATGTCTTTTCATGTCTTCCTAACTTTTTTGATTTTTAGTGCTTAATAATATTCTGTTATCTAGAATTCAATTCATTTGTTTTCATCAGAACATCTTGATTGCTTCCACGTTTGGGAAGTTATGAATAAAGATGCTATAAACATGTATAGTTAGGGTTTTATGTGGATATGTTTTCAATTCACTGGATTGAATACCAGAGAACATGACTGCTGGACTACACGGGAAAGTGTTGTCCACACTTTTTAAAGGTGAATGGTCCATAGGAGGCCAGTCATTAGTATTCTGCTTTGTAAATAGGTAACTTAAGGTCAAAAAAGTTAAATGACTTACCCAAGGATTACACAGTAATAAGTGATAGAGCAGGTCTAAACTTTGGGATCTCTCCCTACTGGTCCAAGACTTTTTACTAGCTTATGTGGCTTCCTCATTACATAACAGAGAAAAAGTTTGGATTTCTTACCCAGGGGTCTAACTCTAAAATTATCACACAGCTCAAAAAGACTGCAGTAATGTTGTACCTAGAACTGGGTGGGGGAAAAGTACAAGCAAGAAAAGTATAATATTTTAATACCTTTAAGAGTGATGAGGATATTAAAGTTTCTAAAAAAACCCAAGAGTTTTATTTATATTAAAACATGTTTAGATGATAGTGAAATAGCAACTTATACGAGGGAAGAAAATATTTACAAATCACATATTCCATAAGGGTTTAATATCCAGAGTTGGGCTGGATTTGTAGCTCAGTAGCAGGGCACTTGCCTAGCATGTGTGAGGTACTGGGTTCAATTTCCAGCACCACATAGAAAAATAAATAAAATAAAGATATTATGTCCAACTACAACTAAAAATATTTTAAAAAATACCCAAAGTAATGGGCTTGGGTTGTGGCTCAGCGGTAGAGTGCTTGCCTAACATGTGTGAGACCCTGCACCACATAAAAATAAAGAAGTAAAATAAACATATGTGTCCAACTAGAACTAAAAAATAAATATATATTTTTTTACAATACAAAGTGAATAGAGAACTCCTTCAACTCAACAACAATAAAACTTGATTAAAAATGGGCAAAGGACTTCTCCAAAGAAGTTGCACAAATGACCAATAAGCACAAGATGTACAGCATCACTTATGATTTGGGAAATGAAAATCAAACTACTATAGGTATCACCTCACACCCATTAGGATTGGCTACTATTCAAAAATAATAATAATAACAAGTGTTGACAATGGAATGGAAAAATAGGAAACCTCTTGTGTTGTTGGAGTAATGTAAAATAGTACAGCCACTATGGAAAACAGTATGGCAGTTGCTGAAAAACCTTAATAAACAATTCCACTTTGGGGTATAAGTACCCCAAAGAATTGATAACAAACCCAAACAGGTATTTGGACAACCATGCTCATAGCATTATTTGCAGTAACCAAAAAGTGTAGGCATTTTAAATGTCCATCAAAGGTTGAATGAATAAACAAAATTTGGCATACACACATAGAGTAGAATAGTATTAATCCTTATAAAGGAAGGAAATTCTGATACAACATTTATGAAATTTAAGGATATGATGCTATGTGAACTAAGGCAAATACTGTATAATTCTACTTAACTTAGTTAATCTGACCCAGAGTTGTCAGATTCATAGAGACAGAAAATTAGATCGGTGTTTGTCATGGAATGAATAGTGGAATGGGGAGATGATTATGGAAATGGAGTTTTGGTTTTGTAAGATAAAAAGTTCTGAACATTGGACACACAACTACATGACTGTAATTAACCCAATGAACTGTGCACTTAAAAATGTTTGTGATGGTGAACTTTATGTGTATTCTACCATTATTTTTTTAAAAATGAGTAAATATTTTGACCAAGCTGCAGATTTTTATAAGGCTAAGCTAATTATTTATATGTTGTTATATTCAAGTAAAGTACACAAGTGTTAAAAACAATTTTTTTTCAATACTCAATTTTTGATGAGTTCAGTCAGTCACTCTACTAACTAATATGATTTAGTAAACTATAGACTTGTAGGCTTAGGCTTATACAGTGATTACTTTTTATTTTACACTTTTGGAAAGTTCCTCCATTGCCGCAGTCTGGCTGGGCACAATTCAGGAGCCACTTGTCAAAAGAAACAAACTTTATTTTTAGAACACACACTCCACACCACACAGCTCTTCATGAAAACCTTCAGAGCCCAACTGCCACCACTGGCTTCCCACAAGCCTCTCAACCTCCCCCACACCTCCTGCTCTTGAGGCCAATTGGCTGGGACACATGGGTGGAGCTGAAAAAAAGTCCCACAATGAGCAGCTCCGTGGTCTGAAAGGGCGGGGAAACAATCTAACGAGCATCACTGCAGAGGAGCCAATCAGTTGGCAGCTAGAAGTTTGCTGGGGCTGCTGTGAGCCAATCATCAGATGGCAGCTGGAAGTTTGCTGGCAGCTGGAAGTTTGCTCGCAGCTGGAAGTTTTCTGGGGCCCCTTGTGCTGTGGCCACTGTGAGCCAATCATCAGCTGGCAGCTGGTACTGGCAGCTGGAAGTTTGCTTGGGCCCTTTTGGCTGTGGCTCTCAACACTCCATCATAGTATAACGTTTAACTCTGAGGCATTGCCAAGTTGTTTTTCAAGAGGCTGCACTAGGAAATGCTTTCTTGACAGAAACATAAGTGCAAGCAAATGTGCTTCAGGTTGACTGGGTTCTGGGGACTCAGGGTTCTACAAAATTTAGATTTCAATCCAAGGTTATGGTAAAACATGCGAAGTTCAATGCCAGTCTTTTTTTTTTTTTTTTTTGGTATAGGAGGGGAACATGGAAGGTGCCTACAGGACCTTAGCAGAATCCTCACCACCAATGGGCACTGAGGGTATGAGGCTATACAGTGGTGCTGTGATGTGCCTGGCCTCCTTTGATGGCAGGGAAACTGTAAAAGTGCTGGTGGATCCACAAAGTGGAAATGGCTCCAAAAATCAATTTCTTTTTTATCACTCCCCAGTATGGGGACTGGAACCCAGGAACATTCTACCTCTGGGCTATATCCCCAGCCCTTTTAAAAAACTTGATTTTGAGACAGGGTCTTACTAAGCTGTGCAGGTTGCCCTCAAACTTGCAATCCTCATGCCTCAGTTTCCTGAGTAGTTGGGATTATAGATGGTGGAATGAGAAGGTCATCATTAAGCCAAATACATGTATGAAGACACGAATTGGTATGAATATACTTTGTATATGAACAGAGATGTGAACTATTGTGCTCTATATGTGTAATATGAATTGTAATGCATTCTACTGTCATAAGTAAATAAAAAATAAAAAATGTGTTTTATAAGAGATAAATAAATGAGATGCTTTTTTATGTTAGAAATGCAAAATAATAGCTTTTTGTAATATATAAATAGTCTCAAAGTCTAAAAATTATTCCAAGTACAATATCATGTGGTATATGTTTTTGTCATTTTACCCTTATTATACTAACATTTCTCTTGTAAGGACCCAGCTCCCTTGGAACATTTCATCAATAATTAATGGCAAAAGCAGCTGCCACCCACAAGTTCAGAAAATGGAGATTTCCCACAAGATGTAGATACTGTGAAAGCATTGTCATATTTCGAGGTCTTAAATGTGAAGAGGTAAGATCTTTATGGAATCACATTTTTTTTCTTTTGCTATATACTTCTTTGTTATGATTTTACTTATTTGGAGATGTGTGTGTCCACACACATATAAATATATATATAAATTTGTTGTTTGTACTCCTGGGAACTAAATTCAGGGTCATGAACATGCCATATTTTTAGAGAGAGAAGAGAAATAGAGAGAGAGAGAGAGAGAGAGAGAGAGAGAGAGAGAGAGAGAATTTTTAACATTTATTTTTCAGTTTTCGGTGGAAAAAATATCTTTTTTTAAATTTTATTTTTTATGTAGTGCTGAGGATCGAACCCAAAGCCCCATGCACACCATGCGAGCCCATTACTGCTTGAGCCACATCCCCAGCCCATCTACCCTTTCTTAAAATTGTGTTTTGAAATGGGTTCTTGCTAGATTGGATTGGCCTTCAACTTGTGAAATTCCTGTTTCAACCCCTCAAGTAGCTGGAATCATAGGCATATGCCATCACACCTGGGTTGCCAGTACTTTTTAATAAAGGTCCACAGTTTATTTCTATAGTTTTCTTCTTTGTTTTCCTGTTAAATGTAATACACAAACTAGAAATAGTACTTTTTAACTTATCTTTGTCATTATTAGTCGGTCTGTATTTTGCTTAGTTGTGAATAATTTTAAGTTGAGTCAATCATTTTTCAAATATCATGTTCTTTAGTGTCTTCTTGTCTGCCATAAAAAATTCATGGCAAACTTAACCATCGTTTGTGGACATCGGAAACTTCAGGGGAAAATACACTTATTTAGAGCAGAATTGCCCTGTGTTGCCAAAAAGGAGCCAGATGGCATTCTTTTCATAATCAAAATGTGTACTTTAGAAATTGAAAAGACTGCCTTGTGTTTACAAGTATGTTGTTTACTCTTAAAACTCTAAAAACATAAATGTCTTTGTGATTTGTTTTAATGAAAAAGAGACTTTAAGAAAATCAGCACTCTCCATTTGTAATAACTAAATTTATTCACATTTATTTGGAAAATGTTAATTTATTTGATTTCAACTTGTATTTTTAAAATAGTAATAAAAATTGAAGTAGATACATCAACTCTGTCTAGATGTCTGCATTTAGCTCTTTGTACTAAAGTAAAATATTGCATTCTGTTTTTCTTTTCTCTTCAAGGGAATTTACTGAGTCAGTGGAAACAAGGCAAAAATCCCAATACTGTGTCAAGCTTTGGAAAATGGAAGGCATTCAGTAGATCTGTCCAAATTTTCTTCACATGACATCTGTGAAGTGTTAAAATTTTACCTTCAACAGGTTCAAGTTTTATTCTAAACCTACCATCAAATGCAAAGAGCAAAAATATTTTATATTTCATATTTTTCATTGGTATAGACTATGTAATCACCCCCCTCATTATTCTAAGATTTTTATTATTTTTTTTTTAATTTTTATTGTTGGTTGTTCAAAACATTACATAGTTCTTGACATATCATATTTCACACTTTGATTCAAGTGGGTTATGAACTCCAATTTTTACCCCATATACAGATTGCAGAATCACATAGGTTACACATCCACTGATTTACATATTGCCATACTAGTGTCTGTTGTATTCTGCTGCCTTTCCTATTCTCTACTATCCCCCCTCCCCTCCCCTCCCATCTTCTCTCTCTACCCCATCTACTGTAACTAATTTCTCCCCCTTGATTTTTTTCCCTTTCCCCTCACTTCCTCTTGTATGTCATTTTGTATAACAATGATAATATTCCATTTCCATGCAATTTCCCTTCTCTCTCCCTTTCCCTCCCACCTCTCCTCCCTGTTTAATGTTAATCTTCTTCTCATGCTCTTCCTCCCTACTCTGTTCTTAGTTACTCTCCTTATATCAAAGAAGACATTTGGCATTTCTTTTTTAGGGATTGCCTAGCTTCACTTATCATAATCTGCTGTAATGCTATCTATTTCCCTGCAAATTCCATGATTTTGTCTTTTTTCAATGCAGAGTAATACTCCATTGTGTATAAATGCCACATTTTTTTATCCATTCATCTATTGAAGGGCATCTAGGTTGGTTCCACAGTATTGCTATTGTTAATTGTGCTGCTATGAACATCGATGTAGCAGTGTCCCTGTACTATGCTCTTTTTAGGTCTTTAGGGAATAGACCGAGAAGGGGAAAAGCTGGGTCAAATGATGGTTCCATTCCCAGCTTTCCAAGAAATCTCCATACTGCTTTCCAAATTGGCCACACCAATTTGCAGTCCCACCAGCAATGTACAAGTGTACCCTTTTCCCCACATCCTCACCAGCACTTGTCGTTTTTTGACTTCATAATGACTGCCAATCTTACTGGAGTGAGATGGTATTTAGGGTGGTTTTGATTTGCATTTCTCTGACTGCTAGAGATGGTGAGCATTTTTTCATGTACTTGTTGATTGATTGTATGTCCTCCTCTGAGAAGTTTCTGTTCAGGTCCCTGGCCCATTTGTTGATTGGGTTATTGGTTTTGTAATTGTTTAATTTTTTTAGTTCTTTATATACTCTGGATATTAGGGCTCTATCTGTAGTGTGAGGAGTAAAGATTTGTTCCCAGTATGTTGGCTCCCTATTTACCTCACTTATTGTTAATTTTGCTGAGAAAAAAACTTTTTAGTTTGAGTAAGTCTATTTGTTGATTCTTGCTTTAACTCTTATGCTGTAGGTGTCCTATTAAGAAATTTGGAGCCCGACCCTACAATATGTAGATTAAAGCCAACTTTTTCTTCTATCATACGCAGAGTCTCTGTTTTGATATCAAGCTCCTTGATCCATTTTGAGTTAACTTTTGTGCATGACGAGAGAAAAGGATTCAGTTTCATTTTGTTGCATATGGATTTCCAGTTTTCCCAGCACCTTTTGTTGAGGATGCTATCCTTCCTCCATTGCATGCTTTTAGCCCCTTTATCAATATAAGATAGTTGTAATTGTGTGGATTGGTCTCTGTGTCCTCTATTCTATACCATTGGTCCACCCGCCTGTTTTGGTACCAGTACCATGCTGTTTTTGTTACTATTGCTCTGTAGTATAATTTGAAGTCTGGTATCGCTATACCGCCTGATTCACACTTCCTGCTTAGAATTGCTTTTGCTATTCTGGGTCTTTTATTTTTCCATATGAATTTCATGATTGCTTTATCTATTTCTACAAGAAATGCCATTGGGATTTTGATTGGCATTGCAGTAAACCTATAGAGAACTCTTGGTAATATCACCATTTTGATGATATTAGTTCTGCCTATCCATGAACAGGGTATATTTTTCCATCTTCTAAGATCTTCTTCTCTTTCTCTCTTTAGGGTTCTGTAGTTTTCATTGTATAAGTCTTTGACCTCTTTTGTTAGTTTGACTCCCAAGTATTTTATTTTATTTATTTTTTTGAGGATATGGTGAATGGAGTGGTTGTCCTCATTTCTGTTTCAGAAGATTTGTTGCTGATATCAAGGAATGCCTTTGATTTATGTGTGTTGATTTTATATCCTGCCACTTTGCTGAATTCATTTATTAGCTCTAATAGTTTCTTTGTAGACCCTTTTGGGTCTGCTAGGTATAGAATCATGTCTTCTGCATATAGTGATAATTTAAGTTCTTCTTTTCCTATTTTTATACCTTTAAGTTCTTTCATCTGTCTGATTGCTCTGGCCAGTGTTTCAAGAACTATAATGAATAGAAGTGGTGATAGAGGGCATCCCTGTCTTGTTCCAGACTTTAGAGGGAATGCCTTCAATTTTTCTCCATTCAGAATGATGCTAGCCTGAGGCTTAGCATAGATAGCTTTTACAATGTTGAGGTATGATCCTGTTATCCCTAATTTTTCTGAGTTTTGAACATAAAGGGATGCTGTACTTTGTCAAATGCTTTTTCTGCATCTATTGAGATTATTATATGGTTCTTATCTTTAAGTCTATTGATGTGGTGAATAACATTTGTTAATTTCCGTATATTGAACCAGCCTTGCATCCCAGGGATGAATCCTACTTGATCATGGTGCACAATTTTTTTGATATGTTTGTGTATCCGATTCTCAAGCATTTTATTGAGGATTTTTGCATCTAGGTTCATTAGAGATATTGGTCTGTGGTTTTCTTTCTTTGAAGTGTCTTTGTCTGGTTTAGGAATCAGGGTGATGTTGGCCTCATAGAATGAATTTGGAAGTTCTCCCTCTTTTTTCTATTTCCTGAAATAGCTTGAAAACTATTGGTATTAGTTCTTCTTTAAAGGTTTTGTAAAACTCTGCTGTATACCCATCCGGTCCTGGGCTTTTCTTAGTTGGTAGTCTTTTAATGGCTTCTTCTGTTTCCTCAATTGATATTGGTCTGTTTAGGTTGTCTATATCCTCCTGACTCAATCTGGGCAGATGATATGACTTAAGAAATTTATTGATGCCTTCAGTATCTTCTATTTTATTGGAGTATAAGGATTCAAAATAATTTCTAATTATCTTCTGTATTTCTGAAGTGTCTGTTTTGATATTGTCTTTTTCATCCCGTATGCTAGTAATTTGAGTTCTCTCTCTTCTTCTCTTCATTAGCATGTCTAAGTGTCTGTCGATCTCATTTATTTTTTCAAAAAACAGACTTTTAGTTTTGTCAATTTTTTTCAATTGTTTCTTTTGTTTCGATTTCATTAATTTCAGCTCTGATTTTAATTATTTCTTGCCTTCTACTACATTTGCTGTTGTTTTGCTCTTCTTTTTCTAGGATTTTGAGATGAAGTTTGAGAACATTTATTTGTTGGGTTTTTTTTTTTCTTTTTTAAGGAATGAACTCCAAGCAATGAATTTTCCTCTTAGAATTGCTTTCATTGTGTTCCATAGATTCTGATATGTTGTGTCTGTGTTTTCATTTATCTCTAAGAATTTGTTAATTTCCTTCTTGATGTCTTCTATAACCCATTGATCATTCAGTAACCTATTGTTCATTCTCCAAGTGATGCATCATTTTTCCTTTTTTCTTTTATCATGGATTTCCAATTTCATTCCATTATGATCAGATAAGATGCATGGCATTATCTCTACTCCTTTATACTGTCTAAGAGTTGCCCTGTGACATAATATATGATCTATTTTTGAGAAGGATCCATGTGCTGCTGAGAAAACAGTGTCACTGCTTGATGTTGGGTGGTATATTGTATATATGTCAATTCAGTCTAGGTTATTAATTGTATTACTGAGTTCTATAGTTTCTTTATTCAACTTTTGTTTGGAAGATCTGTCCAGTGGTGAGAGAGGTGTGTTGAAGTCTCCCATAATTATTGTATGGTGGTCTATTAGACTCTTGAGCTTGAGAAGAGTTTGTTTGATGAACACAGCTGCACCATTGTTTGGGGCATATATATTTATGATTGTTATGTCTTGTTGGTGTATGGTTCCCTTGAGCAGTATGTAGTGTCCCTCTTTATCCCTTTTGATTAACTTTGGCTTGAAATCTATTTTATTTGATATGAGTATGGACACTCCTGCTTGTTTTTGAAGTCCATATAAGTGATATGATTTTTCCCAACCTTTCAACTTCAGTCTATGTATGTCTTTTCCTATCAAATGTGTCTCCTTTAGGCTGCATATTGTTGGATCTTTTTTTTTTTTTTGATCCATTCTACTAGCCTGTGTCTCTTAATTGGTGAGTTTAAGCCATTAGCATTTAGGGTTGTTATTGAGATATGGATTGTTCTTCCAGCCATATTTGTTTATTTATGTTACTTAACATGGTTCATTTTGCCTCTTTATTTTCTCCCTTTACTAAACTACCTCCCACTGTTGCTTTTCATTGTTATTTTCCATTTCCTCTTCCTGTAATGTTTTGTCGAGGATGTTTTGGAGATGGTTTTCTAGCTGCAAATTCTTTTAACTTTTGTTTATCATGGGAGGTTTTAATTTCATCTTCCATCCTGAAGCTTAATTTCACTGGATACACATTTCTTGGTTGGAACCCATTTTCTTACAACGTTTGAAATATGTTGTTCCAGAGATTTCAGACTCTGTGTTGAAAGATCAGCTGTTATCCTGATTGGTTTACCCCTACATGTAATCTGCTTCCTCTCTCTTGTAGCTTTTAAAATTCTCTCCTTATTTTGTATGTTGGGCATCCTCATTATAATGTGTCTAGGTGTGGATCTCTTATGCTTTTGCACATTCGGCATCCTGTAGGCTTCTACGATTTGGGATTCTGTCTCATTCTTCATGTCTGGGAAGTTTTCTCATATTATTTCGTTGAACAGATTGCTCATTCCTTTGGTTTGGACCTCTATACCTTCCTGTATCCCAATGACTCTTAAGTTTGGTCTCTTTATGTTATCCCATATTTCTTGGATGTTCTGCTCATGGTTTCTTAACAGTCTCGCTGAGCTGTCTATGTTCTTTTCAAGTTGAAATACTTTGTCTTCATTGTCTGATGTTCTATCTTCTAAGTGTTCTACTCTGCTGGTAGTATTCTAATTTGAGTTTTTAATTTTGTTTATTACTTCCTGCATTTCTAGGATTTATGTTTGTTTGTTTTTTATAACCACTATCTCCCTGTATAGTTGATCTTTTGCTCCTTGGATTTGTTTATATAATTCATTGTCAAAGTGATATTTCATTGTCTGATTCTGTTGCCTAATATCTTCCTTGAGACTCCAGATCATCTGAAGCATGTAAATCCTGAATTCTTTATCTGACATTCCATCTGCTGCAGATATTACCTCTTCTAAAGTTGAGTTGATCTGCATTGCTTGTGGTCCTTTCTTTCCTTGTCTTTTCATACTGCTTGCATTTCTTTCTGCTTGGTGAAACTCTTGTGTTATTGAATTTTCCCCCTATATATTTATATTGCTCTTGTCTATTTGCAAAGTCTCCCTTGCAGGCATGGGCGGCGGCTATGCTCCTCCTCAAATTGGGGTGTCTCTCAATCACGCTGGCAGGCCACTGGGCCCCTTCTCCAGGTCGCATGGTCTGCCTACCTTGCAGGAAATGGCAGGGCCCCTCCTCCAATAGGGGTGATCTGTCTACCATGCTGGTGGGCCGCTGGGCCTGTTCTCCAGGTTGTAGGTCTGCCTACCTTGCAGGTGCAGGCGGCGGCTGTGCCTTTCCTCCAATTGGGGTGATCTTTCAACTAGGCCCGTGGGCTTCTGGGCCCCTTCTCTGGTACACACAGTCTACCTACCTTGCAGGCAGCAGCTGGGCCCTTCCTCCAATTGGGGTGATGTGTCTACCATGCAAGCAGGCCACTGGGCCTGTGATCCCAGTCAGTCACAGGTCTGCCTACCTTGCAGGCATGGGCGGCGGCTCTGCCCCTCCTCCAATTGGGGTGATTTGTCTACCACGCCGGCGGGCCGATGGTCCTGTTCTGCCAGTCAGTCACAGGTCTGCCTACCTTGCAGGCACATTCAGCGGCTCTCTCTAAGATGTTATAATGATGTACTTTGATGTAGATATATTTCCATCCAGTATTCTGGCCACTCCATGAGCTCCGTCAGTTGTGAGCACTTTAGATCTTGGAACTTTTCTTGATTTTTATTGCCATTCTCCCACCCTTGTACTTGAAGCTCTTCTTTGGAGATGTGTGTGTGTACACATACACAAACCCACATATAAATATTTATAAATTTGTTATTTGTACTCATGGGGATTAAAAATTCAGGGTCTTGCACTGGCTTGGCAAGCATACTTCTTCTTCAGTTCCCTTAACTTTTCTTTATTGTTCCTTTCTCCTTCAAAAACATTCAAAGATATTTTCTTGTCTTTTTCTTCTTGAATAAGTAAATTACTCCAATTGTGAGATCATGTTTTAATATTCCAGAAGTCTGATTTTCAATTCCTTTGATTAATTTTTTTAAATGATCATATGATGCTCTTTTATGGTGGATATTCATAAATTTTTCTCATTAAGGGTTCTTTTCTCTATTTTGCCTCTAACCTCTGTAGAAATACAATGTGACCCTCATATCTAACATTAAATTTTCTATAGCAACATAAAAATTAAAAATAAAGTGAAGCAAATTTTAATATATCATTGAACATTTTGAATATCTAGTTTTTAAATTATGAGGTATTTTGTTTCTTTATTTATTTGTAATTCATATCTTTTTATTTGAAATCTGGTATCTATTTTTCATTTAGAACACATCTAAATTTAGATCAGTTGCATTTCCAGTACTCTTTCACCATATCTGACTAGTTGCCAGCATATTGACAGTATCATTTTACAACTTCAATTTGTTCTTTTTCTACTCCTTTTGAATTTTGTCTTTCAAGGTGCCTAGATATATTAGAGTTTGGACTTGAAATAGCTTTGGAAGCACTTGAACACATCAAGGCTTTTTAAAAACTTTGAACTTTACTATAAAGTGGTCTAGGTGGACTGTTTGGTATATGCCTAATTACATGTCTCTAGTTCCCTGTTCTAGCACTGCTGTGATCCTCCTGAGAAGGCATTTTATTTAATTGTAGATGGACACAATATTTTTAATTTATTTATTTATTTTTATGTGGTGCTGAGGATCAAACCTAGTGTCTCACACATGCCAGATGAGTGCACTACAATGAGCCACAACCCCAGTCCCCCAGGAAAGTTTTTTTTTTCCTTTCCTAGAGATACAGTACCAATACTGTGGGTGTCAGGGTTACTAAGACTGTAGGATCTGTGCTTTCAGTGTGCATATAGCCAACATATCCCCATTTGAAGACAGTTACCTCTCTGTACCTTATGTTTTTTCATTGCCTCGATTCAGAGAGCCTCTGTTTCCCATTGCCCAGAGAAAAATTTTCCAGAGTTTTAGAAAGGAGATTGCTCTAGTACATGGAGTGGAGACAGGATTCTATTGAGAGCTAAGCTTTCTCAGCTGGCCCACCTGCAACCTAACCCAAGATCAGAGGACCTGGTAGTGATTGTCCACGTCTCTTTAGGATTCTGAAAATCATGTTGAGTGACAAAGTGTCAGTTCTCTTGAAAATGCTGCATCAGGACTTATTCATATGCTTTTCTACTTGTGAATTGTTAATTTTTATTTTCTCTATTTTCCTAGTCCTTATGAGCCTACTGGGCCTGTTTAGTGGAATTGCAGGAGGGAAAAAATTAAGTATAAATTGCTGGATCTACAATGTTAGCCCAGGAAAGCATTGATAACCCTTTAATCACATTCTACAGACCCTTCAACTGAGAAATGGAGGTTGATACCTTTGAATGACTATAAGTCTCATAATGTGTCATCCTTAATCTTGTTTAGTCAGTTAGGGAGAGGAGATGAATTGGCTCCAATACAATAAACTTACATTCTGTTGAGGAATTTTGCATGTCTAAGATTTTCATTTGAGAAAGTGTGCTCAATTTTTGCAATAGTGTTAGAAGCCTTTATCTGACTCATTGACCTAAAGCTCCAAGAGGTGAAGTCAGTTGCTTCAGATCCCAAAGTAGTGAAGATAGAAACTGATCACAGGGCAACACTCTAACTTCCTACAGATTTTATAGGACATCAGGTAGCTAACGGTTCACTGAATTTTCTATTGTAGATCAATAGAAACATTGAAATTCATTATGGCAGTGGATATTTGTTGTAAGAACTTTTTCTTTTGATCTATTCATGACAAATCATCCTGTTTTAAAGTTTCTTTAGATGTGGACAGTATGTTTTTGTAGGTCATATTATCTTGTGCTGATCATCATTTTTGCCCAAGTAAAATCTATGCCCTTTACACTTTGGTATTTTTACCCCTTACTCATAAAATCCATGGGTTTCTGATTCATTTTATAGATTTTGTGCACTATTCTATGTTTGTTCCAATAAAAGAGCTGAAGATTATGCTATTTGGGGGGAAGATGTGAATATAATGTGTTTAGGATAGAGATGAAGAGTTTTAAAATCCCATAATGAAGCTTAAAGTTTAAACTTCATTTAAAGCTTAGAATTTCATTTATTATCTATTAATTTGTTATTAACATAAATATAATTTATAGTCAAGATTTTGATTTGCTTTCTAAGTCACTTCTCTACCAAACATATATATTTTATTTTATGGGCAGGTATGAAGCTCAGTACTAGAGTGCTTGCAGAACATGCTTGAGGTCCTAGGTTCAATCCCCAGTACTGAAAAAGATATCAATAAATACAGATTGACTTTAGATTTTGTTAATCTAAAGGAACATGCTAAATTATTTGAGTAATTCTCACTTATAGTTGACTTTAACAAAGAAAACAGGCAGACGATTTTTTTTCAAAATATTTATTTTTTGGTTGTAGCAGAATGAAATACCTTTATTTTATTTAGTAATTTTTATGTGGTGCTGAGGATCAAACCTAGGACCCCACATGTGCTAGGAAAACACTCTGCCTCTGAGCCACAACCTCAGTCCAAATGTATTTTTAATATTATTTTGTTTCTTTAGCTACCAGCACCATTGGTTTTATTCGAATGGTACCAGAAATTTATGGAGCTTGTAAATGTCATCCAACATATTAACCAAGAACAGGACACCAAAAGGGACAACTCTGAAGACAACACATCTCCAAATATGTGTACGGAAATCAACCAAACTCTTCTCAAAACCAAGGAACTTATAAGACAATTGCCACCGTCCAATTTTGACACTCTACATTACCTTATCATCCATCTTAAGAGGTAAGAATTTTTATACCATCTTAACCATTTTTAATTGAACAGGGCAATAGTGTTCAGTACATTTATGTTGTTGTGGTATGATTTTCAAAATAATTTTTAGGATGCTTTTATTATGTGTTGAGAGAGAGAGATATTGAATACATGTTCATGCAGCAAACATGGTACCCTCAGATGCTTCCTGTGTGCCAGGCTCTGGCTGGTGAAACTAGGATGGAAACATAGGGTTTCTGCTATTTGTGGGCTCATTGTCTTGGTGTACAGATCTATATATAGCCACAGTTCACCATCATCCTTTTTCTAGTAGCTGTGCACAGCTTGTAGGCATGCAGAGATAGTTTGGGGGTAGGGATAGAGCAGAAGAGGCAAAAGGCCTTGTGTCTGATTTTAGGAACTGAGGGGTGACTTGGAAGTGAATGTGCAGAAGAGCATACGAGGCAGAGAGTAATAAACATGGAGACACAAGAAAGCATTTTACATTTAGAAAATTTGATTTCATTAGCCTACAATATAGCAAGCAGTAGCAGGAACTGTGCTACCCTTCCTAGAGACTTGATAAAAAAATCTTACCTCCCTGGCAGATGAGTTGACCATATTGTTTCTATACCCACTAAAGAACTTGGAATCAGGAATTTCACATATTCAGATTTGCCTGCTAGACCTTTCTGTCAGCAATTAAGATATCCTTTTAAAAATTTTTTTTAATTTATTTTTTGTGGCTGGAATTGTGGCTCAGCAGTAGAGCATGTGCAAGGTATGCAGGGCCCTGGGTTTGAACCTCAGCCCCACATACAAATAAATAAATAAAATAAAAATTAAGAAAATTATTAGTTCAAATCAGTTATACATGACAACAAAATGCTTTTCAATCCATTGTACACAAATGGAGCACAAATTTGAATTTCTCTGTACATGATGTAGAGTCATACCACATGTGCCATCATACATGTACTTAGGGTAATGATGTTCCTCTCATTCCACCATCTTTCCTACCCCATACCCCTCCTCTTCCTTCCCTCTCCTGAGCCAAATCCATATTCCTACATCCCCAGAGACCCAATTGTGTATCAACATTTATTTATCAGAGAGAATTTTGGTCTTTGATTTTGGGGTATTGGCTTACTTCATGATATTCACCAACTCCATCCATTTACCTGTAAATGCCATTATTTTATTCTCTTGTAATGCTGAGTAATAGTCCATTGTGTATATATACCACAGTTGTTTTTTTTAACTATTCATCTGTTGAAGGGCTTCAAATTATTCCATGAAATAGAAAAGGAGGAAACCCTTCTAAACTCATTCTGTGAAGCTAGTATCACCCTGATACCCAAACCAGACAGAGACACATCAAGGAAAAAAATTTCAAAGCCATATCCCTGATGAACATAGATGCAAAAGTTCTCATTAAAATTCTGGCAAATCACATACAAAAACATATAAAAAAAAACAACAATGCACCATGATCAAGTTGTGTATTCCAGGAATGCAAGGTTGGTTTGACATACAGAAATCAATAAATGTAATTCATCACATCATTAAACTTAAAGAGAAAATCCTGTGATTATATAAATTGATGCAGAGAAAGCATTTGACAAAATACAGTACCTTTTCATGTTCAAATCATTAGAAAAACTAGGGGTAGTAGGAATATACCTCAACATAGTAAAAGCTCTCTATGCTAAACCTAAGGCTAACATCATTCTAAATGAAGAAAAATTGGAAGCATTCCATCTAAAAATTGTTCAACATAATCCTTGCCACTCTAGCCAGAGCAATTAGATGAAAAAAATTCAAGGAAATATGAATAGGAAAAGAAGAACTCAAATTATCATTCTTTGCCAATGACATATTTTTATACTTGGAGGATCCAAAAAACTCCACCAGAAAACTTCTAGAATAATAAATGAATTTGGCAAAGTAGCAGGATATAAAATTAATACTCATAAATCAAATGCATTTCTATACATCAGTGATGAATCCTCTGAAAGACAAAACTCCTCCTCCCTTGTCTAGCACATGTCTGAAAACAAAGACAGTTCATTACCTCTCTGCAAAGAAAAGCACTGGACTCACTGATTCCATTTATCTGATTTTATATATATATATATATATATATATATATATATATATATATATATATATATATATCTCACAGTAAAAAAGCTGTGAGATATATATATATATATAGTGAATATATCTATCTATCTATCTATAGATATAGATATAGATATAGATATAGATATAGATATCGATATAGATATATTCACTATAGATAGATAGATAGATAGATAGATAGATAGATTCACTATATATATATATATATATATATATATATATATATATATATATATATATATATCACAGCTTTTTTACCCATAGATAAATCTAGTATCATCCTGATATCTTAAAAAAAGGGAGACACAGATTTCCTTAGATAGTCATAGAAATAACAAGATGAGAGTATTTGAAGTAAAACCAGAACATTGATAGTGTCAATAGAACAGAGAGAT
Source organism: Spermophilus citellus (assembly GCF_964194105.1). Lineage (NCBI taxonomy): Eukaryota > Metazoa > Chordata > Mammalia > Rodentia > Sciuridae > Spermophilus > Spermophilus citellus. The sequence continues at coordinate 51,319,958 of NC_138191.1, read as the reverse complement.
GTTCAGGAGAGAGAATCATTTAGGCTAGAAAACTAGGTGTGGGCAGCTGGGAGTTTGGCTAGTGATAGAACACTTACCTAGCACATGTGAGACACTGGGTTTGATACTCATCACTGCATAAAAATAAATAAATAAAATAAAGTTATTGTGTCCATCTCTACATAAAAATTATTAAAAAAAAAAAAAAAAAGAAAACTAACTGGGCAGTGAAAGAGAAATCGACAGTGATTTTTCAGTTTCCAGTATAAGAAATGGGGAGTATATCCCACATACAAAGATGGAGCAATTTTTGGGGGTGTTTTCCTTCCTTCTGCTACTGAGTTCAGTAGTTCCTTCTACTTACATGCATTTTATCCTAATATAGTACTCTGAAACTCAGTTTGGTGTGTGGTAAGTATCATAATGAAACAAAGGATTCTTTCCCTATACCCACTAAACTTGACCCTTGACAAATGTTTTGTAGTCTTCTATAGCCCACGTTATCTCCACCCTTCTCAAGTCATACTAAACTACAATTAAGTATGTGTATTAGGCAAGTCTCATACACTTTATGTGTTCTTCTTTTCAGGGTTGTAGTCCATTCTGAAGAAAATCTGATGAACTCAAAAAACTTGGGTGTGGTATTTGGACCCTGTCTGATGAGGCCCAGGCCTACAACCACTCCTGGTTCCATCTCCTCCTCCCTTGTTGCATATGCCAATCAGGCCCTTTTGGTAGAGTTCCTCATTACCAATGCACAGATGATCTTCGAGCCACAAAATATTTCATCTAGTAATGATGTTGTTGCACCTCCAGTGGATAAAAGCCCTCCTTCCAAACCTGTAATATCAACAGAACATTCCACAAAGTCACAATATTTTTCTACAAAGAAACTGAGTTTTGACCATTACAGAATTGCATTAAATTTGTGATGTTTATATTGACAAGTTAATAGTCTTTGAACTGTTTGTTTTGAGATATGTTTTACTTTTAGTTTAAAACTTTTCTTGTATCAATAGGATATCCACACTGCAGATATTGAAATTAAAAATTATGAATTGACTGTATCATTTGAGAAATCAGAATGCAAGCAAAATGCATTGGAATAATGGGATGCATGTCTCATTGGTGAGTGGTCATGTAACATATATGTTTGCATATTTCAAACCTTGCCAAGAAGTCATGATTAAAAACCAAGGTGAGGGCTGGGCCTTTAGCTCAGTGGTAAAATGCTTGCCTCGGCATCTGTGAGGCCATGAGTTGGATCCTCAGTACCATATAAAACAAATAAATAAAGATAAAAGTATTGTGTCCATCTACAATACTCATCCTTTAAAAAAAAACAAGGTGTTTTAAATTCAGGTAAGTTCAAACTTCAAGGTTTTATTAGTTAACTTTTCTAGCCATTGTGAAAGTTTAATGAATGTCACTAAAATGCTTTGTTTCTTTCTTGTAGAAAGAATACCTTGAAATTCATAAATTATTTCTGTTCTCTTTCTGAAATTTGTTTTCACTTTTACTTCTTTCTCATCAATTAAAATCAAAGCAGAAAAAAGAAGGTGGACTCCTGAAACTCAAAAAAATAGACAAAAATTCATTGATGTCCCTTTACCTGTGGCCTAACTTTAGCACATTAAGCACACGTGTCTTCCATTTTCTTGGCTCCAGTCTTTTTGTTCACTGTTTTTTGACCGTTTGATTTCAGTGAATGTTTTCTCGTAAGGGGGTTGAAAAACTTTCATTCATTACTGCTTTAGTAGAGCTAAATCAGATTTTTCAATATATAGCCATAAATGTTAAATTTGATATATAAAATTAATGAAATATCAATGAGTGTAGCCAGAGAAAGTCTGAAAACAAAGACAGTCCATTACCTCTCTGCAAAGAAAAGCACTGGACTCACTGATTCCATTTATCTGATTTGATCTTATTAGCGTTCTGTGCTATGAACCTTGGACTCATTTAAGCCATAGCTGACAGTCTGAGGAAGGCAAATAATGCCATGTGTCATGTCTCTAAATTATTGTTGATTCAAGATTTGAACCTCATCCTTTCTCATTCCTAAATAAAATCTTGTTTTGCTGTCCAATGAAATTGGATTGCCAGGTAGGTATAGTAATAACAATAAATAATTTAAAAATATTTGAAGTTTTCATTACATACCAGGTAATTCTGAGCCTTTTCTTTATAAGATCATTAACACCACATGCCAACATATCTCCACATAGGAGTTTGTCTTGACAGAGGAAGGCAGGTAGGGCTAGTGCACTAGGGTTGCCCAGGGCAGAACTGGAGCAGGGGCTGAGAGAGCACCCAGGCAGCTAGAAGTGGTGCTAGAAGTTCTGCAGGACTGTAAATATGTTCTAGTGGTTGCCATTCAACCTCAATGGCTCAGCTCCCTTCTATCAATGTGGAGAAGGGCCCAGGACAGCAAATCACATGAGCACTGCCTGGGAACCAGGAAAGAGAGGCCAGAAGCCTCAGGTGAAGAAGGAGATCAGATGAGATGATGACCTGCAAGTGATGCTGGTGTGCACCTGTCTGCAAAACACTGCTCAAAGATATGGGAGAAGGACCAGATGACAGGGATGAGGAATGTGGGCTATGAACAGGGCTGTTGGAAAGCCATCAAACCCGTGGCAAGGCATACAGTTTTCTGATGTTTCACAGCAGTGAAATGAGGATCATGGCCAGAGGGATGCCCTTTTCTAGCAACAGGAGCTTCTGCGGTATATGCAGCAAAGACAGAGTGTGAGATGCTAGGGTTCTAGGGGACAAAACAGGGACCTTGGGACCAGACTAGAGGAGAAAGAGAAGGAGGTAAATCTGGAGTCTCCAGGACCAGTAGCACAATGGCAATTTTGACAGCTCTTCAACCTTCCTTTGTTCAGAGGATGTTGCCATGTATTAGTGGATCAGCTGGGAGAGCATCCAAGTCCTCTCTGGTGTGTTGCCCTCAGTATGGACAAAATGTAGCTGGAAAGCATATTAAGTGACAGACAAAGTCTTTGGGATTCAGGACATGGTGTTTCTTGGTGTACAGAATAGTGTTACTGTTCTAGAGTTACCATTGTCTGCCTGTTGAAATCAGGAACGTCTTAACCCAGAAAATATTCACTCATGGGTAGTATATTAAAACAAGTTACTATAGGAAGTGTTTTTTTTAAAAAAAATTATGTGATTTGTGACTATTAGTTCTATTAAGATAATTTTTTAAAGTAATTCTTTAATTAAAATGTGCCTTTAATATTGTATGGATTTTTAATTCCTCTGCATAGATAACTGAGAAAATAATGTTGGAAAAATATGTAAGATTCTGTTGTTTGAGAGAATGCCCATCAATAAATAATCACACTTCCTTATTAACCAAGCTCCATGAAGTTAAAAAAAATCTCTTCTTTTTCAGATCACAAGGAACTTAAATCACCATCACAAAAGATGGACAATACATGTAAAACCACAAAACCACTTAGTCTGAAATCTGATGTGACAACAAATGATATACAGAGGCCTATGCCAAGCACCAAGATCAGATGTTTCTGTTTGCCTCTAGATAGGTTCCATCTTGCAAGCTCTCCTAATGAGAAAAACAGCAGAAATGTGGGAAATGTCAATTCAGACAAGTTTTTCCAAATTCTTACCTTTGAAGGACTTAATAGAAAAGATACCTCTACTTCTGTTGGCTCCCATTTAATGGTTTTGATCAGCAGATTCCACAAAAAACTCAGGGACAACAAAGTGAACCAAAGAACTTAACTGGCAGGAGTGCAGTGATTGTGCCAAGTGTACTCCAGGAAAATGTGACAATGAGCATCAAAGTTACTGGTGACCAGTGCAATGGTGCCACACAGCCCAACATGCCAGCCAGTTCAGCAAGAGAGGCACCAGTGAGACTGTCCTCTCATTCTCACCATCTCACTCCTGCAAGAGCACCCAGAATACTGCAGCCCCAACTCAGGACAACATTTTACAAACCACCTACCCTGACCAGCAAAGTCAGGGAGACTGAGGAGAGACCAGCTTCACCTTCAGCAGCAGTGCCTCCTAGTACAGCTCTTACTCCCCTGAGTCATGTGGAGAAATCTGTTCCAGAGGCACACAGCACATCAGCTTATGCTTTGAAGCCAGCTGCTGAGCCTAAAGAGAACTCTGAGGAGCACAGCCTGCCTGACATGAATCCAATGTGCCAGGGACTCAGGCTAAAACAAATGGAAGAGTTACAAGACCTTGAATTTGAAATGCCACAGTTTGTGTAGGGTTGACAAAATTCACTTTTTCTTTTTCTTGTTTCATTTTTATGTATTGTGTTTATTTTATGAAAGAATGCAGTGAAAGAACCCCTTTTGTATAGGATTGCCAAAGTGTATATTTTGCCTTTTTGCCTTGAATTGTGTTTGCTAGTCATATAGAATGGTAGTGTTTTAGTCATATAGAATGATAGTGCCTCACTGGTATTGTCTTTAAATTCTGTGTTTTTCAGGTTATGCATAAAATAAGTATTATAATTTTAAATTTAAAATAATTTTCTCTATAAAATGATTCATGTAAATGCATCTTTAATGTAAAATATTGTTCTCAACAAATAGGGGCAGTAGGGGAAAATGAGCTTTATTTTGGAGAAAACCTGGTGCTGATTCATAAAATGCTTCTGAATGCAAGTGCCTGAAAAATCAATTTTTTTATTGGTTGTTCACAAAATTACAAAGCTCTTGACATATCATATTTCATACATTAGATTGAAGTGGGTTATGAACCCCCAACTTTACCCCAAATGCAGATTGCAGAATCACGTCGGTTACACATCCACAATTTTACATAATGCCCTATTAGTAATTGTTGTATTCTGCTACCTTTCCTTGATTGGGTATGAATATATTTTTTTCCACATAATGTTCTAGTGCATCTGTGACCACTTGTGTTGTTATAGCATGTATGGAAGAATTGGCAATTCACTTAACTTTTTAATATTTACATAGTGGCCTAAAAGCTTGCAAATCTGTGTTTACTAGCATTCTACTTGTCAATTTTTACTTATGGTAATTAATATCATTGTAGAAAGAAAAGGCACTTCAATACTAAAAAGTTTGAGACATTGGCAGAGACAACACAGACTGACAGAGTTGAGGCATCTCGAGTGTGAGAGACCTGTAACCTCACTCCTCTCAGCTGCGGCCTGTTGCTGCATTGCCTGGGACTTCTGGCTGTCTGCTGAGGAGAGCAAGTGGCCAACAGCTAGGGCAAGATGAAGCTTTCTCTGGTGGCCGTGGTTCTGCTGCTGCTCTGCGCAGCACGGCTGAGGAGGATGACCAAAAAACGACGTGGGTACCGTGCTGGGCATCGACCTGGGGACCACTAACTCTTGCATCGGGTTGTTCAAAAAAGGCCACTGGAGATCATCTCCAATGATCAGGGCAACCGCATCAGGCTGTCTAATGTGCCCTTCACCCCTGAAGAAGAATGTCTGATCAGCGTGATACAGTCAAGAACCAGCTCACCTCCAATCCTGTTAACATGGTCTTTGATGCCCAGAGGCTCATTTGCAGCAATGGAAATGACCCTTCTGTGAAGCAAGACATTAAGTTCTTGCCTTTCAAAGTGTTTGAAGAGAAACATAAGCCATACATTCAGGTTGATATTGGAGGTGGGCAAACTAACACATTTGCTCCAGAAGAAATCTCTGCTATGATTCTCACTAAAATGAAAGAGACTGTGGAGGCTTATTTGGGAAGAAGGTTACCCATGCAGTTGTTACTGAACCAGTCTATTTTAATGATGCCAGTGGCAAGCAACCAAAGATGCTGGAACTATTGCTGGCCTGAATGTTATGAGGATCATCAATGAGCCTACAGCAGCTGCTATTGCTTATTGCCTGGATAAGAGGGAGGAAAAGAAGGACATCCTGGTGTTTGATCCGGGTGGTGGAACCTTCTATGTGTCTCTTCTCCCCATTGACAATTTGATGTCTTCAAAGTCATGGCCACCAATAGAGATACTCATCGAGGTGAAGAAGACTTTGACCAGCGTGTTATGGAACATTTCATCAGGCTGTACAAAAAGAAGACTGGCAAATATGTTAGGAAAGAAAACAGAGCTGTGCAGAAACTCCAGCATGAAGTAGAAAAGGCCAAGTGGGCCCTGTCTGCCCAACATTAAGCAAGCATTAAAATTGACTTCTTCTATGAAGGAGAAGACTTTTCTGAAACCCTGACTGAGGCAAAATTTGAAGAGAAAACATGGACCTGTTCTGGTCTACTATGAAGCCTGTTCAGAAAGTACTGGAGGATTCTGACTTGTAGAAGTCTGATATTGATGAGATTGTTCTTGTTGGTGGCTCTAGTCAAATTCCAAAGATTCAGCAACTTGTTAAAGAGTTCTCCAATGTCAAGGAACCATTCTGTGACATAAACCCAGATGAGGCTGTTGCATATGGCAACACTGTCCAGGCTGGAGTACTCTCTGTTGATCAAGATACAGGTGACCTTGCTCTGCTTGATGTATTTCCCCTGACATTTGGTATTGAAACTGTGGGGGGTGTCATGACCAAAGTGATACCAAGGAACACTGTGGTACCCACCAAGAGTCTCAGATCTTTTCTACAGCTTCTGGTAAGCAACCTACTGTTCCAATCAAGGTCTATGAAGGTAAACGACCCCTGAAAAAAGACAACCACCTTCCGGGTACATTTGATCACACTGGAATTCCTCCTGTGGGGTCCCCCAGATTGAAGTCACTTTTGAGATACATGTGAATGCTATTCTTTGGGTGACAGCTGAAGACAAAAGTACAGAGAACAAAAATAAGATTACAATTACCAATGACCAAAATTGCCTGACACCTGAAGAAATTGAAAAGATGGTTAATGATATTGAGAAGTTTGCTGAGGAAGACAAAAGACTCAAGGAGCATACTGATAGTAGGAATGAGTTGAAAAGCTATGCCTACTCTCTAAAGTATCAGATTGGAGATAAAGAAAAGTTGAGAGGCAAATTTTCCTCTGAAGATAAGGAGACCATGGAAAAAGCTGTAGAGGAAAAGATTGAATGGCTGGAAAGCCACCAAGAAGCTGACATTGAAGACTTCAAAACTAAAAAGAAGGAACTAGAAGAAATTGTTCAGCCAATTATCAGCAAACTCAATGAAAGTGTAGGCCCTCCCCTGACTGGTGAAGAGGATACACCAGAAAGAGACGAGTTGAAGACACTGATCTGCTAGTGCTGTAATATTGTAAATACTGGACTCAGAACTTTCCTTAGGAGAAAACTGAGAGAACTTAAGTCTCGAATGTAATTGGAATCTTCACCACAGATTGGAGTTGAAAATGCTATAGCCCAAGTGGCTGTTTACTGCTTTCCATTAGCAGTTGCTCACATGTTTTGGGGAAGAGAGAGAGGACGAATTGGCTATCTTAAAAAACTGGATATAAAAATATAGGTCAGAATATATGTTCTCCTCAGAAATGTTCAATTTAATGATTGGGTCATGCACATCTGGTGTAGGAACTTTTTTTCTACCATAAGTAACACCAATAAATGTTTGTTATTTAAAAACAAAAATACTAAAAGTTTGGAACTGTCATAAAATAAAAATTTGCACAGATAAAGCTAAGGGATAAAACACTATCAGAAGCATTAAAACATCTAAAGCCAAATAACAAAACTATATAATTAAAATTATAATATATATTATATATTATGTATTATATATTATATACAACATATTATAGATTTACATATAACTATATGATATATTATAAGTTGTTTATATATAATTATAATATAATCCATATGTTTTATATATTGTATTAATATAAATTATACTAATATAATAATTTTATGATTATCTTATTAATTATAGAAATTATATTATTATATAATTACCTTACAATTATATGTAATATAATATAAATTAATATAAATCTAAATATATTATATGATATATAATAAATATGTTATATATAATAAAATAATATTTATATATTTATTTTATATATATTATTCTATTATATGTGTATATAATATATATGTATTTCATATATTATATTTAATTTATTTTAAGTACTATATATCATAAATATTTTGATATGTTATATATAATTTATGTAATATATATGCTTATATAATTATACATAAATATATATAATTTGTGTATAAATATATAAATATGTTATATAAATATATTACATGAATTATATATAATATATGATTATGAATATATAATATGAATATATAATATATTTATATATTAATATACATAAAATTTATATATAATTTATATATTTTATTATATGTATATATGATAAAATAAATATATATAATATAAATTAGAATGTTATATAAATATATTGTTTTTAATTTATATTATATATGTATTATATAATATGCAATATATTTATATAATATTATAGTTTAAATTATATAGATAAATTATGTCTTCTTTGACTTTAGATGATTTTAATACATTTGATAGCTTTTAACTCCTTAACTTTATCTTTATAAATTTTTATTTTATCTCAATTTTAATCTTTTTTGTATTTTTTATAATGGTCTTAAGAAACGCGTGCTTAAGATATTTTTAATTTCAATGTATTTTCTCTTGACATTATGAGGGTTTGGTTAAAAACATTCCTTTGGATGTATGCCTGTAATTCCAGTAGCTTGGGAGGCTGAGACAGGTGGAACTCAAGTAGAAAGCCAGCCTTAGCAATGGCGAAACTCTTAGCAACCCTGTCTTTAAATAAAATTCAGAATAAGACTGGGGATGTGGCTCAATGGTTGAGTGTCCCTTAGTTCAATTTCCAGTTCCCCCCAAAAAAATCCTTTTGTATGAAATATTTTGACTTATAAATCACTTTACATACTTTTCTACCTGGACTATCAACCAGTGAAAACATATATGTCATTAGAATGGAACAATAATGTATTTAAGTTCATTTTGAGAGTAAGAAAGGTTGATCTTAACCAGGTGATGGTGAAGTGTACTGAAAATTTATTAGGTCAGGTACTGTTCTAAGCACTTTTCATCTCAACAAACTCAAAGGAACTCCTAGTTGATCTACATAAGAGTTGGCCCTTCCTCATTTTGTGATTGCAAGAAGAGTTTGTGGTGCTATTTACTCCACAGCCAGTGTAGATGGTGTGAACAGTTTGGTCACGTGGGAAAGCCTCAGGGAGTTTAAATTAAAGACACAGACACCATTTTACCTTTAAACCAGCTCTGGGATGGCTCCTTGAACCCTCAGCCTCAAGCTCCCCAGGGAGGCAGTGAGGTTTTACTGAAGGGTGGGGGGAGAGAGAGAGAGAGAGAGAGAACACACTAGGGAGAGGGCTTTTATTGGGAAACAAAAAATTCTGGGGAAAATTTCAATCAAAGAAGGTCAAGGGGGGGCAATGTGGCAAGGTCAGGCGCAATGATTGGATCTTTGGAGCAGTGGTGAGACACACCTCCACATGGAAAACCTCTCAAATCCAAGAAGGGTGGGGAGAGCTCTGCCACATTAAAACTGTCTGAGCACCTCACACCTAGCCAGGGAGTAAACTCAGTCAGTTCAAGGATGGACTCCCACAGTGCTGCACTTCCAAGGGAAGGGAAACAAATATATATAATGACTCCTCTCTAGGGAGCAGCAGCTTGGGGGTCACCCAGTTCCAGGAATGGGGGGAGGTCCAGAAAACTCACCCAGTTCCAGAACTGCAGGGTTCTGGGAGATCACTTCATTGTAGGGTCTAGGATTCTTATCCAGTTCCAGGACTGCAGAATCTTGGGAGGCCTGCTGCCCCCAGCAGAACAGGCAGCCAAACTAAAGGTTGAGTGAATTTCCTAGGATGCCAAATAAAACAGTCAGGACAACTCCTCTGCCTCAAGCTCCCCAAATGGGAGAGCAAGAAATGTCATGAGGGGTTGGTGAGAGTGAACATGTCCATGAGTGGACTTTTACTGGGGAGACCCTCATTCTTTAGAAAATTCCATCCAAAAAAGGTCAAGAGGGGCAGGGTTACAAGGACGGGTAAGGTAATTTGACCCCTGGGGTTATAGGAAGGCATGCCTAAGCATGAAGACACATTCTGCTACTTCCAGGATGAGGGCAGCAATCTAGGGCCACTTTGAATGTGGAAAGATCACTGGAAGTGACTGACAGAGCCACAACCAATCAGGGAAGGAAAATGCTGGTCACTCAGAGCAATAGCCCCCCACAGAGGCCTATCCAGTTCTAGGACTGGAAGGTCTAGGAAGCTCACACAGTTCCAGCATTGCAGGGTCCTTGGTCTTACCCAGAGTTGTAGGGTTTTCTGACCTGTAGGGTCAGGATGCAGCTTAGCCAATGCTGTTTTCTGAACCCATGGCACTACATTCATCTCAGCCCTTGCAAGTCTGGCTGCTCAGCTAGGTCCCAAGAAGTGATGTGAAACTTCAGTCAGATGTGGGTTATGACTGCTGTGGGCACTCAGATGCCTCTTCCAGGAGGCAGCATACAGTCCCAGCCCAGGCTCTGAGGGGCAGGGTGCAGGAGAGCCTGGGAGCACTGATGTGTGGCTTCACTGCAGCCTGGCCCCATGGGGTAGGCTGTGACAGGGGCTGAGCTCAGGAGTGGCAGGACACCAAGTGTGGGTGGTTTAGCAGTGCCTAAGTCTCAGGGAAGGTGGGGTGCCATGGCTGTTTGTCACCTAAGCAAGACACAATCCAGCAGTATTTCCAGTCCCCAGGTGCCATGGTCTAATAGTTGTGCTGGCCACAAGAGTCAGGTACACAGTCCCTCCTTTTCTTCTGGGAGCTCAGATGTGTGGACTCCAGGCAGTCCCCTCAAGGGAGCTGAGTGGCATGAGAATACAAGAGTCCTAGTAGTGAGTATGGAAGGTGTCTAAGGTTTTGTTGGAAGCTGCTGGGGTCCCCTTGCTTGATTAGTCCACACAGGGAGGAGGCTCCCTTTGATATACCTAGCCTAGTTATCTCATTAGATCAGAAGCCAGCTTGTCACAAGTTATGAAGGATTCATTTCTGTTTTCTGTAAAAATATCAGGATGTCTGTATGGCCTGGCCATTAGTTGATGTTGTAAAGCTGATTGGAATGCCTGCCCGTGCCCTGAACTCACTTAGGCCCGGTTTTCCCTGACCATATAACAACATTTTCCTAAACCTTAGTGACACCTCATAAATTCTGGCCTTCCCTGGCCAGATAACAACCCTCTCTGAGTTTCTAAGATCTCCATAAATTCTGATGCCGGGGCCAGCAAAAATGTAAACTTGTGTTATGCTCTTCAGAGTGTTGTTATCTGTAACCCCCCTTTGTGTAACTTTTTGGGCTATAAAACTGGGCCACAAAGAAGCCTCGGGGCTGTCCTTGGCTCCCAGGATTTTGAGGGGCAAGGCAGCCCGGCCGGTCGAAATAATAAGCTTGCTTTAATTTGATTTTAATTGGAGTCAGTGGTCTTTTCTTGCGTTGTGGTCTAACATTTTGGAGGCCCCAGCGAGATCAAACTGCAGGACCAGACTGCAATATCAGGCTGCTGGAAATTCTGAAGTCGGACCTTCGCTCCTGGGCTCCGGGCTGGAGAGCCACTCTAGGGGGTGCACACCTTGAGTCATTCCAAGGCCCCAGGGTGAGCCTTTGGTCCTCAGATAGCTGGAGTGAACTGCTGCACTAAAACAATTAGTAATCATCTGGTGGAGGAGGCCTCCATAGGTAAGTGGCGCCTTTATAACATCTGGTATCCGGTTAAGGGAGATCTCTTCTGACGACAGAGAGGTGGCCTGGTGAGGCTCACATATACTCCTGTCCGGACAGTAATGAGAAATCATTCTGTCTTCTGTTCTGTTCTGTAGGGAATTCCTCTGGAAGGGTAGAGAGGTGCCAACGGGCACGCACGCACTCCTACCCCGGAGCTTTAGCAAGACGTTGCATTGCTCCTCTGTTTTTCTGTTTCGGTGCCGGGTTTGTGTTTCCTTGTGTTTTGTTCTGTGTTCTATATGTTTTTTCTGTCTTTTGTTGTGTGACTTCTGTGGTGAAACTTAAGGAAAGTGGACGTCAAAATGGGTAATAAAGCAAGTAAGCCTGATAGCCCTTTGTACTGTTTTAAGGAATTTTGATAAACTTTACCCCTCTTTTGTTAAGCAGAGCTATGATTATCCCATCACCAAGAATTGCCTCCGAACTTTCTGTGAGGCACAATGGCCCACTTTTGGAGTTGGCTGGCCCCCTGAGGGCACCTTTGATCCCCAGGTGGCATGGGCTGTAACTAATGCCACTCTTGGCAACCCTGGCCACCCAGATCAAATAGGATATATCCTACCCTGGGCAGAAGCAACAACTAATCCACCCCCTTGGATGAAGGTTTGTATGGTCCGGAATGGACAGGGAGGGAAGGCCCTGATTGTGACCAAAAAAACTTCCCAGGAGCCCTCAATTAAGAACCCTGTTTTACAGGATTCTCAGGAAGATTTCCTCCTCCCCCCCTCCCCCCCTACACTGGGGCTCCTCTTTATCTTCCTGCTGCTGATGCGGGAACAATGGAGACAGCTGCAAAAACTGCACCACCGCCTCCCTCCCCCTCCCCTGAGCCTCTGCAACTACCTCATTCCACCACTCCTCTGCTATCACTTCCCCAAATAAGCCAGCCCCTGTTCTATCCCCTCCCCATACCCGACAGGGTCGCCCCTATGGAAGGCCTGATTCTATCCCCTCCCCAGGCAGACCTGCAGGCACTGTTTCTATTTCTATCCCAGAGGAAGAGGTGACTCCACCCATGTCCTTCCTCTCCGCCAGGTTCCAGAAGGGCGTTATATATATGTACCGTTTTCCACAACGGATCTCTACAATTGGAAAAACCAGAATCCCCCATTTAGTGTGGATCCTAGTTCCCTGATTTCCCTGGTTGATTCTGTCTTTTTTAATCATCTCCCCACCTGGGATGACTGCCAACAGATTCTGCATACCCTTTTCACTACGGAGGAAAGGGAGCGAATCCTGGCAGAAGCAGCTAAAGCGCTGCCTGGAATAAACTCTCTTACGCATGACGAGAAAATGGAAGTAATCAACTTGGCTTTACCTAAAAGAAGACCAGACTGTGATTATGGAACGGCTGAAGGTAGGAGAGCACTAAGCGATTACCACCAGGCTCTATTAGATGGTCTTAGGAGGGCAGCTCGCAAGCCCACCGATCTTTCTAAAGTAGCAGAGGTGAAACAAAACCCAAACGAATCGCCTTCAGCATTTCTCGAAGGGCTCCTAGAGGCATACCGTCTATATACTCCTATAGATCCTGAGGACCCGACAAATCTGAAGGTGATTAACCTGGCTTTTGTAGTTCAGTCAGCCCCAGACATCCGTAAAAAGATTCAAAAGATAGATGGCTTTGCAGGGAAGAATAGGTCAGAATTATTGGAGATAGCCCAAAAGCTGTTCGAAAACAGAGAGAGCCAGGATGATCTACTGATAAGGAAAGTAAATAGGGCCACAATAGCTGCACTAAGGTCTCCCAAAGTTTTCAATTCCAGACAGATGCAGGCAGCACATGGCAGGGGCAAAAGACAGACTCCCCTCCAAATAGATCAGTGTGCTTATTGCCGGGAATATGGACACTGGAAAAATCAGTGCCCCCAATGAAATTGAAAAGACTTTTCCCCCGCTGCAGACCGGAGCCCCTCAGCCAAAACCAGCTCTAACTTTAGAAGAATAGGGGGACCATGGCTCTTTCAAACTAGGCTCCTGAGAGCCAATGGTAACCTTCACAATTGGGAGCCAACCTGTAAATTTCTTGGTGGATACAGGGGCTTCATATTCGGTGTTACAGAAGCCCCTAGGACCCCTCTCTAATGAAACTATGGAAGTACAAGGGGCAACAGGAGAATTTAAAAATTATAGATGGGCCACAGATCAGACTGTTGATGTAGGACAAGGAACAGTGACTCACTCTTTCATTATTATCCCTGAATGCCCTTTCCCATTGCTGGGGCGGGACCTTCTAAGCAAACTTCAGGCAACTATATCATTTTCAGGGGAGATGCCTACACTACAATTGGGGAGTCCTACAAGAGCCTTAACTATAACATGCCCATTAAGTGAGGAATATCTGCTTTCTCAAAAATCCTATCCAAGCTTCAGAGGAAAAAATGGAAAAAACTATTAATCCAAGAAATTCCTGCAGTTCGGGCTGAAGATAACCCTCCGGGGTTAGCTAAACATGTGCCACCAGTCGTAGTCCAACTAACCTCTGGGGCTATGCCCATTTGGGTTAGACAATACCCCATTAGCTCTGAAGCCAGAGAAGGCGTCAAAATTCATATCAGACGTCTCCTAAAAGAGGGAATACTAATTAGATGCCAATCAACCTGGAACACCCCTTTGCTGCTGGTCCAAAAGCCTGGGACTCATGATTACAGACCGGTACAGGACTTAAGAGAAGTAAACAAACGGGTGGAAACTGTACACCCAACCGTCCCAAACCCTTATACCTTGCTCAGTATGTTGCCACCAGAACATACAGTCTACACTGTATTAGATCTGAAAGATGCATTTTTCTCCATTCCTTTGTCAAAACTGAGTCAGCCCATCATTGCATTTGAATGGACTGACCTGGAACAGGGGGTATCAGGACAACTAACCTGGACTCGACTACCTCAAGGATTTAAGAACTCCCCCACCATCTTTGATGAAGCACTCAACAAAGATTTGAGCCTCTTCCACAGTGAGTACCCCGAGATAACCTTGCTCCAATATGTGGATGATCTTTTACTAGCAGCAAGGGATGAAAGGGACTGTTTAAGGGCCACCCAGGGTTTATTGAGAACCTTGGCTCAATTGGGGTACCGAGTCTCCAAAAAGAAAGCACAAATCTATTCTCCTCGAGTTACTTATCTAGGATATGAACTGAGGGAAGGGAAAAGGCTGCTATCCCAAGCCCACATAGAGGCCATAATGAAGATCCCAATCCCAACTACTAAAAGGCAAGTTAGGGAGTTCCTGGGGGCAGTTGGGTACTGCCATCTTTGGATACCTGGATTTGTTGAGATTGCCAAGCCTTTATATACTGCAACTGCAGGGGGCAACTCACCCTTAGTTTGGACTGAATAAAATGAATTAGCTTTTAAAAATCTAAAAAAGGCCCTAGCACAGGCTCCAGCCCTAACCCTCCCTGATATCTCTAAGCCCTTCCATCTGTATGTTCATGAGAAAAAGGGCATTGCAAAAGGGGTTCTTACCCAAAATCTAGGGCCATGGAAAAGGCCTATTGCCTACATTTCAAAAAGGCTGGATCCAGTAGCGTTAGGATGGCCCCCTTGTTTACGAGCCATAGCGGCTACTGCACTTCTGGTGAAGGAAACAGACAAGCTTACCCTAGGGCAGACTCTAACTGTGACTGCCCCTCATGCAGTGGAAGCTCTATTGAGGGATGCCACAAATCATTGGATGTCAAATGCCCGCCTCACTCAATATCAAGCTCTACTCCTAGATAAAGACAGATTAACCTTCAGTAAATCCCTGGCCATCAATCCAGCAACCCTGCTGCCGGACAGCAATCCAGAGGAGCCAATTCATGACTGTTCAGAGATGCTGGATGTCATCCAAGGTACTCAACTAGACCTGACTGACATTCCTCTCACCGTCAGAGACGCAGACCTTTACACCGATGGCAGCAGCTATGCCGGGGATGGAATAAAGTATGCAGGGGCAGCTGTAGTCACAGGTCAAAAAGAAATTATTTGGGCCCAGGCTCTGCCCAGGGGCTCATCAGCCCAGAAAGCAGAAATCATTGCTGTGACACAGGCATTGCGATGAGCAAAAGGAAAACGGGTGAATATCTACACAGACAGCCATTATGCCTTTGCTACGGCACATGTGCATGGACAAATATATAAACAAAGGGGACTTCTAACCTCAGATGGCAAGACCATCAAAAATAAACAAGAAATTCTTGAACTACTGGAGGCAATTTGGTTACCAGACAAATTGACTATTATCCACTGGCCTGGACACCACAAAGACGATAGTCCTCAGACCCAGGGTAACAACCTGGTAGATCAAACAGCCAGGGAAATAGCCCTTGGAGAGCCAAAATGCCAAGCTGTCCTAGAACTCTCCAATTATCCAAAATTTCCAGTTAAATTTTGGGAAGAGGCCCTGTCATATACTACAGAAGAAATAAACTCATACTCCTCAATGGGGGCCCAGCAAAACTGTCATGGCTGGTGGACCCTCCCAGATAAAAAAAAATCTGCATACCTAAGCTACTAGGGAGAAAATGGTTAACTAATCTTCATCAAGCCATGCATTTATCCCCCAAGAAGATGTCAGAATTGATCTCACCCTATGTCTGGCTACCAGGACATCCAGAGATGCTTCAAGATATCTCAAATTGATGCATGACATGTGCATAGGTAAATGCTAAAAGGAACCAACTTCCACAAGGAAACAGGAGTCAAGGTACTGTACCTGGTGAATTTTGGTAACTAGACTTCACTGAAATTAAACCTGGACTATATGGATATAAATACTTGTTAGTCTTTGTTGATACTGTCTCAGGTTGGGTAGAGGCTTTTCCAACCCGGACGGAAACAGCACAAATAGTAGTTAAAAAGCTAATAACTTAGATTGTTCCTAGATTTGGCCTCCCTCTAATTTTGGGGTCTGACAATGGCCCGGCCTTCACGGCCAAATTATCTCGATTGATTTCAAAGGCCCTTAATATAAACTGGAAATTACGCTGTATGTATCATCCTCAAAGCTCAGGGAAAGTAGAAAGGATGCATAGAACATTGAAGGAAACACTGACTAAATTAATTCTTGAGACTGGTGGTAACTGGGTTGATCTCCTGCCTTTTACCCTGCTGAGGGCCCATTGTACTCCTTATCGGGGAAAAATTTACCCCTTATGAAATAATGTATGGGTGGCCACCGCCTATGGTTCCCAGAATACATCTAGATCTGCTGGGAGACATTCCAGTCTCAGAGGCACTTAAAGGGTTACAACTAATCATGGATAAGATCTTTCCTCAGGTCCAGGCTGCTCAACCCATCGGACACAGATCGCCTGATCATTCATTCCAGCCTGGAGAAGCTGTGCTGATAAGACGGTTAAAAACCAACAGTCTTGAACCCAGGTGGAAAGGCACT
Organism: Spermophilus citellus; assembly: GCF_964194105.1. NCBI lineage: Eukaryota > Metazoa > Chordata > Mammalia > Rodentia > Sciuridae > Spermophilus > Spermophilus citellus. Next base: position 51,302,875 of record NC_138191.1, on the reverse strand, counting down.
TACATCGTGATTCTCCGCACTCCCACTGCCGTCAAAGTTGCTGGCATTCCTGCATGGATTCACCTTTCACAGCTTAAGAAGGCACCTGCAGAACCCACTGGAGGAGAATCAAGCAACCAAAGGTGGAAAGTGACTAAACGTGGACCCTTTAAAATTAAAATTTCTAAGGGTTAATGTTTTGTCATTAACTTCTCATTTTTTTCCTTGTCATTGTAAACATTATGCTAATGTTTTTCACTTGTTGTAATACATATGTATTCTTGGGTTTTAGCTATGCCAGTTTCAAGGAACCTTGCACCCCTTCTGTAGCCCAGGTAGGACCTGCCATTGCAGGATCCCCACTAATATTAAATTGCACTTACTCCTGTCAGGATCCAATAATTGGCCCTATCAGATGGTATAAAGAAAACCAAGAAGTTTTTAGTCAGGTGTCCAGGGAGGGACCATGGAAAAACCTCACAGATCAGTCCCAAAGAGGTAATATAAACTTTGGAATCTATAAATACTCAGCTCACCCACGAGATTCAGGGCAATATTCCTGTGTTAAGCTTAAAAAGGGAGCCCTGGTGGATACTGTCTATTCAAGTGCCACTTTAAATGTGGATGTTTCTGTGAGCCCCCTAGAGTCTGTAAATAACCAGAACTTCTGGCTACAAATTGGCTGTTGATACTATGAACAAAAGTTCCTTCTGCATACAAGAAGGAAGTTCAGTCTATCAATTGTTAGCTAATAATCTTATGGGCCTGTCTATAAAATATGATGACTATGTTAAGGTGACTGGGGATAGAGTTACACAGCAAAACTGGCCTGTGTCTCATACAGAGTCAGCCTTGCTGGCTTCACTAATTGTCCAGAAACATTGTCTATGCATAGACTGCACCCTTCCTCGATCCCCACCAAATTGTTCTATTGAACAATATATCTCCCTACCCAATGGCAAAAGACTTCCTACAGGATGGGTTTTTCTCTGTAATAAGACAACCTTCCAAGCGTTGCCTACCAATTTCTCTGGAATCTGCTCTGTTGGGAGGATTTTTCCTTTACTGCCATCCCTGGCATCTCCCCACCGAGTTATCCGAAGTCTGTCCCCCAATTGCAATGACAATGTAATCCTTCTGGATCCACTAGACGTTGCAATTGCAGCAGCTTTTATTCTACCAGTCCCGGGACTAATGGTAGGAATTCAAAGAGAAATCACTAAATTAGCCTGTAGTTTTAGCAAAACAGCTAACCTTACAGCACAAGTTTTAGCAGAAATTAATCAAGAGATGAAAGAACTCCGAACCTCAGTACTACAAAATAGAGTAGCTACTGACTTTCTGCTACTGAAACATCATTTGGGCTGCCAACAATTCCCAGGCATGTGCTGTTTTAATATTACTGACTATTCTAATGTTATTCAACAACAGATAGATGAAATGAAAAAGGAAATAAACAAGATTCAAATGGACAACTTTTGGCCAGACCTAGAAAACTGGTTTCCATGGTTAACTTCTCTTGCAGGTCCTATAATTTGTATTCTTCTCCTATTAGTTATTGTCCCATGCATTATTAACTATGTGCTCAGGTTTATAGGGCTACAACTCAATTCTGTTATGTACCGCCGACAGTATTAACATATGTTGCTGACATTACTGGTTGCTCCCTATCAAAGATTTGAAAGGGACACATCAGAAAAGGGGGGAATGATATACCTAGCCTAGTTATCTCATTAGATCAGAAGCCAGCTTGTCACAAGTTATGAAGGATTCATTTCTGTTTTCTGTAAAAATATCAGGATGTCTGTATGGCCTGGCCATTAGTTGATGTTGTAAAGCTGATTGGAATGCCTGCCCGTGCCCTGAACTCACTTAGGCCCGGTTTTCCCTGACCATATAACAACATTTTCCTAAACCTTAGTGACACCTCATAAATTCTGGCCTTCCCTGGCCAGATAACGACCCTCTATGAGTTTCTAAGATCTCCATAAATTCTGATGCCAGGGCCAGCAAAAATGTAAACTTGTGTTATGCTCTTCAGAGTGTTGTTATCTGTAACCCCCCTTTGTGTAACTTTTTGGGCTATAAAACTGGGCCACAAAGAAGCCTCGGGGCTGTCCTTGGCTCACACAATTTTGAGGGGCAAGGCAGCCCGGCCGGTCAAAATAATAAGCTTGCTTTAATTTGATTTTAATTGGAGTCAGTGGTCTTTTCTTGCGTCGTGGTCTAACACCTTGTTCTGAGCTGCTCCTGGCTGTTGATGGCGTGTCAGACATTAAGTGTGTCCTATTCTCTGTGTGAACATCCCAGGTTCCCATGCTCTATCTGGCTTCTGCTGATCCTTAGATGTGCTCTGAGGCTCTCTTCACTTAACCTCACCAAAATGCATTGCTTATTTTGGGAGTTGTCTTTGTGGGAGGAAGGATGGTAGGGCTTCTAGTCAGACTTCTTGCTAACATCTCTCCTCCCTAGAATTTCTTACTTTAAAATCAGAATAATCATACCCAGTATCACCATGTTTAATCAAATTTGTATTGGAGATCCTCATGAGTAAAATATAATGAGAATAAAAGAAAGTAGAAGAATGGAATACTAAAATATAGAAAGCTTGAACTTGCATTATTTTCAAATGATGACTATTTTTTTAATATTATTTTTTATTTTTTAAATTTTAGATGGACCCAATATCTTTATTTTATTTTTTTAATGTGGTGCTGAGGATCGAACCCAGTGCCTCCCACAAGTGAAGCCAGATTTAAAGTTAGGTAGTCAGTGTAGTTAGGTAAATCGGGTCTAATACCGAGTGAAATCTAAAATGGAGGCCATGCTGGGAATGACTCAGGGAAAACACAGGACAACTCATGGAATGTTAATGAAGTCCCAAAAAGGCCCTAGGCCAAAGTCCACCTCAAAGAATTGTTAATGAACAGCCCCCAGCAAACTTAAAGATAGCCCATCACAAAGAAGTGTCCCACCCCTCGGGCCTTCCAACCTACATTCCATCCCCAAAAGTATAAGAAGGGGAAACAACCGCACTTCCACGGATTCCACCTCTTGGGTCCCCTTCTTCCTCCGGGAGAAGTCTTTTCTGCTGTCCTTTAATAAACTTCTAATTTCTACTCTGACCTTGCCTCAGCGTGCTTCTTTGGTGTTATTCTTCAACATCGGGGAAGCAAGGACTCGTCACCGGTCAACAGCGGTATCATATTGGAGGTCCCATACCGAGATTCTACACCGAGGTAAGTGTATGCACCCCATGTCTGTTTGAGGTGCATCTTTCTCTCTCTTTCTTTCTGGAGGTAAGGTGGGCACCCGGCGGCTACTTAAACGCAATTAGTGCAGCCGCCACTCTTCAAGACTCGGGTGAGAGGTTTCCCGGCCTAGGCAGCTCTCAATCACCTGTTCAATACAGAGCAGGCATGTTGGGTTCTGCCAAAGCCGCTTCCAACTTTTCTGTCTGGGCCTGGAGAGCAATTGGCGTGAGTACACAGTGTCCCTAATCCCGGTCTGCCTCGGATGCGTGGAGGTGGAGGAAGGAGTTTGGAACAACTGCGGAATTCCGGTCTGGGCTACTCTCAGAGGATTCTTAAGGTTCCTTTCTCTTGAGCCCCCTTCCGACAGCCCTCATGGGTATCTAGGGTGATCGGTAGATGAATGGCACTGAGGGAAAGCCCCAATCACATTTGCCTCCTTATGGGCCGTGCAACACTCCCAACCTCGCATCCAATCCCTCCTGGATGCTTCCCTTCCTTTGCAGGTCAGAAATGTTAGCAATTCAGGTTGCAGGACTGAGAAAGACATGAGATAATCAGTAAAATCTGCCCAGGTTCCCTAAGATACATAGGTAACTTTTACTAGTCTGTTTTACCGCCCCAATGTTTAAAATGAGCTGTGTTCTTTAAGCTACTAGAGAGGCATTTTTAGAATCAACTCCTCCGGTAATCTGCTACCTTACAACCAGTAGATATCCCTTAACACTTAGGCGGCTCCTTTAGTCTACAGAGCAAAGACAACAACAAAAGAGTACAGGATTCTCTTTTGCAATGGGTTTTTAGTGGTCGGGAGGAAAGCAGTAAGGCCCTTAAGTCTGAATCCTCCCAGGGTCTCTGGCACAGGGCAAACTGAGACCCTAGCAATTTGCTAAAGGGGACCAGAAACCCCTTGGCAAAGCAAGGTGAGAGACGGGTTTTCTGGACCGTTTAGGAAGCTCAAACTTAGGGAGATGTCCCTAATGAGAACAGTTTTCTCTGGTGCAGCGTGGGCGCCTGAATCCTGTTTTCTTCTCACTCAGATGGGAGCTTCTCTCTCTCCAATACACCAGGTGGACCACTAGCCTGCGTATTGAAAAATTGGGATAAATTTGAACCTCAGATGCTCAAGAAAAAGTGCCTCATTTTCTTGGCCTGGCCTCAAATATGAGAAACCTGGCCACCAGAGGGAAATATCAATTTTAATACAATTTTACAGTTTGATAAAATTTACAAAAAAGGAAATGGTGTGAGATGCTGTATGTTCAGATTTTCTTTGCTCTAAGGGAAAATCCTAAATTATGCCAACAGTGTAAAGTAGACTTAGCTATGATGTCTGCCATGAAGAGAGAAAATCTTGAACTCACTGAGGAAAAAGAATCAAGAGAAAAATTTGGGCGGATCAAAGTACATACCCCCTTCCCCCTTCAAGACCTAAGGCAGATAAAAACTGACTCTACTGGAAAGTTAGGAGATATGCCAGATTGCCTAGGATTGGATCTATCCAAAGGAACTAATCTTGCAAGTGAAAGGGAAACTGAGGAATTCCCAGCAGCTGCCAGAGCCATTTTCGCTTTGGGGAAATTTCCTCATAATTTCCCTGCACTGTAAGGATTACTCCACCTAAAAGCAGTAAAGTCAGTCACACTGAGACCCTTAATTTTACACCTATAGTTGCCCCTATGTGAGAACATCTGGTCCACTCATGGGGAAATCTAAGGTGCCACTGATAAGAGTCATAATTAAATGGAAGTTCAAAACCTGGAGAGATATTTTCTTATCTGGTCTGTTTTAAAGGTTATTATAGATTGTTTCTTGGGGACAATCTAGGCTAAATGTGTGTCTAAAAGATGTTTCATTGTAACATCTGGTATCTAAATGAGTTTGAAGCATTACATACTCTTGCAGTTAAAAGTTGGGGTTAGTTAATTGTTTAGTTTGTGATTTCAGGTAATTCATGCCAGAGAACTTAAATACTTAGGATAGAAAATTAAAAGAACTCTACTTCCAAGTTGGCAAGTAACTACCAATCATTCAGTTTTATTTTTTCATCAATTTTTGAACTGGGTAGCCTAAGGAGATTTCACTAGGTATACAGTGCATTGATTTGGGCAAGGATAGTAAATTATGATTTGGTATCTGTTTCTCTCAGTGTGTAAGATTTAGAAAAAAAGTGTTGAATTAAAACGTTGGTCTGACTTATTAAAATGACATTAAATAGCAACAGTCTTAGAAATTTTTTAAAGCTTAATTTTGGATATACATGGTAGTGTGTAGTTCTCTTAAAAATTTTTCAGGCGATTTAATGTAACTTAATACTACTTTAGGAACTTCAGAACAAAGAAAGTGGCTTAATGATCCTGAAAAAATTTCTTCTGTGGTAGCTTTTATATTATTAAGATCCTATTTTCAGTTTTGTGTGAGCAAGTTTTTCTAGTGTAGGAAGATATAAAGATGTGAAATTTTGTAAATTGTATCTTAAACTTTTACCATATTTTCACTTCCAAACCTGAAAATTGTGACTTATGGTTAAAATACCTTAGACATGAAATTTCTGCTCAAAATTCCAGTTTTCCCAGTTCCTTCCAGACCTCAGCCAGGACTTAAATTGATATGCAAATAGAAGAAGCCTGGAGCACTCAGTAGGAGACAGATCTGAGGCCCAAGGAAAAAAAAGTAAAGGTGTCTTTTACCTGAACTCAAACTAGATTAAACCAAAGAGTAAATTGTATGGCATTTACTAATTACTGGCCCGTCAATTTTTTCTAGGACTTTTGTCTTTTCTTAGATTCTATGTTTTTTTTTTTTTTTTGAGCTCATGATTTTTATTCTACAGACAAGCTAATGTTTTTCTGATAAGTTCTATTTTTGATCAACTGGAGTTTTTTTTAAACATTACAATGAGATTTCACCTGAGAAAGCTGCAAGGCCTTTTGTGTTATGTGTTACACTTGCGTTACGTGTTGTATGTCCGTATGTCTGTGTATGTCCATATATCCTGCAGTGATATGACAATTGACAGATGAGGAGTGCTCATGAAAAATTAAAAATGGATCCAAATATCTTTGATTCACGTGATTCAAATGGCTCAATTTAAATTGGGTAAACAGATGAAAGTAAAGATGTCTTTAAAATTAAGCTTATAAGTTTTTCTAGGTGTTCAAAAAGGCCTTAATAAAATGTTAAACTGCTTAAATTAAAAAATTTACAAGAATTGTTTCAAAATGTGAACAGAAGGAGGTTAACAGATAAAAAGAGAAACTAAAAGGTTCTAGATTTCTAGATAAAAGTCGATATGATTAAGTAATTAAGAGGGTTTAAGTAAGTGATATAAAGAAGGTCTGTGTAAGTTTTTGAGCAAGTAATCTTAAAGACATTAAAGTAATCTTAAAGACATTAAACAGCTGGTTAAACAAGTGCTGTCGTTTTAGAGAATTGTGCTATGTTATTTCTTTAAAAGCTAAACTTGGTTAATATAAAAACATCAATGTAATTGGTGTTCATATCTTCCAGGTATACAAGTCTGTAAGGTAGAAGCTTTAGAAAGAGTATTATATCAAGCTGGTGTTCTAAAATTGTATGGTAATTTTAGGCTTAAAAGAAAAACATGTTGGAAATTTATTTATATCACTTGTGTTCTATAACTGTACTTATTATCAATAAGTTATGTAAAGTTCTGTGTTACTTTTTACACTGAGATACAATTTAAATGTATTTTTAAGTTAATGAGAGCCTAATCTATGTAAAGGTTTTATTGCAAAACACAAAAGTACTTTGCTACTTTTCTACAAAAGGTTAAAAGCTTTCAGCCTTTCTTTAATTCATGTTTTAGATGTGATATTATGTTGTGTTAGCTAATATTCATGTGAACTTGAGCAACAATTTATGTAGGCTTTGTAAAATGATGTTTAAAAAAAAAGCAAAGATCAGCTTCAGAACTATAGTATTTAAGATTTATGAAGAGCCCCACCTTACTTGAGATAAGGCTCTATGTCCCATCTCACTGCATGTGAAAGTGACTATGAAAGAAGTAGGTTAGATTTCAGTACATTTAAAGTTGTGTCCAAAAGTTGGTTTTTGTCACGATTGCCAGGATCTCAAACAGGGGATATACTCCACCAAAATTCAAGGTAGCTATTATATGAACTAAATGTTTTTGATAATTTTATCTTGTAGTTTTCTTATAAATGATTTAAGATTGCCTGTTAATGTTTTGCAGAGGTACTGATTTAAGAACACACAACTGGGTTAATTTAAGACAAGAAGTTATCACCTACAGGATAGAGAGATAGACATTAAAGCCCAGTACACTTAATATAAGGCTGTTAACTTATTTTGCTGGATGTTTAAGATTAAGTTTTAAAATTAAAAATTTGGCTCTTGCCCTCTGAGTCAGTCTGAATCAGGGAATAGGGGACTTCTTCAAAGGGCTCTGCAACTCTAGGCCACATAACCTCCCGATCAGGGAGATTAATGAGACCAGTGGAGGACAGGAAGCCAGTCAGTGCATTTGCTGTGAAGAGGAGGGTCATCAGAAAAGGGAGACATCCCTGATGCTTCTGAGGGAAGCCACATGGTCAAGCAAGGCCTGGACCCATCCTAGCGCAAATGGCACTAGCAGAACTGAGAAGCTGCTATGAAGTTCCTGAGGACTCCCAGGGTAACTCAGCTGACTGTTAACAATAGGTAGAAACAAAAGTCAGTTTGACTTGCTTCATCTTAAACACTTAGCAAAGACAGTCAAAGCCAAAACACAGCTATTCCTGGACATTTTAATAATAATGATAGTTAAATGAAACTTCCATAAATAAGTAAACTGGAGGCTACAAAAGAGATTCTCAGGGCTGGGGATGTGGCTCAAGTGGTAGTGCGCTCACCTCGCATGTGTGCGGCCCGGGTTTGATCCTCAGCACCACATACAAACAAAGATGTTGTGTCTGCCGAGAACTGAAAATAAATATTTAAAAAAATTCTCTCTCTCTCTCTCTCTCTCTCTCTCTCTCTCTCTCTCTCTCCCTCTCCTCTTAAAAAAAAAAAGAGATTCTCAGACAGGAATGCCTGATAACTATCAAAAGAAACTGCCAGAGTAGTTTTTAGTTTAAGGCCCACAGATATTCCTAACCTACACAGGTAGGCTTGGTGTTTGCTAGTATGAGTATCCAGCCCTAGGTAACAGAATTAAAGATTTCTATTAGACACAGGTCATACTAGTAAAAGGATTTTGCAAGATCAGATGATATTAAATTATTAAACTATATCTTAAGGGAAGGACAACTGTAACCCTAAAAATTAAATGTTGTGTTTACATCCCTGACATTTCTGGCAATGTGACAAATATCCTTAAAGATTTACATGCTCAGATAGAAGCCATGTCCTCAGAAACTTTGTCATGCAGACAATATCTTAGCTCCTGGTTCTTGGTACTTCCTGGTGGAAAACATTGTTAGTCTTTGTCTTTGCCATCATACTCATTGGCATATTCCTGTGCTATGGGATTTATTGCTGCATCAATATGGTTCCAGTACTAATAAATTCTTGTTTCTCTTATAGACCACCCATCACTCAGATGGCCTTCCAGTCTGTTACTACTCAATCAGACTTCTATCATGGACCACTCGATAGACCCGATTTTTAAAGGGGGACTCCAAACTACTTGCCCCAACATCGCCCCTTTTGTCAGCCTGAAGAAGCCAGAAAGATCTTCTTTGCCCCCTTTCCTTACAGCAGTAAGGAGTTCCCAAATTAGACGGGGGAATGAAGCCAGATTTAAAGTTAGGTAGTCAGTGTAGTTAGGTAAATCGGGTCTAATACTGAGTGAAATCTAAAATGGAGGCCATGCTGGGAATGACTCAGGGAAAACACAGGACAACTCATGGAATGTTAATGAAGTCCCAAAAAGGCCCTAGGCCAAAGTCCACCTCAAAGAATTGTTAATGAACAGCCCCCAGCAAACTTAAAGATAGCCCATCACAAAGAAGTGTCCCACCCCTCGGGCCTTCCAACCTACATTCCATCCCCAAAAGTATAAGAAGGGGAAACAACCGCACTTCCACGGATTCCACCTCTTGGGTCCCCTTCTTCCTCCGGGAGAAGTCTTTTCTGCTGTCCTTTAATAAACTTCTAATTTCTACTCTGACCTTGCCTCAGCGTGCTTCTTTGGTGTTATTCTTCAACATCGGGGAAGCAAGAACATCGGGGAAGCAAGGACTTGTCACCGGTCAACAGCGGTATCACAAGCGCACTACCACTAGAGCCACATCTGCAACCCAAACTATTTATATTTTGAAAAAAAATGTAATCTCCAGAAAGATTATTGGAAATACCTATAGAAATTTTCAAGGTTCCTGAATAAAAGCTAGAGGTATAAAAGTAAATTAAAGTTTTATATTCCAGTGGCAAATGATTAGAAATTGTGATTGAACAGGATATACTATTTACAATAGTATCAGAGACTGAAATTGCCTAAATAATCAAATAATAGACTTAAGACTTCAATAGACAAATTATAAAATTTTATTAGGGGATATACAAAAGAACATAAATATATAAAGGCATATACTACATTTGTCAATATAAGACTTAGTCTAGGTCATTTTTAAAAGAATTTTTAAGGTAGCCAGGTGCGGTGGTGCACACATGTAATGCCTGCAGCTCAGGAGGCAGAGACAGGAGGATCATGAGTTGAATGCTAGCCACAGCAAAAGCAGGCACTAAACAATTCAGTGAGAGCTTGTCTCTGAAATAAAATACAAAATAGGGCTGGGGATGTGGCTCCATGGTAGAGTGAGTGCCCCTAAATTCAATCCCCATTAATCCTCCCTCCACAAAGTATTTTGAAGGCTAAAACACCATGAAATCTGAAGAGGAACCTGGAGTGGGTCTGGCCTATCAATTAACTATTAAGCTATTATTATTATAAATTAAGCAAATGTCATTCTAAAGTTGTTCTGATTAAAATAGTATAATGCTGGTGCAGATGTAGAAATTACATTAAGTACAAAATTACTTTGATGTAACAGCAACCTCCTATCAATTAGACATCTCATTTTGCATGAAAACACAGAGGCCCACAAAACAACTCAGCATTGTAGAATCACAGAGTTTTTGAAGAATTTAAAAATTGCTGCAGTCTGGCTGGGCACAAATCACCTAACCGCCACAAAGCACTTGTATCTTCAAACAGGAAACTTTATTGCCCGAATTCCACCAGCACTCCAGGAACACTCCCCTGGAACTCTCTCAGCTCCCCACCTGGCTCTGCCCCCACTCTCTCAGATGGTGAGAACTCCATGGGAACTCCAAAGTAGAGGGTGCCCTAGGCAGCAAGAGCAGCCCTATTGTGGGACAGTAAAGGTCTATATACAATTGAATACACAGCTTAACATAACCATCATCATCTCAATGGCTCACTGGATTCGCCTCTCAAGGACTGCCTTCCAGCAAAATGCCATGTGTCATCCAGACTCGGCTGTGGCCCTCAACAAAAAAATGTTCAGTAAAATGCAAGAGGAAATTCATTGCAAAATTACACACTAGGGTAGTGTGCAAGAAGAATGCAGAATGGAAGCAATATACAATCTAAATGTCTGAATGTTCTATTCCTCATGACATACACACTCCCATGCACACATTAGGCTTTCTTGGTAACAGTGTAATAGGTTAGTTGTGAGGACCAGACTGAAGGTAAGCAAGGCTTCTCAGCAGAGGGAGTTTTCCAAGAGCCATGCACTCTTGCTCTTTTGGGAGATGCAGGAGCAATGCTATTGGTCAAAGCCACAATTCTCTCGTTTTCTTAATTTTTAATTTGTTTTAATTAGATATACATGACAGTAGAATGCACCTATATACTTTGATATATCATACGTAGATGGGATATAATTTCTCTTTTTCTGAGTGTACATATTTTAGAATCACATTGGTCATACAGTCACACATATATAAATAAATAATGTCTGCTTCATTCTACTATCTTTCTTATTCCCATATCCCCTGCCTTCCCCTCCTTTCACTTCCCTCTACCTAAGGTAATGCTATTTTTTTAATACACATATATACCACAATTTTTGTATTTCTATTTCTATATAAAGTATGTTGACACCCAATTCAAGTCTTAATAAATCACATTTCACCATCCTTGCTAATCCCCTGCCCCCTCCATTTCTCTCCCACCCCTCTACCCAATTTCTCCCATTCTCTCCCTCCCAACCCCAGCATGAGTCAACTTTCTTATATCAGAAAACATTCAGTATTTGTTTTGGGGGGATTGACTAACTTCACTTAGCATTATCTTCTCCAGTGCCATCCATTTACATGCAAATGCCATGGTATTGTTCTTTTTTAATGCTGAGTAAAATTCCATTGTGTATATATGCCACATTTTTTTATCCATTCATCCACTGAAGGACATCACGTTCCCTCACTTCTATTTCATTCTACTATCTTTCCTATCCCCACATCCCTGCCTTCCCCTCCTTTAGCTATTGTGAATTGTGCTGCTATAAACATTGATGTGGCTGTGTTCCTGTAGTATGCTGTTTTTAAGTCCTTTCAATATAGTCCTAGGAGAGGAATAGCTGGGTCAAATGGTGGTTCCATACCTCCATACTGTTTTCTATATTGGCTGCACCAATTTCCAGTCCCACCAGCAATGTATGAGTGTACCTTTTTCCCACATCCTCACCTACACTTATTGTTGTTTGTCTTCATAATAGCTGCCATTCTGACTGGAGTGAGATGATATCTTAGAGTGGTTTTGATTTGCATTTCTCTGATTGCTAGAGATGATGAGCATTTTTTCTTATATTTATTGATTGTATATCCTCTTCTGAGAAGTGTCTGTTCAGGTCTTTAGCCCATTTGTTGATTGGGTTATTTGCTTTTTCTGTGTTTAGGTTTTTGAGTTCTTTATATACCCTAGAGATTAGTGCACTATCTGATATTTGAGGTGTAAAGATTTGCTCCCAGGATGTAGGCTCTCTGTTCACCTCACAGATTGTTTTTTTTTTGTTTGTTTGTTTTCTGAAAAGAAACTTTTTAGTTTGATTCCATCCCATTTATTGATTCTTGGTTTTAATTCTTGTACAGTAAGAGTCTTATTAAGGAAGTTGGGGTCTAATCCCACATGGTGAAGATCAAGGCCTATTTTTTCTTCTATTAGACACAGAGTCTCTCACAACTCTCTTTACAATACTGAGTAAGTGGCAATTATTTTACTTGGGTAGACTTTTCATAGGGTCAGAATAGATGTCATGAAAGAAAGAGAGCTGTCCATTGGTAGGGGACAGGTCTCTGCTTCATGGCTATTTAGTGTTGAGTGGGTTCTATAAGCTGTGTTCTGATACTCCCACATTAAAAAAAATTATGTCCAACATATATTCTTCCCAATGAAAGCTCTGTCACACAGGTTACTATTATTACCCTTCTATGTGTAAAGGAAAATTTCTAAGCTGATTCTAAGCTGCAAAGCCTGAGTTAAAGTGTAAGAGACCGGGCATTGTAAAGTTTCTAAACTGCAAGGCCTGGGTTAAAAAGTAAAAGACCAGGTATTGTTAAAATTCCTCTGCTACCCCCAAGACCTGTAATCCCTGTAGCTGTTAGGACAATACCCAAACTGCCCAGTAAATATTTCTCCTGATCCTCTGGTTGTTTAATAGCTAAGGGCTCTGAGTAGCTTGGCATGCAGGCATCCAGGCCCCAAAACCAATCAGTTTGAATGTGTACCCCGCTTACGAGTGACCAATCACCCCTGCTCAATCTGTTTCCGCCAATGAATGTACTAATCATGTCTCAGAGTTGTTGCTCAATTTTCCCGTGCCTCATGATGATTTGTTCTGATGTATGCAAAGCCCCCAGCCCTCCCCAAAAAGTGTACTTAAGCTCTGTTTGACCTCTGCTCTGGGCTCTGGGCTGCTCTCCCTTCCTGAGTGAGCCTTGAGCCCCAGCATACTGGTTCAATAAACTCCCTCCTGCCTATTGCATGAAGCCAGTCTCTTGTGTGGTCTCTTCCTCCAACGCTCCGCCGGACCCTTATATATACATGTGGATGTCTTATGATCATATTTTTAATTCTTACTCTGTAGTGGAAAGAAACATTCTAAACCGATGTAGCAAGTATAATTTATCAATAGAATAAAAACACAAGTTTATCAACACATTCTTAAGAATCCCAGAAGCAGAACTGTCCACATGGATAACTTGGATTCATGATGGAGATGGCATCATAGAAAAGTAGGAAAAGAGATAATTAGTTAACAAATGGGACTGGAGAATTGACCTTCCACATATAAAATACACACTTGCATTCCCACATCATTCCATATGCATTGTTAACTCTAGATATATTAACCATGTTAATATTTTAAAAGGAAATTTTAAAATGATTAGTGGAAAATATTGTGGATAGGTTTTAAAACTTGATCTTACAAAATATTTCCTAAGAATACACACATGAAAACAAATGATCACATGAGAAAAGATTAGTAATTTGAGCACATAAAATTAAAAACATCTGGGGCTGGGGCTGGAGCTCAGTGGTGGAGTGCTTGCCTACCATGTGCAAGGTGGTGGGTTTGATTCTCAGCACCACATAAAAATAAATAAATAAAATAAAAGTATTGTGTCCAACTATAACGAAAAGATATATATATATTTTTTTTAATTAAAGACATCTGTAGGTCCAAAGATGTCTTAAACAGGAAGACCAGGGTGCTGCTGGCTGAAAAGTGGTGCCCAGCAAAGATGCTGCTGAACTTTGTTGGAAGAGCATAAGGAGTACCTGGCCTCCCTGCCGAAGTGGTGGTGGAGTTTGGGTGGATTGGATGGAGTTCCTGAGGTGAGGGAACATCCCCAAGGTCTACGAGGATGCCGCCAGGAAGCTCAACATGAGCAGCAACATTGTGCAGCATGGTGTGGAAGGGTTGACCTACCTGCTCACCAAGAGCTCCAAGCTCATGATTTCTGAAATGGATTTCCAAGACTCTGTTTTTGTTCTGGGATTCTCTGAAGAACTGAACAAATTATTGCTTAAGCTTTACCTGGACAACAGAAAAGAGATCAGGACTATTCTGGGTGCATTGGCACCCAGCCTTCCAAGTTACCACAGCCTTGAGTGACAACACTTGTGGTCCTTAAACTCACCCAGCTTGCAAGCAGAAGTCTCAGGCAACACATTAAGCCAGCAGTGACTATAAAACTACACCTAAATCAGAAGGGAGACTGCAACACCAAAGTTCTGCAGACAGACTCAGCCACCCTACTTCATTTAGTTCAGAAACTGTAACAATCTTTGGAGAAGATGAAAACAAACCACTGTAGGAGAGTAATTCACAAAATCAAGTAGTACCAAGTGTTAAGGTCCTAATGCCTTTGACTCATTTGTGAATGGATGACATTCAGGAATTACTTTTCAGAATTAATTTTTATTAATTGGTGTTGATAAATGCATCTAGATTCCATGAAATTCCTTTTCCTATTCCAGGATATTGAGGTCATGATCAGAAGCTAGTCAAGTTCCTTTTCTGGTGCTAAATATGGTCAGCTTCTTGACAGATTGAAATGTAATATTGAATTTTAAATGTGTAAATAGGATTGAATCAACTAGAAATGAATCTATACTGTTCATATCTTCTGAATATATGAGTAATACCCTGTTTTTGATACATTTCGTCTGCCAAACTAATATTTTCTTCCTTATTGATCAATTTTGAGAATAAAATTTACAGCTAATTCCTTTTCTATTCAGAGTATTTCTAAATAGTACAATATTTCTGACTTTTAAAAGCATCTCATGATGTTACTAGCTACAGAATAATGTAAAGTGAGTATGAGTTTTTCACATTATATGCCCATATTGTTATAGGAAGTTCATGCATTTTTCTTTGAATGTAAAGATAAGTAGTTTTTACCATATTGCTGAAGTTTGACTTATGGTTCATTGACTTAAGTAGTACTCAATTTTGAGTGATTGTTAATAATATTTTCACAAGGATTAATTTTTCCCATATACCCCAAAAAACTAAAAAACACATTGTCATTTACATTTATAAATAATGGATACAAGAATAATGTAATCAATGCTTGATTATCTGGGGGAAGAAAGATGTCTTAAACTAAAAATGTTTAGAAATTTAAGAAAATATTTTCAATATAACTAACTGATAGAGTTTCAATATAACTAACACACTTGAAAATTAAAAATATGTAAATATAACCTACAAATTGGTAAGAAAATATAATTAATCTAGTTAAAAATGACCAAAATATATGACCAGAAAATTTAAAAAGGAATACAAAGGACTATCAAACACAGAAAAGGAATGTAACGTTATCAATGACAATAAATACAGACCTCATAATGAAATAGCTTCTGAAAGTTTTATTGCCAACAACTAAGAGACCATGAGAAAGTTCCTGGACACCTCCAAGGAGACTAGACCAAGGACATCTCACATGTGATGGATACTGTGGCAACTGATGCTGCTTCTAGGAAGAGAGCTGGGTGTGACCCCTGGACTGACCTCCAATATGCCCTGTGACCAGCAGCCACATTCCCAGAACATATACCAGAGACAGTCTCACACAAGGGAGGCCTGTGCCTAAAGATCATAACAATGAGGTTCAGAGCAGCAAAAACCTGGAGACCTCTCAAAAGTGCATAAGCAAGAGAGTGAGCAAGGCAACCAGGTACATCCACAGGCTGGCTCCAGTCAAAACCAGTGAGCACAGTGGGTGAGTTTAAGGACCACAACTCTTTGATGGCTATTTTTATGTGTCCAGCTGGCAAGGTTATGGTCCCAAGTTGTTTGGTTAAGCATCAGTCTAGATGTGGAAAAATACTTCTTAGCTGTGATTAACATTGACTTTGAGTAACATAGGCCACCCTTTATAGTGTAGGTGGGCCTCATCTAATCAGTTGACAGCCTTAAGAGCAAGAACTGAGGTTCCTAAAGCAGAAAGGATTCTTCTCAAGTCTGCAACATAGAAGACTCATCTGAGTTTCCAAGCTGCTAACTTATGGAATTGACTTGAGACTGCAGCATCTACTTTTTCCTAAATTTCCAGCCAGCTGAAAAGTGCCATAGATTTCCGATGGTCTGCTCCCATAATATGAAACAACACATCAAAACTAATCTCTCTCCCATTCTCTCTCTCCTTACCTTTTCCCAGACTACACAGAATGCAGATACATTCAACAGAATAGTTTTATTAAATTAAAGGATCACTAAAATGTTATACATTTATATGCATTTGTACACACACACACAAACACATACACATACACATATAATGTTAGGAATACTAACAGCTGCAATAAAACTTCAAAAAAAGCGAGAGAATAAGGACTCCTAAAGGTGGAAAGAGGCAGGGGAAAGCGTACACTTCCATGAAAGTTGTTACACTTGAATTTTCAAGGTAGGTTTATGAGAAATAACTAAAAACTTAATAAAAGCAGGCCAGTATGGACAATGTAAGTGTGTTATCAATGTGAGTTATGGGCAATTAAATCTTTGGCATCTGATATCTTTTGAAACATAGGAAAATTAGTAATCAATGTTTCAATGATGTGCATGGATTTCTGGTGGCAGTGGATGGAGGTGGAAGAGGAAAACAAAGGCCACATGCTGAGGAGAGGCACTTTTGCACACCTGTGCTCATTTTTCAGTCATCTGACCAGAGAACAGAACTGTGGAATCTTGGCTGTCCCTGGAGTCACCTGGGAACTTCTTAGTGCCTGAATCTCACCCCCAGAAATCCACATTTATTGGCCTTAGAATGAGTTTAGGAAAGGACATATCTGAAGGCTCACCAAGGGGTTCTCATTGCAGGTCTTGGACTCCCTGCGAGACAGGATGCTTTCAGGTTGCAGATGTCTGAGCCCTGATTTAAAGTTAGTTTCAAGCAAGTGAAGAGCAAAACCAGATATGCTTTGTACAAAGAGTACAGGGCAGAGGGTAGAGGACAGATGAGCAAGAGGACAGGCTGGCAGTCACAAGGCAGTTGGATGACCGTCTTGGTGGCTTTGGAGAAAGGTGAGGCCTTTGGAAGCAAATGTGCTGACTGTGGGGTGTGGAGGCCAAGAGGGGAAGATGCTCAGGGGTGTCTGGTGGGACCCAGGATTTCAAGCTGGTGATTAGGTAGTTTGTGATAAGTAGTGATGGTGAGCAGATTGGAACCCCTGGCCCTTTGATGTGCCAGCTTTGCAGTGCCTGGGAACTCTTTGCTGCAGAAAAATATTTGTTAACCATTGGATGGCTTGAGAAAAGGTTAAAAGCAATGAGTGATTATGGGCATGGTGACATATTCCTGTAATCACATCGGATCAGGAGGGTGAGGCAGAAGGATCCTGAGTTCAAAGCCATCCTCAGCAAAAGTGAGATGCTAAGCAACTGAGTGAGACCCTGTCTCTAAATAAAATACAAAAAAGAGCTGGGATGTGGCTCAGTAGTTGAGTGACCCTGAGTTCAATCCCTGGTATACTTACTCCAAAAAAAATTTTTTTTAAATAAAAGAATGGGTGATCTGTGCATTTTCTCCCAGAGGGCTGTTCAGGAAACTTTGCTTCTCATTCTCTGGTTCCTTGTGACGTGTCTGTTGGTGGCACAGCTTTTCTAGAGAGTGGGATTGATGGTTACTATGAAACCCACAGACTTCTCATGAGTTGTTCCACTGGGCCAGTTGCACTCACCTCTGTCTTCAGGTTTCCAAAATGCTGATGTAGTCTCATGAACATCTTCTTGGTTTTATTTTATCTGTTTTTAAACAAAAAGTGAGGATCTATTGAATTGTCACCTAAAGTCATTAGCAAATAACATTTTTCCCCTTAGTTCACAGTGTCACAGCAACCCATCTAAAAGGTATTCATGAGCAGAGTAATTTTAATATTAATAAAACTAATGATGATTTAAAAGCAAATTAAAAATTTAATCTTTCGTTAATTCATGACATAGTTATAGAAAGCCTAGTTATTATGACTTCAATAAAAGGTCTTTTGGAGATTATCACATTTTATTTGGAAAGAAACTGAAGGGCAAAAATTTCTAAAACTAACTTGCAGTTCAAATCTTCCAATTTCTCCTCCTTTTCTGGAGGCAGGATGAGGCTTAAAGACTTCCTTTCACTCTTTTCTGCTTTCTTATTATGGACTTCCCATCTCCTCCTGGCTGATGATTTATTTGATTTTCTTAGGATGGAGGGGGAATAATCCAGGGGATGGGAAACAACCTTCAAGAGCTGCAGCTTGACTAGACAGCACATGGACAGGTACCCGGGTGAAGGGCTGCAAGTGCTGGGTCCAGGCCGCCCGCAGCCCCAGGCACAAATGTTTGCCAAATTAAGCTCAGAAATACGTGAGGATTTTTTAAGGGAGTTGGGAGTAGAGGAAAAGCATCTCTGGTTTGTGAGATCACATGAGGAGAAGATGGTTGCCTGGGCCGCTGCTCTGTCAGGTCACTGGCTCTGGAATAGAGCTCAGAACAGAAAAGTTCAGGGCCCAGTGAGAAGTTGCCCTGCCTCTCGCCTCCCTGTAACTGTGCTTTGGCAGCCTGCGCCTTCTGATGGACTCAGCACCAGTATCTGCAGCTGCTCAGTCTGCCAGAAGAGCTGTGTGAAGACAGGCATGTCAGGAGGTGTCAGGAGTAGTAGGGATGAGAGCCTGGGCCTGGCTCCAGCACAGGAGCGAGTCTGAGCCGCACCAGGTTGTAGTAAAGGCTGCATGGC
Organism: Spermophilus citellus; assembly: GCF_964194105.1. NCBI lineage: Eukaryota > Metazoa > Chordata > Mammalia > Rodentia > Sciuridae > Spermophilus > Spermophilus citellus. Next base: position 51,283,934 of record NC_138191.1, on the reverse strand, counting down.
AGCCTGGCAAAATTCAACTGTCCTGACCTCTGAAGGTAAGGATGAGCCCACATTGTTTTTGGGACCATGCTACATACCACTTTTAAATATGTTTATAAGGAACTGGCTTCAGAGATATCACCAGGCACTGCTCACAGACTTTGGTGAAAGGCCAGCACATGTTTCCAGAAGGTAAGACAGAAATATCCAAAACGATCCGACCCCTCACACAGCATCCTCCTCACCCTCTCTCCTGTACAGTAAAAGGTGTGAAGGTCGTTACACCTCTCAGCACTGGGCTGGGGACACATGGGCGACTCCGTACCCTGCTTCAATTCTGGCTGATGGCATTACTATAACCGTGCATGTCTGAAATGTTAGAGGGGCATTTATGATCATTAGAAATAATCAAGTCCAGACCAAGGAAAAAAGTCTAAGAGAATATTCAATAATTTATAGCTAAATGACTTTGGGACCTTAAGATAGAATATCCAGGTGGTTCTTAAAGGACTCAAAAATACTCAATTGAAAGGGGAAATATTAACATGGAGGTTTATGATCAGAGCATTGAAATTACATTGATCATGTCTACTCTGGCTCTAAAAATAAAAATGGAATAATAATCCAGCTATCTAATCGAGAAGTCTGCAAGCCATGTCTTGCATGGTAAAGCAACATCTGACATTGTCACAGATCAGGGACCGTGCTCCAGGAGACCTTCCTGGAAACGCCCCCAAGGACTCTCAATCGACCCAGCTTCTAGCCCCAACTCTGCCTGTCAGGGGGGAGTGTGAGCATCATTTGCTGTTAGATTTTGTTTCTTTGAGGCATAGAGGACACATGTCAGGGTGAGAGAGGTTGATGGAGGCAGCTTCTCAGGAAGAGATCTGCCCATGAGCTGGAATGGGACCTTCCAAAGTTCTGGTTGTCCTGGGACGGGCATGGAGAATGCAAAACAAGAGGTGATCTGAGGGTCTTTGGTGAGGGTTTACAGGACAGAGGGGTGGACCATGATGAGAAACGGAGAAGTGTGAGGCCTTCCTAGGGAAGTAGAGTGCCCAGGCCTCTCCTTAGATACCTGCAGCTCCTGAGAGGGTCGAGGAATACCAAGCTGGTTCAGACACCTCCTAGAATGGAAATGACAGAAAAACTCACAATTCCTGCCCTACCTACCTTAGGATCTGTTGGAAAAATGCAGTAAGATCATCCTAGAAATAGATGAATTCTACATAGGGCAGAGGGGTGGGCGGGAAAGGGAAGGGGCAAGGGTTAGCAAGGATGGTGGAATGTGATGGACATCATTATTCAAAGTACATGTATGAAGACATGAATTGGTGTCAACATGCTTTATATGCAACCAGAGATATGAAAAAATTATGCTGTATACATATAATAAGAATTGTAATGCATTCTGCTGTCATTTATTTTTTTAAAAAGTCAATAAAAATAAATTTTTAAAAATGAGAAGCTATAAAAAGAGATTTATAATAATAAAATAAAATAAAATAATTATAATAATTTCTCTGAAAAAAAAAAGATCATCCTGGAGACTAAACAGTGCAGTCCAAATGCAAGCTCCACAAAACACACATGAACATTGATTAATTATTTCCTGAATGGTCAAAGCCAACAAATGGGTGGTGGTGCAGAGGAGAGAAAAATCACTTCCCAGCAACTAAAAACAATTAATAACTGCCTCTCCTAAGACATTCACTGGCCATATTGGGTGGATTGGTACATTAGTTCAGAATACAGACCTGGGGCTCTCACTTGACTTCACACTCAGCTTTCTTACTCTCTGTACCTCAGTTTCCTCATCTACAAAATAAGGCAATTGTGATATTTCCTATTGAATATTTTCTGTCATGATCAGAGGATGGAAAATACTCCATAAAAGAAAGACTGAGAGGAAAAACAGGGCTAGAAAAAGAATCTGGGGGTGGAGTTATTGTTTTAGACTTGGCATCCAACGTCAGGAGACTGAACAATGCCTCAGGGAAAGATCTACATAGGGAGCTCAAGAATTGAGCCCCAAGGCAAACTGACTTAAGAGGTTAGGAAAACAGCAAAGAAGTTGCCTTTTACCTAAGATTGCACAGCCATTTGGGTTGGAAAGAAGCAGGACAAGAGTGTCATTCTGAGCTCTTGAATGAGCTAAGAGATCTTAAAACTGCTAATGTTATGCCAGATTCATGGGACCCCCAATAGACCTCCAGGGGCCGTATCCAATGAAATCACACAAGAGTCTTTATTGCAAGCTCAAACCTGGACTCACAACCATTCCCAATGCAGGAGTGAGTCCCGGTCCTTTGTTCAGTGAGATTTTATAGGTTTTGGGGGGATACTGTATGCATCACCACATCACACAGCAAATCATTATATACCAAGGGAAAGTTAAACAAGAACTCTCAACATTGATTAGCACATTCAATGGCGGGAACAAGTTGGTAGGTGTGATTGGTTAATACAAAAGGGGGATTTGTTTGAACTGATTGGTTTAGGCCATGATGGGTATACGTGCTATACTACATGGTTTCCCATCATGTTATCAACCACCATAAACTACTTGGGGGTCATCTGGCATTCCAGGTATTTTCCCTGTCTCATGCTGATTGAAGGTTGCTAGGGGGGTTGCTATGGGTCCTCACCTAGCCTAACTGAGTCAGGAACACCTGGTGCCACAGACCTCTCCTGTTATTTACAGACAAACAACTCAGCAGGGTGGGTATGTGCTTAGGAGTGTTCTGTGGGTTTTTCCAAAGACAAGGGTCACACCCTCTTCCTTAGGACAGGCCTTGAAGTAGAAGTTGCTGTTATTTATTTATTTTTAAAAAAATGGAGTTACATTAGTTTCTCACTAAGAGGGGGTCAGGGGCTTGACCCCTCCTTTGTGGTCTTAACACTATCCAATAAATGCCATTCATGGGTTCGATCACATGAGGCCAAGAATTTCCCATGGATTTCACAGCAATGTGGAGGTCATCATTGACTTCAGAGGGCACTTTGAAAGGGAGGTGTGTTAAGAGGTTAACAGGAAAGTTGTGGAAGTTAAATTGAACAGTTTATTTGAACAAATAATATTCCTGAATATTCCTAAAGCAGGCAGTTCTCAGAACCAGGAGAAGGCTGGAGAGCTCTGCTCTGTAGATGGTGGGCATTTCCAGATCAAGCTGGGAAGTTGAGTGCAGACAGGGCTCCTCTGTTGAGAGCCAGGAGTTTGCCTTGCCTGGTCATGCATGGTCTGGTGCTACACAGCTTGTGATTGGCTGAAGCTCAGCTATGTGTGATTGGCTGAGACGTGGCTGCTTCCTTATACTACTGAGTTTAGTTTCCAGTTTGTTTTTGAACTACATTGGGTGGCTATTTGTTATACAGGAATTCAAAGCATGACCACAGTCTCTGATAAGGACTCCTATTCATTTAACATGACAGATGGGGGCAAGAGCTTCACTGAGGAGCATTCCAGATAGAGCTCAGAGAGACAGTCTACAGGTAGAAGAAGAGATTTGGGGAGCTGAGCCACTGAGCATGGTTGGAGATGGGTGGGAGACGTAAGGGGGGAGCTGAGCCACCAGAGGAAGAGCAGCAGATCCCCATGAGTCTGAGGCCCTGGCAGCTTTGTATCCACAGTGTGAGCTTGTTTGGGTCCTCATTCCCATGTCTGAGGCTGTGTAAGCAGGTCTCCTTATTGCTCTGACACTGAAATACTTCAGACAAGTTTCTAGAGGCAAAAATACAAATAGACATAAGAAAAGAACCACATACACTTGAGAGTGAGTCCAGGGCTTTACAAAGTAAGAAAAATGAAAAGACCTGAAAGAACCTGAACCTTGCAGAACTAAACAAACAAGTCTAGTGCTGCCTGAAAGCTTCTGGGGTGACCTTCAATGTGCCTTGTGACCATGCTGGCTTCATATTCATGTGGTCTATATACATCAAAATTAGTGGCTTGTTTCTGTCCTTTGATAGAAAGGATTTTCTATCAAAGGACTTTTAAGATTTTCACTGAATGTTCACTGTGCACAAAGAACTTTATAGTCAAGAAGATTTTGAATGGCCTAACTGTGTAAGTCTCACAATACCTCAGGGTACACAACAGATTTTTATATGCATAACTTTATTTACTATCAAAGAAACCCTAAGAAATAGGTCTTATCATCCCCTTTTCTTATAAAAAGAAATCAGAAACCCAGTCCAGACAATGTACTTCACAAGTGGCCATGTCAGCAATGGCTCCCAGGCTACCTTACCTCAGACCCAGGGCTGTTCCTAAATACAAGTCAGTCATCCCTTAGCAGTAGGGCATGTTCTGAGAGATGCGCTGTAAGGTGATTTTATTGTTAGGTGAACATAATAAACTGTGCTTACCCAAACTAAGGTATTTACAACATCAGTAGGAAATATGATTTTGAGATCATTGTCATACACAAAGTCCATCAGATGTGGCACATGATCATTCAGCAGAAGTGGCACCCCTTTGTGATCACCACATTGCACCCCAAAGGCAAGGCCTGAACAGTGTAAGCACACAGGAGGAGGGAATCATGGAGTCACCTTGGAGCTCTGTCCAGGATGTTCTCTGAATCCCATAGCTGTGTTCTCTTCTCCTCTCACACAAGGCTTCCATCACTACAGGGATGGTTTCTGGTGCCCCCAGAAGCCTTTGCAATGCCCACCTGGAGCTACTTCAGGTGTGGTTCAGTCATACTGACATTTCTGGGCTCCTATTTTCTCACCTGAAAAATTAGAGGGTTGAGCTTCATCAAAGTTGTTCTTGTAGCTCTGAGGCCAGAACCACTTCTTTGAGGGTTTGTGGCTCTGCTCTAGGTAATGGGATAGCTGAAATTTGGATTATTGTATAAATAAGACATTACCTTATTTCCTTGTAATGAATGTGTTTATAACTAGCCCTTCTATTAGGATGTAGAAAAAAAATTTCATCTTACAACCACCACTCAACAGACTTTGCCAGTACTTGGACATTTTGGTTCTAATTTGCATTGTGGGAAGAGAAGAGATGTAGTCTTTTCAGGGCAGAAATCACTTTAGTTCTCTAACTCTGCCATCTCCATGTTTTCTCAGTTAATAAATTACATCTCATGTTTATTTTTTGAAGATTCTTTTTTCAGTATATAAAAAAGAATGAATTAAAAAAAGTGAATTAAATTTGCAATTACCAAGGAATAAAGGAGTTCCTGTTTAAAAAAAAAAAAAAAAAGATGTTGGCCGGGAACAGTGGTACATGCCTGTAATCCCAGCAGCTCAGGAGGCTGAGTCAGGAGGATCAGGAGTTCAAAGCCAGCCTCAGCAAAAGTGAGGCGCTAAGCAACTCAGTGAGATTCTGTCTCTAAATAAAATACAAAATAAGGCTGGGTTTGTGGCTCAGTTGTGGAGTGCCCCTGAGTTCAAACCTTGGTACCCCAAAATATAGGTTTTTATCTATTGAGGAAATATACCTATTTTTCATATAAATGAATTCAAGTAAATATGCTTTACACCAGTCAAGTCATCTTCAAAGTAAAAAAAAAAAAAGAAAAATGGAAAATTTTCTTTACCTGAGCAGTCTATCTACCATGATATTTCCATGTACTCTATCATAATTCTTTAAAAATATTGGGGAAATAACTGGAAAATCCAAACCATAAATCAATCACTAAACTTTTCTCTTTTTGAAGGCTTGCAAATAGAATTTACATATCACTTTCTGAGTAAAAACTCAGGTCCATATGATTAAAAAATACAAGCTTTGACAGTATAAAATATCACTTTTCATACAGAAATTACAAGACAGTGTCTGATCTCTGTATTTTGAAAGAAAGAAAAAAAAAACATTTTCTTTACTATTATTCAATTTGAAGCAAAAACTCCAAAATTGTTTTATGAAAAAACTTTCTTTCAACCCAGGGCTGTACTTCTGAGTTATACTTCATGGTCTTTTTCATTCACATCTGACTGAAAGCAGACTGGCTGCACCATTTTAAATACATACAAAGAGCTAAAGAAGTTAGGCAGAGGAGCATGACATTGCTTCTCTTATTTATTTATTTATTTATTTATTTATTTATTTATTTATTTATTATTGATTTATTTATAGTTGTTGGCCTTTTTTGATTAATTTGTATGTGGTGCTGAGACTCAAATTCAGTACCTCACACATGCAGGACAAGTGCAATCCCACTGAGCCACAGCCACAGCCCCTGCTTCTCTTCTTTTGACATATTTCTTTCTGGGTCCTCTGAACTTGTAATTTCTGTTTAAAAATGTCCCATTAATTCCTATTAGGGAGTTACTAGTAAGGAAATTTGCATGTTAGCTTCTATCAATCTGTATCAATAAGTGTTAACCATTCTCAGTTAAAAGCCCTCCTTTTAGCCCTACTTATGTGGAAACATCATGCACCTCATCAAACCATTGAGGAAATTAATGCACTTCAGCCTACACAAGCACTTGTTGATGCATATTAGCATTATAGATTTTAATTTGAAATAATGTCAGTCTTTTCTGGCCTGCATTGTAGTGCATGGGCTGCCATCTGCTTATAATAATGAATCTGACAATCCATGTAAATTGATTTGCTACCTCTCTTGCCAGCATAATGGCTGGGATATTGATCCTAATCATAGAGCAGTTGCAGGTATTTCATTCAATACCAACAGGACAGATTGGGCACTGTAGCTTCTGAAACATAGTTGGAATGACAGTAGAAACAAAAATGCATTTTTCTGTCTCCCCCACCCCTGCACTACAGGTTCAACTTTCCCCCTCTCAGAGAATCTGTGGGTTTCATTCTTTCTCAATATTTCAGTACAACTAGAAACACAGTCAACCAATTTAGTGAGCAACAAGACCCAAGCATAGAACACCTAAGCTATCCCTACCTGTCTCTCTCTAAGAGATGTCACTCCAGTGACCAGAAGGGCTCTGTGTACCAGCCAAACCCTTGATATCACTGCCCAATATGGTAGTCACCACACATGTTGCCAGTTATATTTAAAGTAATTTAAAGGAAGTGAACTAAAAAACAAACTCCTCAGGACACAAACAGATATCTGTTCAGTTTTCTGCACATTCAAAAGATGAAATAATCCCACATTATCAGTGATGGATGAATGGATAAACAAAATGTGGTGTGTATACACAGTGGAATATTATTTGGACTTAATTAACTCTAGTACATTCTGCAAAGTGGATGAACCTTGAGTACAGTACACTAAGTAAAATAATCTAGTCACAAAGACAAATATTATGTGATTCTCCTTATATGAGGTTCTCAGAATCATTGTTTAGTACAAACAAAGTTTTACATTTACAAGATGGGAAATTCTGGGGCTGGGGTTGTAGCTCAGTGGTAGAGTGCTAGCCTAGCACATTCAAGGTGCTGGGTTTGATCCTCAGCACCACATAAAAATTGATAAATATAATAAATGTATTGTATCCAACAACAACTAAATACACACACACACACACACACACACACACACACACACACACATATATATATATATATATATATATATTTTTTTTTTAAAGATGGAAAATTCTGGCAATTGATATTGGTTATGGAGGCACAACAATGTCAATGTGTTTAATGTCACAGATTTAAAAGTGCTTACATAGCAAATTCTACATTTTGCATATTTTACTCCAATTTGAACCATAGCCCCTCATTTTCCCAGTAGCCCCATGTGGTCAGGGGTTACCACGCTAGAGAACACAGGAATGATCACTCCCCTTATCACAGGAAACTCTGCTGATGTCATTGCTTTAGCTTCAGGCTGTTGGGACTCAGGTAGGTGAAGCAAGGAGCTGAGCTATGGTGAGATTTGGTCCCAGTAACAGGTTAGTGCCCTGCACACTACACACACCACAAGTGCAGCATAAATGGAAACAGATTACCCTCTTGTGATTGAGACATGACCTGGTTTCTCTACCTTTGATTTAAGTTGCTTCTATGTTCTTTGCAATGCATTTTCCATTTTCAGATCAACTAACCATGAACATACATGGGGCTATCAGAGTCAGACACATTGTTTCACTCATCTTTCTAAGTTCATGTATTTTAAAATCAGAAGGGTTAAACATGGTATCAGTCTAAACTGTAAATTAGAGTAATGCTAATAGAAGCCACCTCTGGATTGCAAATTCACTAACAGAGGAATCAACCAATTGATCATAGGGTATGGATAAACAAGGATGGGCAGGGGGTCATTACACCATCTTATTTACTCCACTATGATCCCTTAACTTGTAGTGATGTGTGAATGCTGGGTAGCTATTAGGGATCACAATTCAATGTCAGTGTTTGAGAGTCCAAGTCTGTCTGACCCCAAATTTAAGGTACTGCACTACAGTCTACAGGTGTTATTTATGGTCCATGTATTTATTTTTCACTGATATTCTTAAGAGTGGAGATGTATTTTTTCTTTTTCTTTCCACTGATAGCATCTATCATGTGGCACTTAATAGTTCTTTAAAAATTATTTCTGAATAAATGACCAAAGGCACACACTGGGAGTTCCCCCATCCCACTTCTGGCTTTTGTGCGTTTTGAGCATTCAGACAGTGAGTAGGTGAGATGTATCTTCTTCCCTCCTCTCAAAAGCCCCTCATCATGAAGGAAAAAGTACTTCCTCACCCAACTCCATGTTCACTTTCTTTTAGTTGTCAAAGATAGCTTTCTTATTTTTCATACTAAGCACATTTTTAAATCTTATTCTAATTTAGTAGCAATAATAAAATATATAAAACTATGTTAACAGAGTGTACCTGAATATGGTCTGTTCCATCATAAGTGGGTTCTGAGACACATAGCATTTCATTGCTCTGGGAGATCCACTGGCTTTCTTCTCGTTCAGCGTCTCCTCTCACCAATCCAGTGGCCTCTAGCAACCATTCCACTCACCGGGGGATGCTTTCATTAACTGTTTAGTTAACTTGGTTTTGACAAACATAATATGAATACTGCTTGCCAATTTCTTTATTTTCAGTAAAATATAGAGCTTTTCCAGTGCACTGATCCTTTTGAAATTTGAAATTCATTCTTCTTGTAACAAATTAGTTTGAGTCACTGACAAGCCTTGAGTACCTTCTTAATAAAATAATTGAACTGTCGATTTTGCGATTAATGCCCCAGTCTGGCTGGGCACAGAATCATGATCCACTCAAGCAGGAACAAACTTTATTTTTGAAACTGCTGCCAATTCCCCATATGCTCTGGGAAAAAACTGCCGACCAACACACGCAGCGTTCTCCCGGAACCCAACGGGCAGTCTCTCCTCCGGAATTCCCTCCTACCGCACTTCCCCAACCAATGGGAACTCTCCAGGTGTCCCTTAGCAGGCCAAGGTGGACAGCAGGTGTCTAATATCCATAAGAATGCAGATCTTAACATAATCAAATCATCTCAATTGCTTGCTGGCTTCACCTATCAACCAAAAATGCCATGCATCATAGTACTTGGCCATGGCTCTTAGCAATTAGACTTCAGGTTTAACCACTTTTGTTTTACTTTTGTTATAATTTTAAAATGACAAATTATTGTAAATGTTAAATCTGTAGTGTGGTTGGATTCTAGAAAAGAAATCTTTCTATTGTTTTATAATAATTTGAAGCTGAGAATATTTTTTAAAATTTATGTTCATCAGTATAGAAAATTAATTTTTGGAATATTTTTCCACCTAGTTTCTTGAATTTTAAATGTCGGCATTATACACACACACACACACACACACACACACACATATATATATATATATATATATATATATATATATATATATACATATATATATATACATTACATAAAATTATATATATATATATAGATAGATAGATAGATAGATACTATATCTATGATATAGACATTGATATATAGGCATAGACAGTTTTCTAATTACCACCTCATAATCACTTTCGTGCATTTATCTTTACTAATCAGAAGACTGAAAGAAAATTTTTTTAAGTGCATTTGCATTTATTTCATTTGCTACTGCATTTATTGCAATTAATAAAAGTAGTGCAACCAGCTTTTGTTGATCATCCTTTTGATTCCAGGCTGCTGAGTACTCAGGAAACCAGAATTCTTAGACATACCAGACAACACTCCTTTGAAGCTGATGTTCCAGTGTTGGAGACAAACATGTCAAGTGTGACTCAGTGAGCAGCAGTGCTTCTAAGGAGGAGAATAAGCCAGGAGAGTGGAGGCTTCCTGAGGGCAGGCAGTGCCCTTCCAGCTTAGCAAGATCTGGGGGGCCCAGGGGGCCAGCACTGAAGCCACCAAACATTCTATGCACAGGGGCTCGTACACACATACTACTGAAGCAATCCTTAGAAATGCACTCAGGTTAGAAGTTCTGCTGACAGGTATATGCTGGGGACAGGTGGGTGTGGTTGTGTTCATCTGTATTCTGAGTACAGGAAGCAGAGCCCTCCAGGTGGGCAGGCTATCTGGCATTTCTGTAGTTGTGCCAGGATATCCCTGTGACTTGAGTCTGGCCCTTGCAGAAGCAGCATGAGCAGACATAGTGACTTGCCATCACCAGAATGCTAAGAGGCTTAGGAGATGAGGCCATGGCTAATAGGGAGGACAAAGAGGACATGGGGACCAGGGCTCAGAAGGAATCAGCAGGAGGCAGATGGAAGGCAGGTGGAGAGCACAGAGAAGGTGGTGAGAGGTTTCAGCTACTACACAGACCATTCTGAGAAGGTGGGAAGTCAGCAGGAGGTGGGTTAAGATGCAATGGCTGACCCTGAACAAGGACACCTGGGGCCCAGGGCAGTGGGAGTGGCTGGGAAAACTGAAGCAGCAGGCCCCATCTCTCTTCTCCACATGGCAGCTGCATATCAGACCTGGTCCATCTGTGACTTCCAGGTCTACTTAGTCCTCCTTCCAAGTAAATGCCTTCTTTCACTCTCAAACAAACAGATTAAATTTGCCACGAGAAAATTTCCTCATCTAGAAACAAACCCTCTGCCTTTCAGGCCATGAGGCCATCACTATGTCCCTGCATGTGAGGCCCTAAAGCAAGCGTCCATGCTCTGCACCCACTGAATGGAAGCCCCAACTGGGAGGAACCTGGAGGAGGCAGAGCTGGGCTGATGCAGGGCTCCCAGCAGCCCCACCTCCCTGGGACCGGAGGCAAGTGGATCTGCATCCAAGTGGCAGCAATGAAGGCTCAGTGGCAAAGTGGCTCTCTGGGTTTGGATGCTAGATGGAGCAACATGATTTCAATTTATTTGGAAATAAACAATCAGCCAACCTTGATTCTAGATATGACATAGTCATATTTGTATTTTAAGAAACTGGAGAAAATGAAGCTCCCAGATGTATATGAGGCAGAGTCCATTGGGAGAGGCTTGAGGCAGGGGATTATTAGAAGCAAATTTCTCTATGGGGTCCCCAGGGCTGTGCCAGGAAGGGGCAGAAGTGGTACAGCAGCAGAGTAGTGTGGGGGACTATGGAAGAGAAAGCCAGAGGTCATGGGTGCCTACTGTTCCTAGCATTCGTAGCCAGAAGCATGTCTCATATTTGAAATAGGGAACCCAAAAAAGAAGATGTGGAGGAAAGGAAACTGGAATTAGGTGAAGCTTTAAAGGACCAGCAGCTCAAGAGGCCTGGTAGGCACAGGGAAGAGAAGGTCTCCAGACTCAGATAAACCCAGGTTTGGGAAGATGTGTGCAGGGGACCTCTGTGATCCAACTGGTGGAGGAAAGGAATTGAGAGAACTAAAAAAAAGAAAAGTCCCAACAAATGCAGGCATCCAAGGCAAGCATGAAAGGAACGTTTAGAAAACAAGCTGCCTGTGAGGATAGAGGCCCGTTGAGAGGATGACTTCCAACCCAGAGAAGCAACTCTGCCTGGGAGAGGCCCTGGCTGGGAACAGACCCTCCCAGGACCAAGGCCCAGCACCTGCAGGGCTGAGGACAGACAACAAGTGAAGCCAGAGGTGAATGCTGCTGGGTCATGTGATCAGACAGCTTCCTGCTAATCAAGATGGGGCTGAAGCAAAGGGCTCCATGTGGCAGGACACAGATAACTCAGGTACCAGGACCTGGGAGTGCAAGGGAATGAGAAGGGCATTGTAGGTGCTAAGAGTGGCACTTGGGTAAGAAGACAGAAGGTAGATTTGTGTTGCACTAAAAAGGTGAAAGAAAACCACAGGAGCTTGCAAGCAAGTTCTGAGGTGCACAACTTGGTTTTCTATGTAGATGCCCCTCCCTGTACTCTGGGGTCACTCCTGCTGCCACACCTGGGGGTGTGGGCACTTCTCACTGAGCTGGGACCGGCCACAGAAGCCAGGAAGGGAGAAGACTCTTGTCAGGACACTGCATTGGCCCTGCAAGGGTGACTGGAGAGACCTTCTAGCTGTCCTGACCCGGGCCTGGGGAAGCCATTCATCAGTCAGGGAAGACTTATGAAGGGCAGACTCAAGCACGCTCACACAGCTCTACCCTCCAGTCATGCAGCTTTGCGGGGAGATCACTTGTTTTATATATTTTACAGATGTATTTGGTAACATAAGAAGTTCCCAATGTTTATTGGGAATATAATCGTATGTCAAAGTTAGGTCAGACTTTAACGACTTCTCTCTCCAAACTCAATGTTGACTGGGCTTTGAAAATCAGTGAAATTTTTATGTTAATTGTGCTGCCCTCTAAACAGAAGGGAGTTGCCCTTCCCTGAGTCACTCCAACATGTGTCTGTGTTAGCTCCTGCCCAGGCCCTTCTGAATGACAGTTGCCACACACGACCACATCTGCAGGTGTTTCCAGGAAAAAGCATCCCAGCCTCTATGTTAAAAAGGGTTTCCTTGCTGTTGAATTTAACATCAGACCAAAGATAGTCTTTTGCCACTCAAAGAGAGTAGGGAAAATCCAATCTCCTTCTAAATGTAGTCAAAGCCAGTGCAGCATTTTTCAGGGGGAAGTAGAACGAAGGGAGGCCCACCATGTTGGGCTGTCAGACACAGGAGCTCATGTGCTCAGTGCAGGTGGGAAGCAACATTGGTCATCAGGCATCCCCAAAAAGGATAAGAGAAAGGAGAGCCACAGGAGATCTTTCCTGGCAGATATTAAGCTTCTTCCATCTCATTCTAAATACAAAGCTCAAAATACACCTAGTATTTTGAGGGGTGGAAAGACCATCTTCCCATGATCATGCAAAATAAATGTAGTTATGCAATAAAGTTGAGCCAATTGTTTGCCTTTTCAAGAAAAAAGGAATGACTGGCCTTGGTGGAATTTGGTGTCCATTGCTGTACCAACATAGGGATGAAAAATCCTGGAGAGATGAGGAGAACCAGCCCTTCCTAGTTTCTTTTTCAGTCCCAGTGTCTAACTCTGAAGAGGTTGAATGTACTCCTGGATGTGTAGATAATCATATTGCTCATAACTCAACTCTTCACACCTTAAATTGAGCCATGATTGACTTTGGAGAAAATGTCCCCTCACATTAAATAGCCTTTTGTCTTGGCATCTAGGAACCAGAACTGTGCACTGGGCACTGTAAGTAGGGGCCAGGAGCCAGCAGTCAAGGCCCTGTGCACCCTGGGGCTGGCTGGGGTGGACAGCAGTGGTCAGAGAAGATCCAGAAGTACAGCCAGTGAGCTGGATGCTCTCAGACAGCTGAGTGTGTTGCCACCATGGGGCAGGATGGCACTCAAGGGTGATGAGGCAAAGTGGTGCTTAGGGATCCCTGGTGACCAGAGAGGCCCAATCTGTACTCTGTGCAGAAGACCCAGCATCAGGATGCAGATAATGCTTTCCTCTCTGATATGAAGTGACTGGCTGTTAGCAGGGTACATATCCATGAGATGCCATGGACACTCAGGAGGCATAAGCGAAACTCTGAACCCATTGATGGGGACCATCCTCTCTGTGCTCTGCCTAATTGCTGGAAAACTGAGGTTCAGTGGCTCCCCTTCTTTGGGCTCCATTTCTCCAAGAAGAAAATGAGTGACTTCATTTGCTGATGGCTGAGCATTCCTCAGACACCACTCTGCACTTTCTGAATGACATGTCACTATAGCATCAGGCAACACAGTTCAGTGGTGAGTCTCAGACATGCTTCTTAAAGGGAAAATTTGTTTCTTAATTGTTTGCCTAAAGAGCCTGTTGTACTCCCCAAAAATAAAAATACATAAAACCTCAATAAATGTTAAAGCAAAATTCCTTTCATTTATGTAGTGAGTCTGAAAAAAATTCACTGTACAATAGCCCCAGCGGGTCGTTTTTTATGAAAGCATTCTCATTACCTCAATTTTATTTCCAAGAAATGAAAAAAGGAGGAAATTGTAGATGCATAAGAAAAATCCACTTTTAATAATTCTGAGTCGTGTTCCTATATGAAATATAATAATTTATAATCAGATTGAACAATAAGAGGGGCAGATATAATTTCTATAGGCCCAATTATTGCTAATTCTTATTTCAGACACTATGAATATTCTTGGGAATTATTTCCACCCCCTTGAAGGACTTTTAAGCCATTAGCTCATGTAGCATTCAACTACCTGCCAAGCATTTTATTAGTCTCTCCAAGCACACAAAGTAAACCTCAAGGTTCCTGTTGAAAAAATTGCAGGTACTGAATGATAGAAGATAAGTTGCTTTAAGAGAACTTTCAAGGTAAAGCTGTAGAAAGACTGAGCAAGCCTTGGAGAAAACAAGAAAAAAAGAAGAAATCAACTGTCCCCAAGATTTTGGGGGAGGGGGATTTTTAAAGTAAGTGAATACTCAGTGCATCCTGGAGCTAGGTAGTGACCAGTGTCCATTTGTCCTATAAGACCACAAAGGCTGGAGGGAATAAGTGAGCTGGGCAGAGCCACCAAACTGGTGAGTAAAGGAACTGGCTTCAGCCTTCCAGGTCTTGCTCCAATGCCTCCACCCACATTCTGTCTGAGTCCTGACCTGTCTTCCCTGGGACCATGTCTATAGAGGCTGGTGCAGCAAAGTCCTCAGCATTTGCAGAGTTCACTGTGATGATTGCAATTCCACCTTCTCTCTTTGTTCAGATACTTGGCAGTGGATGTTTCTGGCTGTTCCCATTATTCTGGACTAGACACTCTGAAATTGAGCCCTCCTCAATGGCAGTACATCGAGTATTGCTGACTGATTCAACTAAGAGAACTTGGCACATGGTGGAGGGCACTGAGAGATCAATTCTGTGACCTCTTCAGCTGTGTGGGCAAAGGGAGTCTTAAACCAACTGAATGCTGTTTGCTCAGGATCACTAGGCAATGCTGGGCCGAAGTGGACCTGGGGCGAGCAGTTTGCACCCCTCAGAACCCATACTGAGCCTGGAGCGGTTGAATTCAGGCTCCCTGTATGCAGTTTCTGGCTAATTGTCTGCGTCTCGCTGTCATACCATCCTGACTCAGTGCTACAGACGCTCCCAAGGAATAGAGAAACAACTCTTTGGTTCCTCTGTGAACCTTTTGAGGTGATACCAATGAAGCCTTCATAGGCAGCGGGCCCAGGATTGAGACAGGACCTGGCAGAGCAGGACCGGACCCACCCTTCGCATCGAACATCTGGCAAAGGGAACGGTCAGCCGCCCTTCACAATGGACACCACCATGGCAGAAAACTGATGTCACCAGAAATCAGCGGAGGGGACAGCTTCATTGAAACTGGTGTCTGCAGGTGTGTGACCCCCGGGCCCCTCCTCTCCACATAGCGGGGAAATCTCAAGGGCCCCCCCCACCAACTCTCCCGTGAGCATGATTATCAGACCGAGGGAGTCAGGAGTGGAGCATGATCCCTGGCTATCGCTCCCACCAGCGCTGAAAACCAAAGTCTCTGGTGCCAGTTCCCATGGGCATGGCTACCAGAGGGCAGGCAGAATAAGCTGACGGTTCCCAGCCCTGTGCTCCACAACCTTAGGGTCTAGGGGAATGGCAAACAGAGAGAGTGTGCCCAGTCATTCAAGAAAATAGGGTTCCCTGAGCAGCAGACCAGGTGTGTAGCCAGTTTTGTGGTGAACGTCATGAGTGGGTGGGGCCTGGCTGGAGGAAAAGTGGGGATGTGACTGGAGACCAGGAAAGGCTCTGGGTGCCCAGAATTGGAGAGCTGACCAGTGGGGGAGGAGGAGCCAATTCACAGGGATTGGTTCCTGTGTATTGAGAGGATAAGTATGGCCCGGTTGGCACAGCTCCACCTATTGGAAGAGAAGTTAATCGAACTCTAAGACTGCATTTTTATTTTTTTTTATTTTAATTTATTTTTATTTTTTTATTTTTATTATTTTGTCTTTTCATTTCTTTTCAATTTCCTTATTCCCCTTTTCTTGAATTCTACCTGTTTACTCTCATTCTCTTTAGCAACTTCTTCCCTCCCCTTCTAATACCTTTCCTCCCAAGCATTATGATGCTGTTTATATGTAATTTACTAAATGTGTATAGGTAAATGTTCCAAGGCATTATATAGTGCTATCAATTCCCTAGCTACCCCAAAATACTCCAGACTTTTCTCCTGTTAATATCCCTTGTCAGTAGAGCAATCTTCCAATGTTGCCAAGATATACCAAACTCTATACCATCACATCACTCAACCTAAACATAAGTCCCAAGACCAAACCTCAGATTGCTATATGCCATCAGAATCCATATGCATTTTACGAAACAAATGAATCTGCTTTAAAGTGCAATAAAATTCATCATCTCTAATCATAGTCTCCCATCACAAAGGAGAGACTCTGGAGATACACAAAACCAAAAT
Organism: Spermophilus citellus; assembly: GCF_964194105.1. Classification (NCBI taxonomy): domain Eukaryota; kingdom Metazoa; phylum Chordata; class Mammalia; order Rodentia; family Sciuridae; genus Spermophilus; species Spermophilus citellus. The sequence continues at coordinate 51,267,240 of NC_138191.1, read as the reverse complement.
AAATTTATAGGAGTAAACAGTAACTCAGCAGTCAAACTGAACCGGAAGTAACATGAGCAGCATGAAAAAGCAACGAAGAAAAGGAGTGCAAACAATGCAGGACAGTCTAAATCTACAGGAGAACCTAGAGGCATCAGAAAAATGGTCAAACAAAGAACGAAAGAAATACCTTATACAGATGGAATGGAATCTTAAAGAGGACATGAGACAGAAAATTCAAATAATGAAAGAACACATTTAAAATGAATTACATAAACAGATTCAAGAACCAAATATGCAACTTTACCAGGAGATAGAGATTATTAAAAAAATCAAACAATAATCCTACAAATGAAGGAAACTATGAACCAAATTAAAAACTCAAACAAGAGTATCAGTAGCAGAGTGGAGCAAGTAGAAGTCAGAATGTCACATAATGAAGAGAAAATATATCATCTTGAAAAGAGTCTAGCCAACCCAGAAAAGGCTCGTAAGAAACCATGAGAAAAACATCCAAGAGATATGGGATAACATAAAAAAAAATAAAAACTTAACAGTCATCAGGATAGAGGAAGGTATAGAGGACCAAACCAAGGGAATGAGCAATCTGCTGAATGAAATAATTTTAGAAAACTTTCCAGATATAAAAAAGGAAATGGATGTACAAATTCTAGATGCATACAGGACACCAAGCATACAAAATCACAGTAGACCAACATCAAAACACATTGTTATGAAGATATACAATATACAGAACAAAGAGAAAATATTAAAAGCTACAAGAGAAAGGAGGCAGATTACATTCAGTGGTATACCAATAAGGTTACCGGCTTTTTTTCATCACAGACGCTGAAAGCGTGAAGATACTGGAACAATGTATTTCAAACACTGAAAGACAATGGATGCCAACCAAGAATTTTGTATCCAGCAAAATTAAGCTTCAGGTACGACAACAAAATAAAAGTCTTTCATGATAAACAAAAGTTAAAAGAATTCACAGCCAGAAAACCAGTATTGCAAAGCATCTTGAGCAAAACACAACACGAGGAAGAAATGAAAAACAACAACCAAATCCAAGAGTGGGAAGTACCTCAGTAAAGCAAGAGTGGGGGAAAAAAGCTAATCATGGAGAAACAAACCACATTTTAAAAAAGATAAATAATCAAACATGACTGGAAGTACAAACCATATATCAATACTAACCCTAAACGTTAATGGCTTAAACTCACCAACAAAGTGATATAGACTTGTAATCTGGATTAAAAAAACAGATCCCACAATATGCTGCCTTCAGGAGATACATCTGATTGGAAAAGACATACAAAGACTTAAGGTGAAGTGTTGGGAAAAATCATACCACGCACACGGTCCTCAGAAGCAAGCAGGTGTGGCCATCCTCTTATCAAATAAAATCGACTTCAAGACTAAGTTAATCAAAAGGGATAAGGAAGGACATTATATACTGTTAAAAGGAATCATTTAACAACAAGACATAACAATTATCAATATTTATGCACCAAATAATGGTGCTGCAACGTTCATAAAAAAACTCTCCTCAAGATCAAGAATCAAATAGACCACAACACAATAATTATGGGTGACTTCAGCACACCTCTCTCACCATTGGACAGATCCTCCAAACAAAAGTTGAATAAAGAAACTATAGAACTCAATAACACAATCAATAACCTAGACTTAATCGTCATATATGGAATATATCAACCATCATCAAGTAGATACACGTTCTTCTCAGCTGCACATGGATCCTACTCAAAGATAGACCATATATTATGCCATAGGGCAACCCTTAGTAAATATAAAGGGGTGGAGATAATACCATGCATCTTATCTGATCATAATGGAATGAAACTGGAAATCAATGATAAAAGAAAGAGGGAAAAATTCTACATCACTTGGAAAATGAACAATATGTTACTGAATGATCAATGGGTTACAGAAGACATAAAGTAGGAAATCAAAAAATTCTTAGAGATAAATGAAAATACAGACACAACATATTGGAATCTGTGGGACACAAGGAAAGCAGTTCTAAGAGGGAAATTCATTGCCTGGGGTTCATTTCTCAAAAAAGGAAAAAAACAACAAATAAATGAGCTCACACTTCATCTGAAAACCTTAGAAAAGGAAGAGCAAAACAACAGCAAATGTAGCAGAAGGCAAGAAATAATTAAAATCCAAGTGGAAATCAATGAAATTAAAAAAAAATTGAAAAAATTGCAAAACTAAAAGTTGGATCTTCGAAAAAATAAACAATATTGAGAGACCCTTAGCCATGCTAACGAAGAGAAGAAGAGAGAGAACTCAAATTACTAACATATAGGATTAAAAAGACAATAGCACAACAGACACTACAGAAATACAGAAGATAATTAGAAATTATTTTGAAACCCTATATTCCAATAAAATAGAAGATAGTGAAGACATCAATAAATTCTTAAGTCAAATGATTGGCCCAGATTGAGTCAGGAGGATGCCCACAATTTAAACAGACCAATATCAATGGAGGAAATTGAAGAAGCCATCAAAGACTACCAACCAAGAAAAACCCAGGACCAGACGGGTATACAGTGGGGTTTTACAAAACCTTTAAAGAAGAATTAATACTAATACTTTTCAAGTTATTTAAGGAAATAGAAAAAGAGGGAGCTTTTCCAAATTCATTCTATGAGGCTAACATCACCCTGATTCTGAACCAGAAAAAGACACTTCAAAGAAAAATTCAGACCAATATCTCTAATGAACCTAGATGCAAAAATCCTCAATAAAATTCTGGCAAATCAGATACAAAAACATATCAAAAATAATTATGTACCATGGTCAAGTAGGATTCATCCCTGGGATGCAAGGCTGGTTCAATGTATGGAAATCAATAAATGTTATTCACCAAATAAATAGACTTGAAGATAAGGACCATATGATCATCTCGATAGAAGCAGAAAAAGCATTCAACAAACTACAGCATCCTTTATGTTCAAAACACTACAAAAACTAGGGATAACAGGAACTTACCTCAACATTGTAAAAGCTATCTATGCTAAGCCTCAGGCTAGCAGCATTCTAAATGGAGAAAAATTGAAGGCATTCCCTCTAAAATATGGAACAAGACAGGGATGCCTTCTCTCACCACTTCTATTCAATATAGTTCTCAAAATACTGGCCAGAGCAACTAGACAGACAAAAGAAATTAAAGGCATAAAGATAGGAAAAGAAGAACTTAAATTATCACTTTTTGCGGATGACATAATCCTATACCTAGCAGACCAAAAAGATTTTACAAAGAAACTAATAGAGCTAACAAATGAATTCAGCAAATTAGCAGGATATAAAATCAATACAACAAATCTTCTGAAATGGAAATGAGGACAACCACCCCATTCACAATATCCTCAAAAAAATAAAATACTTGGGAATCAACCTAACAAAAGAGGTGAAAAATTTATGCAATAAAAACTACAGAACCCTAAAGAGAGAAATATAAGATCTTAGAAGATGGGAAAATATACCTTGTTCATGGATAGGCAGAACTAACATCATCAAAATGGAGATATTACCAAAAGTTCTCTATAGGTTTAATGCAATGCCAATCAAAATCCCAACGGCATTTCTTGTAGAAATAGATAAAGCAATCATGAAATTCATCTGGAAAAATAAAAGACCCAGAATAGAAACAGCAATTCTAAGAAGGAAGAGTGAAAAAGGCGATATAGCGATACCAGACCTCAAACTCAACTACAGAGCAATAGTAACAAAAACAGCATGGTACTGGTACCAAAACAGGCGGGTGGACCAATGGTACAGAATAGAGGACACAGAGACCAATCCACAAAATTACAACTATCTTATATTTGATAAAGGGGCTAAAAGCATGCAGTGGAAAAAGGATGGCATCTTCAATAAATGGTGCTGGGAAAACTGGAAATCCATATGCAACAAAATGAAGCTGAACCCCTTTCTCTTGCCATGCTCAAAAGTTAACTCAAAATGGATCAAGGAGCTTGATATCAAAACAGAGACTCTGCATCTGATAGAAGAAAACGTTGGCTTTAATCTACATATTGTGGGGTCAGGCTCCAAATTCCTTAATAGGACACCTATAGCACAAAAGTTAAAACAAGAATCAACAAATAGACTTACTCAAACTAAAAAGTTTTTTTCTCAACAAGAGAAAGAATAAGAGAGGTAAATAGGGAGCCTACATCCTGGGAACAAATTTTTACTCCTCACACTTCAGATAGAGACCTAATATCCAGAGTATACAAAGAACTCAAAAAATTAGATAATAAGATAACAAATAACCCAATCAACAAATAGGTCAAGGACCTGAACAGACACTTCTCAGAGGAAGACACACAATCAATCAACAAGTTCCAGAAAAAATGCTCACCATCTCTAGCAGTGAGAGCAATGCAAATTAAAACCACCCTAAGATACCATCTCACTCCAGTAAGATTGGCAGCCATTATGAAGTAAAACAACAACAAGTGCTGGCGAGGATGTGGGGAAAAGGGTACACTTGTATATTGCTGGTGGAACTGCAAATTGGTTTAGCCAATTTGGAAAACAGTATGGAGATTCTTTGGAATGCTGGGAATGGAACCACCATTTAACCCAGATATTCCCCTTCTCGGACTATTCCCCAAAGACCTTAAAAGTGCGTAGTATAGAGAAACAGCTACATCGATGTTCATAGCAGCACAATTCACAATAGCTAGACTGTGGAACCAACCTAGATGCCCTTCGATAGATGAATTGATAAAAAAGTGGCATTTATACACAATGGAATATTACTCAGCACTAAAAAATGACAAAATCATGGCATTTGCAGGGAAATGGATATCATTAGAGCAGATTATGCTAAGTGAAGCTAGCCAATCCCTAAAAAAACAAATGACAATTGTCTTCTTTGATATAAAAAGGGCAACTCAGAACAGAGCAGGGAAGAAGAGCTTGAGAAGAAGGTTACCATTAAACAGAGATAAGAGGTAGGAGGGAAAAGGAGAGAGAGGGGAAATTGCATGGAAATGGAAGGAGACCCTCATTGTTATACAAAATTACATATAAGAGGAAGTGAGGGGAAAGGGGAAAAAACAAGAGAGAGAAATGAATTACAGTAGATGGGGTAGAGAGAGAAGAAGGGAGGGGATGGGAGGGGAGGAGGATAATAGAGGATAGGAAAGGGAGCAGAATATGACATTAATATGGCAGTATGTAAAAACGTGGATGTGTAACCGATGTGATTCTGTAATCTGTATACGGGGTAAAAATGGGAGTTCATAACCCACTTGAATCAAATGTATGAAATGATATGTCAAGAACTTTGTAATGTTTTGAACAACTAATAATGAAACAAACAAACAGACAAACAAACAAAACAGAAATGAACCTTACTATAATCCCAACTACTCAGGAAGCTGAGGCATGAGAATTGCAAGTTTGAAAGGCAACCTAGAGAGCTTAGCATAGCAAGACCCTGTCTCAAAATAAAGTTTTTAAGAAGGGCTGGGGATACAGCTCAGTGGTAGAATGTTCCTGGATTCCAGTCCCCGTAGTGGGGAGTGATAAAAAAGAAATTGATTTTTGGAGCCATTTCCACATTGTGGATCCACCAGCAATTTTACAGTTTCCATGCCATCAAAGGAGGCCAGGCACATCACAGCACCATTATATAGCTTCATGTCCTCAGTGCCCATCCATGGGGAGGATTCTGCTGAGGGTCCTGTAGGCACCTTCCATGTTCCCCTCCTGTACCCTCACAGTGCTGGCATTGAACTTCACATGTTCTACCATGACCTTGGATTGAAATCTAAATTTTGTAGAAGCCAGCACCCCCAGAACCCAGTCAACCTGAAGCATATTTGCTTGCACTCATGTTTCTGTCAAGAAAGCATTTCCTAATGCAGCCTCTTGAAAAACAACTTGGAAATGCCTCAGAGTTAAACATTATACTATGATGGAGGAACTTTCCAAAAGTGTTAAATAAAAGTTAATCACTGTATAAGTCCAAACCTATATGTCTATAGTTTACTAAATCATATTAGTTAGTAGAGTGACTGACTGAACTCATCAAAAATTGAGTATTGAAAAAAAAGCTTTTTTAACACTCATGTACTTTACTTGAAAATAATAACACATAAATAATTAGCTTAGCCTTATGAAAATCTAAGACTTGGTCAAAATATTTACTCATTTTTTAAAAATAGTGGTAGAATGCACATAACTCTCACAACCAAAACCTATTTTAAGTGTACAGTTAAGTTCAGTGGGTTAATTACAGTCATGCGGTTGTATGCCCAATTTTCAGAACTCTTTAACTTACAAACCAAAACTCCATTTCCATTAAGCATCTCCCCATTCCACTATTCATTCCCTGACAACCACCAATCTAACTTTCTGTCTCTATGAATCTTACTACTCTGGGTCAGATTAACTAATGTTAAGTAGAATTATATAGTATTTGTCCTTAGTTCACATAGCATCGTATACTTAAATTTCAAAAATGTTGTATCAGGGTTCCCTTTCTTTTTAAGGATGAATACTATTCTTCTCTCTGTGTGTATGCCAAATTTTGTTTACTCATTTAACCTTTGATGGACACTTAAAATGCCTACACCTTTTGGCTATTGCAAATAATGCTATGAGCATGGGTGTCCAAATACCTGTTCAGTTTTTGTTAACAATTTTTTGAGTACTTATACCCCAAAGTGGAATTGTTTATTAAGGTTTTTCAGCAACTGCCATACTGTTTTCCATAGTGGCTGTACTATTTTACATTATCCCACCAACAACACAAGAAGGTTCCTATTTTTCCATTCCCTTGTCAACTCTTGTCATTATTACCTAAGGGGTGTGAGGTAGTTCCTACTTGTAGTTTTGATTTTCATTTCCCTAATCAGAAGTGATGCTGTGTATCTTGTGCTTATTGGTCATTTGTGCAACTTCTTTGGAGAAGTCCTTTGCCCATTTTTTAATCAAATTTTATTGTTGTTGAGTTGAAGGAGATCTTTATTTACTTTGGATTTAAAAAAAATACTTAATTTTTAGTTCTAGTGGACACATACCTTTATTTTACTTATTTATTTTTATGTGGTGCAGGGCCTTGCATGTGCTAGGCAAGCACTCTACCACTGAGCCACAACCCAAGCCCATTACTTTGGGTATTTTTAAAAAAAAATTTAGTTGTAGTTGGACATAATAACTTTATTTTATTTATTTTTATATGTGGTGCTGAAAATCAAACCCAGTACCTCACACATGCTAGGCAAGTGCCCTGCCATTAGTCCACAACCCAGCTCAACTCTGGATATTAAACCCTTATGGAATATGTGATTTGTAAATATTTTCTTCCATCCCATAAGTTGTTATTTCACTATCAACATGTTTTACATATAAATAAAACTCTTGGATTTTTAGAAACTTTTATATCCTCATCACTCTTGAATGCCTTAAAATATTACGCATTTATAGCTTGTACTTTTTCCCCACCCAGTTCTAGGTATGATGTTACTGCAGTCTTTTTTGAGCTGTGTGATAATTTTAGATTTTGAGCCCTGGGTAAGAAATCTAAACTTTTTCTCTCTTATGTAATGAGGAAGCCACTTAAGATAGTAAAAAGTCTTGGATCAGTAGGGAGAAATCCCAAAGTTTAGACCTGCTCTATCACTTATTACTGTGTAATCATTGGGTAATTCATTTATCTTTTGTGACCTTTAGTTACATGTTTACAAAGCAGAATACTAATGACTGGCCTCCTGTGGACCATTCACCTATGAAAAGTGTGGACAATACTTTTCCATGTGGTCCAGTAGTCATGTTCTCTGGTATTTAATCCAGTGAATTGAAAACATATCCACATAAAACCCTAACTATGCATGTTTATAGCATCTTTATTCATAACTTCCCAAACTTGGAAGCAATCAAGATGTTCTAATGAAAACAAATGAATTGAAATCTAGATAACAGAATATTATTAAGCACTGAAAAACAAAAACAAAAAGTTAGGAAGCCATGAAAAGACTTAGAGGAAACTTAGATGCATATTACTAAGTGAAAGACCAGTCTGAAATGACTCCATACTGTTCAATTCTAACTAAAAGATTTGATTCTGAAAAAAAGAAAAAATTATGGAGAAAGTAAAAAGATTAGTGGTTTGGGAGACAGGGAAAATAGGAAACCTACAGAGGATTTTTAAGGAAGTGAAATTATTTAGTATTATACTAGAATGGTGGATACATGTCATTACACATTTGTCAAGACTCATACAATACCTAACACCAAGATTGATCCTTATTGGAAGTGATGCATTTTAGGGGACAATGAAGTGTCTGTGTGGATTGCTGAATGTAACAAGTATACCACTGTAACAAACGCAGGATGACCAGGGTGGGGAAGGCTCTTTGAGTGGGAGCACAGGAGGTATATAGAAATTATGTACTTGTTTTTAAAATAAAATTATTTTTTTAAAAAAATGGGGAGAAGTAACACCCTCAGAGAATTTAGTAAAGGAAATAAAGAATTGGGAGGCAAAAGTAGAGAATATGGTTCATGAAACCAAAATATTCAAGTTTCAAGAAATAGGTAATAATAGAGTTCTGAGCAGAGCACAAAGGTACAAATGAGAAAATATTGATTAGTTATGTCAACTGGAGATGACTGATGATATTAGCAAAAACAATTTTTGAGTCAAATGGTACAGCAAGACTGAGTAAGGGCTAAAAGGGAGAAAAATAATGCTTTAAAAATAGGAAATATAGATTATTTTTTCATGAAATTTGTATCAGAATTGCATAGCAAAACAGGGAGAAGGAAATAAGATGTAGTTTGGGTGAAAGATATAGGAATGACAGGGAATGGGAGGAACATTATTTTTTCTGAAATGAGAGCTAATAGGCAGATGGTGATGAGGATTAAGTCCATAGGTAGAGAGGTGAGAGAGTCGCCTTGTATCTCTGGGGCCTTTGATATAAAGTATTTCATGTCCATATTGGACATCCTCAGGCCTCTGTTCTACCTCTACCTTTCATCCCCAGAATCCACAGGAGAAGATGAAAATGGAAGTCCTGGTCACCTATTCTCCTTCAGTCCCCAATGTGCTCTGTCTTTTCTCACTCTTCACTTTGGATTTTTAAAATATTTTCCTGGCCTGGTTTCCATCCTTATGCAATTTGGATCCCATAATCAATTGCTTAAATTTCTTTCCACACTCTTAATCCCTTGCCTTTTGACCCTTCCATCTAGCTATCAACTTCTAAACCTGAATCAATCCTACCATCCATTTTCTCCTACAGATAACCTCACTCTGATTCATTCTCTTATTGTAAATTTCTTTCCTCTCATTCTCTCACACCAACTGAAACCTTTGTTCCAGGATTCAAAAAACCCTCACGTTCTCAGTCTTTTCATTAACCCTCCACTTACTGCCTAACTGAAACCTGGCTACCTCAAGAGAATACCACTGGAATTATGCCCCTGCTGGTAGGAGGTTAATTCTCCACCTCCATCTCCCACAGGTCCAGAGGCAGCACCAGCACTTTGCAGCACCTTGTCACTTGCAGGTTGTCACCCTTCTACTTTCAACCTTAAGACTCAATATCTGAAGGTACAACATGTCTGGTTATGTCATGCTCTTTTCCTAGTTGATACTATAGTTGAAATATCTGTTTTGCAGTCTCTCTCTCTTCACCCCAACACCTGCAATCATACTAGCTACCCTAACACTAGACAAATAACCTAACACACTAGGCTCAGCGTTCTTTGCCCTACCCAAGCCTCCATGCCATTTCAGCAACACCCATGCCCTTGACCTTGCCCACTCTACACTGCTTTAATGAAGGAATCTCAGGCTTTAAGAACCCACTCCTGAATCCCTACCCCACCTCCAGCTTAATCAAGCATCATAGCATTACTGCTTAAATACACACCTTCTTTGACATCACTGAGGCCTTCATCTTCCAAACATTCTATACTTTCCAGATCTCTCTTCCTGGCCTGGTTTCCTTCCTTATGCAATTTGGATCCCATAATTGATTCCTTAAATTTCTTTCAACACTCTTAATCCCTTGCCTATTGACCCTTCCATCTAGCTATCTACTTCTAAACCTGAATCAAACCTACCATCCATTTTCTCCTACACCTAACCTATGACCATTCCTGGAGGAAACTGTATAAATGTGAATGCTACTGTTAGTAAAATTCATATTTTAAAATTTCAGTGGGGCCTTTTGGAGTTGCCTTTGTTCTACTTCCTATTCCATCACTTGCAGAAGCTTTTCTGATATTTTATCATAACTTAGTCTACATTTCTTAATTGCTGAGAAAGTTAAGGTGGTCTGTCAAATGAGAATTCCTCTCAATTTCAGCCTAAAGCCAATCTACCACTTTGTTTAAGTCACTTTTCTGGTTTTGGCTCCCTAAATACAGAATGCACACAAGTCCAGACTCCTTGAAATAACCACTTTCTCTCACTATCTTTCTGTGGCAGCATAAAATACCAGTATCCTCACTGTGCCCTCAACACACCATGTTGCTCAGGCTGCTGTGTATGCTGTTCCTTCTGCCACTCTATTTCCTCCTCCAGTTAGACTTAAAAAACAAACAAACAAAAAACTTTGCTAAAGAAATATCTTCCATGTCTCCTAATTCCCCTCAATGAAAAAAGAAAAAAAAAAGCACTTAAATACTTCTTACTTTCCTCCTCTTCTTCCTCCTCCTCCTCCTCCTCCTCCTCCTCCTCCTCCTCCTTCTTATTTGTATTACTGCAATTTTTACATGGCATGGTAATTATCCATAAAGGTAATTTGAAGAACAAATTTGGTGTGAAGGGACTGGTAGGAACAAGAATTATAACAACTGAGTGAGAAGTCAAAGTAGGATGGTGAGGGAGGTTCTTCATTCATTAAACAAATAATCAACATATTATCAACATATTTAGTATGTACACTAAGGGTTGGAGAGAAACAAGTGGGTAGGCTGTAGGTTGGAACAGGTATGGCAATCAAACTGATGAGACATTAAATTATATCTAGATCTTGAAGAAAGGTTGGAATGTGAATCAAGTAAAAGAAGCTTGAAGGAGAAGTAGGGAAAGGATAGGTTACCAAGGAAACAAACACATACATATTTGGCTAATATAAGCTGACTCGTCCTGGCTAAAAAAGAAAGGTTTAGGAACACTGGTATTAGGAGACAAAACTGAAAGCTCAAAAACAGACTCTTGAAATTAGAACAGACCTTAAGAGTCACCTAAGTGACCCATCTTCCTAATGAAGAATGCTCTCTCTCTCTCTCTCTCTCTCAATTTTAAGATAGGGTCTTGCTAAGTTACTGAGAGTCTGAGTTGCTGAGGCTGGCCTCAAACTTGCAATCCTCCTGCCTCAGCCAAGGTGCTGGGATTGCAGGTATGGTGCCTAAGTAAGAATGATGTCCCTGACAAATGCACAAGGCCATTCAATTGGTAGTACCACTGAGGTAGCCTATTCATTATTGTACTCTTCTAAATGTTGAAAATTATTTTTTCTAATATTAACTGTATAGAAACATGACTTCTTTAATGTCTCCATACCAGTCCTGGTTCTGTCTTCTGATGTACTCAGCATAACTCTATGTCCTCTTTATGGGCCAGTTTTTCAAATATCTTAGTTATGTGCAGCCTTGAACAAATAATTTTCTGAGGATCAGCTTTCTCATCTCTAAAAAAGAGGTGTACAGAAGCTAATTGTCTCCAGATATCTGCTGTCCCCTCCATTTATTATAATTAGATTTTTTTCTAGGTATATGGAACACAGCAATGATTACATTTTTTATCCTTCCAGACAATTGAATGTGATATACTGCTTAAGTTCTGGTCAATGGACTCTGAGCAGAAGAAACCTCCTCATCCCCTTTCCTCATTCCCAAAGGTTGGGGCTAGAATTTGGATGTAGAGTGAGCCAACTTAATCCTTGTGGATGAGCACAGTACCCTGAAAACAAGATAATAAGAGACCTGGCCCCTGACAACTTGACAAGGCAAAACTACCATGCCAGTTTGGACTTTATATGAGAAAAATAAACTTCTATTTTGTTTAAGCTACTTGTTATTTTTTTTTAAAAATAAGTGTGTTATGACACAAGAACACATTGTCCAAATTTGTTGGTCTCCTCTAATCTCCGGTCACATGAAAGTTTGCTTCATGTCCTAAGCTAGCTTCTAATACTCAAACTGTTTTTTTGAAATATTTATTTTTTAGTTGTAGATGGACACAGTATCTTTATTTTATTTTATGTGGTGCTGAGGATCGAATCCAGGACCTCACATGTGCTAGGCTAGAGCTATATCACTGAGCCACAACCCCAGCCCTTAATACTCAAACTATAAGGAAGAAAAGAATCATTGTACAATTGCACCACGGCATGGCACATGTAACATAGGGAACATAACACTTAGAGTCATAGTGTTGAAAAAGAGCACAGGGTCTCCCTCACCACTCCACTCAGAGAACACAAGCCCCCAGTCAGCATGAAATAGGAGACACCAATTTTAATTTCTTCAGTTACATTGTCCTTAGTTTCCTGGTAACTATTTAAACATGCACATCTTGCTACACAAATATAATTCTAGAATTTAAAGATATGTACTATTGTGCAATATGATCCTTAAAAATATAATCCAACAACTTCATTGTAAATTTATGTAAGATACTAACAGAGATATGCATATGCTATATGCATTTACTGTTTTGGTTTTGTGGGTGTTTCTCATTATTTTCAAAGGTAACTTTGACAATCCATGATTCATGTGTGTTGTGTATGTGGGGGAGGTGTACTGGGGATAAAACCCAGGGATTCATGCTTACAAAACAAGCATTCTACTACTGAGTTACAACCCAACAATTCATGATATTTTTTTTCTTGACTCTATAACCTTTGACAATTACAACTCAATTATAAGGCAATACAGGAAGTAAACAACTAAAAAATACTTCAGATGATATCATATTCTGAAAACTTCAGGTGTAGAAGTGGTTTTAGAGGTCACCTAAATCAAAAAGAATCTGTATCAGTCAGGATAGGGTCCATTATGCTTCAGTTAATATGCAACCCCCCAATTCTGATGGTTCAAAAAACATCCAAGGGTTTGTTTCTGTTTATCTAATGTCTAGTGGAGGTCACCTGAGGTTCTGCCTGCCCCATACCATATTCATTTGGTGACCAGGTTGGCCACACATGGACAGCTGTTTGTGGTAAAGAAAAAGAGACACAGAAAATTGCATCATTTCTCTTAAAACTTCTTTCCAGAAATGGCAGATATCAGTTTTGCTCACATCTCATTGGTCAGAGAAACGTATATGATCACTTCTGAGTTCCACAGGTATTTAATCTACTGCAGAGAGAAGGGAACAGAATACTTAGAAAACTTGTAAAGATTCTAGGATGGGGTGGTAGCTCAGTGATAGAGCACTTGCCTCAAATTTGTGAGGCACTGGGTTTGATCCTTGGCACCACATAAAAATAAATACATAAAAAGATATTGTGTCCATTTACAACTAAAAAAGTATTAAAAAAAAAAACCCTTCCAAAGATTCTCTCTTCAACAGTTCCCAAAACAGTCATTCAGTCAGTGCTTAGGACTCCACCATCCTCTCAAAGAAACCCATTCAATGATGAGTCAGTACAAACATTAAGAAGTGCTCCTTTAGGTTGATTACAAACCTACTCCCCTGGAGCTCCCTCCTATTTGTCCTCATTTTGTGCTCTTGTGACAGTAAAGTCAGATCTACTTATTTTCTTTTTCTTTTTTTAACTTTATTTTATTTTATTTATTTATACGTGATGCTTAAGATGGAACGCAGGGGGCTGGGGATGTGGCTCAAGCGGTAGCACACTCGCCTGGCCGTGCTTGCGGCCCAGGTTGGATCCTCAGCACCACATACCAACAAAGATGTTGTGTCCGCCGAGAACTAGAAAATAAATGTTGGAATATTCTCTCTCTCTCTCTCTCTCTCTCTCTCTCTCTCTCTCTCTCTCTCTCTCTCCTCTCTCACTCTCTCTTTAAAAAAAAAAAAAAAAAAGATCGAACCCAGGGCCTTACATGTGCAAGGTGAGGGCTCTACTGCTGAGCCATAACCCCAGCCCCAGATCTACTTATTTTCTATGAGGTAGTTCCTAAACTATCTAGCACTTCAATTATCTCTCATGTAATAGGATGCATGGTCTTTTCTGAATATTTTTCTTTTTCTAAGCCCCTATTCTGATAATAAATTTCCTTAACATTAAAAAAATTAAAAATGTGTTATGACATATCTCCTAATCCAAGAAGAGCAGCAATGTTTTTTTACTTCTGTTAAAGGGGTTTTATAAGAATTGAGTAAAATTAGGAATGTAAAATATACATGCATATATATGCATATATAGTATATATATGCTAGACTATATGTGCATATTTTATTTTATATACTAAAAAGCATATATATATATATATATATATATATATATATATGTGTGTGTGTGTGTGTGTGTGTGTGTGTGTGTGTGTGTGTGTGTATTTTTTTCAATTCTCAGCATTTGAAAACCTTCATCTCTCCCCTACTCTCTTGTAATGAGGAACTGAATTCAGGTGCATGTTACCAGTGAGCCACATTCCAGCCCTTTTTAAAATTTTGAGTCCTCTCCAAGTTGCCCAAACTTGATTTGAATTTAAGATTCTCCTGCCTTATGTGCATGGCTTACTGATATAATAGTGAATATTAACTTAGTGGCATAAAATGGTATCAGCAAAAGTTTTACAAGGCATGAATACCTAGTAATGAGACTGAATTCTGCAAACTTAGAACTAGAAAGCCACAGCTTAAAAAAATAGAGTATATGCATGGATATTATGTTTCTTATCTTTTATATACGATTATCTTGAGGCAAATGTAAATGGTCCAGGTCTACTAACCCATTTAGTAGTATCACATATTGGAACCAATTTCCTATAACTAACATTCAGGAAAAGTCATACTACATAGACTTATGTATTTGTTTTCTAAAACATAAAGCTGAGGAAGCATACAACCCAAAACGTAAGAATCATTAAAGTCTAGTGATTAAAAATGGACCCTGGAGCCTGCCTGACTCCTGGCTCTGCACTTCCTAGCTGACTAACTTTCAACATTTCTTTGTGTTTCTGTTTCTTCAGGTATAAAATCAGAGTAATAATAACAACAATGGTAATAATAGCAATAGTAATGAGAAAATAATAGTACTTCCTCATAGGATTATTTTGAGGAGTAACATAAAGAATTAAAAATATATTAGGAGCTGGCGGAGCTTCGTGCAGCCTGCAGTCGGTCTGAGAGCATTCAGGCCACTGGTGCCAACTGCGACCCTTGGCTGGCTGGTGCCCAATCCAGCAGCATGCTGCTCAGAACTGGCCGGGGCGGGAGCTTTAGACCAGCCAGGCGGCAGGCTTGACACAGCTGCCCGCAAAGGTGGCGTTGGGATGGCGGTGGGGACCCCGCACCCAAGCCAAGAGGATGGCCACGGTGCAAGTGTGCGCCATGGAGGACCTGCTGTTCACCAATAGCCCCTTCGTGTGGTACCTGACAGTGTACATGCTCTGGTGATGGTCTACAGAGCGGCTGCTGGCTTGCCACCAGGTGCTGCGGACGTGTGCAGGCCGCAGATGTGTACCCGATGACAGAGGACAGGCACTGCCAGGTGCACCTTCTGGATGACAGAAGGCTGGAGCTGCTGGTTCAGCCCAAACTTCTGTCAAGAGAGCTGCTGGATCTGGTGGCTTCACACTTCAACCTGAAACAAAAGAGTACTTTTTGTTCATAGATGACACTGGTCAGCAGAACTGGCTGCAGTTGGACCACCGAGTTCTGGACCATGACCTGCCCAAGAAGCCGGGCCTAGCCGCCTTGCACCTTGCCATCAGGTTCTGCACATCTGAGACACTACTCGTTTCTCTGGGGCGTGGACCAGAGTAAGAGGAACACAGAGAGCAGAGCAGCTGGCCCTAGCGCCAAGCCTGGGATCCAACTATGCTCAGGCAGAAGCAGGCACCAGGACAGGTCACCGAGAGGTGGGACTGCTTGCTGGAACCCCAAGAGTCAGGGTGGGACTTCAGAAACCAAGTGAATGCAGAACCTCATTCTGAGGGGGATGAGCCAAGATTCAACTAGTGCTGGGCCATCCGTCTTCCTGGACTCTGGAAGACCAGCAAGAGACCAAGTCTCGCGGACAGGCCGTCTGCCTGCGATGTCCTTCCTAACTTGGTCACCTAGTGTGCTTGGCTCACTTGTTCCCTCTCTGTGGCTGCATCTGATGGATTTCAGCTGGGCAGCAATGTCCCTCTTGACCCACAGCTGGGTTGATTACATCCATCTCCCTGGCCCCACAGCACTGTGTGCACGTCACATTTCACTGAGGTGGTGGCTGCAGGAAGGCTCTGGATATGAACTCAGAGGTCTGACAGACTCCAGTTTGAGTCACAGCTCCAACACTGCCTAGCTGTGTGGCATGGAGAAGTTGACCTGACATCTCTGTGCCCCAGCTTTCTCATGTAGGGACCATCATTTTCTTTCTACTGCATGCATCTGCTTTTGCTGATTAAAGGAAGTGACCCCTGTGGAGCACTTGGCTGCCCCAGCACGTAGATACCCTCTGTTAACTGGGGTCTTTGGTCACCAACAGCCACTGCTTGTGACTAACATAAACACAACTTAAAGAAAACTAAACTGATCAGGCCTTGGAAGAGATGAAAAGATGAGATCAGCAGAAACAAGTGGCCGATTCCATTGGGGTGCTGCTGGCTGAACAGTCTCCGCCCTCTCTGACCCCTGGTCATTCTGTTAGTATCCCACTGTGAGGGAGTCTGGTCTGGCTTGGTGGCAGCCCAGCTAGGAGGTGTGCTGAGCAGGTGTGTGCTCTTCTGCCCTACTCCCTCCCCGGGGCAGCCTCAAGCCACATGCACCAAGTGAGTCCTGAGGCCTCTGCACCTTGTGACCTGCAGGCCAGAGCAACCTGACTGAGTCAACCTCACAGTCCCAGAGGAAGGGACTTAAAAAGGAAGCATTGGAGACAGAGAAAATATGCAAGAGAAAATCAATGGACCTTGTAGTATTGGTCTGACCCTTCTCTGTTAGAGCTCCATGAAGTTCCTGCTGGAGGACAGCATGTACCATGGTGTCTCCTCACTGTCTGCACATCTACTGTCCTTTGTGACCCTTGGTCTTCAGGGAAAGTACATCTGTCTTCTCTATGAGGTCAGTGTGACGTAGCTGGACACATTTTTTATCCTAACAGACCATAAGTTAGTTGACCACTTTGCAAGTAGAGCAGATAATTTGCATTAGACATTTTCTCTAATTCTTTGTTCCTTAATTATAAAATGGGAACTAAATCAGGTGGAGGATTCCTGTTCCATGCCTATCTCATAGAAGGCTCCAGAGAAAAGTCTGCTGTTACCTTTGCAGTATCAATGTCATCATTACTATAGATTCCTAACATCCTTCCCAATGTCTGGTGCCTAATAGGTATTCAGAAGGTGTTTAGTGAATGAGCAATTCGTATTTTTATACATACACATGATCATATACATATAATTTAATTGAAAAAATATATATATATATATATATTAGGAAAGTTCTCAAATAAGTGTTAGCTACTAGTAGATTATAGCTATTATAATAATGTGAATTGATGATTCCATTTCCAGTGAGGATATAAAGAGTTCTTCTTATATCTTTATTTATATTAATACATAATTGACACACAAAAGTTGTACACTCAATTATATATTCATTTCATAATGTGTTATTATAAGGTATACAACGATATTTTGATATATGTGTACATTGTGAAATGGTTCAATTAAATTAATAATTTCACCAATTCATTTGCTTTTTTTGTCAGAACATTTATCATCCACTCTGAGCAATTTCTAAATGTACATTAACTCTAATAATTATGATATACAATATATCTCTGGGACTTATTCATTCTAACAGAAATTATAAATTCCCCATACCTTCCACCCCTATGCTCTGGAGACCACTATTCCATTCTCTGCTTCCACGAGTTGGCCTTTTTCAGGTTACACATGTGCGCTGTCTATGCCTGGCTTATATCATTTAGCATAATGTCCTCCAGTTTCATCCACTTTGTCACAAATGACAGGATTTATTTCTTTTTAAAGATTGAATTTTATTCCATTGGATACACTACATTGTAAATATTCATTCATCTGTTACAGACAGGATGTTTCAGTTTCTTGGCTATTGTGAATAATGTTGCAATGAACATGGGAGTGCAGACTTCTCTTCAGCATACTGATTTAACAGCCTTTGGCTATGTACCCAGAAGGGCCATTGCTGGAACCAGGGTATAAGCAATTATCTGCCATATGGTCAAACAGCATTTTCAAATCTTGGTTATTTTTGATATTTAATACTTATTAGTGTTTTTTCCATCAGCAAAACTCAGTTTAATGCAAAAGGGTAAACTGGAAGTATATGTCAAAGGTTTTAAAAGCATGCATGCATTACTAGATATTTCCATTTCTAAGTGTTAATCCTAAATAATCATGCACCATATTGGGCTATATGGATGCTTATGGTGGTTTATTTATAAAAATATTAATTACAAAGGAAAAAAGGGCTGGGGACGTGGACCATAGGTAGAGGTCCAATACCCAGCATCTCAAAACAACAGATATCTGACTGCTACAAAAAACATTGCTACAATAAATCATGGAAATTAATAAAATAGAATGATATGCATATATTTAAAACATTTTCATTTTTATTAGCACATTATCATTATATATAATAGTGGAGTTCATTCTGATACAATCATACATGACTAGAATGCAATTTGCTCCATTTCAGTCCCAGATACTTCCTCTTTCCCTCCCCTCTTCCCTGTCTCTATTCCCTTCCTCAACTCTACTGATCTTCCTCCTATGTATTTATTGTTTTTGAAACTGGTGCTTTATAGGTGCACATGAAGGTGGAATTCATCATGATACAATCATATATGTTCATATCATAAATTTGGTCAATTTATTCTGCATCCCCCCCTTTACAGTCCCTCCTCCTTCCCCTTCAATCCTCCTCTTCTACTACTTTGGTCTTCCTTCTATTTGCATGGGCCCCCTGCCTTTCCCCACTTATTTTGCTCTAGCTTCAGCATATGAGAGAAAACATTTGCCCTTGATTTTCTGAGTCTTTTTTACTTCACAAATGCCATGATTTCATCCCTCTTTATGGCTGAGTAGAATTCCATTATATATATTACATTTTCTTTATCTTTTCATCTGTTAATGTTCACCTAGACTGGATCCATTACTCCGCTATTGTGCACTGCACTGCTATAAACATTGGTATGCATGGATCGCTATAGTATGCTAATTTTAAAGCACTTTAACATTTAATATTTAATGATGTAGAAGTAAAAAAAATGTATCATGATCTCTTTTAAAAGAATTTGATGATTGTGGAGACGTTGGGAATATACATCTATGTATGTATGTATATGTGGGGATTGATAGAGTTTCCTGAGTCATACACCAAAATATCAGTAATAGTGTTTATTTCTGGATTGTTCATTTATGGGCAATTTTTGTACTTTTCTTTTTGCTTTTCTAAGTTTTCCACATAAGTCTATATTACTTTTGAAGTATGGAAAAATTAGTAATAAGAAATAAACAATTCAGTGAATTAAAACCTTGAAAACAGGGAGGGGGCACAGTGGGTAGGAATGATGGTGGAATAAGTTAGACATGATTACCCTAAATACATGTACATAGACACAAACAGTGTGAAATACTTTGTGTACAATCAATGACTTGAAAAATTTTGCTCTATATGTGTCATGTGAAATAAACAGCATTCTGCCATCATGTATACCAAATTAGAATAAATAATTTAGTTAAAATAAGAGACAAATATTTGTTATACAAGTTAAATAAATAAAATCTTGAAAACATAAAGGCAGTCTTTGACAAAAAAGAAAGAAATCTTTTTAGCTTGTTTACAAAGTAAAAGATCTAATAAACAGAAGTGCTCAATAGATTCCTGGGCATTCCCTGAATTCACATTAGTTTTTGCCAAAACTCATGTGAAATCTGAAAAATTACTTTACCTATTAGCACCCACCCACTCACACAGGTGAAAAAAATAGGAAAACATTGGCCTAAAATATGTAGAAAACATTTCTTCCTTTATTTAAACAGAACAGAATTAAATTTATCCTGACAGTCTTAATAAAACTTCAAAAGTGATTTAAATGTTTACAAAAGAAGAACTCTAAAAATATTCAAAAAATATAATATTTTGTCTAAGAGATATGTGAAAATATTTCATTATGCAAGAATTTGGCTTCAGCTGAATAGACCAATATAATTGTACAAGGTATTTTCCAAATGTTATAATAATTATGGTTATGTAAAATTTAACCATTTACCCTGACCATTTTAATAACAATTATAGTTGGATATGGTGGCCCTCCCCTGTAATCCCAATGACTGGGGGTGTGGGGGGTTATGGCAGGAGGATCCCAAGTCCAAAGTCAGACTCAGCATTTAGTGAGGCTCTAAGTAACTTAGAAAGACCCTGTCTCAAAATAAAACATAAAAATGGCTGGGGATGAGGCTCAGTGGTTAATCACCCCTGCGTTTAATTCCCAGTACCAAAATCATAATAACAACATCATTCATTACAAATAAATACCTTCTAGTCTTATTTCTTTTTAACCTCTTCACTGAGCAAACATTCCCTTAAGAAACTGGATCCTTCTAATATTAATTTTCACCAACAATCACTAAAAGGCCAAAACAGTATAAGGAAGACCTAAATGAGGAATAAGCAGGTTTGTATGGCTCCCATAGACTAGAATTTAAGAAACACATGTATCACAATAAATGTGACTTCAACTGCTTATCGGACTCACTGTCACCTCCAAATGTATCATCTTATCATTTTATCAACTTAAGTTTTCATGTCTTCTACAACCATATACAATATTCCCCTTAAACAAAACAAAGAATTCTCTGGACTTTCTTATTTCTATCCTGGCATCAAGGGATCTATCACAGCATTTTCATTTATCAGTCACTCATATGAGAAACTTGAGTTCAGGATCTCATTAGCTCCTGCCTGCATTATTTTAATAGGCTCCTAATGTGTCTCCTCATCTCATCTCTTATCACTTGAATTCAAAAGCATCAGCCTCCCAGGAAGCTCAAATATCACTTTAATCATACTACAACTCAGTTCAAGAATCCTAGCTTGAATTTTATCCTATGAGCAGAGGAAAGCAAACTATAATGGCATTCAAAGGCTTTTTCTAATCTTCTGCTTTTGCTCCATATGAACTCTGTGGAATCAGGATGATCTAGAACCAATTCTATGAGTGTCTTGCTCAAGCTGTCCTCCCACCTCACTTTCTTGTCAATGCAAATTCATCCTCCTAGCATGTTCAACTGAAATGCAAATACAATTTTCAGTAACCAGTACAGCTGTAAATGAACTCTTTTCCTTTATAATTTCACGCTCACATATTGTCTCACCCATGAACAGGGCAGCAAGTCATAGTGTCTCCTACTGACAAATAAGTATATATATATATTTTTTTTTTAACTTGAGGTAATTTTTTGTGGACTCTTTATTTGTTGTACTTCTCACAGTTTCTAATGGCTAGAAACTGGTAAATGCACAATTAATATTTGGTGAAAAATGAAGTATCTGCATGTTTAGGTTTTATACAAAGCCAAGTGTGTGTATGTGTGTGTAAGAGACAGAGAATTTTCTATATATCTCCAAGACTTTTCTCTAACAAACAAATATTATTTCACACTAGTTCATGTAGGGGGGTTTTCAAGACCATCCCTAGGTTTGGTGATTCCTCAGGAGAACTCACAGGACTCAGCATATAGTTGTATTATGGCTACGATTTATTACAGCAACAGGATACAAAGCAGACTCAGGCACAATTTCTTTAGCATCAAATTGTCACATGTGTTGTCTACTAGAAAAACTCATTAGAGACTCAGTGCTGAAGGTTTTTATTAGGTTGGTTACTTTAGCACCCTTTGCTTAATTTGGACCCAAATGCATGACTCTCAGAAGGTGTTTATCAAGAATCACACTTTGTGCAGTCTAGGCACATTAAGCAGCTTGTATCATTTAGATGAAGTTTTATATCAGGTATAGAAATATTTAGATCTCAGGTTCCCAGACACTAGCCAAGAACAACCTGGTAAACCTTTCTAAAGAGAGCAGTCTTGAATGTGCTTTATTATATCATTTACATATTATTGGTTTCACATATTTATTGGAGAAATGTTACAGTGTTTAATGTTTCTGATTTAAAAGGGTCCCACAAATGGATTTTTAGAAATTAAAACCTAGCATTTAATCAAAGTTGCATTCCTAAACTGGCATCCACTAGGTAAGAGTTATGCAATTTTGAAATAATTTACTTACCACTGGTATTTCAGGATTTCTTTTTTCCCTTGTAAAATGAGGAATGTTTCTTAAATCAACATTTTTGTACTTGTCAGGAAAAAGGAATTAACTATAACATCTAAAGCAAGCAGACCTTTTTGAAAAAGTTCGTCATCTACTCTTTAAGTGCAAACCAGATGCCAAAGCACTGTTGGGTATCTTAGGCACATCAGCTTACTAAATCCTCAAAATTGCCTCAAGTGTTAGTGACAGATTCAATTTTACAGATTTTTAACTTCGAGAGCCTAAGTAACCACATCCAGGTCTACCATGGTGGAACTAGAATTACACTTAAACCTACCTCATTTCAAACTCTTGTTCTTAGCTTAATGCTAACTCTCTCTACCTAACTTCAAAGGCAAATAATTCTTATTTTGAATCATTTTCCTCAAACTCTGTTTCTTTGTTTGTTTGCTTGGCTGTATCAGGCACTATTCTTTTTTTTCCATAAAAACTAATTTGTAATGAAAGGAACTAAGGAGGAGGGGTGGGGCTGTAGCTCAGTGGCAGAGCACTTACCTAGCCTGTGTGAGGCACTGAGTTAAATCCTTAGCACTGCATAAAAATAAACAAAGGCATTCTATCCATCTACAACTACAAAAATAAACAAAAAAAAAGAAAGAAAGAAAGAATTGATGATGAAGAGCCTAAAAGATAAAAAAGGAAAATAAACAAAAAGAAAGAAAGAATTGATGATAAAGAGCCTAAAAGATAAAAAAAAGGAAAAAAAAAAAACAAGCAATATGTTTAACTGTGTTTACCTTGATTAAAGCCAGATTTTAATTGGAAGAGAAAGGGTGAAGCTTATCACAGGATAGTTTTTCATTTCCAAGTCTTGCAGAGGACAAATCAAATGATACCCACTGCACCAAAAAAAAAAAAAAAATCATTAGGAAACTGCCTATTTAGAAACTCTTCAGCACAGAACACACTTTCCCCCTTTATCTGGCATCACCCTGTTTGAAGTTACACCTGTATCAGAATCTTGGCATTACACATATCATCTGTGGGGATTTTAAATCATTTATTCACAAAATGTGGATCCCTAGGCTTTCTGTGAGAATTAAGTAGGATAGTATATTTTGTGAAGATCGTGAGTTCAAGCCAGCCCCAGCAAAGGTGAGGTGCTAAGCAACTCAGCCAGACACTGCTATAAATATAAAATACAAAATAGGGCTGGGGATGTGGCTCAGTGGTCCACTACTCCTGAGTTCAAGCCCTTGTAGCAAAAAAAAAAAAAATTATATTCAAAAGGCCTAGTGGACATGTTTGCCTGAAATGATTAAATAACTGACTTAAGAAGGTAGCCAGCAAGTGTCCTTACCACCAGGTATCACCATTGAGCCAGGAGTACTCACCTAAGTGCTCCAGGTAGTAGAATCTAGGAGCAAAACAAGACTACCACTTTCACCTACAATACATTCAAAATTGATATACGCTGTTCTGCAACTTGGGAGCTGGTATTATACACACACACACTCACACACATGCACAGACACACATACACACACACACACATACACACACACACACATATATATATATTATTTGCACCATTCATTATTCTCTTGCAGGTGTGCTAAAAATTATCTACTATAATTAAAAAATAGCTGAATATACTCAGATTTGTTACCAAAGTTTAATTTTTAAAATTGTCCTCAGTGGACTATTTATTAATTTTGAGAATCAATAGTGCTTTGCACATCCTTTGGTTTAGCCAACCAGACATTATCGGGCTCCCATAGACTTCAATATTGCCACAGTGGACAATTTTCTGGCTCCAATTCCACAATCCATTGACATTATTTCCTTTATAATTTTAAGGGATGATAGATAAAAAAGAAAGTACAGTATTTTAGAGTGAAAATAAAGTTTGTGACCACTATATGTGGGTTAAACCAAGATTATTAACCCTTCTCCTTGACCTCAAGAACTCAAAAATTCAGTTATAAACGTTTTTTTTTTTTCTATTTTTTTTGAAAAGAGAAAAAAATACCCTAGGGCAAATATGTCAGTCTGTGAATAATCCTGAAATTACTCAAGGAATATTGCCACACCTGGCTGCATTCTGGAACCTACTAATGTCTCTCCCAAAGAGTGCACAGGGCAAATAGGGAGAGGCTCATTTCAAAATGAGCACAGAGTTTGGGCTTCCCTCATGGTTCTAAGTCCCCCACATTGAGACTCACTGTGGTCACTTCAAGACAGGTAATTAGATGAGCATTAGTTGGGAGCTGGAGATGAAATCTATAGTCTCATGAACTGTTGCCTCATCTGCTAGGAACAGTTGCCTTAAATTAAGGCCAACCTGGCCTACCTCAGCCTCAATCTGAGCGCTCAAAACCCTCCTAGCCCACCAGAAAGAAGAGTGACACCAAGCACAGTCTGTTTAGAGTGGATTCTTGGAAATCCAGCAGCTGGGGTTATTTTTTTTTAAACAACAGCTCCAATTCCACTTTGTATTTTACAAATATGAAAATGGCTTAAGGGAAACAAGAAGCATCCTCTCTCTCCCTTTGGCCATCTCTCCCATTCCTAGAGAATTGGGAGGAAAGAGCTGTCATCAGGAACCATTTGGAGCCAGGAAGGCAGAAGCCAAGGCCAGCCTAGATAAACCCATTTGTGGAGCACTTTGTGCTGATGGATACCTTCCTGACTGGTTTCAGACAGGTCTCTGGAGGACAAGGAGCTCAGGAGGCTGGCTGCCTGGCTGGAACGAAGGGGCTAAGGGAAGGGATGCTTTTCACCAACCAGACAATGATGCGCAGGTGGGGTTCCGGGGATCAGGTGGACCGGGAGGCAGGGAGGACGTCTTACCTGGAGGACTCTGCAGTGAAGCTGCCGCCATACAGCAGCCACATCTTGCAGAAGAGGATGCCATTGACTAAGGGTACCAAGGAGAGCTCCTGGAACTCGAAGTCCACCTTAAATTTAAACTTCTTCATCACTGTGAGAGCCAGGCGCTGGTAAGCTGGCTGCACGGGCTGTGTGGGCAAGCGCCCCCTTAGCTCTATTGAGCCCCAGATCCGCCCAGACCCATGGCCAGGGCCTCTATCTGAGTTGGGGGGGGGGGGCGGTGCGGGCCAGCAAGGCCAGGACTGGGACCACCGCTTCCGCCTCTCTGGGACCACCGCCTCCCCTTCTCGCGGCAGCTGGAGCCAGAGTGCGGCTGCGGCTGTGGCCTGGACCCTGGCCGCCTTTGGCAAGTGGTTGTGCTGCAGCTGGCCCAGGGAAAGGGCGCCCTTTAGGTGCGCACCTCTCTGCTGTGGCCAACACAATATTTTTTATACGCTGGACTCTATTCTGATCTATTTCTTTCCCAGGACTCCACTCCAAAGTGGCACGCTGTCACATGTACAAGATACATATGACAATGGAGCCTCATCTCAAAATTAGCATTTTCCATCTCTTAACTTGCAAATGTTCTCAAATACTATATGTGGCTTTTAGCAATGCTTACATTTAACCGGAGCATGTTGGTACCTGTCTGTAATCCAGCTATTCAAGAGGCTGCAGCAGGATGATCATGAGTTTGAGACTAGTATGGAGAACAAAGTGAGATCCTGTCTCAGCAAAGACAGGGCAGGGAACTAGATGTGGTGGGGCATGATTGTAATCCCAGTGGTTTAGGAGGCTGAGGCAGAAAGGATCACAAGTTCAAAGCCAGTCTCAGCAACTTAACAAGGCCATTATCAGCTTAGTGAGAACTTGCCTCGATAAAAATTGAAAAGAGCTTGGGGATGTGGCTCAGTGGTTAAGTACCCTGAGTTCAAACACCAGTACCAAAAAAAAAAAAAAAAAAAAAAAAAAAAAAAAAAAAAAAAGAAGAAGAAGATGAAGAATGGGGAGGAGAAAGAGGGGTAGGAGAAGAATAAGGAGGAAGAGGATGAGGAGAGAAAGAAAACAACAATAGCTAAGGGCAAATGGACAACCCTGACCTAAGGCAGACTCCATGTACAAGCTGCCCATTCCCTCTACTGGGCACAATGACATCTGGCTCTAGAACCCAGCATTAGAAAGTCACTTGATAGGAAAGGGGACACACTGGGACAAGCCTGCCCCCTACTGGCTCTTTTGACACTGATTTTTAGGTGGTTCTTGCTTCAGATTACACTTTTCTGTGATTGGCACTGACTGTGGAGAGTAGCCATGAAAATTAATTCAAAACCAATCTCCTCCACTCCCAAAAGTGATTTTCTGTTTGTTTGTGTTATTGGAAGGTGTGTAGGGGCTGGTGGTGCACCTGGGTAGAGCCATCTTAGAGGGCAATGGGGAGACAAAACTAGAAAACTAGACCCTATTTGTTGGTGAATCTAGCTTTCCTGCTGGGTGTTTTTTCTTCCTGGACTAGAGCTCCTGTGACCCCTGGTGCAAGCAGAGCCTGGCTGCGTGTGGCCTCTGGGAACCAAGGCCCTCAACTCCCCAACTCCCCCAAAGGCCAGTCTTACTACCCTTGCCACTGTAGGTTTCTTCCCTGCCCAGGAGAAGCTTTACTCCTCTTCGTGGTGCAAAAGAGCAACCTCAGGTCAAGATGCCCAGGGCCACCTCCACGGTCTGCCAAACTGCTCATGGTCACTCAAGTGCAAGCCAGTCTTTTTAACCTTGGTGGCAATGATTCCTCTGATGCTGTCTCTGTTTCTTGTTAATTCCCTCTAGGGAGCATGGTCCTCTCAACAGCCTTCTGGAAATGGAAAAAGACCTCAGGCCATTTTCTAACCCTGCCCTAGCCTGCCAATTGCCATTTAGCAAGCCTTGCCTGGGGCCACCTCTCCAGCCCCAGCTCCCTGCTCTCCCCTAGATTCAGGTGATGAGTGGTCTCCTATGTGCCTTCTGTGGGCACTTCCCAGCCAAACATTCTGGTCATCCCCCCACACCTTTGTTCACTCCAGTGGCTTGGGTCATAACATTATCTCCAGAGTCCTGACAAGGTATCAGACTGAAAGACTTTAGGACAGAAAGGACAGGACTCTTTGGATTTGGAAAAAGCCTTGGACAAACAAAAGCTTTGGAGAAGATTCAGGAAAACCCCTGAGGAGGAAAGTTGAATTGTGTTCTGGTTGGGATGGCACTTACCTGACTTATGGAAACCCTGCTAAAACCAGTCATTGTCAGAGGACCTTAGCAGCCAGAGAGGGCTTCTGAAACTGCCTTTTGTCAATAGTTACCTAGGATTCAAAACATGCTAATTAACAGAATACACCCCCCCACACACACACACACACATGAGAGAGAGAGAGAAATATATCCATTTGATGGATTAATCCACTGATTGGATTATAGCTCTCATGATCTGATCATTTCACCTCTTGCATTAACACAGAGGCTTTTGGAGGACAACTTATATCCAAACCATATCAGAGACACTTGCCTTTGACACATATCTTCTGCTCCCCAACTTCCCAAAGAACTCACAGTTCCCACCTCAGTGGATTATGGAGACTGGACTCTCATATTTAACATACAATGGGACCCCAACCTGGGTGACTCTCCTGAGGAGACCTATGGAGTTCCTCTTTGGGAAGTTCCTTCAAGTAGGAATAAGGCCCTGTCATTTGTCTATGTTCCCTTAATTCTTTTCACCTTTGATGAGCAGGACCACCTCAGGAAGAAGGACAGGAAGGGTTTTGAAAGTCTATATTTGTTAAATTCATAATTTTGTTCTGATACATGTAGGTTAATATGTTTTTCTAATTACATTTTGCTTTGTTCTAAGGCCAATTTACATGGGTTAATTCTCAGTCTAATAGGTTTTTAACAAATAACCTACAAGGCATTTGTTTGTCTGTTTTGTGTAGGGGCACTGGGGTACTCTCCTTCTACATATATTGCCATGTATATATATTTAGTACTAAAAATTGATATATGAGCTCAGAAATTAAAATTTAAAAAATGGATACAAATACTTTTGCTTCATATGATTTAAAAAGTTCGATTGAAATTGGGTGAATAAATAAAAGTCAAAATGTCTTTAAAGTTACTAATGCAGAGTTTTGTTTCTAGGTGATCAAACATTTAATAAAATGGTAATGTCTATAAAGTGTCTAACATCCATTGTCTCTAGGATTTTTCTTCAATGGGAAAAATTATATATGCTATTCAGTGCACTAGTCCTACATCTTTTTTTTAAAAAATGTAAATTTGATATGACCTATATGAAATTAATCATGGATGTGTTTGTTAGAGACATCTGATTGGTTTACCAAGTTTAAATGTTAACTATTAAATGTAATATCAAATAATCAAACTTTTTAAATTCCATTAGGTAAAATATTTAAGCATTCTTGGTGTTTTCATATTTTGGTAAATTTTTAAAAAGTTCAATTTACTTTACATTATATACAAATAGTCAAGAGGTTTCAACTGCATTTCAATTAGAGTACTATAAATATATTTCCTCTTATTAAAATGGATAAATTTATCTAAATTCAGAAATTGATAAGGGTTATTTTAAGGTATAAACAAAAAGAGGGATCCCTGGATCAAAAATTATTAAAAGCTTCTAAATATAAAAATATATTTAGTAAAAAACATGTTTCCAGGTAAGAAAGTCTTTGTGTGGTAAAACATAATTATAATACATCTAAGTAAACAAGAGGTTCTAAGTAAGTAATGTAAACATCTATACATAAAGGAGAAATATTAAATTTTTTTATACCTAAGTTGTTTATAAATGTAATACAACTAGATAAAAGTATTCAAGGTTATTCCCTAAGAGCAAATATTAATGTACTGATATAAACCAAAGTTTGATTTATCTATTAAAATGACAAACACTTCTTAAAATATTAGTTACATTATGTCTGTTAAGTTTTATTCTCTAGAGCTACTAACTGGACAAATGAAGGTTTGTATACCTCTGGTGAAACAGCAACTGTTATTTTAGAGTATTGTTCCACATTACAGAGTCTAAAACTTGGTTGATAACTGAAGGTGGTATGTTATTCTTACCATCTCGCTTTTAGAGAGTAGAGTGTCTGCTGCTGGCCAGCAATAAAGGCTTAATTGGAATGGCAATGTGTGGTCTGAGAGTTATTTCAGGGTCTCGGTATCTGTATAACATTCATCCAGAGGAATTTTGCAGTCTGAGGCTATAATTCTCCTTTTAGTTATGGCACTTTCTCCCAGGTGCAATGTAATCTCTTGAGGATTTTAAATGCTCTATGGCCAGGTACTGAGGTGCACACTTACAGTCCCAGTAACTTGGGAGACTGAGGCAGGAGGATCAGAGATTCCAAGCCAGCTTGGTCAACATAGTCAGACCCTGTCTCAAATAAAAATATAAAAAGTGTTTGGGGGTGTAGCTCAGTAGTAAACTGCCCCAGTTACATAGTCCCCGGTACTACATGCACACACACACACACACACACACACACACACATACACACACACACACATGCCCAGCAGCCTCATGCATGCCAAGTGATTGCCATCAGATTCAGACAACTCAAGGGAGCCAAGACTGACCATGTAATGGCTTAGAATATTCCGTGTTCACAGTGTCCCAGCTGATGATGCTACTGTGAAAGATTGCAGAATAAAAATGAAATTTATGTACAAAATCCTCACAAAAGTGGAGGGCAGGGGACCACGCAGGAGAAGGTCCTTGAGCTTGATAGTTTGATAATAGACTTTCAGGAGGACTCTGCCAAAACCACAACATTACACCAAAAAATGGCTTCTAAACTCCTAACTTTCCAAAGAAGATCATAGGATTTTTATCATTGGCTCTCAAGAGATTAATAAAACACAGAATGGAACCTGCAACTTCCAAGAAACTCCAGGAGAGCCTTTCTTCTGCACTGCAGTGGATTCTATTATGGTTCATTCTCAAGCACATTTTAAAACTGCTGGGCAATGATTCTGAAGACAATTAAAAACTGTAATGGCTTTCACGTGGAATGTTCCAGTTGAACATCTCTCAAGCAGCTGCTCTTTTAAGCAAGGTGAGGTGGGCCATGCCTGTAATTCCAGATTCTGAGGAGCCTGAGGAAGGAGGATGGCAAGATTCAGGCCAGACTTGGTCATTTGGCAAGCCTGTTTCAAAATAAACCAAAGAGAACTGGGCAGTTGGCCCCTGGTACAATGCTCAGTACTGGAGGAGGGGAGAGTAAGATTTTAGGCTTCAAGTTGGTTTTATCAAGTTCTCTGATTACATGGGAAAAGTAAAACTAAATCATCTCTGTTAAAAGTTGAAGTATTATTTCATAGGACATAACTTTCTGTATTCACTTTAAATATCTTTCATCACTTTGGTTAAATGACTTATCATTTATAATGATTTGGGACCCCAGGTTTCATTAAGTGCTTTAAACCTTTTGAGATTATTGACTAACATTTTATGATCAAAGTCTACATTGTCATTTGACCTTGACCTAACATTGGGATGTTCTAGAGAACTCCATATTTGCTCAAGGGATTTCTAGAAGAGAGACATTAAGGCAATTAGCCTAATTTGATACGAGGGGAAGTCCTGTCAAATATGACATAACTTTTTCAAGTTATATTTATTTAGATATTTTATTAATATTTGCATTAAAATGGCAAAAATTCATAAAAAAATCTCATATGTTTTTAGACATAATTCTGGACACTATATCAAAATGTATGCCAATCAAATCACCTTGTTAATAACTGGTTATCGTAAATTCCCAACAGATTTTTAACCATGACGATTCTAAATGTTTAGCATCAAGAGTTATCATTTGGGCGGGGATGTGGCTCATGTGGTAGCATGCTCACCTGGCATGCATGCAGCCCTGGGTTCAATCCTCAGCATCACATACATATAAAGATGTTGTGTCTGCCAAAAAATAAAAAAAATAAATATTAAAAAACTCTCTCTCTCTCTCTCTCTCTCTCTCTCTAAAAAAAAAAGAGTTATAATCTGGATTATTGCACTGAACATAACTAAAATCAGATTAATTGATTAAGAAGACAAAAACCACTAACAAGTTTACTTGTACACAGGTCTATCATCTATCTATCTGTCTGTCTATCTATCTATGTATTTATTTATTCATTTCTATATTTATTGTTGCTACAGTTCAAACTCAGGGCCTCATGCATGCTAGGCAAATGCTCTATCTTTTCAAAATTGGAATTCAAAACAGGGTGTGGTGGTGAACACTTTTAATCTTATCTGCTGTGGTGTGAAGTGATAAATACAATCAACACGTTTGTCATTTATGGGTTCCAGATTAGTAAAAAATACAGATGATGTATACAAAATTTGAAAAGTGAGATAAGACAATTATAAAGCAAGAACTCTCATAGGCAGGCCTGAGACTCCATTTTGCTACCTTCCATGAGAGACTGTTATAAGAGCTGTTTCTGAGAAACTGAAATGGCAGCGGTTTTCTTATTTTAAAAAATTGCATTTCTGTACTTTGTACCCCACAAATTGTACCCTACTCAGGATGCACTGGTGGACGTGGAGAGCTATATCCTGGGTTTGATGCTATTGTGGGTCTACATGACTGAAGTAGATTCTCATCCCGATGACCCCCACCCAAATTCAGAATGTGACTGTCTAGCACCTGCTTGAACCCAGGACCGTGCTCAACTGAACCGCAAAGCTAATGTGCTGACTCACTGACTGGAAAATTTTGATCCCGCCTAGAGCCCAGAGTCCCCACTTATTAATATTTTAATTTCTATGGTTGGCTAGATTTACATGAGGATAAGCAAGTCACTGAGATATGCATATTGTGCTTATAATGTCTTTGGATGGATCAGGAAGCTGCTGTCCTCTCACAGAGCTTGAGACTCTGTGGTGGGTGACATTCTCTAATCAGGTAAGAAAAGCTCTCTTTTGATTTGAAATTCAGTGCTTTCTGGAGGGACTTCCCATAACACCATCTGTTCAGCAGGCTAAGGCAGAAGGATCTCAAATTCAAGGCCTGTCTCAGTAATTTAGTGAGAACCTGTCTCAAAAAAAAAAAAAAAAAAAAAAAAACCAACAAAGAAAAAATCTTTAAAAAATGGGCTCTGGATGTAGCTCAGTGGTGTAGTTTCCCTGGGTTCAAACCTTGGTACCCAAACTGAATTCATGAAAAATTTAATTAACTAAATAATTAACTAATAAAAATGAAAAAAAAAAAAGCTGAGGATGTAGCTCAGTGGTAAAGCTCTCCTGGGTTCAATGCCCAGTGTCAAAAAATAAAAAATAAAAATACATAAATTCAGGGCCTAAATATTTTTTAAAAATGATCAATTGTACTCATAAAATTTCTGCAAAAGTCTAACTCTTCATAGAACAGTAAAGGCCGGAGCTTGGAGATGAGATACCCAAGGCCTAATGAATAGGCAAAATTGAATTTAAAAGTGATTTCCTGGTGGAGGGACTCAGAACCACTCCCTCCAAACCCACCTTGTTGTTCAAATGTGGCTTAATGAGTTTCAACATTGATTCCTAGTCATCTATTAATTCCCACCAATGGGGGACTGGACCAACCAGGAAAAGTGTATCCTGGCACTGAGATAGAATCAAGCCCTAACCATTATGTGATACATCCAGAGAAAAAATCTTCATCCAAAGGGGGCAACATAAATGGTGCTCAAATCAACAGGCAGTAACTGTGTCAAATCCTGATGAAGCAGAAGCAGGGTGCTTCGAAGGGAAGGTCCCTGGGCAGCCCTGCCTGATGGCAGGAACTATCACAAACCAGTCAGCCACAACCTCAGCTCTGCATAAAATCCACCCAAACCCTCACCCCCACCCATGTTTTCTAAGAGGAAACCTGGCCAGACACCATCTATTGTCCTTGAACTGAGACCACCCTTGGTACTGAATCTGTGGAGCCAGTGATAATTGATTCTAAGCTGCCTTTGACACCCTGCCTCCCTTTGCCTCCTGGATGGGGCTCTGACTCATATTTCTTTGGGGGGTGCTGCATTCCTGCCCTATAATTTTGACCACACTTGTCCTTTGGAGAGCCACTGTCTGTTGTGACTTAGGTTGATTGTAATTTTGACCTGCCTTGTGCACCAAGTCAGGGGTAATAAGAGAAGTCAGGGCTGTGGCATGAAGTCACCCTTTTAGCTGGTGACACACAGACAAATTCCAGAGAAACTTAAAATTAAATCAGAGTGTAGATTTCAAATATTGTAGAGCATAAAAACCAGAGACAATGTTGGATGTAGCCTTAATCCTATATAGCTGCACACACACATGAAATTAAATGTGTTTCATTTGTGGCAAGGTATTATGTGAAAAAGAAACCAAATATTACCTTAGCCAATTGTAATTATCCAACTAACATATGATTATATGATGTGAGCATGGATATTTTCCAACAAGTACCCCCAAAGACCATCATGAATTAGATGCTGTGTCTCTTAACAGCTCACATGTGACAATGTTTTTGGAAGATAAATGATTGGTTTATAGCCATAACCTAGCCAGTGAATTAATCTCTGATGGGATTAACTGAGAGATAATGGGGGCAGGTTGGCTGTGGCTGGAGGAAGCTGACCTTGGTGTGTGAATATGGCTGTGTAGTTTGTATCTGCAAGTGGCCATCTCTCTCTCTCTTCTTTCTGGTAATGTGAGCATCTTCCCTCTGCCCCATGCTTCTGCCATGATGTTCAGGCTCAACTTGGAGGTGCTGTGTCTGTATTGAGGCCGCTAAAACCAAGCCACCCAAATAAACACTTCCTCCTCTGTAGTTGTTGTCCTTGGGTCTTTTGGTTACAGCACCAGAAAGCTAACTAAAACAAAGACAGACTGAAAAAACAGAAATTCAATTGTCTAACCACCACCCATCAAACCATTCCTTCTACATGTTCCCTGGAAGTGCTCACCTCACATGGCTCATCCAAGCATTCCATCTCTTTCTGTCTCTCCTTCCTGAATTTTAGAATTTCATTTTGCTCAGACTCTTGAAATTTTCCTTTGCTTCTGTTCTTCTCCCAGGCTAAAGGCCTTGGAAAGTGCCTGGGGCAAAGGTTTTCTGGGAGATATGCCCTGGGGCAGTCCCTGATTCTGAAGGAAGGCTCTCTAATTGGTGGCTTCCCTGAAGTCAAGGACACCTGCTGTCCAACCCTGTGTCTTTCTCTCCAACATCCCAAGTTGCCCACTGCTTCCACCCTCAGTGGCTTTCAGACATTCCCAAGTCTGATGGGGCATGGTGACCCGTGCCTGTAATCGCAGCCATCAGGAGACTTGAGGAAGGGGCATGGCAAGTTTGAGGCCAGCCTCAGCAACTTAGGGAGGAGCTAAGCAATTTAGTGAGACTCTGCCTCCAAATAAAAGCAAAAAAATAAAAAGGAATGGGGATGTGGCTCACTGGAAGAGAGCCAATGGGTTTCAGCCCCAGTACAAAGAGACAGAAGAAATATTGCCCTAAGTCTAGAAGACTGATTCTACCTTCCTTTGTTCTCTACCTAACTTATTGTGCTCATATTTGCTGCAAGTTAACTTGACACTTGTGTGACTGTGGGAAACATGGTTTCCATTCTATAATCTTTGTGGATGACACTACTGTCTTCAAAAAGCTGTTTTCTCTCTGGAATTTTCAAACTATTTTTGAAAATTATTTTTTTCAAATAATTTTGATAAGGCAAAGATCCCTGGAGAAAGGTATTTTCAAGTAATGTTTTCCTGACATTAGGGATTAAATACTTTTATATCTCACAGTAGAAACATGAGGGTCAAATATGGACAAAATTGAGTTCATGGTGGGGAGTGCATGGACAAAGTCATCGCTGACTCTCACATCTCCCGATTCTGCGCTCTTGCATGACCATCAGATTCAATGAACTAATGCAAGGAAGAAAATCCCAACATTATTAAGTGGGTGGAGATTTTGGAAGGTGATCACATACTGCTTTCTGATTGGATGCTGATCAATCAGATGGAGGTGGGGGCGTGGCCAGAGAGGTCCATAAAAGCTTCTGCAGAGCCAGAAGAGAAGCACAAGAGACTTGCAGCCTAAGGAGACACATCCTGACCTGCTGAAGCTCAGAGCACCTGCACACCTGGCCAGATCCTGTGAGTCTCTCACTGTCCTAAGGAACAGCGCCTTCCCTCCTCGCCTGTGTGGATTCAGGAACAATTTTGTTCCTGTCTTTTCTCATGAACCAACTTAGGCCTTCGATTTTGCCTCTCAGTTTGGTTTTGCCTTTATGCTGAATATTAGGATTTCCATTTTGGTTTATGTCACTTTCAAATTCCTTTTTTTTTCTTTTCTTTTCTTTTTTTTATTTTTTGTGCCAGGTATTGAACTCAGAAGTACCGGGTATTGGACTCAGGAGCACTCTACCACTGAGCCACATCCCCAGCCCTGTTTTGTATTTTATTTTGAGACAGGGTCTCACTGAGTTGCTTAGCACCTGCTCTTGCTGAGGTTGGCTTTGATACCTTGATCCTCCTGTGTCAGTCTCAGAGCCCCTGGGATTATAGGTCTAGGCTCACATGCCCAACTTTTATTGATTTGTTTAATTTTTGTTTTTTAAGGTTTATATGAACAATATAATGTAATTATTTATCTATTTATTGATTTGTGGTATGGTGATTGAACCCAGGGCCTTGTACCTGTGAGGCAAGCACTCTAATAACAGAGGTATATCCCCAGGTCACTATTTATTAATTTTTATGTGTCACTGAGCATCAAGCCCAGTTCGGGCCCCAGCCACTTTCTTCACCAAGGAGATTGGATTCCTATTTCATTCTAATTGATTGCATTTCTATTTTCTGATGATGGAAATATTTATATTGTGTGCCTATAAATTATACTCTTTTGCTGGGTGTGGAGGCACACACCAATAATCCTGCCAACTCAAGAGGTTGAGGGGGCAGGAGGACTAGAGTCCAAAGCCAGCCTCAGAACACGAAATGCTACACAAATCAGTAAGTCCCTGTCTCCATCTCAAATACAAAATAGGGTTAGGGAAGTGGCTCAGTGGTTGAGTGTCCTAAATTCAGTCGCCAATATTGGCCCCTAAAAGAGTATACTCTTTGGCCTAGATGGTTTTGTACTTTTATAATTTGTTTAAACAAATTAAAACAAAAACTTCACATGATCTCATGGAACAGTTCACAGACTCTGTTCTGATCTGTTTGTTCTCTTCAACATTCCCCTAAGTTGGCAGAATCTCACATGTGTAACAGATATCCATGAGACTCTGTTGTAATTTCCAAGTGTTTATAATATGGCCATAAGCTTTATAAATGTTCATTTTTTAAAAAAATTAAAACGAATGTCACCCATATAAGGGCAAGTCCATTTCCAGCCATATAGTTGTTGAATCTAGGAGCCTACTGTTTAGGTCACATGACACTCCAATTTCCCTTTTAAAAGGACAACATAATAATCCAAAGCTTTCACCCATAAGAGTGAGGTGTGTTTACAGAATTCCCAGTACCCCCTTCCCAGAGGCTGGCAATGGATGGGATAGTGGCCTTTTCTCTGGACCATATTCCAGGATCTTTCTTCTTTCAGACTCCCCAGGATGAGCGTCAAGTCCCCACCCACGCTGCTGGAGCTGGCAGGGCGCAGCCTGCTGAGCGACAAGTCCAGGGCCGTCCTGGATCTGGAGGACCTGCCCATAGAGCTCTTCCCACCACTCTTTGTGGAGGCCTTCAGCAGGGGACACACTGAGGTCCTGAAGAAAATGGTGCAGGCCTGGCCCTTCACCCGCCTGCCCCTGGGGGCCCTGATGAGGAAGCCACAGCTTGAGATGATCCGAGTGGCCCTGGAAGGGCTGGACATGCTGCTTGCCCAGCAGGATCACCCCAGGTGAGGGGGACCCAGGTGGCCTGGAAGGGAGCACCCTCGGGGCCAGGGAAGGAATGGGTATAGGCAGGGAGAGTGGGTGCTGAATTGTGCACCACAGGCTTCCTGTGCTGAGAGCAAGGAGGGGTGGAGAGGCCTTGGCCATGCTGAGCCCCATCTGGGAAAGGCTTCCAGATGTGGAGGTGCTTGTGGCAGCTGTGGTGACCCATGAAGGAGGAGGCTGTACCTGCCCCTGCCTCAGTCTGTACAAGTGGGGGCACCAGGCTGCATTGGAGGGAAGTGGATGGAGATAAGTGAGACAAAAGGAAGACGTGGAGCAGGGGCAGCAGCTGAGAGGGGAAGGAAGGGGCCTCAGGGCTGAGACTCTGCTGTCGTCCCCACAGGAGGTGGAAACTGCAGGTGCTGGATTTGCGGAATGTTCCCCAGAACTTCTGGAGGGTGTGGTCTGGAGCCGTGGTTGACACCTGCTCACCAGAGGACATTAAGAAGAATCAAACATTGAAACTTGGTCCAGCAATGGCAGCTAAGCC
The DNA here is from genome assembly GCF_964194105.1 of Spermophilus citellus. Taxonomy (NCBI): domain Eukaryota; kingdom Metazoa; phylum Chordata; class Mammalia; order Rodentia; family Sciuridae; genus Spermophilus; species Spermophilus citellus. The sequence continues at coordinate 51,229,507 of NC_138191.1, read as the reverse complement.
ACCCTTCAAGGTTTTCATAGACTTGAGCCTCAGAAAAAGACCCCTGGATGAATCCCTGACCCACTTGTTCCAGTGGGTCACACAGAGAAGGGACAGGCTGCACCTGTGTTGCAATAGGCTGAAGATAGTTGGGAAACCCACCAGCCACACCAGGAAGGTCCTGAGACTGCTGCAGCTGGACTCTATCCAGAAGGTGGAAGTGCACTGCACCTGGGCGGCCTCCAGCTTGGCTGCTTTTGCTCCTTTCTTGGGCCAGATGAGGAACCTGAGGAAGCTGCTTGTCTCCCAGGTCTATGTGCCTGCCTACACCTCCCAAGAGGAGCAGGAGCAGCTGCTCGCCCAGCTCACCTCGCAGTTCCTCAGGATGGACTGCCTGCGGAAGTTCTGTGCCAATGCTATCTTCCTCCTCAAGGGCCACCTGGAACAGGTGCTGAGGTGAGTAAGATGGGGGAGAGCACCCTCTGCACACCAGTTACAGGAAATTTGCACCTACCAGCCACTGAAACTCTCATGGTTAATAAGACACTGGAAGTTAAATCGCCTATCCTTTTGTTCCTATTCGATCCTGAAGCTAGATCCCATAATGTGCATTGGAGCAGACTGCTAAAGGAGGGTCCATAGTCTGGGAAGTGCCACCATGCTGGGAATCCAGTTGGGAGGGACAGGAGCTAGGGATGGGATTGATGTTTCCTCCATGGGAGGCCTGTCCAAATAAGGTGGTGGAAAGTGGGTAGAGAAGAGGGCTTGGAAGGAGGGAAGCCCCCACACTTACACCCATCAACAGAAAAGCTCTGTGATCCCCAGCTGGGAGCAGAGGACCTGCCTCTATACCCACCTGGGAAAGGCTGTTCTGAACTCCAGGTAGTGATCCTGGGTGTAAGGGTCAGGAGCAGGGGTGGAAATCTTGCTGAGGATATAGGGTGTGAGCCTCTCAGAGGGTTAACCCCAGGGGATTTTGTTACATCCTGCCCAAATTTGTCCTTCATACATGACTCCCCATGACCTCCTGTGGCCAGACCTGTGACTTTCTGCTTGGCAGTGAGGAGGGGACACAGAGATGTGGACTCATCTTTTCACAGGAGATGTGGTGAAAGGCTCACCTTGACATGGGGTGATGTGAATGACCAGATTCTGCAAAAGGCAGCATTCTAAGTTTGGACCAGATCACCAGGGTGACTTTGGGTTTGGGCAAATTTCTCTTCTCCCTCCTTGACATTGCTCCTCAGTACTAACTTTCTGGTTTTTCCTTAGGCACCTGAAGAACCCCCTGAAGACCCTCTCAATAACCAACTGCCCACTGTCGGATTCTGACTGGAATTATCTTTCCCGATATCCAAACACCAGACAGCTCAGACACCTGGAACTGAGGGGCACAAAACTGACCAATTTCAGTCTGGAGCCCCTCCAAATCCTGCTGGAGAGCACTGCAACCACCCTGAACAGCCTGGACCTGGAAGATTGTGGGATCACTGACTCCCACCTCCAGACTCTCCTGCCTGCCCTGAGCCACTGCTCCCAGCTTGTGATCTTGAGCTTCCATGGGAACTGCCTCTCTATGTCAACCCTGAGGAACCTGCTGCTTCACACTGCCAGGCTGAGCCAGTTGAGCATAGAGCTGTACCCTACCCCTGTGGAGAGCTATGATGCCTGGGGTACCATCCACCCAGGGAGATGTTCCCAACTCTGTGCTGAGCTGACAGCAATAGTGAGGGACTTTAGGCAGCCAAACATCCTTGTGTTCTATACTGTCCCCTGTCGCCGTTGTGGCTACAAGTTCATGTATAACCAGGGCCTCATTCACTGCTCCTGTCCAACACCTGCCTAGTTGGTTGGGTTTCAAAAACATACTTCTAGGCAATTGGAGGTATAAGCAGGATGTAAGGTCACCTTATAGGGAACACAGAGCCCACCATTTCAGACATTGCCTGAAGTGTGGATGGGGAAAGGAAAGTACAGCAGGGGGCTCCATTGGAGGGAAGCCCCCAGAGGATAGGACCTTCAGGACATGTGTCTTTACAGAGACATACATAGGGACCTGGATTTCTAGAATGGGATTTAGGCTTGATGGGCACAGAAAGAAGCTATTGTGCTTCATGGCTGGTCCATAAATAGTCAGAAATGAACAGAATCTCAAGGTTAGTCTTCTGACGTCTTCTGCACTGGATTTTCCTGGCTTCCTAATGAAACCTTGGGATTCTCCAGGTGCTGTGGAGAAAGAAGGCATGGAGTACTTGGTGAACAGTGAGGTTCAGCCCCAAGAAGTCAAGGTATCAAACAGAAATCTGGTCATGATATGTGGCTACTCTGTGGCTTAACACATGCAGATTCACACAGATGGATTGGAACATTCTACGTAGGCATTGAACATGAGCCATTGCAAGAAAACCTCTTCTCAGTGGACCTCAGTGCCACCCAGACATTAAGTGCTGGCCCTTCCTCATGGGTCTCCATGTAGACCCAGAAAACTCAGGTCCCAATCTCTGGATCTGCTGGGCAAGGGCATCTGTGCACAAGACAGGCCCAATTGTCTCACTTCCAGTGCCTGCAGGAGGTGTCCATGCTGCACATTGATCAGAGCCTCTGGGCCTCACCAAACCTTGCCTGTCATCCACCTAGGTAGTCTGTCCTCATTTAAACTAGTGGTGCCCCTTGAAGGTATCCAAATTACCTTTCAGTAAAATAGTAGAATCATATAGGTAGATAACACTTGAAAATATTTCAAAATGAAACTGAATCAATTACAAGCTCTGGTGGGGCGGGAGTTGCACATAACTGACAGATCTTGCCCTAACACTTCCTTCCACTGAGGACTGTGCTGGTGGGGTTGTGGAGTGACCTTAGCCTTAGTTTCCCATCCAAGGATGAGAACGGGGTCCACTCAGTCTTCATTTGAGGTGTTCTAAAGCTGCCTGTGGATATGTTTTAATTATGGCTTGAATAATCCCCCACACATAGTGAACTGGAACCCACTTTGATGTGTAAACAGAGCGCAGCTCACTCTTGGAACTGGTAGCAGAGTCTGGACCAAGCACAGCCGACCTCTCTGTCACCCACAGAGTGATCTTTGTACCTTGATCCCTCTTTATGGCACTTTCTTTTCTTGGGCTCTAAGTCTAGCTTGCACGTGTGGGGCAGGCGGAAGGTTCTGAATGACATTCAATTTGTTGGATTGTAGGATCAAATAAAGTCAACGGAAATCTGCATAATGAGATCTGTCATCATGTGTTTCTTTTAAGAGTTATCATGACTAAAATGGGACTTGAAGATATTCTGGTGCCTCCAGACCCCTTGAACACTCAATGGTTGTGAGGGCACTTTGTTTTCTCAGATGCCTGGGGATAAAGCACTCACCTCTCTTTGAGTTCCTCATATTTTGACTCTAGGTTGATTTGTGCTGTGAGAGAGCACACAACTGTAGGATGTCATAACAAACAGGACCTGGGTTGTAAGGGTGGCTGGGTCAGGAAGTGGGGACTGCGTTTTTCTCCTTGGCCTCTGAAAGATGCAGAGTCATTTGTGCACCTGTATCCAAAGACTCTACAGCCCCTTCTGGAACACTGTCCAGTTTTACCTCCATAATCTAGAAACCAAGAACACATGCTATTCTAGATAAATGAGTGAACTTCATCAAATCTAACTCAGGGAGATTGGGACATTTCTCAGTGGTGGAGCACTTGCTAGCATGTGGAAAGGCCTGGGTTCCATCCAAGGTATCAGGGAAATAAGTAAACAAATAAATAAATCTAAAATTGGTGTGACCACTATGGGAAGTTTTAATTGGAATAGAATTAATTAATTAATCTGTTAGAAATATTCAAAAAGAAAGAACCAGAACCCACATGAAAACAATGGAAAGCATTCTTTAATTGGTCTGGACAGGTGGGTCAAATTGATGTCCTGAAAGATTCTCTTCCAAAAACACCTGGAAAAGCTGGCTTTTTGTTGTTCAGCTGTAGTTCCAGCAGCTCAGGAGGTGAGGTTGTAAGCAAGTTTGTGAGACCCTGTTTCAAAATCCTACCTGGGGATGGGGCTCACTGGTGTGGCACCCTTGAGTTTCCTGCCTTTGTCCCCAAAACAATAACAAGCAAGTATGAAAAGCTGGTTGCAGTTGCTCATGCCTGGGATCCCAGCTTCTCGAGAAGCTTTAGGATTTTATTCTTTCTCCCAATTTTACTAACTGGGGCATAATCCTCCCTTATTTTTTCCAGTCCCTTGAGATTCAATAGTGGGCCATTTATTTGAGATCCATTTTCCAAATGAAGGAATTTGTTGTTGAGGACTTCCCAGTTAGAATTCCTTTTGCTGAGATATGGTTTGTTCTTCCAGCCATATTTGTTTATTAATGTTACTAATCCTGATTTGTTTTGTTCTTTGATTATTTTCCCCCCTTTATTGTCCTACCTCCCACTGTTGGTTTTCATTGTTATTTTCCATTTCCTCTTCCTGTAATGTTTTGCCAAGGATTTTTTGAAGAGATGGTTTTCTAGCTGCAAAATCTTTTAACTTTTGTTTATCGTGGAAGGTTTTAATTTCATCTCAATATAACCCTAAATGTTAATGGCTTAAACTCACCAATTAAGAGACACAGGCTAGTTGAATGGATCACAAAACAAGACCCAACAATATGCTGCCTACAGGAGACGCATTTGATAGGAAAAGATATACATAGACTGAAGGTGAAAGGTTGGGAAAAATCATATCACTCATATGCACTGCGGAAACAAGCAGGACTGTCCATACTCATATGAAATAAAATAGATTTCAAGCCAAAGTTAATCAAAAGGGATAAAGAGGGACACTACATACTGCTCAAGAGAACCATACACCAAAAAGACATAACAATCATAAATATATATGCCCCCCAAAATGGAGCAGCTATGTTCATCAAGCAAACTCTTCTCAAGTTCAAGAGTCTAATAGACCACCATACAATAATCATGGGAGACTTCAACACACCTCTCTCACCACTGGACAGATCTTCCAAACAAAAGTTAAATAAGGAAACTATAAAACTCAATAACACAATTAATAACCTAGACTTAATTGACATATATAGATATACCACCCAACATCAAGCAGTTACACTTTTTTCTCAGCAGCACATAGATCCTTCTCAAAAATAGATCATATATTATGTCACAGGTCAACTCTTAGACAATATAAAGGAGTAGAGATAATACCATGCATCTTGTCTGATCATAATGGAATGAAACTGAAAATCAACGATAAAAGAAGGAAGGAAAAATCATGCATCACTTGGAGAATGAACAATAGGTTACTGAATGATCAATGGGTTTTAGAAGACATCAAAAAGAAATTAAAAAATTCTTAGAGTTAAATGAAAACCCAGACACAACATATCGGAATCTATGGGACACATTGAAAGCAGTTCTAAGAGGAAAATTCATTGCTTGGAGTTCATTCCTTAAAAAAAGAAAAAAACAACAAATAAATGATCTCATACTTCATCTCAAGATCCTAGAAAAAGAAGAACAAAACAACAGCAAAATAAGTAGAAGGCAAGAAATAATTAAAATCAGAGTTGAAATTAAAGAAATCAAAACAAAAGAAACAATTGAAAAAATTGACAAAACTAAAAGTTGGTTCTTTGAAAAAATAAATAAAATAGACAGACCCTTAGCCATGCTAATGAAGAGAAGAAGAGAGAGAACTCAAATTACTAGCATATGGGATGAAAAAGGCAATATCACAACAGACACTTCAGAAATACAGAAGACAATCAGAAATTATTTTGAATCTTTATACTCCAATAAAATAGAAGATAGTGAAGGCATCCATAAATTTCTTAAGTCATATGATCTGCCCAGATTGAGTCAGGAGGATATAGACAACTTAAACAGACCAATAACAATTGAGGAAATAGAAGAAACCATCAAAAGACTACCAACTAAGAAAAGCCCAGGACCAGATGGGTATATAGCAGAGTTTTACAAAACCTTTAAAGAGGAACTAATACCAATACTTTTCAAGCTATTTCAGGAACTAGAAAAAGAGGGAGAACTTCCAAATTCATTCTATGAGGCCAATATCACCCTGATGCCTAAACCAAAGACACTTTAAAGAAAGAAAACTACAGACCAATATCTCTAATGAACCTAGATGCAAAAATCCTCAATAAAATTCTGGTGAATTGGATTAAAAAAACATATCAAAAAAATTGTACACTATGATCAAGTAGGATTCATCCCTGGGATGCAAGGCTGGTTCAATATACGGAAATCAATAAATGTTATTCATCACATCAATAGACTTAAAAATAAGAACCATATGATCATCTCGATAGATGCCGAAAAAGCATTCGACAAAGTACAGCATCCCTTTATGTTCAAAACTCTAGAAAAATTAGGGATAACAGGATCATACCTCAACATTGTAAATGCAATCTATGCTAAGCCACAGGCTAGCATCATTCTGAATGGAGAAAAATTGAAGGCATTCCCTCTAAAATCTGGAACAATACAGGGATGCCCTCTCTCACCACTTCTGTTCAATATAGTCCTCAAAACACTGGCCAGAGCAATTAGACAGATGAAAGAAATTAAAGGCATAAAAATAGGAAAAGAAGAACTTAAATTATCACTATTTGCAGATGACATGATTCTATACCTAGCAGACCCAAAAGGGTCTACAAAGAAACTATTAGAGCTAATAAATGAATTCAGCAAAGTGGCAGGATATAAAATCAACATGCATAAATCAAAGGCATTCCTGTATATCAGCGACAAATCCTCTGAAATGGAAATGAGGACAACCACTCCATTCACAATATCCTCAAAAAAAAAAAAAATAAAATACTTGGGAATCAACCTAACAAAAGAGGTAAAAGACTTATACAATGAAAACTACAGAACCCTAAAGAGAGATATAGAAGAAGATCTTAGAAGATGGAAAAATATACCCTGTTCATCGATAGGCAGAACTAACATCATCAAAATGGCGATATTACCAAAAGTTCTCTATAAGTTCAATGCAATGCCAATCAAAATCCCAACGGCATTTCTTGTAGAAATAGATAAAGCAATCATGAAATTCATATGGAAAAATAAAAGACCCAGAATAGCAAAAACAATGCTAAGCAGCAAGTGTGAATCAGGCGGTATAGCAATACCAGACTTCAAACTATACTACAGAGCATTAGTAACAAAAACAGCATGGTACTGGTACCAAAACAGGCGGGTGGACCAATGGTATAGAATAGAGGACACAGAAACCAATCCACAAAACTACAACTATCTTATATTTGATAAAGGGGCTAAAAGCATGCAATGGAGGAAGGATAGCATCTTCAACAAATGGTGCTGGGGAAACTGGAAATCCATTTGCATCAAAATGAAACCGAATCCCTTTCTCTTGCCATGCACAAAAGTTAACTCAAAATGGATCAAGGAGCTTGATATCAAATCAGAGACACGAGGTCTGATAGAAGAAAAAGTTGGGTATGATATACATACTGTGGGGTCGGGCTCCAAATTCCTCAATAGGATACCCATAGCACAAGAGTTAATAACTAGAATCAACAAATGGGACTTACTCAAACTAAAAAGTTTTTTCTCAGCAAAAGAAACAATAAGAGAGGTAAATAGGGAGCCTACATCCTGGGAACAAATCTTTACTCCTCACACTTCAGATAGAGCCCTAATATCCAGAATATACAAAGAACTCAAAAAATTAGACAATAAGATAACAAATAACCCAATCAACAAATGGGCCAAGGACCTGAACAGACACTTCTCACAGGAGGATATACAATCAATCAACAAGTACATGAAAAAATGCTCACCATCGCTAGCAGTCAGAGAATTGCAAATCAAAACCACCCTAAGATACCATCTCACTCCAGTAAGATTGGCAGCCATTACGAAGTCAAACAACAACAAGTGCTGGCGAGGATGTGGGGAAAAGTGTACACTTGTTCATTGTTGGTGGGACTGCAAATTGGTGTAGCCAATTTGGAAAGCAGTATGGAGATTTCTTGGAAAACTGGGAATGGAACCACCATTTGACCCAGCTATTCCCCTTCTGGGTCTATTCCCTAAAGACCTAATAAGAGTATGCTATAGGGCCACTGCTACATGGATGTTCATAGCAGCACAATTCATGGTAGCAAGATTGTGGAACCAACCTAGATGCCCTTCAATAGATGAGTGGATAAAAAAAAATGTGGCATTTATACACAATGGAGTATCAATCTACATTAAAAAACGACAAAATCATAGAATTTGGAGGGAAATGGATGGCATTAGAGCAGATTATGCTAAGTGAAGCTAGCCAATCCCTAAAAAACAAATGCCAAATGCCTTCTTTGATATAAGGGGAGTAACTAAGGACAGAGTAGGGACGAAGAGCATGAGAAGAAGATTAACATTAAACAGGGATGAGAGGTGGGAGGGAAAGGGAGAGAGAAGGGAAATTGCATGGAAATGGAAGGTGATCCTCAGGATTATACAAAATTACATACAAGAGGAAGTGAGGGGTAAGGGAAGAATAATATATTTGGAAGAAATGATTTACAGTAGAGGGGGTAGAGAGAGAAGAGGGGAGGGGAGGGGAGGGGAGGGGAGGGGGGATAGTAGAAGATAGGAAAGGCATCAGAATACAACATACACTAGAATGGCAATGTGTAAATCAATGGAAGTGTAAATGATGTGATTCAGCAATCTGTATATGGAGTAAAAATGGGAGCTCATAACCCACTTGAATCAAACTGTGAAATATGATATATCAAGAACTATGTAATGTTTTGAACGACCAACAATAAAAAAAATAAATAAATAAATAAAAGAAAAAAAAAGAATTGCTTTTGCTGTATCCGCAGGTTTGAATATCTTGTGAGGCCCTGTTCATTGGTATGCAGGCATTTTATACTTTTTTTTTATTTTTATTTATTTTTCTTATTTCTCACATACATGACAATGTATTGATTTCTTCAATGACCCATTCATTTTGGGGAAACACGCTGAAGAATTCCCATGCTTTGTAACTGTCCAGGTGTTCCCCCTGCTATGGATTCCATTCTTATTAAATTTATGGAGATTTATTTTGAGAATAAATGGAGAATGTGTCCTGTGCTGTTGAGAAGGATGTTTGCTCTGCAGTGGTTAGGTGGGATGGTCTGTAAATGTCTACTGTGTGCAGAGAGGATCTGTCCAGTGCTGAAAAGGAGAGTTGAAGTCCCCACTGTTCTTACTGTGTTGTAGTCGACTTCTTCTTTTACATTCCAGTAATATCTCTTTTGCACATGTGGGTGCTCGGGTGTCAGATACATGTATTTGTACAATTGCTGTCTCATGTTGCTGAATTGGCCCCTTTATCATGGTGTGATCACCTTGTCTCTTTTTATTGTGTTAATCTGTAGTCTATTTTATCTGACAGGAGTCTAGCCATTCCTGCTCTAGGTTGGTTTTCTTCATGTGGAATATCTTTTCCATCCCTTCACTGTCACTCTGTGTGTCTCCTGAGGTGAAGTGACTTTCTTGTAGACAGCAGGTGACTGAGTCCATTAAAAAAAGAAAATCCACTCAGTCACTTTCCATCTTATAATTGGGAGTTTAATCCCTTTAAATTCAAGGTTTTGATTGAAAGATACAGAATTATTTCTGACTGGTCTTATTTGTTTTTAGTTTCTCTTTCTGATTTCTCTTTCAATCTTTTTCTCTATTTTCTTCCCTTACTCTCTAGTCTGTTTCTGTGGGTTGGTGTTTTCTTCTGGGATAAGTTTGGATTTCCTTCTTTGTCATTTGTGAACATGCTGTCATTTTTATTTTTTTCATTGGGCTTCCTCTGGGATTGAGAAAATTTTTACAGTTCCCAAAGAGCATTTTAAGCTGAACAGAACAGAACCTCCCTCTGCTCTGATACCAGTACTCTGGATTCCATCTTTTTCCTTGTAACTTCTGCTTTGGTTGCCTTAGTTTTCTTCTCCTGCATTCCTTAACCTCTTACTGTGGCCATGCTTAACACTCACCATTTTGTTTTTAACTTTCCTATTAGTTATTTGAATGTTTAAATATTCCTGTTAAGTAAGCCAGGCACACTGCTATATGCATGTAATCTCTCAGAAACCTGAGCAGCAGGATTGCAAATTGAAAGCTATCCTCTGCAACTTAGCAAGTTCCTAACAACTTATGAGACCTTGTCTCAAAATCAAATATAAAAGGGGCTGACTTCCCATTAGACCCAACCCATTCAAGAGCCTTTACTCTCACCTGTGGCCTGCACTGGAAGATATGCTGTGTTCCCTTCCTGCAGAAAGCTGGCTGTGAGATACACCAAGAAACCATACAGCACAGAAAAAAATTTGAAATGCAAGGGCAGGCCAGTTCTGAGATCTTAAGAGTGCTGCTTCCACACTGGAAGGAGAGAGTGAGTGTGTATTTTTATTTTTCTATGGGGGATACACAAAGGCTTTTCCATAGAATATGATTCACCAAATAAAGCAATGGGTGGGCTGTCCCAGCCCGACAGGTATGACCCAAACCCAGAGCTACAGAGCAGTCTCTACATCTCCATCATGTTCCCCTTCTCTGAACTCTCAAGACCTCTGGCAAGGGAGGCCAGCAGGACTCTTCAGGGGTAATAGAATAAGTTAGGGATGATGCATACACACATATAGAGATAGGTAATATGTGTTAGTTTTTGTTTGTAGCTGAGGTGTAGTTTAGTTGGCCTCTGAATGAAAGCCCTTTCTGTGTCAAGGAATTCCCCACCCGACATGGGAGTCTCCAAGTAAGGCAGGGTCCACCATCACTAGATAGTAATGAAAAAGTCAAATGTATTTTTCTGCATCCTGATGTGGTTTGGGGTTAATGCCTAAGGTGTGACCTGTGCCCCCAATGTGCTATGTCACCTGGCTGAAGGTCCTAATCAGGATTTCTGTGGGGCTCCAAGCTGTGATCCGGGCTAGCTGTAAGGATGGCCTTAACCTAAAAATGGCCTAAGCCAAAGTATTTCCAGTTGAAAATAAACCTGCAGGTCCACAACGCACAGCCTCCAGAGCCCTCTAGTATGAATCAGGCACAGCCTGATAAAGACAAGTCTCTGTTCACAACCCAGTGGAAATTCAGAGTAAAGTCATGGTCATTTGCCTTCACCCTGATGGGAGTCAGAGGTGAAAGGTCAGGGTAGAAATTGTCCAACCAGAGGTCATGACCCAAGAATGTAAAACATCACTAAGAAACATGGTAATAGCTGATAGGGACTGAAATGGTGAGCAGAGCCCCAATATTTAGTAGAAATTATGGAGCAAGGGAACAGACATTCAGCCAGCTGCACTCATGGACACATGCTGGAGAGCCTGATGAGGTCCTGCACTAATATCCCAACTCTTGTCATTATCTGCCTGATCCTCTGCATCATCCTCACTGCTCTCAAACTCTACAGCCACATCTCAACCCTGGTGAGAATGGTGACTTCCTCTTAAGACTGTCCCCTCAACCAGCTGTTACATCCAGCCCAGGAGAAGCCTCCATTGTTTCCTGACCTAATCACTGTGAGTGAGTGAGCATCCAGTAGATCCTTAGAATTGAGACTCTAAACCTGGCACTTGAGCTGAGCATGCCGAGGGAATGTCTGTAATGAGTCTGGCATGATTAAGTGTTTTCTGGGCTCAGAGTTAACTTAGAACTTTTAGTTTTGAATCAATTATGTGTATTGCAGTGCCCAGCATTAAGGATTATCATTTTCTTGATAAAGAACATATGCAGTGAAATTGTATTGAGTGATTTATGTGAATAAAGCATTGAAAAAAGCACTAGTGTGTGATATGACTTATTTCTCCCCTCCACTGCAGATACAACACCTTTGCCCATCACAACACTAGCCAGCTTCCTTTGGTCCCTGCCCACCTCCACAGCATTGTCCTAAATTTGCCAATAGTTTTGTGGGCTTTACAACATGCTTACTGTACATTATCTCTTCGTAAATATACCTGGGTTAGTTTTAGATACTAAGAGCCATGGTTGCCAGTCACAGTGGCACATGCCTGTAATCCCAGTGGCTTAGGAAGCTGAGATAGGAGGATCATGGGTTCAAACCCAGCCTGATCAGTGGTAAGGCCCTAAGATCATCAGGGAGATCCTGTCTCTAAAATATATTCACAATTGTGCAGGGTATGTGGCTCAGTGGTTGAGTATCCCTGAGTTCAATCCCTGGTACCCACCACAAAACCAATGATTGTTGATGTGTGAAAATATGTAGGGTTCAAGTGACCTAGAGAGTAAAATTATATGTGAAAATTATACTCCCTAGCCCAAAGCCACATACAGGCTCCACTCAATATCCACAGTGATTTGATTCCAGGACCCCACCTCCTTTGTACACCAAACTCTGCACATGTTCAAGGTCCAGGTATAAATGATGCAGTGTTTGCATATAACATATGCACATCCTCCAGTGTGCTTTAATCCATCTCCAGGTTCCTTATAACACAGCATACAATGTGAACATTATATAGCAGTTTACACTGTGCTGTTTAGAGAATAATGACAAGAAAAAAGACTCTACACATTCCTTACAGATGAACTTATTTTAAACCATGTTCAATCCAAGGTTGATTGAGTCCAAAGATGCAGACCCTACAGCCTCAGAGCCCATATGATAGATGCAATAGCACAGAAGTGTGAGCAGAGGTAGAAACAAACAGAGACACCAGTTAGAGAAGATGATCAAAGAACCAGGAAGAGCAGCCTTGAAAATTAGAAGCACTGCAGCTCTGAAATCAGCTTGGTGGTGGCACAAAGAGACCTACACACCTAGGGCCACCAAGGGAATTTCTGAGAGACAAATAAGACTAGCAAAATGCAACTAGTAAATTTGATTCTGTGCCTACATTTAAATAATGTAGGGAATTGTGTCTATTAATTTTCAATGAAACAGTCCAATGTTTCATCTTATCTCAAAGCAATAAGCTTCAGCAATCAGGAACTGAACTAATAGGAAAGGCCTATTTGCCCTACATGTTGCATAATTGAACTATTCATTTCCTATAACTTGTATTTACTGAATTTTAAAAAATGCTAGAACTGTGGCTCAGGGGTTTAGGGTCCTTGTGTTCTACTTCTGGTACCAATGGGGGGAAAAATAAGAGAAAAATAAAAAGTGCCTTGGGTACCTTGTTCTTTTGTTGAATATAATTTGGGGGTGGGGGTTTTAAAAAATGTGGATTGTAGTGGACACAGTTGAACAACCTCTAATTCCACCAACTTAGGAGCTGAGACAAGAGGATTGCAAGTTCATGGACATCCTGAGCAAGTATGTGATAACCCCACTCAAAATAAAAAATAAACTGTACTAGGGATGTGGCTCAGTGTTAAAGTACCCCCGGGTTCAAACCCCAGTTCCTCCACAAAAGGGGGAGTTTGGGATGTGGTTCAGTGTGTAACAGGGGTTTTCTTGATGCTTTCACTAAATGCCTTGTGGCTTTGAATCTTACATATATTTTTTGTTCCCCCAAGTTTTCTCCTTAACTTCCTCCTCCCTGATCTTCTTGTCTCTGATGTTCTCCTTCCTGGTTTCTTCACTCTAATCTAATTTTCTCAGAAACACCTCTGTAAAAACAATCTGTTCATCACTAATCTCTAGGGTATATAAAGAACTCAAAAAGCTATGCACCAAAAAAATCACATAATCCAATCAACAAATGGGCCAAGGACCTGAACAGACACTTCTCAGAAAAGTATATAGAATCAACAACAAACATATGAGAAGATGTTCATCATCTCTAGCAATCAGAGAAATGCAAATCAAAACTACTCTAAGATATCATCTCACTCCAGTCAAAATGGCAACTATTATGAAGACAAACAACAATAAATGTTGGTGAGTTGTGGGGAGAAAGGCACACTTACATATTGCTGGTGGGACTGCAAATTGGTGTAGCCAATACAGAAAGCAGTATAGAGATTTTTGGAAATCTGGGAATGGAATTTCCATTTGACAAAGCTATTACTCTCCTCAGACTATACCTAAAGGACTTAAAAACAGCATCCTACAGGGTCACAGCCACATCAATGTTTATAGCAGCACAATTCACAATAGCTAAACTGTGGAGCCAACCTAGATGCCCTTCAGTGGAAAAATGTATTAAAAAATGTGGCATATATACACAATGGAATTTTACTCAGCATTAAAAGAGAATAAAATCATGGCATTTACAGGTAAGTGGATGGCATTGGAGAAGATAATGCTAAGTGAAATTAGAAATTCCCTCCCAAAACAAATGCCAAATATTTTCTCAGCTGTAAGGAGGCTGACACATAGTGGGGTAGGAAGGGGGACCATGGGAGAAATAGATGAGTTCTAGATATGGCAGAGGAGTCGCAGTTAAAAGAATGAGGCAGGGGATTAGCAAGGATGGTGGAATGTGATGGATACCATTATACAATTACATGTAAGAAGACAAGAATTGGTGTCAACATACTTTATATACAACCAGAGATATAAATAATTGTGAATCAAGAAACCCCCTGTTACATTCTGCTGTCATCTACTTTTTTAAAAAAAATCAAGTTAAAAAAAATAACAACCTGTTCCTGATAGGAAGAATGACAGCCTTTGGGACAGAAGACCTTCTGTTTTTTTTTTCCTACCAAAATAGCAAACATTCCCTTTCATTTTTCTCAAAACTGTGTCCTCATTGTTACGTTAGCATCAGGGATCCGAACAGAGCATTTGGCAACAAGTGCTTTTGTGGTATATGGCAACTCAGCTCAAAACAGAACCATTAGAAGATCTACACTCAGACAATCTTCCCTAGTGACCTACAGCCAAGAAGTTGTATCACATGCCCAGCAATGCCGGAACTGAGGCAGGAGAAGCACAAGTGGGAGGCCAGCCTCAGCAAGTTATCAAGATCTGTCTCAAAATAAAAATAAATGGAGGTGGAGATGTAGCTCAGGGGTTCAGTCCCCAGTACCAAAAAAGAAACACAAAATGGTGGCACATAGTTTGTGATGCAAAGAGAATATCACATTTCTTTCTCTTCAAATGACCAGAGGTCTGGACTGAGGGTCTCTACATGTAGTTTCCCTTCATTCTAATAGTTTTAATTTCTGCTTTGGTTTAGATCATATGAAACTTCATTCCTTCTGTTTTTGTTTTTGTTTTTCTGTTGTATTATTTGTTTTGTTTTTGTTTTGGTTTTGGTTCTGGGGATTGAATCCAGGTGCACTACACCCCAGAGCTACATCTCCTTTTCATTTATATATTTTCAGTTTGAGACAGGGTCTCACTAAGTGACTTAGGGTTTCATTAAATTGCTGAAGCAATTTAATCCTTGCTTAAGCAATTTGATCCTCCTGCCTCAGCCCCAAGTCTTTGGAATTACAGACACATGCTACCACACTGTGCTAAATTTCTTTATTTCCCCTTTACAAATATGTGTGGGTGTGTTTTACCAGGTATTGAAGCCTAGGGATGCTCTGTTACAGCTACATCCCAGACTTTTTCATTTTGTATTTTCAGACAGTGTCTTGTTAAATTGCCAAGATGTTGCTTGAACTCATAATCCAATCTCCCCCACCCCAAAAGTGATTTTCTGTTTGTTTGTTTTTGTTATTGGATGGTGTAGGGGCTGGTGGTGCACCTGGGTAGAGGCATCTTGGAGGGCCCTGGGGAGATGAAACTAGAAAACTGCACCCTGGTTTTTGGTGAATCTAGCTTTCCTGCTGAGTGTTGTTTATTTTTAGCATCCTTTTAACCACTGGAAAATAAAGGCACTGAACACTTTCTATATGGAAACTCATGGTGCCTGAATTGAAGAAAACTAATAAGAAGAAAAAAAAATATCAGAGGCTGGAGTGGAGCAGCCACAGTTAAATCATAAATAAGGTTTTTGGAAGGAAATATGGAGAAGTTCCTTAACCACAAACACCCTCTGAAGTCTATTTTAAAATGCA
Source organism: Spermophilus citellus (assembly GCF_964194105.1). Classification (NCBI taxonomy): domain Eukaryota; kingdom Metazoa; phylum Chordata; class Mammalia; order Rodentia; family Sciuridae; genus Spermophilus; species Spermophilus citellus. The sequence continues at coordinate 51,213,593 of NC_138191.1, read as the reverse complement.
TTAAATACTTTTGAATTTATCCTCCATTCCCTTTAATAAAGATGATAGTGTTCCTGATTAAAATGGAACTGGCTATGTCATTAACAATATCATGAACAAATTCCTGATGAAGATAAATGGTGGGTGTAATGGGTAGCAATGGTGTTTGGAAGAGAAAAGCAAATAGAGACAGAGGTATGGAAAGGAGAGGAAATTATGAAGGGAAAAGAAAGAGAAGAGAATAAAGTAGACCAAATTAGACAGGAGAAGATACAGGGAAAAGTGGATTCAGGGAAAGAGAAAATAAGATGGAGATAGAGATAAGGAAGATAGAAAACAGATGATAAAGAAAGAGAGACACCATTCACTTATAGAAAAAGAAGGAGAAACACTTCTCATATGCAAAAGGGTCTGGTGGAAATGAGGCCAATTCATCCTTAAATTACCTGGATATGATAAATAGAATCTGGATCCACAATTGTTTTTTCAGATTTGATTTTTAAAAATTTACCCATAAGGCTTAAACATACCTGTTCCCAAATCAATAGCACTAATAGTACTGAAGACACCCCAAACAAACATTCCTTCAAAACCACTAGAGGAATGATGCACCATGTACAACTCATAAAACCCCTGATGTCTCAAAACTGAAGGATACCAACAAAAGGGGTAAGGATTCTGAAAGTCAATCACCAGGTAGAGGACAACTCTCAAGAGTTCAAGGAAGCAAAGTTTGCATCTGCTCCAGGTTATTCTCAACAAGTTCCACAATGGATCTGTATTTAAAGCATCCTCAAACGTCCAAGTATTACATGTCAAACCTGACACAGAGAAGGTTTTTTAAGAATTACTATTCACTGGTTAAATTATAAGTAGGGTTGTTTTTCAATCTGAATCCTCCTCCTAAATCTTTTAAATATATTATCTGTCATCCTGCATCCAGAAAATTATGGCACTTGCAAAGACAAACAAAAATGGTAGTTCACTTTTAAATAATAATAATAATAATTATTATTATTATTATTATTATTATTATTATTATTATTTCTACTAGGGATTGGACCCAGAGATGATGTACCACTGAGCTATCCTCAGACATTTTGGTTTTCTATTTTGAGACATGGTCTCACTACATTTATCAGGGCCTCACTGAGTTGCTGAGTCTGGCCTTGAACTTAAGCTCCTCCCCACTCATTTGGGATTACAGGTGAGCAGCACAGTTTTCATCTCTCCTTTAAATTAAAAGTATTATTTTATTAATCTCCCTTGTCTTGTGTTGTGTTTAAAGTAATTTTATAGCACACAAATCCATTTTGAGTATGAAAACTGCATTACTAAAATGATACTTTTCTGCAAGACCAAAATGCTTGGTTTATAATAAAAGTATAAAGTGCCTCTCCAAAAGAAAAACCATCACTGTATCTATTGTGTAAGTACAACATCTTAGGTTGTTCAACAAGTCTTAAAAAACACTTCTGGAAAAAGAAGTTTCCCATAATGGAAAAGAATTTTCCATAATGGAGAAGAAATTACTTGTGTTTTTAGTATTTTATTTTATTATTGTCTCTAGTATTTTTCTTCTCAAAAGGAAATTCACATTCTCTATATGTTGCTTTTAAATCAGCCTTGAATTAAATTCTGTTCAGGCTGAAATTAAATATTCCTAAAATCATGTCTTCAAAGTATCTGGTTCCAGAATGAATGATCTTTTAATCTGCAGTGGTGACATCAACCATATTGTTAATTTTGTAGTATAGGTAACCTACTTTTCACAGCAGAACATAGGTCTGCTATGAAAACCTTTGATAAGTTCTGGAGACCTGTGTTTTTGTTTGGTTTTTGGGGGGCAGGGCGGTGGGGAGGGAGGATTGTGATAGCTAAGGGGGCTCTACTGACATCTAGTGAGTAGAGGCCAAGGATACAATGAAACAGCCTACATGCACAGGAGAGCCCCCATCCTCAACAAGGAATTATCAGCCCCAAATGGTTACCAGTGCCAAAAGGTTCTAGATCCAACTACCTCTTTGTAAGCTTTAGGAAAGAAAAAAATTAAATTATGCCACAGGTTACACCCAACAAAATGTGGACTGTGGGCTATTCTATTGGACAAACAACACAATTTCTTCAACAAATTAAGTGGCAAGAAAACAGGTGAAACAACAAATCTCTAAAAAAAATTCCTTAAAAGATATATCAAGTAGAATAATTATTTAATTAATAATTATTTCATATATTTAAATTTATATTTATTAATTTATATATTATTAGATATATTTAAATATATATATTTAGTTGTACATGGACATAATACCTTTATTATTTTTTTAATGTGGTGCTGAGGATCGAACCCAGTGCCTCACATGTGCAAAGTAAGCACTCTACAGGGAAGCCCCACCCCCAGCCCCTAAATGTGTTACTTTTATTTAGCTTTTTTTTTTTTTTTAACTTTTATTTGGCTTCTAAAATCAACAGATTATTTATTTCTATTCTTTAAAAGTTGAGAGTCATTTCATTATAAATGAGCTAGAAATTTACAACATGACTTCAAAGGAGGCATGAGTCAGCAATTCTTGTACACTTTCTTGGTAAATAAGGAGTTTTAAGCTTCTAGTGTAAAATTCACAATCTAATGTTGTGTTTATGTGGATGCTAAAATATTTGTGGGTTAAGTGACAGGAGTGATTTAGGTTGGTGATGTATAAATATTGTTTTCTAGTGTGAAGGAAGTTTTCATGGTGGTATGTGAATTGCCCTCATGTTGTGATTAATGTGTGGAGGGAATATTAGGCCATAATTAGTATATTGAATCCTCTTAGGATAATGGTAAAGTAAGTCAGGAAAATGATGCTATAACTACAAATAATTCTCCAGCTGAGCTGACACTTGGTGGTGAAGATAGGTTAGTTAGACTTACCAGTACTCATCATGTTACTATTAAAGGAGTTAATATCTGTATTCCACAAACTAATAGTAGTTCCACTATGGATTCATAGTCTGAGTTTGTGAGGCAAAATAGCATTGATGATGTGAAGCTGTGGGATGATTACAACTGTGACTCCAGTAAAACTTTGTGGTTTTGGATAAGTGTGGCCACAATTACTTGTGCAATATGATGTGGATAAATTTGTGATGAGCAATTTTTAAGGCTGTTTCAAGTAAATAGAGTTTGTTATTTGTAGCAATTGGTGATTCTCCATAGGAATTATATTAGAAATGGATAGGGTATACATTGTATTAGTGGATTTGAAATTATAGTAGTGCTTATTATACTATAACTTCCTAGTCTTGGTAACACAGCTGCAAGTTCTGTAGATCCAGCAACTGCGGCTTCTATGTGTGCTTTTGGAACTAGAAGCAGGGGCTGTAAAGGGATATTTTTTCTGTGAATCCTATTATGTTTGCCATTCATAGAAGGCCATTACAAAAGGAGCTTGGTAATTCGGTAGTAGGTTATTAAGAAAAATTGAATGAACCTGTAGAGTTTTGAACATAGAATAATGCTATCAGTACAGGTGAAGAGCCAATCATCATATAGAACTGGAAATAAAGTCTTGCACTTAATTATTCAGCTTGGTTTCCTCACTGGGTGATAATAATTAGAGTTGGAATTAGAGTCACCTCAAAAAGAATATAGACTTGAACTAGTTTTCTGACAGTAAATGCCATGACTGAGTATATTTGTAGAAAATCAATATGTAGATAAGTAGGGTTTTCTATATCTGATGTTTTGGAAACATGGCACTTAATGTAATTGCTTGGAGAAAGAATTGGGTTGTTAATTTTAAAAGTGGTGCTCATAGTGAGTTGGCAAAAAATTAATGAAAAATTTAGGCTATTTTTGCCAAATTGGTTTAAGAGAAATAAGTTGATGAAACTAATTGGTAGGCTATGTAGTGATTCAGTTTATAGAATTTTTAGAGTATCATCTTACTGATGCAAATATAATTATGGATATGATAATTTTCAGCATTGGAGGAAGCTTAAGTTTTACATGTGGTCTAAGCTGTATGTGTTATACACTGTTCAGTAATGCTAGGCCCACAGTAGCTTCTCAGAATGCAAGTGTTGATGAAATGATTGGTACAAAGGTGGCTAAATATAAGGGATAATTAAAATTATTGGAGTCCCACTAGGTATAGTGGCTCATTCTTATAATCCTAGCAACTAGGGAAGCTGAGACTGGAGGAGCAGAAATGTAAGCCCAGTCTCAGCAATTTATCAAATACTAAGCAATTTAGTAAGCCTCTGTCTCAAAATAAAAAAAAAAATATATAAGGTCTTGGGGTCTTGTGGTAGAGCACCCCTGGGTCTCATTCCCAGTACTCAAAATAAATAAATATATAAATAAAATTATGAGAGTTCCTAGAATAAACAATGATAATATTATGCCTTTTAACATAGTTTGAACTTTTAGGAAGTTGCATATAATCCAATGCATTTTATTCAAGTAGTGCTAATAACACTATGATGAAAAAAATAGGGATAATAAGTAGATTAACTGTAACCTGCTGTTAGGAAGAGAAGTTGAACATTGGATTTTAAAATGTTAGGCCATTAAGGGGATCAGCATTTTAACAAGTCCTTTTTGGAGTCAGGGCATATAGTTATGTATTAGATTGTAGATTATATCAGCCATTAAATCCAGGGTGCTCTTACAAGCAGGCCTTATGTCTCTTGTTCTGTTGTACTGGGAGAAATATTGGATTCATATAAACCAACATGGATTGCTCGGATCTAATCTCAGATTATGTAGGACTTTACTCATTGAACAAATGGATCATTAATGATGGTTACACCATCCAACATCCAGGTCGTAAATCCTATTGCCAATATGGACTCTAGAGTAAGATTGCACTATTGACTCTAGAAAAAGTTATTTTTTCAATCAAATGTTTGGGTCAATTATTGATTGTGCTACTTCAACTGGTATGATCTAAGTTTTAATCACCAGAGCTTGTATTCTGCTCTAAAGTCACCCTAACTGGAAGTTTTCAATAGGTTAAGCATTATTCCTTATAATTAGGTTAAGATTTGTTTAAGTGGATTTAAATTAAATACCATGAGGCTCTTCTCATCTTATTTTAATATCCCTATCTTTTCATGGAGAGGTCAATTTCACAATTAAGGTGAATTAAGAGGTCAATTAAGACAATTAACCTGGTATGGTCATTCATACAAGTGCATATTTAAAGAACAAATGACTGTGCGACCTTTGCACAATCAGGATACTGTAGTTGTTAATAATATGTCACTGAGAAGGCATGACTGATGCAAAGTATGCTATAGGTGATGATTTTGGTAAACAGGATGGATTTGTATTTGCCAGATCCTTTTACTCTTTAGAATCTTTTCTTAGGTATATGCCTGTGTTAGGTTAGTGATTATTTGAATAAATAGTCAATAGATTCAACTGTTTTTATTTAGACACTAGCCATTCTTGTGTAATTTTATGACAGGACAATTTATTTCTTGTTACTTATATTAACATGATTTCTTCTATTTATACATAGATTAATCTAGAAAAATGTTAGACATTTATGGAATTAATGGGAAAGTATTAGAATTTGTTGCACTTGAATGCTTTCTTAATTGGTGGACTGTTTTTAAGCCAACTATGAAAATTTAATAACTTATTCTATGAAGGACTGTTTTCAATTTTTAAAAAGCTGTCCCTCTTTGGATTAACATTTAAATTGACATCATTAAAAAAAAAATTTTGTTGGGCCTTGTGGCACTTGCCTGTGATCCCAGAAACTTGGGAGACTGAACTAGAGGAATGCCCAAACTGGGCAACATAGGAATACCCTGTCTCAAAAAAAAAAAAAAAAAAAAAAAAAAAAAAAAAAAAAAAAAAAAAAAACGATTAAAATTCCTTTAGGTCAATTTAAAGTGGAACTTCAATTCTATTCTGGATATATAGATATCAACATACAGGACAAGTTTGTCACCTCTATTCAGGGGTCTCACTGCATTGCTTCAAAGATGTGTTTGTTCTGACAATTGTCTACAAATACCTTGTTCAGTGTTCATTGTTCATGCCTGTAAATTCATTCTGGTTAATTTATTATGCAATGTGCATAAGAGATTAGCTTTGATTTCTTTTAACTTTAAACTATTCTTTCATCTTTTCCTTAATAGTATTTTTTTCTATGGTTTCTCAAGAAATTTGTATGTCCTATGATTTAAGTTGTGAGTAAAGGTCTTCCTCAAAGATTCTTCTAATACTAGATGATGATAGAAATTACCATCAAATTGTATTTGAAATTTGCTGATATTTGCTAATACTGTACAAGTTGTGTTCAATATATGACTAGTGTTAAACCAACTTTAGGATTTTTTTTAATTGCCTAATGTTGGTTTGAGGCAGAGAAATTTAAAATCAAGTCTAATCTATTAGTGCACAATAGAATGTGCAGACTTGGATTCCAACTGATTGTCCCCCTAGACATAGCTTCATCCCAACATGCACACAAACTTATGACAGAAAACAACTTTGCCATTAAAAGAAGAATTAACATCTTTCTTTTAGAGAGAACCCCAGGCTGCTAGGAAATCTTGAGCTCAGAGTCCTAATGAGGCTAAAATATTGAAGAGCAGAAGTACCTCAGGTAAGCCATGAACATTCCCTGATGTTGAAGTCTCACTTGTGCACTGAAGGAACTAGACTGGGAGGTACTGTCTCCTCATGGCTGGCTCATCTGCCAAAAAGAGGGGCTTTTCTAAATAATTGGCAACTGTGAAAATGAAGTTATGAAAGGCTTATTATCATAAGTGTTAAAATTCAGAAATAAAATACAGTATTATACTATTTAGAGATACTATTTTTTCTATTAGTAGGTATTTAATTGAGATAGTTATATTTGTCTATTATCTATTTCTGATGTTGAATCATCAAATACAATTTGTATAGCAGGAATTGAAGACTGACAGCTGGATATGCACAGATGGGTTATCTTGGTTTTGAAGCGTGGAGATTAGAAATCCACTTTTTAAGCAGATCTTTCAGGGGTCTCCTATACTCACTAAACTTTGAGAACCATTGGGTTTGACATCTGATCTCAAAGACTTGATTTGTTAAGGGCCACAATTATCTTGTCCAATATTTCTTACTAAAATAATATTTTTTAGGTGGTGGACATCTGTAAATCCCAGCTACTCAGGAGGCTGTGGATGGAGAATAGAATTAAGGGCAGCCTGAGCAACTTAGCTAGACCCCAATATTAAAAAAAAAAAAAAAAGTCAGGCATGGTGGAACCAGTAGTCTCAGCTTCTTGGGAGCCTGAGGAAGATTGTTTGACTCCACAAGTTCAAGACTAGCCTGGCAATATGAAGAGACCCTGACTCAACAAAAACAATCCCCAAAACATTTTTTAGTATAAAACAAACAAATAAACAAACAAACAAAAACAAGTGGCAGGCCAGAGTTGGCCTGTGTGATTTGTATCACATTTATTTAAATACATATAGTACATATATATATATATATATATATATATATATATATATAGAGAGAGAGAGAGAGAGAGAGAGAGAGAGAGAGAGTCATGCATTGAATTCAGGATGTTTTGCTCAAATGTGAAAGATGAAAAATTAGCATGATTCACTGAACTCTTCAGAAATAAGCTAACAGGCTTAAGTAAATATGATCTGTGTACTATGTAACCATTTGTGCACTGTTAACAAATGAAGACAATTGTGTGAATATATGTGTACACTATATATATATATATATATATATATATATATATATATATATATATAAACATGTTACAAGTATTTAATGTTTAAATCATAGATATATTATGAAAAACTTCAAACTATATTGGGCTCTTCTCTTTCATGGCTACAGGTTCAGCCAGGAGGTTGCTCAGGCTTCAGAAGAGGTGCCTCCAGTGACCTCTGCTGTGGCAAAAAGAAGGTTTAGCTGGATTCAAATGAGACCAAAAAAATCTCCAATGCCAACTCTGAACAGCAGATCTGGAAGCTGATCAAAGATGGCTGATCATCCACAAAATCAGTGACTGTCCATTCTGGGGCTCCATGCCAGAAAAGTACCTTGACTCCCCAGAGGCACAGGCATGTGTGAATAGGTAAGCAGAAGAGTACAGCCAATGCTCCAATGCAGGAAATGGTCACCTGGGTGCAGAGGATGCGGATTCTGTGTAGGCTGCTCAGAGATACCATGAATCTAATATTGACTACCACATGTATCACAGCCTCTATCTGAAGGTAAAGGGCAATGTGTTCAAAAGCAAGTGGATCCTTGTGGAACATATTCCCAAACTGAAGTCAGATAAGGCCAACAAGAAGCTTCTGGCCAACCAGGCTGAGACCAAGGAGAAACACAAGCTCTGTGAGGAGCATTCCAGTACAAGGAAGAGGACATCAAGACTCTGTCTAAGGAGGAAGAGACCAAGAAATTAGGCTCCCATCTTGTGTCTGTACATAGTGCACTTGATGATTACATAGATACTCCTTGAAACAAAAACAAGCTTTATCTGTGAAAAAACTGTATTGTACCACAATTTTAGAAATTAACAGTTTTATAAATCGTCCTTTTTACAATAAAAGAAATACAGTTAGTCTGCTCTTTGAATTGTGAGGCTTAAAGAAGCCATGTTACTTGTTTTAAAACCAGTAATATTTTATCACTTCAAATATTTCTGCTCTGTTGCACATACTTTAATTTTTTTAATCTTAAAAATTGTTCTAAACTTCTTTAACCATTATATACATTGTTCTTATGGTCAGCATTGAATTTTATTGGAAATGTATAATTTTCTTGTTGAAGCCCATGTCCTGAAAGACTTTGGACATATTTAAAAAGCTAAATACTGAAATGTAATGAAACCATATCATTCAGAAAGAACTTTAAGTGCATCCCTATAATTGTCCCTGGTAAGAACTGGCAAAACCAAAAATCTTAGTACAAGTTACGTAAATGTAGTTGGCAACATTTGGCTGATACAGAAAATATTTGAAAATGAAGCTGTCAATTGTCATTTGGAAAATAATTTTTAAAGAGGACAACTGTTTAAAAAAAACTTAAGCTCTTTTTTACACTCATATAGTTTATGTGGTAATAATTTTATTTTAACCATTGTAGTTAGAAATACTATTGCTATACTTAGGCACTTAGCTCCAGTCTAGAAAATGAAGTCGTTTCTGGATAATTCTATCAGTTTGACAACTGTATTTTGTTGAAGATGAACTAAAAGAGGCTGCTTTTTCATTACAGGAATGAAAAATAAATGGAACTTTAAATCATCACACTGTCTTTGTAGGTTCCAAAACAAGAAATGTAGTGGTGTGCATAATGAGCTCAGGAGGCTTAGAGAACAACATGGCCTGTTTGGGCTGCAATATTTTCTGCACTCAGTTCAAGAATTTGAAGCTGAGCAAGAGCTAGACATCTACTGAATTGTTTTTTTCAAGAGCACCTTGGTTCAAGGGCAAGAACTTAATTTTTCCTGATAAAAGGGAAAAGTGCCTTTCTTTCTTACTTACTTTTTTTTTGTACTGGGAACTGAACCCAGGGGTGCTTTACCACAGAGCTCCATCCCCAGACCTTTTTTAAATTGCCCATGCTGTCCTTGAACTTGAGATTTCCCTACTTCACTGGGGTTACAAATGTGTATCACTGTACCTGGTGTGTGTCAATTTTTTTTACAAACCAAACTTGAATGGCATTTAATTAAATGGTCAAGTTTGAGGTCATAGATGCATAACCTTGTAGATCAACTAGCAGTTCATTTGAGTTTGTTGAGTGAGATGAAAAGTGCTTAGAACAGTACCTGACCTAATAAATTCTCAGTACACTTAACAATCACCTTGTTAAGATCAACATTTCTTATCATGTACTATATATCATGGGATAGTGGAACTGTGCACCTTGACACTTGTCTGACAGTTTTGCCACTGGCCATGTTCACAGCCCAAAATCCTCTTGTGCCACCTGGTTCTTCTCCTACATCTTTGGGCAGTCGTTTGCAGACAGGTGCACACCAGCATCACTTGCAGGTTCATCACCTCATCTGACCTCCTTCTTCACCTGGGACGGCTGGCCTCTCTTACCTGGTTCCAAGCCAGTGCTCCTGTGATTTGCTGTCCTGGGCCTTCTCCACATTGATAGAATATTTTTAACACATCCACAATACCAGTACCTTGATGTGATGCTTCCTCTTTATCAGTGTTGTCCAATAGACCTTTCTGCCATGACAGAAATGTATGGTATCTGCACTGCACTGTCAGATATGATAGCCACCAGCCCATGTGGTTATTGCACTCTTAAATTAAGTGGTGGGACTGAGATACTGAAATTTGATTTTTTAAAATTTTAATTAATTTAAACAGTCATATAAGGGCTTTGGTTCCTGTATTGGATGATTAATATGTAGGTTAGCAGAAGACATTTTAATTGGTGTTCATTATAATTTTTTTTCCTGATCTTTTTCCTTACCTCCATTCCTTTCTTTGTTCCTTCCTTCCTTCCCTTCCTTCTTCCTCCCTCTCTCCCTCCCTCTTTCCCTTTCTATTTCTCCCTTTCTCTTGGTCCCCCATTGCTTCCAACCTTCTTTCCTTCCTTCCTTCCTTCCTTCCTTCCTTCCTTCCTTCCTTCCTTCCTTCCTTCCTTCCTTCTCTCTAGCACTGGAGCTCAAACCCAGGGCCTCAGCATGCAAGGAGAGTTCTCTACCACTGAAACACATCCCAGCCTTCAGGAGAGTTTTCAATTAAAGTCTCCTGAAAGAAGCTGGGTGCACAAATATGATAATTACAATTTTAGAAATGGGAGTTTCATACCTTTAATCCCAGTTGCTCAGGAGTCTGAGACAGGAGTATCATAAACTCAAAGCCAGTCTCAACAAATTAGTGAGATCCTGTCTCAAAAAATAAGGGCTCTGAATGTGGCTCACTGGTAAAGCTCCCCAGGGTTCACTTTCTGATATCAAGGGGACGAAAAGAATTTTAGAAAAGGAAAAAAAAAACATTTTTGAAATAATACATGTTGCACAATTTTAGCTTTTATTTAAAATTTACATCTATTCTCAGACTTTATTAATAGGGAAATTCTGCTATTTGTTCCTGGAAAACCATGGTACTTGGTTTAAAATTTGAAATGGTGGTTCTTTCTTTCTTTCTTTCTTTCTTTCTTTCTTTCTTTCTTTCTTTCTTTCTTTCTTTCTTTTTTGTGGTTTTTTCTTTGCATTGTGGTTTAACACTGGTTTCCAGATTATGGCCTTTTTTAAAATTTTGTCTAAGTCTAGCTTCACTGAACTCAATTGCATATTCACAATAGTTCACTAAAATCCTATGGTTCTTCAGCATTTCTTGAACAAATCCTTAGTGTTTCGACACCATGGCTAATAGGTATATCTGCGTTCTTCTCAAATTATTGTAAAACATTCAGTTTGTCATTTTCTGGTAAAAGCCTAGCTCTTCTGCCTTATAAGATTCTGTACTCTCAGTTGCAGGGCTTCTGAGGGTCAGGTGCTACATGGGCTGTTAGAATGTGCTAAACCTTAGTGAAGGATTCTGGAGGAAGACCCCTAGTCTATCATGGCTGCTTTCATTGAAGCTCTGATTATCTTAACTCCTCCTCACACACAGCCCCAAGATAATAATTCAAAGAGAAGAAAAGGAAATAGAGGAGCACAGACATAGACACCCTGGTAATCCATAAATGTTCACTTCCAATAATTCTGAAATTTGAGCAGAAATTCGGGGGCCTTTTAAACTTCTTCACTCCTTTGGTCTTCTAGGTCAAAAGGTCAGAGGATGTCACTATGACCCTGCAACTTCTTTTGATCATGCTCCTAGAATCTTAACATACTTTTAAAAATTTTATCTCTCTGCCAGTCTTAGGGAAAGACAGACAACCACCACTACCACCCCTCCCCTGCCACCAAAGAATTCTTCATATATCAGGCTGTTTCTTATTGCCAGCCCTGAAGTGGGCTAGATTCTTGATCCCCTCTCCATTTTCCAGTTCTACATTAATGTTGCTAGTTTATTTTATGATGAAACTATGTTAATTCCAGGGAGGTACTTTACCTTCTTCAGGTTGGTACAGACATTTTGAAACCTGAGCACTGTCATCAGGGCATCCCCAAGTCCCAGATATAATATCGTTGAAATTCCAAGTCCTGCATGTATGGGGGAAGGGTGAGAGAAAACTTTTACAAGGACTGATATGGAGGTCTTGTTTGCAGTTGAGAGTTTCCCTCAGGTGTGGAGTCAGGGTCTCCTTGACCGCAGAAATGTAGGTCTGTGCTAGTCTGATTGGGGGCTTGAAGGTTCTCAACATTCCTACCTGTGGTCTCTTCCTCAGCTGTTCTGAGCTGGAGGATTGAGAGGCTGTAATGGAGAGAACTCAGTCTTGGTAGTGTTGAGAAGATTGTGGAGTTGTGCTTCTGATTGGTAGGAACCACAAAGCACTGGATGCATCCATTCTCCAAACTGTTGACCGAGAGCCTGTCCGTCTTCACCAGGTTGAGTCAATGAAAAGGGAGCTCCTGGATCTGCAAGCCCAAGTATCCAAACAGAGCACAGTTGAATGTCTGAAGACTGCAAACAAGCAGAAGCAGAACATGGAGCAGTTCATTATCAGCCAGCGTCGGTGTCCCTGATCTGTGGTGCTGCAAAGGAAAGGGGTGGTCTTTCACATGCCCCACTTGTGCTGCAGAGGAATAGTCAGAAGAGAGGCACAGAAATGTTGGGAGGGGAGCACCTAATGCCCTGGGCCCAACCCTCCTGTGTTATGAATAATTGTGGGTGCAGAGGGAGGGAAAGAAGGGTGAGAAAGAGACCCAAGATTGAGGGGTGAGAAGGAAATGCTTTAGAAAATACACACCCAGCATGTATGGCCCAGTTGGTAATTCCTGCTCTGTGGGGCTCTTTTATTGTTCAGTGACCAGGACACATGATGTTTTGAAGAAGGCAAGGACTAACTTGAAGCTAAAGAATCGGTTGCACCTTTCACAGTCACAGAGTCTGCTTCAAACACATCACGATCTATCATCAGATCTGTAAGTGACTCTGACCTCCTTTGACCTTCCAGAAGCATATAATCTGGTCCACTAGACAGGTCTTAGCTCCTAGATAGCCTCTAGCTAGGGTTCCATCCCTTCGCCCTTGTGCCCCCTCAGCTCCCTGCCCTGCCCTTGCTCTCCTGTGTCATTGTCTCTCCTCTTTACCCCAATTTTCCCTCCTTGATGTCAGTCAAGCAAGAAGGTGGGAGAAATGTAGTTAAGTTGGTCCTTGAATGAAGAAACTTTTAAAGTCTGTAAATTAGTTGTCTACAAGGAGATCTTGAGGCCATTTGTACATTCTGGACTTTCCTGAACTAATTTATGAAAAATCAAATAAGGCATAACTTTATAAATTGACTTGAGTGCACAATATTAGATTAAGAACATCAATTTTATTTTGACACACCGGTTTTAAAAAAAATGAAGGAAGATCCATGTGGTCTCATTGTCATTAAAAAAAAAAACTAATAATAAAAAACACTGAACTTTAAGGGAGAAAATTTTAAATATGTGTACCAGATATTGTCTACATTTACTTAAATGCTGTGCTATAATTCTCTAGAAATACTTTGAAGAAAAACTTGATATGTAACTGATTGTTTTAAAAATCAGAAATTAAATCTTTACACTTAGATGGTAAACATCGGAGGAGCTGAGTATTCTCCTAGGAATGTTCCTAAATTGTACTCTGAGAGCTTTGACCCCTATAGCATGATCAAGGATCAAGGGCCATGATTTAACTAGCTCTTGTTTTCTACTTCCCTTTGGTTCTTCTCTGAGGATTGCTTTCTTTCCTGAGCCACTTTAGCACAACACTTACAAGCCTCATCCTGTCCCTGCCAAGTTAACCCAGAAGCCTCCAGTTCCCACTGGCTCCCTCTAGTGTGCAGACCACCCTGTCTTCTTCCTGATGTCTGGTCTGTAACTCCAGACTTGTCACTATCTGGTTGTATGCCTTTAGCTGGCCTCTTTGTCTCTGTGAGCTGATGCCCCTTATCTGTAAAAGGTGGACCTAGACTTAGATGATGTCTGAGGTCCCTGTCAATTTGTCCTCTCCTTAAGAAACTAATATACACACTTAACAGGGAACTTCCCCCAACATGTCCTCTCCAATCACCACAAGTTGTTTCTACATGTGTGTTTTTCATGCTCCATTCTACTTTTCCTAGAAGATGACAAAGGCCTTTATTTCCCTTCAGACTACATAACTTGTAGCATGAACTGGCTCATGAAAAGGAAGTGGTAGGATATGACCACACAGCATGCAGTGGGATGGTGGCTGGGACAGCAAGGATTTGGGGGCACAGGGAGACTTCTCCTCTAAGCTGGAACCTGGAATTTCCTCCAGACCCAGTGTACCCCCTTGGCTCATCCTCTTAATCATCTCTTACCCTGTTCCTACCTTCCTGCATGCTTTGCCCTCTTTCCAGCCTCTGGGCACTATCATCAGGTCTGACAGTTCCATCTGAACAGGGTTGTTTTGTTTGCTTTCTCATAAAGTCCTTAAGGGCCCTGCTGTGTGCTCCTGTCTTGAGAGCCTTGCCTTCCAGGAGCCACACAAGAAGCAAAGCCACCACAGGTCTCTAAAGCACAAGGAAGCCTTGGCCTACCTCCGCCCCCTATCTGAATAACCCTATCTGCTAAGGAGCATCTTGGGCCCTCTTCATTCAAAACTAGTGCAGATCTGAAGAGGTGATCAGAGATGTGTCCTACTAGGGTAGGCAGAAAGACAAAATGACTTCCTGACAGTGATGGAATACAAGTAGCCAAATACCACCAGGCCCAACATTAAGGAAAGAGCACCTAAGATTGCATGGTAAACTTTGTGACACTGCTTCTGAACAGCATCTGTGGCACAACACCTGCCACAGCATGGTTCTCACCTCAACAGCTCTCCTCAGATGATCAACTTGGGGACAACAGCTGCCCCCTACACATGAGTCATATGGTCCCAACATTGCGTTCCTTGGAAGTCCTAGAAGCACCCTAGTGAGCAGCAGGGCACTGCTGGACAGTGTCAGTGGTGTTCAGCAAACACCTTTCACAGATCCACACCTCACCAGGTAGCTCCTCTGAGCCAAGCCAGCTGGACTTTGCACTGCACCATCAGGTATTAACATGTTCTCCAAAATTTACTGCCCTCCTCTCCCCCATTAAGTATGCTGTCCCATTTTATTAACCTGACTTCCCTCAGGAAGGAGTTTGATGTCCACACCAAGCCTATGCAAAGTCTTGCATATGGCAGCCCTCTACTTATATTTAGTGGTGTGGGCAAGACACCAATTGTACTGAAGTCTGTTTTGTGTCTCCAGTGTTTTCCTAAAATGTGAGTATATGTGTATACATGTATGATAGAGATTTCTTTTTATGTTGCTGTAGCCATATGTTGAAGGCCAACATCAGTCACAGACATGGAGGGTGAAACAGAATAACAGTCTTTCAGTGGTATTTTTTCTTTGAAAGCAATGTTGTATATACAAATAGTTTCTTTTCTTTCTTTCTTTCTTTTTTTTTTTTTGGCGTTGTTTCCCATTTCTAGACCAGTCCCTAGAACAATTGTTAAGAATAGAAAAGAAAATAAGCCAAACTCAAAAAACCAAAGGCTGAATGTTTTCTCTGATAAGAGGATGGTGATTCATAATGCAAGGGAGAAGGGGGATAGAGAAGAATGAAGGAACTTTGTATTGGGCAGAGGGGGATGACGGAAGGGGAGAGGATGTGGGAAGGACAGTGGAATGAAAAGGACATCAGCACCTTATATACATGTATGATTACACTATCAGTGTGACTGCACCATGTTCAGACAGAAGAAGGAGTAGTTGTACTCCATTTGAGTATGGTGTGTCAAAATTTATTCGGCTGTCATGTATAAATACTTAGAAAAAAATTTAAAGATTATAAAAACTTAAACAAAGAATAATAATTCTGAAGTCTAAGATTAAAATTACAATTTTCCCTCTTGCCATTTTGTAAAAATCTCCAATCTAAGATATGATGGAGTGATTCTTAAAATTGATGTGCCTTTGTAGTTTTCATTGGGAAGGACATATTTTGCTGTTTCTTCTGCAGCATTAAAACTCAGGAGTCAGGATGGAAATGAAAATATAGGTCTCTTTCCAGTTTGGGTTGAGTAAAATAGAGGAAAATATTTTCTTTCATGAGTCTCCATTGTTGGTGACTCAGTGTCATTGAAAGTTTTCATAAGGACAGAGGGCACAGTGGGAATAAAGACAGGAAATACCCAAGTGTATATGTAACTAGGCTATGTTAGCCAGAAACCTGTCTCAGTGCATGGTCCCCTTTGCAGTGCCCATCAGGGCCAGGCAGTACCTTGGCCTCCGTCCTCAGTATAAAGAAGATCAAAGGTTAAAAGTATTTGAAGATTTTCATTTCAAAGGCTGTATGTTTCAACATCAACTGTGGGATTGTGGGTGCAACTTCCCTGGCTGCAATGGCAAGTGCTTCAGTGGGAGTTGAACTGTCATCTAGGATCTGCATCTTTCTTTAAGTATCCCAGGTGATTCTGATGCAGGCACAATTTAACACACTGGTGATGATTCTGATACAGGTGGGCTGCAGACCACAGTTTACCACACATTATGCATGTCACTGAGTCACAACAATGAACTCATTTATGAACCTTAATTGAAAATCATATCATTCCATAAATTTTGAAATAAAAATTTAAAATAATCCTTCAGAAAATTCTTGTGTCCTTTTACCTTCCAGAATTAAAATAAAGCTATTACTCTACAATGATGTCCTAGAAATAGTTAAGAATGAACACAAACAATGGCAGCTAGAACAAAAACTGTAATCATTATCAATGAAACCAGGACCCTTACCAGCAGCAACAACAAAAGACTCTTCAAGAGACCTCCCTGGGTAGAGACATGGCCACGCCTATGGGGAGATGTGAAGTCAACCTGCACTTCACCAGGTGTTTTTAAGGATTTGTATGACTGCTTTTGCCTTTATAATACAGAGGAATTTGCTGGCAAAATCAGCTGAATGGTTGGAAAGTCCTCGGACCCATTATTGAACTTAAAGACAAAGCAGCCAATGGTAAGGACCTCTGGCCCTGAGGTTATTGCAGCAGCCTGCAAAGTTCTCTCCTTTATCTCTGTGCCTCAAGGGCTGGTCGCCTTGATGAAATGATTAATGATTACAGGACAACTCAAATAGTCATACTTAGTAAGTCAGCTTACTTCAGAAAATAGAGTGAAAGCCCCATAAGAGGGAAAGAAAAGTCCCAGAAAAGAGGACAAAAAGAAAACAGAGGACAAATACCTATTGTATCACTTCAAATATGTAATAGTATCTCCTGACCTACTGACCTAAGACCTTCAGAATTTACAGAGAATTTATCATGTCCCTCAGATCTCCTCACTACTGAGGTGAGTGACAGAGGCACTAGGGATGATTTTCCATTGCTGCCATAACAAATTTTCACAAGCGTCATGGCTGAGAAGAACACAAATCCATTATATCAGAGTGGTAGGTTAGGAGTCCACAGAAGGTCCCACTGGCTTAAAATCACTGGGGAACAGGCCTGTCACCCAGTGGAGGATCTCAGGCACATCTGGCTTCCTTAATTTTTCTGGCTCTAGAAGCCACCCACTTCTTGGCTGGTGGTTTCTTCCTTCACCTCATTCCTGATTTAATTCTGTGTGTGTGTGTGTGTGTGTGTGTGTGTGTGTGTGTGTGTATGAGAACTAGGAATAGGAGGAAATCATTCTTAATGACAAAATGCATCTATTAAGAACAAACAACTTATACAGGTACTAGTAACATGCTGAATATTCCCCATGTAACCTAGGAAACAAGGTGAGGATAGCTTCTGGAACCATGTTCACTTACTATCATGCTGGATATCTTAGTCCACAAAATAAGGAAAAATAAAGACAAGCCAAGAGAAATACAGTGCAGAAATGAAGATGTTAAACTACTTTTATTTACATAAAAGTATGTAGAAAATCCTAAGAAATCTTCCTAAAATTGTTGGTATTAATTTGTGATTTTGCCAGGGTCATAGGATTCAAGGTTAATGAACAAGCCCCCAAAAGTATCAACAAAGGAAGAGATATATCATGGAGAAAAATTGGAAGACTTTAGTGTTATCAAATAAGTTACTTTTTTCTTTACATGTGCAGAGTTTCCAGTGTTAGTTGAAAACTCCCCAATGCCAATATTATACATCTACTATCTTGAAATTAATATTTAAGTTAATTTTCCTTTACATTTTAGGCTTATATCTATTTATAAATTATTTTTGAGTCTGATGAGACAGTGGCTCAGCATCATTTCCTTCTAGATGGACACCTAATTGTGCCAGAATAGATGATTTTCTTTTAAAAGCTATCCTTTCTTCCACTGATTTGATATATCATTAGCATATTTGTTTATATGTCAATATTATCATGTTTTTCAAGTTCATGAAATAGAATTGTTTTAGTCAGGTTTTTCTCACTGTGAACAAAATACCCGAAAAGAACAACTTGCAGGAAGGAAAGTGCCTGTGCAACTAAATATAAATGGAATAATTTGTCATACATTCTTTGCTGAGACTTCTTTTGCTCAGCATATTATTTCTGAGATTCTTTCCTGTTATTACTATTATCAGTTGTTTTTTTATTGCAGAATAGTATTCCATTGTAAGGACTATAACTTGTTTTAGCCATGCACTTTCTAATGGACATGTTGATTGCTTCCATGTGGAATTGCTCTTGAGTACTGCACTTCTGAAGTTCATGTTACAGGTCCTTTTGTAGCTTTGTACTTCTATGTCTGGTGACAGCATTGACGGGTCACATGATAAATGCATGTTCACCTAGAGCAGCCACCAAACAGTTTTTCAAAGTGATTGTAACATTTATCCCTTTCACCAACAGTGATTGGAGCTGCAGTTGTTTGTTCTAAATCCTTCCAACACTTGGCATGGTAATTTGAATTTTAGACATTGTGATGGATGTGAGTTGGTCTTCATTTTTGTTTTCCTATGACTCATGCTTTTGAGCACCTTTTCAGGTGCTCTTTGATGTTTACATTCTCTTCTTTGTGTAGTATGGATTGAAATATTATGATCCCTCTTTAAGTTGCTTGTCTTACTATTTCTAACTTTTATGTGGCCTTAAGTATATAAATTTTAATAATTTAATAATATATATATATAAGCCTAAAATAAGATATCTGAACACTGTTAATCTATAAAGTATATTATTATTATTATTATTATAAATATTATAGGGATTTGTCTTTTCATTTTCTTGATGGAATCTTTCAAACAGTAGAAGTTTAGGATTCCATGGTGTTTATCTTTTTTTAACCTTAATAATTTGTCTTTTTTGTGTGTCAAATATGAGAAATCATTGCCAATATAAAAACACAGCCAGAAACTTTTTCTTCTTAGTTTCCATCTCCAAGGTTAGAGCGGCTTTTATGTTTAATGCAGAATATAGAAGATCATTTAAAAGCTGGTATAATTATGAGGGAGCAGGGGACCCGCAGCGCCTGCCCATTCCGTGCTGATGGTCACGGGGAGGTCGCGAGGGGAGACAGTTGGCAGTTGGGTGCTGTGTACTCCTTTGCACCCACTGGGGAGCACCAAGTGAGGAGCCGGTCGGGGTGAGATGCCTGCTTCGCTGCAGAAGGAGCACCAGCCCAGCGGTGGCAGCGCTCCCCACGGAGGAGCGGCAACGTCCGCAGGGCCATCTAGCCATGGGCACTACCCTCAGGGTGAGCGGGCGCTGGGCTCGCATGGCGCAGGAAGGCTGGGCAGAGGGGCGGAGGTTGGGTGTTGTGGGGTCCTTGCTGCTCCAGGAGCTCTGAGGACTGCAGAGCTTGGAGGAGCCTGGGCCTTTGCTGCAGAAGATCACCCAAAAGAAGAGGAAAGCAGACCAGAGAACTGCAAGCAGGGGGATCCTGCATGTTGGACAAATGCATCACAAGTGTAGGGAATGTGGGAACGCCTTTAGTCCTAAAGCTACACTGTCCAGCTCCGGAGGATCCACGCTGGAGAAAGACCTTAGGAGTGCAATGAAGGTGGAAAAGCCTTCAGTGGAAAAGGCAACCTTATTCAGCCCAAGAGAATCCACGCAGGACAATTGCCTTATAAATGTGGTGAAATCGGAAAATAATTTAGCCATCATTCTAACCTAATTGTACACCAGAGAGTACACAGGAGAGCAAGGCCTCACAAGTGCAATGATTGTGGGAAAGTCTTCATACTCAAATCCACATTTGTTCATCATAAAAGTAGCTATAGTGTAGAACATCTTTATGATTGCAGTGAGTGTGGGAAATCCTTTGGCCACAAACACATTCTCAGTAAACAACAGAGAATTCACACTGAGACAAAGACTTTTGAGTGTGTTCCTGACTAGGCCTAGGAAATGCTGCTTGTATTGGGCTGGCCAAAAGGTGGAAAACTGGTGGGCTGAAGCGGGAAGGGCAGGATGGAGCAGGCCAGGACACACTAATTAACAACCTTTTGACTCCTTGTAGGAAGGGGCAATTCCTGAGACAGTTAACCCTGGCAACAGACTGGAGCAGGGGCAGGTTCTTGATAAGAGTGGAGGAAGGTTTCTGATAAATTAACATTTCAATCCCCCAGGAGACATCTCCAACTTTCTGGACTCACTCAAAATTGGCCTCCTTGATCTGACCTGAGGATTTTACTGTCTATACTGACTGCCTGTCTACTTCTGGCTTCAGAACCTCAGATGTCAGCAAAGATGGCCTATCTTGCTGCTGCTGCTGCTGCTGCTGCTGTGAGTATACTTCCAGAAACCTCTGGAATATGCTTTCTGCTGGCTTACCACTAGTTCACTTTTCAGTTAGTCAACCTCTTTTATATCTACCTATGGTAATTGGAATTCACTAGGAAACTTACTCGATGGAATATTAACTTAGTTTAATGATTAAATTTATTAAAAATAAAAGCATTTTGTTTACATTCTTAGAGTTTCGTTAATATGTATATATTACCTCAGGAAATAGTCTCTTGCATAGTTTTATGGAACTCTGAAAACTAAGAAAACAATTCATTATCTCTCAGTGTTTCTTAGACTTTAATGTGCAAATTAGCCACTAAAAGTTCTTGGTTTAAATGAGATGCCTAGACCCTATCACATAGATTGTGATGGGTGTGGTCCAATATATACATTTTAGAATTTGCAGGTGATTCAAACATTAGGTTTTGAGAAATTCTTTTCTTGAGTCTACTATAACATTTTACCCTCCAACAGCACAAAGAGTCTATGAAATTGAAATTAGTATGTTCTTCTTCCAGGACTGGGCTTTGAAACAATTTCTACTAAAGACTTGAGTTTCAGTGCTTAACTAAAGAGGATGGGCTAATTAGGAGGTTAGCTTTGTCAAGTTTGGAATAATTTAAATTTATATATTTTGAATTGATAGGGACTATCTAAATCACCTATAATTCTACAAACATTTCATTATGTTGCTGATACTTCTTTATTTAATTTCTTCAAACAGCTGCAGGAATGAATTTGGCAGGGCCCTGAGACCTTCCTTTGGTCCCTCTTCAAGCTTCCTGCTGCAGACCACTCATATCTACCTGTTGCCCCTCAGTGACATCTACTTACACCGAGCCCTCTCTCTCCTCCCCAGAAAACACACCTTATGCCTCCTGGCATAATGATGTAATTGCACAGGAAATAAAGCCTCCTTAACCCACCTGTACCCAGGTTCTCAGCATGTCTGTTAAAATTAGAATGACAGCAAAGCCCAAAGCAGCACCTCCATTGTAAAGGCAGCAAGAAGATGCAGGTAAATCTCTCAAATTTCTTTTCATACAGCTATTCTCTTCTCCGGGGCCCAGCCTGGAGCAAGTCCCAGTCTGTGAACCTAATTATAAATAGATAAAGATCTATTTACCCCTTTGAGGGACTTATCTGGAAGTGGAGAGGGGCAGGCTTTTTCAGCTCCAAAGGCATGGTATATGTTTCTTATGCTCAGGCAAGTAAAAAAAAAAAAACTGTCTTGGAAAGAATATGATGACATGTTTATAGATCTACTCCTAAGTAGTTAGGTTTTGTGGCTTAGCAATTGCTTTCTCTCGCTGCAAGTTGAAATGTATTTTTTCATTTGTGTATTTAGATTAATATAGATTAAGTATTCAGATTAGTAGTTTCTCAAAATTCAAATTTCTTTACCATCAGCATGTGTCGGCTATGTGTATTAGATTTATATTAAAGTAAAAAAAAAAGAAAAAGAAAGAAAAAACTGTCTTTAAACTTGGCATGTGTGAGGCCCTGGATGAAGACCAGGGCCTTTGACAAGGTTGAAGAAATGGATTTGGAAATATCATCATAAAATGAGGGCAGCTAACCATGTCCCCTACCTCTGTCCCCTACACAGACCACTTTCCTTATGTCCAGGATGATATCTCAATAAATCTCCCTTGATATTGGCAGTTTATCTTGTAGCAAAGGCAGACACTGGTTAATCTTCCACTAATACATTTTCCTTTGAAATGGGGCATATTACTTCTCAATTAATCTTGGTTGTAGCCATAATCCTGTCTCTAATACATAGAACAGAAGCCAGTGAAACCTATAAAATGTGCTTGCTCTTAGAGAAAAGAGCTCCAAATGCTGCCCAGAAGGAGCAGTAGGCCCTCCTCCTAACAAGCACCCTTCAACTAGGGTCAGGGAACAGAACTGGACTCCATGGACAGAGAGAGGTGGCTTTTTCACTGTTGTATGCTGATTGAAAGTCCTTTGGGTATAAACTGAGGGGTGGCATGACTGGGTCAAATAGTAGTTCCATTCCACATTTTCTGAGAAATCTCTATATTGCATTTCATAGTGGTTGCACCAATTTTCAGTCTCACCAACAATGTTTGAGTGTATATTTTCCCCACATTCTTGCCAACACTTATTGTTGCTTGTATTCTTGATGATTGCCATTCTGACTGGAGTGAGGTGGAATCTCAGTGTAGTTTTGATTTGCATTTCTCTCATGGCTATGATACCACCAGTTATCAGTGATGAGATCTGCTTCCTCACATGTTTAAATATAACTTTAAAAAGGGTTCAGATGCAAGAATGTAAAACAGGGCTTATTTATAAAGGGATAACACAAACTTCTCCTGTGAAAAAAAGGGGGCCATAACTAGTATTCTGGTGTCCCAAAGAGTGAGAGCATTGTGTCTTCCTTTGCTTTCCTGCTGTCTTCTCCTTATCTCATTCCTTCCTGCATGTGTGACTAGGCCCAGGAGATTGCCCAGGTGTGATGGTCAAAAGGTGAGAAGCAGATGGGCTGGAGGGGCCCAGGTGGAGTGATATGGGCAGGAGGTAGTCCCAGGGTGCATAAATTAACAACTTTTACAATTCCCTGAAGGGAGGGACAATCCCTGGGACAGGTTACCTTAGCAATATGTTGGAGCTTTGGCAGGTTGTCTTGATAAGGGTGGAGGAAGGGTTCTGAAGGCATTAAGATTTCAATTCCTCAGAGGTGGTCTCCAACTTCCTGGACAGAAACTGGACTCCCTTCTCTAGATCTGATTCTTGCCCATCTACACTGAATGACTATCTTTAATTCTGACTTCAGGTAGATATTTTGAACATTATTTCATATATTTGTTGATTGATTGCATTTCTTCTACTTTGAAGTGTCTGTTCAGTTTCTTTGCCCATCTATTGATTGAGTTATTAGGGTTTTTGTGTTTATTTGTTTCTGAGTTTTTAATGTGTCCTGGAGATTATTGCCCTATCACAGGTGTGTGTGATGAAGAATTTTTCCCCATTCTGTGGTTTCTGTCTTCACATCATTGATTGTGTCTTTGCTGTGAAGAAAATTTTTTAATTTGAATCCATCCCAATTATTGATCTTGATTTCACTTATGCACTTTAGGACTCTTGTTGAGGACATCAATTCCTAAGCTGATATTGAAGAGATTCTGGCCTACTTTTTCTTCAATTAGGCACAGGGTCTCTGTCCTAGTGCCTAAGTCTGTAATCCACTTTGAGTTGATTTTTGTACAAGGTGAGAGATAGGGGTGACTTTTCATTTTGCTACATGTAGATTTTTACTCTCCATTTTTTTTACATAATTTACAAACAAAAAAAAAGAGCACAGGCAATCTCTGCTCTAGTGCCTTTCATTATGCTGTAGCTAACTAAAGTGCTGCTGAGGAAGGCTTTACATGAAGAATCAAGTACAGACCTTCCATATATTTAATTCCCCAAATGGAATATAAGGTGATGGTGAAGAGTTAATTGCAAATTAACTTAATGGAGAGAGGTGAGAGTTGGGTGTAACACACTCCTGGAGTTACATGAGCTCCTGGTTAAACACTTACTGATCTGACACTCACTGGAAGCAGGGAAATGTTGTGTACTCACCCATGGTACACTCATCCTCATATCTGTGCAGTCTGCCCCTTTGTAGCACTGTAGTCAGGTGCAGATTTCCTTTCCATTCATGGGTTGTTGTCACACATCACTCCCTTGTTGCAAGGACTGCTGATGCAGGCATCATCCAGATAAGAGACCTGTCCAGAGTGAGGCAAGTATGGAGAGAGAAAACATCTCTCACTTTGAGAAAAACTTTCTCTTTTACCAAAGAGGGGAAGCCTTATGAGGGACCCCTCAGAATAGAACATAAATATTTACAGGCAACATCCCCTTCACCTGGTCCTATTGCAGGACACACTGTAGCATCAGCAAAGCAACTAGCTGCTCTAGACAAGCTCATGTTCCAACCCTGAGCCCTCAACTACACATATTCTCCAGGGCAGAGATGTATAGAGGCCAGAAAATTAGATTAGGGAGACAGGAACATATGTATATTCTCTGGATTGTCAGATTTAGCAAATAAAATAGAAGATGCACAATTAAATTTAAATGTCCAATAAACAAAACATTTTCAATGTAAAGATGTGTAATATATCCAAAACATCCAGATGTTTTATCTGGCATCCTCATTCTCTGAAGTCTCTTTTGTACTTTGAAGTGGATTATGTGCCAGATGTATCTTATCCTTATAATGTTCCAGGCTCCCTGGGAGAGAAGGTCTGTGATTCTGGTTCATGAAATTTCAGATCCATGACCATAATGTCCTCCAAATGCATTCCAGGCTAGTCCCAATACTGTGACCATGTCCAAAAGCAAACTCTTTTATCTATTCCTCTAAACTCTTCCAGTGTTGCTGCATTAGAAAATGTCTTTCCAATCCACCCCCTTGTAGTTGGAAACTTTGGACATGCTCTTGACAGTTTCTTCCCATTGTTCTCCATATTCATTTTAATCAAAAAATCTCATGAACTCTACCTCTGAGTAATCTTGTGATTCTACCTATAATGCCAACACCTTCATCTCATCTAAGTCCTGTAATTCCTGACCTCCTAAGTCATTATTGCTTCACTTCTGAAGGACAGGTCTTCCAAAAATGCAAATTGGATCATGCAACATATGATTTGAAGCATTTCAGGGAGTTATGATTGTTCTTCTCACAAAGTCTAAAATCATTAATACGCATGACCAATATATCTATAAATTATTATCTTGTGATAACAAAATAAATCCTCATTGTATTCTAAAGGTTTTAAAAACATTCAAATATCTGAAAATATTTTTTTTTTTTTTTTTTTACCCATGGCATGATTTGGAATCTATCCCAAACATAGGAGTAACTCCACCCTGTAACAGAAATTTCAATACTCCAAACAAACAATCAAACAAAACAAAACAAAAAGATGTGGAAAAGGTTAAAGGGATTCATTTATTTTCTATTAAGGAACATGCCCATAACATAACACCCACATTGCTCACAGTGTTTCCTCTAAAAGCAGAAAACTCCTTGTGTGCACATGGCCCTGTCCTCAGATAGGTGTGACATGATGTGGGAAACAGAGGGCAGAACTTGTGATCACTTCCAAGTACTGAAGCTTTCTAAGGATGGACACATAGGGGACATAGCAATGCAACTGCACTCACTGACCTGGGGCTTATTCCAGTAGAGAACAGGCACTAGTCCTTCCCTGGGGAGAAAACATCTGCCAGACAGCAATGAAGCTGGTTCACCTCTATGGCCAGTATGATAAGGAAAAGGGTGCAAAGGGTGAGCAGCAGATTCCCAGAGATGTAGGGTTGTATCTTCATCTTCCACACAACTATGCAGACCCTTGCCATGATAAATGGAGTACGTCTGACATTTCCTGGGTAGAGACAATGGTCATAGATTTATTAGCATTTCTACATTGGGCACCTGCTCTGTCGTACCCATCAGCAGTGATACCAACCACCTTCCTCCTGTACCTCTTTATCTAACTAAACTGAGGGCTTTTCCCACCTCCAAGGGAAGAAGACTCCGCACCAGTATTGCATGTTTAGACATAAACTGATGCAGAGTAAGAGTAAAAGTGCACACACTTAAAACTCTGTGCCCCAGGTGCTAATGGCAATGGGTGGTGGGTGGGACCAATTCTAGAAGGGTGAGCCAGCAGGAACCACGGACAACATCCAATACCACTACCACATTTTACGAATGAGGAAATAGTGATGCCACAGCTGTAGAGCTTCAAGTAAATCCACATGACCTTTCTTAAGAAGCCTGGATCCAAAGCGTAGGCCTCAGTCCCTTTCCATAAATATACAGGGAGGGAGTGGAAGGCTGCAATCTGGAGGCATCCCAGGCACCTGGACTGTTGGGTCCCCTTGGTTAGACAGACAGAAGAATCCATGGGAAACATTAGCAGTTCTTCCAAAGCAGATCAGGAGAGAAGAGAAAAAGAAGTCATTCACAGTGCCATGAGCCAAAGGAGAGCATTGCCCAGGATGTGGATTTCCCCAGAACGTGTGTAGAGTGCCGGTGTGAGTTTGGGAATAAAGAATTGCTGTTTGAATCTACAAAGCTGTGAGTGGCTTGTGATTTTGTGCCCAGCCGGACTGTGGCAATTAGGAAAAAATATATTAGGAAAAACGTTGGGGCTAGGGATGTGGCTTAAGCGTTAGTGCACTCACCTGGCATGCATGTGGCCAAAGTTCGACCCTCAGCACCCCATACAAAGATGTTGTGTCCGCCGAAAATTTAAAAAAAAAATTGAAATTCCCTTTCTGTCTCTCTCAAAAAAAAAAAAAAAATCTCAGCCCAAATGACAAGATTTCAATACTGCTTTATAATTCAAGGCCCATACAAATAGAAAAAAACAAAAACAGTAAACCACTAAGCAAATTCCTTGAGTTTATTATATCAAAACATTGAGGATTTGAATAAGTAAACCTAGCAAGTTTGATAAGTTAACCTAAAACCATTTGATAGTTACAGGTTTAGATTTTTATTTTAAGACCTTTTATCTGAAGATAAAGGTATATATCTGCATTAAAAAAATGAAACAATACTACTTAAGGCAAAAGTTAAATATATCAATTTAGGTTATACATATACACACATATATATTATTCAGTAAAATAATATAAAAGTGACAAAATCTTTATTGGTCACTTCAGTAGAAACTATGTATGTATGTCTATTTGGCATGTAGTATTTGCATTTAATAAGTTGAAAGAAAAAGAGAAAGTTCATGGTATTGAAGACATAGGAGTGCATATTTGCTAATAGATCTATTTATATATACATCAAGAGTTTAATTTGCTCCAAATTTTGACATGACTAATTAAATTATCAAATATCTTAAAATTCTTCTTTCTCTGTCCCCACACATCCTATCAAAAAGGTAAGCACCCAAATAAGCAAGTACTTAATAAATGTCAAGTTAATTGGAAAATGATGTAATGAAATCAAAACAGTCCTTTAGAAAAAATTTTATTTTCTTGGCACACAGAGATATAAATGACATTTGCTCACTAGATACAGCAGCATAAGACTCATATCAGAATGGATTACAATTCATATTACAATATTGATACATATGATAAGCCTCATTTTTCCTTAATTACCTTTGAAAAGTTACTAAAATATCACAGTACACTGGTAAAAGTGGCAAGTTTCATTCTCATTTTGAAGGGTTCAGATTGATTTGGATTAATGAAAAACCAAGGATCAGACCATTGTCAAAATGTAATATAATAACAGCTTATCCAGTGTTGCACAGGAATGAAGCATTCTACATAATGTAAATGCCATGATTTTATTCTCTTTTAATGCTGAGTAAAATTCCATTGTGTATATATGCCACATTTTTAATACATTTTTCCACTGAAGGGCATCTAGGTTGGCTCCACAGTTTAGCTATTGTGAATTGTGCTGCTATAAACATTGTTGTGGCTGTGACCCTGTAGGATGCTGTTTTTAAGTCCTTTAGGTATAGTCTGAGGAGAGTAATAGCTTTGTCAAATGGAAATTCCATTCCCAGATTTCCAAAAATCTCTATACTGCTTTCTGTATTGGCTACACCAATTTGCAGTCCCACCAGCAATATGTAAGTGTGCCTTTCTCCCCACAACTCACCAACATTTATTGTTGTTTGTCTTCATAATAGTTGCCATTTTGACTGGAGTGAGATGATATCTTAGAGTAGTTTTGATTTGCATTTCTCTGATTGCTAGAGATGATGAACATCTTCTCATATGTTTGTTGTTGATTCTATATACTTTTCTGAGAAGTGTCTGTTCAGGTCCTTGGCCCCATTTGTTGATTGGATTATGTGATTTTTTTGGTGCATAGCTTTTTGAGTTCTTTATATACCCTAGAGATTAGTGATGAACAGATTGTTTTTACAGAGGTGTTTCTGAGAAAATTAGATTAGAGTGAAGAAACCAGGAAGGAGAACATCAGAGACAAGAAGATCAGGGAGGAGGAAGTTAAGGAGAAAACTTGGGGGAAACAAAAAATATATGTAAGATTCAAAGCCACAAGGCATTTAGTGAAAGTATCAAGAAAACCCCTGTTACACACTGAACCACATCCCAAACTCCCCCTTTTGTGGAGGAACTGGGGTTTGAACCCGGGGGTACTTTAACACTGAGCCACATCCCTAGTACAGTTTATTTTTTATTTTGAGTGGGGTTATCACATACTTGCTCAGGATGTCCATGAACTTGCAATCCTCTTGTCTCAGCTCCTAAGTTGGTGGAATTATAGGTTGTTCAACTGTGTCCACTACAATCCACATTTTTTAAAACCCCCACCCCCAAATTATATTCAACAAAAGAACAAGGTACCCAAGTCACTTTTTATTTTTCTCTTATTTTTCCCCCCATTGGTACCAGAAGTAGAACACAAGGACCCTAAACCCCTGAGCCACAGTTCTAGCATTTTTTTAAAATTCAGTAAATACAAGTTATAGGAAATGAATAGTTCAATTATGCAACATGTAGGGCAAATAGGCCTTTCCTATTAGTTCAGTTCCTGATTGCTGAAGCTTATTGCTTTGAGATAAGATGAAACATTGGACTGTTTCATTGAAAATTAATAGACACAATTCCCTACATTATTTAAATGTAGGCACAGAATCAAACTTACTAGTTGCATTATGCTAGTCTTATTTGTCTCTCAGAAATTCCCTTGGTGGCCCTAGGTGTGTAGGTCTCTTTGTGCCACCACCAAGCAGATTTCAGAGCTGCAGTGCTTCTAATTTTCAAGGCTGCTCTTCCTGGTTATTTGATCATCTTCTCTAACTGGTGTCTCTGTTTGTTTCTACCTCTGCTCACACTTCTGTGCTATTGCATCTATCATATGGGCTCTGAGGCTGTACGGTCTGCATCTTTGGACTCAATCAACCTTGGATTGAACATGGTTTAAACTAAGTTCATCTGTAATGAATGTGTAGTCTTTTTTCTTGTCATTATTCTCTAAACAGCACAGTGTAAACTGCTATATAATGTTCACATTGTATGCTGTGTTATAAGGAACCTCGAGATGGATTAAAGCACACTGGAGGATGTGCATATGTTATATGCAAACACTGCATCATTTATACCTGGACCTTGAACATGTGCAGAGTTTGGTGTACAAAGGAGGTGGGGTCCTGGAATCAAATCACTGTGGATATTGAGTGGAGCCTGTATGTGGCTTTGGGCTAGGGAGTATAATTTTCACATATAATTTTACTCTCTAGGTCACTTGAACCCTACATATTTTCACACATCAACAATCATTGGTTTTGTGGTGGGTACCAGGGATTGAACTCAGGGACACTCAACCACTGAGCCACATACCCTGCACAATTGTGAATATATTTTAGAGACAGGATCTCCCTGATGATCTTAGGGCCTTGCCACTGATGAGGCTGGGTTTGAACCAGTGATCCTCCTATCTCAGCTTCCTAAGCCACTGGGATTACAGGCATGTGCCACTGTGACTGGCAACCATGGTTCTTAGTATCTAAAACTAACCCAGGTATATTTACAAAGAGATAATGTACATTAAGCATGTTGTAAAGCCCACAAAACTATTGGCAAATTTAGGACAATGCTGTGGAGGTGGGCAGGGACCAAAGGAAGCTGGCTAGTGTTGTGATCAGCAAAGGTGTTGTATCTGCAGTGGAGGGGAGAAATAAGTCATATCACACACTAGTGCTTTTTTCAATGCTTTATTCACATAAATCACTCAATACAATTTCACTGCATATGTTCTTTATCAAGAAAATGATAATCCTTAATGCTGGGCACTGCAATACACATAATTGATTCAAAACTAAAAGTTCTAAGTTAACTCTGAGCCCAGAAAACACTTAATCATGCCAGACTCATTACAGACATTCCCTCGGCATGCTCAGCTCAAGTGCCAGGTTTAGAGTCTCAATTCTAAGGATCTACTGGATGCTCACTCACTCACAGTGATTAGGTCAGGAAACAATGGAGGCTTCTCCTGGGCTGGATGTAACAGCTGGTTGAGGGGACAGTCTTAAGAGGAAGTCACCATTCTCACCAGGGTCGAGATGTGGCTGTGGAGTTTGAGAGCAGTGAGGATGATGCAGAGGATCAGGCAGATAATGACAAGAGTTGGGATATTAGTGCAGGACCTCATCAGGCTCTCCAGCATGTGTCCATGAGTGCAGCTGGCTCCATAATTTCTACAAAATATTGGGGCTCTGCTCACCATTTCAGTCCCTATCAGCTATTACCGTGTTTCTTAGTGATGTGTTACATTCTTGGGTCATGACCTCTGGTTGGACAATTTCTACCCTGACCTCTCACCTCTGACTCCCATCAGGGTGAAGGCAAATGACCATGACTTTACTCTGAATTTCCACTGGGTTGTGAACAGAGACTTGTCTTTATCAGGCTGTGCCTGATTCATACTAGAGGGCTCTGGAGGCTGTGCGTTGTGGACCTGCAGGTTTATTTTCAACTGGATTTACTTTGGCTTAGGCCATTTTTAGGTTAAGGTCATCCTTACAGCTAGCCCGGATCACAGCTTGGAGCCCCACAGAAATCCTGATTAGGACCTTCAGCCAGGTGACATAGCACATTGGGGGCACAGGTCACACCTTAGGCATTAACCCAAAACCACATCAGGATGCAGAAAAATACATTTGACATTTTCATTACTATCTACTGATGGTGGACCCTGCCTTACTTGGAGACTCCCATGTCGGGTGGGGAATTCCTTGACACAGAAAGGGCTTTCATTCAGAGGCCAACTAAACTACACCTCAGCTACAAACAAAAACTAACACATATTACCTATCTCTATTTGTGTGTATGCATCATCCCTAACTTATTCTATTACCCCTGAAGAGTCCTGCTGGCCTCCCTTGCCAGAGGTCTTGAGAGTTCAGAGAAGGGGAACATGATGGAGATGTAGAGACTGCTCTGTAGCTCTGGGTTTGGGTCATACCTGTCAGGCTGGGACAGCCCACCCATTGCTTTATTTGGTGAATCATATTCTATGGAAAAGCCTTTGTGTATCCCCCATAGAAAAATAAAAACACACACTCACTCTCTCCTTCCAGTGTGGAAGCAGCACTCTTAAGATCTCAGAACTGGCCTGCCCTTGCATTTCAAATTTTTTTCTGTGCTATATGGTTTCTTGGTGTATCTCACAGCCAGCTTTCTGCAGGAAGGGAACACAGCATATCCTCTAGTGCAGGCCACAGGTGAGAGTAAAGGCTCTTGAATGGGTTGGGTCTAATGGGAAGTCAGCCCCTTTTATATTTGATTTTGAGACAAGGTCTCACTAAGTTGTTTAGGAACTTGCTAAGTTGCAGAGGATAGCTTTCAATTTGCAATCCTCCTGCCTCAGGTTCCTCAGAGATTACATGCATATAGCAGTATGCCTGGCTTACTTAACAGGAATATTTAAACATTCAAATAACTAATAGGAAAGTTAAAAACAAAATGGTGAGTGTTAAGCATGGCCACAGTAAGAGGTTAATGAATGCAGGAAACCAGGAGAAGAAAACTAAGGCAACCAAAACAGAAGTTACGAGGAAAAAGATGGAATCCAGAGTACTGGTATCAGAGCAGAGGGAGGTTCTGTTCTGTTCAGCTTAAAATGCTCTTTGGGAACTGTAAAAATTTTCTCAATCCCAGAGGAAGCCCAACGAAAAAAACAAAAATGACAGCATGTTCACAAATGACAAAGAAGGAAATCCAAACTTATCCCAGAAGAAAACACCAACCCACAGAAACAGACTAGAGAGTAAGGGAAGAAAATAGAGAAAAAGATTGAAAGAGAAATCAGAAAGAGAAACTAAAAACAAATAAGACCAGTCAGAAATAATTCTGTATCTTTCAATCAAAACCTTGAATTTAAAGGGATTAAACTCCCAATTATAAGATGGAAAGTGACTGAGTGGATTTTCTTTTTTTAATGGACTCAGTCACCTGCTGTCTACAAGAAAGTCACTTCACCTCAGGAGACACACAGAGTGACAGTGAAGGGATGGAAAAGATATTCCACATGAAGAAAACCAACCTAGAGCAGGAATGGCTAGACTCCTGTCAGATAAAATAGACTACAGATTAAAAAACAATAAAAAGAGACAAGGTGATCACACCATGATAAAGGGGTCAATTCAGCAACATGAGACAGCAATTGTACAAATACATGTATCTGACACCCGAGCACCCACATGTGCAAAAGAGATATTACTGGAATGTAAAAGAAGAAGTCAACTACAACACAGTAAGAACAATGGGGACTTCAACTCTCCTTTTCAGCACTGAACAGATCCTCTCTGCACACAGTAGACATTTACAGACCATCCCACCTAACCACTGCAGAGCAAACATCCTTCTCAACAGCACAGGACACATTCTCCATTTATTCTCAAAATAAATCTCCATAAATTTAATAAGAATGGAATCCATAGCAGGGGGAACACCTGGACAGTTACAAAGCATGGGAATTCTTCAGCGTGGTCCCCCAAAATGAATGGGTCATTGAAGAAATCAATACATTGTCATGTATGTGAGAAATAAGAAACATAAATAAAAATAGAAAAACAAAGTATAAAATGCCTGCAGACCAATGAACAGGGCCACACAAGATATTCAAACCTGCGGATACAGCAAAAGCAATTCTTTTTTTTTCTTTTATTTATTTATTTATTTTTTTATTGTTGGTCGTTCAAAACATTACATAGTTCTTGATATATCATATTTCACAGTTTGATTCAAGTGGGTTATGAGCTCCCATTTTTACCCCGTATACAGATTGCTGAATCACATCATTTACACTTCCATTGATTTACACATTGCCATGCTAGTGTCTGTTGTATTCTGATGCCTTTCCTATCCTCTACTATCCCCCCTCCCCTCCCCTCCCCTCCCCTCCCCTCTTCTCTCTCTACCCCCTCTACTGTAAATCATTTCTTCCACTTGTATTATTCTTCCCTTACCCTTCATTTCCTCTTGTATGTAATTTTGTATAACCCTGAGGATCACCTTCCATTTCCATGCAATTTCCCTTCTCTCTCCGTTTCCCTCCCACCTCTCATCCCTGTTTAATGTTAATCTTCTTCTCATGCTCTTCGTCCCTACTCTGTCCTTAGTTACTCCCCTTATATCAAAGAAGGCATTTGGCATTTGTTTTTTAGGGATTGGCTAGCTTCACTTAGCATAATCTGCTCTAATGCCATCCATTTCCCTCCAAATTCTATGATTTTGTCTTTTTTTAATGCAGAGTAATATTCCACTGTGTATAAATGCCACATTTTTTTTTATCCATTCATCTATTGAAGGTCATCTAGGTTGGTTCCACAATCTTGCTACCGTGAATTGTGCTGCTATGAACATGGATGTAGCAGTGTCCCTGTAGCATGCTCTTATTAGGTCTTCAGGGAATAGACCCAGAAGGGGAATAGCTGGGTCAAATGGTGGTTCCATTCCCAGCTTTCCAAGAAATCTCCATACTGCTTTCCAAATTGGCTGCACCAATTTGCAGTCCCACCAACAATGAACAAGTGTACCCTTTTCCCCAACAATGAACAAGTGCACCCTTTTCCCCTCATCCTCGCCAGCACTTGTTGTTGTTTGACTTCCTAATGGCTGCCAATCTTACTGGAGTGAGATGGTATCTTAGGGTGGTTTTGATTTGCAATTCTCTGACTGCTAGTGATGGTGAGCATTTTTCATGTACTTGTTGATTGATTGTATGTCCTCCTGTGAGAAGTGTCTGTTCAGGTCCTTGGCCCATTTGTTGATTGGGTTATTTGTTATCTTATTGTCTAATTTTTTGAGTTCTTTGTATATTCTGGATATAAGGGCTCTATCCGAAGTGTGAGGAGTAAAGATTTGTTCCCAGGATGTAGGCTCCCTATTTACCTCTCTTATTGTTTCTTCTGCTGAGAAAAAACTTTTTAGTTTGAGTAAGTCCCATTTGTTGATTCTAGTTATTAACTCTTGTGCTATGGGTATCCTATTGAGGAATTTGGAGCCCGACCCCACAGTATGTAGATCATAGCCAACCTTTTCTTCTATCCGACGTCGTGTCTCTGATTTGATATCAAGCTCCTTGATCCATTTTGAGTTAACTTTTGTGCATGGTGAGAGAAAGGGATTCAGTTTCATTTTGATGCAAATGGATTTCCAGTTTCCCCAGCACCATTTGTTGAAGATGCTATCCTTCCTCCATTGCATGCTTTTAGCCCCTTTATCAAATATAAGATAGTTGTAGTTTTGTGGATTGGTTTCTGTGTCCTCTATTCTGTACCATTGGTCTACCCGCCTGTTTTGGTACCAGTACCATGCTGTTTTTGTTACTAATGCCCTGTAGTATAGTTTGAAGTCTGGTATCACTATACCGCCTGATTCACACTTCCTGCTTAGCATTGTTTTTGCTATTCTGGGTCTTTTATTTTTCCATATGAATTTCATGATTGCTTTATCTATTTCTACAAGAAATGCCGTTGGGATTTTGATTGGCATTGCATTGAACTTATAGAGAACTTTTGGTAATATCGCCATTTTGATGATGTTAGTTCTGCCTATCGATGAACAGGGTATATTTTTCCATCTTCTAAGATCTTCTTCTATATCTCTCTTTAGGGTTCTGTAGTTTTCATTGTATAAGTCTTTTACCTCTTTTGTTAGGTTGATTCCCAAGTATTTTATTTTTTTTTTTGAGGATATTGTGAATGGAGTGGTTGTCCTCATTTCCATTTCAGAGGATTTGTCACTGATATACAGGAATGCCTTTGATTTATGAGTGTTGATTTTATATCCTGCCACTTCGCTGAATTCATTTATTAGCTCTAATAGTTTCTTTGTAGACCCTTTTGGGTCTGCTAGGTATAGAATCATGTCATCTGCAAATAGTGATAATTTAAGTTCTTCTTTTCCTATTTTTATGCCTTTAATTTCTTTCATCTGTCTAATTGCTCTGGCCAGTGTTTTGAGGACTAAGTTGAACAGAAGTGGTGAGAGAGGGCATCCCTGTATTGTTTTAGATTTTAGAGGGAATGCCTTCAATTTTTCTCCATTCAGAATGATGCTAGCCTGTGGCTTAGCATAGATTGCATTTACAATGTTGGGGTATGATCCTGTTATCCCTAATTTTTCTAGATTTGAACATAAAGGGATGCTGTACTTTGTCGAATGCTTTTTCGGCATCTATCGAGATGATCATATGGTTCTTATTTTTAAGTCTATTGATGTGGTGAATAACATTTATTGATTTCCGTATATTGAACCAGCCTTGCATCCCAGGGATGAATCCTACTTGATCATGGTGTACAATTTTTTTGACATGTTTTTGAATCCGATTCACCAGAATTTTATTGAGGATTTTTGCATCTAGGTTCATTAGAGATATTGGTCTGTAGTTTTCTTTCTTTAAAGTGTCTTTGTCTGGTTTAGGCATCAGGGTGATATTGGCCTCACAGAATGAATTTGGAAGTTCTCCCTCTTTTTCTATTTCCTGAAATAGCTTGAAAAGTATTGGTATTAGTTCCTCTTTAAAGGTTTTGTAAAACTCTGCTATATACCCATCTGGTCCTGGGCTTTTCTTAGTTGGTAGTCTTTTGATGGTTTCTTCTATTTCCTCAATTGTTATTGGTCTGTTTAAGTTGTCTATATCCTCCTGACTCAATCTGGGCAGATCATATGACTTAAGAAATTTATGGATGCCTTCACTATCTTCTATTTTATTGGAGTATAAAGATTCAAAATAATTTCTGATTATCTTCTGTATTTCTGAAGTGTCTGTTGTGATATTGCCTTTTTCATCCCATATGCTAGTAATTTGAGTTCTCTCTCTTCTTCTCTTCATTAGCATGGCTAAGGGTCTGTCTATTTTATTTATTTTTTCAAAGAACCAACTTTTAGTTTTGTCAATTTTTTCAATTGTTTCTTTTGTTTTGATTTCATTAATTTCAACTCTGATTATAATTATTTCTTGCCTTCTACTTATTTTGCTGTTGTTTTGTTCTTCTTTTTCTAGGATTTTGAGATGAAGTATGAGATCATTTATTTGTTGGTTTTTTTCTTTTTTTAAGGAATGAACTCCAAGCAATGAATTTTCCTCTTAGAACTGCTTTCAATGTGTCCCATAGATTCCGATATGTTGTGTCTGGGTTTTCATTTAACTCTAAGAATTTTTTAATTTCCTCCTTGATGTCTTCTAAAACCCATTGATCATTCAGTAACCTATTGTTCATTCTCCAAGTGATGCATGATTTTTCCTTCCTTCTTTTATCGTTGATTTTCAGTTTCATTCCATTATGATCAGACAAGATGCATGGTATTATCTCTACTCCTTTATATTGTCTAAGAGTTGACCTGTGACATAATATATGATCTATTTTTGAGAAGGATCTATGTGCTGCTGAGAAAAAAGTGTAACTGCTTGATGTTGGGTGGTATATCTATATATGTCAATTAAGTCTAGGTTGTTAATTGTGTTATTGAGTTCTATAGTTTCCTTATTTAACTTTTTTTTGGAAGATCTGTCCAGTGGTGAGAGAGGTGTGTTGAAGTCTCCCATGATTATTGTATGGTGGTCTATTAGACTCTTGAACTTGAGAAGAGTTTGCTTGATGAACATAGCTGCTCCATTTTTGGGGGCATATATATTTATGATTGTTATGTCTTTTTGGTGTATGATTCTCTTGAGCAGTATGTAGTGTCCCTCTTTATCCCTTTTGATTAACTTTGGCTTGAAATCTATTTTATTTCATATGAGTATGGTCAGTCCTGCTTGTTTCCGCAGTGCATATGAGTGATATGATTTTTCCCAACCTTTCACCTTCAGTCTATGTATATCTTTTCCTATCAAATGCGTCTCCTGTAGGCAG
This sequence comes from Spermophilus citellus, assembly GCF_964194105.1. Taxonomy (NCBI): domain Eukaryota; kingdom Metazoa; phylum Chordata; class Mammalia; order Rodentia; family Sciuridae; genus Spermophilus; species Spermophilus citellus. The sequence continues at coordinate 51,175,919 of NC_138191.1, read as the reverse complement.
CATATTGTTGGGTCTTGTTTTGTGATCCATTCAACTAGCCTGTGTCTCTTAATTGGTGAGTTTAAGCCATTAACATTTAGGGTTATATTGAGATGAAATTAAAACCTTCCACGATAAACAAAAGTTAAAAGATTTTGCAGCTAGAAAACCATCTCTTCAAAAAATCCTTGGCAAAACATTACAGGAAGAGGAAATGGAAAATAACAATGAAAACCAACTGTGGGAGGTAGGACAATAAAGGGGGGAAAATTATCAAAGAACAAAACAAATCAGGATTAGTAATATTAATAAACAAATATGGCTGGAAGAACAAACCATATCTCAGCAAAAGGAATTCTAACTGGGAAGTCCTCAACAACAAATTCCTTCATTAGGAAAATGGATCTCAAATAAATGGCCCACTATTGAATCTCAAGGGACTGGAAAAAATAAGGGAGGGTCATGCCCCAGTTAGTAAAATTGGGAGAAAGAATAAAATCCTAAAGCTTCTCGAGAAGCTGGGATCCCAGGCATGAGCAACTGCAACCAGCTTTTCATACTTGCTTGTTATTGTTTTGGGGACAAAGGCAGGGAACTCAAGGGTGCCACACCAGTGAGCCCCATCCCCAGGTAGGATTTTGAAACAGGGTCTCACAAACTTGCTTACAACCTCACCTCCTGAGCTGCTGGAACTACAGCTGAACAACAAAAAGCCAGCTTTTCCAGGTGTTTTTGGAAGAGAATCTTTCAGGACATCAATTTGACCCACCTGTCCAGACCAATTAAAGAATGCTTTCCATTGTTTTCATGTGGGTTCTGGTTCTTTCTTTTTGAATATTTCTAACAGATTAATTAATTAATTCTATTCCAATTAAACCTTCCCATAGTGGTCACACCAATTTTAGATTTATTTATTTGTTTACTTATTTCCCTGATGCCTTGGATGGAACCCAGGCCTTTCCACATGCTAGCAAGTGCTCCACCACTGAGAAATGTCCCAATCTCCCTGAGTTAGCTTTGATGAAGTTCACTCATTTATCTAGAATAGCATGTGTTCTTGGTTTCTAGATTATGGAGGTAAAACTGGACAGTGTTCCAGAAGGGGCTGTAGAGTCTTTGGATACAGGTGCACAAATGACTCTGCATCTTTCAGAGGCCAAGGAGAAAAACGCAGTCCCCACTTCCTGACCTGGCCACCCTTACAACCCAGGTCCTGTTTGTTATGACATCCTATAGTTGTGTGCTCTCTCACAGCACAAATCAACCTAGAGTCAAAATATGAGGAACTCAAAGAGAGGTGAGTGCTTTATCCCCAGGCATCTGAGAAAACAAAGTGCCCTCACAACCATTGAGTGTTCAAGGGGTCTGGAGGCACCAGAATATCTTCAAGTCCCATTTTAGTCATGATAACTCTTAAAAGAAACACATGATGACAGATCTCATTATGCAGATTTTCATTGACTTTATTTGATCCTACAATCCAACAAATTGAATGTCATTCAGAACCTTCCGCCTGCCCCACAGGTGCAAGCTAGACTTAGAGCCCAAGAAAAGAAAGTGCCATAAAGAGGGATCAAGGCACAAAGATCACTCTGTGGGTGACAGAGAGGCCGGCTGTGCTTGGTCCAGACTCTGCTACCAGTTCCAAGAGTGAGCTGCGCTCTGTTTACACATCAAAGTGGGTTCCAGTTCACTATGTGTGGGGGATTATTCAAGCCATAATTAAAACACATCCACAGGCAGCTTTAGAACACCTCAAATGAAGACTGAGTGGACCCCGTTCTCATATTTGGATGGGAAACTAAGGCTAAGGTCACTCCACAACCCCACCAGCACAGTCCTCAGTGGAAGGAAGTGTTAGGGCAAGATCTGTCAGTTATGTGCAACTCCCGCCCCACCAGAGCTTGTAATTGATTCAGTTTCATTTTGAAATATTTTCAAGTGTTATCTACCTATATGATTCTACTATTTTGCTGAAAGGTAATTTGGATACCTTCAAGGGGCACCACTAGTTTAAATGAGGACAGACTACCTAGGTGGATGACAGGCAAAGTTTGGTGAGGCCCAGAGGCTCTGATCAATGTGCAGCATGGACACCTCCTGCAGGCACTGGAAGTGAGACAATTGGGCCTGTCTTGTGCACAGATGCCCTTGCCCAGCAGATCCAGAGATTGGGACCTGAGTTTTCTGGGTCTACATGGAGACCCATGAGGAAGGGCCAGCACTTAATGTCTGGGTGGCACTGAGGTCCACTGAGAAGAGGTTTTCTTGCAATGGCTCATGTTCAATGCCTACGTAGAATGTTCCAATCCATCTGTGTGAATCTGCATGTGTTAAGCCACAGAGTAGCCACATATCATGACCAGATTTCAGTTTGATACCTTGACTTCTTGGGGCTGAACCTCACTGTTCACCAAGTACTCCATGCCTTCTTTCTCCACAGCACCTGGAGAATCCCAAGGTTTCATTAGGAAGCCCGGAAAATCCAGTGCAGGAGACGTCAGAAGACTAACCTTGAGATTTTGTTCATTTCTGACTATTTATGGACCAGCCATGAAACACAATAGCTTCTTTCTGTGCCCATCAAGCCTGAATCCCATTATAGAAATCCAGGTCCCTATGTATGTCTCTGTAAAGACACATGTCCTGAAGGTCCTATCCTCGGGGGGCTTCCCTCCAATGGAGACCCTGCTGTATTTTCCTTTCCCCATCCACACTTCAGGCAATGTCTGAAATGGTGGGCTCTGTGTTCCCTATAAGGTGACCTTACATCCTGCTTATACCTCCAATTGCCTAGAAGTATGTTTTTGAAACCCAACCAACTAGGCAGGTGTTGGACAGGAGCAGTGAATGAGGCCCTGGTTATACATGAACTTGTAGCCACAACGGCGACAGGGGACAGTACAGAACACAAGGATGTTTGGCTGCCTAAAGTCCCTCACTATTGCTGTCAGCTCAGCACAGAGTTGGGAACATCTCCCTGGGTGGATGGTACCCCAGGCATCATAGCTCTCCACAGGGGTAGGGTACAGCTCTATGCTCAACTGGCTCAGCCTGGCAGTGTGAAGCAGCAGGTTCCTCAGGGTTGACATAGAGAGGCAGTTCCCATGGAAGCTCAAGATCACAAGCTGGGAGCAGTGGCTCAGGGCAGGCAGGAGAGTCTGGAGGTGGGAGTCAGTGATCCCGCAATCTTCCAGGTCCAGGCTGTTCAGGGTGGTTGCAGTGCTCTCCAGCAGGATTTGGAGGGGCTCCAGACTGAAATCGGTCAGTTTTGTGCCCCTCAGTTCCAGGTGTCTGAGCTGTCTGGTGTTTGGATATCGGGAAAGATAATTCCAGTCAGAATCCGACAGTGGGCAGTTGGTTATTGAGAGGGTCTTCAGGGGGTTCTTCAGGTGCCTAAGGAAAAACCAGAAAGTTAGTACTTTCAGTTTGATACCTTGACTTCTTGGGGCTGAACCTCACTGTTCACCAAGTACTCCAATGTCAAGGAGGGAGAAGAGAAATTTGCCCAAACCCAAAGTCACCCTGGTGATCTGACAATGGTCCACACTTAGAATGCTGCCTTTTGCAGAATCTGGTCATTCACATCACCCCATGTCAGGGTGAGCCTTTCACCACATCTCCTGTGAAAAGATGAGTCCACATCTCTGTGTCCCCTCCTCACTGCCAAGCAGAAAGTCACAGGTCTGGCCACAGGAGGTCATGGGGAGTCATGTATGAAGGACAAATTTGGGCAGGATGTAACAAAATCCCCTGGGGTTAACCCTCTGAGAGGCTCACACCCTATATCCTCAGCAAGATTTCCACCCCTGCTCCTGACCCTTACACCCAGGATCACTACCTGGAGTTCAGAACAGCCTTTCCCAGGTGGGTATAGAGGCAGGTCCTCTGCTCCCAGCTGGGGATCACAGAGCTTTTCTGTTGACGGGTGTAAGTGTGGGGGCTTCCCTCCTTCCAAGCCCTCTTCTCTACCCACTTTCCACCACCTTATTTGGACAGGCGTCCCATGGAGGAAACATCAATCCCATCCCTAGCTCCTGTCCCTCCCAACTGGATTCCCAGCATGGTGGCACTTCCCAGACTATGGACCCTCCTTTAGCAGTCTGTTCCAATGCACATTATGGGATCTAGCTTCAGGATCGAATAGGAACAAAAGGATAGGCTATTTAACTTCCAGTGTCTTATTAACCATGAGAGTTTCAGTGGCTGGTAGGTGCAAATTTCCTGTAACTGGTGTGCAGAGGGTGCTCTCCCCCATCTTACTCACCTCAGCACCTGATCCAGGTGGCCCTTGAGGAGGAAGATAGCATTGGCACAGAACTTCCGCAGGCAGTCCATCCTGAGGAACTGCGAGGTGAGCTGGGCAAGCAGCTGCTCCTGCTCCTCTTGGGAGGTGTAGGCAGGCACATAGACCTGGGAGACAAGCAGCTTCCTCAGGTTCCTCATCTGGCCCAAGAAAGGAGCAAAAGCAGCCAAGCTGGAGGCCGCCCAGGTGCAGTGCACTTCCACCTTCTGGATAGAGTCCAGCTGCAGCAGTCTCAGGACCTTCCTGGTGTGGCTGGTGGGTTTCCCAACTATCTTCAGCCTATTGCAACACAGGTGCAGCCTGTCCCTTCTCTGTGTGAACCACTGGAACAAGTGGGTCAGGGATTCATCCAGGGGTCTTTTTCTGAGGCTCAAGTCTATGAAAACCTTGAAGGGTGGCTTAGCTGCCATTGCTGGACCAAGTTTCAATGTTCGATTCTTCTTAATGTCTTCTGGTGAGCAGGTGTCAACCACGGCTCCAGACCACACCCTCCAGAAGTTCTGGGGAACATTCCGCAAATCCAGCACCTGCAGTTTCCACCTCCTGTGGGGACGACAGCAGAGTCTCAGCCCTGAGGCCCCTTCCTTCCCCTCTCAGCTGCTGCCCCCTGCTCCACGTCTTCCTTTTGTCTCACTTATCTCCATCCACTTCCCTCCAATGCAGCCTGGTGCCCCCACTTGTACAGACTGAGGCAGGGGCAGGTACAGCCTCCTCCTTCATGGGTCACCACAGCTGCCACAAGCACCTCCACATCTGGAAGCCTTTCCCAGATGGGGCTCAGCATGGCCAAGGCCTCTCCACCCCTCCTTGCTGGCAGCACAGGAAGCCTGTGGAGCACACTTCAGCACCCACTCTCCCTGCCTATACCCATTCCTTCCCTGGCTCTGAGGGTGCTCCCTTCCAGGCCACCTGGGTCCCCCTCACCTGGGGTGATCCTGCTGGGCAAGCAGCATGTCCAGCCCTTCCAGGGCCACTCGGATCATCTCAAGCTGTGGCTTCCTCATCAGGGCCCCCAGGGGCAGGCGGGTGAAGGGCCAGGCCTGCACCATTTTCTTCAGGACCTCAGTGTGTCCCCTGCTGAAGGCCTCCACAAAGAGTGGTGGGAAGAGCTCTATGGGCAGGTCCTCCAGATCCAGGATGGCCCTGGACTTGTCGCTCAGCAGGCTGCGCCCTGCCAGCTCCAGCAGCGTGGGTGGGGACTTGACGCTCATCCTGGGGAGTCTGAAAGAAGAAAGATCCTGGAATATGGTCCAGAGAAAAGACCACTATCCCATCCATTGCCAGCCTCTGGGAAGGGGGTACTGGGAAGTGTATAAACACACCTCACCCTTATGGGTGAAAGCTTTGGATTATTATGTTGTCCTTTTAAAAGTGAAATTGGAGTGTCATGTGACCTAAACAGTAGGCTCCTAGATTCAACAACTATATGGCTGGAAATGGACTTGCCCTTATATGGGTGACATTCGTTTTATTTTTTTAAAAAAATGAACATTTATAAAGCTTGTAGCCATATTATGAAACACTTGGAAATTACAACAGAGTCTCATGGATATCTGTTACACATGTGAGCTTCTGCCATCTTAGGGGGATATTAAAGTGAACAAAGAGATCAGAGCAGAATCTATGAACTATTCCATGAGATCATTTGAAGATTTTGGTTTAATTTGTTTAAACAAATTATAAATTACAAAACAACATAGGCCATACATTATAGTCTTTTAGGGGCCAATATTGGCGACTGAATTTAGGACACTCAACCACTGAGCCACTTCCCTAACCCTATTTTGTATTTGAGATGGAGACAGGGTCATACTGATTTGTGTAGCATTTTGTGTTCTGAGGCTGGCTTTGAATTCTAGTCCTCCAGCCTCCTCAACCTCTTGTGTTGGCGGGATTATTGGTGTGAGCCACCACACCCAGCAAAAGAGTATAATTTATAGGCACACAATATAAATATTTCCATCATCAGAAAATAGAATTGCAATCAATTAGAATGAAATAGAAATCCAATCTCCTTGGTGAAAAAAAGTAGCTGGGTCTCGAACTGGGCTTGATCCTCAGCAGAACATAAAAATTAATAAATGGTGACCTTGGGATATAGCTCTGTAATTAGAGTGCTTGCCTCAAATATACAAGGCCCTGTGTTCAATCACCATACCACCAAATAAATAAAAAGATAAATAAATAAATTGTATTGTCCATTTAATACTTACAAAACAAAAAATAAACAGATGAATAAAAATTGGGCCAGGGAGCCTACACTTATAATTCCATAGGCTCTGGAGAATGACACAGGAGGATCAAGGGTTCAAAGCCAGCCTCAGCAAGAGCAGGTGCTAAGCAACTCAGTGAGACTCTGTCTCTAAATAAAATACAAAACTGGGCTGGGGATGTGGCTCAGTGGTAAAGTGCTCCCGAGTCCAATACCGGGTACCAAAAAAAAAAAAAAAAAAGGAAATTTGAAAGTGACATAAACCAAAATGAAAATCCTAATATTTAGCATAAAGGCAAAACCACACTGAGAGGCAAAATTGAAGTCCTAAGTTGGTTCATGAGAAAAGACAGGAACAAAATTGTTCCTGAATCCACACAGGTGAGGAGGGAAGGAGCTGGCCCTTAGGCCAGTGATGGACTTACGGGATCTGGCCTGGTGTGCAGGTTCTCTGAGCTTCAGTAGTTCAGGATGTGTCTCCTTAGGCTGCAAGACACTTGTGCTTCTCTTCTGGCTCTGCAGAAGCATTTAGGACCTCTCTGGCCACGCCCCCACCTCCATCTGATTGATCAGCATCCAATCAGAAAGCAGTATGTGATCACCTTCCAAAATCTCCACCCACTTAATAAAGGGTGGCGGTTAGACAATTGCATTTCTGTTTTTTTCGGTCTCTTTGTTTTCATCAGCTTTATGGTGCTGTAACTAAAAGACCCAAGGACAACAACTACAGAAGAGGAAATGTTTATTTGGGTGGCTTGGTTTCAGAGGCCTCAATCCAGAGACAGCACCTCCAAGTTGAGACTGAACATCATGGCAGAAGCATGTGGCAGAGGGAATAGGCTCACATTACCAGAAAGCAGAGAGAGAGATTTCCACTTGCAGATACAAACTCTACACCCATATTCACACCCCAAAGATCAGCTTCCTCCAGCCACAGCCCACCTGCCCCCATTATCTCCCAGTTAATCCCACCAGAGATTAATTCACTGGCTAGGTTATGGCTATACACCAATCATTTGTCCTCCAAAACATTGTCACATGTGAGCTGTTAAGAGACACAGCATCTAAACCGTGATGGTCTTTTGGGGGTATCTTGTTGGAAAATGTCCCTGCTCACATCACATAATCATATGTAAGATGGATAATTACAATTGGCTAAGTTTATATTTGGTTTCTGTTTCACATAGTAACTTACCACAAATGAAACACATTTAATTTCATGCATGTGTGCAGCTATATAGGATTAAGGCTACATCCAACACTGTCTCTGGTTTTTATGCTCTACAATATTTGAAATCTACACTCTGACTTAATTTTAAGTTTCTCTGGAATTTATCTGTGTGTCACCAGCTGAAAGGGTGACTTCATGCCACAGCCCTGGCTTCTCTTATTACCCCTGACTTGGTGCACAAGGCAGGTCAAAATTACAGTCAACCTATATCACAACAGACAGTGTCTCTCCAAAGAAAAGTGTAGTCAGTCATAATAGGGCAGGAATGCAGGACACTTAAGGAAAGATGAGTCAGTGCCCCATCCAGGCGGCAAAGGGAGACAGGGTGTCAAAGGCAGCTTTGAATCAATTATCACTGGTTCCACAGATTCAGTACCAAATGTGGCCTCAGTTCAAGGACAATAGGTGGTGACTAGCCAGGTGTCCTCTTAGAAATTATGGGTTTATTTTATGCACAGCTGAGGTTGGGGCTGACTGGTTTGTGATAGTTCCTGCCATCATGCAGGGCTGCCCAGGGACCTTCACTTTGCAGTACCCTGCTTCCCCTTCATCAGGATTTGACACAGTTACTTCCTATTGATTTGAGCACCGTTTATGTTTACCCATTGGGATGAAGATTTTTTTCCTCTGGATGCATCACCTCATGGTTAGGGTTTGATTCTATCTCAGTGCCAGGATGGACTTTTCCTGGTTGGTCCAGTCCCCCATTGGAGGGAATTAATAGATGACTAGGAATCAATGTTGAAACTCATTAAACCACATTTGAACAACAAGGTGGGTTTGGAGAGAGTGGCTCTCAGTGTCCCTCCACCAGGAAATCTCTGTTAAATTCAATTTTGCCTGTTCATTAGGCCTTTGGTATCTCATCTCCAAGCTTTGGCCTTTACTATTCTATGAAGAGTTAGACTTTTGCAGAAATTTTATGAGTATAGATGTTCATTTTTTAAAAATATTTAGGCCCTGAATTTATGAATTTTTATTTTTTGGCACTGGGGATTGAAGTCAGGAGAGCTTTACCACTGAGCTACATCCTCACCTTTTTTTGTTTTTATTAATTAATTATTTAGTTAATTAAATTATGCATATATTCAGTTTGGGTACCAAGGTTTGAACCTAGGAGAATTACACCACTGAGCTACATTCCCAGGACATTTTTTAAGAATTTTTTTTAAAAATTTTGAGACACTTTCTCACTAAATTACTGAGACAGGCCTTGAATTTGAGGTCCTTCTGCCTTAGCCTGCTAAATAGATGGTGTTATGGGGAGTCCCTCCCAAAAGCACTCTAATTCTGAATTTCAAATCAAAAGAGAGCTTTACTTACCTGACTAGGAACTGTCACCCACTACAGAGTCTCAAGCTCTGTGAGAGAACAGCAACTTTCTGATCCATCCAAAGACAATATAAGCACAAAATCCACAACTTAGTGTCTTGCTTATCTTCATGTAAGCTAGCCAGTCATAGGAATTGAAACATTACTAAGTGGGGCCCTTGGGCTCTAGGCAGGATCAGAATTTTCCCATCAGCAAGCCAGCACATTAGCTTTGCAGTTCAGTTGAGCACAGTCCTGGGTTCAAGCAGGTGCTAGACAGTCACATCCTGAATTTGGGTGGGGGTCATCAGGATGAGAATCTACTTCAAAGTCATGTAGACCCACAATAGCATTCAAACCCAGGATATAGCTCTTCATGACCACCAGTGCATCCCGAGTAGTGTACAATTTGTGGGGAACAAAGTACAGAAATGCGATTTTTTAAAAATAAGAATACAGCTGCCATTTCAGTTTCTCAAAAACAGCTCTTATAACAGTTTTTCATAGGAGGCAGCGAAATGGAGTCTCAGGCCTGCCTATGAGAGTTTTTGCTTTATAATTGTCTTACCTCACATTTCAGAATTATATATCCATCATCTGTATTTTTTTACTCTTACATAATTATAGGTGACACACTTATTGATTGTATTTATCACTTCACACCACAGCAGATGGGATTAAAGGTGTTCACCACAACACCCTGTTTTGAATTAGAATTTTGAAAAGATAGAGCATTTGCCTAGCATGCATAAGGCACTGAGTTTGATCCCTAGCAACAATAAATAAAGAAATGAATAAATAAATACATGGATAGATAGATAGATAGATAGATAGATAGACAGAAAGACAGATAGGTGAGAGACCTGTGTTCAAGTAAACTTATTAGTGTTTTTTTTTTCTTCTTAATCAATTAATCTGATTTTCATTATCTTCAGGGAAAACATCCAAATGATAACTCTTTTTTAAAAAAAGAAAAGAGAGAGAGGGGAGAGAGAGAGAGAGACAGAGAGAGAGAGAGAGAGAGAGAGAGAGAGAGAGAGAGAGAATTTTTTAATATTTATTTTTCGGCAGACACAATATCTTTATTTGTACATGATGCTGAGGAATGAACACAGGGCTACACGCATGCCAGGTGAGCATGCTACAGCTTGAGCCACATCCTAACCTAAATGATAACTATTGATGATTAACATTTTGAATCTTCATGGCTTAAAATCTGTTGGCAATGTAGGATAACCAGTTATTAACAAGGTGATTTGATTGGAATACATTTTTATATAATGTCCGGAATAATGTCTGAAAACATACGAGATTTTTTATGATTTTTTGCCATTATAAAGTAAATATTAATAAAGTATCCCAATAAATATAACTTGAAAAAGTTATGTCATATTTGACATGACTTCCCATCATATCAAATTAGGCTAATTGCCTTAATGTCTCTTTTCTTGAAATCCCTTGAGCAAATATGAAGTTCTCTAGAACATCCCAATGTTAGCTCAAGATCAAATGACTATGTAGACTTTCATAATAGAGAAGTTAGTCAATAATCTCAAAAGGTTTAAAGCACTTAATGAAACCTGGGTTCCCAGATCATTATAAAAGATAAGTCATTTCACCAGAGTGATGAGAGATATTTAAAGTGAATACAGAAAATTATGTCCTATGAAATAATACTTCAACTTTTAACAGAGATGATTCAGTTTTCCTTTTCCCATGTAATCAGAGAACTGGATAAAACCAACTTGAAGCCTAAAAACTTACTCTCCCCTCCTCCTGTACTGAGCATTGAACCAGGGGCACTGGACCACTAAGTTACCTGCCCAGTTCTCTTTGTTTTATTTTGAAACAGGCTTGCCAATTGGCCAAATCTGGCCTGAATCTTGCCATCCTCCTTTCTCAGGCTCCTGAGAATCTACAATTGCAGGCATGGCCCACCTCAGCTGGCTTAAAAGAGCATCTGTTTGAGAAATGTTTAACTGGAACATTCCACGTGGAATCCATTACTCTTTTTAATTGTCTTTGGAATCATTTGCCCACCAGTTTCAAAATGTGCTTGAGAATGAACCATAATAGAATCCACTGCAGTGCAGAAGAAAGTCTCTAGTGGAGTTTCTTGGAATTTACAGGTCCCATTCTGTGTTTAATTAATCTCTTGAGAGCCAATGACAAAAATCCTATGATCTTCTTTGGAAAGTTCAGAGATTAGAAGCAATTTTTTTGGTGTAAAGTTGTGGTTTTTGCAGAGTCTTCCTGAAAGTCTATTATCAAACTCTCAAGCTCAAGGACCTTCTCCTGCATGGTCCTCTGCCCTCCACTTTTGTGAGGTTTTGGTACATAAATTTCATTTTGATTCTGCATTCTTTCACAGTAGCATCATCAGCTGGGACACTGTGACCACGGAATATTCTAAGCCATTACACGGTCAGTATTGGCTCCCTTGAGTTGTCTGAATCTGATGGCAATCACTTGGCATGCAAAAGGCTGCTGGACTGTGTGTGTGTGTGTGTGTGTGTGTGTGTGTGTGTGTGTTTGCATATGTGTGTGTAGTACTGTGTATTATGTGCCTGGGACAGTTTACTATTGAGCTACACCCCCAACACTTTTTATATTTTTATTTGAGACAGGGTCTGACTCTGTTTCCCAGGCTGGCTTGGAATATCTGATCCTCTTGCCTCAGCCTCCCAAGTTACTAGGATTCTAAGTGTGCACCTCAGTACCTGGCTATAGAGCATTTAAAACCCTCAAGAGTTTACATTGCACCGGGGAGCAAGTGCCATAATTAAAAGAGAATAATAGCTTTAGACTGCAAATTACTCTCAGACCTCAAATTACTCTCAGACCACACATTGCCATTCCAATTAAGCCTTTATTGCTGGCCAGCAGCAGACAGTCTCCTCTCTAAGAGCAAAGATAACTCCTCCAGTTATGCCTCATATTGAAGCCAAAAAAACACAAATGGGAGATTTGGGGGTGTAGTCAATGTAACCAAGCAAATTGAATATGTAAAGAAGTGTAGTGTACTACAATTCTATTTATATTTTTATATTAACCAAGTTTTAGACTCTGTAATGTGGAATAATACTCTAAAATAACAGTTGCTGTTTCACCAGAGATGTACAAACCTTCATTTGTCCAATTAGTTGCTCTAGAGAATAAACCTTAACAGACACAATGTATTTAATATTTAAGAAGTGTTTGTCATTTTAATATGTGAATCAAACTTTGGTTTATATCAGCACATTAATATTTTCTCTTAGGGAATAACCTTGAATACTTTTAACTATTTGTGTTACATATATCAACAACTTAGTTATAAAGAAACATTTTAATATTTATCCTTTATTTAAGATGTTTATATTACTTACATAGACCCTATTGTTTACTTAGATATATTATAATTATATTTTACCACGTACAGACTTTCTTACCTGGAAACATGTTTTTACTAAACATATTTTTATATTTAGATCCATTTAATATTTTTTAATCCATGGATCCCTCTTTTTGTTTATACCTTAAAATAACCCTTATCAATTTCTGAATTTAGATAAATTAATCCATTTTAATAAGATAAAATATATTTACAGTGCTCTACTTGAAATGCAGTTAAAACCTCTTGAATTTTTTATATGGAATTATACCTACTGGGACTTTTAACTTTTAATAACTTTGTTTTTGTGATAACAAAGTAATTTTAAATTTTTTAAATTCATCAATATATGAATAAACCAACAGTGCTTAAATATTTTACCTAATGGAATTTAAGGAGTTAAGATTACTTGACATTATATTTAACAGTTTACATTTAAAATGTATAAACCAATTGGATGTATCTAACAAACATATCCATGATTAATTTCATATATATCAGATCTAATTTACATTTTATTTAAAAAAGGTATGAGACAAGTGCATTGAATAGTGTTTGTAATTTTTTCCCATTGAAGAAAAATCCTAGAGACAATGGGTATTAGACACTTTTTAGACATTAACATTTTTTTAACAACTATTTGACCACCTAGAAACAAAACTGTGCATTAGTAATTTTAAAGACATTTTGACTTGTATCCATTCACCCAATTTCAATTGAACCTTTTAAATCATATGAAGCAAAGGTATTTGGATCCCTTTTTTAAAATTTTAATTTATGAGCTTATATGTCAATTTTTAGTACCAAATATATGTAGACATGGCAATGCATGTAGACAGACAGTACCCCAGTGCCCCTACCCAAAACAGACAAAAAAAAAAAGCCTTGTAGGTTATTTGTTAAAAAAAAAACTATTAGACTGAGAATTAATCCTTGTAAATTGGCCTTAGCACAAAGCAGAATGTAATTAGAAAAACATATTAATCTAGGCATATGTTAAGTGAAATAAGCCAAGTAGTGGGAGAAAAAAACCTATGCTCTCACTTAACATGTGGAATCTAAGAGTTAAAATCATAGAAGTGGAGAGTACAATGGTGTTTACCAAGTCTCATGTGTATGGCAGGGAGGCAGGAGGCAGCCAGGAGGGTAGATGGGGAAAAGGGGAGACTTTGGTAAACAGGCATGAGGTTAAGTTAGATAGGAAGAGTGCTATAATTAGTAATAATGTGTTTTTCAAAATAGCTAAGACAGAATTTCAAATGCTCTCATCACAAAGAAATGATAAATACTGAGATGATGCATATGCTAATTTATCTGAAACATCACATGGTACCCCATAAACATATGTGAGTATGTTTAATTAAAAATAAAACTATAAGAAGGAATATTTACTGGCTTTTTATAGAAATACATAAAGCATTACATAAACCATAAAATGTTATGATTTAAGACTTCTCTCCAAAGCTTTTATTATGTCCCTGCTTAAAATATTTCTCTTGTTCTGCTAAACTCCTGGAGTCTTTTACATGTAGGTCTGTAGTAGTTGCATTATAAAGAAAAGATACATGTACGTCTGTAGTAGTTGCATTGTAAAGAAAAGATACAAGAGCAAGGGATAAGAGTTTAATGTAATTTTGATATGCATTATGTAATTATTTTGCTGGTATTACCACAAAAGTTCTTATCAAAAGAGAAATACATAATTCTAGAGGAATAAAATGTATGGGGTTTTTCTGTAACAGCAATATTAAGTAGTGAAGTCAGAAAAGCCTGTATAGGCCACCAAAACATTCTTGGAGAGACAGATAAGGAGAAGTATGCAAAAGGTTTACATTATTGAGATTAAGAATGAAAGAGCTAATATGACAGTGTTGGAGCATGACAAAACAGCACAAAGAATGCTTCACACTTTAGTGTGAAGCTCCATTCTTGCTGTCTGGGTTATCCTTACAATAATGGTATCACAAGCATACAAACTCCTGCAGCTGAAGTAAATTACCATCAAAGAAACAGCAACACTTCTAGCTAGCTCTACTTTGAAGGAAGGTCTGAGGAGGAGCCTGGAAGGGCTCTATCTACACATCTGTGAAAGGATGAGATTCCAATGAGGCCATATATAAAAGGCCTGTACTGAGCACACATGCTAGGGTATTTCTTTAGTGGCACAGTTTTTTTCCTTTTTGTGTCATGAATTTTATTTTCAATATTTTTATTGGTGTATCATAGTTGTACACATTGATGAGATTTTTTGTTACATATTCATACATGCACAAATTATAAAAATATAATTTGGGCAATATCATTCCTTAGCACTTTTCCCTCACTCCCCTTCTCCCATTCCCTGGTCCCTTTCCTCTTTTGACCTCCCACTGATTTTTAGGAGATCGACCCCAATTTTTGTTTTCCTTTTACTCTCTAGCCCCTACATATCAGAGTAAAACATAACAACCCTTGATCTTCTGACTTTGGCTTATTTTGCTTAACATAATAGTCTCTAGTTCCATCCATTCTCTTGCAAATGACATAATTTTATTTTTATTTATGGCTCAATAAAGTTTCATCATATATGTACACCACATTTTTTTAATCCATTCATCTGTCCATGGACACCAAGGCTCGTTCCATAGATTGGTTATTGTGAATTGTGTTGCTATAAACATGGACATACATGTCATATAATTAAAGTCAACATATACATATAGTATGATGACTTTAATTATTTAGGATAAACACTGAGGATTGGTATAGCTGAGTCATATGGTGGTTCCATTTAAGGAACCTCCATACTGATTTCCATAGTGCTTGTACTAATGTACAATCCCACCAACAGTGTAAAAGTGTTCCTTTCTCTCCACATCCTCTCCAGCATTTATTATTATTTGTATTCTTAATGACTGTCATTTTGACTGTTGTGAGATTTGCGTTTTCCTAATTGCTAATAATGTTGACCATTTTTTATATATTTGTTGGCCATTTATATTTCTTCTTTTAAGAAGTGTCTGTTTAATACACTAGTATGTTTTTATTTATTAATTGGGTTATTTGATTTTTTAGAGTTCTTTATATATTCTACATATTAATCCTCTCTCAAAACAGTAGCTAGCAAAAATTTTCTCCCATTCTTTAGGTTCTCTCTTTCCATTCTTAATTGTTGCCTTTGCTGTGCAGAAGCCTTTTAATTTGGCGCCATCTCAATTATTAACTCTTAGCATTATTTCCTGAGCTTTCAGTGTCCTATGGAGAAAGTCATTTTCTATGCCTGTATGCTGGAATGTTGATCCTATATTTTCTTCTAGGAGTTGCATTGTTTCTGGTGCAATGATGGCACAGTTGTGCTGTGGAATCTCCTGCTGATAATGATCACAATTAGTACAAATAAGCTTCATATTTATGCATGACATTGCATTACTTGACCTGTCTGACACCAACTCTCACATCTAGGAAACCTCAGAGTGAACAAGGTAGGTGTGTTAAAGAAACTACAAAAAAATTAAAACATCTTCTTAATTATTTTGAACTCTAAACAGATGTTTCTTTGAAGGCAATATAATACAGCAGAGAGTTATATAGGTTTTATACCATTTGGAGGTTTTATACCATTTGGAGTAGCATAAAAAGTTTTTAAATTCATTTTGATTTGTTACCAGCTGTTGTATTAGTTTTCTCAAATGAGAAAATCCTAAGTGCTAATGTTTTAGTTATTACTGATTTCCTGGTTGCTGAAGGAAACGTGACAATTTATTAGTTTAATGAATTTACAATTCTTAACTTATTTAATTGCAAATACATATTATCTGTATTATTAGCCTGATGATTATTTTTCCATTAGTAGAAATTGTAAGTGTCATTTATAGTGGCTCATTTACAGTTGCTTATAAAATATTCTTTATTAATTTAGTCTAAAGCAAAATTTTAGGACCAATTACCTTCTTTTGCAAGCTCTATGAACAATCTTTTGTATGGAAAATAAAATGGTTCTGGTACTTTGTGGATACATTGGGTGGTGTTAGAGCTGCTGGCTTTATTTGACAATAACAATCCAAGCAAGATACTCAGGTGAGCTTGCTAGAAGTCATTTATTAACAATAAGGAATGACCAAAATGCACAGATGAGACATAAAGGTGATATTTTACAAATACAAAACATACTGGGAACTTTAACAGGTCAAAAAAGTTTAACAATTGTAGATAAAATGTTAATAATTTGTTTAGAAATCAGAACTAGAGAATTCCCAGAAACTCCTATTAAAATGTGGTTGCAGTCTGTGGACAAGGAAATATATAAAATTTTATATAATTTTATATATTTTATATAAATAAATATATAAATATTTAAATATATAAAATTTCAGAGAGAATGTTACTAAATGAGCTTATTCTAATGCTATGATACTGATGGCACATATGAAACAAAAACAAACATGCAAAGTCTAAAATCAACATTATGTGTAGTTCCTCATTTCTTCAGGCTAAAATAGGTCTTGAATGTAAGTCAGATTCTAAGCCACAATGTATGGAAATACCAAATGATTAGGAGGAGTCTGAAAATTTCTTCTGAAACTAACTACCAGGATTAAGACAAAAAAGAAAAAAAAATAAAACAGCAGATGGACTTCCAATCTTTAGTTTGTTTTTAATACTTGTATCCCTATTTTCTCTCTCTCTCTCTCTCTCTCTCTCTCTCTCTCTCTCTCTCTCTCTCTTTCTCTCTCTCTCTCCTAGTTATTAATTGTCCTTTATTTATTTATTTATATGCAATACTGAGAATCAAACCCAGTGCCTCACACATTCCAGGCAAGTGAGCTACTGCTGAGCCACAATCCCAACCCCCTATCTTATCTTATGCTATACCTTGGCCTGAAAAATGTTCCAGTCTCTATCTTTAAAAATAAATACATAAAATAAAATTGCTACTTGTTCTTGTTTTCCCAATTTTACCTCATTCCATTTTCTCCTTCTCTTCATCAACAAACCGCCCAAAAGTATAGTTACACTCCATGCTTCTGAGCTTCACCACCTGCTCACTCCATTAGTCCTGGAAACCTGGTTTTTGCTCCTAGGACTCAATGAAAAGTCTCCTTCAGAGCTCGCTAACATCTTGTCAAATAAAGACAGCAGCTTTAACAACAACCCATGTATCCACACAGTGCCAGAGCCATTTTATTTTCCATATTTTTATTGTTGTCTCTTTCTACTAAAATTCCATCCTCTGGCCCTTGGGTATTGTTCTATTTGCTATCCCTTATCCACCTACATACCTTCATATACCTTACTTGCACCTTACATTCAGAGATCAAAAAAAGTATAAATAATAAAGGCAGTGAATTGGAAAAGACAGGGATATCCAAAATGAACAATCCTTAATTACACTCCAATCCTGAAGGAATATTATGTATGGCACTTTTAAAATGACATATGCTAAAGTTCTTAACAACATGGAAAATGCTTATTTTATAATGTCAGTTTTAAACAAAACAAGTTAAGATACATGTATGCAATTTAGTTTCAACTATGTAAAAAAATGAATTGGAGGAAACTAGAAAGCTGTACTCCAAAATGTTAATAGTGATAACTGCTGATGGGTAACATTTTTCCTTCTTGGTAATTTTCTGCATTTTCCAAATTTTCTATACTGATCTTGTTATAATTTTAGACTCAGTAAAAAAGTGAGTTCAACATCATATTTCTGGGATGGGATTATGGCTCAAAGGTAGAGAATACTTGCCTAGCATGTGTAAGGCACTGGGTTTCGTTCCTCAGCACAACAGATAAATAAATTAATTAAATTGAGGTATTGTGTCCATCTACATCTAAAAAAAATTTAAAAGTTCATATTGGCTACAGAAGTAAGCCCAATTTGTATGTTAGCATTCACACAAAATCTAACCCTGAATACACTTTCCATTTTGTCGCTCACTTATCCCAAAACATTCTCTGATCTCTTGCTGGAAACTACATTTTCAGCATTCCTTCATGGTTCTGTCCATGTCTTAGCAAATCTGTCAAAAACGGGAAATGTCAACCCTGAATAGAATCACCTAAGAAAAAAAGAAATTATTTTATTCAATCCATAATGGATATATTGGTAGCAATAATAAATATAAAACTCACCGGCTAACATGACACAGGATAACATTTGCTCTTGAGTATAAACTGCCACACAAGTTAAAAATTCCTAATAGAATTTAGATACATAATCTGATCCTAAAAAACTAAACTTAATAAAAATAATAGCCACTATATAGATTATGGAAATCAAGATAAATCAGAATAATAAAATCTTTATACATTGTACAGATAGGAGAATAAACACCAAGAAAAATAATTTCATAGTATTAAAAAAATAACAAGTAGTTTAATGCCTGAAGCATTATCTAATAGATACTCAACAGGTATTTCTTAACAAAAGAATGCACTTGCCCAAGGAATTAGATTGTGCCTGATGGGAATTAGTCAGAAAACACTTGTTTT
This sequence comes from Spermophilus citellus, assembly GCF_964194105.1. Taxonomy (NCBI): domain Eukaryota; kingdom Metazoa; phylum Chordata; class Mammalia; order Rodentia; family Sciuridae; genus Spermophilus; species Spermophilus citellus. The sequence continues at coordinate 51,157,036 of NC_138191.1, read as the reverse complement.
ATAAAGCAGCTTTTTTGATATAATTCACATAATATTCAATTTACCTATCTAAAAGATGTTTTTAATGGTTTTTAGTATATTCAGTATGTGAAATCACCCTAAGCAATTTTAGAACATTTTTGTTACCTCCAAAAGAAAGCTTGCACTCATTAGTAGTCATTCTATACCTCCCTCCCACCACTCAGACTCAAGTCACAACCATTTATCTACCATTTGTTTCTAAGATTTTGCTTTTTCCATATATTTCTATTTTTATTTTTTTAGACTTAAATACTTTAATATGCAATGAATAAAAGAGCAGAAAATGCAAGTTACAATAATAAAATTCTAGAGTACTTAAGAACAAAATTTCCACACTTTTCTATTAGCATATAAAAGCTAATAATATGCAAAAACCATAGCTTTAGTCCTTTGAATTGGCCTGAAGTTATGTTCTGAAGGGTTTGTAAACTTAGGAACTGACATTAAAAAAGGAAAAAAGCATTATAACTCATAAACAGTACTCAAAACTTACTTAATCTGTAAAAATAATAGGAATGCAAATGTTTTATTTGCCATAGAGATAAGGGGGAAACATCAGTGGAATGAATTGGACCACATGACTCACACTTCATGACAAGCTATTTTCCCAAATTCACAGCTTTCACATTTGGGTGATCTTAAAAAAAAAAAAAAAAAAAAAAAAAAAAAAAAAAAAAAGTTAAAAAAGTAAAGAAAGGAACTTTCACTAGATGTAAATAGGCCAAGTCATTTAATGCCTACCGTTTAAATTGACTACACTTTTCTAGCTGGAAATGTATTTTCCTTATTTTAGTGAGCTTAAATAATGTACCCATGGTAATGAATAAAACCTGGGTTTAGGTCCAGAAACCTTCTCTATCAGCCTGTTTCATAATTACTCCAATATTGTGGAACATAATAAGACATTTTCTTGGTTCAGATTTAATAGTAATAAGAATTTTTAAAATCCATGCTACTTAAGTTTTTCAGACTTTTTTCTCCTAAATATAGTATTTTGAAATTCTTAGGTATGCTATAAAATTATATAAAGTCCATTTCCATGTGTTCATAAACTTTAGCATCCAATAAAAGTAGTAGGAACTAGGCTATTTAAACTACTTCCTCATCTCCACCCCTTAATTACCAGTAATGAGTTTTATTTAGAAAACAATGAGGAACAATTACCATAGCCTACAGGCATCTAGGAATGGAAGGAACTCAGACACAGAAATTAAGGCTCTCGAGAGGTTAAGTCATAGTGGAAACTTCTGGAGTGGAACTGAACTCTTGTACCTTTTTTCCAGCTGCAGACTTAGATAAGGTGCGAGGTGTTTAGTTTGTGCATGGACCCACCATAAACTGACATTTTATCCATCTTTTTTTCCCCCATGAAACAAAATAAATGGAAATACAAGTGCTTGTTACCACATGCTTTTAAGGCTTAAAAGCCTATCAATAAGCATGCTGTATCTGTGATTGAGGAGATCACCCTATAAATTGCCAGAAGAACCTCCTCTAATGGAGACTGAAGTCACTCTCCCTCCCCAAGAACCATGAGGGAAAAGAGAGATAGTCCCCTTCTTGCACAAGGGGTCTCCCTTTCTCCTCTGACCTCCCTATTCCTCTCCCAAACAGGCCAGGCTGCCTTGGGAGGTGCCTGTGAGGAAAAGCAAGGCTCAGTCCTCCATGGTAAAGTCTTTGGTCTTTTCCTCCTGGTCCCCCACTTTGTAATGCAGCAGAATGCCACAGTCTGGCTGGGCACAAACCATGAGCCACTGAAGCAGGAACAAAATTTATTTTTGAACTGCAAGAAAACACTTCACACACGCTCCCGGGAATTCTCCCGAAATCCAGGCAGCTTGTCCAGGAACCAGCCACCAGAAATATCTCCTCCAAAAATCCCTCCTCCTGCACTTTCCCAACCAATGGGAACTCTCAGGGAATTCCAGGGAATCCCCACGAAAACTCCAAAGCAGCGCGAGAACTCAAAATAGCTGCCGAGGCGTTAGTAATGCCTCGCCTGTCAACCAATACTCTTGACAAAATGCCAGGGGCCGTACAGACTCTGCCATGGCTCTCAGCATCTCCCCCCTTCTGTTTAATTAAACAACAAGCAATGTGGCTTAGGGACTCTGCCTGTTAGGTTGTCCAATACAACATATCATTCTTACCCATCATCGAATGATCTGACCTCTAGGCATCAGCCTCCTGTCTTTGGTTGGTACCACTGCAATTGAATCATACCCATCACTGACTACCAGTCCAGCATATAGCCATACTTGTGGATAGGCCTGTGCACCAGTGGTGGGGGGGGGGGTGAGGTTCTTAGCCTCACCTCTGTTGGCCCCTAAATTTGGCCTTGGTGCCAGTGGGGGGGTGAGGTACTTTGCCTCACCTCTGTTGGCCCCCCAATGTTAGACCATCACTAGTAGAAGGGAGGAGGATGCAAAATGCCATGACACTAAGCCAATTGAGGGCTCCTTTGAAAAATTGTACCACTGGTGACACCATCAGCAAAGATACTCCAGCACTACCACAATTCGCTGCACCAACAGATAGTTCACAATGCATACAAGTGATACATAGTCCAGGCAAGTTCTGCAAGCAGTTCAAAGCAGAGGAATCCATCAATATGTCCATTTCCTCCCAAAGTAAATCGACTTCTTGATTGAGCATCCCTTGTTGAGTTATTATTCATTGATGCATCAGTTTATACAGTTTGTTGTGATAACTATCGAAGAAGCTGTAGTTTTGTTTTATCTTTGTCTTCACTGGCACTGGGATGAAGATAGGAATTCTGGCAATGATGCTAAAAAAAATTATGTAACATTCCAACAGGTACTAAGAAAACAATTTTCTGAACAATTTACATTATCCTGAACAGAATTATTAAATATAATAAAAAGGAAAGGTGAAAGTAAACAAACAGATCTGTTAACCTCCTTATTTTTACACATATTAAAACAATCCTCAACAGCTGTTTACCCAATTTAAATTAAACCATTAAAATCACATGAATAAAAAAAATATTTGGATCCATTTTTTCATGAGCACTCCTCATATATGATCTATGGATATATGCACATACAGACATACAACACAAAAAAAGTGTGCACACAAACATACAACACATAAGACAATAGTAAAGGCCTTGTAGCTTTACACAGGTGAAATCTCCATTGCAATGTTTAAAACTCCACAGTCAATAAATAAAACTGATCAGAAAAACATTAACCTAGGTCTGTATGAGCTCAAAAAATAAAATAGAACTTTATGATGTGGGAAAAGGCAATAATAAAATAGATATTGAAAAAAGTATCCTGGTTAATCACTGTCGCAGATGTAAGAATAGCCAAGCTGGAGCTCTGGATATAAGGTGTTATGGATTTGAGTCAAATCATCTTCTTTTTGGTCTGTAGAAATCGCTTTGGTTAGTCTCTCTGGAATCCAAATCAGCTGTTGTTCTCCCTGTGGAAACACAAACAGAACCCCGACTCCAGACAATCACTGGTTCAGGACCTTTCCATTGTCCTGTTAGAATATCCTTCCAAAGTACCTTAGGCTTATGTACATTTTTTGGACACATATGCCTTTCTGCAGCACTAAGCCCTGATGAATCCAAATTTCAAAAGTTTAGAGTAAAAAGGGTTATTTTAAGTTTATCTTTGGGGGATATATACCTCTTTCCAATTCCCTCTTTTTGCTTTAATAAGTACATTTTAATAGTTTGATGAGCTCTTTCAACTATGTCTTGTTCCTGAGGATTGTATGGGATTCCTGTTATATGAGTAATGCCAAATGATGAGCAAAATTGATTAAAAGAGGTAGAATTATAAACAGGACGATTATCTCTTTTTAACTGTTTTGGAACGCCCACAGTGGCAAAATTTTGTAAGCAATGAGCTATAACATCTTTAGTTTTTTCTCCGGGATGAAGGGAGTGCATCAAAAATCCGGAAGAAGTATCAACTGTAACATGCAAATATTTTAATTTTCCAAATTCTGGCAAGTGTGTGACGTCCATCTGCCAAATATGGTTAGGTATCAATACTGTAGGATTGACTCTAAGATTAACTTGTGGTAAAAAGGTCACACAATTTTGACATTGTTTTATTGTTGGTCTAGCTTGTTCCTTGGTTATTTTAAAATGCTTTTGTAAAGTATTAGCATTGACATGTAACCTTTTATGAAAATTTGTTGCTTCTTCTAGTGTAGAGATAATATGTATGTCATGTGTAATTTTATCTGCTAAATCATTGGCCAAACTAAGGGTTCCAGGCAATCCTGTATGTGCTCTGATATATCCTATAAAGAATGGATCTTTTATGTCTCAGATTAGACTTTGTATAGTGGAAAACAAAGAGAAAACAGTAGAGGAAGGAGAAATCAGCATCTTCAGGAGATACTATAGCATTAACTACATACTGACTATCAGAAAATAAATTAAATACAGAATCTTTAAGCATCACAAAAGCTTGTAAAACTGCAATAAGCTCTACCTTTTGAGCTGATTGTTTGGGTACTAAAAAATGTAAAAGTTTGATCAGGGGTAACTACTGCTGCTGTACCATTATTTGACCCATCAGTGAATACATTTGGAGCATTCATGATAAGAGTTTTTCTAGTCATTTTTGGAAAAACTACATGATGCGAAGACCAAAAAGACAACAAAGGATTAGATGGTAAGTGATTATCAAATGAAACATTAGATTTACACATGATTATTGCCCAAGTATTTAACTCATTAGCTAACTCATCAATTTGATTCATAGTATATGGAGTAATAATTTTATTGTGAGAAATTCCAAACACTTCCTTTACTGCTTTTATTCCTTTGAGTATTAATTGTCCTACAGCCTCAGGATACCTAGTAAGAATAGTGTTAGGAGAATAAGATAAATATATCCACAACAATGGACCTTCTTGTCAAAATACTACCTTTTGTTGGTAGTAAAATAAATAATAAAGGCAAACTTATATCAATTCTATCCAAATGCATATTTTCCATATATGTTTCAATAATTTTTAATGCCTTTCTTGCTTCAGGCATTAACATGCGAGGTGAATTTGGATCTGATGAACCTTTTAGGATATCAAATAAAGGTCCCAACTCTCCTGTTGGTATGCCTAGATAAGGTCTTATCCAATTTATGTCTCCCAATAACTTTTGAAAGTCGTTAAGTGATTTGAGTTGATCTACTTGTATTTGAATTTTTGGTGCACTTACTATGGTTGAGGATAATAGAACTCCTAAATAATTAATTGGAAAATTTAATTGTACTTTATCTACTGCTATCTCTAGATTATATTTTTTAATTTGTAAATGTGGCATAACATTAAAGCAATGTGTTTTTATCTTTGTGTGCTAACAATACATCATCCATATAGTGAAATATTTGTAGTTCAGGATTTTTATTTCTAAGCGGCTGGATTGCTTTGTTAACATAAATTTGACACATAGTTGGGCTGTTAGTCATCCCTTGAGGGAGTACTTTCCATTCATATCTCTGATCAGGACCTTCATGATTCAGTGCAGGGATAGTAAATGCAAAATGTGGACTATCCTGAGGATGAATTGGAATTGAAAAAAAAAACAATCTTTAATATATATAGCTAAAATGTACCAGGTTTTTGGCAAAACAGACAATTGAGGAATCCCTGATTGAGCAGGTCCCATAATAACCATCTCATTATTAATGGCTCTTAAATCTTGCAATAATCTGCATTTACCAGATTTTTTTTAATGACAAAAATGGGAGTATTATGGGGAGATATGGAAGGTTGTATATGTCCCTCCGCTAATTGTTGTTTGACCAGGTCATGTGCTGCTTGTATATTTTCTTTAGTCAGGGGCCACTGAGGAACCCATACTAGTCTTTCTGATTTCCAAGTAATTTTTATTGCCTCAGTGACCCCTTCTGAAAACCCAATCAATGTCTATTCATTCCTTGATCTATTTGAATTGGTGCTGCTATACCTTGTTCTCCTAATCTTTTTTCTTTCCTGAAACCTTGTCTAGCCCTAATAGTGGGTGCACTTGGATTAATGTTATTTGTTAATATCAAACCTAATTGATCTAGGACATCTTGTCCCCATAAATTTATAGGAAGATGATCCAATACACATGGCTGTATAGTTCCTTCACATCCTTCAGGATCCTTCCAATCTAATACCATTGCACTTCTATGGGGATTAGTTGCCACTCCTAGGGCTTTAAGCGTTTGAGTAGCTTGTTTTAATGGCCAATGTTTTGGCCATTCTTGACGAGATATGATGCTAAGGTCTGCACCTGTATCCAGTAGCCCATTAAATTCATGTCCTTGAATATTTAGTTTTAGCATTGGGCGAGAATCTAAATTTAAAGACAGCATCGCCCAATCTACACCTGTGGAGCCTAATCCTCTGGAACCTCTTTCTATACTACTGGTGGAAAATTTATCATGTAGGCTGGGTATTATTAATAACTGTGCTATTCTATCTCCTGGTGAAATTACTGATATACCCTTTGGAGAACTAGCTATAATTTTTATTTCACCTTCATAATTGGGATCAATTATCCCAGGACTTATCATAAGTCCTTTTAGAGTAGAAGAACTAACAATAAGCCTACTGTTCCTTGGGGAAGAGGTCCTTTTACTCCTATGGGAATGATTTGAACTCCCATCTCTGGAGTTAGTACTGCTCTGGCAGAGGTGCAGATGTCCAACCCTGTGCTCCCTCTGGTTCGTCTGATGAGAGATCTGATGGATAATGTGTCCTGGGCACTACCCTGATAGTATTGCTGGGTTCCTCCATGGTGTTTCTGGGTTCCTCCAGTGCCCTGTATATTTTTGGTCGTGGGCCCCAGAGAATTGGGCCCCCCTGTCCATTTTTTGGCAATGGAGCCTGATGCCTTTCTCCATGATACTGTGGGTAAACACCTGGTCCTTGTCCGTTTTTTGATAATGGAGTACCCTTTGAGAATGGCATTCATTAGCCCAATGTTTCCCTCTATGGCATCGTGGGCCAATACCCGGTATTCTACTCCTTTGATACCTAGCTTTGTTAAATCCTCCTCCTATGGGGCAATTCCTTTTAAAATATCCTGTTTGTTCACAATTGTAGCATGTTTTTGGCCTGGCATCTAAAGCCTGTTGTACTGCAGCTGCCAAGACTTGCCCTTGTTCATTAATGTCTCTACATAATTTAATATATGTCTTTAAATCTCCATGTTTCCATGGTCTAATGACCTATCTGCACCAACAATTTGCTTGGTCATAAGCCAGTTGTTTAATTAATGACATTGCTTCTTCTGTATCCCGCAAAACTCTGGTAGCTGTTTGAATAAGCCTATCTACAAATTCAGCATAAGGTTCATTAGCTCCCTGTATTACCTTAGATAATTGACCTTGTAAATCTCCATGTCCTTGTAAAGTCTTCCATGCCCTAACTGCATCTGCAGCAATTTGTGCATATATAGCAGGATCATATTCATTTTGTTGCCATTGACACTCATAAGGTCCTTTTCCTAATAACATATCTAGATTTCTTTGAGGGTAACCAGCTGCTGCATTTCACCTAGCTGTCTCCATGTAAAATTCCTCATTGGCAACCTTCCATAACAAATATTGTCCTCCATTAAGCATAGATTTACACATACTAGCCCAATCTGCTGGCGTCATGTACAAATTGATAATGGATTCGACCATGCTTACAGTGAAGGGTGCTTGAGGACCATAGGTTGGTACAGCCTCCTTTAACTACTTCATTGTTTTGAAATCTAAAGCATGGTGAATTCGTTGCCCTCCTGCCTGCTCAAGTACAGGGCATGCTAATCTTTGAGGTCCTGTCTCAGAATCCCATCTATCAACGAAAGAGGTTGAGGGCCACTCAGCTATCTTCATAGGTGGAGCTGTTGGTTGAATTACACCCTCTGGTGATAGAAAGGTGTTAGTAGCAGCCTCCTGCTGTAGCTTTTTCCCGAATAGCTCTTTCTCCTCTAAGATTTCTTCCTTTAAGTTTTCTTCCTCTGTCTGACTAGCTCGAGAGACCTCTTTTGTTTGATCTAAAATGTCTTTCTCCATGGTCTGAACCTCTAACAATTTACTTAACACTCAGTTTTTTTTTGCTAATTTCTAATCTATTATAAAGATAATGCAACCCAATAAGATAACACAAAACAAAACCGAAACAGAATGAAACAAAAACGGAACAAAAAATCGCTTTATCAATTTTCCTATTTTCTTGACATGTGCATTTGTGGTCTATTTCTATCTATTCCTCAGGGGCGAACAACTTCAAACCTTGAGCCAACTCTTTTTCCCAGTTTGCCTGAGAAAGTTCTAGGGATAGGCAGCTTGAAACAAAAACAAAACAAATCAAAACAAGAACACATTGTTTTTTAAAATGATCACCCATTCTCTCACCTTTCCTTAGGGGCGAGCAATTTCACTTACTCCAAAGTTTCAGGCATTCCCCAAACGGGCCACCAAATGCCACAGTCTGGCTGGGCACAAACCACGAGCCACTGAAGCAGGAACAAAATTTATTTTTGAACTGCAAGAAAACACTTCACACATGCTCCCGGGGAATTCTCCCATAATCCATGCGGCTCGTCCAGGAACCAGCCACCAGAAATATCTCCTCCGGAAATCCCTCCTCCTGCACTTCCCCAACCAATGGGAACTCTCGGGGAATCCCTGGGAATCTGCAGGAGAACTCCAAAGTACTGTGAGAACTCAAAAGTAGCAACCGAGGCAGATAGTAATGCCTGCCTGTCAACCAATACTGTTGGCAAAATGACAGGGGCCGTACAGACACTGCCGTGGCTCTCAGCAGCAGAATGCACAGGTGAAGAATGTTGTCCCAGGGAGAGCAGCAGCATGATCTCTGCTGAAATGACCCTGCCTTGCTCCACTTATACTGTCTCCTTTAGGTAGAGCAGTGCCTGCTTCCAGTGTGTGGCCAGGTGAAAAGGCGAGATGGACAGCACCAGGGGTTTCTCCGAATCTTCTCCAGGGAAGGTCACCTGGAACCAAAAGGTCAAACCATGCATGGGTGCCCAGCCATAACAGCTATAGAGGAAGTGCCCAGCCACCTGGCCTCCAGCTCCAGCTCCAGGCCAGAGTGGGCCAGCTGGAGATGAGCAAAATGCTGCAGCCAGGCCAACACATCCTGGCTGGACAGACCCTGCACCAAGATCTCTGAATGGCTCATGAGGCTGCATGTGGCAAAGCTTTGTAGTCAACTCATGTCCATGCCATAGTCCTGCTTCACCTGGCTCCAAAAGCCTAGGTGCCACTCCAGCATCTGGTTGCTGATGGGGGCTACAAACAGTTCAGCGAAAGCCAGTAGGAGAATACCTCCCTCCTTCAGCCACTGGGTCCGCACATGCAGCACAGAGCTCAGCATGGACTCCTGCAGAAGTGCATAGCCCATTCATTCACTCACGATGGCATCCAAATGCTCTGGAAACTCCACCATCTCCACTGGACCCTGCAGGACATGCACTCGGTCCTCCAGCCCATTGAGCCACCCTACATCTTGGGCCTCTTGCCAAATGGCACTACCAGCCTGGGCACAGAATATGCTCAAAATGCCAGTGCCTGCACCCACTTCCAACAAGATCTTGCCTTGCAGAGCTGCCCAGTTTCACAGGATGCCGAGACAGTAGGCATTGGTGAAGACGCAGTTGGAGATCATCTCCTCCCCATCATGGCCCAGTAGCACTCCTAGTACAGGTGGTCCTGCTTGCTCTTAGTCCTCTGGGGTCGGGGTCATAGCAAGGCCACCTCCTTCTTTCTGCCATCTTCTTCTTCAGTTCCCTCCCCTCCTTTCTGCAGCCCCCCTGAATCTCCAGATATTTCATATAAATGGAATCATACAATATGTGGTCTTTTGTGATTGGCTTCTCCACATGATATTTTCAGGTGTCACCTACAGTGCAGCATGTATCAGTAGTTCATTTTTTTATTGCCAAATAATATTCCCTTTTATGAATACACCACATTTTATTCAGTTGACAGATCCTGAGGTTATTTAGATATTTCTTGGCTCTTATGAATAATTCCATATAAAGTTCATGTACAAGATTCTATGTGAACATTTTATTTTCATTTCTCTAGCATATATACCTTTGGGACTTACTGAGTCATAAGCTCTTTCTCCTTACTGGGTAAGTGTAAGTTCAAAGAAAAAAAATGGAACTGTTAATTCTGGTTGAGCAATTAGAAAAGACTACTTAGAAAAAGTGGTGTGTGAGCTAAGTTTTGAAATAGAAGTGATAGGATTCAACCAGAAAAGGAAAAATGAGATGACAGAAAGTCAGACATTTTGACTTAAATAGCATTTAACTTATGTTTGCATATCATTATCCAGAGTACATGTATGAAAACACAAATTGGTGTAAATATATTTTATATACAACCAGAGATATGAAAACTGTGCTCTATATATGTAATACGAATTGTAATGTATTCCACTGTCATATAAAAAATCAATTAAAAAAGACACTTAAAGAGTGGTATATCAGTAGTAAATCTTCATCAAGACAGCATATGTTTTTACTTCTGAATGTTTTATTAGTACATTATAGTTACCCATAATAGTGGGGCTCATTTTGACATAATTATATATCATGGAATAAAATTTGCTCTACTTCAGTTCCCAGTACTTCCCCTTCTCCTCTCCTTCTCACTCCTCCTGTTTTCCTTCTACTCTACTGGTCTTCCTTCTATTTATTTATAATTTTAAAAATCAGTTCTTTATATATAAACATAAAGGTCAAATTCACTGTAGTGTATTCACATGTACATAGCATAATTTGGTCAATTTCATTCCGTTATTCCTCTACTTTCCCATTCCTCCTCCCACCCCATCTATCCCCTTCCTGTGCTCCACTGATCTCCCTTCTATATTCACAGGATCCCTCTCCCACTTTTTCCTCTTTCTTTGGTCAAGCTTCCTTGTATGAGAGAGAACATTCAACCTTGACTTTCTGAATCAGACTTATTTACACTCTCTCTCTCTCTCTCTCTCTCTCTCTCTCTCTCTCTCTCTCTTCTCTCTCTCGCTCTCTCTGTATGTATATGTATGTATGTATGTATGTATGTATATATATATATATATATATATATATATATATATGTAAAATACTCACAAAATTTAATATTTAACTAGAACTCTACAGTTTCATGGCATTGAGTACATTCACATTTGTACAACCATCACCACCAACCATCTTGAGAACATTTCCATCTTGGCAAATTGCAACTTTTCACCATTAATAAAGATAACTCCCAGTCCCTGGCAGCCTCTACTCTACTCCTAGAGTACTTTTGGACTGTTTCTTTTTCACTTAGTAAGAGACATCCACCACTGACTAATGGGTGGTGTCTATATTTGCAGGCCTTCTGCACATACATGATTAAGTGTATTATAAGGTCAGGTAACAGAAAATAGGGAAAATAAAGAGGTGGAGAAAAAAACTAAACATATGGATCTTATATCCACAGGCTTAAGCAGCCCTACCACAGATCTGCCTGATTATTTCACATCAAGAAATTGACCTTCCACCTGGTGCTGTGGCCCATGCCTGTAATCCCACCAGCCTGGGAGGCTGAGGCAAGAGGATTGTAAATTCAAATCCAGCCTCAGCAAAAGCAAGGGGCTAAGCAACTCAGTGAGCCCCTGACTCTAAGTAAAATACAAAAAAAGGCTGGGGATGAGACTTGGTGGTTGAGGGCACCTGAGTTCTATCCCTAATACTAAATAAATAAATAAATAAATAAATAAATAAATAAATAAATAAATAAAAATAATAATAAAAAAACCCAGAAATTGACCTTCCTATAATCCCAACTACTCAGGAAGTTGAGGCATGAGGATTGCAAATTTGAGGGAAACCTGGGGAGCTTATCAAGACCCTGTCTCAAAATAAAGTTTGTAAAAAGGGCTGGGGAGGCAGTTCAGAGGTAGAATGCTCCTGGGTTCCAGTCCCTTTAATGGGCAGTGATAAAAATGAAATTGATTTTTGGAGCCATTTTCACTTTGCAGATCCACCAGCAGTTTCCCAGTTTCCCTGCCTTCACAGGAGGCCAGACACATCACAGCACCACTATAGCTTCATGTCCTCAGTGCCCATCCATGGTGAGGATTCTGCTGAGGTTCCTGTAGGCACCTTCCATGTTCCCCTCTTGTACCATCACAGTCCTGGCATTGAACTTCACATGTTTTACCATGATCTTGGATTGAAATCTAAATTCTATAGAACCCTGAGCCCCAAGAACCCAGCTAACCTGAAGCACATTGGTTTGCACTGATGCTTTCTGTCAAGAAAGCATTTCGTAGTACAGCCTCTTGAAAAACAACTTGGAAATGCCTCAGAATTACACAGTTATACTATGATGGAGGAACTTTCTGAAAGTGTCAAATAAAAATTGATCACTGTATTAGCCTAAGCCTATATGTCTATAGTTTACTAAATCATATTAGTTAGTAGAGTGAGTGACTGGACTCATCAAAAATTGAGTATTGAAAAAAGTTATTTTTAATACTCGTGTACTTTACTTGAATATAATAACACATAAGTAATTAGCTTAGCCTTATAAAAATATGGGGCTTGGTCAAAATGTTTACTCATTTTTTAAAATAATGGTAGAATACACATACCACTCACCATCACAACAATTTTTAAGTGTACAGTTCAGTTCAGTGGGTTAATAACTGTCCTGAGGTTGTGTGCCCAATCTTCAGAACTCTTTATCTTAAGAAACCAAAACTCCATTTCCATTAAGCAACTCCCTATTCCACTATTCATTCCCTGGCAATCATCAATCTAACTTTCTGCCTCTATGAATCTGACTACTCTGGGTCAGATTAACTAATGTTAAGTAGAATTATACAGTATTTGTCCTTAGTTCACATAGCATCATATCCTTAAATTTCATTAATAATGTATCAGAATTCCCTTCCTTTTTAAGGATGAATAGTATTCTACTATATGTGTGTATGCCAAATTTTGTTTATCTATTCAACCTTTGATGGACACTTAAAATGCTTACACATTTGGCTACTGAAAATAATGCTATGAGCATGGGTGTCCAAATACCTGTTTGGTTTTTGTTATCAATTCTTTTGGGGACTTATACCCCAAAGTGGAATTGCTTATTAAGTTTCTTCAGCAACTTCCATACTGATTTCCATAGTGGCTGTACTATTTTACATTACCCGACCAACAACACAAGAGGGTTCCTATTTTTCCATTCCCTTGTCAACACTTGTTATTGTTATTATTTTTGAATAGTAGCCAATCCTAATGGGTATGAGGTGGTTCCTAATTGCAGTTTTGATTTTCATTTCCCTAATGATAAGTGATGCTGTACATCTTGTGCTTATTGGTCATTTGTGCAACTTATTTGAAAAAATCCTTTGCCCATTTTGTAATAAAATTTTATTGTTGTTGAGTTGAAGGAGTTATTTATTTACTTTGGATTTTTTAAAAAAATATTTATTTTTTAGTTGTAGTTCGACACATACCTTAATTTTAATTATTTATTTTTATGTGATGCAGGGCCTCACACGTGCTAGGCAAGCACTCTACCCCAGCCAATTACTTTGGGGATTTTTTAAAAAATATTTTTAGTTGTAATTGGACATAATAACGTTATTTTATTTATTTTTCTATGTGGTGCTGAAAATCAAACCCAGTGCCTCACTCATGCTAGGCAAGTGCCCTACCACTGAGCCACAAACCCAGCCCAACTCTGGATATTAAACCCTATGGGATATGGGATTTGTAAGTATTTTTATCCCTCTTATAAGTTGCTATTTCACTATCGACTTAACAAGTTTTAAATATAAATAAAACTCTTGGGTTTATTTGAAATTTTAATATCCTCATCACTATTGAAGGTCTTAAAATATTATACTTTTCTAGCTTGTACCTTTTCCTCACCCAGTTCTAGGTATGACATTACTGCAGTCTTTTTTGAGCTATATGATAATTTTAGACTTAGACCCCCTGGGTAAGAAATCTAAACTTTTTCTCTGTCCTGTAATGAGGAAGCCACATAAGAAAGTAAAAAGTCTTGGACCAGTAGGGAGAAAACCCAAAGTTTAGACCTGCTCTATTACTTATTACTAGTGTAATACTTGAGTAAGCCATTTAACTTTTTTGACCTTAAGTTACATGTTTACAAAGCAGAATATTAATGACTGGCCTCCTGTGAACCATTCACCTTTATAAAGGGTGGACAACATTTTCACCATGTGGTCCAGCAGTCATGTTCTCTGGTATTTAACCCAGTGAATTGAAAACATATCCATATAAAACTCTAACTATGCATGTTTATAGCATCTTTATTCATAACTGCCCAAACTTGGAAGCAATCAAGATGTTCTGATGAAAATGAATGAATTTAATTCTAGATAACAGAATATTATTAAGCACTAAAAAAAAAGTTAGAAAGCCATGAAAAAACATGGAGGAAGCTTAGATGCACATTACTAAGCAAAAGACACCAGTTGGAAAAGGGCTCCTAACTGTTCTATTCCAATTACATAATATTCTGATAAAAAACTTAATTTTTTAAAAAGAATTGAGGATGAAGGGGGGAATAAATCAAGAATCAGACTTTTCTCATTCTCTGCTCAGCCTAAAAGGTAAAAAAAAGGAAAAAAAAAAAACAAGCAATATGCTTACCTGTGTTTACCTTGATTAAAGCCAGATTTTAGTTGGAAGAAAAAGGGTGAAGCTTATCACAGGATAGTTTTTCATTTCCAAGTATTGCAGGGGACAAATCAAATGATACCCACTTCACCTTAATACCATTAGGAAGCTGCCTATTTAGAAACTCTTCAGCACAGAACACACTTTCCCCCTTTATCCGGCATCACCCTGTTTGAAGTTACACCTGTATCAGAATCTCAGCATTACACATATCATCTGTGGGAACTTTGTTTTTTTTTTTTTAAAGAGAGAGTGAGAGAGGAGAGAGAGAGAGAGAGAGAGAGAGAGAGAGAGAGAGAAAGAATTTTTAATATTTATTTTTTTTTTTTTTAGTTCTCGGCGGACACAACATCTTTGTTGGTATGTGGTGCTGAGGATCGAACCCGGGGCCGCACGCATGCCAGGTGAGCACGCTACCGCTTGAGCCACATCCCCAGCCCCATCTGTGGGAACTTTGAATCATTTATTCACAAAATGTGGATCCCTAGGCTTGCTGTGAGAATTAAATAGGATAGGATATTTCAGGAGGATCATGAGTTCAAAGCCAGCCTCAGCAATGGTGAGGCACTAAGCAATTCAGCCAGACCCTGTCTATAAATATAAAATACAAAATAGGGCTGGGGATGTGGCTCAGTGATCCACTACTCCTGAGTTCAAGCCCCGGTTCCAAAAAGGCTTAGTGGACATGTTTGCCTGCAATGACTAAATAACTGACTTAAGAAGGTAGCCAACAAGTGTCCTGACCACCAGGTGTCACCATTGGGCCAGGAGTACTCACCTAACTGCTCCAGGCAGGGGGTAGAACCTAGCAGCAAAACAAGACTGTCACTTTCACCTACAGTACATTCAGAATTGATATAGGCTTTTCCCTACCTTGGGAGCTGGTATTACACACACACACACACACACACACACACACACACACACACATTGTTTGCACCATTCATTATTCTCTTACAGGTGTGCTAAAAATTATGTACTATAATTAATTAGCTAAATATACTCAGATTTGTACCAAAATTTAATTTTGAAAATTATCCTCAGTGGACTATTTATTAATTTTGAAAATCAGTAGTGCTTTACACATCCTTTGGTTTAGCCAACCAGACATTATCAGGATCCCATAGACTTCAATATCGCCACAGTGGACAATTTTCTGGCTCCAATTCCACAATCCATTGACATTATTTCCTTTACAATTTTAATGGGATGACAGATAAAAAAGAAAGTACAATAGTTTTAGTGTAAAAATAAAGTTTGTGACAACTATATGTGGGTTAAACAGATTATTAAGCCTTCTCCTTGACCTCAAGAACTCCAAAATTGAGTTATAAACTTTTTGTTTTCTATTTTCTTGAAAAGAAAAAAACACCCTAGGGCAAATCTATCAATCTGTGAATAACCCTGAAATTACTCAAGGAACATTGCCACACCTGGCTGCATTCTGGAACCTACCAATATCTCTCCCAGAGAGTTCACAGGGCACACAGGGAGAGGCTCATTTCAAAATGAGCACAGAGTTTGGGTTTCCCTCCTGGTTCTAAGTCCCCCACATTGAGACTCACTGTGGTCACTTCAAGACAGGTAATTAGATGAGCATTAGTTGGGAGCTGGAGATGAAATCTATAGTCTCATGAACTGTTGCCTCATCTGCTAGGAACAGTTGCCTTAAATTAAGGCCAACCTGGCCTACCTCAGCCTCAATCTGAGCGCTCAAAACCCTCCTAGCCCACCAGAAAGAAGAGTGACACCAAGCACAGTCTGTTTAGAGTGGATTCTTGGAAATCCAGCAGCTGGGGTTATTTTTTTTTTAAACAACAGCTCCAATTCCACTTTGTATTTTACAAATATGAAAATGTCTTAAGGGAAACAAGAAGCATCCTCTCTCTCCCTTTGGCCATCTCTCCCATTCCTAGAGAATTGGGAGGAAAGAGATGTCACCAGGAACCATTTGGAGCCAGGAACACAGAAGCCAAGGCCAGCCTAGATAAACCCATTTGTGAAGCACTTTGTGCTGATGGATACATTCCTGACTGGTTTCAGACAGGTCTCTGGAGGACAGCAAGCTCAGGAGGCTGGCTGCCAGGCTGGAATGAAGGGGCCAAGGGAAGGGAAGCTGTCCATGAACCAGCAAGGCTGCATAGGCCAGGCGTGGCAGCTCAGGAGGAGCAGGAGGCGCGGAGGGCGCCTTACCTGAAGGACTCCGGGGTGAAGCTGCTGCCATCCAGCAGCCCCATCTTGCAGAAGAGGACCCCATTGAGGTAGGGTACCGAGGAGAGCTCCTCCAGCTCGAAGTCCTCCTTAAACTTCTTCATCATTGTGAGAGCCAGGTGCCTGGGAGCGGGCTGCGCAGGCGGGCGCAGCCGCCTTACCTCCGCTGAGCCCCAGATCTGCCTAGACCCATGCTCGGGTCCTCAAGCTGAGCACAGGTGCGCAGCCAGGATTGCCGAAGGTAGGCTGGGGCAGGGAACACTGCCACTGCCTCTCGCGGAAGCCCAGGCCGGAGTGCAGTGGAGGCAGCAGCACAAACCCTGGCCCACCTTTACCAGAGGTTGTGCTGCAGCTGGCCCAGGGAAAGGGCGCCCTTAAATGCGCACCTCGCTGCTGGTGCCACCCTTCTGAGAGCTGCGAGAGGAGAAGCTTGGAGTATGGTGGCTGTCTCAGCCTCAGCGACTCCAGCCCCGGCGCCCCCAGCAGTCCCGATCTGCAGCGCACTGCCTGGAAGAAGCAGGAAGCAGGGGGAGGGCGGGGAGATTCAAGGTGGGCTGGCGCCTCGCGCGGGGAAAGTAATCCCCGAAGGCAGTTAGCGCGTCAGCCTCTCTGGGGTTAAAAAAAGACAAACACGGCAAAAAAGGCTTCTTTCTACAGCTTCTGGGCGCCTTTGGTTTCAGTTTCTGCACCGCCTCTTTTCTCCCCCTCCCCTTCCAGCAATTTCTTTCCCTTGGGTTTCAGAGTTAATAGGGAATGTCAGAATATGACGTTGTTTTAGTCAAATTGAAATCCAAAAAACTAAAACTTCTTTTAAATACTCAACATTTGCGAACCTTCAAATATGAAATGAAGAAGAGGAAAAAGGAAAGGGATTAAAATGTGTTGAGGGCCTACCAAGTGTCCAGCCCTGTACGGATACAGGCATTTTTTTTCTTTTATCTAATGCCTGTCACCCATGGTAAATAAGAGCATAGAAGGAGTTAAAATCACACCTTCCCTTTTAAAATTTGCCCATACTCGGAATTGAAAATGCTTAAAATCAAATTCTGCAGGTTAAGCTTTAAAAAAAAAAAAAAACTTGCTACTTGTATAACAATTACCTGTCGTGTATAAGCACATGCAATATCTTATTAAAGTTTATGTTCACTTGATTACATAAAGTTCAGGCTTTTCAACTGAGATTTGTATTCTTTAATCTCAAGGATTCTCTTGCAGTGACCTCTGAAAGGGTGTAATTGAAAAGATTCTCTTTCCCAGTTAATTCATTTATTCATGCATTCATATAAAATATTTTAATTAGATAAAATGTCAATCACAGGCTAGTCCCAATGAATAAAAAAAAAACCTAAGAATTTTACCCTCTACTGATGGAGACCTGTTTAGATCCAACATTAAAAGACATGCCATAAAGCCAGGTGCCTAGGAGTCTACTTGGCTCAGCTACCCATCAAGCCCAGCAGCTTCTGAGGCTGAGGCAGGAGGATCACAAGTGGCAGCCCAGCTGGGAAACCAAGCCCCTGCCTCAAAATTTTAACAAGCATGGGGGATTTATATCTCAGTGTTAGAGTGCTTAACTAGCATGTGTGTAAAGTCCTGGGTTCAAACCCCTGAACTGCAAAAACAAACAAACAAATTCCTCAAGCAGAAAAAAATAGAAATCACTTAGGTAGAACTTGGAGGAAGAGGCAATGAATTGAAATTGATGAGTTTTCTGAATTTCAGATAATGCAAAAGATTTGAGATAAAGTGGGGGGGAACGTATTCTTGGTAAAAGAAATAGGAAAAATAAAGACCAAGAAACAGAGTGTAAAATGTGAGAATGGGTAAAACTTGTTGCCCAGCAGGACAGAGGTGGGAAAATAGTTGGAAGAGTTTGTCACTTGGACAACTGGGTGGACAGAGTACTGGAAGCAGGAGGAGGACAGGTTGGAAATGAGAAATAATAAGGCTTTATCTGAACTGCTTGCAGGGAGAGAGGGCCAGCCTTAGCTCATGTGAAAAGTTAACATTGAAAATATGCTTTTGTGTGGGAAGCCATTCTGACACGTGATTGGGTGGCTCCCGTTAAGGGTCTGAGGCGCTTTGGCTGTGTCAAAGCTTTCCCGACCCTTTCCTGATGAGAGAGCTCATCCGTGTGGGGGTGTGCCTGACCACTGACCCCGGGGACCCAATCACTGACCCTGACCTTGGAGTGCAGCCCCCCTTCAACCTTCATTGGATGGAATTCTCCCCTGAATCTCTTGTTCCCCAATAAAAGGCTACTCCCCAGCGTGTTCACTCTCTCTCTCTCCTGCTAGCCCTGTGTAATCCTTGCTGCCCTGCTGGGCGGTTAGAGGAGGGAACCAGAGAGGGGAGCCGTCTCGGACCTAGCAATAGAAATAAGGTAACTGAGTCTGTGTGTTTTATTTCGATCTCTTCTAACTAACTTTATGCCTAGAATCTCATTAATGAAACCATTGTGCAGGCTGCGTGGTAGAATTGGCACCCAACGTGGGGCTTTCTAGATTACTTAGATTGAGTGGGAGCGCACTATAAAGATAAGGATAAAAATAAAGATAAAGGAAGAGGTCACAAAAGTACCTGGAGTTATTGAAGGAAAGAGACGTTAAATTACATAAAACGGGAAATTCAACTTCTACGGATAAGGAAATGTATCTGACTATTTTAGACAGTATAATTAATCAGAAAGGAAAACAGATAAAGAAAACTCAGTTATTATAATTCTTAAAGATTGTAGGTGAATATTGTCCTTGGTTTTGTGACCAAGAGTCTCCAAATTTACTTACTTGGGAGAAATTAGGAAGAAAGTTCCAGAGAATCTGTCTTTCTAATGAACTACCTGGAGTCATAGAAAATATTCAGAAAACTTGGACGGCTCTAGAAGTTTGTCTTTTTGAATATATGGGCCAGAGTTCATGGCCCCATGAGGACCTTTTAAAAGGCATTCAACGAGCTATTAAATCTATTCCAATGGAAAATCAGCCTGAGGCTAAGTTAATTCCCTTTCCCTTAAGCCATTTAAAAACAAAAGCACTAGGGGCCAAGCCAAAGGTTAAAAATGTGGACTTAAACTCGCAAGATCAGGCTAGCCCGCAGACAGATTGTACAGAGCAACATCATAGAGGAGAAACCTCCCAAGTCCTAGAGAGCCCTCCGGAAGAGGTAGATGATCTTGTTAGAGTGGAAAATACGGAAGAGACTCCTAGAGGGGCTCAGGGTTCTTCTCAACCACGTGGTTTAGAAACCCAAATTCAAAATAGCGATAGTGCAGAGTCTGACCGCGGCTCACAGTCTGAGGAAGAAGAGTCAGACATTGAAATTCAGGACTTAGAGAGAAATTTTAATAGGCTGCGTTTAATACCGCCTGCCCAAGCTATTCAAATTCGGTCGGTACCTGCTATTAGGACCAAATTTAACAGGTACACTGGAGTAACAATGACTTTTCTTACCCCAGTCCAGCAAGGTATTAAGAAGGCTCAAGAAATGGGAGAGGATACTAGTGGTTTTCACCTCTTTCCAGTTTTTGAGCAAGTTAATGAGCAAGATCAGAGAGTTAGAGTTCATGCTGTAATTCCATTTAAAACTATTAAAGAACTAAAAAATGCATATGAGATGTATGGTCCAAATTCCCCTTTTGTACAGAGTCTGATAGAAAATATTTGCTCACAACCCCTTCCTCCTAGCGATTGGATATTTTAGCCAGATCTTGTCTGAGCAGGGGAGATTACTTGCTTTAGAAAACTTATTGGACTGATTTTTGTAATGAACAGGCAGAAAGAAACAGAAGACAGGGCATAGAAACGCCAGTAGCGATGTTTTTAGGGACTGAGGGAATTTGCTGATTTAGAAAGACAGTTAAATTATGATTTTGTAATATACGATCAAATATCTGATTGTGCAAAACGTGCTTGGAGACAGATCGTCCCCAAGGACCAGTCCAATTTGGTTCTTAACAAAATCAGACAAGGTGCCAGTGAAACTTATTCAGATTTCATAGCCCGACTGTATCAGGCTGCGAACAGGTCCATCGGGGACCCAGGAGCAAGCGAATTTATCGTTAGACAGTTGGCTTTTGAGAACGCAAATAAAATTTGTCAGGATGTTCTCCGGCCACATCGTAAAAAAGGAACAGTTTCTGAGTATATTCGCCTGAGTTCTTACTTAGATTCCACACAATTACAAGCAGTAGCTTTAGCGGCGACATTAAAAGAAACTTTGGGGCCGCAAAATTTAGGTCAAAAGTCCCACAGGAGATGTTACGTTTGTGGGAAAAACAATCATTTTGCCTGCAAGTGTCGCATGCGCAATTTTAAGTGCAGGGCTCCATCTATTGGCGATAATAGTTATTGCAGGATTCAGCACCACGCGGTGGATTCAGATGGCGCTGATGAGCCCACCTTCTCGCCGCAGGCATTTCCTCCTAGCGGGAAGACAAAAAACTTCTGTTCGGCCCCTCCACAGGCCGAGCAACAATACGGGAATTTCAGGGAAGGTCGCACAGTGTGACATCACTGGCGCTGACCAGGACAGCCCGCAATATTTACCAGGACAGAGATCGCAGACAGTTTTCTTAGGACCTTCAAAGACAGTTGAATTAAATCCTGAAACGGGGCCAGAACAAATCCCTACTGGGATTTTTGGGCCGCTTCCTGATAATACTGTAGGTTTAATTTTGGGACGTAATAATTTAAAGGGAGCCATTGAGGTAATACCTGGTGTGATAGATTCTAAATTTAAAGGACAGTTACATGTTACTGTAAAATCCAATTATGCCTTAGGGCTCACCCCAAAGGATACTTTTGCTCAATTAATATTACTGCCTTGTGTCTCAGAAAGGCACCTGCTGATAGATTCAGTTTCTAAACCGCCAGACAGAGTATACTGGTCACAGTTAGTACGGCAAGAACACCCTTTATTAAAACTTAGAATTAATAATAAAAATTTCCTAGGGATAATTGACACAGGAGCTGATATCTCGGTATTGTCCAGTAGATTCTGGCCTAGAAACTGGCCTTTTCATGTAGCACCAGCTAACCTAGAGGGAATAGGACAGGTTTCACAGCCTGCTCAAAGTGCCAACTATCTCCGTTGGGAAGATTCTGATGGGAACAGTGGAGTATTTAAGCCTTATGTGTTAGAGTTTTTACCAGCTAACCTATGGGGAAGAGATATTTTAGCCAAAATGGGATTGTTATTAGTTACTCCAAATTCTATAAGTTCAGTTGAGGAAGTTAATCAGAGGTATTTTCCTGGAGATGATAAGGAGACCCTTCAGGAAGAGTATCTGTTTACAAGCCAGTCTCCACGTCAAAGATTAGTAAATGCTCCAAACCAAAATTTTTACTAGGGGTCCTGAGTACGTCCCCGATCCCTAAGACAGCTGAAAAAATCACGTGGCTCACAGAGGAGCCTATATGGATTTCTCAGTGGCCCATCTCAGGGGAAAAGCTTAAAATAATTCATAGATTAGTTGAGGAACAACTTCAGGCTGGTCATATTGAACCAACACTTAGTCCTTGGAACACACCTAATTTTGTTATTAAGAAAAAGTCAGGAAATTGGAGATTACTACAGGATTTAAAGGCGATAAATCATGCAATTCAGCCTATTGGATCATTACAGCCAGGACTTCCCTCCCCCACAGCCATCCCTTTAGATTATAGCTTGATGGTAATAGATTTAAAAGACTGTTTTTTCTCTATAAGGTTATATCCTGAAGATTGTGAGAGATTTGCTTTCACTATCCCAGCAATTAATTTTAAGGAACCTGTTAAAAGATATTGCTGGAAGGTACTTCCCCAGGGAATGCATAATAGTCCTACACTGTGCCAAAAATATGTTGACCAGGCGATAGATCCCATAAGAAATAACTTTCCTGATGCATATATTATTCATTTTATGGATGATATATTATTGGCTCATGCTAATCCAGAGGTACTTTCAGAAACTTTTACTCAGTTAGAGACTTCGCTTACAGCAATGGGTTTATGTATAGCTCCTCAAAAAATTCAAAAAGTGTCTCCTTTTTAATATCTAGGTCAGATAATTCAAGGATGTACAATCCATGCTCAAAATCTTCAGATAAGAGTTAAGGAGTTACATACCTTTAATGATTTTCAAAAACTATTAGGAGATATTAGTTGGCTGAGGCCATCCTTAAAACTAACTACTTCTGAGTTAAGTCCTTTATTTCAGATATTACAAGGAAATCCTTCTCCAACCTCTCCACATCAGCTAACCTTGGAAGCTAAAACAGCCTTAAGAAAAGTTGAAATTGCAATTAAAAATGCACAGCTTACTAGAATAGATCCTAAAGAAATAGTGTATTTATTAATATTTCCAACTGAGCATACCCCAACAGGAGCCATATGGCAAAGATTAGGAGTTATTGAGTGGATTTATTTATCCCACTCCCCTCAAAAAACATTAATTCCTTTTCATGATTCTATAGCTCAATTAGTAATTAAAGGTAGAACTAGGATTTTACAATTAATTGGATCTGAGCCTGATATCATAATTATTCCATTTTCTGTTCAACAGACTAATTGGCTTTTTCAAACTTCTAGCTCATGGCAGATAGCTTTTGCTGATTTTCCTGGACAGATAGATAGCCATTATCCTCGTGATAAAATTGTACAATTTGCATCATTAACATCACTTATTTTTCCAAAAATTGTACGTGCTTATCCAATAGAGGAAGCTTTATCGGTGTTCACGGATGCTTCCAACTCAGGTAAGGCAGGTTTTTTCAGTTGTGTTCACACCGAGGTAATACAAACTTCTTATACTTCTGCCCAAAGAGCAGAGCTTCAAGCTCTGATCTGTGCCTTAGATTAGTTTTCAAATGAGCCTATTAATATCTATTCTGACAGCTTATATGCAGTCGGAGTTACCAAAAATATTGAAACCTCAGTTATTGGGTATACTTCATCCCAGGAGTTATTTGAATTATTTCATAATTTACAAAAGACAGTACTAATGCAAAAGTACCCATGTTTCATAGGACACATACGTGCCCATACTAATCTTCCTGGACCTCTAGTTTCAGGTAATGACAAAATTGATAAGTTAGTAGCTTTTTGTCAACAGATGTCTTTGTATGACTGTGTACTAGCTTCCCATTCCTTGCAACATCAAAATGCTTCTAGCTTACGTAAAAAAATTAATATTACCAGAGAACAAGCTCGTCAGATTGTAAGCCAATGCCCTAAGTGTGTTATTCACACTCCATCTCTGCCATCAGGGGTAAATCCCCATGGATTAAAACCAAATCAAATATGGCAAATGGGTGTAATGCATATTCCTCAATTTGGTAAGCAATGTTATGTGCATGTCATAGTGGACACTTATTCTAGATTTATTTTTGCCACAGCATGTACTAAGGAAAATACTCAACATGTAATTTCTCATTGCTTAGCAGCTTTTTCCGTTTTAGGGTGTCCTATGCAGATTAAAACAGATAATGCTCCAGCTTACATAAGCTCTTCTTTTCAACAATTTTGCCAAGAGTTTAAAATTAATCATAAAACAGGAATTCCTTATAATCCCCAAGGTCAAGCCATTGTGAAACGAGCTCATTTATCTATCAAGCTTCAATTACAAAAATTAAAAGGGGGGAATAGGATTGTGACTCCCCAAAATAGCCTTAATCATGCCTTGTTTGTTTTAAATGTTCTAAACTGTGACACAGAAGGTCACACTGCTGCTGAGAGGCAAATGTCTCCCTCAGTAATAGGCCCCGTAGGCAGAGTTCTGTGGAAAGATTTACAGACTGGTCATTGGAAGGGTCCGGACCCGGTAATAATGTGGGGCCGAGGTCATGCTTGTATCTTCCCAGAAGGCTCTTCCCATCCTATTTGGGTGCCTGAACGTGCTATCAGACATGGAGGAGATAGAACCCAGATTCAAGCGACTGAGGATTGACCCGGAGGAGCCACTACCCAGAAGGAGGAGATATCGGAAAAAGATGAAGAAAGACCAGATTGAACCAGCCAAAAAGCTGATTTCATGGAATGATGTGAAGAAGCTAACAACCCAGGCTTCCCGAATACTTCGATGCCTAGGAAAGAGCAGGACCCCAGTGATGATGGTAGTAACAGTAATTGCCCTACTGGGCTGTCAGGTAAAAGGGAATCAAGTAGACACTTATTGGACATATTTCCCAGATCCACCCCTGGTACACCCAGCTGTGTGGACTGGAGAATCTATTCCAGTATATACTAATGACTCATTCACGATGGGAGGATTTACAGATACTCATATTACTCCCAATCATGTGACTAGATTTAATTATTCTGGCTACAGTGCCCAATTACCTTTGTGTTGGTCACATGATAAACATGCTGGCTGTCTAAAAGTATCATTCAAAGAAAAGACAGCAGTTGGTAGACCTAGACTGACAAATAATTCTATTTATGGGGACTTAAAACCTAATACTAGATCAGTAATTAAGATGGGACCTTCCCATAACAAGCCAGTCATTTCTGCAAAACCTCCACTGATACCCCACTGTCCAAATAGTTCTATAATTGAGATCAGCACCTTTCCTAAATGGATGGATTGTGTAAATGCCTTTCCTGTACAACATAAGGTGTCTAAAGCTAGTGGGTATATTTTAGACTGGTCTCCAAAAATTGATAAGAGACAATTACGAAGAAATTCTGCCATGACACCTACAGGATTTGTTAGTAATATTTTGACTTATAGTGAAGAAGGTGTTCAAAAGATATTTGGCATTTAATTTCTGCCTCAGAGTATTTACATTTTACAGATAAACCTTTACCAAAATTTGTCGGCAAGAACTGTAAAGAGGGATCTTGCTATGGCTTACGAGCTTGTGTCCAATCTCCTTATGTTTTAATTATTGGAAATGTAAAAGTTAAATGTATAGATGATAGATATATTGTTGCTTGTAATAAGTGCAACCTAACCAATTGTATTACTAGGTATAATGGAGGAAAAGGAGTGCTGATACTTCATCAGCCCGCTTTCGTTTTATTACCTGCTAATATTTCAGAGCCATGGTATGCTGATGCTGGTCTACAAGTCTTGCAGCAAATTCATGCCCAGCTAACAAGACCTAAACATGCTATTGGAGTCATAATTGTTGGTGCTTTAGCACTGGTCTCGTTTATTGCCTTAACTGTCTCTGCGTCTCTGACATTGTCTCAGAATATTCAGCATGCAAAATTTCTTAATAATTTAGCTCAAAATACTTCCAAGGCTCTGTGTAATCAAGTAAATATTGATGAAAGGATTGAAACTAAATTAAATGCCTTAGAGGCGACTGTTATAGACATAGGTAATGAACTTGCAGCCTTAAAATTTAAGGAAAGGCTTAAATGCCATGCTAATTATAAGTATGTATGTGTTACAGCTGCCAAGTACAATGCTTCTTTCTGGGATTGGGAGAAGGTTAAAAACCATTTATTAGGTATTTGGCAAAATAGTAATAATAGCTTGGATATTCTGGAACTTCATCACCATATCCAAGACATTCAAAATAATAGAGCTGATTTTTCAGATCCTTCTTCTTTGGCTAACCAAATATTGAAGGAGTTAAATGGATTCAACCCTGGAAATATTCTTAAACACTCTGCTTGGTACATTATTGGATTATTCTCTTTGCTGTTAATTCTCTTTTGTGTTGTAATCATAGGATGGCGAGTCTTCCAATCAAGGATCCAGAAACTCCAGAGAGTGAACTGCCGCCTCATTGTTAAGAAAAGAAAGGGGCGATACTTTTGGGTATTGTGGTATTTACTGATGGCTGAAGTCCAAAAGGCAGATAACAATGAGTTGATCTGAAGAATAATTAATGGGTAGACAGAGGAGGAGTTGACTGTGAAGTCTTTCAAGAACAAAGAGCCAGAGAAAGAGGCAAATCAAGAAAGAGAGATGACCTGGAAGCCAAGAGAGAGTTTTAACCATTCAATATTTGGAGTTACTAACACCTACTGTGTGCCATGCTATTATGCTGGGATCTAGATACAAATGAATAAGACACACAGGGGCTTACAAATGAATGGAAGAAAACAGAAAAGCAACAGATCAATGAGAGACAGAAAGAGAGATAGAGACACACAGAGAAAGGGAAAGACTCATTTCCGGTCCTAGGACTCATTCCTTGTTCTAGATCTTACAGTCTTGGAGGACACAGGTAAGTAGGCAGTCCTAGTACAATGTAACAGTGAATACTCTCTCTGTATAATGGTACATAAAGACTGCAGAGGGAGAGTATTCTACAATCTCAGGGAAGCTTCTGAGGGTAACTGACTTTTGATAAGAGTGGGGGTGGGGAGAAGTTTCCAGCCTACTCTGAATGTGCAGAGGCTCAGAGGAAGAGAACACATTTCAGAGGGAACTGAAATTACTTCTGTCTGGCTGCAGTTTACAGTGGGGGTGTGGTGATGGGTAGAGTTGGGAGCCACTGATGTTTTAAGGCAGAAGAAGAGCATCTTAGAAAGACCTCCAGCTGTAGTAAAACTGGAATATGGGAGATGGTCTGTTACTCTATTTTAGATTTACAGTGGAAAAACTTTGCTTATTGAACACCTGCTATGGGCCAGGGTCGAAACAGACATCATACTCAAAGTGTTTAGATGGGGGAATTTTAATGAAAGGACCCTACAGTGTTGGGGGCAGGATCAAGAACTCACAGTTTTGTGGGGAGTTGAAAGGAGGCAGAGATAAATATTCTGATCTGTCTCAACTCCTGTTTTCTCATCTCCTACTGGAGTCTCCCATGATCTGCCCCAACCAAAGCCAGAAGGCAAAGGAGCCTGGAAATAGCAGTTCATACAGAACAGCCTTAGGAAGCAGAGATGATAAGGACAGGTAGTAGTAAAAGTATATAAAGCTACCAGCACACACCAGATTCATCCAGCATTTACTGTAGGAATCCACAAGCACTCTAGATATTTCAAAACACAAAGGAATTTCATCTGACATTTCAGTGCTTCTGAGGTCCTTGGAAGGGATGGAGGAGTAGAAATCCCCAGACCAGTGAGTCCAAAGTTACATCAGTTATGATGAACATTACTAGTCTGGTTTATTTCACTTCCTTTTAAAAGAATTTTTATTTCTTCTTTTTAGTTATACATGACAGTAGAGTGTATTTTGACATATTGTACATGCATGGAGTATAACTTCTCATTCTTGTTGTTGTATATGATGTGGTGTTACACTGGTTGTATATGCATATATGAATTAGGAAAGTGATATCTGAGTCATTCTACTGTCTTTCCTATTCTCATTGCCCTTCCCTTCCCTTCATTCCCCTTTGTCTAATCCAATGAACTTCTCTTTTTTCCCTTCACCCCCTACTTATTGTGTGTTAGCATCTGCATATCAGAACACTTGGCCTTTGATTTTTTGGGATTGACTTGTTTCACTTAGCATGATTGTCTACAGTTCCATGCATTTACTGGCAAATGCCATAATTTCATTATTCTTTATGGCTGAGTAGTAGTCCATTATGTATGTATACTACATTTTCTTTATCTATTCATCTTTTGAAAGGCACGTAGTAGTTTGGATTCATAGTTTAGCTATTGTGAATTCAGCTGTTATAAACATCGATGTGGCTGTGTCCCTATAGTACGCTGATTTTAAGTCTCTTGGGAATCTGCCAAGGAGTGGGATAACTGGGTCAAATGGTGGTTTCATTCCAAGTTTTCTGAGGAATCCCTTATTGCTTTTCTTAGTACTTGCGCCAATTTGCAGTCTCATCAGCAATGTATGAGTGTACGTTTTCCCCCACATCTTCACCAACATTTACTGTTATTTGTATTCTTGATAATTGGCACTCTAACTGGAGTGAGATGAAATCTCAATGTAGTTTTAATTTGCATTTCTCTAATTGCTAGAGATGTTGAACATGTTTTCATATATTTGTTAACCAATTGTATTTCCTCTGTGATGTGTACATTCAGTTCCTTTGTCCATTTATTTATTGTGTTATTTATTTGGTTTTTCAGGTTATTTTATTTTTTTTGTACCAGGATTGAACAAAGGGCACTAGACCACTGAGCCACATTCCCACCGCTATTTTGTATTTTATTTAGAGACAGGATCTCACTGAGTTGCAAAGTGCCTCATAGTGCCTCCCAAGCTGCTGGGATTATAGGCGTGCAGCACCATGACCAGCTGGTGTTAAGTTTTTTGAGTTCTTTATATATCCTGGAGACTACTGCTCTATCTGAGATGCAGGTAGCAAACATTTTTCCCCCATTCTGTAGGCTCTCTCTTGACATTCTTGCTTCCTTTTGTGTGACTCCATTACTTCCAAATTTGGAAGCTTATGTTTCTAGGTCCACATGTAGATAGGACCATGTGACTAATGCTAGCCAATTATATCTGAGAGAAAGTAATGTGTCACTTCCAGGATTACACCATCACAGGCTTTTGAGCACTCTCTAGACTGTCTCTTCCCTGCCACAAAAGTCATGGAAGAGTCCCTGGGGTAACATTGTATCTACAAAGTTGAAGCATCCTAGATTCTAAGAACATAGAGAGCAACTGTCCACATCTGCAGTAAATATTTGGTGTGAGGAAAAAAAAAAAAACCTTTTGCTGCATTAGGCCACTGAGATTTTGTGAATCATTTTTAAAAATTTATTTTAAATGTTTAATTTTAATTAAACCCAATTTATTTATTTATTTATTTATTTATTTATTTAATATGGTGCTGAGAATTGAACCCAGGGCCTTTCAAGTGCTAGAGGAGTGCTCTACCACTGAGCCACAACACCCCCCCCCCCAATCATTTGTTACTAATAAGCGTGGCTTATTCTGACTAGAATGTACCTAGGATTAGACACGGCTATTG
Organism: Spermophilus citellus; assembly: GCF_964194105.1. NCBI lineage: Eukaryota > Metazoa > Chordata > Mammalia > Rodentia > Sciuridae > Spermophilus > Spermophilus citellus. Next base: position 51,127,289 of record NC_138191.1, on the reverse strand, counting down.
CTGCTGTCAGCACTTACTCTCAGACCATGAAGACCACAAGGAGAGTGTGAATGTCACATACATGTCATCACACTTCACAAGTGACCTTCAAATGCAGGAAGGTAACTTTCATTTACTTGTACATTTTTTTCTAAGTATAACTTTTTGGCAGACCTTATTTGTACCTAGAAATCAAGTGGGAAGGGAGTATGTGAATAGTCACTTTTAGCTTTTCAACTTCTTCAAACAGGAGGTGGAGTGGAATTTGGAAGGGGTACCAGTAATGTACCCATAATGTAAGTTCTTCAAAGACAGGGGATGTTTTGCTATCTTTGTAAGTTTTGTATCCAGTCTGGGACCTGACATTAGTGGGTGCCAAAAAAAATATTTCTTGAAATAATCTGAATTTATGGACCAATCCTAAGTTTTTTATCTCTCAGGTAAAATAATAGAGATGTAAAATAAGTGCTAAAACTACACTCTGCTGATGATTTGCGAGTTCTGAAAGTACTCTGGGCTATGAGAAGGAAATAGCAGAAGTCATCAATACAAAGGAGTGGAGGTGGGCTGAAGAGAAAATAGCCATACCAAAGAATTAGAGAATACCTTGTAAGTTAAGTTAGATTCAACTGCAAATAAAACTTAAAACTGCATTGGCTAAAATATCATAGGAGCTCATTGTTTCCTTAAAGACAGGGGGTAAACAGCCTGGAGCTCTGCCATGGGAGCTCCTTGACCCTCAGGAACTCATGCACTGTTATGCCATCATCTTTAATGTGTGGTTTTGACCAGATGGTTTATGATAGCTGCTTGTGCTCCAGCCACCATTTCTCAATTTCAGTCAGTGAGAAGAGGGAGGAAGAAAAGTATGCTCCCTCCTTTCCAGAACACTTCCTAGAAGATGCACACTCTGCTTTTATTTAAATACCATTTAAATGAATGTGCAATGTGAACAGAAGTGATGACACCAACTGAGGCCTGGTCCATAGACACTGCTCTTAAGTGGTGATCCTCTTAATTTCTGGCATCTTCTGGTCAGATTTTGCCATCAAGGGAAACATTGGATATCACATATTGGATGACAGAGCATCTACTAGCCTGGATCCCTAGGTTATTGTGAATCAAAGAGTTACTCCCCTCACACCCCCCTTAGCGAGGAAATGCTTACACTGAACTGTTAAGTGAGCAAGAAACAAAAATTTATTGTGACCCCTTGAGGTACATTTGCCACAACTAGCATTGTCTTCATATAAAAATTGTTACAGAAGCAGGATGCTATTTTAAAAATCTCAAGCTAGTCAGGCAGTAGACAGTAGGAAAACTTACCAGAGGCTGCAAAATGGAAATCTATGGCAAAATGTCTTGGTATATTTTCTCCTATTAAAAACATAACACCACAATTTGGATAAGTTCCAATGAAGAGTGGTTTATTTAAGTGTGGGCATGCTGGAGTTCTGCTTCAAGGTCAAAGGGCTGCATCTAGTGATGGGTTTCTTGCTGGCAGAGTCCCAAAGTGTTGCAAGGCATCACAAGGCAGGAGACAGGGACCATGAGAACTGCCTTTTGTAGCAAACCCACACTCAATCCATTATCCTATTAATGTGTTAATCTATCAATCACATAAATGGGGTAATCCACTCATGGGGGAAGAGATCTAAACACCTCCTAAAGGTTCTTTCTCTTACTATCCCATATGGATTCAGTTTCAGTACAAATTTTGGATGTTGAAACCATAGTACAAGACATTTGGTAAGAATTGCCTGCTGTAAACTGGAAGGACAATAAGATGCCTCCAAATCCCATAGCTCTCATAGAGGTTGGAAAATGAAATGGTGGTAGGCTGTATTCACTGGCTGTATTTAACAAGATATTGGAAAAATAAGATGAGCTCCTAGAATAATTAACAGGCTTCCAAACATGATGAAAAAGGAATATAGAGAGTTCAGAACTTTGGAGCCTTAAGGGGTTGAAAAAACTGACTGTTCTATACTTCAAAGAATAGTAAATAAATCTGAAAAGGCATTTGAACAACAAAGGCCCACAAAAATCAGTCAAGCAGCAAAAATTAGATTTAGGGCATGGCCTCACATTGGAGGTCTCAAATTCAGAGGAAAAGAGGCATAGGAAAGAAGAAGCAAAGAAATTGGATCAAGAATTGTCTCTAGGAAACTTTCATGTTTACTGGCTTATGGAACTGACTGGGAAGCAAATGGATCAGAAGTCTTTTCAGTGTTGAGAAATTGCACTGCTAAGAAAATCACTGAAGAACTTATTTTAAAAGCTGTACTCTCTCTACAGAAGTTATGCTTCTCAATACCCATTTCAAATGCAGGCTTAGAGGAAGAACTTCCAGAACACAGAGCCAATGACCACAGAGTACCAAGGACAAGGGGGTTCCCTACTGAGAGTGGTACCAGGGTCTAGTGGAGGAACTTCCCATTCAGGTCCTTCACAGTGCCTCCTAGCAGAATCTCATCTTTGCATAGGCCAGTGTCTTCTTTTCCCTGCTTTCCTACCTGGACATGTTGACTGCATTAAATTTGCTGCTTTGTTACATACTGGGTGCAGGGTGGAAAAGATATGAGTTCATGGGTTGCAGTAGAGTTTCTCACCCTCAGCACTACTGATATATTGGACTGGAAAGTTCTATTTGTGGGGCTGTCCTGTGTATTTTATAATGTTCAGCAGCCTTCCTGGCCTCTGCACACTAGTTGCCAAAAGTATCCACCTCACTCCCCCAATTGTGTCAGTATTAAAAGCCCAAGACAGATTTAATAGTAAGTTAAAAATAGAGAGCTTAGCTGAGTTTGGCAATAAAGTACGCACATACCACCCCTCACCTTCTTCAAATATAATTTTACAAAACCTGATACATAATCCACTTGATTAGACCTTATGAGAAGAGATAAGTTGTAACAAGGTAGACATAAAGGAAAGTGTGTTTGGAATGACCAAAATGTAGCTTATTCACTAAAGCATCCAGTCTACACTCGGGAGATTTCACCCACTATATTTTGAACTAATGCTATCCCACAACCCCTTCCCAATAAAATACGATTTATTTTAATAAATAAAATATTTATCTTAAATAAAATTATAGGAAATAGAAATTATTGCCAGGAGCTATAGAGAAAGTATCATAAGGGAAAAATGAAAGAAAAATTTTATAGTGTAAAAAAGCAAAGACTAAAACTCTTACCTTTTGCATAATGATTTAACCAGAAAAGCCTTGACAAGAAGAATTTAAGCCAAGCACCCCAAAATCAGATGAGCTACTTATGAACAGCTAATAAGAGCTCATCTGTCTATGTTGCAAAACAGGGGAATGACTTATAAGTAAAGGTGAAAAGCCTACTGAACCTGGTGATAGCTGGTTCTCCAGATTAGAATTTTAGTTCTACTTTAAATTTACCTGAAGCACAAGCAAGCCAAATGTAATTTTAAATGTTAATCTAAAGAGTGACAGCTCTTTAGAATCAAGGAAAAACCTTAATTAGAGAGTAAATCTGCTAATTTCCATAGTTGGCCTCAAAGCAGCCATCAATTGAAAAAGAATTAAAGCTTAACCTAATCATCAATACTTAATACCTACCTCTCAATAACCTCCTAAAACCAACACTGGACTAATCTATTATTCTTATAGAAAAAATTATGTTAAAATGAGAAACAAGAAGATAGTTCTCCGTGCATACATTTATATCAGACCAAATAATTCACTGATACTTAACAACTTCATAATATTAAATAGATCATAAAACCATTATTAATAGCATTGTTAACCCAACACTGGTGTGCACTTAAGGGAAAGATTTTTAAAAAGTAAAAGGAACTCGGCAAACATTAACTCCACCTGTTTACCAAAACATCACCTCTAGCATAATCAGTATTAGAGGCACTGCCTGCCCTGTGACACACGTTTCACCCGTACAAAGGTAGCATAATCACTTGTTCTTTAAATAGGAAGTAGTATGAATGGCTTGAGGAGAATTTAACTATCTCTTACTTTTAATCAGTGAAATTGACCTTCCCGTGAAGAGGCGGTAATATTCTAATAAGATGAGAAGACCCTATGGAGCTTAAATTTAATAGTCTAACAGCCTTAACTTCACCTACAGGGTCAAAATTATTGTTAACAGACTAAAAATTTTGGTTGGGGTGACCTTGGAGTACAAATAAACCTCCAAATGATAATCATCTAGACATAACATGTCCAAATTAGGACTCATCAGTTGACCCAAACTATTGATCAATAGAACAAGGTACCCAAGGGATAACAGTGCAATCCTACTCAAGAGTTCATATGGACAGCTTAAGGTTTATGACCTCAATGTTGCATCAGGACATCCAAATGGTTTAACCACTATTAATGTTTCGTTTGTTCAACGATTAAAGGCCTAAGTGATCTGCGTTCAGACTGGAGAAATCCAGGTCGGTTTCTATTACTATATTTCTCCCAGTACAAAAGGACAAGAGAAATGAGGCCAATTAAACACTTATGCCTTAGATAAATAAATGATATAATCTAAATCTAGTAAACTATTATAAATATCCTGCCCCAGAAAAGGGCTTGTTAAGATGGCAGAGCCCGGTAATTGCATAAGACTTAAAACTTTATACAGACGTTCAATTCCTCTTCTTAACATTAATGTTTCTATTAATCCTCCTCCTCCTAATTATCCCAATCCTGGTAGCCATTGTTTTCCTAACCCTTACTGAACAAAAAATACTAGGCTACATACAACTCCATAAAGGCCCCAATGTCATCAGGCCCTACGGCTTACTCCAACCATTTGCCAATGCAATAAAACTATTCATTAAAGAGCCTATAAAACCTTTAACATCATCAATTATACTGTTTTTTGTTGCTCCTACCCTAGCCCTAACCCTGGTATTTACCATGTGAATCCCTGTTAGAGTCTGTAAACAAGTCAGGATGGCGCCTGGCAAATGTTAGAGTCTGTAAACAAGTCTGGATGGTGCCTGGCATTTTGCCAGAGGGAGTGGTTTGTGAAGTAAAGCCAGCGAGCCATTAAGTGTGGAGATTCCTTATTGGTTGACTGATGTATCTAGTTTATGTTAATTAAGATAAGCTGTGTGGAATGTATAAATACCTCTGTTGTCCTACAATAAATGGCTCCCAGTCCAGCTGTATTGATCTACACAAGTCGTTCGTCACCCCCCAGTTATTTTGCTGCAGCTGGACTGTGGCAAATCCCCCTACCCATAACCCAACCCCTGATCAACATAAATGTAGACATACTATTCATCCTCACTACCTCAAGCCTAGCTGTATATGCAATCTTGTGTCAGGCTGAGCCTCCAACTCTAATAAACTCTAATCAGAGCATTTACAATCTCATATTAAGTAACACTAGTCATTATTCTACTCTCTGCATTACTAATAAATGGCTCCTTTACTCTATCTACCCTTATTACTACTCAAGAGTTCACATGACTACTACTACCGACATGACCCCTAGCAATAAAGTGATTCATCTCAACACTAGCAGAGACCAACCAAGCTCCATTTGATTTAACAGAAGGAGAATCACAACTCGTATCTGGCTTCAACATCGAATATGCAGCCAGCTCTTTCACCTTATTTTTCATAGCTGAATACACATATATTATTATATACTACTTTAACTGGCCTTAATATATCAATCACTGCCCTTTACACACTATATATATTAATCATAACACAATGGGAAAATTTTACATACCACACGTCTAACATTGATCCTTCTTTCATGCGAGAAAACACACTTATGTTACTTCACCTCTTCCCACTTATCATTTTAACAGCAAATCTTACTATCATTTTCCATTGCTATAGCTGTAGTATAACTAAAAACCACTAACATACCTCCTAAATAAATTTAAAATACTATCAAATATAAAAAAGACCCTCCAAAATATAATACAACCCCACATCCAATTCCTCCACTAACAATTAACCCTAATCCATCATAAATAGGAGACGGCTTTGAGGAAAATCTTACAAAATCTAAAACAAAAAGTATACTTAATAAATATGTAACGTATGTCATTATTTTTATATGGAATTTAACCATGACCAATGACATGAAAAATCATCATTGTTATTCAACTATAAAAACATTAATGATAAACATCCGCAAAACTCATCCCTTAATTAAAATCGTCAACTACTTCTTTATCGACTTACCTGCACCCTCTAATATTTCTGCATGATGAAACTTCGTCTCCCTTTTAGGCTTCTGCCTAGCTATCCAAATTCTCACAGGGCTATTTCTGGCAATACACTACACATCAGACACCATAACAGGCTTCTCATCTGTCACTCACATTTGTTGAGACGTTGTACTACCATTTATTACTGCAGCACTAGTAATAATTCACCTTCTTTTCCTCAATGAGACAGGGTCAAACAATCCCTCTGGCCTTATCTCTGACTCAGATAAAATCCCTTTTCGCCCATACTCTATTATCAAAGACATCCTCGGGGTCCTTCTCCTTATCCTAGTCCTAATAGTCCTTATCTTATTCTCACCAGACTTCCTAGGAGACCTCAATAATTCCACACCTGCTAACCCTTTAAACACACCCCCTCATGTTAAACCAGAAAGACATTTTTTTTTTGCCTACACCATCCTCTGATCTATTCCTAATAAACTAGGATGCATATTGGCCTTAGTTTTTTCTATCCTAATTCTTATACTCTTTCCTATACTCCATATATCTAAACAAGAGTAGCATGATGTTCCTACCATTGAGTCAGTGTATATTCTGAATCCTGGTAGCTGACCAATTTACACTAACCTTAATCGGAGATCAACCTGTAGAATACCCATTCATTATTATTGGTCAACTAGCATCAGTCTTATACTTCACCATCATCCTCCTTATCCTACCAACTGCCAGCTTAATTGAAAACAAACTCCTCAAATGAAGAGCCCTAATAGTATAAATATTACCTTGGTTTTGTAAACTAAAAATGAAGTTATAAACTTCTTAGAGCAAACACCTCAGGGAAGAACAATAGACTATTCCTCCTTCAACTCCCAAAGCTGATATTTCTTACTTAAACTATTACTCATAATTAGATGTAGCTGGAAGACAATTTCAGTCAATGAAATGTGTGCAACTTCTAAGCCTGGTTCATGAAGAACTCCTGGGTGTGATCCTGTCATTCTTCTTTCCATCTGATGGCTGAATATTAGTGTCAAGAATGACCTTTGAAGCCAGGTGTTGTAGATGGAAAAGGCTCTATCAGCCAGGTTCCCTATTGGAAGTCTATAAAATTGTGTGTGTGTGTGTGTGTGTGTGTGATTTAAAAAACACATAGGAGCTCAAAATAATTACATTCCTAGCCAAGAAAAGTTTTTTTTTTTTTAATTCACTTCCTGTGTTGGAGTTGTGGCTCAGTGATAGAGTGCTTGCCTAGCAGGTGTGAGACACTGGGTTCAATTCTCAGCACTGTATATAAATAAATGAATAAAATAAAGGTCCATCAACATCTAAAAACAGGTTTTCAAAAAGTTCACTTCTGAAGAAATGTGGTGGTAAATTCACATTTTTCTTTGGTCTTGTGGTTGAATAGATATTATTGATCCCTAAGAACTGATACATAATCATCCTTAATACTAGTTTACCTGATTGAAGAATAAAGGTTTTCAAATATGGAACCTTTCTGAGTTATCTTTTAATGCTAAAAGTTTATCTCTTTCATCACTAGTTGTTTTTGTTTGACCCATGTTCAAATTTCTATGGAGAGATAAAAAATTGCCTTTGTAGTTTTTAAAAACAAAAATTAGGTGGTAGAATTTTCTTTCAGAAACTATAAAGTTTAGCCAGATGTGGCAGTGCACACCTATAATCCCAGCAACCCAGGAGGCTGAGGAAGGAAGATCACAAGTTAGAGGCCAGTCTGGAAAACTTTGTAAGGCCCTAAGTAACTTAGAAGATCAAAATAAAAAAATAAAAAATTTGTTGGGGAAGTAGCTCCATGGTCAAGTGCCTCTGGGTTCAATTCCTAGAATAAAAAAAATAGCATGAGTTTGTTGGAATGAACTCAACTACTATGTATAAGTAGAAAGCTTAAATGAAAAAACAAAGAGAGAAAAAGAAACAAGAATGTTTTTTCAAGAACTTTTTTCTAGTTAGGACATAACTTGAGTGGATCAAGAGTGATCAAGAAGTCTTAGATTCAATCCCCAGAACCATATACACACAAAACAATTCTTTCATATTGTCACCTGGACAGAAATATTTATTCCCTCTCAATGTGCTTTTTTCTTTTTTGCTAGTGTCTAGCTATACTATTGAGTCCAGGACTTTTCTGTATTAGATTATGTCTTCTATCTGACGTGATGTTGCCTCTTATTTATTAAATATGCACATTTATTTCTTAAACTTTCTTTAGTTCAGTATGCAGGTATTACTGTGCATTCAACTAGAGAATACAGAAACAAATGTTTGCTCTTCTCAAGGAATTCCAAGTAGAAAAATAATGAGAAGAAAGTTGAGAAAAAGGCATTTACATAACTATCTTCATAGTACTTCAGAGGTAGGAGCAATTGCTTCCAGACAGGAAAAGAAGACTTTGTGGGGGATGTGGCACAGAGCTAGACCTTGAGCCTTGTAGGAAGTGTAAGACCTACAAAGGCAGAGAAGGAAGGAAAGGCCATTTCCAAGGCAGGAAAGCATGAAGGTAGGGAGGAGAAGAATCAAAGTTTAAAGCAAATAAAAAAATAGCTGTGAAAAAGTAGAGGAAAAGCAGTTTGGGGATCTAGATCATGGTCATATTCTGGTTTTAAGTGCTAGAAGGGGCATCTAGGTTTTGTCTTGTAATTTGTAAGGCATTTGAGAAGGGAATGAAAAATTATAGGTGTTCATTAAAAAATTATTTGACAGAACTATTTGGCTTGAGATATGGAGAGGCTAAATGCAGGAAAAAATTGTAGGAGTAGTTATCATAGCAGGGCAGGTAATCCCTTGAGTTAGGGGGATTGGAGAGGAGGGCACTCTAGAGGTTATTTCAAAGCTAAACCCAATAGAACCTGGCAACTCAGTGAATATGGTGCTGAAATAAGGGAAGAATTTTAAAAAATGACTTTGGTATTAAAAGTCTCCCTGATAGATAGGATGGTGGTACTTCAAAAAAAAATTAAGAAATGCAGGAGGAAAATCAGATTTAGGTTGACATTAGAAAATATTCTCTTATAAGGAAGAAAAATATTTAAACTACATTTTGGAAAAAAATAATACACATAATTTTTAGGAATCTATATTCATCTATTCATATGTATATTTACTTTAACTGATGCCAATGACAAAAATGAGAAAGGCACTGGGGACATCTTGAATTTTTGCACTGAGTTAATAAGTGTCCAGGTTACTTGTATTTAATACTGTTTCCTTTATTACTTAAATGTATTTATTCTCTCAGAGTGAGGGTTGGAAAAATGCCTCTTTTAAAGCTGACCTTCCTGGTTAGCCAAGTGTCTGAGGTCTATAGATTTTCTTATTGCATTTGAAATCTTTAGCCAACGAGATTCTTAAAATAGCACAAGAGATCTTTATTGTAACAACAAAAAAAGTATCCATCCTTGGAAAGACTTGATTTAAGCTTTCAGCTTACAAGTTCTTTGAACACTTAAAATGAAGGACTTTCTAGATTAAATCTGATATGCTTAACAAATTTAAAATAAATAGCCCATAGACAATTGCTGTCATGAAATGAAATACAATTTCTCAGTTTGCAATCTCTCTGAGAAGAAGTATTCAGATTTCCGAATTGGTTAAGATTTAATAATAATAATAATAATAATAATAATAATAATAATAATAATAATTGTTTAACCTAAGCAATACTTTATTCCATATCTATGGCTTTGCATTTTCAATCTGAAATCACAGTAGGAATATGTGGTAGGCTTAACTAGTATGGTATTTATAGTGCCATAGTTCAAAAATGAGAATTTTTAATTCACTGATTTTTAATTCTCCTTTGAATCTTAAGAGCTGTCTTTATGAGAAGATCTTCTTTTGTCTGGCTGTTGGAGGGACAGGAGGACAGAGGCTCATGCTATGTTGAGACACCCAATTTTCTTTCTTTGGCATGCTTTGAAATTCTAAGAAAAGATGGGAGGTTGCTTTGTGGGAACAAGAAAATGTTATATGCTTGGCAAGTCAGTTTGGTCAAAGGAGAGTACAGCAGAATCAAAACACCAGAATAATTCAGATAACAACAACAACAACAAAAAGATATAATTTTTTTCTAGTGAATGTAGGAAAAGAAACAGAGATAAATACCTAAGCAACTGGCTTAAAAACAAATTTTATCAAAAATATCCATATATTTTGCTTCAATTTTTGGCTTCTTTTCAGTGAAGAATTGATAGTTAACATTAGCTAATCAATCACCTTCATTAGCAGAACACTTTTTTTGTGGGTCAAGTTTATTGGCTTTGAACTAATGTGATAAGTCTGGGCTGGAGCAAAAATGATGTTGCTTCCTCCAGATCGAAGTTGTTAGTAAAGAGGGACATCATGGTTATGTGGTGTAGAAGGTGCAAAGACAGTGGGAAAGGATTCTATCAACTTTGCTGATATTGTGGCATTTAGTTTTAAAGATACAGATGTGCTTCGATATATACTGCAATTGTTATCCTGTGAAGTTGTATATAAACTAATTTTTTTGGTTGTTAATCAAATTTGAATGGCTCCATCATAGTTTCAGACTTCCTTTTTCTTAATTGCTTATTTTTATTTTATTTATTTTTAGTTCTGGGGATTGATCTCAGGAGAACTTGACCACTGAGCCACATTCCCAGCTCTATTTTGTATTTTATTTAGAGTCAGGGTCTCACTGAGTTGCTCAGCACATTGCTTGTCCTGAGGCTGGCTTTGAACTCCTGATGCTTCTGCCTCAGCCTCCTAAACTGCTGTGATTAAAGGCATGCTCCACTGTGGTGAAGGCGATCCCCCACTCACTGTCTTGACAGGGTCACAGTGAGAAAAAGTGTTGGCAAAGCCGCTCTCCCACTGTCTTGACAGGGTCACAGTGAGGATGAATGCTGGCAAAGCCACACTGGTTGGTGGGTAACCGAAACCATGAGACCCTTTTTTATGTAATTGGGACTTTGCATTTTCATGCTTATGTTTCTCACAGGAGGCATGAGTATGTTAAATGCCAAACAATTAAATTTCAGATGGCTAGAACAGAACAGGTAGTTCATGCCTTGGAAGCTGTTCTGCTACCCACCCCTCAGCATATCAAGGACAAAATAAAAGGCTATTCTTCTATCTTAGTACATTGTGGACAAACCTAATAACAGACAACAATCATCCTCTGAAAAACAAACTCTTTGAGAACTAGCGTACCTTGACTGAGAAACAAATTCTTTGAGAACTAGTGTACCTTGACTGAGAAACAAAAGAAACTCTCTGAGAAAGCAGCTCAACCAGTTTTATGAGAATAAATTTAGGAATTAATTAAAATAGCTTTATAAGACACAGTTTTAGAATAATGTTAAAAATATTATTTAGATTCTTAAGTTTAGAAATTATTAAGTCTTTAGTTATATAGGTTTCTGATATGCTTTAAGGATGATTCATAAACTTTAGGACATTTTAAATATAAGATTTAAAGGGACTTTTTTAGATGGGAATTTTAGATTAAAAATAAAGTGCAGGTGTACTTTAGGTTAATGATTAATTAGGAGACTTAGAGTCTGGTTACGTAGTTTGACATTAGTTAATAAGGAAATAACATCTTGAGAAAAATAGTAAATCTTGGGAAAATCTGAAGGATGTAAATTGGTGACATGTTTTATTGATGAATCTGTACTTTGATGATTGTATGGCTGGGGGGCATATCCTGGAAGAATGTAGATCGGTGTGCTCTCAATCATGGTTAAGGAAATGTCATGTCTTGGCAAAGTTTTAAGTTATATAATCAATGACGTATTGTGAATCTATAATGATGAAAAAAATTGTAATAAAAAGGGGACCCAGAGAAAAGCTGCTTTAGCTCTCTCTCTGAAGATTGCTCAAAGAGAACGACTCCTGTCTCATCATTTCGCCGACGCCACTCCTCCTTCGGGACTCCCTGGACCCCGCCGGGGCTGGCCCCTGGCACCACTGCACCCAGCTGCTGATTGATTTTTAATTTGCAGAGGTTTCTAAGACTTTCATTTCAAATTTCTCTTCTATTTTTTAATTTCTGCCTTGTAAACCCTAATACACATTCATTTGTTATGATTTTCAAATGTCTTTTATAAAGTGAAAAATGGCCCTTTCATCTACCTCCTTAATTTAAACTTTGAAAGTCTAGATTTATTTATAAATTACAATATCAGGAGGCTGGGGATATAGCACAGTTGGTAGGGTGTTTTCCTCACATGCTCAAAGCCCTGGGTTCAATCCCAAGCACCACCAAATAAATAAATAAATAAATAACCAAAACCCAACAATATCAGCAAGCACTGATTGAATACGTATTATTATTATTAGGCATTATTCCAGAATAAGCACTTCATGTATTCATTTATTCAAACCTCATACTCAATGAAATAGATGATATTTCTTACATTTCACAGATGAAGAAATTGAGGCACAGGGAGATTAAACAACTCTCCTCTGATTATCCAATCAGTTAGAAATATATAGGGTTCGCTAAATTAGATTCACAACTCTAATTACAGGCACATTATTTTAGAACCCGTTAATTCATTTGTTTGTTCAAAAATATACATATTGCATTCCTATGCATTGAGAGCACTTCTTTTATGCACTGAAGAAACAGCAGTGGACAAGGCACACAAAATTCCTGTGCTCATGAACTTCCACAGGCTTTAAATGGACACATAACAAGCAAGCAAATATGTAATATCAAGAAGTAATAGTGCAATGAAAAACAGTAAAACAGGGGAAGGAGATGGTTAAAATGGGTGGGGCCATGGGAAGAGGCAAGATTTTTTTTTGGTGGGGGGGGTATCAAGGATTGAACCCAGGGTTGCTTAACCACTGAGCTACAACTCCAGCCCCTTTTGTCTTTTATTTTTTATTATGAGACAAGGTCTGCTAAGTTGCAGAGGCTGACTTTGAACTTGAGATTCTCCTGCCTCAGGCTCCCAAACTACAAGAATTACAAATGTGCACCACTGTGCCTGGCTAAGGTGCTATTTTTTGATAGATTGTCCAGAAAGGCTTCCCTAGAATGTGTGAATGATGTGAGTGACAAAGCCATGAGCACACGTGGTTGAAGAGTGTACCACGCAGAAGAAGAGTAGATGCAAAGGCCCAGAGGCAGGAAGGAGCTATTGCCTTCTGCCAAGGAGTAGAAGGAAATTCTCCTTCAAAGATTAGCCTGACAGCCCCCTGGGAGACATCCTGCCTGGGAGGCATCCTGCAGCTACCTATCTCCCTGGAACATCCTGTGGTTATCAGGATCATCAGACATCTTGCAGCTGGCAGTTTTACCACCCACATCCAGCAATTGCTGATTACAGAGCTTCCCCATCCCCAGCATATAAATACCCCTGTGTGAACAATAAAAGTTTGCAGCTTGATCAGACTCCTGTCTTGCTGTCACCTTTTGTGTCTCTTGTCCCTTCATTCCTCCCCATCTAGGTTCACTGCCCACGTTGATGTGTCCTGCCAGATGGGACATTTGGCGCCCAAAGTGGGGCTCGAGCCTTTGACTGAGAAGGAATGCCATCCTCCAGGAAGACTTGGCCAAGCGGAGCTCATGGCAGACACAACCGAGAGACAGATCCAAGAGGAGAGTGAGGACGATGCATGGTGAGTGACCCACCATGGGACAAGCAGTTTCGTCACATGATTTGTTTTTGTCAGGCCTCAAGGAGGCCCTCAAGACACAGGGGGCACGTGTTAAGAAAAAGGACTCGAAATTATTCTTTTCATACATAGGAGAATTGTGTCCATGGTTTCCCCTTGAAGGGACCATTGATGGTAAAAGATGGCTTAGAGTAGGAGACTGTTTAAAAGATTATTATTATGAAACCTTTGGCCCAGAAAAGGTGCCTGTTCCCACCTTTTCTTACTGGAACTTAATTAATTAAATTCTTAAAAGTTCACCCTTTGACAATGGTACCTTAAAACTTGTCAGGATTGGGGAAGAGGCTATGCAAAAGACCTCTCGTCCCCCTTCGGCATGACCTTCAGTTAGTATAAACATAGACCCTTCTCAGTCTCCCCAGGACCTTGGGAACCTTCTTGGTCCCCCTCAAAATCCCACCCTAATGAATAAGGCTCCAAAGGTTACCAACCGCCTTTATCCTGTTTTAAATCCCGGAGACACATTGACCCCTGGGGAGGAGGCTACCTTGGAGAAGGAAGCAGCTCGCTACCATTCAGAAGACCCGCCACCTCTCAGGACGCTGCCACACCCTATAGGACTTACACATCTACCTCCCTCCTATATCCCTCCTGCCTTTTGTTCTCCGGCCCTTCAGGGGCCAACTTCCCTCTCAGATATTTTTTCTCCACTTCCCCTGCCTAACCTGGCTCCCTTGAGAGAGTCTCTCCAACATAGACGGGAACAGATCCAACTCTTAAAAGAATTAAGATCCCTGGACTCTGAGCTTCGCTCATTAGCCTTAGGCATGGAGTCAACCCAAGTTGGCCCAAGGCAGTCTAATACAAAGGCTAAGCTGCGCCATCTGCCTGTTCTCGCCTTCCCTGTCACCCGCAGTCAGACAGATAAGCCCGCCCAGGCTGAAGACTCAGATGGGAATCAAGAGGAGGAAGCAGGGGAAACGGATCAAGGGGACGAAGGGGGGGAAGGGCAAGAGGAAGATCAGGACTCAGAGGATGACACAAAAAATTAAGCCTGGATTTCTTAAGATGGCAGTGAAGGGAGTGCATCACCCCTGTGTACCACATCACTGTGCGGGAGAATGACCAGTTAGAACGGCTAAAATCTATCTTGTTAGGAATTTCCAGCAAAATTGGGGTGCTCCAAAACATAGAGGAAGGATTTTCATCGCACAAGGATCAGCTACAGGGGCTCAAAGGTGAGCTATTTGTCCGCACGGAGGGTCACACTGCTTATTCAGCAAATCGCCCCGTGGCTAGAGTCTGTGGTGCGCGCTGGGAAATGACGAGATAGCAATGCAAAGATACAGCGCTGCGGATTCTGTGGGCTCCTGCCAGCTGTGCAATCACTGTACTCAGTGCTGAATTCTGGGTTTGAGACGGGGAAGGAAGCGGTCCAATTCGCTTCCCCACACCGGTCAGACCACAGAGGAAGCCAGTGGCCACCATCTTGGAGAGCTGACGTCACCATCCCTGTTTTCGACTGAACGCAGCTCATTCAGCTATAGAACAGGTAATTTCAGGCTGCCATTCACCTGTGTCTTGCAGACAAATTACTCAGGCCCAGGGCTAAAGAACCCGCGGAAACTGCTTCTCTGTCTGGGTCCTGCTGAATACTGTGGAGGTAAATACCAACCGAGCCTTCATAGGCAGTGGCAACAGGATTGAGACAGGGCTTGTGAGGGCCAGTCAGGACTCACCCATTGCTTTGGTCACCCGGCAAAGGGAACGAAATGCTGCCATTTGCATGGGATACCAACATGGCAGAGATCTGATGTCATCAGAAAGCGGTGGAGGAGATAATTTCATTGATACCAGTGGCGACAGAAACAGTTGGTCTCCTGGTAAAGAAAGTGAGTCACATACACCCGAGTATCTCTCACTTTGTCATCAAGCCAGAGGGGCAGAGCAGAGCCGCCGCCTGTGCCCGGAAAAGGCCCAGTGACCCGCCAGCATGGTAGTCACGTCACCCCAATTGGAGTAGGGGCAGAGCAGAGGCACCGCCCATGCCCAGAACAGGCCCAGCAACCCGCCAGCATGGCAGTCATGTCACCCCAATTGGAGTAGGGGCAGAGCAGAGCCGCTGCCTGAGCCCGCAAGGTAGGCAGACCTGTGACGGACCAGCGGAACAGGCCCAGCAGCCTGCCGGCATGGTAGACACGTCACCCCAATTGGAGTAGGGGCAGAGCAGAGCCGCCACCTGCACCCGGAACAGGCCCAGTGATCTGCCAGTGTGGTAGTCAAGACACCCCAAATGGAGTAGGGGCAGAGCAGAGCCACCACCCTCGCCCGCAAGGTAGGCAGGCCTGTGACCGGCGGAACAGGCCCAGAGGCCTGCCGGCACACCAGACACATCACCCCATTTGGAGTAGGGGCAGAGCAGAGCTGCCACCCGCACTTGGAACAGGCCCAGAGGCCCACCGGCGAGGTAGTCATGTCACCCCAATTGGCGAGGTAGTCACATCACCCCAATTGGAGTAGGGACAGAGCAGAGCTGCCACCCGCACCCGCAAGGTAGGCAGACCTGCGACCGACCGGCAGAACAGACCCAGTGGCACGTCAGCGTGGTAGACAGATCACCCCAATTGGAGGAGGAGCACAGCCGCCACCCGCCCCTGCAAGGGAGACTTTTCAACTATACAAGAGCAATATAAATATACAGGGGGAAAATTTCAAAAACACAACAGTTTCACCAAGAAGAAAGAAACGCAAGCAGTATGAAAATACAAGGAAAGAAAGGACCACAAGCAATGCAGGTCAACTAAACTTTAGAAGAGGTAATAGCTGCAGCAGATGGAATGTCAGATAAAGAATTCAGGATATACATGCTTCAGATGATCTGGAGACTCAAGGAAGACATTAGACAGCAAAATCAGACAATGAAAGATCACTTCCACAATGAATTACATAAACAAATCCAAGAAGCAAAAGATCAACTATACAGGGAGATAGAGGTTATAAAAAACAAACAGAAATCCTAGAAATTCAGGAAGCAATAAACCAACTTAAAAACTCAATTGAGAATACGACCAGCAGAGTAGAACACTTAGAAGATAGAACATCAGACAATGAAGACAAAGTATTTCAACTTGAAAAGAACATAGACAGCTCAGCAATACTGTTAAGAAACCATGAGCAGAACATCCAAGAAATATGGGATAACATAAAGAGACCAAACTTAAGAGTCATTGGGATACAGGAAGGTATAGAGGTCCAAACAAAGGAATGAGAAATCTACTCAATGAAATAATACGAGAAAACTTCCCAGACATGAAGAATGAGACAGAATCCCAAATCATAGAAGCCTACAGGATGCCAAATGTGCAAAATCATAAGAGATCCACACCTAGACACATTATAATGAAGATGCCCAACATACAGAATAAGGAGAGAATTTTAAAAGCTACAAGAGAAAGGAAACAGATTACATTTAGGGGTAAACCAATCAGGATAACAGCTGATCTTTCAACACAGACTCTGAAAGGTAAAGATCCTGGAATAACATGTTTCAAACACTGAAAGAAAATGGGTTCCAACCAAGAATTGTGTATCCAGCGGAATTAAGGTTCAGGATGGAAGATGAAATTAAAACCTTCCACAATAAACAAAAGTTAAAAGAATTTGCAGCTAGAAAACCATCTCTTCAAAACATCCTCAGCAAAAACATTACAGGAAGAGGAAATGAAAAATAACAATGAAAACCAAGAGTGGGAGGTAGGACAGTAAAGGAGGGAAAAATAATCAAAGAGGAAAACAAACCATATTTAGTAACATAAATAAACAAATATGGCTGGAAGAACAACCCATATCTCAATAATAACCCTAAATGTTAATGGCTTAAACTCACCAATTAAGAGACACAGGCTAGGAGAATGGATCACAAAACAAGACCCAACAATATGCTGTCTAAAGGAGATACATTTGATAGGAAAAGACATACATAGACTGAAGGTGAAAGGTTGGGAAAAATCATATCACTCATATGGACTGCGGAAACAAGCAGGAGTGACCATACTCATATCAAATAAAACAGATTTCAAGCCAAAGTTAATCAAAAGGGATAAAGAGGGACACTACATACTGCTCAAGAGAACCATACACCAAAAAGACATAACAATCATAAATATATATGCCCCAAACAATGGTGCCACTATGTTCATCAAGCAAACTCTTCTCAAGTTCAAGAGTCTAATAGACCACCATACAATAATTATGGGAGACTTCAACACACCTCTCTCACCACTGGACAGATCTTCCAAACAAAAGTTGAATAAGGAAACTATAGAATTCAATAACACAATTAATAACCTAGACTTAATTGACATATATAGAATATACCACCCAACATCAAGCAGTTACATGTTTTTCTCATCAGCACATGAATCCTTCTCAAAAATAGATCATATATTATGTTACAGGGCAACTCTTAGACAATATAAAGGAGAAGAGATAATACCATGCATCTTATCTGATCATAATGGAATAAAACTGGAAGTCAACAATAAAAGAAGGAAGGAAAAATCATGCATCACTTGGAGAATGAACAATAGGTTACTGAATGATCAATGGGTTATAGAAGGCATCAAGGAGAAAATTTAAAAATTCTTAGAGATAAATGAAAACACAGACACAACATATCGGAATCTATGGGACACATTGAAAGCATTTCTAAGAGGAAAATTCATTGTTTGGAGTTCATTGCTTTAAAAAAGAAAAAAAACCAACAAATAAATGTTCTCATACTTCATCTCAAAATCCTAGAAAAAGAAGAGCAAAACAACAGCAAAATAAGTAGAAGGCAAGAAATAATTAAAATCAGAGCTGAAATTAATGAAATCGAAACAAAAGAAACAATTGAAAAAATTGACAAAACTAAAAGTTGGTTCTTTGAAAAAATAAATAAAATTGACAGACCCTTAGCCACGCTAACAAAGAGAAGAAGAGAGAGAACTCAAATTACTAGCATACAGGATGAAAAAGGCAATATCACAACAGACACTTCAGAAATACAGAAGATAATTAGAAATTATTTTGAATCCTTATACTCCAATAAAATAGAAGATAGTGAAGGCATCCATAAATTTCTTAAGTCATATGATCTGCCCAGATTGAGGCAGGAGGATATAGACAACCTAAACAGACCAATATCAATTGAGGAAATAGAAGAAACCACCAAAAGACTACCAACTAAGAAAAGCCCAGGACCTGATGGGTATACAGCAGAGTTTTACAAAACCTTTAAAGAGAACTAATACCAATACTTTTCAAGCTATTTCAGGAAATAGAAAAAGAAGGAGAACTTCTAAATTCATTCTGTGAGGCCAACATCACCCTGATTAATAAACCAGACAAAGAAACTTCAAAGAAAGAAAACTACAGACCAATATCTCTAATGAACCTAGATGCAAAAATCCTCAATAAAATTCTGGTGAATCGAATTCAAAAACATATCAAAAAAATTGTGCACCATGATCAAGTAGGATTCATCCCTGGGATGCAAGGCTGGTTCAATATACGGAAATCAATAAATGTTATTCACCACATCAATAGACTTAAAAATAAGAACCATATGATCATCTTGATAGATGCGGAAAAAGCATTCAACAAAGTACAGCATCCCTTTATGTTCAAAACTCTAGAAAAACTAGGGATAACAGGAACATACCTCAACATTGTAAAAGCAATCTATGCTAAGCCTCAGGCTAGCATCATTCTGAATGGAGAAAAATTGAAGGCATTCCCTCTAAAATCTGGAACAAGACAGTGATGCCCTCTCTCACCACTTCTGTTCAACATAGTCATTGAAACACTGGCAAGAACAATTAGACAGATGAAAGAAATTAAAGGCATAAAAATAGGAAAAGAAGAACTTAAATTATCACTATTTGCAGATGACATGATTCTATACCTAGCAGACCCAAAAGGGTCTAAGAAGAAATTATTAGAGCTAATAAATGAATTCAGCATTGTGGCAGGATATAAAATCAACACGCATAAATCAAAGGCATTCCTGTATATCAGCGACAAATCCTTTGAAATGGAAATGAGGAAAACCACTCCATTCACAATATCCTCAAAAAAAAAAAAAATACATGGGAATCATCCTAACAAAAGAGGTGAAAGACTTATACAATGAAAACTACAGAACTCTAAAGAGAGAAATAGAAGAAGATCTTAGAAGATGGAAAAATATACCCTGTTCATGGATAGGCAGAACTAACATCATCAAAATGGCGATATTACCAAAAGTTCTCTATAGGTTTAATGCAATGCCAATCAAAATCCCAATGGCATTTCTTGTAGAAATAGAGAAAGCAATCATGAAATTTGAAAAGATGGTTAATGATGCTGAGAAGTTTGCTGAGGAAGACAAAAGACTCAAGGAATGCATTGATACTTGGAATGAGTTGGAAAGCTATGCCTACTTTCTAAAGTATCAGATTGGAGATAAAGAAAAGTTGGGAGGCAATCTTTCCTCTGAAGATAAGGATACCATGGAAAAAGCTGTAGAGGAAAAGATTGAATGGCTGGAAAGCCACCAAGAAGCTGACATTGAAGACTTCAAAACTAAAAAGAAGGAACTAGAAGAAATTGTTCAGCCAATTATCAGCAAATTCTATGGAAGTGTAGCCCCTCCACACACACCGACTGGTGAAAAGGATACAGCAGGAAGAGACGAGTTGAAGACACTGATCTGCTAGTGCTGTAATATTGTAAATACTGGACTCAGAACTTTCCTTAGGAGAAAACTGAGAGAACTTAAGTCTCGAATGTAATTGGAATCTTCACCTCAGTGTGGAGTTGAAAAATGGTATAGCCCAAGTGGCTGTTTACTGCTTTCCATCAGCAGTTGCTCATATGTTTTGGGAAAGACAGAGAGGAGGAATTGGCTATCTTAAAAAACTGGATATAAAAATGTGGGTCAGGATGTGTGTTCACCTCAGAAATGTTCTATTTAATGATTGGGTCATGCACATCTGGTTTAGGAACTTTTTTCTATCATAAGTGACACGAATAAATGTTTTTTATTTTAAAAAAATACTAAAAGTTTGGAACTGTCATAAAATAAAAATTTGTACAGATAAAGCTAAGGGATAAAACACTATCAGAAGCATTAAAACCATCTAAAGCCAAATAACTAAACTATATAATTTAAATTATAATATATTTATATATTATATATTATGTATTATATATTATATAATACATATTAAAGATTTACATAAACCTATATGATATATTATAAGTTGTTTATATATAATTATAATATAATCCATGTTTTATATATTATATTAATATAAATTATACTAATATAATAATTGTATTATTATCTTATTAATAATAGAAATTATATTATTATATAATTACATTACAATGATGTGCAATATAATATAAATTAATATAAATCTAAATATATTATATGATATATAATAAATATGTTATATATAATAAAATAATATTTATATATTTAATTTATATATTATTTTATTATATGTGTATATAATATATATGTATTTCATATATTATATATAATTTATATTAAATACATATGAATCATAAACATTTTGGTATGTAATATATATATATATATATATATAATTTATATAATATATACTTATATATTTATATATTAATATATATAATTTATATATAAATATATAAGTATGTTTAAATTAATATATATAAATTAATATATATAAATAATATATAAATATATTATATATATTATATATTAATATATATAAAAATATATATTAATATATAAATATATAAGTATATTATGTAAATATATTACATAAATTATATATAATATATTATTATGAATGTATAATATGAATATATAATATATTTATATATTAATATACATAAAATTTATATATATAATTTATATATTTTTATTTTATGTATATATGATAAAATAAATGTATTGTATATAACATAATATAAATTAGAATGTTATATAAATATATTGCATGTGATTTATATTATATATGTATTATATAATATGCAATATATTTATATAATATTATAATTTAAATTATATAGATAAATTATATCTTATTTGACTTTAGATGATTTTAATATATTTGATAGTTTTTAAACCCTTAACTTTATCTGTATAAATTTTTATTTTATGACATTTTTAACCTTTTTTGTATTTTTTTATAATGGTCTTAAAAAATGTGTGCTTCAGATATTTTTAATTTCAATGCATTTTCTCTTGACATTATGAGGGTTTGTTTAAAACCATTCCTTTGGATGTATTCCTGTAATCTCAGTAGCTTGGGAAGCTGAGACAGGTGGATCTCAAGTAGAAAGCCAGCCTTAGCAATGGCAAAACTCTTAGCAATCCTGTCTTTAAGTAAAATTCAGAATAACACTGGCGATATGGCTCAATGGTTGAGTGTCCCTTAGTTCAATTTCCAGTACCCCCCCAAAAAAATCATTTTGTATGAAATCTTTTGACTTATAAATCACTTTACATACTTTTACTACCTGGACTATCAACCAGTGAAAACGTATATGTCATTAGAATTGAGCAATAATTTATTTAAGTTTATTTTTAGAGTATAGTAAGTCACATTGTTTGCAATTTGAGAGATGTAGATGACTGAATGCATTTCACTTATAAAATACCCAGTTTTTATAAACTAGTCCCTTCCTGTTATTTTCTGGGTTTCATCATCTTGCCTAAAATATGATGTAAAAGGGACAAAAATAAAATAGCCTTCTTTGGTATGTGTGAACTATATTGTGAGTCAATATTTTTGTATGATCATATTATACTTGATAAAAATTATATGTACATGCTTATACACACATTATTATATGTAAATTATTTCAAGTACAATAAGTTATTGTGGCTTCTCTGAAATTGTTACCTCTTGGAGTATGATACTTTTAGATTATTAACTATTGACTCAGTGGTCAACACATGGGCTCACCACTTGACTATGATATGAAATGGGTTTTAGAGCCTGTTGTCTTATAGTTCTCCATAACATTAAGGACTAAGGAGAAATGAACAAATGGCCTTTTTAATGCTGAAGCCATTTTTTAGCTTTCCTTATACAAAGTACAAGAATCATATTGGTTTGAAAACTTAAAAATAAAATCAGAGCTAACATTTATTGAGCTTTGTGTATTTAGACTTTACCAAGTTGAAATTTTACACCAACCTCTAATGGGTAAGTAAGAATTTTATAATTCCTGTGTTACAGATGAGGAAACTGAGGCTTAGCTAAATGACATGCTTATAGTTTTCAGAGATGCAACAAGCAGAATTGAATCTCAAATACAGGGTTGTGAAATTTTGATTAGTGCTTCTTTTTTTTTTTTGGGGGGGGGGTACCAGAGAGCCACAACCACAACCCTATTTTGTTTTTTATTTAGAGCAGGGTCTCACTGAATTTCTCAGAACCTTGCTTTTGCTTTTGCTGAGGCTGGCTTTGAACTTGCAATTCTCCTGCCTCAGCCTCCCAGTGGGATTACAGGCATGAGCCACTGTGCCTGGCTGGTTAGTGCTCTTAATGAATGTGATCACTAAATAATATCAGGAAACACTGAACAATAGAAAATGCATCTTTTGATGTTTTTATTGTAAAATACACTTACAATTTGCCATTTAGACCATTTTGAAGTATACAGTTCAGGAACACTAAGTATATTCACATTGTCCAAGGTGGCGTATATTGCTGCATCATCAATTGACAGAAAGCAGAAGGCGGGAAAGGGATGTGAGTGATGTGTGAAGCCTCTTATATAAGGGCATTCATTCTGTTAAAAAATAGAGAGCCCCATGACCTAATCACATGTTTTTACTTATAAATCACATTACATAGTTTTTCTACCTGTACTATCAACCAGTGAAAACCTATATGTCATTAGAATTGAGAAATAATTTATTTAAGTTGATTTTAAGAGTATAGTAAGTCTCATTGTCCCTTTTGCTGCTGTCACAATGGTGATTGTCACAACATATATATTTGGGAAGAACATATTCAGACCATAGCAACCATGTTTAATATATACACTGTAAAGAGAAATCCTTCTGGGGAAAGAATGTTGGTTTAAATCATGTGGAAAGTCCTTTCTAACTCTGAACCTAAGATTGTAGGGTAAATAGATCTTGATTCTAGTTGGGCTGTTTCCAAAGATATGTCCATAGACATGGCAGTGCCCTGTGCTGATGCAGCTTGCATCCTGAGGCTTCAGCTACCAGCCAGGGATCACTGCACTGTGGCCCTGGTTCCCATCTCCATCTTACTACTAACATGAACTGATGTCACTATTGGATTGTAGAATTTAAGGACTGTTGTGTAGTTTAAAGCTTTAGGTTGTTGATAGTTAATTACAATAATTAAACAAACATTTAATGACAATTTACTATATACCATCACCATGCTAGATAACAGAGACAAGACAATCTTTAAAAACACATACTTGGCTGGAATAAAGCTCACAGTTAGGTGCTTGCCTAACATGTGCGAGGCTCTGCATTCAATTTCCAGTACTAAAAACAAACAAAAAACCTTTCTGTATTTGTGGAACTTACAACTAAATACTATCAGGAATTGGCAGCTAACTCTTAGTGGATTCTATATTCACATTTGAAAAAGTCAGATTTGTTCAAGTACCATGTTTTTCCAGAAAAAAAAAAATAGCAGAATGTCCTGTAAATAAAAGTCTGAGAATGGGAGAAAATTTTTAAATTGAAGCTAAAATTGTGTAACTTGTATTATTTCCATTTTTTTAATTTGTAAAATTCTTATCTTCCTCTTGGCACTGGGGAGTGAACCCTGGGGAGCTTAACCACTGATTCACATTCAGAGATCTTATTTTTTGAAACAGGATCTCATTAATTTATTGAAACTGGCTTTGAGCTTATGATCCCCCTGTCTCACATTCCCAAGCCACTGGGATTAAAGGCATGAACCTCCCATTTCTAAAATTGTAATTATCATATTTGTGCACCCAGCTTTCTTTCAGAAGACTTTAATTGAAAACTCTCCTGAAGTCTGGGATGTGTTTCAGTGGTAGAGCACTTTCCTTGCATGCTGAGGCCCTGGAATTGAGCTCCAGTGCTAGAGAGAATGAATTAATGAAGGAAGGAAGAAAGGAAGGAAGGAAGGAAGGAAGGAAGGAAGGAAGGTAATAAGGAGGGAAGGGAGTAGGGAAGAAAGAGAAAGAGAGAAAGGGAAGGAGGGAGGGAGAGTGGAAGGAAGGAAGGAAGGAAGGAAGGGAGGGAGGGAGGAGGGAAGAGGGAAGAGAGAGAGGGAGAAAGAGAGGAAGAAAATGAGTGAGGGAGAGAGGGAGGGAGGAAGGAAGGAAGGAAGAAGGGAAGGGGGAGGGAGGGAAGGAAGGAATAAGGGAAGGGAGGGATAAAAATAGGAGGGGAGGGAGGCAGGAAGAGAGAAAGACAGAAAGGGAAGGAGGGAGAGAGAAAGGGAGGAAGGAAGGAAGGGAGGGAGGGAAAATGAAGAAAGAAGAAAAGAAGGAAGAAAGAAAGAAGAAAGGAAGGGGAAGAGAGAGTAGAAGGAGGGAGGAAGAAAGGAAGGGAAGGAAGAGAAGAAAGAAAGGAAGGGAAGGAAAAAGATTAAGAAAAGAAAGTTATAATGAACACCAATTAAAATGTCTTCTGCTAACCTACATATTAGTCATTCAATACAGGAACCAAAACCCTTGTATGACTATTTAAATTAATTAAAATCCTACAAAATCAAATTTCAGTTCTTCAGTCCCACCAGTTATTTCTAGAGCTCAATAACCACATGGGCTGGTGGCTGTCTTATCTGACAGTGCAGTGCAGACACTGTATATTTCTGTCATGTCAGAAAGGTGTATTGGACAACACTGATTAAGAGGAAGCATCACATCAAGGTACTGGTATTGTGAATGAGTTAAAGAATATTCAATAAAATTCAACACCATACATGTTAAAAAAAAACATGTAGCAAATTGTGACCTACAAGATAACATCCTGAAAGCAAAAGAGGACCTTCTTAACAACCAGTCAAATTGGCAGCATCTCATTCACGATGTTGGCAAAATAACATCATTTGGAAAATAGCCTCTTTGCTGTATATATACAAAAAAGCATCGTGATGACTTTAATTCCCAACTCTTGTATAAAAATATGGGTTGATTATCAATTGAATGTTACAAATAGAAAACCAACCAGGAAAACTTGTTCATCTAATGCATAATAGCACAGCACTAAAATAACAGACTGGAAATTCTTCCATGAAACAAAGCCAAGCTTGTGGTGTGTTAACACAGTGAAAGTTCTTTGTTGACTAACTGCTCAACAGGGGTTAAACTAGACTTCTAAAATTCATAAGGAATTTTCTAAATTTTTTAACTGTGGTCTGCCTTTAGTGAATATACATATGTGAATATACTTTTTAACTATATTTAATTTACTTTTCTAATATATTTTTGTTGCAAGTGTTCATAAACTCTGATTTAAAAAACTACTTCTTGCTACTGCAGTTCTAGATACTAGTAGAGCTAAATTCCAATTTATATATGAAAATAGGGTCCTATATGATATCTTTGACCTTGAATCTGGTATCAATAATCATAAGGTCTAAAAACTACTGCACTGAAGTTTAGTAATTCCTATTTATTACATGATGGGAATTATACAAAGTGCTTAATTCCATTTATTTTATTTACTTCTGTAACAACTGTGTGTTATGAAGTAGGTAGTATTAATCCTATAGCCTAACAGGCTGATCTTAGTTTAATAATGTGCTCCAAATTGTGCTCCCAGTGAGTCGTTCAGTCAAAATTTGAACCCAGCTAGCTTCCATTAATTTTACTATCCCAAGATCTAGAGCTCCTAATGAGGAATATTAAGAAAAGATAAGTTAAAATTTTTAATTTTGACTGCTTATTACATACCAAGTAATTCTAAGCCTGTTCCTTAGTAGATCATTAAGACCACATGCCAACATATCTCCACATAGGAGTCAGTCTTGACAGAGGAAGGCAGGTAGGGCTAGTGCAATGGACTTGCCCAGAGCAGAACTAGAGCAGGAGCTGAGCCACCACCCAGGCAGCTGGCTGCAGAGCCTGCACTCTTCATGGTGCTAGAAGTTCTGCAGGACTATAAATATGTTCTGGTGTTTACCATCCAACCACAATGACTCAGTTCCCTTATATCAATGTGGAGAAGGGCCCAGGAGAGCAAATCCCATGAGCAGTGCCTGGGAACAAGGGAAGAGAGGCCAGTAGCCTCAGGTGAAGAAGGAGGTCAGATGAGATTATGACCTACAAATGATGCTGGTGTACACCTGTCTGCAAACCACTGCCCAAGGATGTGGGAGAAGGAGCAGGTGTCAGGGATGAGGACCATGGGCTATGAACAGGGCCATTGGAAAGCCATCAGACCACTGGCAAGGCACAGAGTTCCACTATCTCAGGATATACAGTACACAATAAGAAATGTTGATCTTAACCAGGTGATGGTGAAGTGTACTGAGAATTTATTAGTTGAGTTACTGTTCTAAACACTTTTCATCTCAACAAACTCAAATGAACTCCTAGTTGATCTACATAAGAGTTGGCCCTTTCTCATTCTATGATTGCAAGAATAGTTTGTGGTGCTATTTACTCCAGGGCCAGTGCAGATGGTGTGAACAGTTTGGTCACGTGGGAAAATCCTCAGGGAGATTAAATTAAAGACACAGACACCATTTTACCTTTAAACCAGCTCTGGGATGGCTCCTTGAACCCTCAGCCTCAAGCTCCCCAGGGAGGCAGTGAGGTTTTACTGAAGATGAGTGAGGGGGGGGGGAGAGAGAGAGAGAGAGAGAGAGAGAGAGAGAGAGAGAGAGAGAGAACGTTAGGGACAGGGCTTTTATTGGGGAACAAAAAATTCTGGGGAAAATATTTCATCCAATGAAGGTCAAGGGTGGGCAATGTGGCAAGTTCAAGTGCGATGATTGGATCTTTGGGGCAGTGGTGAGACACACCTCCACATGGAAAAGCTCTCAAACCCAAGAAGGGTGGGGAGAGCTCTGCCACATTAAAATTGTCTGAGCACCTCACACCTAGCCAGGGAGTAAACTCAGTCAGTTCAAGGATGGACTCCCACAGTGCTGCACTTCGAAGGGAAGGGAAACAAAAATATATAATGACTTCTCTCTAGGGAGCAGAATGGCTCAGCAGCTTGGGGGTCGCCCAGTTCTAGGAATTGGGTGGGCGGTCCAGAAAACTCACCCAGTTCCAGAACTGCAGTGTTCTGGGAGATCTCTCCATTGTAGGATCTAGGATTGTTATCCAGTTCCAGGACTGCAGAATCTTGGGAGGCCTGCCACCCCCAGCAGCACAGGCAGCCAAACTAAATGTTGCTCAAGTGAATTTCCTAGGATACCAAATAAAACACCCAGGACAGCTCCTCTGCCTCAAGCTCCCCAAATGGGAGAGCAAGGAATGTCACGAGGGGCTGGTGAGAGTTAGCATGTCCAAAAGTGGACTTTTACTGGGGAGACCCTCATTCTTTAGAAAATTCCATTTAAACAAGGTCAAGAGGGGCAGGGTTACAAGGACAGGTAAGGTAATTCGACCCCTGAGGTTATAGGAAGGCATGCCTAAGCATGAAGACACATTCTGCTATTTCCAGGATCAGGGCAGCCATCTTGGGCCACTTTGAATGTGGCCAGATCACTGGAAGTGACTGACAGAGCCGCAACCAGTCAGGGAAGGGAAATGCTGGTCACTCAGAGCAGCAGCCCCCCACAGAGGCCTATGCAGTTCTAGGGCTGGAAGGTCTGGGAAGCTCACACAGTTCCAGCATTGCAGGGTCCTGGGTCTTACCCAGGGTTGTAGGGTTTTCTGACCTGTAGGGTGAGGATGCAGTTCAGCCAATGCTGTTTTCTGAACCCACAGCACTACATTCATCTCAGCCCTTGCAAGTCTAGCTGCTCAGCTAGGTCCCAAGAAGTGATGTGAAACTTCAGTCAGATGTGGGTTATGACTGCTGTGGGCACTCAGATGCCTCTTCCAGGAGGCAGCCTACAGTCCCAGCCCAGGCCCTGAGGGGCAGGGTGCACCAGAGCCTGGGAGCACTGATGTGTGGCTTCACTGAAGCCTGGCCCCATGGGGTAGGCTGTGACAGGAGCTGAGCTCAGGAGTGGCAGGCCACCAAATGTGGGTGGTTTAGCAGTGCCTAAGTCTCAGGGAAGGTGGGGTTCCATGGCTGTTTGTCACCTGAGCAAAACACAATCCAGCAGTATTTCCAGTCACCAGGTGCCATGCTCTAATAGCTGTGCTGGCCACAGGAGTGGGGTACACCGTCACCTCCTTATCTTCTGGGAGCTCAGATGTGTGGACTCCAGGCAGTCCCCTCAGGGGATCTGAGTGGCATGAGAATACAAGAGTCCTAGTAGTGAGTATGTAAGGTTTCCAAGGTTTGGGTGGGAGCTGCTGGGGTCCTCTTGCTTGATTAGTCCACACAGGGAGGTGGCTCCCTTGTTCTGAGCTGCTCCTGGCTGTTGATGGCATGTCAGACACTAAGTGTGTCCTATTCTCTGTGTGAAAAATCCCAGGTTCCCATGCTCTATCTGGCTTCTGCTGATCCTTAGATGTGCTCTGAGGCTCTCTTCACTTACCCTCACCAAAATGCATTGCTTATTTTGGGAGTTGTCTTTGTGGGAGGAAGGATGGTAGGGCTTCTAGTCAGACTTCTTGCTAGCATCTCTCCTCCCTAGAAATGTTTACTTTAAAGTCAGAATAATGATACCCGGTATCACCATGTTTAGTCAAATTTGTATTGGAGATCCTCATGAGTAAAATATAATGAGAATAAAAGAAAGTAGAAGAATGGAATACTAAAATATAGAAAGCTTAAATTTGCATTATTTTCAAATTATGACTATTTTTCAATATTTTTTTATTTTTTTTAATTTTAGATGGACCCAGTATCTTTATTTTATTTTTTTAATGTGGTGCTGAGGATCAAACCCAGTGCCTCCCACATGCCAGGCAAGCACACTACCACTTGAGCCACATCCCCAGCCCAAACTATTTATATTTTGAAAAAAAATGTAATCTCCAGAAAGATTATTGGAAATACCTATAGAAATTGTCAAGGTTCCTGAATAAAAGCTTGAAGTATAAAACTAAAATTAAAGTTTTATATTCCAGTGGCAAATGATAGAAATTGTGATTGAACAGGATATACTATTTACAATAGAATCAGAGACTGAAATTGCCTAAATAATCAAATAATAGATTTAAGACTTCTGTAGACAAATTATAAAATTTTATTAGGGGATGTTCAAAAGAACATAAATACATAAAGGCATATACTACATTTGTCAATATAAGACTTAGTCTAGGTCATTTTTAAAAGTATTTTTAAGTAGCCAGGTGCAGTGACGCACACATATAATACCAGTAATTCAGGAGGCAGAGACAGGAGGATCATGAGTTCAAAGCTAGCCTCAGCAAAAGCAGGCACTAAACAATTCAGTGAGACCATGTCTCTGAAATAAAATACAAAATAGGGCTGGGGATGTGGCTGTATGGTAGGGTGCCCCTAAATTCAGTCCCCAGTACATCTTTCCCCCAAAAAAATAAAAAGTATTTTGAAGGCTAAAACATCATGAAATCTAAAGAGGAACCTATAGTGGGTCTGGTCTATCAATTAACTATTAAGCTATTATTGTTATAAATTAAGCTATTGTCATTATAAAGTTGTTCTGATTAAAATAGTAAAATGCTGTTGGAGACATAGAAATTACATTAAGTACAAAACTACTTTGATGTAACAGCAACCTCCTATCAATTAGAAATTCCATTTTGCATGAAAACACAGAGGCTCACAAAACAACTCAGCATTCTAAAATCACAGAGTTTTTGAAGAATTTTAAAATGTTCAGTAAAATGCAAGAGGAAATTCATTCCAAAATTACACACTAGGGTAGTGTGCAAGAAGAATGCAGAATTGAAGCAATATAAATCTAAATGTCTGAATGTTCTATTCCACATGGCATATCCACTCCCATGCACACATTAAGCTTTCTCAGTAACAGTGTAAGAGGTTAGTTGTGAGGACCAGACTGAAGGTAAGCAAGGCTTCTCAGCAGAGGGAGTTTTCCGAGAGCCATGCACTCTTGCTCTTTTGGGAGATGCAGGGGCAACGCTATTGGTCAAAGCCACAATTCTCTCTTTTTTTTAAAATTCTTAATTTGTTTTAATTAGTTATACATAACAGTAGAATGCACTTATATACTTTGATATATTATACGTAGATGTGATATAATTTCTCTTTTTCTGAGTGTACATATTGTAGAATCACATTGGTTATACAGTCACATATATATAAAGTAATAATGTCTGTTTCATTCTTCTATCTTTCTTATCCCCATATCCCCTGACTTCCCCTCCTTTCACTTCCCTCTAACTAAGGTAACGCTATATATATATTTTTTTTGCATTACAATTTTTAATACACATATATACCACAATTTTTGTATTTCTGTTTGTATATAAAGTATGTTGACACCCAATTCAATTCTTCATACATCACATTTCACCATCGTTGCTAATCCCCTGCCCCCTCCCTTTCTCTCTCACCCCTCTACCCTATTTCTCCCATGGTCTCCCTCCCAACCCCACCATGAGTCAACCTTCTTATATCAGAGAAAACATTCAGTATTTGTTTTGGGGGGATTGTCTAACTTCACTTAGCATTATCTTCTCCAGTGCCTTCCATTTACATGCAAATGCCATGGTTTTAATGTCTTTTAATACTGAGTAAAATTCCATTGTGTATATATGCCACATTTTTTTATCCATTCATCCACTGAAGGACATCTAGGTTGGCTCACGTCTATTTCATTCTACCATCTTTCTTATCCCCACATCCCTGCCTTCCCTTCCTTTAGCTATTGTGAATTGTGCTGCTTTAAACATTGATGTTGCTGTGTCCCTATAGTATGCTGTTTTTAAGTCCTTTCGATATAGTCCAAGGACAGGAATAGCTGGGTCAAATGGTGGTTCCATACCTCCATACTCTTTTCTATATTGACTGCACCAATTTGCAGTCCCACCAGCAATGTATGAGTGTACCTTTTTCGCCAATTCCTCACCAACACTTATTGTTGTTTGTCTTCATAATAGCTGCCATTCTGACTGGAGTGAGATGATATCTTAGAGTGGTTTTGATTTGCATTTCTCTGATTGCTAGAGATGATGAGCATTTTTTCTTATATTTATTGATTGATTGTATATCCTCTTCTGAGAAGTGTCTGTTCAGGTCCTTAGCCCATTTGTTGATTGGGTTATTTGTTTTTTCAGTGTTTAGCTTTTTGACTTCTTTATGTACCCTAGAGATTAGTGCACTATCTGATATGTGAGGTGTAAAAATTTGCTCCCAGGATGTAGGCTCTCTGTTCACCTCACAGATTGTTTCTTTTGCTGAAAAGAAACTTTTTATTTTTTATTTATTTTTTATTGGTTGTACAAAACATTACAAAGCTCATGACATCATCTTTCATACATTTGACTCAAGTGGGTTATGAACTCCCATTTTTACCCCAAATACAAATTGCAGAATCACATCGGTTACACATTCACATTTTTCCATAATGGCATATTAGTGACTGTTGTATTCTGCCACCTTTCCTATCCCCTACTATCGCCCCTCCCCTCCCCTCCCATCTTCCCTCTCTACCTCATCTTCTGTTGTTCAATTCTCTCCCGTGTTTCACCCCCCTTTCCCCTCACAACCTCTTATATGTAATTTTGTGTAACATTGAGGGTCTCCTACCATTTCCATATTATTTCCCTTCTCTCTCCTTTTCTCTCCCCCGACTCGTATCTGGTTAATCTTAATATTTTCTGCATGCTCTTCCTCCCTGTTATGTTCTTAGTTGCTCTCTTTATATCAAGGAAGACATTTGGCATTTGTTTTTTTAAGGATTGGCTAGCTTTGCTTAGCATAATCTGCTCTAGTGCCATCCATTTCCATGCAAATTCCATGATTTTGTCATTTTTTTAGTGCTGTGTAATATTCTATTGTGTATAAATGCCACATTTTTTATCCATTCATCTATTGAAGGGCATCGAGGTTGGTTCCACAGTCTAGCTATTGTGAATTGTGCTGCTATGATCATTGATGTGGCAGTATCCCTACAGTACAATATTTTAAGATCCTCAGGGAATAGTCCAAGAAGGGCAATAGCTGGGACAAATGGTGGATCCATTCCCAGCTTCCCCAGGAATCTCCATACTGCTTTCCAAATTAGCCTCACCAATTTGCAGTCCCACCAGCAATGTACAAGTGTACCCTTTTCCCCACATCCTCGCCAGCACTTATTGTTGTTTGACTTCATAATGGCTGCCAATCTTACTTGAGTGAGATGGTATCTTAGGGAGATCATGATTTGCATTTATCTGACTGCTAGAGATGGTGAGCATTTTTTCATGTAATTTTGATTGATTGTATGTCCTCCTCTGAGAAGTTTCTGCTCAGGTCCTTGGCCCATTTGTTGATTGGGTTATTTGTTATCTTATTGTTTAATTTTTTTGAGTTATTTGTATATTCTGGATATTAGGGCTCTATCTGAAGTGTGAGGGGTAAAAATTTATTCCCAGGATGTAGGCTCTCTATTTACCTCTCTTATTGTTTCTCTTGCTGAGAAAAAAAACTTTTTAGTTTAAATAAGTCCCATTTGTTGATTCTTGTTATTTACTCTTGGCCTATGGGCTCCTATTAAGGAATTTGGAGCCCGACCCCACAGTATGTAGATCGTAGCCAACTTTTTCTTCTATAAGACACAGTGTCTCTGATTTGATATCTAGCTCCTTGATCCATTTTGAATTAACTTTTGTGCATGGCAAGAGAAAGGCATTCAGTTTCATTTTGTTGCATATGGATTTCCAGTTTTCCCAGCACCATTTGTTAAAGATGCTATCCTTCCTCCATTGCATGCTTTTAGTCCCTTTATCAAATATAAGAAAGTTGTAATTTTGTGTATTGGTCTCTGTGTCCTCTATTCTGTACCGTTGGTCCATCTGCCTGTTTTGGTACCAGTACCATGCTGTTTTTGTTACTATTGCTCTGGAGTACAGTTTGAAATCTGGTATCGCTATACCTCCAAATTCGCACTTCCTGCTTAGAATTGCTTTTGCTATTCTGGGTCTTTTTTTTCATATGAATTTCATGATTGTTTTATCTATTTCTACAAGAAATGCCGTTGGGATTTTGATTGGCATCACATTAAACCCGTAGAGAACTTTTGGTAATATCGCCATTTTGATGATGTTAGTTCTGCCTATCCATGAACAGGGTACATCTTTCCATCCTCTAAGATCTTCTTCTATTTCTCTCTTTAGGGTTTCTGTAGTTTTCATTGTATAAAACTTTCACCTCTTTTGTTAGGTTGATTCCCAAGTATCTTATTTTCTTTGAGGATATTGTGAATGGAGTGGTTTTCCTCATTTCCATTTCAGAAGTTTTGTTACTGATATACAGAAATGCCTTTGATTTATGCATGTTGATTTTATATCCTGCCACTTTGCTGAATTCATTTATTAACTCTAGCAGTTTCTTTGTAGACCCTTTTGAGTCTGTTAAATATATTATCATGTCATCTGCAAATAGTGATAATTTAAGTTCTTCTTTTCCTATTTTTATGCCTTTAATTTCTTTTGTCTGTCTAATTGCTCTGGCTAGTATTTCAAGAACTAAATTGAATAGAAGTGGTGAGAGAGGGCATCTCTGTCTTGTTCCAGATTTTATAGGGAATGCCTTCAGTTTTTCTCCTTTTAGAATGATGCTAGCCTGAGGTTTAGCATATATAGCTTTTACAATGTTGAGGTAAGTTCCTGTTATCCCTAGTTTTTCTAGAGTTTTGAACATAAAGGGATGCTGTACTTTGTCGAATGCTTTTTCTGCATCTATCAAGATGATCATATGGTTCTTATCTTTAAGTCTATTGATGTGGTGAATAGTATTTATTGATTTCCATATATTGAACCAGCCTTGCATCCCAGGGACGAATCCTACTTGATCATGGTGCACAATTTTTTTGATATGCTTTTGTATTCCATTTGCCAGGATTTTATTGAGAATTTTTGCATCCAAGTTCATTAGAGTTATTGGTCTGTAGTTTTCTTTCTTTAGAGTGTCTTTGTCTGGTTTTGGGATCAGGGGATGTTGGCCTCATAGAATGAATTTGGAAGAGCTCCTTCTTTTTCTATTTCTTGAAATAACTTGAAAAGTATTGGTATTAATTCTTCTTTGAAGGTTTTGTAAAACTCCGCTGTATACCCATTTGGTCCAGGGCTTTTCTTGGTTGGTAGTCTTTTGATGGCTTCTTCTATTTCTTCCTTTGTTATTGGTCTGTTTAAATTGTGTGTGTCTTCCTGAATCAATCTGGGCAGATCGTATGACTTAAGAAATTTATCAATATCTTCACTATCTTCTATTTTATTTGAATATAGGGTTTCAAAATACTTTCTAATTGTCTTCTGTATTTCTGTAGTGTCTGTTGTGATATTGCCTTTTTCATCCCATATGTTAGTAATTTGAGTTCTCTCTCTTATTCTCTTCGTTAGCATGGCTAAGGTCCTGTCAATCTTATTTATTTTTTCAAAGAACCAACTGTTAGTTTTATCAATTTTTTCAATTTTTTTTGTTTCAATTTTGTTGATTTCTGCTCTGATTTTAATTATTTCTTGTCTTCCAGTACATTTGCTGTTGTTTTG
Organism: Spermophilus citellus; assembly: GCF_964194105.1. Taxonomy (NCBI): domain Eukaryota; kingdom Metazoa; phylum Chordata; class Mammalia; order Rodentia; family Sciuridae; genus Spermophilus; species Spermophilus citellus. The sequence continues at coordinate 51,091,763 of NC_138191.1, read as the reverse complement.
CTCTTCCTTTTCTAGGGTTTTGAGGTGTAGGGTGAGTTCATTTATTTGTTGTTTTTTTCTTTTTTTGAGGAAAGAACTCCAGGAAATGAATTCCCCTCTTAAAACTGCTTTCATTGTGTCCCATAGATTCCGGTATGTTGTGTCTGTATTGTCATTTATCTATAAGAACTTTTTTATCTCCTCCTTTATGTTTTCTGTAACCCATTGATCATTCAGTAACATATTGTTCATTTTCCATGTGATGTAGGATTTTTCCTTCCTTCTTTTATCATTGATTTCCAGTTTCATTCCATTATGATCAGATATGGTGCATGGTATTATCTCCAGACCTTTATATTTACTAAGAGTTGCCCTATGGCATAATATATGGTCTATCTTTGAGTAGAATCCATGTGCTGCTGAGAAGACCATGTATCCACTTGATTATGGTTGATATATTCTATATATGTCAGTTAAGTCTAGGTTATTGATTGTGCTATTGAGTTCTATAGTTTCTTGATTCAGCTTTTGTCTAGAGGATCTGTCTAATGGTGCAAGTGGTGTGTTGAACTCACCCATAATTATTGTGTTGTGGTCTGTTTGACTCTTGAACTTGAGGAGAGTTTGTTTTATGAACATTGAAGCACCATTGTTTGGTGCATACAAATTGATAATTGTTATGTCTTGTTGGTGGATGGTTCCTTTAAACAGTATATAGTGTCCTTCTTTATCCCTTTTGATTAACTTAGGTTTGAAGTTGATTTTATTATATTTGAGTATGGCCACTCCTGCTTGCTTCTGAGGGCCATGTGAGGGGTATGATTTTTCCCAACCTTTCACCTTCAGCCTGTGTATGTCTTTTCCTATCATATGAGTCTCCTGAAGGCAGCATATTGTTGGATTTGTTTTTTTTGATCCAGGTTACTAGCCTATGCCTCTTGATTGGTGAATTTAGGCCATTAACATTTAAGGTTACAATTGAAATATGGTTTGCACTTCCAGTCGTGTTTATTTACTTATTTATTTTAGTTTGGCTAGTTTTTACTCTTTGGTTATTTTCCTCCCCCTTTACTGAGATACCTCCCGCTGTTAGGTTGGGGCGCTATTTTTCAATTCCTCTTCTTGTAGTATTTTGCTCAAAATGCTTTGCAGTGCTGCTTTTCTGGCTGTGAATTCTTTTAGCTTTTGTTTATCGTGAAATATTTTAATTTAATTGTCAAATCTGAAGCTTAATTTTGCTGGGTACAGTATTCTTGGTTGGAATCCATTATTTTTCAGTGTTTGAAACACATTGTTCCAGGATCTTCTCGATTTCAAAGTCTCTGATGAAAAATCACTCGTTAACCTAATTGTTTTACCCCTGAATGTAATCTTCCTCCTTTCTCTTGTAGCTTTTAATATTCTCTCCTTGTTCTGTATGTTGGTTATCTTCATAATTATATGTCTTGGAGTTGGTCTATTACGGTTTTGAATGTTTGGGGTCCTGTAGGCTTCCAGGATTTGGCAATCCATTCCATCTTTCATCTCTGGGAAGTTTTCTAGAATTATTTCATTTAATAGGTTATCCATTCCTTTGGTTTGAACTTTTATGCCTTCTTCTATCCCGATGACTCTCAAATTTGTTTTTTTTTAATGACATCCCTTACCTCTTGAATATATTGCTCATGAGATTTAAGCCTCTTTTCTGTGTTGACTATATTCTTTTCAAGTTTATAAACTTTGACTTCATTATCTGATGTTCTGACTTCTACTTGATCTAGTCTATTTGTATATTCTCGTTTTAGTTTTTAATTTGGTTTATAGTTTCCTGCATTTCTAGGATTACTGTTTGATTTTTTTTAAGATCTCTATCTACTGGTAAAGCTCATTCTTTGCCATTTGACTTTGTTTGTTTAATTCGTTTTCAAAATATACTTTCATTGCTTGGTCTTGCTGTCTCATGTCTTCTCTAATATTCCATTTCATCTGAGTTAGGTATGCCTTGAGTTCTTTCCCTATCCATGTTTCTGATGCTTCTAGGTCCTCCTGTAGATTTAAGTTGTCCTGCATTGTTTGTAATCCTTTTTTCCCTTGTTTTTTCATGTTGTTCATGTTACTTTCCAGCTCTGTTTGATTGCTGTGTTTCTGCTCTCTCCTATAAATTTGTTTTGGTTTTGTGTATCTCTGTTGTCTCTCCTTTGTGGTGGTAGACTATGCCTGCTAAAGTGGATTCTGCTGGGAAGGAGTTCCGACGGCCGAATTCCGGTGATGTCACCTCTCTGCTATGGTGGGCCCCAGGCTCCTTGCCGGGGTGTCCAAAGGGAGGGCTGGGACGGGTCTGTCTCTGGTTGGTTTCAGCTCCTGGTTAGCTACTTCATGAAGGCCTGGCTATAGACCTCTTCCTAGAGTCTCTGTGCTGTACCTGCAGGGCCGCAACCTGGTGTCTAGCTGTGCGGTCGCCAGCGGGTGGGCGGTCTCTAGCCGCCCAGTCATGAGGGCCTGGCCTCTCATCCCCTGGCTTCTCCTGCTAGCCCTGGTTTCCCCTGCTAGCCGGGCTTTCCCCTGTGTGATGCCTCTCAGCAGTTAAAACTGTCCTCTGGGCCTGCAATTTGCTGGGTGTGGAGGGTGGCTATTGGGAACCCCGGCACAATATTGTTTTGATATTTTCCACTTGCCCCTCCCCCAGCGCTGGCTGGACAGGTTTTGTTTTCACTGCTGATGGGAGGGGGAGTTGAAGGTCAGGTGTCTCTACCTTTCCCCACGTCTCTATGCAGGCTTGTTCTGATAATCCCTCCCCCAGAAAGCCTGGGAGAGATTTTGTGTGAATTTCCCACTGTATGGGGGATGGGCTGTGTAAAACACACCTGTTTTATTGTTGCAATCTGTCGGAGAGTGGCGGTGGTGACGTCAGCTCTCCAAGATGGTGGCCACTGGCTTCCTTGGTGGACTTTCCCTTGTGGGAGATAGAACTGGACCGCTTCCTTCCCCATCTCAAATCCCGAACTCAGCCTGAAGTTCAGTGAGGGCACAGCCGGCAGGATTCCACAGAATCTGTAGCACTGTTTCTCTCTGCTTGCTGGTCGCTTCTCAGTGGCACCCCACTGTCTGTAGCCGCAGGGCGGGCCGCGCGTCAGGTGGCGGATCAGTCAGCCTGGAACTATGGTTGCACAGTTGGCTCGTGTTAGAGATTCAATAACCGGTCCTCGGTGCTGGAAATCCTTTCTCTAGCTTTTGGTGCACCCATATTTTGCTGTAAATTCCTAATAATATAGCTTTCTGTTGCTCTAACTTGTTATTCACCTGCGCAGTGATGTAGTACATGGGGTGTGATGCACTCTATTCACGGCTATCTTGGAGTCTCCAAGAAACTTTTTAGTTTGATTCCATCCCATTTATTGATTCTTGGTTTTAATTCTTGTACAGTAAGAGTCTTATTAAGGAAGTTGGGGATTAATCCCACATGATGAAGATTAAGGCCTATTTTTCATTCTATTAGATGAAGAGTCTCTCACAACTCTCTATACAATACTGAGTAAGTGGAAATTATTTTATTTGGGTAGATTTTTCATAGGGTCAGAATAGATGTCATGAAAGAAAGAGAGCTGTCCATCGGTAGGGGACAGGTCTCTGCTTCATGGCTACTTTGTGTTGAGTGGGTTCTATAAGCAGTGTTCTGATACTCTCACATTAAAAAAAAATATGTCCAACATATATTCTTCCCAAGGAAAGCTCTATCACACAGGTTACTATTATTACCCTTATATACAAGTGGATGTCTTATTATCATATTTTTTCTTTTTTACTCTGTAGTGAAAGGAAACATTCTCAACCGATGTAGCAAGAATCATTTATCAATAGAATAAAAACACAAGTTTATCAACACATTCTTAAGAATCACAGAAACAGAACTGTCCACATGGACAACTTGGATTCATGATGGAGATGGCATCATAGAGAAGTAGGAAAAGAGAGAATTACTTAACAAACGGGACTGGAGAATTGACATCCCACAAATAAAATACACACTTGCATTCCTAAATCATTCCATACGCATTGTCAACTCTAGATATATTAACCATGTTAATATTTTAAAAGGAAAATTTAAAATGATTAGTGAAAAATATTGTGGATAGCTTTTAAAACTTGATCTTACAAAATATTTCCTAAGAATGCATGCATGAAAACACATGATCACATGAGAAAAGATTAGTAATTTGATCATATAATATTAAAAACATCTGGGGCTGGGGCCAGAGCTCAGCGGGGGAGTGCTTGCCTACCATGTGCAAGGTGCTGGGTTTTATTTTCAGCACCACATAAAGATAAATAAATAAAATAAAAGTATTGTGTCCAACTATAACTAAAAAATATTTAAAAAAAAATTAAAGACATCTGTATGTCCAAAGATGTCTTAAACAGGAAGACCAGGGTGCTGCTAGGTGAAAAACGGTGCCCAGCGAAGATGCTGCTGCACTTGTCGGAAGAGCATAAGGAGAACCTGGCCTTCCTGCGGAAGTGGTGGTGGAGTTTGGGTGGATCGGGGTGGAGTTCCTGAGGCGAAGGAACAATCCCCAAGGTCTACGAGGGTGCCGCCAGGAAGTTCAACCTGAGCAGCAACATTGTCCAGCATGGTGTGGAAAGGTTGACCTACCTGCTCACTGAGAGCTCCAAGCTCATGATTTCTGAAGTGGATTTCCAAGACTCTGTTTTTGTTCTGGGATTCTCTGAAGAACTGAACAAATTATTGCTTCCACTTTACTTGGACAACAGAAAAGAGATCAGGACTATTCTGGGTGAATTGGCACCCAGCATTCCCAGTTACCACAGCCTTGAGTGGCGACTAGATGTACAGCTTGCAAGCAGAAGCCTCAGGCAACAGATTAAGCCAGCCGTAACTATAAAACTAAACCTAAATCTGAGTGGAGACCACAACACCAAAGTTCTGCAGACAGACTCAGCCACCCTACTTCATTTAGTTCAGGAACTGTAACAATCCTTGGAGGAGATGAAAACAAACCACTGTAGGAGGGTAGTTCACAACATCAAGTAGTACCAAGTGTTAAGGTCCTAATGCCTTTGATCCATTTGTGAATGGATGACATTCAAGAATTACTTTTCAGAATTAATTTTTATTAATTGGTTTTGATAAATGCATCTAGATTCCATGAAATTCCTTTTCCTATTCCAGGATATTGAAGTCATGATCAGAAGTCAAGTTCCTTTACTGGTGCTAAATGTGGTCAGCTTCTTGACAGATTGAAATGTAATTTTGTATTTTAAATGTGTAAATAGGATTGAATCCACTAGAAATGAATCTATACTGTTCATATCTTCTGAATATATGACTAATACCCTGTTTTTGATACATTTTGTCTGCCTAACTAATATTTTCCTCCTTATTGATCAATTTTGAGAATAAAATTTACAGCTAATTCCTTTCCTATTCAGAGTATTTATAAATAGTACAATATTTCTGACTTTTAAAAGTATCTCATGATTTTACTAGCTACAGAATAATGTAAAGTGAGCATGAGTTTTTTTTAAAATTATATGCCCATATTTTTATAGGAATTTCATGCATTTTTCTTTGAATGTAAAGATAAGTAGTTTTTACCATATTGCTGAAGTTTGACTTATGGTTCATTGACTTAAGTAGTACTCAATTTTGTGTGATTGTTAATAATATTTTCACAACATTAATTTTTCCCTTATACCCAAAGCAACTAAGAGACACACTGTCATTTACATTTATAAATAATGGATACAAGAATAATGTAATCAATGCTTGATTATCTGGGGAAAAAAGATGTCTTAAACTAAAAATGTTTAGAAATTTAAGAAAATATTTTCAATATAACTGATAGAGTTTCAATATAACTAACACACTTGAAAATTAAAAATATGTAAAGATAACCTACAAACTGGTAAGAAAAATATAATTAATCTAGTTAAAAATGACCAAAATGTATGACAAGAAATTTTACAAAGGAATACAAATGACTATCAAACACAGAAAAGTAATGTAACATTATCAATGACAATAAATATAGACCTCATAATGAAAGATCTTCTGAAGGTTTTATTGCCAACAGCTAAGAGACCTTGAGAAAGTGCCTGGACACCTCCAAGGAGACTAGACCAAGGGCATCTCACATGTGATTGACACTTGTGGCAACTGATGCTGCTTCTAGGAAGAGAGCTGGGTGTGATCCCTGGGCTGACCTCTCATATGCCCTGTGACCAGCAGCCACATTCCCAGCACATATACTAGGGACAGTCCCACACAAAGGAAGCCTGTGCCTAAAGCTCGTAACAATGACGTTCAGAGCAGCAAAAACCTGAAGACCTCTCAAAAGTGCATAAGCAGGAGAGTGAGCAAGGCAACCAGGTACATCCACAGGCTGACTCCAGTCAAAACCAGTGAGCACAGTGGGTGAGTTTAAGGACCACCACTCTTTGATGGCTATTTTTATGTGTCCAGCTGGCAAGGTTATGGTCCCCAGTTGTTTTGTTAAGCATCAGTCTAGATGTGGAAAAATACTTCTTAGCTGTGATTAACATTGACTTTAAGTAACATAGGCCACACTTTATACTGTAGGTGGACCTCATCTAATCAGTTGACAGCCTTAAGAGGAAGAACTGAGGTTCCTAAAGCAGAAAGGATTCTTCTCAAGGCTGCAGCATAGAAGACTCATCTGAGTTTCCAACCTGCTCACTTATGGAATTGACTCGAGATTGCAGCATCTACTTTTTCCTAAATTTCCAGCCTGCTGACAAGTGCCATGGATTTCAGATTGTCTGCTCCCATAATATGAAACAACACATCAAAACTAATCTCTCTCCCATTCTCTCTCTCCTAATCTCTTCCCAGACTACACAGAATGTAGATACATTCAACAGAATATTTTTGTTAAATTAAAGGATCACTAAAATATTATACATTTATATGCATTTGTACACACACACAAACACATACACATACACATATAATGTTAGGAATACTAACGGCTGCAATAAAACTTCAAAGAAAGTGAGAGAGTAAGGACTCCTAAAGGTGAAAGAAGGTAGGGAAAAGCATATACTTCCATGAAAGTTGTTACACTTGAATGTTCAAGGTAGGTTTATGAGAAATAACTAAAACTTAATAAAAGCAGGCCAGTATGGACAATGTAAGTGTGTTATCAATGTGAGTTATGGGAAATTGAATCTTTGGCATTTGATATCTTTTGAAACATGAGAAAATTAGTAATCAATGTTTCAATGATGTACATGGATTTCTGGTGGCAGTGGATGGGGGTGGAAGTGGAAAACAAAGGCCACATGCTGAGGAGAGGCAGCCATTACAAAGTCAAACAACAACAAGTTCTGGCGAGGATGTGGGGAAAAGAGTACATTTGTACATTGATGGTGGGATGGCAAATTGGTGCAGCCAATTAGAAAGCAGTATGGAGATTTCTTGGAAAGCTGGGAATGGAACAACCATTTGACCCAGACATTCCCCTTCTCAGACTATTCCCCAAAGACCTTAAAAGAACATACTATAGGGATACAGCTACATCGGTGTTCATAGCAGCACAATTCACAATAGCTAGACTGTGGAACCAACCTAGATGCCCTTCAATAGATGAATGGATAAAAAAATGTGGCATTTATACACAATAGAATATTACTCAGCACTAAAAAATGACAAAACCATGGCATTTTCAGGGAAATGGATGGCATTAGAGCAGATTATGCTAAATAAAGCTAGCCAATCCCTAAAAAACAAACGCCAAATGTCTCCTTTGATATAAGGAGGGCAACTCAGAACAGAGCATGGAGGAAGAGCATGAGAAGAAGGTTACCATTAAACAGAGATGAGAGGTAGGAGGGAAAGGGAAGAGAAGGGAAATTGCATGGAAATGAAAGAGACCCTCATTGTTATACACAATTACATATGAGAGGAAGTGAGGGGAAAGGGAAAAAAACCAAGAGAGAGAAATGAAGTACAGTAGATGGGGTAGAGAGAGAAGATGGGAGGGGAGAGGAAGGGGGATGGGGATAGTAGAGGATAGGAAAGGCAGCAGAATACAACAGACACTAGTACGGTAGTATGTAAAAACATGGATGTATAACTGATGTGATTCTGCAATCTGTATACGGGGTAACAATGGGAGTTCATTACCCACTTGAATCAAATGTATGAAATATAATATGTTAAGAGCTTTGTAATGTTTTGAACAACTAATAATAAAAGAAACAAAAAAAAAACAGAAATTAACCTTCCTATAATCCCAACTACTCAGGAAGCTGAGGCATGAGGATGGAAAGTTTGAGGGCAACCTAGACAGCTTAGCAAGACCCTGTCTCAAAATCAAGTTTTAAAAAAGCTCAGAGGTAGAATGTTCCTGGGTTCCAGTCACCATACTGGGGAGTGATAAAAAAGAAATTGATTTTTGGAGCCATTTCCACTTTGCAGATCCACCAGCACTTTTACAGTTTCCCTGTTTCCCTGCCATAAAAGAAGGCCAGGCACATCACAGCACCACTATATAGCTTCATGTCCTCAGTGCCCATCCATGGTGAGGATTCTGCTGAGGGTCATGTAGGCACCTTCCATGTCTCTCTCCTATACCATCACAGTCCTGGCATTGAAATTCACATGTTTTACCATGAACTTGGATCAAAATCTAAATTTTGTAGAACCCTGTGCCCCCAGAACCCAGTCAACCTGAAGCACATTTGCTTGCACTCATGTTTCTGTCAAGAAAGCATTTCCTAGTGCAACCCTTTGAAGAACAACTTGGCAATGCCTCAGAGTTAAACATTATACTATGATGGAGGAACTTTCCAAAAGTGTCAAATAAAAGTTAATCACTCTATAACCCTAAACCTATATGTCTACAGTTTACTAAATCATATTAGTTAGTAGAGCGACTGACTAGACTCATCAAAAATTGAGTATTGAAAAAAATTCTTTTTCAACACTCGTGTAATTTACTTGAATATAATAACACATAAATAATTAGCTTAGTCTTACAAAAATCTGGGGCTTGGTCAAAATATTTACTCATTTTTTAAAATAATGGTAGAATACACATAATGCTCACAACCAAAACCATTTTTAAGTGTACAGTTCACTTCAGTGGGTTAATTACTGTCATGCGGTTGTGTGCCCAATCTTCAGAACTCTTTAACTTATAAACCAAAACTCCATTTCCATTAAGTATCTCCCCCTTCCACTATTCATTCCATGACAACCACCAATCTAACTTTCTGTCTCTATGAATCTTACTAATCTGGGTCAGATTAACTATGGTTAAGTAGAATTATATGGTATTTGTCCTCAGTTCACATAGCATCATATACTTAAATTTCATAAATGTTGCATTAGAATTTCCTTCCTTTTTAAGGACTACTCTATGTGTGTATGCCAAATTTTGTTTATTCATTCAACCTTTGATGGACACTTAAAATGCCTACAGCTTTTGGATATTGCAAATAATGCTATGAGCATGGGTGTCCAAATACCTGTTCAGTTTTTGTTACTAATTATTTTGGGTAGTTATACCCCAAAGTGGAATTGTTTATTAAGGTTTTTCAGCAACTGCCATACTGTTTTCCATAGAGTCTGTACTATTTTACATTACCCCACCAACAACACAAGAAGGTTCCTATTTTTCCATTCCCCTGTCAACACTTGTTATTATTACTATTTTTGAATAGTAGCCAGTCCTAATGGGTGTGAGGTTGTTCCTTCTTGTAGTTTTGATTTTCATTTCCCTAATGAGAAGTGATGCTGTGCATCTTGTGCTTATTGGTCATTTGTGCAACTTCTTTGGAGAAGTCCTTTGCCCATTTTTTAATCAAGTTTTATTGTTGTTGAGTTGAAGGAGTTCTGTATTTATTTTGGATTTGAAAAAAAATATTTAATTTTTAGCTCTAGTGGACACATATCTTTATTTTGATTATTTATTTTTATGTGGTGCAGGGCCTTGCATGTCCTAGGCAAGTGCTGTACCACTGAGCCACAACCCAAGCCCATTACTTTGGGTATTTAAAAAAATATTTTATTTGTAGTTGGACATAATGACTTTATTTTATTTATTTTTCTATATGGTGCTGAAAATCAAACCCATTACCTCACATATGCTAGACAAGTATCCTGCCACTGAGCCACAACCCAGCTCAACTCTGGATATTAAACCGTTATAGAATATGTGAATTGTAAATATTTTCTTCCATCCTATAAGATGTTATTTCACTATCAACTTAACATGTTTTACATATAAATAAAACTCTTGGGTGTTTTAGAAACTTTAATATCCTGATCACTCTTGAAGGCCTTAAAATATTACAAATTTATAGCTTGTACTTTTTCTCCACCCAGTTCTAGGTATGATGTTACTGCAGTCTTTTTTGAGCTGTGTGATAATTTTAGACTTAGACGCCTGGTTATGAAATCTAAACTTTTTCTCTGTTATGTAATGAGGAAGCCACAAAGTCTTGGACCAGTAGGGAGAAATCCCAAAGTTTAGACATGCTCTATTACTTATTCCTATGCAATTTTTGGGTAAGACATTTAACTTTTTTGACCTTAAGTTATATGTTTACAAAGCAGAATACTAATGACTGGCCTCCTGTGGACCATTCGCCTATAAAAAGGGTGGACAATACTTTCCCATGTGGTCCAGCAGTCATGTTCTCTGGTATTTAATCCAGTGAATTGAAAAAATATCCACATAAAACCCTAAGTATACATGTTTATAGCATCTTTATTCATAACTGCCCAAACTTGAAAGCAATCAAGTTGTTCTGATGAAAACAAATGAATTGAATTCTAGATAAGAGAATATTATTAAGCACTAAAAAAACAAAAAGTTAGGAAGCCATGAAAAGACATGGAGGAAGCTTAGATGCATATTACTAAGTGAAAGACCAGTCTGAAAGGGCTCCATACTGTTTGATTCTAACTACATAATATTCTGAAAAAAAGAAAAATTATGGAGAAAGTAAAAAGATTAGTGGTTCAGGAGAGAGGGAAAATAGGAAACCTACAGAGGATTTTTAGGGCAGTGAAATTATTTAGTATTATACTAGAATGGTGGATACATGTCATTATACATTTGTCAAGACTCATACAATACCTGACATGAAGATTGGTCCTTAATGGAAATGATGTATTTTAGGGGACAATGATGTGTCTGTGTGGATTGCTCAATGTAACAAGTATACCACTGTAACAAATGCAGGATGACCATGGTGGGGAAGGCTCTTTGAGTGGGAGCACAGGAGGTATATAGAAACTATGTACTTGTTTTTAAAATAAAATTGATTTTTTTAAATGAGGAGAAGTAACACCCTCAGAGAATTTAGTAAAAGAAATAAAGAAGTGGAAGGTAAAAGTAGAGAATATGGTTCATGAAACCAAAATACTCAAGTTTCAAGAAATAGGTAATGATAGAGTTCTGAACAGAGCACAAAGGTACAAATGAGAAAATATTGATTAGTTATGTCAACTGGAGATGACTGATGATATTAGCAAAAACAATTTTTGAGTCAAATGGTACAGCAAGACTGAGTAAGGGTTAAAAGGAAGAAAAAGAATGCTTAAGAGATATGAAATATAGATTATTTTTCCATGAAATTTGTATCAGAATTGCATAGCAAAACAGGGAGAAGGAAATAAGATGTGGATTGGGTGAAAGATATAGGAAAGGCAGGGAATGGGAGGAATATTATTTTTCTGAAATAAGAGGTAATAGGTAGATGGTGATGAGGATTAAGTCCAGAGGCAGAGGGGTGAGAGAGGCACCTTGTGTTCTGGGGGCCTTTGATATAAACTATTTCATGTCCATATTGGACATCCTCAGGCCTCTGTTCTACCTCTACCTTTCATCCCCAGAATCCACAGGAGAAGATGAAAATGGAAGTCCTGGTAACCTATTCTCCTTCAGTCCCCAATGTGCTCTGTCTTTTCTCACTCTTCACTTTGGATTTTTTAAAAAATTTTCCTGGCCTGGTTTCCATCCTTATGCAATTTGGATCCAATAATTAGTAGCTTAAATTTCTTTCCACACCCTTAATCCCTTGCCTTTTGACCCTTCCATCTAGCTATCAATTTCTAAATCTTAATCAATCATACCATCCATTTTCTCCTACACCTAACCTCATTCTGATTCACTCTCTTGTTGTAAATTTATTTCCCCTCATTCTGTCACACCAACTGAAAACTTTGTGCCAGGATTCAACAAACCCTCACGTTCTCAGGATTCTCACTAACCCTCCACTTACTGCCTAACTGAAACCTGGCTACCTCAAGAGGATGCCACTGGAATTATCCCCCTGCTAGTAGGAGATTAATTCTCCACCTCCATCTCCCACAGGTTCCAAGGCAGCACCAGCACTTTTCAGCACCCTGTCACTTGCAGGTTTTCACTCTTCTATTTTCAAACTTAAGACTCAAAATCTCAAGGTACAACATGTCTGGTTATGTCATTCTCTTCTCCTAGTTGATACTACAGTTGAAATATTTGTTTTGCAATCTCTCTCTCTTCACCCCAACACCTGCAATCATACTAGCTACCCTAACACTAGACAAATAACCTAACACACTAGGCTCAGCATTCTTTGCCCTACCCAAGCCTTCATGCCATTTCAGCAACACCCATGCCCTTGACCTTGCCCACTCTACACTGCTTTAATGAAGGAATCTCAGGCTTTAAGAACCCACTCCTGAATCCCTCTCTCTCCTCCAGCTTAATCCAGCATCACAGCATTACTGCTTAAATACACACCTTCTTTGACATCACTGAGGCCTTCATCTTCCAAACATTCTATACTTTCCAGATCTCTCTTCCTGGCCTGGTTTCCTTCCTTATGCAATCTGGATCCCATAATTGATTCCTTAAATTTCTTTCAACACTCTTAATCCCTTGCCTATTGACCCTTCCATCTAGTTATCAACTTCTAAATCTGAATCAATCCTACCATCCATTTTCTCCTGCACCTAACCTATGAGCATTGCTGGAGGAAACTATATAAATGAGCATGCTACTGTTACTGAAATTCATATTTTAAAATTTCACTGGGGCCTTTTGGACTTCCCTTTGTTCTACTTCCTATACCATCACTTCAGAAGCTTTTCTGATATTTTATCATACCTTAGTCTACCTTTCTTGATTGCTGAGAAAGCTAAGGTGGTCTATCAAATGAGAATTCCTCTCAATTTCAGCCTAAAGCCAAACTACCAATTTGTTTAAGTCACTCCTCTATTTTTGGCTCCCTAAATACAGAATGCACTCAAGTCTAGACTCCTTGAAATAACCACTTCCTCTCACTATTTTTCTGTGGCAGCATAAAGTACCAGTATCCTCACTGTGCCCTCAACACACCATGTTGCTCAGGCTGCTATATATGCTGTTCCTTCTGCCATCTATTTCCTCCTCCAGTTAGACTTAAAAAACAAACAAACCAACAAACAAAGACTTTGCCAAAGAAATCTCTTCCATGTCTCCTAACTCTCCTCAATGAAATAAGGAAAAAAAGCACTTAAATACTTTCTACTTTCCTCCTCATCCTCCTCCTCCTCCTCTTCCTCCTCCTCCTCCTCCTCCTCCTCCTCCTCCTCCTCCTCCTCCTTCTTCTTTGTATTACTGCAATTTTTACATGGCATGGTAATTATCCATAAAAGTAATTTGAAAAACAAATTTGGTTTGAAGGGACTGGTAGGAACAAGAATTATAACAACTGAGTGAGAAGTCAAAGTAGGATGGTGAGGAAGGTTCTTCATTCATTAAACAAATAACCAACATATTAACAACATACTTAGTATGTACACTAAGTGTTGGAGAAAAACAAGTGGGTAGGAGGTAGGTTTGCACAGGTAGTGCAATAAAATGGATGAGAAATTAGATTATATCTGGATCTTGAAGAAAGGTTGGAATGTGAATCAACTAAAAGAAGGAGAGGTAGGGAAATGATAGGTTACCAAGGAAACAAACACATACATATTTGGCTAATATAAGCTGACTGGTCCTGGCTAAAAAAGAAAGGTTTAGGAACACTGGTATTAGGAGACAAAACTGAAAGCTCAATCACAAACTCTTGGAATTAGAAAAGACCTTAAGAATCATCTAAGTGACCCATCTTCCTAATGAAGTATGTTCTTTCTTTCTCTCTCTCTCTCTCTCTCTCTCTCTCTCTCTCTCTCTCTCTCTCTCAATTTTAAGATAGGGTCTTGCTAAGTTGCTGAGAGTCTGATTTGCTGAGGCTGGCCTCAAACTTGCAATCCTCCTGCCTCAGCCAAGGTGCTGGGATTACAGGCATTGTGGCTAAGTAAGAATGACATCCCTGACAGGTGGACAAAGCCATTCAATTGGTAGTACCACTGAGGTAGCCTATTCATTATTGTACTCTTCTAAATGTTGAAAATTATTTGTTCTAATATTAACTGTATAGAAACATGCCTCCCTACCAGTCCTGGTTCTGACTTCTGATGTACCCAGCATAACTCTATGTCCTCTTTATCACCAGTTTTTCAAATATCTTAGTTATGTGCATCCTTGAACAAATCATTTTCTGAGGATCATCTTTCTCATCTCTAAAAAAGAGGTGTACAGAAGCTAATTGTCTCCTGATAGCTGTTGTCCCCTCCATTTATTATAAATAGATTTTTTTCTAAGTATATGGAACCCAGCAATGATTACATTTTTTATCCTTCCAGACAATTGAATGTGACATTCTGCTTATGTTCTGGTCAATGGACTGTGAGCAGAAGAGACCTCCTCATCCCCTTTCCTCTCTCCCAAAGGTTGGAGCTAGAATTTGGATGTATAGTGAGCCAACTTAATCCCTGTGGATGAGCACAATACCCTGAAAACAAGATAAAAAGAGACCAGGCCCCTGATGACTTGACAAGGCAGAACTACCATGCCAGTTTGGAATTTATATGAGAGAAATAAACTTCTATTTTGTTTAAGCTTCTTGGTACTTTTTAAAAATAAATGTGTTATGACACAAGAACATATTGTCCAAATTTGTTGGTCTCCTCTAATCTTCGGTCACCTGAAATTTTGCTTCAGGACCTAAGCTTGCTTTTTAATACTCAAACTATTTTTTTGAAATATATATTTTTTAGTTGTAGATGGACACAGTATCTTTATTTTATTTTATGTGGTGCTGAGTGATAGAGCACTTGCCTCAAATTTGTGGGGCACTGGGTTCAATCCTTGGTACCACATAAAAATAAATACATAAAAAGATATTGTGTCCATTTACAACTAAAAAAGTATTTTAAAAAAAAAAACTTCCAAAGATTCTCTCTTCAATATTTCCCAAAACAGTCATTCAGTCAATGCTTAGGACTCCATCATCCTCTCAAAGAAACCCATTTGAACATGAGTCAGTACACGGCATTGGGAAGTGCTCCTATAGGTTGATTACACATCTACTCCCCTGGAGCTCCCTCCTATTGGTCATCATTTTGTGCTCTTGTGACAGTAAAGTAAGATCTACTTCTTTTCTTTTTCTTTTTTTTAACTTTATTTTATTTTATTTATTTATACGTGGTGCCTAGGATTGAACCCAGGGCCTTACATGTGCGAGATGAAGGCTCTATGGCTGAGCCATAACCCCAGCCCCAGATCTACTTATTTTCTATGAGGCAGTTCCTCAACTATCTACACTTCAATTATCTCTCATCTAATAGGATGCATGGTCTTTTCTGAATATTTTTCTTTTTCTAAACCCATATTCTGATAATAAATTTCCTTAACATTAAAAAAATTAAAAATGTATTATGACATATCTCCTAATCCAAGAAGAGTAGCAATGATTTTTTACTTCTGTTAAAGGGGTTTTGTAAGAATTGAGTAAAATTAGGAATGTAAAATATATATGCATATATATGCATATATAGTATGTATATGCTAGACTATATGTGCATATTTTATTTTATATACTAAAAAGCATATATGTGTGTGTGTGTATGTGTGTGTGTGTGTATATATATATATATATATATATATATATATATATATATATATTCAATTCTCAGCATATGATAACCTTCATCTCTCCCCCACTCTCTTGTACTGAGGAACTGAATTCAGGTGTATGTTACCACTGAGCCACATTCCAGCCCTTTTTAAAATTTTGAGTCCTCTCCAAGTTGCCCAAACTTGTTTTGAATTTGAGATTCTCCTGCCTCATGTGCATGGCTTACTGATATAATGGTGAATATTAACATAGTGGCATAAAATGGTATTAACAAAAGTTTTAAGAGGCATGAATACCTAGTAATGAGACTGAATTTTGCAAACTTAGAACTAGAAAGCCACAGCTTAAAAAATAGAGTATATGCATGAGTATTATGTTTCTTATCTTTTATATACAATTATCTTGAGGCAAATGTAAATGGTCCAGGTCTACTAACCCATTTAGTTGCCGCAGTCTGGCTGGGCACAAGTCACGAGCCACTCAAGAGGAACAAACTTTATTTCTGAACTCCACCACCACACTCCACACATGCTCCCCAGGAACTCTTCTGAATGCCATGCAGCTTCTCCAGGAACCTCCTCTGGAAGTCCCTCCTCCTGCACTTCCCCAACCAATGGGAACTCTCCGGGAATCCCCACAAGAACTCCAAAGTAGCTTGAGAACTCCAAAGTAGCAGGCCCAGGCGGACAGTAAATGTCTAATATACAACTGAATGAATCCACATCATCTTAATGGCTTGCCTCTCAAACAATACTATTGGCAAAATGCCAGGGGCCATTCTGACTTGGCTGTGGCTCTCAGCATCTCCCCCTTCTGTTTAATTAAACAACAAGCAATGTGGCTTTGGGACCGTGTCTGTTAGGTTGTCCAATAAACATATGGTTCTTACCCATCATCAGATGAGCTGACCTCAAGACTTCAGCCTCCTGTCTTAGGTTGGTACCACTGCAATTGGATCTTCCCCATCACTGACTACCGGTCCAGCATACAGCCATAATTGTGGATAGGCCTATGCACCAGTGGGGGGGTGAGGTTCTTTGCCTCACCTCTGTTGGCCCCCAAATTTTAGATCATCACTAGTAGAAGGGAGGAGGATGCAAAATGCCACGACACCAGGCCAAATGATGGCTCTCTTTGGAAAAATCGTACCACCAATGACACCATCTGCAAAGATACACCAGCACTACCACAATTCACTGCATCAACAGATAGTTCACAATGCATACAAATGATACAGAGTCCAGGCAAGTTCTGCAAGCAGTTCAAAGCAGAGGAATCCATCAATATGTCCATTTCCTCCCAAAGTAAATCAACTCCTTGATTGAGCATTACTTGTTGAGTTATTATTCATTGATGCATCAGTTTATACAGTTTGTTGTGATAACTATCAAAGAAGCTATAGTTTGGTTTTATCTTTGTCTTCACCAGCACTGGGATGAAGATAGGAATTCTGGCATCGATGGCTAAAAAAAAAAAAAAAAAAAAAAAAAAATTATGTAACATTCCAACAGGTACTAAGAAAACAATTTTCTGAACAATTTACATTATCCTGAAAAGAATTATTAAATATAATGAAAAGGAAAGGTGAAAGTAAACAAACAGATCTGTTAACCTCCTTTTTTGTTCACATATTAAAATAATCCTCAACAGCTGTTTACCCAATTTAAATTAAAACATTTAAATCACGTGAATAAAAAAAATATTTGGATCCATTTTTTCATGAGTGCTTCTCATATATGATATATGGACATACACACAGACAGATATACAACACAAAACAGAAGTGTGCACACACAACATACAACACATAAGACAATAGTAAAGGCCTTGTAGCTTTACACAGGTGAAATCTCCATTTCAATTTTAAAAACTCCACAGTCAAAAAATAAAACTGATCAGAAAAACCTTAAACTAGGTCTGTATGAGCTCAAAAAATAAAGTAGAACTTTATGATGTGGGAAAGGGCAATAATAAAATAGATATTGAAAAAGACATCCTGGTTACCACCTGGGTTTGACTCTTTTTTGGATATCCCATCCTTTTTTCTGTAACTTGCTTATGGGTCTGAAGGTATTCCCACAAGCAAGCCTCAAGGTTTTTTTTTTTTTTTTTTACATTTGAAATAGGCTTTAATGGTGTTCATTATTCATTAGCCTCCAAGTGTGGGAGAATCACTGTTGCAGATGTAAGAATAGCCAAGCTGGAGTTCTGGATATCAGCTGTTACAGATTTGAGTCAAATCATCTTCTTTTTGGTCTGTAGAAATCGCTTTGGTTAGTCTTTCTGGAATCCAAATTGGCTACTGTTCTCCCTGTGGAAACACACAAACAGAACGCTGATTCCAGACAATCACTGGGTCAGGACCTTTCCATTGTCCTGTTAGAATATCCTTACAAGGTACCTTAGGCTTATGTACATTTTTTGGACACATATGCCTTTCCAAAGCACTGAGCCCTAAAGAATCTAAATTTTAAAAGTTTAGAGAAAAAAGGTTATTTTAAGTTTATCTTTGGGGGGTATATACCCCTTTCCAATTCCCTCTTTTTGCTTTAATAAGTACATTTTAATAGTTTGATGAGCTCTTTCAACTATGATTTGTCCCTGTGGAATGTATGGAATTCCTGTTATGTGAGTAATGCCAAATGATGAGCAAAACTGTTTAAAAGAGGTAGAAGTATAACCAGTACCATTATCTGTTTTTAACTGTTTTGGAACGCACACAGTGGCAAAATTTTGTAAGCAATTGAGCTATAATATCTTTAGTTTTTTCTCCAGCATGAAGGCATCTTAACCACCTTCAATTTAACCTTTTAAAGCCTTTCAATTATCATCTATACTGTACTTTTAAATTGTTTTTCACCACCTACAGCTTCACTCTTTTAAATGAGGCTTAGATTCTGTTTAAATCGGTTTAATGTTAGTTTACACGGCTGCCCTTCAACTAAAGGCTTTTAGTAAGGACTCTGCAATCCTCTTTAGACAACTTCTTTAAATCTTTTTTTTTCTTTTCCTTTTTCCTTTTTCTTTTTTACTCCATTAAGAAGCTTTGTCTCAATCTGCCATGTACAAACACCTTTTTCTTCTTTTTTCCTTTCTCAAGCTTTCAAAGTAAGCCTAATTTCCTCAAAATCTTTTTAAATGGCTTTAAAATTACTTTAAAAACTTAATGCTAGGCAGTATTTTAGAAAGCTATTCCCTATTTATGTCTTATAAAGTTATCCTAGTCGCTATCTTTTCCTTTTAGATCAGAAAAACTTATCTGCCGCTTCCTCAAGCTAGGCTGCCATCTCCTGTGCTTTCTCTGCACTCGCTGCCTGAATGCCTCCCTCCTCTAGCAATTTACTTAACACCCTTTTGGTTTGGTTTTTACTAATTTTTTATTCCATATTTCTGTGACGAAGATACCCCTCACTAAGATAATGCAAAAGAAAACTGAGACAAAATGAAACAAAAATGGAACAAAAATTCATTATATCAGCCTTTCTATCCTCCTGAAATGTCCATCTATGCTTTCTCCCTATCTGTTCTTCAGATGCAAATAGTTTTTCCTCAGATGTGAGTGGCTTTTCTTCCGTCCCTCTCATCTCCAAGGACTGGCAACTTAAAACAAATCTAAACAAAACGGAAGAAGAATCTTTAAATGGTTACCCATCCTCTCGCACTGCCCTCAGGATTGAGCAGTTTACTTTATCACTTACCCTCAAGTGTTCCCCGCATGGGCCACCAAATGCTGCAGTCTGGCTGGGCACAAATAATGAGCCACTCAATGGGAACAAACTTTATTTCTGAACTCCACCAGCACACCCCACACATGCTCCCCAGGAACTTTCCCAAATGCCACACCACTCGGCTCCTCCAGGAACCACACACCAGAAATCCCTCCTTCGGAAATCCCTCCTCCTACACTACCCCAACCAATGGGAACTCTCCGGGAATCCCCAGGAGAACTCCAAAGTAGCAGGCAGAGAGGCAGACAGTAAAGGTCTAATATGCAACTGAATCAATGCAGCATCATTTTAATGGCTTGCCTCTCAAGCAATACTATTGGCAAAATGCCAGGGGCCATTCCGGCTTGGCTGTGGCTCTCAGCATTTAGTGGTATCACATATTGGAACCAATTTCCTATAACTAACATTCAGGAAAAGTCATACTACGTAGACTTATGTATTTGTTTTCTAAAACATAAAGCTGAGAAAACATACAACCCAAAACGTAAGAACCATTAAAGTCTAGTGATTAAAAATGGACCCTGGAGCCTGCCTGACTCCTGGCTCTGCACTTACTAGCTGACTAACTTTCAACATTTCTTTGTGCTTCTGTTTCTTCAGGTATAAAATCAGAGTAATAATAACAATAGTAATGAGAAAATAATAGTACTTCCTCATAGGATTATTTTGAGGAGTAACATAAAGAATTAAAAATATATTAGGAGCTTGCGGAGCTTAGCGCAGCCTGCGGGCGGACTGGGTGCACTGAGGCCGCTGGTGCCAACTGCAACCTTTGGCTGGCTGGTGCCCAATCCCGGGGCTTACTCCTGGAAACCAGCCAGGTGCGAGCTTTAGACCAGCCAGGCGGCATGCTTGACACAGCTGCAGAGGTGGCGATGGTTATGGCGGTGGAGACCCCACACCCAAGCCAAGAGGATGGCCATGGTGTTCATGTGCGGCGTGGAGGACATACTGTTCACCAGCAGCCCCTTCGTGTGGAACCTGACAGTGTCCACGCTCTGGAGATGGTCTACAGAGTGGCTTGCCACAAGGTGCAGCGGACTTGTGCAGGCTGTGGATGTGTACCAGATGACAGAGGACAGGCACTGCCAGGTGCACCTCCTGGATGACAGAAGGCTGGAGCTGCTGGTACAGCCCAAACTGCTGTCAAGAGAGCTGCTGGATCTGGTGGCTTCACACTTCAACCTGAAACAAAAGAGTACTTTTTGTTCATAGATGACACTGGTCAGCAGAATTGGCTGCAATTGGACCACCGAGTTCTGGACAATGACCTGCCCAAGAAGCCAGACCCAGCCGCTTTTCCCTTTGCCATCAGTTTCCACACATCGGAGACACCTCTTGTTTCTCTGGGGTGTGGACCAGAGTAAGACGAACACAGAGACTAGAGCAGCTAGCCCCAGTGCCAAGCCTGGGATCTGCCTATGCTCAGGCAGAAGCAGGCACCAGGATAGGTAAACAAGAGGTGGGACTGCTTGCTGGAACCCCAAGAGTCAGGGTGAGACTTCAGAAGCCAGGTGAACACAGAACCTCATTCCGAGGGGGATGAGCCATGAATCAACTAGTGCTGGGACATCCATCTTCCTGGACACTCGAAGGCCAGCAAGAAACCAGGTCTCGTGGACAGGCCCTCTGCCTGTGATGTCCTTCCTAACTCGGTCACCTAGTGTCCTTGGCTCATTTTTCCCCTCTCTGTGGCTGCACCTGATGGATTTCAGCTGGGCGGCAATGTCCCTCTTGACCCATAAGCTGGGTTGACTACATCCATCTCCCTGGCCCCACAGCACTGTGTGAACGTTACATTTCACTGAGGTGGTGGCTGCAGGAAGGCTCTGGATGTGAACTCAGAGGTCTGACAGACCCCAGTTTGAGTCACAGCTCCAACCCTGCCTAGCTGTGTGGCATGGAGAAGTTGACCTGACATCTCTGTGCCCCAGCTTTCTCATGTAGAGTCCATAATTTCCTTTCTAACACATCTGCTTTTGCTGATTAAAGGAAGTGACCTTTGTGGAGCACTCGGTTGCCCCAGCACATAGATACCCTTTGTTAACTGGGTTCTTTGGTCACCAACAGCCACTGCTTGTGACTAACATAAACACAACTTAGAGAAAACTAAACTGATCAGGTCTTGGAAGGGATGAAAAGATGAGATCAGCAGAAACAATTGGCCAATTCCATCGGGGTGCTGCTGGCCAAACAAACAGACTCCGCCCTCTCTGACCCCTGGTCATTCTATTAGTATCCCACCGTGACGGAGTCTGGTCTGGCTTGGTGGCAGCCCAGCTAGGATGTGTGCTGAGCAGGTGTGTGCTCTTCTGCCCTACTCCCGCACTGGGGCAGCCTCAAGCCTCATGCACCCAGTGAGTCCTGTGGCCTCTGCACCTGTGACCTGCAGGCCAGAGAAACCTGACTGAGTCAACTTCACAGTCCCAGCGGAAGGGACTTAAAAAGGAAGCATTGGAGACAGAGAAAATATGCACGAGAAAATCCATGGACCTCATAGCATTGGTCTGACCCTTCTCTGTTAGAGATCCATGAAGTTCCTGCTGGAGGACAGCATGTACCATGGTGTCTCCTCAGGGAAAGTACATCTTCCATATGAGGTCAGTGAGACATAACTGGACACGTTTTTGAGCCTAACAGACCATAAGTTAGTTAATCACTCTGCAAGTATAGTGAATCATTTGCATTAGACATTTTCTCTAATTCCTTGTTCTTTAATTATAAAATGGGAACTAAAACAGGTGGAGGATTCCTGTTCCATGCCTACCTCATAGAAGGCTCCAGAGAAAAGTCTGCTGTTTAATTCCCAGTATCGATGTCATCATTACTAGAGATTCCTAACACCCTTCCCAATGTCTGTTGCCTAATGGGTATTCAGAGGTGTTTAATGAATGAACAATTTGTACTAATATATATTAGAAAGTGCTCAAATAAGTGTAAACTACTATTAGATCATAGCTATTATAATAATGAGAATTGATGATTCCATTTCCAGTGAGGATATAAAGAGTTCTTCTTATATCTTTATTTATATTAATATATACTTGACACAAAAACATTGTGCACTCAAATATGTATTTATTTCATAATATGTTATTACATGGTATACAGTAATGTTTTGATATATGTGTACTTTGTGAAATGGTTCAATTAAAGTAATAATTTTGTCAATTCACTTGATTTTTTTTTGTCAGAACATTTATCATCCACTCTCAGCAATTTCTAAATGTATATTAACTTTAATAATTATGATATACAATATATCTCTGGGACTTATTCATTCTAATAGAAATTAGAAATTCCCCATACCTTTCACCCCTATGTTCTGGGGACCACCATTCCATTCTCTGCTTCCACGAGTTGCCTTTTTCATGTTACACATGTGCACTGTCTATGCCTGTCTTATATCATTTAGCATAATGCCCTCCAGTTTCATCCACTTTGTCACAAATGACAGGATTTATTTCTTTTTAAAGACTGAATTTTATTCCATTGGATATACCACATTTTAAATATTCATTCATCTGTTACAGAAAGGATGTTTCAGTGTCTTGGCTATTGTGAACAATGTTGCAATGAACATGGGAGTGCAGACTTCTCTTCAGCATACTGATTTAACAGCCTTTGGCTATATACCCAGAATGGCAATTGCTGGAACCAGTGTGTAAACAATTATCTGCCATATGGTCAAACAGCATTTTCTAATATTGGTTATTTTTGATATTTAATACTTATTAGTGTTTTTTCCATCATCAAAACTCAGTTTAATGCAAAAGGGTAAACTGGAAGTATATGACAAAGGTTTTAAAAGCATGCATGCATTACTAGATATTTCTATTTCTAAGTGTTGATCCTAAATAATCATGCACAAAATTGGGCTATATGGATGCTTATGGTGGTTTATTTATAAAAATATTAATTACAAAGGAAAAAAGAGCTGGGGACATGGACCAGAGGTAGAGGTCCAATACCCAGCATATCAAAACAACAAGAATCTGACTGCTACAAAAAGATTGGTACAATAAATCATGGAAATTAATAAAATAGAATGATATGCATCTATTTAAAACATTTTCATTTTTATTAGCACATTATAATTATACATAATAGTGGAGTTCATTCTGATACAATCATACATGACTAGAATGCGATTTGCTCCATTTCAGTCCCATATACTTCCTCTTCCCCTCCCCTCTTCCCTGTCTCTATTCTCTTCTTCAACTCTACTGACCTTTCTCCTATGTATTTATTGTTTTTTAAATTGGTGCTTTATATGTTCACATGAAGGTGGAATTCATCATTGTACAATCATATATGTACAGATCATAAATTTGGTCAATTTATTCTGCATCCTCCCCTTTACAGTCCCTCCTCCTTCCCCTTCAATCCTCCTCTTCTACTACTTTGGTCTCCCTTCTATTTGCATGGGGCCCCTGCCTTTTCCCTCTTATTTTGCTCTAGCTTCAGCATATGAGAGAAACGTTTGCCCTTGATTTTCTGAGTCTTGTTTATTTCACAAATGCCATGATTTCATCCCTCTTTATGGCTGAGTAGAATTCCATTATATATATTACTTTTTCTTTATCTTTTCATCTGTTGATGTGCACCTAGACTGGATCCATTACTCCACTATTGTGCACTGCACTGCTATAAACATTGGTATGCATGGATCCCTATAGTATGCTAATTTTAAAGCACTTTAACATTTAATATTTAATGATATAGAAGAAAAAATGTATTAAGTACATTATGATTTATTTTAAAAGAATCTGATGATTGTGGAGGGGTTGTGCATATACATCTATGCATGTATGTATATGTGTGGATAGATAGAGGTTTCTAAGTCATACACCAAAATATCAATAATAGTGTTTATTTCTGGATTGTTCATTTATGGGAAATTTTTGTTCTTTTCTTTTTGCTTTTCTAAGTTTTCCACATAGTCTATATTACTTTTGAAGTATGGAAAAATCAGTAAAAAGAAATAAAAAATGCAGTGAATTAAAATCTTGGAAACAGGGAGGGGGCATGGAGGTAGGAATGATGGTGGAATGAGTTAGACATGATTAACCTAAGTACATGTACATAGACACAAACAGTGTGAAATACTTTGTGTACAATCAATGACTTGAAAAATTGTGCTCTATATGTGTCATGTGAAATAAACTGCATTCTGCCATCATGTATACCAAATTAGAATAAATAATTTAGTTAAAATAATAAACAAATATTTGTTATACAAGTTAAACAAATAAAATCTTGGAAACATAAAGACAGTCTTTGACAAAAAAGAGAGAAATCTTTTTAGCTTGTTTAAAAAGTAAAAGATCTAATAAACAGAAGTGCCTAATAGCTTCCTGGACACTCCCTGAATTCATGTGAAATCTGAAAAATTACTTTACCTATTAGCACCCACCCACTCACACAGGTGAAGACATAGGAAAAAATTGGCCTAAAATATGTAGAAAAAAATTCCTTCTTCATTTAAACAGAACAAAATTAAATTCTCCAGATGCTGATGGAGAAAGATGGCACTGGGTACTTGGTGAACAATGAGGTTCAGCCCCAGGAAGTCAAGGGATCAAACTGAAATCTGGTCATGATGTGTGGCTACTCTGTGGCTTAACACATGCAGGTTCACACAGGTGGATTGAAACATTCCATGTAGGCATTGAACATGAGCTATTGCAAGAAAACCTCTTCTCAGTGGACCTCAGTGCCACCCAGACATTCAATGCTGGCCCTTCCTCATGGGCTCCACATAGACCCAGAAACCTCAGGTCCTGGTCTCTGGGTGTGCTGGGCAAGGGCATCTGTGCATAAGACAGGCCCCATTGTCTCACTCCCAGTGCCTGCAGGAGGTGTCCATGCTGCACATTGATCAGAGCCTGTGGGCCTCACCAAACCTTGCCTGTCATCCACCTAGGTAGTCTGTCCTCAATTCAACTAGTGGTGCCCATTGAAGGTATCCGAATTCCCTTTCAGCAAAATAGTAGAATCATAAAGGTAGATAACACTTGCAAATATTTCAAAATGAAACTGAATAAATTACAAACTCTGGGCGGCAGGTGTGTTGCACATAACTGACAGACCTTCCCCAACTCTTCCCATCTCTCTCTACCAAGGGACACAAGGTGGCCACTTTTGAATCAGCATATGGGCAAAAGATGAGTAAGGATGAAGTGGCTGTGGGCAAATGGGTGGCCCTGCCTGGTCCTAGACCAAGATGCCCTAAGGGACAACTCCCTGATGGGGAATCAGCTGAGGACTGGGCTGATGGGGTTGTGCAGTGATCTTAGCCTTAGCTTCCCATCCAAGGATGAGAACGAGGTCCACCCAGTCTTCATTGGAGTTATCCTACAGCTGCCTATGGATGTGTTTTGATTTGGGCCTGAAGGCTTCTCCATGCATAGTGAACTGGAACCCACTTTGATGTGTAAGCAGACTGCAGCTGGCTCTTGGAACAGGTAGCAGAGTCTGGGCCATGCACAGCCAGCTCATGTGTCCCCCACACAGTAAACTATGTGCCTCACCACCCTCTTCATGAAAGTTCCTTTTCTGTGGCTCTAAGTCTAACTAGCACACGTGGCGGGAGGAAGGTTCTGAGCAGGATTTGTTCTGCACTGCTGCTGGATTCTAGGTTCAAATAAAGCCAAAGATCTGCAAAATGAGATATGTCATCATTTGTTCTTTTAAGAGTTATCATGACCAAAAAAAAAAAAAGACTTAAAGATATTCTGGTACCTCCAGACCCCTTGAACACTGGAAGGGTTGTGAGGGCTCTTGGTCTTCCCAGAGCCCTGGGGATAAAGCACTCACATCTCTTTGAGCTGCTCATTTTTGACTCTAGGTTCATTTGTGCTGTGAGACAGCACACAACGATGTAATGACAAACAGGACCTGGTGTGTAAGAGTGGCTGGATAGGCAGATAGAAATGGGTTCCACTCCTTGTGTGATAGTCCAGCCAAAGTGACTTTATATTGTTTTGTGACTCCATTTTGTAAAACAACCATGCAGAGTAGAAGGGTCATGATGAGGGCAAAATGTAGTTTTCCTTTTGCTATAGAAACCTTTAAGAACATGGAACTACCTAATGGGGCATTGTTTCTGTAACTAGGGGAACGGGGCTCTGTTTCTGTAACTGGGGTGACCGGGCTAATTGTGATTGGGTGAGCGTCCCTCCACCTGACTGCACTCTCCCCCTTCTGTAACTTGGCTTGCTTGCATTGGCTGGACCCTCAAACACCCCTTTTGTGGTTTTCAGGCTTATAAGGAGCACCCTTGAAATTGTTTGGGGCTGATCAGGGGAACAGCTTTATGTCGTGGTCAGTCGCCACTTGTGTGCTTCAATAAAGGCTTGATTCAATTATACATGAGTAGTCTAGAAGCCAATCTATGAAACCCCAGGGGGATGCTTTAACTATAACACTTGGAGCAGCTACTGAAAGATGCAGAGTCCTTTGTGCATCTGGATCAAAACAGTGTAGAACCCCTTCTGGAACACTGGCCAATTTCACCTGTACAGTCTAGGAACACAGAACCCATGCTTTTCTAGAGAAATGAGTGAATTTCATCAAAACTAACTCAGGGAGCTAGGGAATCACTCAGTGGTAGAGAATTTGCCTAGCATGTGGAAGGGCATGGGTTCCATCCAAGGCATCACAGAAATAAGTAAATAAATAATTCTAAAAATGATGTGACCATATTGGGAAGGTTTAATTGGAATAGAGCTGTCTATCTGTTAGAAATATTTGAAAAGAAGGAACCAGAACCCACATGAAAACAATGGAATGCATTCTTTAATTGGTCTGGACAGGTATGTAAAATTGATGTCCTGAAAGATTATTTTCCAAAAACAACTGCAAAAGCCAGATTGGTGATGCTCAGCTATAGTTCCAGAAGTTCAGGAGGCTGAGACAGGAGGATGGTGAGTTCAAAGCCAGCCTCATCAATTTAGTGAGGCTGTAAGCAAGGTTACAAGACCCTGTCTCAAAATCCTCCATGAGGGTGTGGCTCAGTGGCAAAGCACCCTTGTCTGCAATGCCTGGTCCCCAAGACAATAACAAGTACAAAAATCTGATTGGAGTGGCACATGTCTGGAATCCAGCTACTTGAAAAGTTTAATTAATTCATATCTTCTCCCAATTGGGGGCATAGTCCATGCTTATTTTTTCCAATCCCTTGACATGTAATATTGGGCCACTTATTTGAGATTTTTTCCTAATGTAGATATTTCTTGCTGGAAACTTCCCACTTAGAATTACTTTTGCTGTATCCACAGGTTTGAATATCTTGTGTGGCCCTGTTCATTGGTCTGCAGGCATTTTACACTTTCATTTTGATTTCTTCAATGACCCATTGGTTGTTGGGGAACACGCTGAAGAATTCCCATGCTTTGTAACTGCCTGGGGGTTCCTAGTGATATTGACATAACCTATGTACATGCTCCTGTGTGCTTTAAATCACCTCAATATTACTTAGTGACTGCATACAATGGGAATAATACATAGTGGTTTACACTATGCTGTTTAGAAAATAATGACAAGAAAACGTCTCTACACATTCAGCATAAATACACTCATTTTCAACCATGTTCAATCCAAGGCTGATTAAGTCCAAGGATGCAGACCCTACAGCTTCAGAGCCCAGATGAGAGATGCAGTAGCATGGAAGTGTGAGCAGAGGCAGAAGCAAACAGAGACATCAGTTACAGAAGATGACCAAAGAACCAGGAGGAGTAGCCTTGAGAATTAGAAGCACCACAGCTATGACATCTGCTTGGTGTCAGCACAGAGAGACCTACACCTCTGGGAACACTAAGGGCATTTCTGAGAAATAAGTTAGTAAGAATGAAGCTGGTGAAGTTCATTAGATGCCTAGGTTTCAGTAATTCAGGGAATTGTGTCTCTATTATTTTTTTTTCAATGGATCAGTCCAATGTTTTATCTTACCTCAAAGCAATAAGCTTCAGAAATCAGGGGACTGAATAATAGGAAAGGCCTAATTGCCTAACATGCTCTATAATTAAACTATATTTTCCTTAAGGTTGTATTTATTGAATAAAAAGAAAGGGAAAAAAAGGCTACAAATGTGACTCAGCGGTTCACTGTTTCTGGGTTCATCACCTGGTACAAAAGAAGAAGAAGAAGAAGAAGAAGAAGAAGAAGAAGAAGAAGAAGAAGAAGAAGAAGAAGAAGGAGGAGGAGGAGGAGGAGGAGGAGGAGGAGGAGGAGGAGGAGAGAAAGAAAGAAAGAAAGAAAGAAAGAAAGAAAGAAAGAAAGAAAGAAAGAAAGAAAGAAAGAAAGAAAGAAAGAAAGAGTAATTTCTGGTATTTTGTTATTTTATTGAACACAATTTGTGGGGGTTAAAAAATGTGGATTGTAGTGGACATGGTGACACACACCCAAAGTCCACCAACTCAGGAGCTGAGGCAGGAGGATTGCAAGTTCAAGGACAGCCTGGGCAAGTTAGTGAGACACTGTCTGAAAGTAAAACATGAAAAGGGCTGGGAATGTGGCTCAGTGGTCCAACATCCCTGCATTCAACCCCCAGTTTCTCCAAAATATGGGGTTTGGGGATGTGATTCAGTGCATAACAGGGGTTCCCTTGATGCTTTGCCTATATCCCTTGTGGCTTTGAAACTTACAGATTTTGTTTCTTTTTCTCAAATCTTCTCCCTAACCTTCTCCTCCCTGATCTTCTTTTCCCTGATCTCCTTCCTGGTTTCTCTCTAATCTCATTTTCTCTAAACACCCCTTTAAAAACAACCTGTTCCTGTTGATGGGAAGAATCACAATCTTTGAAACAGGAGTCCCCTGTGTTTCTATTTTGTGAGCAAAGTAATAAACATTCTTTTTTTCTCAAAACTGTGTCCTTGTTATTGAATTGTCATCAGGGTCAAGGACAGAGCTTTTGACATCCAGTGGTATAACGCCCCTGGTTCAATCTTTGATACAAAAAATAAATAAATAAGCAAGAAAGCAGGATGAACATACTTATCCCTAGGCCAGTGGCCAGTGGTCCTTTTATAGTCCCCATGATTCTTCCTGATTTTAAAGAGTTTTAAATACTTTCCTACAACCACATGCACTCCAAACTACTGCCATCAGTTTCAGACAACTCAAGGAAACTAACACTGGTTGTGTCCTTGCTAAGGATGTCTATCAGCCGAGAACTCCTGTGTACTTACAGGTGAAGCTAATGGTGAAAGTTTTCCATCAAAATGACACCACTCCAAGACAACAGGGCTGGCAGGATGCTAGGAAGTGGACATCCTGGACCACAACTGCCTGCTAACAGGAGCCATCATGCCGCAGTCCGGCTGCAGCAAAATAACTGGGGGGGTGACGAACAACTTGTATACATTGATACAGCAGGAGTGGGAGCCATTTATTGTAGGACAGGAGAGGTATTTATACATTCCACACAGCTTATCTTAATTAATATAAACTAGATATAGCAGTCAACCAATAAGGAATCTCCACACTTAATGGCTCCCTGGCGTTACTTCACAAACCACTCCCTCTGGCAAAATGCCAGGCACCATCCAGACTTGTTTACAGACTCTAACATTTGCCAGGTGCCATCCTGACTTGTTTACAGGACCTAACACCATCACAAAAGACTCACAGAACCACAGCCTTATGCAAAATCTTAGGGCCTCACTAAGATTCTCAGGCTGACTTTGAACTTCAAATCCTCCTGCCTCTGCCTCCCAAGTATTTGAGATTATAGACATGCACCACTGCATTCTGCTCACAATTATTTTTTCTGAGAAGATATCCATGCAGCAGGTCCCTGTCATCCTGGACCAAGGCCACCCTTGTTACTGAATCCTTGCAGCCAATGATAATGGTTTCAAAGCACCTTATGCAGCCTCTGAAACCCTGTCTCCCTTTGCCTACTGGATGGGCCAGACTTTACTTGGGGTCCTGCATTTTCTGTCCCTTCTAAAGTCAGTTTTTGGAGAGACATTCTATTGTTATTTGGGTGGCAGAAACATCTACCTGTCTCTAGTCCCAAGCACCAAGTCAAGGGTGGCAGCCGAGAGTGACACCTTGCCATTTCAACCCTCTTGCTCAGCTGCCTCAAGAGATGCCCCAAAGCAAGAAAGAGGTAAAGACACATCAAATTTGAAGGCTGGGCTTCGAACATTTCTCATCAAAAACCCCCATTTATGTCTTAAAAGTAATGCTAAGCATGCTTCAACTGCAAACATAAGTGAAATGAACATGGGTAATTTCTGCAAAACACTTAAGAAAAAGGCCTAACCCAAACCAACAAAAACAAAAACAAAAAAAGCAAATCTCCGTGTTTGGTGGTGCCCACTTATAATCCCTGCAACTCAGAAGGCTGAGGCAGGAGGATCACAAGTTCCAGGCCACCTTGGCAACTTATCAAGGGTTATCTCAAATTTTAAAAAGGGCTGTATACATATATGACTGCAACATATATTTGTACAACCAGAGAAATAAAAAGATGTGCTGCAATTGTGTACAATGAATCAAAATGAATTCTGGTGTCATATATGCCTAATAAGAATAAGTAAATAAATATGTAGATACTTAAAGAAAGTTCTAATTAGTTTAGGTTCATTATAGAGACTGTCATTTAACTGAGACAAAAGAGAGTGGAGATATGGGGAAAGGGAAAGAATGTTTTGGTGATTTGAGTTCTACAATATGATATGGTTTGTCAATTTTCAAAGAATTAGAATAAAATTTCACTGAAGGTAAAATAAATAAATAAATAAATAAATAAATAAGTCACCAAACCCCACAGAGACCCCATTCAGGCTGCTTGGTGGCATACACCTTTAGTCTCAGCTACTTGGGAGGCTGAGGCAGAAGGATTGCTTGAGCCCACGAGTTCAAGACGAGCTTGGACAACTGAACTCAAAACAGAAACTCTATGGGGTCTACTCTCAGCCAGTCTTACCCAGTGACCTACAGCCTAGGAGAGGTAGCACATGTGTGTAAACCCAGCAACTCTGAAGGCTGAGGCAGGAGAAGCACAAGTTGAAGGCCAGTCTCAGCAATTAGGCAAGATCCTGTCTCAAAATAAAAAATAAAAGGAGCTGAAGATGTAGCTTGGTGTTAGAGCACCACTGGGTTCAGCCCCCAATACCAAAAAAGAAACAAAAAATGGTGACACATAGTTTGTGATGGCAAAGAGGATATCTGTCTCTCCAAAGGACCAGATGTCTGCATTTTGTGTCTCTGAATGCAGTTTTGCCTCCATCCCAATAATTTTGATTTCTGCTTTGGTTTAGGTCATATTAAATTTCTTTCCTTTTGTTTTTCTTTTTTTTAATGAATTTCCACCTATTTATCAACTTTAATTTCAAAATACTTCTTCCTTTGCATCTTCATGGTAACTTTGATTCCAGTTAGAGAAACAGACTCAAAAAAGTAGATGGGACTCAGAGAAATGGCTACTGCAGTTTTCCAAACATAATTGTCCTTCCTTCTCTCTGGGTCTGATACTCTTAAGACAAATCTCTTCTTAAATAATTCGACAAATCTTCAATGGTTGCAGGACTGGAGCAGGCATTTCAGTAAATATCTGTTGAATGAATGAAGAGTAAGGAAACCCTTATTCAGAGCAAAGCACTGATGTTCTTATTTAACATTCAGCCACTCAGTACCTCAAAGTTTCTTAACACTCTCATGCTTGGGTTTAGTTGCCTTCATTTAAAGTGTTTTTTTTTTTTTTCTTTTTCCATTTTTTGTTTTGTTTGTTTTTATTTTGTCTCTGGGGGTTGAATCCAGGGGCACTATACCCCTGAGCTACATCTCCAATCCTTTTTATTTATATATTTTTATTTTAAAACAGGGTCTCACTGAGTTGCTTAGGGTCTCACTAGATTGCTGAACCTGGCCTTGAATTTGTAATCCTCTTGCCTCAGCCTCCCAGGTAGCTGGGATTACAACTTCAGGTCACCAAACCTGGAACTACACAATATTTTTCAGAGGCTGCACTCTATTCTGATCTATTTCTCTCCTGGGACTGCACTACAAAGTGGCACACTGTCGCATGTACAAGATATACATGACAATTGAGGCTCATCTCAGAGTTAGCATTTTTCATCTCTTACTTCCAAATGCTCTCAAATACTATATGTGGCTTTTAGCACTGGTTATATTTAAGCTATTCATGGTGGCACCTGTCTGTAATCCAGGTATTCAAGAAGCTGAGGCAGGAAGATCATGAGTTTGAGACCTATCTGGACAACTTAGTGAGATCCTGTCTCAAAATAAAACAGGGTTGGGAGCCGGGTATGGTGAGTGAAGGGTGTCTGTAATCCCAGTGGCTTGGGAGGCTGAGGCAGAAGGATCACAAGTTCTAAGCCAGCCACAGCAAATTAGCAAGGCCCTAAGCAGCCTCAATATAAAAAATAAAAAGAGCTGAGGATGTAGCTCAGAGGTAAAGCACCCTGAGTTTAATCCTGTGCCACAAAATTAATAAATAAGTAGATAAATAGAAACCAAAAGGGGTAAGGATGTAGCTCAGTAGTAAGCTACCCTTTGCTTCAATCCCTAGTATCACCAAAAAAAAATATATATATATAAGTAAGTAAATTAATTTAAAAATTGCTCATTGTAAAAATGAAAACCAATAACACCCACTTTAGTTATTTATTTACTGAAGCTAGAGATTGAACTCAGGGGCACTCTGTTACTGAGCTACATCCCCAACCCTATTTTATTTTTCATTTTGATACATGGTCTCACTAAGTTCTAGGCTGGCCTGGAATTTGTGATCCTCCTGCCTCAGTCTCCCAAGCCATAGGGTTATAGGCCTGAACCACCAGGCCTGGTTTGGCACCCAGTGAGTGAAACTGGATCAATTGATTGCCAAAGCAGCCACTTGAGCTGAGTTCTTTCCTCTGGTGGGTATAAGGTAGAGCTGTGGAGCTTGGCTGTGAATGATGTGTTTGGGCAGGGCATTCCCCCAGGATCCTTTCCATGCAGACTCCAGAGGATGACAGCTGGCCCCACCTATGCTCCAGGAGTGGGCAGGGTGCAGCCTCCTGAAGGATAAGTCCAGGGACATCCTAGCTCTGGAGGACCTGCCCATACAGCTCTTCCCACCACTCTTCATGGAGGTCTTCAGCGGGGGACACACTGAGGTCCTGAAGAAAATGGTGCAGGCCCGGTCCTTCACCTGCCTGCCCTTGGGGTCCCTGATGAGAAGCCACAGCTGGATATGATCCGAGTGGCACTGGCTGGGCTGTATATGCTGGCTGCCCAGCAGGATCACCCCAGGTGAGGGGGACCCTGGAAGGGAGTGCCTTGGGTGGCCAGGGTGTTGGCAGGGAGAGTAGGTGCTGAAGTGTGTCCAACAGGATTCCTGTGCTGCCAGCAAGGAGGGTTGGAGAGGCCTTGGCCATGCTGAGCCCCACCTGGGAGTGGCTTCCCGATGTGGAGGGTGCTTGTGGCAGCTGCCATGACCCCTGAAGGAGGTTGTGCCTGCCCCTCCCTCAGCTGGTACAGGTGGGGGCACCAGGCTGGATTGGAGGGGCAAGGGGTAGAAAAAAGTGAGACAGAATGAAGATGTAGAGCAGGGGGCAGCAGCTGAGAGGTGAAGGAAGGGGCCTCAGGGCTGAGACTCTGCTGTCATCCCCGCAGAAGGTGGAAACTGCAGGTGTTGGAAGGTTCATGTGAACTTCTGGAGAATGTGGTCTGGAGCTGTGGTCCATGCCTGGTCACCAGGAGTCATGAAGGAGAGGCAAACAGTGATGGCCTCTCTAGACACAGGGCCCACTCTGCCCTTGAAGGTGTTAGTAAACCTGTGCTTTCAGCAAAGACCCCTGAATGCATTCCTCTCCTTCCTCTTTCAGTGGGTGGATGAGAGGAAGGGTCTTACAGCTGTGCTGTAAGAAGCTGCAGATGTGCTCTTTGCCCATTTATAGCATCAAGAGGATCTTGGAGAGATTGGATCTGGATTTTATCCAGCAAGTGGATGTGCAGTGTTCCTGCAGACTATCTACTTTGTCTACTTTTGCTACCTATCGGGGCCAGATGAGCAATCTGAGGAAGCTCTTTTTCTCCCCTATGTGTCTGCCTATGCTCCCCAGGAGGAGAAAGATCAGTTGATGGATGATATTACCTCAGAGTTTGCCAAGATGGACAGCCTCCAGAGGCTGTACCTGGATGGTTTCTTTCTCCTAGATGGCCAGCTGTGCCAGGTGCTCAGGTGAGAAAGCAGAGGGAACTTTCCTAGGAGATCAGAGAAAACTCTGTTACATGAAACTTCAGTAGGCACCCGCTTTGTGCCTGCCATGGTGACTTAACATTGATGGAGATGTTAGAAAGTCAATGCAGTGTTTGTTTCTACTCTGTCCTGAAGCCAGGTCTCAAATAAACCCCCACAGAGAAACAGAGTCCTAAACAGGGGTCCGTGGTCTGGGGAGCAGAACTCTGCTGAGGAGCCAGGTGGGGGGAGAGGAGCTAGTGAGTGGATGTGAGGTTCCTTCCCTGGGATGCCTGTCCAGCGAAGGTGGTGAGAAGCAGGGTAGAGGGCAGGGCGCTGGAGGAGGGAAGCCCACACACCTTCACCTTTCAACAGGGAAGCTCTGTGCTCTCCAGCAGGGAGCAGAGGAGCTGCCTCCAATGCCCCCCTGGGGAAGGCTGCTCTGAGCTCTGGGTGGTGATTCTGGACTGGAGGGTGAGGAGCAGAGGTGGAGGGTACAGGGTCTGAACCCCGCAGGAGGGCAACCCCAGTTTGTGTTTCTCCATGTTGCCTGGGTTTGTTATTTGTGCATGTCTCACCCTGACCCCCTCTGGCTACAGCTGTGGCTTTCTGCTTGGTAGTGAGTAGGGGCGCCTTAGAGATGATGGACCCACCTGGTCACTCAAGTGGGGGTGAAAGGCTCGCATGAAATAGGGTGACATGAACGAGCAGATTCTGCAGCAGGCAGAGTCCTGGGTGGAGACCATCATCTGAAGGTCAGAGTGACCTTGAGCTTGGGCCAATTTGTATGCTCCCACCTTGACATCACTCCTCAGAACTAACTGCTTGATCTTTGCTTACACTCCTGAAGACCCCCCTGGAGACCCTCTCAATAACCAACTTCCAGCTCTCAGATCCAGACTGGAATGATCTGTCTGGGTCTCCAAACCTTGATCAGCTAATACACTTGATGGTGTGGGACAGCAAATTGACAAATTTCAGTCCTGAGCCCCTTATAATTCTGCAAGAGAATGCTGCAGCCAACCATGAGACCCTAAACTTGCAGAACTGTAGGATCACACACTCCCAGCTCCAGGCCATCCTACCTGTCCTCAGGTGCTTCTCCCAGCTCAGGGTCTTGAGCTTCAATGGGAATGACATCAACATGTGGGTCCTGAGCAACCTGCTGCTTCACACTTCCAGGCTGACCTGGTTGAATCTAGGGAGGTACCCTGACCCTCTGGAGAGCTATGATGCCCAGGGTGCCATCCACTCAGGGAGACTTTTCCAACTCATCAATGAGCTGATGGGGATACGAGGGATGTGAGAGGGCCAACGGACATCCTTTTCTATACTAAACCCTGCCATAGATGTGGCAACTGGTTTATCTATAACCTGCACTCCAGTCCGTGTTGCTGTTGGCTGCCTGCCTAGTGGGATGCATATATCAGAAAAGTTCTCCTGTGCACTTGAAAATAAAGGTAAGACACGAGTATCTCTCCAAGGGGAACTAGAAACAGGATGCCAGGGCACTGCTTAACACAAATGGGAAGAGAAAAGCTGATGCAGGAGGCCTGAGTCACAGGGGCTTGGTTCCCGTCAGGAGATGGGAGACTTGGGACCAATGGGGACATGTGCCTTAGGAGTCAGAAACAGGAATCTGAATTTCTGGAAGTAGATTTGTGCTGAGAGGTACACAGGGCATTATACCTGCATGGATGGTTGCAAATGAGCGACTTGGGGAGAAGTAAAGAATGAGAGCACATCTGCAGCTTCTTACAGCACAGCTGTAAGACCCTTCCTCTCATCCACCCACTGAAAGAGGAAGGAGAGGAATGCATTCAGGGGTCTTTGCTGAAAGCACAGGTTTACTAACACCTTCAAGGGCAGAGTGGGCCCTGTGTCTAGAGAGGCCATCACTGTTTGCCTCTCCTTCATGACTCCTGGTGACCAGGCATGGACCACAGCTCCAGACCACATTCTCCAGAAGTTCACATGAACCTTCCAACACCTGCAGTTTCCACCTTCTGCGGGGATGACAGCAGAGTCTCAGCCCTGAGGCCCCTTCCTTCACCTCTCAGCTGCTGCCCCCTGCTCTACATCTTCATTCTGTCTCACTTTTTTCTACCCCTTGCCCCTCCAATCCAGCCTGGTGCCCCCACCTGTACCAGCTGAGGGAGGGGCAGGCACAACCTCCTTCAGGGGTCATGGCAGCTGCCACAAGCACCCTCCACATCGGGAAGCCACTCCCAGGTGGGGCTCAGCATGGCCAAGGCCTCTCCAACCCTCCTTGCTGGCAGCACAGGAATCCTGTTGGACACACTTCAGCACCTACTCTCCCTGCCAACACCCTGGCCACCCAAGGCACTCCCTTCCAGGGTCCCCCTCACCTGGGGTGATCCTGCTGGGCAGCCAGCATATACAGCCCAGCCAGTGCCACTCGGATCATATCCAGCTGTGGCTTCTCATCAGGGACCCCAAGGGCAGGCAGGTGAAGGACCAGGCCTGCACCATTTTCTTCAGGACCTCAGTGTGTCCCCCGCTGAAGACCTCCATGAAGAGTGGTGGGAAGAGCTGTATGGGCAGGTCCTCCAGAGCTAGGATGTCCCTGGACTTATCCTTCAGGAGGCTCTCTAGCACTGAAATACAACCTCAGTCCTTTTAATAATTTTATTTTGAGGTAGGGTCAGTTGCCTGAGCTGCTCGAGACACAGAACTAAAATCCCAGCAACTCAGGAGGCTGAGGCAAGAGGATCATAAGTTCAAGGCCAGCTGCAACAATTTAGGGAGACCCTGCCTCAAAAAATAAAAAGGGCTAAGAACGTGACTCAGTGGTAGTGCACCCCTGGGTTCCATCCCCAGCACCATAAATGAACAAATAAATTGCAGTTGCTGTACCCCAGCCACTGGCGATGTCAGAGAAGGAGATGCTGGAGAGTGACTGAGTGACCTCAGAGGCTGGTCCCCTGTTCAGTCCGGAAGGATGGACTCATCACCACAAACACAGAAGTAGAGGGCTAAACAAGGGTCTGTGGTCTGGAAGTGAAATGCTTCTGGGAAGCCAGGTGGTGGGGAGAGGAGCTAGTGAGGTGGGTGTGAGGTTCCTTCCCTGGGAGGCCTGTCCAGCAAAGGTGGTGAGCAGCAGGGTAGAGGGGAAGGCGCTGGAGGAGGGAAGCCCCCACACCTGCACCTTGCCACAGGGAAGCTCTGTGCTCTCCAGCAGGGAGCAGAGGAGCCACCTCCAATGCCCCCTGGGGAAGGCTGCTTTGAGCCTCAGGTGGTGATTCGGAGTTGAGGGTGAGGAGCAGGGATGGAGGCCTTGCAGATGGTGGACCTACCTGGTGTAAGGCTCATCCTGAAATGGGTGATGTGAATGAGCAGATTCTGCAACAGGCAAAATCCTGGGTGTTGACCATCATCAGAGGGTCAGAGTGACCTTGTGCTTGGGCCAATTTGTCTTCTCCCACCTTGACATTGCTCCTCAGAACTAACTGCCTGGTGTCTCCTTAGGCAACCCTTCCCACCAGACCCTCTCAATTACTAACTCCCTGTACTTGGAATCAGAGTTGAAGCATATGTCCCTGTGCCTGGGTATCAGTCAGCTGAAGCACATGGATCTTGATGACATCAAAATTTAAATCCAGGTGTGGTAGTGAACACCTCTAATCCTAGTGGCTCAGGAGGCTGAGGTAGAAGGATCAAAAGTTCCAAACCAGCCCCAATGACTTAGATCCTCAGCAACTTGGCAAGAGCCTGTCTCAAAATAAAAAAAAAAAAAAAAAAAGGAAGTGGACTTGGGATGTAGGTCTGTGTTAGAGCACCCCTGGGTTCAATTCCCAGTCCCCCTTCCTCCAAGAAAACATCCAGTTGAAGTCCTGTGCCCCTCCAAGTTCTACAGAAAGTTGTAGCTACTCTGCAGACCTTGGAATTGCAGAACTTTGAGGTCATGTACTTGCAGCTCCATGCCACCCTCCTTCCCTGAACCGATGCTCCCAGCTCACCATGTTCAGCTTCTATGGTGCCTCCCCATGTCAGTCCTGGAGAACCACCTGCTGCACTCTGCCAGGCTGAGCCACTTAAGCCTAGAGCATGTGCGCCGCCCCTCTGTAGACCAATCAGTGTCCTACTCTCCACGTTGGAGGTTTGTCCAGCTTTGTGCTAAGCTGATGGGGATACTGAGGGACATTAGGCCTGTGCCCTCTCCTGTGCTTACTAGGCAGACAGGTACCTTTTAACCTGGTGGAACTGGATGTTTCATGGCCCAGGTACCTGTGCCGCTACTGTGTGCTTCCCAGTCGGGTGCATAGGAAAAGCTTTCCTCTGGGCACTTAGAAATGAAATTTAGCATGTAGTTGCAAATGTAGAGGACACAGAACCCTGGCTTCAGGGTAGCTGGGAAAAGACTGAGGTGAAGGATTCCCCCCTTCCTGGGGTGGGGAATAGGACTGGGGCTTCCTGCCTGCCAGGTAAACACACTACCCCTGAGCTGCATTCACAGCTCAGCAAGTTAGTCAGGTCCTCAGAAACTTAGTGATAACCTGTCTGAAGAAAAATTGAAGGCTAGGGATATGGCTCAGTAGTAGAGAACTCCTGGGTTTCATCCCTAGTACCAAAAATTTGTTTAAAATAAAAATAAAAGGGCTGGGGATAAAGATCAGTAGTAGAGAGCCTCTGGGTTCATTCCCCTGGACCACAAAAAATGAATGAAAGATGAATAAATGGACTGGACATGGTGACACATGATTGTAATCCCAGAGGCTCAGGAAGCTGAGGCAGGAGGATTCAAAGTTTAGGTCCAGCCTCAGCAATTCAATGAGGCCCTAACCAATTTAGCAAGACCTTGTCTCAAAATTAAAAAAATACAGAGGGCTAGGGATGTGGCAGTGATTAACCATCCTTGGGTTCAGTCCCCAATACCAAAAATAAATATAAAAATAAAGTTTTAGGGAAAATTAGCATTCAGCAGCCAGA
This sequence comes from Spermophilus citellus, assembly GCF_964194105.1. Classification (NCBI taxonomy): domain Eukaryota; kingdom Metazoa; phylum Chordata; class Mammalia; order Rodentia; family Sciuridae; genus Spermophilus; species Spermophilus citellus. The sequence goes on along the minus strand of NC_138191.1, from coordinate 51,051,953 downwards.
AGAGGATGGATTTGAGGAGCCCAAGACTGTTTACCTGCAGTGGTCTCAAGATAAACTTTTCCAAGTAATAGATTTCACACGCCACCTGCTGGTAGCTCAGAACTTGTGGCATGAGTTTTTATAAGCATAACTACCATTGACTATTTTTGAGTGGTATTTTTCAAAACCCAGTACTGTAAAATGATGTTTGAGTATAAATATCTGTGCTGTGATTTTTTAAATAATGTTAATATTAATTGGTTTCAAAACTGTAAGGGAAATTTAGTACAGGGTTAGCTTTTGTTATTGTAACCAAAATGCCTGACATAAAGAACTTAAAACAGAGAGCTGGGCAGGGTGACACATGCCTATAATCCCAGTGGTTCAGGAGGCTAAGACAGGAGGATCGATACTTCAAAGCCAACCTAAGTAAAAGTGAGGCACTAAGCAACTCAGTAAGGTGCTGTCTCTAAAATACAAAATAGGGCTGTGGATGTGACTTGGTGGCTGAGTGCCCCTGAGTTGAATCCCTGGAACCCCAACACCAAAAAAAAAAAAAAAAAAAAATTAAATGGGCATGAAAGTGTTCACCTGTAAACACAGGAGGTTGAGGCAGGAGGATCACAAGTTCCAGGCCAGCTTGGAACCTTAGTGAAATCCTGTCTCAAAATTTAAAAAATAAAATAAAAATGGAATGGGGAGTAGCTCAATGGTAGAGGAATCCCTGGGTTCAATCTTTAGGAAAGAAAAAAGGCAGAAGATTTCTTTTGGCTCATAGGTGGAGAGCCTCAGCCAGGGTTAGCCAGCTCCACTGTTCTGGCCCCTGAGTGAGGCAGAACAACATGGCCCAAAGGCCTAGTGGAGCAGAGCTGCTCAGCTCCTGGAAACCAGAAAGCAGAGAAAGCAAGAAAGAGATCAGCAACAAGACACAATCCCCCATGGGCCAGCTGCCCAGTGACATACCTGCTCCAGGCATGCCCTCCCCCTTACAGTTACAGCTCAGTAACTCACTCAAATTGTTAGCCCATCCAGTAGATTAAACAATGAGGCACTAGAGCTCTAATCACTGCCTTAGCCCCACCTCCGACCTTGCTGCACTGGGGATCACATTTTTTTTTTCAAAATGTGAGCTTTTAGGGGAACATTTCTAGATCCAAAACATAACGAGTACTTTCAAATACTACATTTAAAATAAATGTCTAACTTGATTTGCTCTCTCAAAGCAAACAAGACATAAAAAAATAATCGTAGACATAAATGAGTGAGATTTATTTCTTTAAATAAGCATTCAGAATAGTAAAATGTTAGCTGGGCGTAGTGGTTCATGCCTGTCATCCCAGCAACTCCGGAGGCTGAGGCAAAGAAGACCCCCAACTCCAATTTCATATCAAATTAAAGAAAGCTTGTATTCTGGCCAGCCAGCACTGTCTCTCCTGAAACCCGTGGGTTAGAGGACAGTCCCCCAGCTCTCTAGAAACAAGGTTTTATAGCACAAAATGTTACAAAAGGGGGGGTCTTGGAAACTCACAGATTACAGGATTTTCACAAGCATAATACAAAAGCAAGTAGTAGGTAAATGATCTACATGGCTCAACATTTCAAGTTAGGGAGTAAATTTAGATCCCAACACCAGAATTTATGAGGCACCACTAAGGTTTAAGAGAGGGTTGTTATCTGGTCAGGGAAAGCCAGGCATGGGTGAATTCCAGGCATGGGCAGGCATTCCAAGCAAGTTTAGAAGTCACAGTAATATATAGTAAAACAGAAATTACCTTTTCATGTCTTTGTGACAAGATGGCTCCCAATCTTAAGATGGAATTAGGCTGGGCTCATCACCTTCCACTGTACCCTCTAGCCTTGCCTGGATGTGCCTCTCTGGCATTATACTTTGGCATTTGGGGAAGCAAGGATTCCCCGGTAAACAGAAGGAGAGATCAACATTAGATCTGGAACCCTACTCCCTCCCCTTTTTTTAACATAGGCTGGATTTTGTTTGTTTGTTTGTTTTGTTTTATAGTAGTTTTAAAACCACATCAAAACTGAGCAGAAGCTCCAGGGTTCCCAAATCCCTCTGCCTTCCCAGCCTCACCCAGGACCAGCATCTCACACCAGAGTGGTACTTATGCTACAATTCATGCCTCTGAGAAACCGATGTGACTCCATTTTTGAAAACAGCTTCTATCTCAAGGCCTGTCCAGAGGGAGGGGGCATGACCCTTGTCCTTGGAAAAACCCACTAATTCCTAAGCACATACCTACCCTGCTAATTTGTTTGTCTGCAAGTAACAGGAGAGATCTGCAGCACCAGGTGTCCCTGACTCAGTTAGTCTAGGTGAGGACCCATAGCAACCCCCTAGCAACCACAAATTAGCATGAGAGAGGGAAAATACCTGGAATGCCAGAAGACTTCCCAGTAGTGTTAGTGGTTGATAACATGTTGGGAAACCATGTAGTTTAGCACATACACCCCTCATGGATTAAACCAATCAGTTCAAAGGAATCACCCTCTTGAACTAACCAATCACCCCTACCCAACTTGTTCCTGCCAGTGTTAAGAGTTCAGAGTTAAGTGTTAAGAGTTGTTTGATTTTCCCACGGTGTGTGATGATTTGCTGTGTGATGTTGTAACACATAGAGTATCTCCCAAAGCTTATAAAATCTCACTGAACAAAGGACCAGGACTCACTCCCTGGGACAGCTGCATTGGAAATGGTTGTGAGTCCAGGCTCGAGCTTGCAATAAAGACTCTTGTGTGACTGTATCTGATTCAGCTCCCGGAGGTCTATTGGGGTTCCTCAAATCTGGCATTACACCTCTACTATGACACATCAGTGTTATGTGAAGTCCGTAGTTGACTCTGGTTCTAGAGTCTACACTTCTGGGGTTAGAAATGCCCAATGGCATGGTATTTACCATTATAGTGTCACACAGAATAATTCACAGTTAACAGCCCCTTGGTGCTACAGCTTTCCAGCCCTCTCTCCCACCCAAACCTGGCAACCACTGGGCTTTATCCTGTGCCCCTGGTTTTCTGTCTTCAGGAATGTCTACAGTACACCGCCCTCAGTTGGCTTCCCTCCCTGGTGACTGCACTTCAGGTCCCCTGAACCTTTTCACAGCTGTGTGGACCACTGTGTGTGTCTCCATTCCCCAACTGCAGGACATCTTGTGCCACTGAACAGAGCAGCTGAGGTCCCCACCCGACCCCCTGGGGCAGCTTCACTCATGTGGTGAATACCTGGAGCTCCAGGCTGGATCATGGGCTAAGGATGTTTTCCTATTGTTTACTGGACAATCTCACCTGATAGATGGAGCTGCCCCTTGAAGGGCAGGGGCTGTGTCTCCATCTCCCTTGGAGCTGAGCATGGAACCTGAGGCTATGATCACTATGTATGTGCATGTGTGAGTGTGTGTGTGTGTGCATGTGTGTGTGTGTATGAAAGTCCAGCAATCCTAAGGGGCCCATGTGGGCAACCTTCACTTGGTTTTCGTACATTCTTTCCCCATGTAATGCACAACCACATTCTCCCTGTAAAAGGTCCAGTAATGCAGACACCTTCCCTGGCCTTGCCCTTCATCCTGTTTCCAAGCATGGGTACCTCTTGGCTTCTCAGTGTCTTCTCCCTGTTTTTAGCTCTATCTCTCTTGAATCTTGTTTCATCTTCTCTCATAGATCATTTTTGCCAATTTAGAAACAATTTTCCATTGAAAACAAGAAAGAAAATAATAAGAAAGAAAAACCTTTCTCGCTCTCCACACCTCACCCCACCCAGCCACCTATTCATTTCTGCCTAGGGGACCTTCTTAGCATTCCCTTCTCTCTCTCTGAATCTCCCATATATTTTTTGTGGGGTGGGCGGATACTTGGGATTTAATCCAGGGGCATTTAACCACTGAGCCATGTCCCCAGCCCTTTTTATGTTTTATTTTGAGACAGGGTCTCACTAAGTGGCTGAGGCTGATTTTGAACCTGTGGTCCTCCTGCCTCAGTCTCCTGTAGCTGGGGTTAACAAGCATGCACCATCATACCTGGAAGACAAATATTTTTCCCTGTGTCAATTGAGATGATTTTTTTTGCTTTATTCCATTGATATGGTTAATCAATGAAATTGTTATTCAAATATGAAAGGAGATTTGCATTCCAGATTTATTCCAAAGGTTAAACCAATCTTGCATTCCTGATGGATTTTCAACCCTAACCAATCTTGCTTGGTCTTGGTCCATATACTGCCAGAGGCAATTTCTTTCTTCTTCTTCTTCCTTCCTTCCTTCCTTCCTTCCTTCCTTCCTTCCTTCCTTCCTTCCTTCCTTCCTTCTTTCCCTCCTTCCTTTCTTCCTTTCTCCTCCCCTACCCTCCATTTCTTTCTTTTTTCCTCCTTTTCTCCTTTCTTTTTCTCCCCCTCTTTTTCTTTCTTCCTTCCTTCCTTCCCTCTCTCCCTCCTTCTCTCCCTCCTTTCCTTCCTTCCTTCCTTTATCCCCCTGTATGAAGGATTGAACTCAGGAGTTCTCTGTCACCAAGCTACATCTCTGACTGTTTTATCTTTTCTTTTTTTATTCTGAGACAGGGTCTCACTAAGCTGCTGAGGCTAGCCTGGATCTTGCCATCTCCTGGCAGCTTCTCTGAGTTGCTGGGGTTACAGGGGTGAGATACCTTGCCTGACTGTTGGAGGCAAATTTATCCAGACCTCAAAGTCAGAAAAAAAAATGTCAACTTGACTTAGGAGGTTCTGCTAACACCAGAAACCTACACTGGGACACCCAGGCTTGTCTCAAGGCTGGCAGGCTCCCAGCAAGAAATCCAAATATGAATCTGAAGATTCTTCTGGAATCTGTAAAGCCCCCTAACTCACCACTTTCCCCAGAACTAACACAAGTGAAAGATTTAAAGCTTGAACCACAGCTTTCTTCTTCAGTGATAAATAAAACTAGTTCCAGAGATTTTCTCTCCCTCTGGAGATAGCCTGCACTCTGCCTTCAGCAAGTATTCCTTGTTTTAACCCCAAAGGCATATTCCTTGAGATCGCACCACTATCCCTAGAATTTGTATCTACTTTACCAAATAAACCTCTCTCTGTGGCTTAGGGGAAAAAAAAGTGCCAGAGCCAAGTGTGGTGGCAGATACCTATAACACTGGCCACATCGGAGACTGAGGAAGGAGGACTGCAAATTCAAGGCTGACCTCACCAATTTATCATGGCCCTTAGCAATTTGGCCAGAACTTGTATCAAAATAAAAGAAAGAACTGGGGAGGTAGTTAAGTGTTAAAGCATCACTGGGTTCCATCATCAGCATTTAAAAAGGGTGGGGAGAACGAAGATGGCAGGCCAGAGGAAGGCAGAATTCTGTGTTGGTCCATGATCCAGATCTCACCTAGTTGGAATACTTCATTCAGAGAGAGTTTGGGGACTCCTAAACAGCTGCTTTCCACAGAAATCACCTGGGCTGTGACCCCGCAAAGGGTTCCAGGCCTCAGCATTGGAGTAGGAATGAATAAAAAAAAAGAAGTGGCCTAATACACAATGAAATTTTACTCAGCAATAAAAGAGAATAAAATTATGGCATTTACAGGTAAATGGATGGCATTGGAGAAGATAATGCTATGTGAAGTTAGCCAATCCCCAAAAAACAAATGCCATTCTAATGTTTTTCTCTGATATAAGGTGACTGACTTATAGTGGGGTAGGGAGGGGGAGCTTGGGAGGAATAGATGAACTCTAGATAGGGCAAAGGGGCAGGAGGGGAAGGAAAGGGGCAGAGGATTAGCAAGAATGGTGGAATGAGATGGACTTCATTATCCAAAGTACATATATAAAGACACGAATTGGCATGAACATAATTTATATACAACCAGAGATATGAAAAAATGTGCTATATATGTGTAATAAGAATTGTAATGCATTCTACTGTCATTTATTTTTTAAAAGTCAATTAAAATAAAAGAAGAAAAAAGGGTGGGGCCTGGGGAGGCAGAGCCAAACTAAAAAAGCCTGGTTTCAAATGCCAGTACCATAAGTAAGTAAATAAATAAATCTAGTTATGATAGAGTTTTAAAAAGTAGTTACTATCATATAATATATATTAAAAACAGTTTTTGCCAGGTGCTGTGTCTTATGCCTATAATCCCATCAGTTTGGGAGGCTGAGGCAGGAAGATCACAAAAAAGATCATCATTACCTCAGTAATTTAACAGGGCTCTCAGCAACTTAGTGAGACCCTGTCACAAAATTAAAAAAAAAATAAAAAGGGCTAGGGATGTAGCTCAGTGGTAAAGCGCCCTGGGTTCAAACTCTGGTACCAAAAATAAATAAATAAATAAACAATGGTTTGTGTGGGTCTTGGTGGCAAATGCCTATAATCCCAGCTACAGAGGCTAGGGCAGGAGGATCGCAAGTTCAAAGTCAGCCTCAACAAAAGTGAGGCACTAAGCAACTCAGTGAGACCCTGTCTCTAATAAAATACAAAATAGGTCTGGGGATGGGGCTCAGTGGCTGAGTGTCCCTGAGTTTAATACTCAGTAGCCCCACCCCTGCAAAAAAAAAAAAAAAAAAAAAAAAAAACAGGCCAGTTTGGGCAACTCAGTGAGATCTTCTCTCAAAATAAAAACTGAGAAGAGCTGGGGATGTGACTCGGTGTTAGAACACCCTGGGGTTCAGTTCCCGGTAGTACAAACAACCAATCAGAACCAAACAAAGATGAAACCAATGTGTTCTTATATTGTATTTTATGAAGTTGTTTTTAAAAGCTCAAACAGAAGTGAATTTGTGAGAGAGGCTTGAGACTCTCAGGAGCAATTATCATAGACCTTTCTCACTGTTTTATTACTTAGAGCCAGTACCGCTGGTTGGGGAGAGTTTTTTCCTTTCTTTCTTTCTTTTTGCTAAAATGTTTCATATTCAATGTACCTGAGCGTGCCTCCTGCTTGCCTTGCTTCCAGAAAATTCTCATCCAAAGTCTTGAATCTCCCCTAACAAGGGCAAAACCTGTGAGGGAGATCTAGATGAGCTGCACAAGGGAAGTCACCATGATCTCAGCATCTGGGGACATGGCACCCTGTGTGTGAAGTCGAGTCCACTGTGGAAAGACATTGGTCTTCAAAAGCAGGCTGGGGAGGGGAGAGAGGGGAGGGAGGGGGCCAGGGGGTAGGAATGATGGTGGAATGAGTAAGACACCATTACCCCAAGTACATGTATAAGACATGAATGGTATGAAAATACTCTGTGAACAACCAGTGTCTTGAAAAACTGTGCTCTATATGTGTAATATGAAATTACTGTCATTGTGTATAACAAAATAGAATAAAAATAATAATAAATAAATGAACTAGAAATTCCCTCAATATTTTCAAAAATTGTTCATAACATTAGCTTATTTAGAGAGTCTGCTGGGATTATGAGAGTCTGTACCTCAAGGTACAATTGATTGATATTTCTTTATGACTAGACTCAGGTTAAGTATGTACAAACAAACAAAAAAAGACAGATCCAGGAGAAAACAGCAGGAGCAGCAGAGGCTGGGGCTCTTCAGAGGAAAATAAATGCTTAAAAGGAACGTGCAGCAGGAGCTCTGTGCCACCTGTCAGGACACAGCTGTGGATATGCCTCTGGTGGACAATGTGGGCTGGCACTGTGAAGGTCCACACGGGTTGCCTGGGGACTGGGGTGCACTAGAGATTCCCAGAACTGGCAATAAAGTGAATGCCAGCCCCAGAGGCCAACCGGAGCACCCTGGTATTTTTTGTAGTTCACTCAGGACATAAATTGTGACCCATAGTTCCTGAACTCCTCCCAGGTCCCCTGAGCATTTTAATAATATTCTGGATTATCTTCCAGCAGTGTGATCTGAGGTGAATAACTTGGGCTCAATAGTAGTTCTTGCTTTCTTTTATTTTATTTGATTCAACAGAAAGAAACTTGTACCCTAATTGATGAAAATTGATGTTTTCCTGTTAACAAAGCACTACCACCCTCAATTTTCTTTCTTTCTTTCTTTCTTTCTTTCTTTCTTTCTTTCTTTCTTTCTTTCTTTCTTTCTTTCTTTCTTTTCTTTTCTTTTCTTTTCTTTTTGCACCAGGAATTGAACTCAGGGGCACTCAACAATTGAGCCACATTCCCAGCCCTTTTTGTATTTTATTTAGAGACAGGGTCTCACTGAGTTGCTTATTGCAACAGCATTCTTGCTGTTGCTGAAGATGGCTTTGAACCCACGATCCTCCTGCCTCAGCCTCCTGAGCTGCTGGGATTACAGGTGTGTGCCACCATGCTCAGCTTTTATTTTTTATTTTAAGACAGGGTCTTGCTAAGTTGCTGAGGGCCTCGTTAAGTTGCTGAGGCTTCCCCTGGACTTGTGGTCCTCTTGCCTCAGCCTCTCCTGTCTCTGTGATAACAGGGGTGTGCCACCATGCCTGGCATCACCCCAAATTTAAACACCTTGAAGAACAAACACAAGGTTTTGATCAGATAAGCAGGCCTCCACCATTGATTTATTAGTTGGTTAAATCGTGTCATTTAAAAAATTTATAAAATTGTATTTATTTTGGATATAGTTTTTTTCTTTTTTGGTATTATGGATTGAACCTAGGGGGCTTGACTACTCAGCCACCTTCCCAGCCCTTGTTATTTTATTTTGAGACAGGCTCTCACTAAGTTGCTTAGGGCTTTGCTAAATTGCCCAGGCTGTGATCCTCCTGCTCAACTTCCCCAGTTGCTGGGATTATGAGTGTGTGCCATCGCACCTGGCCAGAAAATATCTTTCAATAAGGAGTTCCCCAGTTCATGGATTGCTTTTTTGTTGAATAAACTTTCATCTTGTAAATGCATTAGATTTAATATTTAACATTATGGCTTTAGGAATGTTTCTTTCTTGAAACAAGAAAAGAGTGTTCATTAGATTAAAAGAAAAATACCCATATTGGGTGGGGATGTAACTCTATGGTAGAGGAGTTGCTCACTGCAAAATAATTGGGCCTGATGGTGCACACCTGCCTATAGTCCTGGCCACTTTGGAGGCTGAGGCAGGAGGATCGCACACTCAATGCCAGCCTGGGCAACTTAGTGAGAGCTCTTCTCAAATAAAATTAAAAAGAGTTGGGGATATAGCTCAGAGGTAGAACACCCCTAGGTTCCACAAAAAAACAGTACCACAAAAACCCCCAAAGGCAGCAAGAGGAGAGCTTGAAGTAGATTGAGAGTTTCAAAGTTATTTTCCGTATAAGAAGGGGCCGGGGAGGTGGAGCAAGAGAAAAATCATGGATTGGTTAACCGCAGACTACTTCAAGTCACTTTTTTAGGGATTAAAAGATGAAGTCTCATACTCCCATGCCCTAGACACCTCTTTTTCCTGTAGTTAAAGGGAATTAAAGGTGTAAGGGTTTTCATACTTCTGCTTTTCTTAAAGCAATGGAGGTTTTCTAATTTTGTTTTATTATTTTCTGTTTATTTAGTTACAGTGCTGGAGATCCAATGGAGGAGTGCTCCACCATTGAGCTCTCTATACCCAAGCTTTAAAAACAAAATTGTTGTTGTGAGACAGGGTCTCCCTACATTGCCCAGGCTGGCCTCAAACTTGATATCCCCCTGCCACAGTCCTCATCCTGGACACCAATCTAATAACAAGACAAGGTCTTGAGAAAAAAGAAAAAGAAGGTGTATTGCTGTGTTTTCACCTATTCACAGGAAAGGGGTAGGGTATAGAGGTGATTAAGATAAAAGGAGATTAAAGAGGAGAGATCAGGAAGAAGAAGATCAGGGAGAAGTTTAGGGAAAAAGAAAAATAAATATATACGTTTCAAAGCCCCATGGGCCATATGTAGTCAAAACATCAAGGGCTGGGGATGTGGCTCAAGCGGTAGCGCGCTCGCCTGGCATGCGTGCGGCCCGGGTTCGATACTCAGTACCACATACCAACAAAGATGTTGTGTCCGCAGAGAACTAAAAAAATAAATAAATATTAAAAATTCTCTCACTCTCTCTTTAAAAAAAAAAAAAAAAAACATCAAGTGAACCCCTCTTGCGCTCTTTACAATTATATAATTAATGTGGCTACTTTGTGTCCTTCCCATATTTTCAAATAGAGACAGATGCAGTGGTGCACATCTCTAATCCCAGCAAATTGGGAGACTGAGGCAGGAGAATTGCAAATTTAAAGTCAGCAATTTAGGAAAACCCTGTCTCAAAAGAAAACAAAAAAACAAACAAAGGGCTGGGGATGTATCTCAGTGGTACAGCACCTATGGATTCAATCCCCAGTACCAAAAATAAAAACAAAACAAACAAACAACAAAAAATAATGAAAGGAAGGAAGGAAGGAAGGAAGGAAGGAAGGAAGGAAGGAAGGAAGGAAGGGGTATAACATTAAACTGAAGTCAGGCATGATAGCCCAATCCTATAATTCCAACTGCTCCCCCATGGCTAAGCAGAAGGATTCCAAGAAAACTGCCAACATTAGCAACATTGTGAGGCCCCTATCTCAAAACAAATTAAACTTAATAATAATTGAATTATTTAAATGTGTCCATACACATATACTCCATTTTTTGTGATTCTAAATAGACTGAGTTTTCAGAAATTCTTTTTAATTTTAAATACCTTTACATCTAGAATCAAGTGAAACATAATTTAAATACTGGACTTAGTTTTCTTCCATCTGATAGGGCTTCATGAAACAAGTTAATCTAGTTAAAATAAACATTAAATATTTCTGAGTGAGGTAGACATGGTAAAAAGAGTAGTTTGTTGGTCAGGCACAACGGCACATACCTATAACCCTAGTCACTTGGGAGGCTGAGGCAGGAGGATGGCAGGCTTGAGGCCAGCCTGGGCAAGTTAGACTCTGTCTCAAAATAAAAAATAAAAGGGGCTATGAATGTAGCTCAGTGGTAGAGCATCCCTAGATTAAACTCTAATAAAACACACACACACACACACACACACACACACACTGATTTATTTATCCATATTCTTCAGTTTCTGCCCTGCATTAGGTGGATTCAACCCCCAGTACCAAAAATAAAAACAAACAAACAAACAAGAAAAAAGAATGAAAGGAAGGAAGGAAGGAAGGAAGGAAGGAAGGAAGGAAGGAAGGAAGGAAGGAAGGAAGGAAGGAAATCTGTACATTAATGGGGCAGGAGACTAAATGTTCCCAGGAAGCTGTGTTTCCAAAATGAGTGTGGAGGACCAGAGGGCTGCTGCTTTCCAAGTTTGGGCAATGCACGAGTGGCCATCAGTTTTTAAGAGTAGCCCTCACAATCCACAGAATTCTGTCACAGAATAAATCATAAAGTTATGTGGCTTTGGGGGAGGTATGGGGGATCAAAACCAGGACACCACACTTGCAAAGCACATGCTCTACCACTGAGCTATACCCACAGCACAAAACACTTCATAATTTTTGTCAAAACTTATGAGACAAAGCCAGGCATGGTATCACACACCTATAATCCCAGCTTCTTAGGGGACTGAGGCAGGAGGATCATAGGTTCAAGGCCAGCCCCAGCAATTTAGCAAGACCCTAAGCAACATTCTGAAATCAGGTCTCAAAATAAAAAATAAAAAGAACTGGGAATATGGCTCATTGGTAAAGCACCCCTGGGTTTAATCCCCAGGATACATTAAAAAAAAAAAAAGATAGTATTTTTGCTAGCAATTTTTTTTTTTTTTTTTTGGTACCAGGGATTGAACCCAAGGTTTTACATGCGCTAGGCAAACACTGTTCCACTGAGCTTATTTCCTATCCCTGTTATTGATTTTTTTTTCTTTTGTACTGGGTATTGAACTCAGTGGCACGTAATCACTGACCCACATCCCCAGCCCTTTTGATTTTTTTTTTTTTATTTTTAAGACAGGGTCTCACTGAGTTGCTTAGGGCCTCTCTAAATGGCTGAGGCTGGCTTTGTACTCTCTATCCTCTTGCCTCAGCCTCCTAAACCACTGGGATTACACGCATGTGCCACTATGCCTGGTTCCTGTTGTTGAATTTTTGATTGCACAAAAAGACATAAGGATTAAAACTTGTCGTGCCATTGACACAGGCCTGTTTGGGAATTCAGGTTTTGTCTTCTTTCTCTCCTGATTTTTACAAAGGTCATATATCAACTTAATTTCTGTTTGAGTGTTAATATGGGTTACTGCATTTTGATTTTCTGTCTAGTCTGTTAGAGCCTAGAGCATAAAATAGTCCATAAAATAGTCCAAAATAACTCTTATCTAACATGCTTTTATTTATACCGAGAATTTAAAGCAGGGGCCCTTGACAACTGAGCTTCATGCCCAGTCCTTTTTTTTTTTTTTTGGGGGGGGGGGTACCATGGATTGAACTCAGGGGCATTCAACCACTGAGCCACATCCCCAGCCCTATTTTTGTATCTTATTTACAGATATGGTCACACTGATTGCTCAGTGCCTCACCATTGCTGAGGCTGGCTTTGAACTCAAGATACTCCTGTCTCAGCCTCCTGATCCATTGAGATCATAGGCATGCACCACTGTGCCTGGCTTCCCCAGTCCTTTTTATTTTTAAACAGGGACTTGATATGCTGCTGATGGTCTTACTAAATTCAAGTGCTAAGGCAGGCTCAAACTTGCAATCCTCCTACTTCAGCCTCCCCAGTTTCTTGGACTACAGACCTGTACCACCATGCCTCACTATTATCTAACACTCTTTAAAATGTCATTGTTCCTTATACTTTGCTTTTCTAGGATAAAGGACCTTGGCAATGTATGGGGCTCAGCATTGCCTGGGAAATGCCCCTGTTGGAAGAACCCTGACACTGAAAGGCTTTAGCTGGTGGCTATCATGATGAGAGAGACCCACACTTTGACCTACATTTCTTGCTCCCCACCATTCTGAGAGGTACCCACAGCTTCCACCCTCAGTGGCTTCAGACATGGAAAAGTGGCCTTCCTAGGGCTGGTAGTCAAAGCTGCTCTCTGGTCTCAAGTCCCAGCTCATATTTGGTGAAAACATTCTCAAGCCAGTTTGCTGAGCCGATCACCCTGAAACATCCTATACTTTGTAAGGGAACAAAAGACTGCTTCTCCCTCCCTGTCCTCGAGGGTAGCAAGAGGTTTTAGGAGTCTCTGTTGTGTCTCTAGCAACTCCTTTCCAATTTCTTTTCTACTGAGCCACTTTTTGTATTTTATTTTGAGACAGGATCTTGTTGAGTTGCTCAGGGCCTTGCTAAATTGCTGAGGTCAGCCTTGAACTTGCAATCCTCCTGCCTCAGCCTCTGGAGCTACTGGGATTAGAGGTGTGTGCTGCCACACCCAGCTTCATAAAGCATTTTTGTTTTGTTTTTGAGATGGGTTCTCACCCTGCTGACCAGGCTAGCCTGGAGCTCCTCACTTTAGGGATTGACCTCTTTCAGCCTCTGGGGCTTCTGGCATAGTAGATGGAATTAAAGAAGTGAGCCATCACACATAAGAGGCTTTAACTCTAGAACATGTTCACAATATTAGTGTGGCCACGGAACCCTGAACAATGAGATTTCAGGTGTTTCTCTCTGTCCAATATCAGATTAAGTCCATTGATGTCTCATGCTCAGAACTGAGGGTGACCCTGTGAATGAAACTCTGTGAAAGAAATACATGAGAGGATCTCCACCCCACCCAGAATCCCTTCCCCTTCCTGCCTGGAGATCTGCTAAAACCAATCAATAAGCTGAAAATCCAACCAGGATTATTTGGATGAGATTCAATAATCTAGTCAGATATGAGCTTTCAATTAGAAGGGAGGGGTTTGGAGAGGAGGAATAAAAGCTTCAGACCAGCCAGAGAAGGTTCCAGAGAATCCTGGACCAAGAGTCAGTGCCTGGATCTGTTGACACTTGGAGAGCCATACCATTCCATCCAGACGTGCAGATAGGGTAAGTGACATCCCTCCCTAAGGGTGTTCCACCCTGTCTACCCAGAGCCAGTCTGCCCTGGTGACTGCAGCTCAGGTTGTCCCCACTGCTGCTGCTGCTGCTTCTTTAGGGATTGAACCCAAGGATGCTTTACCACTGAGCCTCAGCTCCACAGACCTGTTTTTTATTTTGAATCAGGGTCTAAGTTGGTCAACTTCTTGCTAAGGTTCTGTGGCTGACCTGCAACTTGACTTTTTTTGGACTGGGGATTGAACTCAGGGCTGCTTAACAAATGAGCTATATCTCCAGCACATTTTACATTTTTTTTTTTTTGACACAGGGCCTCAGTAAGTTGCCTAGAATCTCCCTAAATTGCTAAGGCTGGCCTTAAACTTTTGATGCTCCTGCCTCAGCCTCCTAAATTTCTAAGATTACCAGCATGCACCACTGGACCCATTTTTTTTTTTCTTTTTTGGGCACCAGGGATTGAACTCAGGGGCACTCGACCATTTGAGCCACATCCTCAGCCCTGTTTTTGTATTTTATTTAGAGACAGGGCCTCACTAAGTTGCTTAGACAGGGTCTCACTGAGTTGCTTAGTGCCTCACCATTGTTGAGGCTGGCTTTCAAGATCCTCCTGTCTTAGCCTCCCAAGCTGCTGGCATTACAGGCATGTGTCACTGCACCTGGCCCAGTCCAAAATTTTTAAGTGAGAGCTATCTATTTGATTTTGAATTGTCTTGACAATTTGCATATGTAGTCTATATTCCTTTAAATGACAGTTCATGGAATTTGTGGTATTGTGATTTTACAAGTTATTTTATATTTGGAGCTTAAAACAGGATGAGGGTGTGCTCAGTGTTAGAAGACTTGCCTAGTATGAGGACCTGGGTTCAAACCCCATCACCGTAAAACAAAGGAATATGTGTGCATGTATGTGATGTATACATTTTTATATCAGTGTTTTATTACTGGATTTTGGTGTCACAGTTTGGATAGAATGTATTCTCCCAAAGGTTCAAGGGGTGCAAGGGGTGAGAGGATTGGGTTATAAGATCCATAATCAGTACATTCATCTATTTAATAGATTTGATAGGACTACATACTGCGTGATAAACTCTAGGCAGGTGAGGTGTGGCTGGAGGAAATAGGGCCCTGTGGGTGTGTCATTGGGTTTATATTTTTGCCACCAAAGGCTTGGTCCCCATCCTCCATGCCAATACAATAGCAATGACAAGATATTGAGGAAAAGGAAAAAGGTTTATTGTTTTGCTAGCAAAGAAGAAACACAGAGACTAGTGTCCCAAAGCCTATGCTTCTGCCTATCCTCAGGAACAGGGGGCTTTTATAGAGGTGATTCAAGAAAATGGGATTAGGAAGGAGAGATCAAGAAGGACATCAGGGAGATCATGAAAGAGAAGATTAGAGAAAAGAAGATGTGGGGGTGGGGGGAGAAACATGTAAGTTTCAAAGCCACAAGGGATATAGTGAAAGCATCCTGTGAACCCCTGTTAAAGTTTCTTGGCACCATGCCCACCACTTCAGGCTGCCCTGTACTGATCAGCTTTTCTGAGGCTCTGTTTGGTCATGTTCTTCTGCCTCTTGAGCAATGGAGCTGGCTGTCCATGGAATGAACCTCTGAAACCAGGAACCCCAAATAAACTTCCTCTAAGTTCAGCAACAAAATGTTCTGATTTTCATTTTTGTGGTCCAATGGGGATCTAACCCAAGGCTATATGTGGGCTCAGTAACCTCCTATATAACTGAGCTACCACCCTCAGCATAGCCCTAAGCTATAGCTATATCTAGATTTACATCTGTACGTGTCCACATATGTATATGGTTTTATGTGTGTATGTGTGGTACAGGTAATTGAACCCAGGGCCTCACATGCTTGGCAAGCTCAATACCACTGAACCACATATTGAGCTTCAGACAAGGTCTTGCTCAGTTTCCCAGTCTTCCCTTGAACTTGAGGTTCTCATTTAAAAAAAAAATATTTTTTGGTAATGGGGATTAAACTCAGGGTGCTTTACCACTTAGCCACATTCCAGCCCTTTTAATTTGTTATTCTGATTGGTTCTCTCATGAGGGCCTTGGGTCTTGTTAAGTTGCTGAGGCTGGACTTGAACTTGTAGTCCTCCTCAGTGTCCCAAGTTGCTAGAATTACAGGCTTGTGCCACCAAGCTGGGCATTGGCCCTGTGACATTTCTATTCTCTTTAAGGGGGTCCTAAGTGAGGTTTAGGTTTGGGATCAGTGATAAGGCATGCATTCAGCCCTTGGTTCACTCCCCAGGATCTCAAAAGTGAGGATGAGTCACCTGTACATAATGGGACTGGTGAGCCTTCAGACTGCTTGATAACCAGAGGGATTAGAGTTGGGAGGACAAGAGGTGGAAACTGGATACTGGGGATTTGTTCCCCACCACCACAGAGCTGTGGCTTACCAGGATTTGGACCTCAACTGGTTGAAGAGAGGTTTTTTGGCTTGGCCTGAAAGGGTACCTCTGTTCCCTGCAGATTCAACAGGATGAGCATCAGGACCATACCCACACTCCAGGACCTGGTGATACAGAATGTACTGCGCAACGAGGCCTTGCCCATCCCCAATCTGGAGTACCTGCCCAGGGTGCTCACCCTGCAGTTGTACAAGGAGGCTATAATGGGGGGTCACATGGAGATGGTAAAGCAAATGGTGCTGTCCTGCCCCTTGGCCTGTCTGCCTGTGGAGTACCTGCTGAAGACAAGAGATGTGAAGGCCTTAAAAACCCTACTGAATGGGCTAGACTTGCTGATTTCCCAGAACGTTTACCCCAGGTGAGGGGGGCCCAGGAAGAAACAGCTGGGGGAGGCAGGAGAGGGTGAAGGGTGGACCAGGTGGTGCCAGGGAGTAGGCTGCCCTGCCCCCTCCACAGGAAGGGTCCCTGGGTGGATTCAAGGGGAAAGGGCATGGAGAAACATAGGAGAGCAGAGGAGTAGCCACCCAGAACAAAGGGATCACTGGGGTCTAATGCACAGGTTGGAAGTCGGGTGAGTCTTTGTCTATTTTTCAAACCTCCTTCCCATTTTCTCCCTAGGAAATGGAAACTGAAAGCAATCGATTTTCGGGAAGTGAATCAGGACAGCTGCAATGAGTGGTCCAGAGCCCCACTGGGTGCCTGCTCACAAGAGGCCATGTCTCCAAAGGAAAGAGAGAAATGTAGCCAAAGAGCAGGGAAGCCACACTTGAAGATCTTCATAGATTTCGATCTGGACAAAGTCTTCCAAAGATTCCTTGGCAGCCTCAGGGAGTGGGTGGAGGAGAGAAAGGGGGTGGTCCGTATATACTGTGAGAAGCTGCAGATCGGGGGTTTCTACTTGAAACTCTCTAAATTCCTGAGGACTCTGCCATTGTACTACGTGCAGGAACTGGAGGTGAATGCTCAACACTGGACTCGAGAAACAATGGAACATTTTTGTTTTTGCCTGATTGAGATGAGAAACCTTCGCGTCCTCCATCTCTCTGACTTGAGCCCACAGGTCTTCACCAGCCGGTCTGTAAACAGGTGGTTTTCCCATAGATTCAGCCTTCAACTGCGGAAGGTGAAAAAACTCCATGAGCTCTATGTGAACAACGTCTTCTTCCTCTACGGAGCGCTGCACAAAATCCTCCTGTAAGCATGAGGGGTGCGCATTGCTGCAAAAGCCATTTTTGCTTACCGAGCATTAAAAGGGCTTGTGCCCTGGCCACTGGCCATGTCAGGGAAAGAGATGCTGGAGAGTGACCGAGTGACCTCCGGGTCTGGTCCCCTGCTCAGTCCTGAAGGATGGTCTCATCACCACCCACACAGAAGCAGAGGGCTAAACCGCGGTGCATGGTCTGGGAAGTGCCACCATGCTGGGAAACCAGCTGGGGGGGAAAGGAGCTAGTGAGGGTGGGTGAGGTTCCTTCCCTGGGAGGCCTGGCCAGCAAAGGAGGTGGGAGATGGGGCAGAGGAGAGGGCGTTGGAGGAGGGAAGCCCCCACACCTGCACCTTGCAACAGGGAAGCTCTGTGCTCTCCAGAGGGGAGCAGAGGAGCCTCCCCCAATGCCCCCCTGGGGAAGGCTGCTCTGAGCCTCAGGTGGTGATTCTGGAGTTGAGGGTAAGGAGGAGGAATGGAGGGTACAGAGTGTGAGCTTCGCAGGTGGATAACCCCGGTTGGTTTTCTTCATCTTGCCTGGGTTTGTCCTTCATACATGACTCCCCCTGACCTCCTGTCGCCAGAGCTGTGGCCTTGGGCTTGGCTCCTCCTTGGGGAGGAGCCTTAGAGATGATGGACTCACCTGGTCACTCAAGTGGTGGTGAAAGGCTCACCCTGAATTTGGGTGATGTTTAGGAGCAGATTTTGCAACCCACAGTGTCCTGGGGATCCACCATCATCAGAAGGACAGGGCACCTTGGGTTTGAGATTAAACAGTTCTCTTCTACCATTTCCCACTATATCCACTTGGTGCCTTCATTCACCAGAAGTAACTCTTTGCTTTCTCTCCAGGAGTCAGACCCCCTTGAAAACACTCTCGCTGAGAGGTTGTCCGCTCAAGGAGAAGGATTTAAAGCATCTGTCCACGTGTCCGAGCACTGATCAACTGAAGTGTCTGGATCTCAGCTCTTTTTCCATGAAAGATATGAGTCCTGAGCCCCTCCGGGTCCTGCTGGAGAAGATAGCACACACCCTTGAGACCCTGGTCTTAGAGTTTTGTGAGATAACAGAGTCCCAGGTAAATGCCATCTCACCAGCCCTGGGTCACTGTTCCAAGCTCAAAACCTTCAGTTTCTGTGGGAACCAAATCCCCCTGACTGCTCTTAAGAACCTGCTGAGCCACACCGCTAGCCTGCCGCTGGAACAAGCAAAGTACCCTGCCCCTCTGGAGAGCTTTGATGAAATCCTCTGGGGTTTTTGGACTGAGATCAACCCCATGAAATTTGACCAGGTTCGGAAGGAGTTGATGCAGCTAGTGAAGGACATCAGGCCTGTCCACGACATCCAGATTTATTCTTATGATTGTGTTCTTCACCTCAAACATACAGATTTTATTGCCAGAAACCCAGTGGCAATTCAGTAGGCAGGGGATTATTGACATGCACATCACATTAGCTTTCTTGGGCTGGGGGTGAGGCTCAGGTAGAGTGTGCCCTGCAGGCATGAGGCTGTGAGTTTGATCTCCAGAACCTCAAGAAATATTTCTTATAAATGTCAAATGGGATTCATGTGTGCATATGGCCTCAAATTTGAGTCTTGACAACTCAGGAAGACCATCTCAAAATAAGGGCTGGGGATGTAGCTCTGGGCAAATGCCCTGGCTTCAATCCCCAGTACCCCTGGAAAATGGGCCTTCAGGAAGATAAGTATCAAGGCCTTCATTTTATTATGCTACTTGGTTTTTGGCTCTATTATTCCATAATAAAAATGTATTAAATTTTCACTGCTATGATGATTTTTTTGTGTGTGTTGGTATTGAATCATAAGGTGCTCAACAATTAGGCCACATCCCCAACCCTTTTTAAGACAGGTTCCAAGTTGTCCAGGACATATTTAAGTTGCTGAGGCTAGCCTTGAACTTGATCCTCCTGCCTCAGTCTCCTAAGCTGCTGGGACTACAGGTGTGTGCTACCACAACTGGCTGCTAATTTGTAATCCTTTGGAAGCATGTAACATAACTGCCATACCCACCTTGCTGGGTTTGAAGCCCTGCTTTTTTGTGTGTGCCTCTGTTCAGGGCAAAGAAGCAAATCTGAGCTACAAAGACAGACCAGCAGTCCTGCAAGCCTGGTGCTACTAGCAGATTTGTTCAGGGAAGTGAAGGGGGAGGTAAACTCTGAAAGATCAGACAACCATAGCGAAGGTCAGAGGATAGAAACCATAGGTACTTTAAAATTTTAGTCTGCACTATGTGACCAGGCTATTTTAAAAAAGTTCCAGTTGCCTAATTCAGACACCACTGGAGGTTCAAGGCTATCTTCTGGCATAACTGAGGAACAGGATTCAAGACTAGGATTGTTTTCTGTTTGGTGGGAGCTCAAAATGGATTTTTTTTAAATTTGGTCATTTGCTGACAATCTGCCCAGTGTGATCAATAAAGCAGGGCACTCCTGGACCCCATTCTTGTGGATTTAACCAAAGCATTTCTCAACTATTCTTTTTGCGATCAAATAACTCTCTCCTTGCTCCAAGAATCTGCAGCTTCCAGAACAAGTGGACGAGAGTTCCGAAGGGGCTCAGATATGTAGAATTGTGGCCAGGCCACAATTTGGGAGGAGTGTCAAGAAAGATCAAAGTGCTGTCACCTTCTGCAGCCACAGCATGTTGCCGAAGTCACTCTCCTTCATGCAGACTGGCTCTCTCTCTCCCTCTTGGGGTGAAAATCTGCTACTTGCCAGGCAGGAGCAGCAGCTGGAGTAGGGGTTCAACCGCTGTGGTGACTGGCTCTGGCTGTGGAAGGGGCAGGCAGGGGGGCTCTCTGCTGTCCCCATATGCCCCCTACTCCCCAATACTAGACTGGCTCCACCTCCAGGTCTCAGTTGGCATCACCTCAGAGGCCCTCCCTGAACACCCCGTCATCCACTCATGGTTGTTCCATAGAAGGAATGGATCACAGTTGGCCATATTGCACCTTCTTGCTTCTTATAGGTGGCCAGTCCCAGAGACTGACTCACCTGCCATCGGACCTTACCTGACCCCCCTGACTAGCCACACAGATGCTTAATACATAGTGTTATGACTAAGCTACATTCCAGTCCTTATTATTTATTTTGACACAGTGTCTCAAGTTACTAAGATTGGCCTCCAACCTGTGATCCTCCCTCCTCAGCCTCCTGAGTTGCTGGGAATACAGCTATGTACCACAGTGCCCTCTGGTCTTCTCTGTATTTGGCTTGTTGCCCACCAGGGCCTCCCCCTGTTGGGTGCACTTCTCAGCCTGGTGGTCTCAGGAGGGCTGAGCTTCCTACATGATGGTGGCTTCCAAGGGGCAGGAAGCACAGCCTGCCAGATGTGTTAGGTTCCCCTCCAGGGCCCATTCAGCAGCACTCCAGCATATTCATATTCTATTCCTCAGAGCAGGTCTGAGGATGTAGCTCATTGGCAAATTCCCCAGTCTCAATCCCTTATACCAAGCTCAATCCCATATAAATAAATAAATAAATAAATAAATAAATAAATAAATAACAGCGCTGGGTATGGTTGCACATGCCTGTAATCCCAGTGACTGCGGAGGCTGAGACAGGAGGATCTCAACATCAAGGCCAGCCCCAGCAATTAGCAAGGCCTTAAGCAACTTAGGGAGACCCTATCTCAAAAAAAAATTAAAAGGCCTGGAGATGTGGCTCAGTGGTAGACAACCCCTGGGTTAAATCCCCATTACAAAGAAAGAAAAAAGAAAACTCAAAGTCCTGCAGATGCCAGGGAACCACTGTGAAGCTTCCTGCCCATCCCATCCAGACCCCTTGGACTGGCTGTGTCTCGCTGGGCACATGGCTTCCCTTGTGAGCACCAGTGTCCATGAGGGAAAAGCAGCTAGTAGGACCAGCCTGGTGTGGAGATTTGAAAACTATGGAAAGTACTAGGCCTGTGCTAGGAGCGCACCGGGTCACCAGGTCACCGGGTCATCATTAGCATGACTCTCTTCATCCTCCATCCTCTCCAAGGATGGAAAGACCCCAGGACACATCTGTAGTCACTTTACTTGAAGAAGCCTAGGGTTATGGGTGACACAAGTGCAGAATCCAGGACCCTACCCCCACTCTATGTGGACTTCTAATACTGAGCCCAGGGACACTGCTGCCTTGCAACCCAAGGCTGGGGTGCTCTTGCAGGAACCAGAACTCATGGCTGATCACTAGTGGATACACCCCTTGCCTGGGGAAACTCAGTCCACTTACTTCCAATGGTTAGAAATACCTAGAATCAGTCTTCACCACTTTGTGCGTAGGAAGGGGGAAGGGCTGAAGATGTAGCCCAGGCCTCATGCAGGTTAGGCAGGTGCAGCACCCCTGTGCTCTGCCTGCAGCCTGGAGCCATCATCTGCTACTTTTGGTTGTATTCTAATTCCTCTGCTGTGTCAATATGTCTTTTTTTTCTTTTAAAGTGCTAGGGCATGCATGTCTCTGCTGGACTGTGTGTGTGTGTGTGTGTGTGTGTGTGTGTGTGTGTGTGTAGCACTAGGAATTATGTACCTAGGGCACTTTACTACTTAGCTACACCCCCCAACACCTTTTATATTTTTATTTGAGACAGGGTCTGACTACATCACCCAGGCTGGCTTGGAACCTCCAATCCTCCTGCCTCAGCCTCCCAAGTTACTGGGATTGTAAGTGTGCACCTAGGTACCTGGCCATAAAGCATTTAAAACCCTCAAGAGATTACAATGCACCTGGGAGCAAGTGCCATAACTAAAAGGAGAATAATAGCCTCAGACTGCAAAATTCCTCTGGATGAATGTTATACCAATACCAACACCCTAAATAACTCTCAGACCACACATTGCCATTCCAATTAAGACTTTATTGCTGGTCAGCAGCAGACACTTACTCTTTAAAAATGAGATGGTCAGAGAAGCATACCACCTTCAGTTATGCCTCATATTTAAGCAAAAACACCACAAAAGGGAGATTTGGGGGTATAGCCAAAGTAAGCAAGCACATTGAATTTGTAAAGAAGAGTAGTGTACTACAATTTTATTGATGTTTTTATATTAACCAAGTTTTAGACTCTGTAATGTGGAACAATACTCTAAAATAACAGTTGCTGTTTCACCAGAGGTGTACAAACCTTCATTTGTCCAGTTAGTTGCTCTAGAGAATAAAACTTAACAGACGCAATGTAATTAATATTTTAAGAAGTGTTTTTTCACTTTAATATGTGAGTCAAACTTTGATTTATATCAGTAAATTAATATTTGCTCTTAGGGAATAACCTTGAATACTTTTAATCATTTGTGTTACATATATAAACAACTTAGGTATAAAGAAACATGTTAATATTTATCCTTTATTTAATATGTTTTTGTTACTTACTTAGACTCTATTGTTTAATTAGATGTATAAAAATTATGTTTTACCACACAAAGACTTTCTTACCTGGAAACATGTTTTTTACTAAATACATTTTTATATTTAGAATATTTTAATAATTTTTGATCCATAATTTTTGTTTATACCTTAAAATAACCCGTATCAATTTCTGAATTTAGATAAATTACTCTATGTTAATAATAGGAAATATATTTATAGTACTCTAATTGAAATGCAGTTGAAACCTCTTGACTATTTGTATATAGAATAATACCCGCTGGGACTTTTAACTTTTAGTAACCTTGTTTTTGTGATAACATAAAATAATTTTAAATTTTTTAAATTTACCAATATATGAAAACACCAACAGTGCTTAAATATTTTACCTTATGGAATTTAAGAAGTTTGATTACTTCACAGTACATTTAACAGTTAACATTTAAATTTTGTAAACCAATCAGATGTGTCTAACAAACACATCCATGATTAATTTCATATAGGTCAAATCTAATTTACATTTTTTTAAAAAAAAGGTATAAGACAAGTGCATTGAATAGCATTTGTAATTTTTCCCATTGAAGAAAATTCTTAGAGACAATGGATATTAGACACTTAAGAGACATTAACATTTTATTTACTGTTTGACCACCTAGAAACAAAACTGTGCATTAGTAACTTTAAAGACATTTTTACTTTTATTTATTCATCCAATTTCAATTGAATCTTTTAAATCATATGAAGCAAAGGTATTTGTATACATTTTTTAAATTTTAATTTATGAGCTCATATGTCAAATTTTAGTACTAAATATATGTAGACATGGCAATATAAGTAGACGGACAGTACACTGGTGTCCCTACACAAAACAGACAAACAAAAGCCTTGTCAGTATTTGTTAAAACCTATTATACTGAGAATTAACCCTTGTAAATTGGCCTTAGAACAAATCAGAATATAATCAGTAAAACATATTAACCTATGTGTATCAGATTAAAATTATAAATGTAATAAATACTGACTTTCAAAAACCTTCCTGGCCCTCTTCCTGAGGTGGTCCTGCTCATTAAAGGTGAAAAAAATTAATGGAATATAGACAAATGACAGGGCCTTATTCCTCCCTGAAGGAAATTCCCAAAGAGGAACTCCATTGGTCTCCTCAGGACCTCAACACCCAGGTTGGGGTCCCATTGTATGTTAAATATGAGAGTCCAGTCTCCATAATCCCCTGAGGTGGGAACTGTGAGTTCTTTGGGAAGTCGGGAAGCAGAAGATATATGTCAAAGGCAAGTGTCTCTCACATGGTTTGGATATAACTTGTCCTCCAAAGCCTCTGTGTTAATGCAATAGGTGAAATGATCAGATCATGAGAACTACAATCCAATCAGTGGATTGATCCATCAAATGGATATATTTCTGTGTGAGTGTGTGTGTGTGTGTATTTGTGTGTGTGTATTCTGATAATTAACATGTTTTCAATCCTAAATAACCATTGACAAAATGCAGATTCAGAAGAACTCTCTGGCTGCTAAGGTCCTCTGACAGTGACTGGTTTTAGCAGGGTTTCCGTAACCCAGGTAGGTGCCATCCCAACCAGAACACAATTCAACTTTCCTCCTCAGGGGTCTTCCTGAATCTTCTCCAAAGCTTTTGTTTGCCCAAGGCTTTTTCCAAATCCAAAGAGTCCTGTCCTTTCTATCCTATAGTCGTTCATTCTGATACCTTGTCAGGACTCTCGAGATAATCTTATGACTCAAGCCACTGGAGTCAAAGAAGGTGTGGGGGGATGACCAGAATGTTTGGCTGGGAGGTTCCCACAGAAGGCAATAGGAGTGCACTCATCACCTGGAACTAGGGGAGAGCAGGGAGCTGGGGCTGGAGAGGTGGCCCCAGGCAGGGCTCCCTAAGTGGCAATAGACAGGCTTAGGCAGGGTTGGAACATGGCCTGAGGTCTGTTTCCATTTCCAGAAGGCTGTAGAGGGGACCATGCTCCCTAGAGGGAATTAACAAGAAACAGTGACAGCATCAGAGGAATCATTGCCACCAAGGTGAAGAAGACTAGCTTTCACTTGAGTGACCATGGCAGCTTGGCAGACCCTGGAGGTGGCCCTGGGGAACTTGACCCTAGGTTGCTCTTTTGCATCACAAAAAAAAGTAAAGCTTCTCCTGGGCAGGGAAGAAACCTGCAATGGCAAGGGTAGTAAGACTGGCCTTGGGGGAGTTGGGGAGTTGAGGCCCTTGGTTCCCAGAGGTCACATTCATCCAGGCTCTGCCTGCACCAGGGTTCACAGGAGCTCTAGTCCAGGAAGAAACAACACCCAGCAGGAAAGCTAGATTCACCAACAACCAGGGTCCAGTTTCTAGTTTCATCTCCCCAGGGCCCTCCAAGTTGCCTCTACCCAGGTGCACCACCAGCCCCTACACTATCCAACAACAAAAACAAACAAACAGAAAATCACTTTTGGGGGTGGGGGAGATTGGTTTTGAATTAATTTTCATGCCTGTTCTCTCCACAGTCAGTGCCAATCACAGAAAAGTGTAATCTGAAGCAAGAGCCACCTTGAAATTAGTGTCAAATGAGCCAGTAGGGGGCAGGCTTGTCCCAGTGTGTCCCTTTTCCTATCAAGTAACTTCCTACTGCTGGGTTCTAGAGCCAGATGTCATTGTTCCCAGTAGAGGGAATGGGCAGCTTGTCGGTGGACTCTGTCGTTAGTCAGGGTTGTCCATTTGCCCTTAGCTGTTTTTATTTTCTTTCTCTCATTCTCCTCTTCCTCTTCCTTATTCTCCTTCTACCTCTCTTTCTCCTCTCCATTCATCATCTTCTTCTTTTTTAGTTACTGGTGTTTTAACTAAAGGTACTTAGCCACTGAGCCACATCCCCAGCTCTTTTCAATTTTTATTGAGGCAAGATCTGACTAAGCTGCTTATGGCCTAGTTAAGTTGCTGAGGCTAGCTTTGAATTTGTGGTCCTTTTGCCTCAGCCTCCTAAACCACTGGGATTACAATCATGGCCCACCACATCTGGTTCCAGGCCTGTCTTATGCTGAGAAAGGAACTCACTTTGTTCTC
The DNA here is from genome assembly GCF_964194105.1 of Spermophilus citellus. Lineage (NCBI taxonomy): Eukaryota > Metazoa > Chordata > Mammalia > Rodentia > Sciuridae > Spermophilus > Spermophilus citellus. The sequence goes on along the minus strand of NC_138191.1, from coordinate 51,026,040 downwards.
CATACTAGTCTCAAACTTATGATCATCCTGCTACAGCCTCTTGAATAGCTGGATTTCAGACAGGTACCGACATGCTCCGTTTAAATGTAAGCAATGCTAAAAGGCATATAGAGTATTTGAGAACATTTGCAAGTATAGATGGAAAATGGTAACTCTGACATGAGGCTCTATTGTCATGTGTTTCTTGTACATGTGACAGTGTGCCACTTTGGAGTGGAGTCAGGGGAAGTAAATAGATCAGAATAGAGACCAGCCTTTAAAAAATATTGTGTCATTCCAGGTTTGGTGTCCTGCACCTGTAATCCCAGCTCCCTGGGAGGCTGAGGCAGGTGGATTATGACTTCAAGCAACACCCTTGGCAATTTAACAAGACACTGTCTGAAAATACAAAATGAAAAAGCCTGGGATGTAGCTGTAAAGAACATCCCTGGGCTTCAATACCGGGTAAAACACACCCACACATATTTGTAAAGGGGAAATAAAGAAATTTAGCACAGTGTGGTGGCACATGTCTGTAATTCCAATGACTTGGGGCTGAGGCAGGAGGATCAAATTGCTTAAGCAAGGATTAAATCGCTTCAGCAATTTAATGAGACCCTAAGCCACTTAGGAAGACCCTGTCTCAAACTGAAAATATATAAATGAAAAGGAGATGTAGCTCTGTGGTGTAGTGTGCCTGGATTCAATCCCCAGAATCAAAACCAAAACCAAAACAAAACAAAAAATACAACAGAAAAAGGAAAAGAAAAACAGAAGGAAAGAAGTTTCATATTATCTAAACCAAAGCAGAAATCAAAACTATTGGGATGAAGGAAAAATGCATGTAGAGACCCTAAGTCCAGATCTCTGGTCATTTAAAGAGAAAGAAATGTGTGATATTCTCTTTGCATCACAAACTATGTGCCACCATTTTGTGTTTCTTTTTTGGTACTGGGGACTGAACCCTGTGGTGCTCTACCGAGCTACATCACCACCTCCTTTTATCTTTTATTTTGAGAAAGGATCTTGCTAACTTGCTGAGGCTGGCCTCCCACTTGTGCTTCTCCTGCCACAGCCTCTGGCGTTGTTGGGTTTGCAGGCATGTGCTACTACTTGGCTGTAGGTCACCAGGGAAGACTGTCTGAGTGTAGACCCTCTAAAGGTTCTGTTTTGAGCTCAGTCGCCCTATACCACTAAAGCACTTGTTTTCAAATGCTCTGTTCTCATCCCTGAAGCTAATGTAACAATGAGGACACAGTTTTGAGAAAACAGAAAGGGAATGTTTACTATTTTGGTAGCAAAAAAAAAAAAAAAAAAAAAAAACAGAAGGTCTTCTGCCCAAAGGCTGTCATTATGACTATCAGAGGAACAGGTTGTTATTTTTTTAATTGATTTAAAAAAAAATAAATGACAGAAGAATGCATTACAATTCTTATTACATGTATACAGCACAATGTTTTATATCTCTGGTTGTATATAGAGTATGTTGACACCAATTCTTGTCTTCATACATGTATTTGTATAATGATGTCCATCCCATTCCACCATCCTTGCTAATCCCCTGCCCCTTCTTTTCCCTCCTACTCCTCTGCTCTATCTAGAATTCATCTATTCCTCCCATGGTTCCCCTCCCTACCTCACTATGAGTCAGCCTCCTTAAAGCTGAGAAAATATTTGGCATTTGTTTTGGGGGGGATTTTCTAACATCACTTAGCATTACCTTCTCCATGCCATCCATTTACCTGTAAATGCCATTATTTTATTCTCTTTTAATGCTGAGTAAAATTCCATTGTGTATATATGCCATTCATCCATTGAAGGGCATCTAGGTTGGCTCCACAGTTTAGCTATTGTGAATTGTGCTGCTATAAACATTGATGTGGCTGTGTCCCTGTAGGATGCTGATTTTAAGTCCTATGGGTATAGTCTGAGGAGAGTAATAACATTGTCAAATAGTAATTCCATTCCCAGATTTCTAAGGAATCTTCATACTGCTTTCCGTATTGGCTGCACCAATTTGCAGTCCCACCAGCAATATATGAGTGTGCTTTTTTCCCATATCCTCGCCAACACTTATTATTGTTTCTCTTCATAATAGGGGCCATTCTGACTGGAGTGAGATGATATCTTAGAGTAGTTTTCATTTGCATTTCTCTGATTATTAGAGATGATGAACATCTTTTCATATGTTTTGGATTGTTTCTATATCCTCTTCTGAGAAGTGTCTGTTCAGGTCCTTGGCCCATTTGTTGATTAGATTACTTGATTTTTTGGTGCTTAGCTTTTTGAGTTCCTTATATACCCTAGAGATTAGTGCTGAATAGGTTGTTTTCAAAGGAGAGATTCTGAGAGAATTAGATTAGAGAGAAGAAACCAGGAAGGAGAACATAGGGGAAAGAAGATCAGGGAGGAGGAAGTTGGAGAGAAGACTTGGAAAAAAGAAAAAAAATATGTAAGATTCAAAGCCACAAGGGATTTAGTGAAAGCATCAAGAAAACCCCTGTTACACACTAAACCACATCCCAAAATCCCCCTTTTATGGAGGAGCTGGGGATAGAACCCAGGGGGTACTTTAACTCTGAACCACATCCCTAGTACATTTTATTTTTTAAAATGAGAAGGGTTATCACTAACTTGCTCAGGATGTCCGAGAACTTGCAATCCTCTTGCCTCAGCTCCTGAGTTGGTGGAATTAGAGGGTGTGAAACTGTGTCCACAACAATCCACATTTTTAAAACTCCACACCCAAAATGTTATTCAGCAAAAGTACAAGGTTCCCAAGTCACTTTTTCTTTTTCTCTTTTTTTCCCCCATTGGTACCAGGAGTAGAACCAAAGGACACTAAACCACTGAGCCACAGTTCTAGCATTTTTTTTTTAAATTCAGTAAATACAAGTTATAGGAAAAGAATAGTTTAATTATACAATATGTATAATGTATCCCTATTAGTTCAGTTCCTAATTTCTGAAGCTTATTTATTTGAGGTAAGATGAAACATTGAACTGTTTCATTGAAAAATTAATAAAGACAAAATTCCCTCCATTATTGAAACCTAGGCACTGAATATAATTTACCATGTGCATTTTACTAGTCTTATTTGTCTCTCAGAAATGCCCTTGATGGCCCTAGTGGTGCCAACACCCAGCAGATGTCAGAGCTGCAGTGCTTCTAATTCTCAAGGCTGTTCTTCCTGGTTCTTTGGTCATCTTCTGTATCTGATGTCTCTGTTTGCTTCTGCCTCTGCTCACACTTCTGTGCTATTGCATCTCTCATCTGGGCTCTGAGCCTGTAGGGTCTGCATCTTTGGATTCAATCAACCTTGGATTGAACATGGTTGAAAATAAGTTCATCTGTGCTGAATGTGTAGAGTCTTTTTTCTTGTCATTATTCTCTAAACAGCACAGTGTAAACTGCTATATAATGTTCCCATTGTGTTAAATGTTATAAGGAACCTCCGGATGGTTTAAAGCACACCAGAGGATGTGCATAGGTTATATTCAAACAGTGCATCATTTATACCTAGACCTTAAACATGTGCAGAGTTTGGTATACAAAGTGGGGGGGGGGCGGTGTCCAGGAATCAATTCACTGTGGATACTGAATGAATGCCATACTTGGCCTTGGGCTAGGGAGTATAATTTTCACATATGAGTTTACTCTCTAGGTCACTTGAACCCTACATATTTTCACACATCAACAATCATTGGTTTTGCAGTGAGAACCAGGGATTGAACTCAGGGGCACTCGAACACTGAGCCACCACCCCAGCAAAATTATGAATACATTTTAGGGACAGGAACTCCCTGATGAGCTTAGTGCCTTTCCATTGTTGAGGCTGTTTTGAACCTGTCATCTTCCTATCTCAGCCTCCTAAGCCACTGGGATTACAGGCATGTTCCACTGTGACTGGCAACCATGGTTCTTAGTATCAAAACTAACCCAGGTACATTTAAGCAGAGAGAAAACTGTAAGCATGTTGTAAAGCCCACAAGATTACTGGGAAAGTTGGCACAGTGCTGTGAAAGTGGGCAGGGACCAAGGGAAGCTGGCTAGTGTTGGGATGGGCAAAGGTGTGACATCTGCAGTGTAGGGGAGAAATAAATCATATTCACACACTAATGCTTTTTTCAATGCTTTATTCACTCAAATCACTCAATACAACTTCATTGTATAGGTACTTATTCAAGAAAATTATAATCCTTAATGTTGGGCACTGCAATACACATAATCAATTCAAAACTAAAAATCCTAAGTTAACTCTGGGCAAGGCAAACACTTAATAATGCCAGACTCATTACAAACATTTTCTCTGCATGCTCAGCTCAAGTACCAGGTTTAGAGTCTCAAGTCTAAGGGTTGAAGTCCAGCAGATGCTCACTCACTCAGACAACAGTGATCAGGTCAAGAACTGATGGAGGGTTCTCCTTGGCTGGATGCGACACCTGGTTGAGGAGACAGTCTTAAGAGGAAGTCACCATTCTCACCAGGGTTGAGATGTGGCTGTAGAGTTTGAGAGCAGTGAGGAAGATGCAGAGGATCAGGCAGATGCTGACAAGAGTTGGGATATTAGTGCAGGACCTCATCAGGCTCTCCAGCATGTGTCCATGAGTGCAGCTGGCTGAATGTCTGTTCACTTGCTCCATAATTTCTACTAAATGTTGGGGCTCTGCTCACCTTTTCAGTCCCTATCTGCTATTACCATGTTTCTTAGTGATGTCTTACATTCTCAGGTAGCGACCTCTGGTTTGACAATTTCTGCCCTGACCTCTCACCTCTGACTCCCATCAGGGTGAAGGCAAATTACCATGACTTCATTCTGAGTTTCCACTGGGTTGTGGACAGAGACTTGTCTTTATCAGGATGTGCCTGATTCATACTAGAGGGCTTTGGAGGCTGTGCCTGGTGGACCTGCAGGTTCACTTTCAACTGGAATTACTTAGGCTTAGGCCATTTTTAGGTTAAGGCCATCCTTACAGCTAGCTTGGACCACAGCTTGGAACCCCCACAGACATCCTGATTAGGACCTGCTGACAGGTGACATAGCACATTGGGGGCACAGGTCACACCTTAGGCATTAACTTCAATCCACATCAGGAGGCAGAAAAATACATTGGACATTTTCATTCCTATCAACTGATGGTGGACCATGCCTTACTTGGAGACTCCCAGGTTGGGTGGGGAATTCCTTGATACAGGAAGGGCTTTCATTCAGAGGCCAACTAAACTACACCTCAGCTACAAACAAAAACTAACACATATTACCTATCTCTATATGTGTGTATGCACCATTCCTAACTTATTCTATTACCCCTGAAGAGTCCTGCTGGCCTCCCTCTCCAGAGTTCTTGAGAGTTCAGAGAAGGGGAACATGATGGAGATGTAGAGACTGCTCTGTAGCTCTGGGTTTGGGTGTTACCTGTCGGCCTGGGATAGCCCACCCATTGTTTATTTGGTAAATCAAATTCTATGGAAAAGCCTTTGTGTATCCCCCATAGAAAAATAAAAACACACACTCACTCTCTCCTTCCAGTGTGGAAGAAGCACTCTTAAGATCTCAGAACTGGCCTGCCCTTGCATTTCAAAATTGTTTCTGTGCTGTATGGTTTCTTGGTGTATCTCACAGCCAGCTTTCTGCAGGAAGGGAACACAGCATATCTTCCAGTGCAGGCCACAGGTGAGAGTACAGGCTCTTGAATGGGTTGGGACTAATGGGAAGTCAGCCCTTTTAATATTTGACTTTGAGACAAGGTCTCACTAAGTTGTTTAAGCCCTTGCTACGTTGCTGAGGATAGCTTTCAATTTGCAATCCTCCTGCCTCAGGTTCCTGAGGGATTACATGCATACAACAGTGTGCCTGGCTTACATATCAGGGACATTTAAACGTTCAAATAACTAATAGGAAAGTTAAAAACAAAATGGTGAGTGTTAAGCATGGCCACAGTAAGAGGTTAAGGAATGCATCAAACCAGGAGAAGAAAACTAAGGCAACCAAAGCACAAGTTACAATGAAAAAGATGGAATCCAGAGTACTGGTAGCAGAGAAGAGGGAGGTTTTGTTCAGCTTAAAATGATCTTTGGTAACTTTAAAAATTTTCTAAATCCCAGAGGAAGTAAAAAAAAAAATGACAGCATGTTCACAAATGACAAAGAAGGAAATCCAAACTTATCCCAGAAGAAAACACCAACCCACAGAAACAGACGAGAGAGTAAGGGAGGAAAACAGAGAAAAAGATCTAAAGAGAAATCATAAAAAGAAACTAAAAACAAATAAGACAAGTCAGAAAACCTTGAATTTAAAGGAATTAAACTCCCCAATTTTAAGATGTAAAGTGATTGAATGGATTTTCTTTTTTTAATGGACTCAGTCACCTGCTGTCTACAAGAAAGTCGCTTCACCTCAGGAGACACACAGAGTGACAGTGAAGGGATGGAAAAGATATTCCACATGAAGAAAACCAACCTAGAGCAGGAATGGCTAGACTCCTGACAGATAAAATAGACTACAGATTAAAAAACAATAAAAAGAGACAAGGTGATCACACCATGATAAAGGGGCCAATTCAGCAACATGAGACAGCAATTGTACACATACATGTACCAAACACCCGAGCACCCACATGTGCAAAAGAGATATTACTGGAATGTAAAAGAAAAAGTTGACTACAACACAGTAAGAACAGTGGGGGCTTCAACTCCCCTTTTCAGCGCTGGACAGATCATCTCTGCACACAGTAGACATTTACAGACCATCCCACCCAACCACTGCAGAGCAAACAGCACATGACACATTCTCCATTTATTCTCAAAATAAATCTCCATAAATTTAATAAGAATTGAATCCATAGCAGGGGGAACACCTGGACAGTTACAAACCATGGGAATTCTTCAGCATGTTCCCCAACAACCAATGGGTGATTGAAGAAATCAAAACATTGTCATCTATGTAAGAAATGAGAAAAATAAAAAAAAGAAAGTGTAAAATGCCTGCAGACCAATGAACAGGGCCACACAAGATAGTCAAACCTGCGGAGACAGCAAAAGCAATTCTAACTGGGAAGTCCTCAGCAAGAAATAGCTTCATGAGGAAAATAGATCTCGATTAAATGGCCCAATATTGCATCTCAAGGGACTGGAAAAAATAAGAATGGGTCATGCATCAGTTAGTAATATTGGGAGAAGGAATAAAAATTATAAAGCTTCTCAAGTAGCTGGGATCCCAGGCATGTGCCACTGCAACCGGCTTTTCATACTTGTTTGTTATTATTTTGGGGACAAAGGCAGTAAACCCAAGGGTGCCACACCAGTGAGCCCATCCCCAGGTAGGATTTTGAAGCAGGGTCTCACAAACTTGCTTACAACCTCACTAAATTGCTGAAGCTGGCATTGAACTCAGCATCCTCCTGCCTCACCTCCTGAGCTGCTGGAACTACAGCTGAGCACCACCAAGCCAGCTTTTCCAGGTGTTTTTGGAAGAGAATCTTTCAGGACATCAATTTGACCCAGCTGTCCAGACAAATTAAAGAATGCATTCCATTGTTTTCATGTGGTTTCTGTTTTTTTCTTTTTGAATATTTCTAACAGATAGACAGCTCTATTCCAATTAAACCTTCCCAATGTGGTCACACCAATTTTGGATTTATTTATTTGTTTACTTATTTCTGTGATGCCTTGGATGGAACCCAGGCCCTTCTACATGCTAGCAAGTGCTCTGTCACTGAGAAATGTCCCGAGCTCCCTGAGTTAGCTTTGAGGAAGTTCACTCATTTCTCTAGAATAGCATGGGTTCTGGGTTTCTAAATTGTGGAGGTAAAATTGGCCAGTGTTCCAGAAGGGGCTGTAGAGTATTTTGATACAGGTGCACAAAGGACTCTGCATCTTTCAGTAGCCAAGGAGTGAAACCCAGTCGCCACTTCCTGACCTGGCCACCCTTACAAACCCAGTCCTGTTTGTTATGACATCCTACAGTTGTGTTCTCTCTCATAGCACAAATCAACCTAGAGTCAAAAGATGAGAAACTCAGAGAGGTGAGAGCTTTATCCCCAGGCATCTGAGAAAACAAAGTATCCTCACAATCCTTCCAGTGTTCAAGGGGTCTGGAGGCACCAGAATATCTTCAAGTCCCTTTTCAGTCATGATAACTCGTAAAAGAACACATGATGACAGATATCATTATGCAGATCATCCTTGACATTATTTGATCCTAGAATTCAACAAAATGAATGCCATTAAGAACCTTCCGCCTGCCCCACATCTGCAAGTTAGACTTAGAGCCCAAGAAAAATAAGTGCCATTAAGAGGGAGCAAGGCACAAAGATCACCCTGTGGGTGACAGAGAGACTGGCTGTGCTTGGCCCAGAATCTGCTACCAGTTCCAAGAGTGAGCAGCAGTCTGCTTACACATCAAAGTGGATTCCAGTTTACTATGTGTGGAGAATTATTCAAGCCAAAATTAAAACACATCCACAAGCAGCTTTAGAATACATCAAATGAAGACTGGGTGGACACGTTTTCATCCTTGGATGAAAAACTAAGGCTAAGGTAGCTTCACAACCCCATCAGCCCAGTCCTCAGTGGAGGGAAGTGTTAGGGGAAGATCTGTCAGTTATGTGCTACCCACCCACCCCACCCCCACAAGAGCTTGTAATTGATTCAGTTTCATTTTGAAATATTTACAAGTGTTATCTACCTATATGATTCTACTATGTTGCTGAAAGGGAATTTGGGTCCTTCAAGGGGCACCAAAGGTTTAACTGTGGACAGACTACCTAGGTGGATGACAGGCAAGGTTTGGTGAGGCCCAGAGGCTCTGATCAATGTGCAGCATGGACACCTCCTGCAGGCACTGGGAGTGGGACGATGGGTCCTGTCTTATGCACAGATGCCCTTGCCCAGCACTCCCAGAGACCAGGACCTGAGGTTTCTGGGTCTACATGGAGACCCATGAGGAAGGGCCAGCATTGAATGTCTGGGTGGCACTGAGGTCCACTGAGAAGAGGTTTTCTTGCAATGGCTTATGTTCAGTGCCGACATAGAATGTTCCAATCCACCTCTGTAAACCTGCATATGTTAAGCCACAGACTAGCCACATATCATGACCAGATTTCAGTTTGATACCTTGACTTCCTGGGGCTGAACCTCATTGTTCACCAAGTACCCCATGCCTTCTTTCTCCACCAGCACCTGGAGAATCCCAAGGTTTCATTAGAAAGTCAGGTAAATCCAGTGCAGAGGACGTCAGAAGACTAACCTTGAGATTCTGTTCATTTCTGACAATTTATGGACCAGCCGTGAAAGAAAGTAGCATCTTCCTGTGCCCATCAAGCCTGAATTTCAATCTAGAAATCCAGGTCCCTATGTATGTCTCTAGAGAGACACATGTCCTGAAGGTCCTATCCTTGGGGGGCTTCCCTTTAATGGAGCCCCCTGCTGTGCTTTCCTTTCCCCATCCACTCTTTAGGCAATGTCTGAAATGTTGGGCTCTGTGTTCCCTCTAAGGTGACCTTACATCCTGGTTATACCTACAATTGCCTAGAAGTACACTTTTGAAACACACCCAACTAGGCAGCTATTGGACAGGAGCAGTGAATGAGGCCCTGGTTATACATGAACTTGGAGCCACAACGACGACAGGGGACAGTGCAGAACACAAGGATGTTTGGCTGCCTAAAATCCCTCACTATTGCTGTCAGCTCAGCACAGAGTTGGGAACATCTCCCTGGGTGGATGGTACGCCGGGCATCATAGCTCTCCAGAGGGGCAGGGTACAGCTCTATGCTCAACTGGCTCATCCTGGCAGTGTGAAGCAGCAGGTCACTCAGGGTTGACATACAGAGGTAGCTCCCATGGATGATCAAGATCAAAAGCTGGGAGCAGCGGCTCAAGGCAGGTAGGAGGGCTTGGAGCTGGGAGTCAGTGATCCCGCAAGCTGCCAAGTCCAGGCTGTTCAGTGTGGTTGCAGTGCTGTCCAGCAGGATTTGGAGGGGCTCCAGACTGAAATTGGTCAGTTTTGTGCCCCTCAGTTTCAGGTGTCTTAGCTGTCTGGCGTTTGGATATCGGGAAAGATAATTCCAGTCAGAATTGGACAGTGGGCAGTTGGTTATTGAGAGGGTCTCCAGGGGGGTCTTCAGGTGCCTAAGGAAAAACCAGACAGTTAGTTCTGAGGAGCAATGTCATGGAGGCAGAAGACAAATTGGCCCAAACCCAAAGTCACCCTGGTGATCTGACAATGGTCCACACTTAGGATGCTGCCTTTTGCAGAATCTGGTCATTCACATTACCCCATGCCAGGGTGACCCTTTTACCACATTTCCTGTGATGAGTCCACATCTCTGTGTCCTCTCCTCACTGCCAAGCAGAAAGTAACAGGTCTGGCCACAGGAGGTCATGGGGATCATGTATGAAGGACAAAATTGGGCAGGATGTAAAAAAATCCAGTGGGGTTAACCCTCTGAGAGGCTCACACCTTATATCCTCAGGAAGATTTCCACCCCTGCTCCTGACCCTTACACCCAGGATCACTACCTAAAGTTCAGAACAGCATTCCCGAGGTGGGTATAGAGGCAGGTCCTGTGCTCCCAGCTGGGGATCACAGAGCTTCCCTGTTGACAGGTGTCAGTGTGGGGGCTTCCCTCCTTCCAAGCACTCTTCTCTACCTGCTTTCCACCACCTTCACTGGACAGACCTCCCACGGAGGGAATATCAATCCCATCCCTAGCTCCTGTCCCTCCCAACTGGATTCCCAACATGGTGGCTCTTCCCAGACAATGGACCCTCCTTTAGGAGTCTGCTCCAACACAAGTTATGCGAACTAGTTTCAGGATCCAATAGGAACAAAAGGATGGGTTATTTACCTTCCAGTGTCTTATTAACCATGAGAGTGTCAGTGGCTGGTAGGTGCCAATTTCCTGTAACTGGTCTGCAGAGGGTGCTCACCCCCCTTACTCACCTCAGCACCTGCTCCAGGTGGCCCTCGAGGAGGAAGACAGCATTGGCACAGAACTTCTGCAGGCAGTCCATCCTGAGGAACTGCGAGGTAAGCTGGGCAAGCAGCTGCTCCTGTTCCTCTGGGGAGGTGTAAGAAGGCACATAGACCTGGAAGACAAGCAGCTTCCTCAAGTTCCTCATCTGGCCCAAGAAAGGAGCAAAAGCAGCCAAGGTGGAGGGTGCCCAGGTGCAGTGCACTTCCACCTTCTGGACAGAGTCCAGCTGCAGCAGTCTCAGGACCTTCCTGGTGTGACCGGTGGTTTTCCCAAAGTTCTTCAGCCTCTGGCAACACAGGTGCAGCCTGTCCCTTCTCTGTGTGACCCACAGGAAAAAGTGGTTCAGGAATTCATCCAGAGGTCTTTTTCTGAGGCTCACGTCTATGAAAACCTTGAAGAATGGCTTAGCTGCCATTGCTGGACCAAGTTTCAATGTTCGATTCTTCTTAATGTCCTCTGGTGAGCAGGCATCAACCACGGCTCCAGACCACACCCTCCAGAAGTTCTGGGGAACATTCCGCAAATCCAGCATCTGCAGTTTCCACCTCCTGCGGGGACCACAGCAGAGTCTCAGCCCTGAGGCCCCTTCCTTCACCTCTCAGCTGCTGCCCCCTGCTCCACCTCTTCCTTCTGTCTCACTTTTCTCCATCCTCTTCCCTCCAATGCAGCCTGGTGCCCCCACATGTACAGACTGAGGCAGGGGCAGGTACAGCCCCCTGCTTCATGGGTCACCACAGCTCCCACAAGCACCTCCACATCTGGAAGCCTTTCCCAGATGGGGCTCAGCATGGCCAAGGCCTCTCCACCCCTCCTTGCTGGAAGCACAGGAAGCCTGTGGTGCACAATTCAGCACCCACTCTCCCTGCCTATACCCATCCCTTCCCTGGCACCCAGGGTTCTCCCTTCCAGGCCACCTAGGTCCCCCTCACCTGGGGTGATCCTGCTGGGCAAGCAGCATGTCCAGCCCATCCAGGGCCACTTGGATCATCTCAAGTTGTGGATTCCTCATCAGTGCCCCCAGGGGCAGGCAGGTGAAGGGCCAGGCCTGCACCATTTTCTTCAGGACCTCAGTGTGTCCCCTGCTGAAGGCCTCCACAAAGAGTGGTGGGGAGAGCTCTATGGGCAGGTCCTCCAGATCCAGGATGGCCCTGGACTTGTTGCTCAGCAGGCTGCGCCCTGCCAGCTCCAGCAGCGTGGGTGGGGACTGGATGCTCATCCTGGGGAGTCTGAATGAAGAAAAATCCTGGAAAATGGTCCAGGGAAAAGGCCACTATCCCATCCATTGCCAGCCTCTGGGAAGGGGCTACTGGGAAGTCTATAAGCACACCTCACCCTTATGGGTGAAAGCTTTGGATTATTTTTTTTTTTATTTTAAAAGGGGAATTGGAGTCTCATGTGACCTAAACGGTAGGCTCCTAGATTCAACAACTATATGGCTGGAAATGGACTTGCCCTCATATGGGTGACATTCATTTTAATTTTTTTTTTAAAAAATGAGCATTTATAAAGCATGTGCCCATATTAAAAAACACTTGGAAATTACAACAGAGTCTCATGGATATCTGTTATACATGTGACGTTCTGCCATCTTAGGGGGATGTTGAAGAGAACAGATCAGAACAGAGTCTGTGAACTGTTCCATGAGATCACTTGAAGTTTTTGATTTAATTTGTTTAAACGAATTATAAAAGTACAAAACCACCTAGGCCATACAGTATACTCTTTTAGGGGCCGATATTGGAGACTGAATTTAGGACACTCAACCACTTATCCATTTCCCTAACCCTATTTTGTATTTGAGATGGAGACAGGGTCTTACTGATTTGTGGAGCATTTCGTGCTCTGAAGCTGGCTTTGGACTCTAGTCCTCCTGCCTCCTCAACCTCTTGAGTTGGCAGGATTATTGTTGTGAGCAACCACACCCAGCAAAAGAGTATAATTTATAGGCACACAATATAAATATTTCCATCATCAGAAAATAGAAATGCAATCAATTAGAATGAAATAAGAATCCAATCTCCTTGGTGAAGAAAGTGGCTGGGGCTCAAACTGGGCTTGATCCTCAGCAGCACATAAAAATTAAACAATAGTGACCTGGTGATATACCTCTGTTATTATAGTGCTTGCCTCACATGTACAAGGCCCTGGTTTCAATCACCATACCACCAAATAAATACATAGATAAATAAATAAATTATATTGTCCATATGAATCTTTAAAAAAATAAATAAATAAACAAATCAATGAAAGTTGGGCATGTACGCCTACACCTATAATCCCAGGGGCTCTGGAGACTGACACAGGAGGATCAAGGGATCAAGGCCAGCCTCAGCAAGAGCAGGTGCTAAGCAACTCATTGAGACCCTGCCTCTAATTAAAATACAAAACAGGGCTGGGGATGTGGCTCAGTGGTAGAGTGCTCCTGAGTTCATATACTGGGTATCAAAAAAAAAAAAAAAAGAAAAGAAAGAAAAGAAAAAAAAGGAATTTGAAAGTGACATAAACTAAAATGGAAATCCTAATATTCAGCATAAAGGCAAAACCACACAGAGAGGCAAAATGGAAGGCCCGAGTTGGTTCACGAGAAAAGACAGGAAAAAAATTGTTCCTGAATTCACACAGGTGAGGAGGGAAGGCACTGTACCTGAGGCCAGTGAGGGACTTACGGGATCTGGCCAGGTGTGCAAGTGCTCTGAGCTTCAGCAGGCCAGGATGTGTCTCCTTAGGCTGCAAGACTCTTATGCTTCTCTTCTGGCTCTGCAGCAGCTTTTATGGACCTCTCTGGCCACGCCCCCACCTCCATCTGATTGATCAGCATCCAATCAGAAAGCAGTATGTGGTCACCTTCCCCAGTCTCCACCCACTTAATCATGATGGGATTTTTTTCCTTGCATTAGTTCATTGAATCTGATCATCATGCAAGAGCAGCAGAATCGGAAGATGTGAGAGTCAATGATGCCTTTGTCCATGCTCCCCACCGTGGACTCAATTTTGTCCATATGTGACTTTCCTGTTTCTACTGTTAGATGTAAAATTATTTAATCCCTAATGTAAGAAAAACATTACTGGAAAATACCTTTCTACAGGAATTTAGCCATATCAAAATTACTTGAAAAAAATAATTTTCAAAAATATTTTGAAAATTCCAGAGAGAAACAACTTTTTGAAGACAGTAGTGTCATCCACAAAGATTACAGAATGGAAACCATGTTTCCAACAGTCACACAAGTCTCAAGTTAACTTGCAGCAAATATGAGCACACTAAGGGAGGTAGAGGACACAGGAAGGTAGAATCAGTCTTCTAGACTTAGGGCAAGATTTCTTCTGTCTCTTTGTACTGGGGATGAAACACATTGGCTCTCTTCCACCAAGCCACATCCCCATCCCTTTTTATTTTTTTGCTTTTATTTGGAGACAGAGTTTTACTAAATTGCTTAGCTCCTCCCTAAGTTGCTGAGGCTGGCCTCAAACTTGCCATGCCCCTTCCTCAAGTCTCCTGAGTTGCTGTGATTACAGGCATGGGCCACCATGCCCCATCAGACTTGGAAAAGTCTGAAAGCCATGGAGGGTGGAAGCAGCGGGCAACTTGGGATGTTGGAGAGAAAGACACAGGGTTGGACAGCAGGTGTCCTTGACTTCAGGGAAGCCACCAATTAGAGAGCCTTCCTTCAGAATCAGGGACTTCCCCAGGGCACATCTCCCAGAAAACCTTGGCCCCAGGCACTTTCCAAGGCCTTTAGCCTGGGAGAAGAACAGAAGCAAAGGGAAATTTCAAGAGTCTGAGTAAAATGAAATTCTAAAATTGAGGAAGGAGAGACAGAAAAAGATGGAATGCTTGGATGAGCCATGTGAGGTGAGCACTTCCAGGGAACATGTGGAAGGAATGGTTTGATGGGTGGAGGTTAGACAATTGCATTTCTGTTTTTTCGGTCTGTCTTTGTTTTAGTCAGCTTTATGGTGCTGTGACTAAAAGACCCAACGACAACAACTACAGAGGAAGAAATGTTTATTTGGGTGTCTTGGTTTCAGCAGCCTCAATCCAGAGACGCACCTCCAAGTTGAGACTGAACATCATGGCAGAAGTGTGTGGCAGAGGGAAGAGGCTCACATTACCAGAAAGCAGAGAGAGAGAGAGAGAGAGAGAGAGAGAGAGATGGCCACTTGCAGATACAAACTCTACACCCATATTCACACCCCAAAGATCAGCTTCCTCCAGCCACAGCCCACCTGTCCCCAGTATCCCCCAGATAATCCCACCAGGGATTAATTCACTGGCTAGGCTAAGGCTATAAACCAATCATTTCTCCTCCAAAAACATTGTCACATGTGAGCTGTTGGGAGACACAGCATCTAAACCCTGATGGTCTTTTGGGGTATCTTGTTGGAAAATATCCCTGCTCACATCACATAATCATATTTAGTTGGATACTTACAATTGGCTAAGGTTATATTTGGTTTCTGTTTCACATAATAACTTGCCACAAATGAAACACATTTAATTTCATGTGTGTGTGCAGCTATATAGGATTAAGGCTACATCCAACACTGTCTCTGGTTTTTAGGCTCTATAATATTTGAAATCTACTCTCTGATTTAATTTTAACTTTCTCTGGAATTTGTGTGTCATCAGCTGAAAGGGTGACTTCATGCCACAGTCCTGACTTCTCTTATTACCCCTGACTTGGTGCATAAGGCAGGTCAAAATTACAGTCAACCTAAGTCACAATAGACAGTGGCTCTCCAAAGGACAAGTGTAGTCAAACATAATAGGGCAGGAATGCAGGACACTTAAAGAAAGATGAGTCAGAGCCCCATTCAGGAGGCAAAGGGAGACAGAGTGTAAAAGGTATCTTTGAATCAATTATAACTGGCTTCACAGATTCAGTACCAAGGGTGGCTTCATTCAAGGACAATAGGTGGCGACTGGCCAGGTGGCCTCTTAGAAAATGTGTGTGTGTGGGGGGGTGAGGGTTAGGGTGGATTTTATGCAGAGCTGAGGTTGGGGCTGACTGGTTTGTGATAGTTTCTGAAATCAGTCAGGGCTGCCCAGGCACCTTCCCTTTGCAGCACCTGCTTCCACTTCATCAGGATTTGGCACAGTTACTGCCTGTTGATTTGAGCACCATTTATGTTTCCTCCTTGGGATGAAGATTTTTTTCTCTGGATGCTTCACATAATGGTTAGGGTTTGATTCTATCTCAGTGCCAGAATGAATTTTTCCTGGTTGGTCCAGACCCCATTGGAGGGAATTGATAGATGACTAGGAATCAATGTTGAAACTCATTGAGCCACATTTGAACAACAAGGTGGGTTTGGAGGGAGTGGCTCTCAGCATCCCTCCACCAGGAAGTCACTGTTAAATTCAATTTTGCCTGTTCATTAGGCCTTGGGTATCTCATCTCCAAGCTTTGGCCTTTAATATTCTATGAAGAGTTAGACTTTTGCAGAAGTTTTATGAGTATAAATGTTCATTTTTTAAAAATATTTAGATCCTGAATTCATTTGTTCTTTTTAATTTTTATTTTTTGGCAGTGGGGATTGAACTCAGGAGAGCTTTACCACTAAGCTACATCCTCAGCTTTTTTTTTTTCATTTTTATGAATTAATTACTTAGTTAAATAAATTATTCATTTATTCAGCTTGGGTACCAAGGTTTGAACCCAAGGGAACTACACCACTGAGCTGTATTCCCAGCCCATTTAAAAAAAATTATTTTGAGACAGGTTCCCACGAAATTACTGAGACAGGCCTTGAATTTGAGATCCTTCTGCCTTAGCCTGCTAAGTAGATGGTGTTATGGGGAGTCCCTCCAGAAAGCACTCTAAGTCTGAATTTCAAATCAAAAGAGAGCTTTACTTACCTGACTAGGAACTGTCACCCACTACAGAGTCTCAAGCTCTGTGAGAGAACAGCAACTTTCTGATCCATCCAAAGACAATATAAGCACAAATCCACAACTCAGTGTCTTGCTTATCTTCATGTAAGCTAGCCAATCATAGAAATTAAAACATTAATAAGTGGGACCTCTGGGCTATAGGTAGGACCAGAATTTTCCAGCCAGCAAGCCAGCACATTAGCTATGGAGTTCAGTTGACCACTGGTTCAAGCAGGTGCTAGACAGTTGCATCCTGAATTTGGGTGGGGGTCAGCAGGGTGAGAATCTACTTCAAAGTCATGTAGACCCACAATAGCATTCAAACCCAGGATGTAGCTCTCCAGGACAACGACTGCATCTTGAGTAGGGTACAATTTGTTGGGTACAAAGTACAGAAAGTCAATTTTTTAAAATAAGAACACAGCTTTCATTTCACTTTCTCAGAAACAGCTCTTGTAACAGTTTTTCATAGGAGGAAGCAAAATGGAATCTCAGGCCTGCCTATGACAGTTCTTGCTTTATAATTGTCTTATCTCACTTTTCAAAATTTTATGTCCATCATCTATATTTTTTAATAATCCATAACCTATAACTGACACACTTATTGATTGTATTTTTCAGTTCACAGCACAGCAGATGTGATTACAATTGTTCACCACCACACCCTGTTTTGAATTCCAATTTTGAAAAGGTAGAGCATTTGCCTAGCATGCATGAGGCCCTGGATTTGATCCCTAGCATCAATAAATAAAGAAATGAATAAAAACATAGTTAGATAGATAGACGAGAGACCTGTGTTCAAGTAAACATGTCAAAGTATTTTTTTTCCTTCTTAACCAATCAATCTGATTTTAGTTATGTTAAGGAAAAAAATCCAAATGATAACTCTTGATGATAAACATTTAGAATAGTCATGGTTAACAATGTATTAGGATATTACTATAACCAGCTATTAACAAGGTGATTTGATTGGCATACATTTTAATATAGTGTCTAGAATTATGTTTGAAAACATATAAGATTTTTTATGAATTTTTGCCATTTTAAAGCAAATATTAATAAAATATACAAATAAATACAATTTGAAAAAGTTATGTTATATTTGACAGGACTTCCCATCATATCAAATTAGGCTAATTGCCTTAATGTCTCTCTTCTAGAAATCCCTTAAGCAACTATGGAGTTTTCTGGAACATCCCAATGTTAGCTCAAGGTCAAATGACAATGTAGACTTTGATCATAGAGAAGTTAGTCAATAATCTCAAAAGGTTTAAAGCACTTAATGAAACCTGGGGTTCTAGATCATTATAAAAGATAACTCATTTAACCAGAGTGATGAAAGATATTTAAAGGTAAGACAGAAAGTTATGTCCTATGAAATGATACTTCAACTTTTTTTTAAGAGAGAGAGAGAATTTTGTAATATTTATTTTTTTAGTATTTGGTAGACACAACATCTTTATTTTATTTTTATGTGGTTCTGAGGATCGAACCCAGGACACCGCGCATGCCAGGCGAGCGTTTTACAACTTGAGCCTCATTCCCAACCAACACTTCAACTTTTAACAAAGATGACTCAGTTTTCATTTTCCCAAGTAATCAGAAAACTTGATAAAACCAATTGGAACACTAAAAACTTACTCTCCTCTCCTCCAGTACTGAGCATTGAATCAAGGGCACTCTACCACTAAGCTACCTGCCCAGTTCTCTTTGTTTTATTTTGAAACAGGCTTGCCAAATGGCCAAGTCTGGCCTGAATCTTGCCATCCTCCTGCCTCAGTATCCGGAGAATCTGGAGTTACAGACATGGCCCACCTCACCTGGCTTTAATGAACTTCTTAAAGTGCAGCTGTTTGAGAGATGTTCAACTGGAACATTCCACATGGAAGTAATTACTGCTTTTAATTGTCTTTGGAATCATTATCCCATAAATTTCAAAAGGTGCTTGAGAATGAACCATAATAGATTCCACTGCAGTGCAGAAGAAAGGCTCTCCTGGAGTTTCTTTGGAATTTGCAGGTCCCATTCTGTGTTTTATTAATCTCTTGAGAGCCAATGATAAAAATCCTATGATCTTGTTTGGAAAGTTAGGGGTTTGGAAGTATTTCTGTTTTTTTGTTTGTTTGTTTGTTTGTGTTTTTTTTTTTTTTGTGTGTGTGTGTGTGTATAATGTTGTGGGTTTTGCAGAGACCTCTTGAAAGTCTATTATCAAATGACCAAGCTAAAGGACCTTCTCCTGCATGGCCCCCTACCCTCCACTTTTGTGAGGTTTTCATACAAATAATTTCATTTCGATTCTGCAGTCGTTCACAGTAGCATCATCAGCTGGGACACTGTGGCCATAGAATATCCTAAGCCTTTACATGGTCAGTGTTGGCTGACATGGTCAGTTGTCTGAATCTGGTGGCAATCACTTGGCATGCATGTGGCTGCTGGACTGTGTGTGTGTCTGTGTGTGTGTGTGTGTGTGTGTGTGTGTGTGTGTGTGTGTAGTACCAAAGATTATGTACCTGGGGCACTTTACTACTGAGATACACCCCCAACAATTTTTATATTTTTATTTGAGACAGGGTCTGACTAGGTTGCCCAGGATGGCTTGGAACCTCTGATCCTCTTGCCTCAGCCTCCCAAGTTACTGGGATTGTAAGTGTGCACATTGGTCCTGGCCACAGAGCATTTAAAACCCTCAAGAAATTACATTGCACCAGGGAGCAAGTACCATAACTAAAAGGAGAATAATAGCCTCAGACTGCAAAATTCCTCTGGATGAATGTTATATTGATACCAAGACCCTTAAATAACTCTCAGACCACACACACTTTGCCATTCCAATTAAGACTTTATTGCCACCCAGCAGCAGACACTCTATTCTCTAAAATCGAGATGGTTAGAGTGGTGAACCCCCTTCATTTTTGCCTTATATTTAAGCCAAAAAAAAAAAACACAAAAGGAGAGATTAGGGGGTCTAGCCAATGTAAGCAAGCACACTTTATATGTAAAGAAGAGTAGTGTAGTACAATTTTATTGATGTATTTATATTAACCATGTTTTAGACTCTGTAATGGGGAACAATACTCTAAAATAACAGTTGCTGTTTCACCAGAGCTGTACAAACCTTCATTTGCCCAGTTAGTTGCTCTAGAAAATAAAACTTAAAAGATACAATGTAATTAATATTTTAAGAAGTGTTTGTCATTTTAATATGTAAATCAAACTTTGGTTTATATCAGCAGATTAATATTTGTTCTTAGGGAATAACCTTGAATACTTTTAACTACTTGTGTTACATATATAAACAACTTAGGTATAAAGAAAAATTTTAATATTTATCCTTTATTTAAGATGTTTATATTACTTACTTAGAACCTATTGTTTACTTAGATGTATTATAATTAGATATTACCATATAAAGTCTTTCTTACCTGGAAACATGTTTTTTACGAAATATATTTTTTTATTTAGAACCTTTTAATAATTTTTAATCCATGGATCCCCTTTTTTGTTTATACCTTAAAATAACCCTTATCAATTTCTGAATTTAGGTAAATTAGTCCATTTTAATAAGAGGAAATATATTTACAGTACTCTAATTGAAATGCAGTTGAAACCTCTTGACTTTTTGTATATGGAATTATACCCATTGGGACTTTTAACTTTTAGTAATCTACTTATTGTGATAACATAAAGTAATTTTATTTTTTTTTAAATTTACAAATATATGAAAACAACAACAGTTCTTAAATATTTTACCTTATGGAATTTAAGGAGTTAATATTGCTTGATATTATATTCAACAAGGAAGTCCTGTCAAATATGACATAACTTTTTCAAGTTATATTTATTTGAATATTTTATTAATATTTGCTTTAAAATGGCAAAAGTTCATAAAATATCTCATCTTTTCAGACATAATTCTGGACACTATGTTAAAATGTATGTCAATCAAATCACCTTGTTAATAACTGGTTATCATAAATTCCCAACAGATTTTTAAACATGACTATTCTAAATGTTTATCATCAAGAGTTATCATTTGGATATTTTCTCTGAACATAACTAAAATCAGATTAATTGATTAAGAAGAAAAAAACCACTAACAAGTTTACTTGAACCCAGGTCTCTCATCTATCTGTCTATCTATCTATCTATCTATCTATCTATATATATATTTATGTATTTATTTATTCATTTCTTTATTTATTGTTGCTAGGGATCAAACTCTAGGGCCTCATGCATGCTAGGCAAATGCTCTATCTTTTCAAAATTGTAATTCAAAACAGGGTGTGGTGGTGAACACTTTTAATCTCATGTTCTGTGGTGTGAAGTGATAAATACAATCAATATGCCTGTCAGTTATAGGTTCCAGATTAGTAAAGAAATATAGATGATGGATATAAAATTTGAAAAGTGAGATAATACAATTATAAAGCAAGAAGTGTCATGGGCAGGCCTATGCTCCCTCTTATGAAAAACTGTTATAAGAGCTGTTTCTGAGAAACTGAGATGAAAGCTGTTTCTTATTCAAAAACAAATGCATCTCTGTACTTTGTACCCTACAAATTGTACCCTACTCAGGATGCAGTGGTGGTCCTGGAGAGCTACATCCTGGGTTTGAATGCTATTGTGGGTCTACATGACTTTGAAGTAGATTCTCATCCCACTGACCCCCACCCAAATTCAGGATGTGACTGTCTAGCACCTGCTTGAACCCAGGACTGTGCTCAACTTAACTGCAAAGCTAATGTGCTGCCTTGCTGACTGGAAAATTCTGATCCTGCCTAGAGCCCAGAGGTCCCACTTATTAATGTTTTAATTTCTATGATTGGCTAGCTTACCTGAGGATAAGCAAGTCACTGAGTTTTGGATTTTGTGCTTATAATGTCTTTGGATGGATCAGGAAGCTGCTGTCCTCTCACAGAGACTGAGACACTGTGGTGGGCGACAGTCCCTAGTCAGGTAAGTAAACCTCTTTTGATTTGAAATTCAGACTCAGTGCTTTCTGGAGGGACTCCCCATAACACCATCTATTTAGCAGGCTAAGTCAGAAGGATCTCAAATTCAAGGTCTGACTCAGTAATTTTTTTATAACCTGTCTCAAAATTAAAAAAAAAAAATCTTAAAAAAATGGGCTGGGAATGTAGCTCAGTGGTGTAGTTCCCCTGGGTTCAAACCTTGGTACCCAAACTGAATACATGAATAATTTAATTAAGTAAATAATTAATTAATAAAAATAAAAAATATCTGAGGATGTAGCTCAGTGGTAAAGCTCTCCTGGGTTCAATGTCCAGTGACAATAAATAAAAAATAAAAATACATAAATTCAAGGCCTAAAGATTTCTTAAAAATGATCACATGTACTCATAAAATTTCTGCAATAGTCTAACTTTTCATAGAATAGTAAAGGCCAAAGCTTGGAGATGAGATACCCAAGGCCTAATGAATAGGCAAAATTGAACTTCACAGTGACTTTCTGGTGGAGGGACACTGAGAGCCAGTCCCTCCAAACCCACCTTTTTGTTCAAATGTAACTCAATAAGTTTCAACATTGATTCCTAGTCATCTATTAATTCCCTCCAATGGGGGACTGGACCAACCAGGAAAAGGCCATCCTTGCACTGAGATAGAATCAAACCCTAACCAATATGTGATGCATCCAGAGAAAAAATCTTCATCCCAAGGAGGAAACATAAATGGTGCTCAAATCAACAGGCAGTAACTGTGTCAAATCCTGATGAAGGGGAAATAGGGTGCTGCAAAGGGAAGTTTCCTGGGCAGCCCTGCCTGATGGCAGGAACTATCACAAACCAGTCAGCCCCAACCTCAGCTGTGCATAAAATCCACCCCAACATGCACCCCCTAATGTCTAGGAGGACACCTGGCCAATAGCCACCTGCTGTCCATGAATAGAGTTCACCCACATTATTGTGGAGCTAGTGATAATTGATTCAAAGATGCCTTTGTCACCCTGTCTCCCTTTGCCTCCTGGATGGGGCTCTGACTTAACTTTCTTTAGGTGTCCTGCATTCCTGCCCTATTATGTCTGACTACACATGTTCTTTCCAGAGCCACTATCTGTTGTGACTTAATTTTGACCTGTCTTGTGCACCAAGTCAGGGGTAATAAGAGAAGCCAGGTTTGTGGCATGAAGTCACCCTTTCAGCTGTTGACACACAAATTCCAGAGAAACTTAAAATTAAATCAGACAATAGATTTCATATATTGTAGAGCATAAAAACCAGAGACAGTGTTGGATGTACCTTAATGCTATATAGCTGCACACACACACATGAAATTAAATGTGTTTCATTTGTGGCAAGTTATTACATGAAACAGAAACCAAATATAACCTTAGCCAATTGTAAGTATCCAACTAAATATGATTATGTGATGTGAGCAGGGATATTTTCCAACAAGATACCCCAAAAGACCATCAGGGTTTAGATGCTGTGTCTCCCAACAGCTCACATGTGACAATGTTTTTGGAGAAGTGATTGGTTTATAGCATTAACCTAGCCAGTGAATTAATCCCTGGTGGGATTAACTGGGGAATAATGGGGCAGGTGGGCTGTGGCTGGAGGAAGCTGATATTTGGGGTGTGAATATGGGTATACAGTTTGTATCTGCAAGTGACCATCTCTCTATAGCGCTCTCTGCTTTTTGGTAATGTGAGCCACTTCCCTCTGCCACACACTTCTGCCATGATGTTAAGTCTCAACTTGGAAGTGCTGTCTCTGGATTGAGGCCACTGAAACAAAGCCACCCAAATAAATTTTTCCTCCTCTGTAGTTGTTGTCATTGGGTCTTTTAGTCACAGCACCATAAAGCTGACTAAAACAAAGACAGACCAAAAAAACAGAAATGCAATTTTCTAACTGCCACCCATGAAACCATTCCTTCTACATGTTCCCTGAAAGTGCTCACCTCACATGGCTCATCCAAGCATTCCATCTTTTTCTGTCCCTCCTTCGTCAATTTTAGAATTTCATTTTACTCCGACTCTTGAAATTTTCCTTTGCTTCTGTTCTTCTCCCAGGCTAAAGGCCTTGGAAAGTGCCTGGGGCCAAGGTTTTCTGGGAGATGTGCCCTGGGCAAGTCCCTGATTCTGAAGGAAGGCTCTCTAATTGGTGGCTTCCCTGAAGTCAAGGACACCTGCTGTCCAACCCTGTCTTTCTCTCCAACATCCCAAGTTGCCAACTGCTTCCACCCTCCATGGTTTTCAGACTTTTCCAAGTCTGATGGGGCATGGTGGCCCATGCCTGTAATCACAGCAACTCAGGAGACTTAAGGAAGGGGGATGGCAAGTTCAAGGCCAGCCTCAGCAACTGAGGGAGGACCTAAGCAATTTAGTAAGACTCTGTCTCCAAATAAAATAAAAAATAAAAAGGGCTGGTCATTTGGCTCAGTGGTAGAGGACCAATGTGTTTTATCTATACTACAAAGAGACAGAAGAAATCTTGCCCTAAGTCTAGAAGACTGATTCTATCCTCCTATGTGCTCTACCTCCCTTAGTGTGCTCATATTTGCTGCAAGTTAACTTGACACTTATGTCACTGTTGGAAACATTGTTTCCATTTTGCAATCATTGTGGATGACACTACTGTCTTCAAAAAGCTGTTTTCTCTCTGGAATTTTCAAAATATTTTTGAAAATTATTTTTTTCAAATAATTTTGATATGGCCAAAGATCCCTGTAGAAAGGTATTTTCCAGTAATGTTTTTCTTACATTAGGGATTACGTATTTTATGTCTCACAATAGAAATAGGAGGGCACATATGGACAAAATTGAGTCCATGGTGGTGTGTGCATGGAATAAGGCATCACTGACTCTCACATCTCCCCGATTCTGTGCTCTTGCATGACCATCAGATTCAATGAACTAATGCAAGGAAGATAATCCCATCATGACTAAGTGGGTGGAGATTGGGGAAGGTGATCACATACTTGTTTCTGATTGGATGCTGATCAATCAGATGGAGGTGGGGGCGGCGTGGCCAGAGAAGTCCATAAAAGCTTCTGCAGAGCCAGAACAGAAGCACAAGAGTCTTGCAGCCCAAGGAGACATCCTGGCCTGTTGAGGCTCAGAGCACCTGCACACCTTGTCAGATCCCTTAAGTCCCTTACTGGCATAAGGAACAGCACCTTCCCTCCTCACCTGTATGAATTCAGGTACAATTTTGTTTCTGTCTTTTCTCATGAACCAACTTTGGACTTTGATTTTGCCTCTCTGTGTGGTTTTGCCGTTATGCTGAATATTAGGATCTCCATTTTGGTTTAAGACACTTTTAATTTTCTTTTCTTTTCTTTTTCTTTCTTTCCTTTTTTTTTTTTTTTTTTGATACCCAATATTGAACTCAGGAGCAATCTACCACTGAGCCACATCCCCAACCCTGTTTCAAATTTTATTTAGAGACAGTTCTTACTGAGTTGCTTAGCACCTGCTCTTGTTGAGGCTGGCTTTGATCTCTGATCCTCCTGTGTCAGTCTCCAGAGCCCTTAGGATTATAGGTGTAGGCTCACACACCCAACTTCATTCATTTGCTTAATTTTTGGTTTTTAAGGTTTATATGTACAATATAATTTATTTATTTATCTATTATTTTCTTTTGGTGGTATGGTGATTGAACCCAGAGCCTTGTACATGTGAGGAAATCACTCTAATAACAGAGGTATATCTGCAGGTCACTATTTATTAATTTTTATGTGCTGCTGAGGATCAAGCCCAGTTCTAGCCCCAGACACTTTCTTCACAAAGGAGATTGGATTCTTATTTCATTCTAATTGATTGCAATTCTATTTTCTGATGATGGAAATATTTATATTGTGTGCCTATAAATTATACTCTTTTGCTGGGTGTGGTTGCTCACAACAATAATCCTGCCAACTCAAGAGGTTGAGGAGGCAGGAGGACTAGAGTCCAAAGCCAGCCTCATAACATGAAATGCTACACAAATCAGTAAGACCCTGTCTCCATCTCAAATACAAAATAGGGTTAGGGAAGTGGCTCAGTGGATGAGTGTCCTAAATTCAGTTGCCAATATCGGCCCCTAAAAGAGTATACTGTATGGCCTAGGTGGTTTTGTACTTTTATAATTTATTTAAACAAATTAAACCAAAAACTTCAAATGATCTCATTGAACAGTTCACAGACTCTGTTCTGATCTGTTTGTTCTCTTCAACATCCTCCTAAGATGGCAGAATCTCACATGTATAACAGACATCCATGAGACTTTGTTGTAATTTCCAAGTGTTTTATAAAATGGGCACATGCTTTATAAGTGCTCATTATTTTTTTAATTAAAACTAATGTCACCCATATGAGAATAAGTCCATTCCCAGCTATACAGTTGTTGAATCTAGGAGCCTACCGTTTAGGTCACATGACACACCAATTCTCATTTTATAAGGCCAAAATAATAATCAAAGACTTTCTCCCATAAAGGTTGGAATGAGTTTTTGGACTCCCCAGTATCCCCTTTCCAGAGGATGGCAATGGATGGGATAGTGGCCTTTTCCCTGGACCATTTTCCAGGATCCTTCTTCTTTCAGACTCCCAAAAATGAGCATCCAGTCCGCACCCATGCTGCTGGAGCTGGCAGGGCGCAGCCTGCTGAGCGACAAGTCCAGGGCTGTCCTTGATCTGGAGGACCTGCCCATAGAGCTCTTCCCACCACTCTTTGTGGAGGCCTTCAGCAGGGGACACACTGAGGTCCTGAAGAAAATGGTGCAGGCCTGGCCCTTCACCTGCCTGACCCTGAGGGCCCTGATGAGGAAGACACAGCTGGAGATGATCCGAGTGGCACTGGATGGGCTGGACATGCTGCTTGCCCAGCAGGATCACCCCAGGTGAGGGGGACCCATGTGGCCTGGAAGGGAGCACGCTCGGTGCCAGGGAAGGGATGGGTATAGGCAGGGAGAGTGGGTGCTGAATTGTGCTCCACAGGCTTCCTGTGCTGCCAGCAAGGAGGGGTGGAGAGGCCTTGGCCATGCTGAGCCCCATCTGGGAAAGGCTTCCAGATGTGGAGGTGCTTGTGGCAGCTGTGGTGACCCATGAAGGAGGCTGTACCTGCCCCTGCCTCAGTCTGTACAAGTGGGGGCACCAGGCTGAATTGGAGGGGAGTGGATGGAGAAAATTGAGACAGAAGGAAGAGGTGGAGCAGGGAGCAGCAGCTGAGAGGTGAAGGAAGGGGCCTCAGGGCTGAGACTCTGCTGTCGTCCTCGCAGGAGGTGGAAACTGCAGGTGCTGGATTTGTGGAATGTTCCCCAGGATTTCTGGAGGGTGTGGTCTGGAGCCGTGTTTGATGCCTGCTCACCAGAGGACATTAAGAAGAATCGAACATTAAAACTTGGTCCAGCAATGGGAGCTAAGCCACCCTTCAAGGTTTTCATAGACTTGAGCCTCAGAAAAAGACCCCTGGATGAATTCCTGACCCACTTCTTCCTGTGGGTCACACAGAGAAGGGAAAGCCTGCACCTGTGTTGCAATAGGCTGAAGATCTTTGGGAAACCCACCAGCTACACCAGGAAGGTTCTGAGACTGCTGCAGCTGGACTCTGTCCTGAGGGTGGAAGTGTACTGCACCTGGGCACCCTCCACTTTGGCTGCTTATGCTCCTTTCTTGGGCCAGATGAGGAACCTGAGGAAGCTTCTTGTCTCCCAGGTCCTCATACCTGCCCACACCTCCCCAGAGGAGCAGGGGTGGCTGCTTTCCCAGCTCACCTCAAAGTTCCTCAGGATGAACTGCCTGCAGAAGTTTTGTGTAGATGCTGTCCTTCTTCTCGAGGGCCACCTGGAGCAGGTGCTGAGGTGAGTAAGGAGGGTGAGCTTCCTCTGCAGATGAGTATCAGTAAATATGAAAGGGCACTTACTGTGTGCCAGCCACTGACACGCTCATGGTGAACAAGTCACTGGAAGGTGAATAACCCATCATCTGTTCTATTGTATCCTGAAGCTCGATCTCCTAACCTGTGTTAGAGCAAAGGGGTAAACCAGGTACATGGTCTGGGAAGTGCCACCATACTGGAAAGCCAGCTGATAGGGACAGAAGCTAGTGAGATGGCTGTGAAGTTCCTTCCCTGGGAGGCCTGTCTAGTGACAGGGGTACAACGCAGGGTAGAGGTGAGGATTTTGAAGGAGGGGAAGCCCCCACACCTGTACCTGTCCAACAAGGAAGCTCTGTGTCCTCCATCTGGGAGCAGAGGAGCCCACTTCTAATGACCACCTGGGAAGGTTGCATGTTTCTTTACAACCATCTCCGGGTGATGACTCAGGGGTTGTGAGTGAAGAGCATGGAGTAAGACCTTGCTGGGGGGACAGGGAGTGAGCCCTGCAGGGGTTAACCCCAGTGTGTTCTGCCACATCTTTCCTGGATTTGTCTTTCATACATGACTCTTCCTGACTTCCTGTGGCTAGATATGTGGCTTTCTGCTTGTCATTGAGGATGACATAGAGATGGAGGACCCACCTGGTCACACAAGAAGTGGTGAAAGTTTCAGGATGAGATGGAGTGACCTGAATGAGCAGATTCTACAAAATGTCAACCATGTTCATATGGCCACAGTGACCTTGGGTTTGGGCCAATTCATCTTCTCCCTCAGAACTAACTGCCTGGTTCTTCCTTAGGCACCTGAAGATGCCCCTGAAGGCCCTCGCAATAACCAACTGCCCGCTGTCAGATTCAGACTGGAATTTTCTTTCCTGTTGCCCAAACACCAGCCAGCTCAGACACCTAGATCTAAAGGGCATCAAACTGACCAATTTTAGTCTGGAGCCCCTCAAAATTCTCCTGGAGACTGTTGCAGCCACCTTGAAGAGCCTGGACTTGGAAGCCTATGAGATCGCGGAATCCCAGCTCCAAGCCATCCTGCCTGCCCTGAGCCGCTGCTCTCAGCTCAGGATCTTGTGCTTTTTCTGGAATCGCATCTCCATGTCGGTCCTCAGGGACCTGCTCTGTCACACTGCCAGGCTGAGCCAGTTGAGCATAGAGCTATACCCTGCCCCTCTGGAAAGCTATGATGCCCAGGGTGCCATCCACCAAGAGAGATGTTCCCAACTCTGTGCTGAGCTCACAGCACTATTGATGGACTTTAGGCAGCCCAAGGTCCTTGTGTTCTGTACTGTCCCATGTCCTCAATGTGGCAGCATGTTCCTCTACAACCAGGGCCTCAATCACTGTTTCTGTCCAACAGCTGTCTAGTTGGGTGTGTATAAAAAGCTGCCCTCTATGCAATTGGATGTATAACCAGGATGTAGAGGGATCATGAAGGAAACTCAGAGCCTAGCATTTCAGACACTGCCTGAAGTGTGGATGGGGAAAGGAATCAGATGCTGGGGGCTACATTGGAAGGAAGCCCCTGAAGATTGGACCTCTGTATAGAGCCATATGTGTCTGTATAGAGTCATCACAAGGGGCCTGGATTTTTAGAATGGGATTTAGGCTTCATGCACATATGAAGAGACTATTTTGTTTCATGGATACTCCATAAATAAATTGTCTGAAATGAACGGCATCTCAAGATTAGTCCTCTGACGTCTTCCCTTCTTAGGTGACCTCAGTGCCACCAAGACACTCAAGGTTCGCCCATCCTTGTGGGTCTCCACATAGACCTATAAACTTGGTGTCTTGGACTTCGGATGCAATGCGAATAAAATAGGGTCTCTGGGTCTTACCAAACCTTGCCTGTCATCCTGCTACCAAGTCTTTCCTGAAATAATGTAGTCATGGCCAGTGAAACCATCCAAATTAGGTTTCATCAAAATAGTAGAATTATATAGGTAGATCACACTCGCAAATGTGTCTAAATTAAACTTTATAAATTACCACCTTCTGGTGGGGGAGAAAGCTGCTCATAACTGACAGATCCTCTCCTAACACTTCCCATCTCTCCCTACCCAGGGACACAAGGCTTTCAATCAGCAGATGATCAGAGGATGAGTAAGGATGAGGTGGCTGTGGGCAAAAGGGTGGCCCAGCCTGTGCTGCCTGGTCTTAGACCAAGATCCCCTAAATGACGACTCCTGCTGAGGACTCAGGCTGGTGGGATTATGCAGTGACCTTAGCCTTAGCTTCCCATCCAAGGAGGAGAAGGAGGTCCAGCCAATCTTCTTTTGAGTTATCCTAAAGCTGCTTGTGTACGTGTTCTAATTTGGGCCTGAAGGCTTCTCCATACACAGTGAACTAGAACCCAGTTGGATGTGTAAGCAGACTGCAGCTCATTCTTGGAACAGGTAGCAGAGTCCAGGTCCTACACAGCCAGCCCATCTGTCCCCCACACAGGGATCTGTGTGCCTCACACCTCTTTATGACACTTCCTTTCCTCTGGCTCTATGTCTAACTTGCATGTGTGGTGGGTGGGGTGGGGAGTTCTGAACAGCATTCATTCTGCTCTGCTGCTGGATTCTAGGATCAAATAAAGGCAAGGGAGATCTGCAATATGAGATGTGTCATCACTGGTTGTTTTAAGGGTTTTCATGACCAAAAAGGGACTTGAGGATATTCTGGTGTGTCCAGACTCCTTGAATTGTATAAGGACTGAGAGCTGCATGTGTCCCCACACAGCCCTAGGGATAAAGCACCCAGACTGCTCTTTGAATTCCTCATCTTTTGACTCTAGGTTCATGTGTGCTGTGAGACAGCCCACAACTGTAGGATGTCATAACAAACAGGACCGGGTGTGTAAGGGTGGCCAGGTCAGAAGGGGACTGGGTTCCACTCTCTGGAGTGCTACTGAAAGGTGCACATTCCTTTGTGCATCTGCATCAAGAGTCTAGATCCCCTTCTGGAACACTGGCCAATTTCACCTGTACAATCTAGGGACCCAGAACCCATGCTTTTCTACAGAAATGAATGAACTTCATAAAAAATAACGGAGTGCCTGGGGACATAGCTCAGTGGTAGAGCCCTTGCCTAGCATGTGGAAGGGCCTGGGTTCCATCCCCACAATCACAAATGTATGTGAACAAACAAATGAATAAGTAAATCCAATATTGATGTGACTCCAGGGGGAAGTTTTAATTTGAAGAAAATTATCTAACTGTGAGGAGAACAGAGCCCATATGAACACAATGAAATGCTTTGTTTAATTTGAATGTTGGTGAGCCTTTCTCAGAAACACCCTTGGTCAGGAAAGTGAAATGTTTTCCTTAAAATGGCAGCTGTCATTTAAGATGTCCATCCAGGTGCTAACCAAGAACTTTATAAGTCCTAAAAAGAAAAGAGAAAGTTGGACACAGCAGAGACTCCTAAAACCTACCCGAGAGAGCAGGGAGGGAGAAGCACTCTTTGGTTCCCCTACAAGATAAAGGGTGTTTGTGGGGGGGGGGGGTTGGCTCAGCAAGGAGGCTTGAGAAGAATAAGCATGCAGAAGGAATGTCTGTCATTAGCCTGTCATGATTAAGTGTGTTTGCAGTGCTTAAAATTAATCTAGAATTGTTTGCTGTGAATTGATTATGTCTATTGTAGTGCCTAGCATTAAGGATTGTCATTTTTCTTGATTAAGAACCTATTGAGGGCTGGGATTGTGGCTCAGTGGTAGAGCTCTCACCTAGCATGGGCGGGACACGTGTTCAATCCTCAGCACCACATAAAATAAAGACATGGTGTTGTTTCCATCTACACCTAAAACATAAATATTTAAAAAAGAACCTATAGAGTGAAATTGCATTGAGTAATTTGAGTGAATAAAGCACCAAAAGGGGCAGAAGCACGTGGACAGTCTTTATTTCTCCCCTGGACTGCATACATTGCAATTTTGTCTCCTTGTGACGGATGCTTTGAGAGGGGGCTTCTAAATCCCAAGGCTGAGGTTCAGGAAGTGACCTTTAAGGTGTATAATGAGAGAGGTGAGAAGGCCTGAAAGCAGAGATAGCAGATTCTTGCTCAAGCCATCTGTCCCTGGTGTCACTGGCCCATGGGACAGTCCCTCAGGACCACTCAGACCCTGTTTTAAATGTGGTCAGATGGGTCACTGGGCTCGTACATGTCCCAAGCCTCATAATTTCTGGATTTTTGTCCTAAATGTCATTAAGAGGAACACTGGGCTTTTCACATTCCCTGAGCACATGGGGGCCCCCCAGCCACCTGGTCCTTTGGGTTCCCCTTTCCAACTCTTAGGACTGGCTGCAGAGGACTGAAAAGATCCAAGTCCCCATCACCCAACCACTACCATCACTCCATGGAAACTCAGGGTAACACTGTGTATGTCAGGTAGGCCCCTCTCCTTCCTCCTAGACACCAGGGCTACATATTCAGTCCTCAGGGTGTTCGGGGGGCCGACTACCAACCCTTACAGACACCTATCCTAGTTTGTGCTTGTGGCTCTCTAATTTTTACTCATTCCTTTTTGGTCATTCCACAGTTTCCTGTTCCCCCTATGGGAAGGGACATCCTCACAAAGTTGGGGACTATGCTCCGCTTCTCCCCTCATAGATGCTTCCATTCAGACTCACCTGCTGCTCCTCTGACCCTCACCCTTACCTTAGGACCATCCCCTACTCTGTTGGCCAGTACCTTCCCATGACCCGCTTCTGAGGTGGACGTTTCCAGTCCTTCTATCACCTCACACCACAAGCCCATTCACATCTGTCAAAACCTCCTCCATTTTCTGCCCAATCACAACACTTGCTCTCCCTCCTTGCTGATGCTGTCCCTCTCTTTGCAGAGCAGACTTGATCCTAACAGACTTTCTCTCCCCTCTGAGGATTTGAGCTGGTTTGGACTCTGGTCTGAGAGCCCAGGACAATGACCACACAACTTTTTCCATTCACCTAGGGCTCTTCTTCTTTATCCACACACCGGTTCCCATGGGGAAGTGACCTACCCTTCTCCTCCCCTCCTCCTCACAAGTCTACCCCCTAGAGATGGCAGTGAGAAGTCTCCTCTTGAGACACAAAATTAACTTAGATCTTGGCCCAGCACCAAGATTCTCGACCTTCCCATCCCTTCTCCTTCGCAAGTTCACTCTGAGTCTTGGTTCCCAGATGGCCCCTTCTTCCTTCAGGAGGAAATTCATTAGGCAGGGTAGGCAATAGTCTCTCTAGCCTCAGTTGTGTAAGAGCCTCCACTCCCAATATCAGCAGGCTGAACTTGTTGCCCTCATCAGAGCCTTCACTTTGGCAAAGGGAGATTCCCTCAATGTGTACTGCCCCTTGAATTACATTTAGACTGAACTAAACTCCTTCCTTGGCTCTTCCTCTGTTACAGGCCCTCCCAAAGAAGCCACTCGACACCTCCCCTTTGAGCTTCTATATGGACAGCCCACCTCCCTGCTCAGCTCACCACCCTCTGATTCTCCACTACCCCTTGCTCCTCATCTTTTCTGGCCCCTTCTTGCATACACTAGGATCCTTCTTTGGCAACACAGGGATGTTGTTCTGGCAAAGCCAATTCTGCCTCTTCTCTTTCTCCCACTCTGTCTCCTGGTGACCTGGTACTTTTCCCACTCCCAAAAGGCCGCTGCCTCCTCTCATTTCTCTGCAAAATGGACTGGACTCTATTGGGTCATTCTTACCACTTGTTTGGTGGTCCACTTTGCGGGCATCCCATATCGTGTTGCTAACCCACATTTAAAACAGTCCTCTCTGCCCTCATATCCTGTGAGAGCACAGGTTTTTTTGTTGTTGTTGTTGTTTGTTTGTTTTTTAATAGATTGTAGTGGACACAGTGGCACACACCTGTAATTCCACCAACTCAGGAGCTGAGGCAGGAGAATTGTAAATTCAAGAACAACCTAGGCAAGTTAGTGAGACCCTGTCTCAAGATAAAAAACAAAAGAGACCTGGGACACGGCTCAGTGGTCAAACAACCTTGTGTTCAAACCCCAGCTTCTCCAAAAAAAGAGCAGATTAGGAATTGGTTCAGTGTGTAATAGGGGCTCACTTGATGCTCTTTTACATATCTCTTGTAGCTTTGAAACTTACATTTTTCTCCCCCAAATCTTCTTCATTACCTCTCCTCCATGATCTTCTCCTTCCTGGTTTCTCCTTTCTAATGTCATTTTCTCTGAAACTGCTCTTTTAAAAAACCTGTTCCTGCTGATGGGCAGAAACACAGCCTTTGGAACAGGAGTTCCCTCATTTCCTCTTTTGCTACCAAATTAACAAACATTCTTTTTATTTTTTCTGAAGACTGTGTACTTTTTATACGGTTGGCATCAGGGAGACTGAGCTTTTAGCAACCAGTGGTATAGCTCCCTTGGGTTCAATCTCCAATACTAAAAATAAATAAGCAAGCAAGCAAGCAGGATCAGCATACCTTTCCCTAGGCCACTGGCAATTATTTCTGTTATAGTCGCCATGCTTGCCTTCCTGGCTTTAAAGGGTTTTAAACATGTTAGGTTCAGGACAGGCTGAGTAAGCTCTCTGCAGGGCACACCAAACAAAGTTAGATGCAGGGTGACCTGGCCACTCCAACCCTTCTGTCTTGCTCTTTATCACCTGTTTGCTTCAAGCCCAAATGCCCAAGCCCCTGCTCAAGGCTGAACACTCAACCCCCCTTGTGCCAACAAGGTAGCTTGCAGTCCCAGAGACCCCATTAGATTTGAGCTCTAAAAATTTCTTCCTGCCAGACCCCTCTCTCTTGCTCTTGCTCTCTCTTTCTTCTCTTGCTTTTACTCTCTATTGCTTTCTTTTTCTTTTCTTTCTCTCTTTTCTCCTCTGTTGCACTGCTGCAATAAAGATCTCTTGTTCACTCCAAGTATTGTGGTCACTTTCCTTTCAAAACATATTCCTACAACCACACACTCCAAACTACTGCCATCAGACAACTCAAGAAATCCAACACTGGTTGTGTCCTTGCTGAGGATGTTGATCAGCTGTGAACAACTGTGTACTTACAGGTGAAGCTAATGGTGAAAGTTTTCCATCAAAATGACACCATTCCAACACAGCAGGGCTGGCAGGGTGCTAGGAAGTGGGCATCCTGGACCACAACTGCCTGCTAACCAGAGCCATAACAAAAGACTCACAGAACCACAGCCTTATGCAAAATCCACCACAAATTGTACATAAAAATTATTTTTCTTTCTTTAAAAATTTTTAGGTACCAGAGATTGAACCCTGGGTTCCTATATCACTAAAGCACATCCCCAACCCTTTTATATATTTTATTTTGCAACAGGGCCTCAGTAAGATGCTTAGGCCCTCAATAAGTTGCTCAGGCTGGCTTTGAACTTGCAATCCTCCTGCCTCCACCTCCTGAGTCTGGAATTACACACATGGACCACTGCACCTCCACCTCCTGAGTCTGGAATTACACACATGGACCACTTCATCCTGCACAAAATTATATTTTTATGAAAAGACACCCTTCTCAGCAGCTGCTTGTCATCCTGGGCCAAGGCCACCCTTGTTACTGCATTGTTGCAGCCAATGATAATGGTTTCAAAGCACATTATGTGGCCTTTGAAATCCTGTCTTCCTTTGCCTCCTGGATGGGCCCCCTGACTCTCTTTGCTTGAGTATCATGCATTCCCTATCCCTTCTAATGTCAGTGTTTGGAGAGCCACTCTGTTGTTACCTGTGTGGCAGAAACATCTACCTGTCTCTAGGTCCAAGCACCAAGTCAAGGGTGGCACCTGAGACTGACACCTTGCCATTTCAACCCTCTTGCTCAGCTGCCCCAAGAGATGCCCCAAAGCAAGAAAAAGGTAAGACAAGTCACATTTGAAGGCTGGGCGCAAAATATTCCTCAGCTTAAACCACTATCTAGGTCTTAAAAATAATCCTAAGCCTGTTTCAACTGCAAACATGAGTGAAACAAATATGGGTAATTTCTTAAGAAAAAGAAAACGGCACAGCCCAAACCAACAAAAACAAACCAAAAGGACTCTCTGGGTGTAATCACAGCCACTCATGAGGCTGAGGCAGGAGGATGACAAGCTCCAGGCCAGCCTGTGTAAGATAGCAAGTCCTATCTCAAATTTTACAAAGGGATGCGCCATGTGTGACTGCACATATGGTGTGATGCTACATGGTGTACAACAAGAGAAAGGAAAAGTTGTGCTGCAATTGTGTACAGTGAATCAAAATGCATTCTTCTGTGATATTTGCCTAATTAGAATGATGATAGATAGATAGATAGATAGATAGAGAGATAGATAGATAGATTGATAGATTGATAATGAACGAAAAAAGTTCTAGTTACTTGAGGTTCATTGTAGAGACTGTCATTTACTGAGATGACTGAAGAGAGTGGAGATATGGGGAATGGGAAAGAATGTTTTAGTGATTTGAGTTTTACAATATGATATGGTTTATCAATTTTCAACAAATTAGAATAAAATTGCACTGAAGCTAAAAATAATAATAAATAAAAAGGGCTGGGGTGGAGCTCGGTGGACAGCACCCTGGATTCAATCTCTGGAGCTGCAACACCAACACACACCAACAAAGATCCCTTTTGCATTTTCCCATAGGCACTTGCGTCTGACAGGTTGCATGAACGTGCTCAACTTTTTAACTCTGATTCTCCCCAATTGCTGATTGGCTACTACTCAAACTCTCTCCTCTCATTATGCTACAGAGAATTCCCTTATGGGCTCAAGACATAGAAACTGATTAGGATTGAAGCATTCTGGGAAATATCCCAATTTGGGAAGAACTCAAAAGGCTCCAGATCACAGCCACCACGGAGACAGGGACAGATGCCTTTGGCCCTGTTTCTATCTCTCCTGTCCCTAAGAGCCCACCATTCACTCCTGGTGTTCACTCAGGTCTATCTTCCTTTCCTTCCTTCCTGCCTGTCTCAGTACAGGGGATGGAACCCAGGATCTCTAGGTGAGTGCTCTACCACTGAGCTCCATGCCCAGTCCTCTTCATTTTTTATGTTGAGACACAGTCTTGCTAAGCTGCCCAGGCTGGCCTCGAGAGCACATCATTTTGCTTCAGCCTCCTGAGTTGCTGCAATTACAGGAGTGGGAAACCTGGATCTCTGTGGTTTTTATCTAGTAAACATATATATGTTGTTTGTTTTCCTTTTGTTTTGTTTGCATGGACAATGAACCCCCAAGAATGATAAATTCCATTTTTCTTCCCTAATACCAGAAACAGTTTAAGACCCTTATTGGAGACTAAAGGCAGAAGTGTCTCAAGCAGCAGCAAGACAGTGGACTTCCACCGGGGCAGTACCAGGACATTCTCAAAAACTATACTGTGTCTGACATGTCAGTGGATATTAAGAAACAGGCCAGGCCAGGCCTGGTGGGGGAATGCCTGTAATCCCAGCAGCTGGGGAGTCTGAGGCACGAGAATGGCAAGTTCAAGGCCAGCCTGGGAACTTATAAAGACCTTCAGCAACCCAGGGAGATTCTGGCTTAAAATACAAAATAAAAAGTGATGGGAGGTAAATCCCCACTAAAGGATAGATGTCAAAAGAGAAGTAAAATCTGGGTATCAGTGACTGGAACAACATGTTTCTTGATTGTTAACAACTTTGTTGGCCTCTAGGGCTTGGGATCAACTGGTGGGCAAACTGGCCACAATGACTGAGGTGGCTGTGATCACGTCTAGCTCTATCCCTATGCTATGGTTTGGTGCAATTTATCCCTCAAAGCTTCAGGTATTGGAAGCTTTGTGTGTTCTTAGAAAGGAATGATTCTCCTGGGATGCTGAGCCCGTCCTTCTGAGAATTGTTTACAAGCCTGACCCTGAGCCCCAGGTTGTTCTTTGGCTTCCTCCCACAGGCCAAACCAAGAGGGCTTCCTGATTTTGGTCTTGTATTTTTCAGAACTGTGAGCTAAATAAATCTCTTAAAAAAAATAGCATGTCTCATGTATTTCATGACAGTAACAGAAAATGGAGTAGAGTACCAATCATCTGAAGGGATTCTTTTGTAGGAGAAATTTTACCTCAGGTAGGAATCTCTAAATTGGAAAATTCACTTAATAATATTTTAGCAACTGTTACAAACAGTTTGAACCTTTGAATTGCCTACTAGCAATGCAGTCTGAGAGGGATTTGGCCTCAGGCACACTACAGAGGGGAAGTGATCTCTTTGTCCTGCTGTTCATCAGGAAGGAGTTTGTGCCCTAATTCATGAAAAGTGATTTTTCTGATAAAATATAAAAGTTTTTAAAGAATAAATGGGTGGTTTTTATGAGATGAGAACATGCTCCACCATTGACTTATTCAGTTGGATAAATCTTGGTTCCTGGGAATCTTCATCCAGAGGAATTTTGCAGTCTGAGGCTATTATTCTCCTCATAGGTGTGGTGCTTCTCCCTGGTGTGATGCAATCTCTCAAGGGTGTTAAATGCTCTATGGCCAGGTACCATGGTGCACACCTATAATCCCAGCAACATGGAAGCTGAGACAGGAGATTTGAAGGTTTCAAGCCAGTCTGGACAACCTAGAGAGACGCTGCCTCAAAATTAAAAAAAAAAAAAGGCTGGGGGTATTGCTCAGTAGTAAATTGTCCCAGGTTCAATCCCCAGTATCACACACACACACACACACACACACACACACACACACACACACACGATCAAGCAGCCACATGCATGCCAAATGATTCCCATCAGATACAGACAACTCAAGGGAGCCAACGGTGACCATGTAATGGCTGAGGATATTCCAATACCACAGTGTCCCTGCTGAGGATGCTACTGTGAAACTCTGCAGAAACAAAATGAATTTATTTGTACCAAAACCTGACAAAAGTGGAGGCAGGAGACCATGCAAGAGAAGGTCCTTAAGTTTGATATTTTGATCAAAGGAACTTCCAGGAGGACTCTTCCAAAACCACATAACACACACACACACACACACACACACACACACACACACACACACACTGCTTCCAAACTCCTGACTTTCCAAACTAGATCATCAGATTTTATCTTGGCTCCCAAGAGATTAGTAAAACACAGAATGGGACCTGCAAACTCCAAGGAATGCCAGGAGAGTCTTTCTTCTGCACTCCAACTGAGATTATTATGGTTCATTCTTAAGCACATTTGGAAATTGGTGGACAAATGATACCAAAGATAATTCAAAATGGCGATGGCTTTCATGTGGAATGTTCCAGATGAACAACCACCAAATAGCTGCACTCTAACAAATACATTTTAAGCCAGGTGAGATGAGCCATGCATGTAATTCCACCTTCTCAGAAGGCTGAGGCAGGAGGATGGCAAGATTCATGCCAGACTTGGCAATTTTGCAAACCTGTTTCAAAATAAAACAAAATGGACTGGGCACGTAGCTTAGTGGCAGAGTGCCCCTTGTTCAATGCTCAGTACTAGAGCTGTGGGGAGTAACCTTTTACTATTTATTGATTGATTGATCCTAGGAATTGAACTCAGGGGCACTTGACCACTGAGCCATGTCCCCAGCCCTACTTTGTATTTTATTTAGAGACAGGGTCTCACTGAGTTGCTTAGTGCCTCACCTTTGCTGAGGCTGGCTTTGAACTCTCAGTCTTCATGTCTCAGCCTTGAGGTTGGTTTTAACAAGGTCTCTGATTACTTGGAAAAACAAAAACTGAGTCATCTCTGTTAAAATTTGAATTGTTGTTTCCTATGACACAACTTTCTATATTAGCTTTCAAAATCTTTCAGCACTTTTGCTAAATTACTTATCTTTCATGGTGTAGGCCCTTACTTTCATTAAGTGCTTTAAACCTTTTGAGACTGTTGACTAACTTTTCTAGGATCAGATTCTACATTGTCACTTGACCTTGAGCTAACATTGGGATGTTCCACAGGACTCCAGAATTTCTCAAGGTAATTCTAGAAAAAAGACATTAAGGCAATTAGCCTAATTTGTGAGATGGGAACCCCTGTCAAATAAGACATAATATAACCTTTTTCAAGTTACATTTCTTTGGCTCTTTTATTAATATTTGCTTCAAAATTCCACTAAATTCATAAAAATTCTCATGTTTTCAGACATACTTTAGGAAACTATATTAAAATGTATGCCAATCAAATCACCTTGTTAATAGCTGGTTAAAGCAAATTATCAACACATTTTTAAGCATGGGTATTCTAAGTGTTTATCAGAAAGTGTAACCATTCAGATTTTTTCCATAAAAGTAACTATAATCAGCTTCATACAAAAAAAAGTTTTTTTTAAAAGAAAGAAATAAAAAAGAAGAAAAACAACTCTAAATAGTGTACTTGAACACAGGTTTCTGATTTTTTTTGTTTGCTTATTTATTTATCCATATATTTATTTATACTTTTCATGCAAGGGTGCAAATCCAGGTTCTTCTGAATGCTAGGCAAATGCTCTACCTTTTTAAATTTT
The DNA here is from genome assembly GCF_964194105.1 of Spermophilus citellus. Classification (NCBI taxonomy): domain Eukaryota; kingdom Metazoa; phylum Chordata; class Mammalia; order Rodentia; family Sciuridae; genus Spermophilus; species Spermophilus citellus. The sequence continues at coordinate 50,985,966 of NC_138191.1, read as the reverse complement.
AATTCAAAATAGGGTGTGGTGGTGCACACTTGTAATACCATCTACTTAGGTTGCTAAGGCATGAGGATCTCAAATTTGACCCCAATCTGAGCAATTTAGTGAGAACCTGTCTCAATAAATAAATAAATAAATGGGCTGGGGATGCAGCTGAGTGTTAAACCCTCCCTAGGTTTAATCCCCACTGCTAGAGAAAATTAAAACTAAATAAAATCACCACCTAAATATTTTTTAAATGAACACCTAAACAATAAACTTTCTGCAAAAGTCCAGCTCCCAACAGAGGCCTGGACCTGGAGATGAGAGAGCCAAATCCTATTGAACAGAGAAAATTGATTTTAACAGTGATTTCCAGGTAGAGGGAGCCTTAGAGCCACTCCCTGAAAACCCACCTATTGCTCAGATGTGGCTCAATGGGTCTCTATGTTGCTTCCTAGTCATCCAATAATTCCCCCAGTGGGGACTGAACCAACCAGGACAAGTTCATCCTGGCACTGAGATAGAATCAAACCCTAACCAAAGAATGGATGATTCAAGATGCTTCAGGAGAAAAGATATTCATCACAAGAGGGACACATAAATGGCATTCAAATCAACAGGGAGTAACATGTGTCAAATCCTGATGAGGGGGAGCGAGGGTTCTTCAAGGAGAAGGTCAGTGGGCAGCACTGCCTCGTGCAACAACTATCACAAACCAGTCAGCTACAACCTCAGATGTGCATAAAATCCACCCCAACCTGTACCCCCATGTTTTCTAGGAGGACACCTGGCCAGTCGCTGCCTGTTGTCCTTGAACTGAGGCCACCCTTGGTATGGAATCTGTGGAGCCAGTGATAATTGATTCAAAGCTGCCTTTGACACCCTGTCTCCCTTTGCCTCCTGGATGGGGCTCTGACTCATCTTTCTTTGGGTGTCCTGCATTCCTGCCCTATTATGTCTGACTACCCTTGTTCTTTGGAGAGCCACTGTCTGTTGTGACTTAGGTTGACAGTAACATCTACCTGCCTCCTGCACCAAGTCAAGGGTGGTAAGAGAAGGCAGGGCTGTGGAGTGACGTCACCCTTTCCACCTGGCGACACACAAACAAATGGCAGAGAAATTTAGAATTCAGTTGAGAGACTAGATTTCAATTGTTGTGAAGCCTAAAAAGCAATAATGGTTTAGATTCTGTGTCTCCCAATAGCTCACATGTGACAATGTTTTTGAGGAGAAATGATTGGTTTAGAGCCTTCACCTACTCAATGAATCAATCCATGATGGGATTAGGGATAAGTGGGGGTGGGTAGAGTGTGGCTGGAGGAAGCTGATCATTGGGGGTGTGAATATGGGTGTATATTTTGTATCTGGCAAAGGGCCATCTCTCTCCCTCTCTGTTCTCTAATAATGTGAGCACCTTCCCTCTGCCACACTCTTCCACCATGATGTTCAGCCTCACCTTGAAGGTGAGGCCACAAGCAACGGAGCCTGCAGTCTTTGGATTGAGACCTCTGAAACCATGAGTCCCCAAATAAACTTTTCCTCCTCTGTAGTTGTTGGGGTTGGGTGTTGTAGTGACAGCTTGAAAAAGCCGACTAACACAAAGACAGAACAACAAAGCAGAAATGCAATTCTGTAACTGCCACCAATCAAACCATTCCTTCTACATCTTCCCTGTAAGTCCTCCCCTCACCATCCAAGCACTCCCTCTCTTTCTGTCTCTCTGTCCTCAATTCCTGAATTATGTTTTTTAGACTGTTCATATTTTCCTCTGTCTGTGTACTTCTCACAGCCCAGAGGGCCCTGGAAACTGCCTGGGAGATGTGCCCTGGGGGGTCCCTGATTCTGAGGGAAGGCTCTCAGGTGGTGGCTGTCCTGAAGTCAGGGACACCTGATATCCAAACCTGTGTCTTTCTGTCCAACATTCCAAGTTGCCCACAGTTTCCACCCTCTGTGGATTTCAATATTTCCATCTGGTGGCGCATGGCGGCCCATGCCTGTGATCCCAGTGACTCTGAAGACTGAGGTAGGAGGATGGGAAGTTTGAGGCCAGCCTCAGAAACTTAGTGAGGACCTAAGCAATTTTGTGAGACCCTGTCTTAAAATCGAAAAAAAAAAAAAAAAAAAAAAAAAAAGGAGAAGCGCTAGGATGTGGCTCAGTGGTAGAGCACCAATGGGTTCAATCCCAAGTTCAAACAGACAAACAGGACAAGTCTTCCCCCAAGTCTAGAAGACTGATTTCACCCTTGGTGTCCATTCTTCCTCCTGAGTGGCCCTGATCTACTGCAAGGTAATGTCACATCTATGTGACTGTTGGACACCTGGTTTCCATCTGTTTTCTTCGTGAATGACGCTAGTATCTTCAAAAAGCTGTTTTACTATGGAATCTTTAGGAAATATTTTTTAAAAAATATTTTGGATATGGCAAAGCTATCACAGTGATATTTGGGGGGTTTTGTTTTTTCGTACTGTAGGGATTCAGTGCTTTTCTGTCTTCCAGGCAGGAACAGGAGAGTCACATATGGACAAAATTCAGTCCTCCGTGTGGAGTACATAGACAGAGGCAACCCTGGCCCTCACTCTCCCGGATTCTGCCTTCCTGCAAAAACATGGGATTCAATCAATTAATCTGGAGACAGAAAATCCGATCAGGATTACCTGGGTGGAGATTGGGGCATGTGATTAGATACTGCTTTCTGATTGGATACTAGTCAAAGGTGGAGGTGGGGGCGTGGTCTGGGAGGTGCATAAAAGTTTTTGCGGAGCCAGAGGAGAAACACAAGAGTCCTGGAGCCCAAGGAGAACCATCACGACATGCTGAGGCTCCGAGCACACCGCACAACTGGACAGATCCTGTAAGTCCCACACCACCCTGAGCACCTGTGCAGATTCAGGAACAATTTTCTGGTTTTCCTCATGAACCAATTTAGGACTTAGGGTTTGCCTCTCAGTGTGGTTTTACCTTTATCCTGAACATTAAGATTTCCACTTTCTTTCTTTCTTTGGGGGGGAGAGGGTGGTTCCAGGGATTGAACTCAGGGACACTCAACCACTGAGCCACATCCAAGCCCTATTTCGTATTTTATTTAGAGTAAGGATCTCACTAAATTGCTTAGCGCTGCTCTTGCTGAGGCTGGCTTTGCATGCATGATCCTCCTGTCTCAATCTCCAGAGCCCCTGGGATTATAGGCTTGTGCACGAATGTCCCGCATTTAAAAAAATAAAATAAAATTAAGTTTACATGAACTGCATTCTTTTATCTATTTATTTGGCAGTGCTGGTGATTGAAACCAGGGCCTTGTGCATATGAGGCAAGCATATACCAACAGACCTAATCCCCAGCCCAGCATTTATTAATTTTTATGTGCTGCTGAGGATCAAACCCAGTGCTTCACACGTCCTAGGCAACTGCTCTTCCACTGAGCTCCAGCCCCACCCACTTTAAAATTACTTAAGTAGATTGCAATCCTATTTCAATCTAATTGATTAGAATTCTATCTTCTTTTTTTTAAGGAAGATTTATTTATTTATTTTTATTTAATATTTATTTTTTAGATTTAGGTAGATACAATATCTTTATTTTTTATTTTTATGTGGTGTTGAGGATCGAACCCAGTGCCCCACGCATGCCAGGCAAGTGCACTACTGCTTGAGCCATATCCCCAGCCCTGGAATTCTATTTTCTGATAATAAAAATATATTGTGCATCCTTAAAATTATACTTTTTGCTGTGCTTGGTGGCACATGCCTATAAAACCAGCAATTTAGGAGGTTGAGGAAGCAGGAGGAATAGTGTTCAAAGCCAGCCACATCAACATCAGGTGCTAAACAACTCAGTGAGACCCTGTCTCCAACTAAATGCAAAATAGGGTTGAAGAAATGGCTCAGTGGTTGAATGCCCTGAGTTCAATCCCCAATACTATCCCTCCAAAACATGATACTTTATGGCCTATGTGTCTTGTAATTTTATAATTTGTTTAAACATATTAAACAAAAACCTTAAAACCATATTATGTAACAATTCACAGTCTCTATTCTAATTCATTTTGTCTCTTCACTCCCCATAAGATGACAGAATCTCACATGGGTAACAGATATCCATGTGACTCTGCTGTAATTTCCAATCTTTTATAATATGGGTACATACTTTATAATTGCATATTTAATTTTTTAAAATTATAAGTAACATCATCCATTTGAGGGCTAGTCCTTTCCCAGCCATGGTAGTTGTTGAAACTGAGGAGCCTACTGCGTTATGACACTCCACTTACCATTTTATAAGGACAAAATAATAATCAAAGGCTTTCCCCCATTACGGGTGATGTGAGCTTTTAGACTCCCCACTACCCCCTTACCAGTGGCTGCACATATATGAGATAGTGGCCTTTTCCCTGGACCATTTTTCAGGATCCTTCTTCTTTTAGACTCCCCAGGATGAGCACCCAGTCCCCACCGACCCTGCTGGAGCTGGCAGGGCACAGCCTGCTGAGTGACAAGTCCAGGGCCATCCTGGATCTGGAGGACCTGCCCATAGAGCTCTTCCCACCACTCTTTGTGGAGGCCTTCAGCAGGGGACACACTGAGGTCCTGAAGAAAATGGTGCAGTCCTGGCCCTTCACCCGCCTGCCCCTGGGGGCCCTGATGAGGAAGCCACAGCTTGAGATGCTCCGAGTGGCCCTGGATGGGCTGGACATGCTGCTTGCCCAGCATGATCGCTCCAGGTGAGGGGGACCCAGGTGGCCTGGAAGCACCCTGGGGACCAGGGAAGTGATGGCTGTGGGTGGGGAGACTGGGTGCTGAAGAGTGCCACAAGAGAGATTTTGGAGAGGCCTTGCCCATGCTGAGCCCCATCTGGGAACCTGTCCCAGATGTGGAGGGTGCTTGTGGCAGATGTGGTGACCCCTGAAGAGGACTGAATCTGCCCCTCCCTCAGCTGATACAGGTCAGGTCAGCAGCCTGTATTGGAGGGAAATAGGTGGAGAAAAGCAAGACAGAAGAAAGAGGTGGGGAAGGGGGCAGCAGCTGAGAGGGGAAGGAAGGGGCCTCAGGGCTGAGACTCTGCTGTCCTCCCTTCAGGAGGTGGAAACTGCAGGTGCTGGATTTGCGGAATGTTCGCCACAACTTCTGGAGGACGTGGTCAGGAGCCATTGTCGATGCCTGCTCACCAGAGGCCATGAAGAAGAACCACATGCTGAAACATGGTCCAGCAATGGGAGCTAAGCCACCCTTGAAGGTTTTCATAAACTTGAACCTCACAAAAAGGCCCCTGGATGAATTCCTGAAACACTTGTTTCTGTGGGTCACACACAGAAGGGACAGGCTGCACCTGTGTTGCAATAGGCTGAAGATCTTTGGAAAACCCACCAGCCACACCAGGAAGGTCCTGAGACTGTTGCAGCTGGACTCTGTCCAGAATGTGGAAGTGCACTGCACCTGGGCGCCCTCCACCTTGGCTGCTTGTGCTCCTTTCTTGGGCCAGATGAGGAACCTGAGGAAGCTGCTTGTCTCCCAGGTCCACATGCCTGCCCACACCTCCCCAGAGGAGCAGGAGAGGCTGCTCGCCCAGCTCACCTCACAGTTCCTCAGGATGGGCTGCCTGCAGACGTTCTGTGTGGATGGTGTCCTCATTCTCAAGGGCCACCTGGAGCAGGTGCTGAGGTGAGTAAGGGGGGTGAGCATCCTCTGTAGACCAGTATCAGTAAATATGAAAGGGCACCTACTGTGTGCCAGCCACTGACACTCTCGTGGTAAACAAGACATTGGAAGGTAAATAACCCATCATCTGTTCCTATTGTATCCTGAAGCTCCATCTTCTAACCTGTGTTAGAGCAAACGGCTAAACCAGGGTCCATGATCTGGGAGGTGCCACGATGCTGGGAAACCAGCTGATGGGGACAGGATTTATTGAAGTTGGTTGAGGTTCCTTTTCTGGGAGGCCTGTCTAGCAACAGAGGTGCAAAGCAGGGTAGAGGAGAGGGCAGTGAAGGAGGGGAAGTCCCTACACATGTACCCCACAACAGGGAAGCTCAGTGCTCTCCAGCTGGTAGCACAGAGACCCACCTCTAATGCTCATGTAAGGAAGGTGGTTCTGAGCTCCAGGTAGTGATTCTGCAGTCCAGGGTGAGGAGCAGGGATGGAGGCCTTGCTGAGGGAGCAGGGTGTGAACCCTGTGGGGGTTAACCCCAGTACGTTTTGACACATCTTGCCTGGTTTATCCTTTGTACATGACTCCCCTTGACGTCCTCTGATCAGAGATGTGGCTTTCTGCTTGTTACTGAGGATTGGGGTCTTAGAGATGGTGGATCCACCTGGTGACAAAAGTGGTGGGAAAAGGCTCAGACCCCATTTCAATGGGGTGACCTGAACGGGAAGATTCTGCAAAATGTCAACCATGTTCAGATGGCCATGGTGACATTGGGTTTGGGTCAATTCATTTTCTCCCTCAGAACTAACTGCCTTGTTTCTCCTTAGGCACCTGAAGACCCCCCTGGAGTCCCTCTCAATAACCAACTGCCCGCTCTCAGGCTCTGACTGGAATTATCTCTCCTGCTGCCCAAACACCAGCCAGCTAAGACACCTGGATCTAAGGTATATCACACTGACCAATTTCAGTCCGGTGCCCCTCCAAATTCTTCTGGAGACTGTTGCAGCCACTCTGAAGAGCCTGGACTTGGAAGCTTGTGAGATGACAGACTCCCAGTTCCAAGCCATCCTGCCTGCCCTGAGCCGCTGCTCCCAGCTCAGGATCTTGTGCTTTTTTGGGAACTGCATCTCCATGTCAGTCTTGAGGGACCTGCTGCTTCACACTGCCAGGCTGAGTCAGTTGAGCATAGAACTGTACCCTGTCCCTCTGGAGAGCTATGATACGCAGGGTGCCATCCACCCAGGGATATGTTCCCAACACTGTGCTGAGCTCACAGCAATACTGAAGGACTTTAGGCAGCCAAACATCCTTATTTTCCGTACTGTCTCTTGTCCTCAATGTGGCCGCATGTTCCTCTACAACCAGGGCCTCATTCACTGTTCCTGTCCAACAGCTGCCTAGATGGGTGTGCATAAAACGCTGTCTTCTAGGCAATTGGAGGTATAACCATCATGTAGTATGATTGTGAAGGAAACTCAGAGCCCATCATTTCAGACACTGCTTGAAATGTGGATTGGGAAAGGAAACTGAAGCAGGGGACACATTGGAAGGAACCCCTTGAAGATTGGACCTCTGTATAGAGCCATATGTGTCTGTATAGGGTCATAACTAGGGACCTGGGTTTCTAGAATGGGACTTAGGCTTCATGCTCATATGAAGAAGCTATTTTGTTTGATGGATGGTCCATAAATCAATAGTCAGAAATGAACGGAATCTCAAGGTGAGTCTTCTCATGTCCTGTGTGATAGATTTTCCTGGATTTCTAATTTAAACCTTGGGATTCTCCAGGTGCTTATGGAGAAAGATGGCCCTGGATTCTTGGTGATCAATGAGGTTCAGTCCTGGGGACTCAAGGTATCCAACTGAAATTTGGTCATTATGTGTGGTGGCTACTCTGCGGTTTAAGGCATACAGGTGTCCATAGCAGGCCTGGAACATTCTAAGTGCTCAGTGAAATTGGAAGAAAACCATTCCTCAGGGGACTTCAGTGCCATCTAGACACTCAGCACTGGCCCCTCCTTGTGGGTCTCTCTGTAGACACAGAAGCCTTGGGTCCTGGGCTTTGGCTGCACCAGCAACAGGCCAGAGCCTCTGGGCCTCACCAAACCTTGCCTGCCATTCTGCTGGGCAGTCTTTCCTCAATTAACCTAGCAATGTGTACCAATAAAGGTATCCCGATTACCTTTCAGCAAAATCGTAGAATCATTTATGTAGATGACACTTGCAAACATTCCTAACACAAACTGAATAAATTACAACCTCTGGTGAGGTGGGGGCTTCTCATGACTGAGGGATCTTCCTCGAACACTTCCAGTCTCTCCCTACTCAGGGACACAAGATGGCCTCTTTAATCAGCAGATGGTGAGAGGATGAGTAAGGATAGGGTAGCTCTGGAGAACTGCATGACCCTGACTTGCTGCCTGGTGTGAGACCATGATGCCCTAAGTGACGGCTCCTGCTGAGGACTCACACTGGTGGGGTTGTGCAGTGACCTTAGCCTTAGCTGCCCATCTGAGGAGAAGGAAGTCACCCAATTTTTATTTGAAGTTTCTTAAAGCTGCCTGTGTGTGTGTGTGTGTGTGTTTTAATTTGAACCTGAAGGCTTCTCCACACATAGTGAATGGGAACCTAATTTGATGTGTAATCAGACTGCAGCTCCATCTAGGAAGAGGTAGCAGAGTCCCAGCCAAGCACAGCCAGCCCATCTGGCCCCCACACAGCGATCTTTGTGCTTCACCACTGTTTATGGCACTTGCTTTCCTAGGGCTCTAAGTCTAGCTTGCACGTGGGGCAGGTGGAAAGTTCAACAGCATTCATTCTGCACTGCTGCTGGATTTAGGATCAAATAAAGGCAAAGAAGATCTGCAGTTCGAGATTGTCATCATTTGTTCTTTTAAGGATCTTCATGACCAAAAAGGGACTTGACGATATTCTGATGTGTCCAGACTCCTTGAATTGTATAAGGACTGCTAGGTCCATGTGTCCCCACAAAGCTCTGGGGAAAAATCACCCAGACTGCTCTTTGAAATCCTCATCTTTTGACTCTAGGTTCATGTGTGCTGTGAGAGAACACACGACTATAGGAGGTCATGACAAACAACACCAGGTGTGTAAAGGTGGCTAGGTCAGAAGGGGACTGGCTTCCACTCCCTTGAGTGCTACTGAAAGGTGCACACTCCTTTGTGCATCTGCATCAAAAGAGTCTAGATCCCCTTCTGGAACACTGGCCAATTTGACCTGTATAATCTAGGAACCCAGAACCCATGCTTTTCTATAGAAATGAGTGAACTTCATAAAAATTAACTGAGGGCCTGGGGACATAGCTCAGTGGTAGAGCACTTGCCTAGCATGTGGAAGGACCTGGGTTCCATCCCCAGAACCACAAAAGTACATGAACAAATAAGTGAATAAATAAATCCAATATTAATGTGACTCTAGGGGGGAGTTCTAATTTGAAGAAAATTGTGTATCTGTGAGGAATACTTGAAAAGAAAGAACCAGAACCCACAAGAAAACAATCAAATGCATTCTCTAATTGGTATGCATAGGCATGTAAATTTGATGTCCTTAAAAATTTATTTCCAAAAACAATGGAAAACCCAGGTTGGGGGTGAAAGGAAAGTGAGGAACAAGAGACAGATAAGCAAGTAATGAAAGACAGAGACCAGGCAGAGATACACACGAGAGTTGATTTTTCAGAATTCACATGTAAAGGCCATCTGTCTATAGGAGAGAGGGGCAGAACAGGCTTCAGTTCTGGGACTTTTATGGGGGAGGATCAGGAATCAGAGCCCAGTGGTTCCTCATGCAGATGGTTAAGGGTTGGGTTGGTATGAAGGTATGGTGAGCCTTTCTCAGAAATGCCCTTGGGTGGGAAAGTAAAATGTTTTCCTTAATATGCCAGGTGTCATTTAATATGGCCACCATGGTGCTAAGCACAGATCTTATAGTGAAAAACTGATGTGACTCCATTTTTGAGATCACCAGCCTCTACCACAGAGCAGGGCTTGTCCAAGTCAGGCGTGGGGTGGGGCGGTGACCCAGCATTCGTAGGTGCATAGCTACCCCTAACTGCAGTCACCAGATAGACTTGACTCATCAGTGCAAGACCAAAGAATGCTTGAGACATAATTTCGGACCATAGCAACAACCAATGAGAGTGAGACAGGGAACATATCTGAAATGCCAGGTGACCCTCCCAATAGTGATGGTGATTGATAACATGTTAGGAAACCATGAAGTTTAGCGTATACACCCCTCACAGCTTAAGCCAATCTGTTCAAATGTACCAACCTCTTGAACTAACCAATTACCCTTACCCAACTTGTACCCACCAGAGAATGTGCTAGTCAATCTTAAGAATTTTTTTTTCTCACAAATGATTGTGGGAAAATGATTTGTTGTCTGATGTTGTGATATATAGAGTATCAAAAAAAAAAAACTATAAATCCTCATTGAAGTAAGGGCTGGGACTTACTCCCTGGGACAGTTGCATCAGAAATGGTTGGGAGTCCAGGCTCAAACTTGCAATAAAGACTCTTGTGTGATTGCATCAGATTCGGCTCCTGGAGGTCTATTGGACCAAGGATGATTGGGAGCTGTTCCTGTGAGACTACCTCTCAGCCTTGGTTTAATCTCTATGGACGTTCCCCCCATCTCTGGGTATCTGTACCTTATATGGGCTTGTGCCCCTACTACATTGTCCTGGCTGGGTCTGAAGTGCCCCTATGGGCTCCTGGCTTTACACTTACCCAGCGGGGTTGACAACCACTTGAGCATAACCATGCTCTCAACTAGGTGATACTTGGAGACTGGGGGATGGCCCATGTTTAAATTCACACACTATGTCTCATGGGTGGCTCCTCATCCATTCCCTCCCAGAGTCCTCTAGGCTGCCTCCTGGCTAACCTAGGGTCTCTCTCACCCCAGATCTAAACCCGGAAAAACTTATCTGCTTGTGAATCAGATCTGGCTTCAATATCCTTTGAATAATTACTCTTAATTGCCGCTGGAGGGCACTCTAGAGCCCAATGTTATCAGGGATCTCTTCAACTACTGTGAGAGTTCAGGAAAATGGAAAGAGATATCATATGCTCAGGCCTTCTCCTTTCCATGTCCCAAACTCTCTCTCTCCGGTTCTCTTTCTGATGAAGCTACCATAACAACTGTCCCCTGGGACCCTCCACCTTCTCTCCTCCTGCCACATGCTCACAGGCTGCCACTGCCCAACCCATATCTCTGTGTCTGATACATGAGGTTGCTGGGGAATATGGTATAACCCGGGTTCATGTGACTTTCTCTTTGTCAGATCTTTCCCAGACAGAAAAGTGGCCTTGGATTTATACTTCAAGCCCCACCACATGTATCAAAGAGTTTCAATATCTGACTCAATCATATAATTTGACCTTCCATGATGTCCATATGATCTTCTCTAACACCCTCCTGCCTGAGACCATAGGCGAGTTTGGGAGCAAGATAGAAATTATGCTGATGAGGTACATCAGACCTCCCCTGCCCATCTGGTTGACATTGAAGCAGTCCCTGACCAGGACCCCAACTGGAATTAGAATTTTCCTGAGGAATAACTAGTAGAAACCAATGCATTACTTGCCTCATGGCAAGACTTAGAAAGGCAGCCATAAGGTTTTCAATTATGAAACACTCCAAGAAGAATTCCAAGATAATAATGAAAACACTTCGGCATTTTTAGATCGCCTGACCAAGGCTGTATTACAATATATTAATCTGGACGCTGAGGCTCCAGATGGGAGACAAGTACTGAGGACATAATTGTTCTCCCAGATTTTCCCTGATATTAAGGCCAAACTAAGGCATGTTGAGAGGAGCCCCCTAACTCCCCAAGTGAGGTTCTGGAAGTGACCTTTAAGGTATATAATGAGGGAGACAAGAAGGCCTGAAAACAGAGATATCAGATGCTCGCTCAAGCCATCTATCTAGCCTCAGCATCTATGCTTGGTTCCACTGGCCCAAGGAAGAATCCCTCAGGTCTGCTCAGATCCTGTTTTAAATGTGGTCAGATGGGTCATTAGGCTTGTACATGTCCTAAGCCTTGTAAGCCTCTGGGTCTTTGTCCTAAATGCCATCAAGAGGGACACTGGGCCACTGACTGTCCCCAAGCTCATAGGAGCCCCCAGACATCCAGCCCTCCTGGTTCCCTTTTTCAACTCTGGGAGTGGCTGAAGAGGATTGACAAAACCCAGGTCCTCATCACCCAACCACTACCATCACTCCATGGAAACTCAGGGCACTCTAGATCCCAATGTTATCAGGGATCTTTTCAACTACTGTGCGTTGAAGAGATAACTTCAGGGTCACTCAGCGTATTTCAGGTAGGCCTGTCCCCTTCGTCCTAGACACTGGGGCTACATATTCAGTCCTCAAGGTCTTCTGGATGCCAACTACCAACCCTTGTAGACACCTAGCTTTGTTTGTGCTTGTGGCTCTCTAATTTTTACTCATTCCTTTTTGGTCAATCCACAGTGTCCTGTTCCTCTTATGTGAAGGGACATCCTCACAAAGTTGGGGGCTATGCTCTCCTTCTCCCCTCATAGTCGCTTCCATGCAGACTCACCGGGTGCTCCCCTGAACCTCATCCTTACCTTAGGACCGTCCCCTACTCTGTTGGCGTGTGCCTTCCCATGACCTGCTTCTGAGGTGGACATTTCCAGTCCTTCTATCACCTCACACCACGAGCCCATTCACATCTGTCTCAAAACCACCTCCATTTTCTGCCCAATCACAACACCTGCTCTCCCTCCTTGCTGATGCTGTCCCTCTCTTTGCAGAGCAGATTTGATCACATTCTTTCAACAGCTTTGCTCTTTCATCTGGGTATTTGGGCTGCTTTGGTCCCTGGCCTGAGGGCCCAGGACAATGACCACACACCTTCTTCCATTCACCTAGGGCTCTTCTTTACCACACACTGGCCTCCCTTGGGGAAGTGACTTTGCTCTTCCTCAACCTTCCTGCTCACAACTCTATTTCATAGAGATGGCAGTGACAAGTCTCCACTCTAGAGACAAAAGTTAACTTAGATCTTGGCCCAGCACCAAGATTCTCAACTTCCCATCACTTTCCCTTAGCGAGTTCACTCTTGGGTCTTGGTTCTCAGCTCCTCTGTGGAGCTCATGAAAGCCCTGGCCAGGCACCAAGACTCTATGGCAAATCCTGGAACTAGGGAAGTAGTGGGTGAGGACTCCCTTCTCTCAGTCCCAGGAAGGCTTCAGCTCTGGGGCCAGAGAATTGTGTGGTGGTGACCCCTTTTCACTCTGTCCCCTCCCTCACTCTGCTTTGTCCTAGAGCTGGGGACACCTCCCTGTAGCCACTCCAGCAATCCAACTTGCCACGGGGAACTCCCAGTCCAGAATCCCATCTGACTCCCCTCTGGGCTGCCCCCTCACCCACGTAGCCCCACTCCATTTGGCTCCTGAATAATTCAACTTTCCATTTAGTCTTGGCCCTTTTATGACTTGGACAATGACCACCTAATGGCACCTTGGAGCCCAGTATTTTATGGAAACTTTATAACTTTTGAAAGCACTCAGGAAAATGGAAGGAAATCCCTTCTATGCAGGTTTCTCCTCTGTCCAATCTAAGCCTTCCCGGGCTCCTCTTGATTCCCAGCCCAGCTTCTACTTGCCACTAAAGCTCTGGATTCCTCCAGAGACCCTCCTTCTAGACAAACAAGGAATCAGAAACCTCCTCCCTTCTTCTATTGGCATTGAACATTGTAAAGCCCTGGGCAGCAGTGTCCCTGGCCAAGGCAACACTGAAGATAACATTGAAATACAAAGGACAGACTCAGCTGGATAAGAGGCCTAAGACTAAAAAAAAAAAAAAAAGTGTCAATTTAACTCTTCCCTTGGCTACAATACAGAAGAAAACTTTCTCTCTCTCTATCTCCCTGACCTCACACGCCCTTTTCACATTCATGTGGTTGAAAAGCAGGGGTTTGCTCTACATGTCCTTGGACACATGCTGGGACTAGCCTTTGTCCCGGATCATTTATCTATTGAAGGGTCTGGACCCTACTGTTCAGAGATGGGCCGCTTGTGGCTGCAGCCTCTGCACTCATTAATGAGATAAAGAAACTCAATTTTGGGGCCCCACTCAGCATCCTGGCTCCCCCTCACCTAAAGGAACTCCCCACCTACAAGGGCTTACATTCCTTACCCCCTGAAAGCAGAAATATCTCTATAGGTTTTTCTGGTGAAAGATCCTACTCTTAATTTCCCCACCTGCTCACCCTTAAACTCTGCGACTCTCATTTCCCCTCCTCAGGAGTCATCCACGTCTTCTCCTCTTTCCCATTCATGCTTAGAAACTCTGGAGAAGCTCCTTCCCCACCCCTCCCACACACAGGAATGCCTCTCACTCCAGGCAACATACACATGGTTCACAGACGGCTCCTTCTTCCTTCAGGAGGGAATTCACGAGGCAGGGTAGGCAATAGTCTCTCTAGCCTCAGTTGTGTAAGAGCCTCCACTCCCAATATCAGCAGGCTGAACTTGTTGCCCTCATCAGAGCCTTCACTTTGGCAAAGGGAGCCCCTCTCAATGTCTACTGCCCCTTGAATTACATTTTGACTGAACTAAACTCCTTCCTTGGCTCTTCCTCTGTTACAGGCCCTCCCAAAGAAGCCACTCAATACCTCCCCTTTGAGCTTTTATATGGACAGCCCACCTCCCTGCTCAGCTCACCACCCTCTGATTCTCCACTACCCCTTGCTCCTCATCTTTTCTGGCCCCTTCTTGCATACACTAGGATCCTTCTTTGGCAACACAGGGATGTTGTTCTGGCAAAGCCAATTCTGCCTCTTCTCTTTCCCCCACTCTGTCTCCTGGTGACCTGATACTTTTCCCACTCCCAAAAGCCCACCACCTCCTCTCAATTCTCTGCAAAATGGACTGGACCCTATCAAGTCATTCTTACCACATGTTTGGTGGCCCACCTTGAGGGCATCCCATATGGAGTTACTAACCCCCATTTAAAACAGTCCTCTCTGCCCTCTTATACAGTGAGACCCACAACCCCTCTCAAGCTGCATCTCTCCAAGGTTGAAACCCAATCTTCCTTTGGTCTCTGAGGACCATGGGGACACTGCAGAACCATGAGTGCCATCCTTCCCTTTTTCATTTTTGCCTTCCTCATCTAAGTCGAGGGTAGGGACAGACATCACCTGCCTGCCACTCTGACTGCCTCCTACTTCACTGATGGCAGACGGGGGGACCCCAAGAGAAACAGCTCACCAAAACGGGGGAGTCATCAGAGGTGTCTCTAAACATGTTATGAACTGTTTACCCTGGCAATTGCGTCTCCTATGACCAGGTGGCTACTGATGGCAGCCCTGGGGAGGAAGTGCCCAGAGTCTTTTGTTCCCACCCTGCCCTCTCTTCCTGGCTTCTCTCCCTTTCTCTTCATTTTGGAGGCATAGTGGCTCCAGAGCCAGGTTGCTTGGGTTTGAATCCGGGCTCAGCCATTTACTAGCTGTCCCACTTTGAGTAGTGACTTCACCTGTCTGAGCCCATTCCCTATCTGAAAAGTGGGGCTGATATCGAGGCCTTTCTACGGAGTTGTTGTAAGGATTAAATGAGTTCATCTAAGTCAGGTGCTCAGAACAGAGCCTGGGTGAGTCCTATGGAGCCATCCTTGTGGAGATGGTGGTGTGGTGGTTATTATTAGCAAGCCCTTACTCAGCATGGGCTCCATCGTTAACATTTTTCTAGACTGGAGGGTTTGAGGCTTCTTCTTAAATTAGTCAAACACTCGGGCTGGGGATGTGGCTCAAGCGGTTGCGCGCTCGCCTGGCATGCGTGTGGCCCGGGTTCGATCCTCAGCACCACATACCAACAAAGATGTTGTGTCCGCCGAGAACTAAAAAATAAATATTAAAAAAAAATTCTCTCTCTCTCTCTCTCTCTCTCTCTCTCTCTCTCTCTCTCCTCTCTCACTCTTTCTTTAAAAAAAAAAATTAGTCAAACACTCAAGTGAAATCCTACAGTCAACCCAATAAAGAAAGCAGAGTTCAAGAGGCCTCCTCTGGTCATATCAGGGGTGGGCTCAGGCCCCTTCCTTGGATGTTTGGATAGTGAAGCTTCTCAAAGTTGCCTCTGGCCACAACAGAATCCCCCAGTTATTAGAAAATGCAGAGTGGGCTGGCGCAGTGGTGCTTCCCTGAAATCCCAGCAGCTCAGAAGGCTGAGGCAGGAGGACAGGGAGTTCAAAGCCAGCCTCAGTAATTTAGCAAGGCCCTGTCCCTCAGTAAAATGTAAACAAAAGGGCTGGGGATGTGCCTCAGTGACTAAGCACCTCTAGTTTCAATGCCCAGTACTAAAAAAAAAAAAAAAAAAATGCAGAGAAGCCCCCCCCCCCCCCGGATGGGTCCCTGGGGAGCCTGCATCCAAGCACAGTCTTCTGGTGACTCTTCAGCACATGGAAGCTTCACTCAAGTTCCAAGTACCAAATACTCCATCTGGGGGTGGTGGCACATGCCTGTCGTCCTAGTGATTCGCTGAGGAGGCTGAGGCAGGAGAATACAAGTTCAAGGCCAGCCTCTACAGCTTATGAAACCTGTAACTCAGTGGTGGATGACAACCTTGGGTTCAGTCCCCAGTACAAAAAATAAAAAGTACCAGATGCCACCGGAAGGCCCCCTCCAGCTGCCTCCTCTTCCTCCCCTCTCCTGTGTCGGGGTGGTGGGGTTTACACGGTGGCAAGCCTCTCTTCCTGTCTGCCCTGAGGACGGTGGAGAGGAGCGTGGCATCCAGTGGGGCGATGGCCCTGCAGCCTGGAGGGTCCTGCCACCGGGTGGGCCCTGCTCCTAGTCCCTGCACCTGCTGCCACCTCCTGCTCCCCGCCATGACAGGCTGTGACCAGGTCTAGAGAGGTCCCCAACCCTAAGTGGAATGTAAAGACCCCCATGCCACCCTAAATCCAAACCCAAACGGCCCCTAACCCTCTAGGAGCCCAGGGAAGAGCCATGTCCTGATTCTCCCCACGATGGTGACACTGAGGTCTAAAGAAGTCCCAGTTCCGCTCGGGCCAGCTCCTGTCCCCTCGTGTCTGGGGTGGGGTGGGACTCCCGCTGGGTCCGGCTGAGGCTGACCCTCTGGCCACTGCCTCTCCACAGGCCTGGACGAAATCCAGTGCTTGCTGCCCCCGGAGAACCGCAGGGTGGCGCTGCGGCAGCTCTTGAAGGCCAGCTTCAGCGAGTGCAAGTTCAGCCTGTGGCTCACCGACCTGTTCATCATCATCTTCTCGGAAGGGGCGGTCTCCATCGTGGCCATCATCTCCAGCTTCTTCCTGGCCACCGTCGTGCAGTGCTTCCAGAGATGCGCCCCCAACAAGTATGCGAGGACGAGGACAAGGACGAGGATGACTGAGCCCCCTGCTCGGGCGCGTCGCTTGGCAACCCCCAGCCAACAGAACCTCTCGGAGAGGGAGGGGAAAGCGCTGAAGACAGGGAGGCACCAGCCACCCTCCATGAACGGAACAGAGTCTCCTCAGGGAAGGGGACTGGGGCGCCCGCTAGCCCCGCCCATCGCAGCGCCCAGAAGCCTGGGGGAGCTTAGGTGGGTCGCTCCTGAGCAGGGCCGACTCTCGGTGCAGGCGGCGGGGCCCAGGAGGACCCAGCCGGGGTCTCTGCAGGAAATGCCAAGACGCATCTTCCAGCCCTTCTTTCTGGGCCGGAGCTGTGCTTGGGAGACCAGCATCAACCTCTTCCCCCCAAGGCCGGGAAGCTGCCCAGGCAGGGCCTCCAGTTCAGAGCCTCCTCCACGGAAGCAGGATTCTCTCCATATAATAGGCCTCAGCAGCCTTGGGATGTTGTATGGAGAACAAATCAATCTATGTGCAATAGACCTTTGTGACTCCCCCACTTCCCTGTGTGGATTCCTCATCCCCAGGGGGGTGAAGCCCCTGGGATGTCCTAAGGGTGGGACTCTCCTGATTGCCCTCAGAGTAGAGATGCTAGAGAACTCCTCACTCCCTCAGCAGGTAGGACACAGCCAGAAACCAGCCATCCATGAACCAGGAATCGGAGCTCAATCCTGACACCCCCATCTCCCAATTCCATCTCCCAGAACTGTGGGAAATAAATGTGTTGTTTATAAATCACCCCAGGTGTGGTGTTCTGTTATAGTGGCCCAAGCAGACTAGGAGACCCCATTCAGCTAAGGTGGAACAAAGTGTATGCCTGTAATCCCAGTTCCTCGGGAGGCTGAGGAAGAAGGATCACAAGTGAGGCCAGCCTCAGCAACCCTGTCTTAAAAAAGGGAGGTGGAGCTGGGCATGCAGCTCAGTGTTAAAGTGCCCTGAGTTCAATCCCTGGGTCCTTGAAAAATTAATTTTTAAAAATGGTTATCAAGGAAAGAAATGAGAACTGGCCACAGGCCGTTCACTGCTGTTGTTTTGGTAAGTCACTGGAAAAACCTTCATTGGTATAACGCAAACCCTGACCCTCTTCCTGAGAGGCAGCAACTTGCAGAGGAGGGACAGTCACTTTGTCTCTTTGGAGTCACGGTGCTCCCCTTCCCCCAGCCCCTCCTGAGTCCTCCTCAGCCTGTCCCACTGGGCCATTCTACAGACCCCGACTCGTCCTCTCTGGAACTTTTGGAAAACTTTTCTTGTAGTGGGCTGTGATAGGTAGCGTTTTTCAGGATGTGGAACGCAGCACTTCGGTTGGAGACCATGTGAGACAGGTTGTGTCTCCCTGGGTTGATGGAAGACATCACATGAGCAGCATTGGACGGGCTGCAACAGAGTCTTGGATGAAAGGCTCTCAAGAAGCTCCTGGGATATTTGGGGAAAACATTTCTCCTTTGTTACTCATAATGGATTGCTGAGGACCATTGCCAAGTAGGAATGACGCATCGATATTTCCTTGCCAGCGAATCCCATGTTAAATGGACTTGCCTTGGAAATTTGCTGTGACCTTGCATGTGTGTTTGAGAAAGGTGACCCTGCTCAATGACCAGGGTGGATCCAGGTTTTAGGAAGTATCCGGGTTTAAGATAATTTGGTTTTAAGGCGTTCCTGGTTTAAGACAATAGAGGTTTTAGGGAAGTTGGAGGTTGAAGATTATTGCTGCCGGGATTAGGGTGTTCCTGCTGCTTGTTCCCGTTGAGTTCTCCTGAGATTCAAATGGGATATTGGAAAAAAAGCCTCTGGAGTAGGTGAATTGGGTGGAAGAGAACTGGGATTGCCCGAGAGCGTGTGTGGAGGCCGTGTGAGTTCAGGAATAAAGATTGCTGTTTGAATCTACAAAGCTGTGGTGGCTCGTGATTCTGTGCCAAGCCGAGACATTGGCATTTGGTGGCCCGTACAGGGAACGTCTGAAACTTGGAGGTAAGTGAAATTGCTCGCCCCTGAGGGAAGGCGAGAGAATGGGTGACCATTTTAAAAAACAATGTGTTCTTGTTTTGATTTATTTCGTTTTTGTTTCAAGCTGCGTGTCCCTAGAAATTTCTCAGGCAAACTGGGAAAAATGGTTGGCTCAAGGTTTGAAGTTTGTCCACCCTGAGGAAGAGAAATTTGATACAACGATTATTTATTTAGTTTTTGTTTCATTCAGTTGCGGTTTTGTTTTGTGTTATCTTATTGGATTGCGTTATCTTTATAGAAGATTAGAAATTAGTAAAAAACAAACCAAAAAGGTGTTAAGTAAATTGTTAGAGATTCAGACCATGGAGAAAGACATTTTAGATCAAGCAAAAGAGAAGATCTCTCGAGCTAGTCAGAGAGAGGAAGAAAATTTAAAGGAAAAGGGGTTATTAGGAAAAAGGCCACAACAAAAGGCTGTTATTAACTCCCTTTTATTACCAGAGGGCATAATTCAACCAACAGCCCCACCGATGGAAACAGCTGAGTGGCCCTCAAACCCCATAGTTGATAAGTGGGATCCTGAGACAGGACCTCAAAGATTAGCATGCCCCTTACTTGAGCAGGTAGGAGGGCAGCGAATTCACTGTGCTTTAGATTTTAAAACAGTGAAGCAGTTAAAGGAGGCTGTAACAACCTACGGTCCCCAAGCTCCCTTCACGGTAAGCATGGTCGAATCCATTACTAACTTGGATATGACGCCAGCAGATTGGGCTAGCATGTGTAAATCTGTGCTAAATGGCGGACAATATTTGTTATGGAAAGTTGCCAATGAGGAATTTTGCACGGAGACAGCTAGGCGAAATGCAGCAGCCGGTTACCCTCAAAGAAATCTAGATATGCTTTTAGGAAAAGGACCTTATGAGGGTCAACGGCAACAAATTGAATATGATCCTGCTATATATGCACAAATTGCTGCAGACGCAGTTAGGGCATGGAAGACTTTACAAGGACATGGAGATTTACAAGGTCAGCTATCTAAGGTAATACAGAGACCTAATGATCCTTACGCTGACTTTGTAGATAGGGTTATTCAAACAGCTGCCAAAATTTTTGGGGATACAGATCAAGCAATGCCATTAATAAAACAACTGGCTTATGACCAAGCAAATCGTTGCTGCAGAGAGGTTATTAGACCATGGCGACATGAAGACTTAAATACATATATTAAATTATGTAGAGATATTAATGAACAAGGGCAAGTCTTGGCAGCTGCAGTACAACAGGCTTTAGATGCCAGGCCAGAAACATGCTATAATTGTGAACAAACAGAACATTTTAAAAGGAGTTGCCCCATAAGAGGAGGTTTTAACAATACTAGGAATCAAAGGAATAGAATACCGGGTATTTGCCCACGATGCCGTAGAAGGAGACATTGGGCTAATGAATGCCATTCTCAAACCACCATAGAGGGTACTCCGTTATCAAAAAACGGACAAGGATCAGGTATTTACCCACAATATCATGGAGAAAGGCATCAGGCTTCATTGCCAAAAAACGGACTGGGGGGCCCAATGCTCCGGGACCCACAACCACAAATATACGGGGCAGTGGAGGAACCCAGCAACACCATCAGGGTGGTGCCCAGGACACATTGTCCATTAAATCCCTTATCAGACAAACCCGAGGGAGCGCAGGGTTGGACATCTGTGCCTCTGCCAGAGCAGTATTAACTCCAGAGATGGGAGTTCAAATCATTCCTACAGGAGTAAAAGGACCTCTTCCCCAAGGAACAGTAGGCTTATTATTGGGACGTAGTTCATCTACATTAAAAGGACTTATGATAAGTCCTGGGGTAATTGATCCCGATTATGTAGGTGAAATAAAAATTATAGCTAGTTCTGCAGGAGGTATATCAGTAATTTCACCTGGAGATAGAATAGCACAGTTGTTAATAATACCCAGCCTACATAATAAGTTTTCTAGTAGTAATGTAAAAAGAGGTTCTAAGGGATTAGGCTCCACAGGTGTAGATTGGGCTATGCTGTCTTTAAATTTAGATTCTCGCCCAATGCTAAAGCTAAATATTCAAGGTCATGAGTTTAATGGGCTGCTGGACACAGGTGCTGACCTTAGCATCATATCTCGTCAAGAATGGCCAAAACATTGGCCATTACAACAAGCCACTCAAACGCTTCGAGGCCTAGGAGTGGCGACTAATCCCCATAGAAGTGCTATGATATTAGATTGGAAGGATCCTGAAGGATGTGAAGGAACTATACAGCCATATGTTTTGAATCACCTTCCTATTAATTTATGGGGACGAGATGTCCTAGATCAACTAGGTTTGATGTTAACAAATAACATCAATCCTAATGCGCCCACTACTAGGGCTAGACGAGGTGTTAGGAAAGAAAAAAGATTAGGAAAACAAGAACAAGGTATAGCAGCACCAATTCAATTAGATCAAGGAACAGACAGACATGGGTCGGATTTTCAGAAAGGGCCACTGAGACAATTAAAATTACTTGGAAATCAGAAAGACCAGTGTGGGTTCCTCAGTGGCCCCTGACTAAAGAAAAGATACAAGTAGCCCATGATCTGGTCAAACAACAATTAGCGGAAGGACATTTACAACCTTCCTTATCTCCCCATAATACTCCCATTTTTGTCATCAAAAAGAAATCGGGTAAATGGAGATTATTGCAAGATTTAAGAGCCATTAATAATGAGATGTTTATTATGGGACCTGCTCAATCAGGGATTCCTCAATTGTCTGCTTTACCAAAAACGTGGCATGTTTTAGCTATAGATATTAAAGATTGTTTTTTTTCGATTCCAATTCATCCCGAGGATAGTCCACGTTTTGCATTTACTATCCCTGCATTAAATCATGAAGGTCCTGATGAGAGATATGAGTGGAAAGTACTCCCTCAAGGAATGGCTAACAGTCCAACTATGTGTCAAATCTATGTTAATAAAGCAATCCAGCCACTTAGAAATCAAAATCCTGAACTAAAAATATTTCACTATATGGATGATGTATTATTAGCACATAAAGATAAAAACATATTGCTGGAATGTTATGCCACACTTACGAACTTATTAAAAAATTATAATCTAGAGATAGCAATAGATAAAGTACAATTAAATTTTCCAATTAATTATTTAGGAGTTCTATCATCCTCAACCATGGTCCGTCCACCAAAAATTCAAATACGGGTAGATAAACTCAAATCACTCAACGATTTTCAAAAGTTATTGGGAGACATAAATTGGATAAGGCCTTATCTAGGCATACCAACATGAGAGTTGGGACCTTTATTTGATATTCTAAAAGGTCCATCAGATCCAAATTCACCCCGAATGTTAACTCCTAAAGCTAGAAAGGCATTAAAAATTATTGAAACATATATGGAAAATATGCATTTGGATAGAATTGATATAAGTTTGCCTTTACTATTTATTGTACTACCAACAAAAAATATTCCTACAGGAGTATTTTGGCAAGAAGGTCCATTATTGTGGATACATTTATCTTATTCTCTTAACACTATTCTTACTAGGTATCCTGAGGCTGTAGGACAATTAACACTCAAAGGAATAAGAGCAGCAAAGGGAGTGTTTGGAATTTCTCCCAATAAAATTACTACTCCATATACTATGGATCAAATTGATGAGTTAGCTAATGAGTTAAATACTTGGGCAATAATCATGTGTAAATCTAATGTTTCATTTGATAATCATTTACCATCGAATCCTTTGTTGTCTTTTTGGTCTAAGCATCCTGTAGTTTTTCCTAAAATGACAAGGAAAACACCTATCATGAATGCTCCAAATATATTCACTGATGGGTCTAATAATGGTACAGCAGCCGTAGTTACCCCTGATCAAACTTTTACATTTTTAGTACCCAAACAATGAGCTCAAAAGGTAGAGCTTAATGCAGTTTTACAAGCTTTTGTGATGTTCAAAGATTCTGTATTTAATTTATTTTCTGATAGTCAATATATAGTTAATGCTATTATATCCCTTGAAGATGCTGGTAGGATTTCCCATTCCTCTACTGTTTTCTCTTTGTTTTCCACTATACAAAGTCTAATCTGGGACAGAAAAGATCCATTCTTTATAGGACATATTAGGGCACATACAGGATTGCCTGGAGCCCTTAGTTTGGGCAATGATTTAGCAGATAAAACTACACATGATGTACATATTTTCTCTACATTAGAAGAAGCTACAAATTTTCATAAAAGGTTTCATGTTAATGCTAATACTTTACAAAAGCATTTTAAAATAACTAAGGAACAAGCCAGGCATATAATAAAACAATGTCAAAATTGTGTGACCTTTTTACCACAAGTTAATCTTGGAGTCAATCCTAGAGGACTGATACCTAACCATATTTGGCAGATGGACGTCACACACTTGCCAGAATTTGGAAAATTAAAATATTTACATGTTGCAGTTGATACTTCTTCTGGAGTTTTGATGGGCTCCCTTCATGCCTGAGAAAAAACTAAAGATGTTATAGCTCATTGCTTACAAAATTTTGCCACTGTGGGTGTTCCTAAACAGTTAAAAACTGATAACGGTCCTGGTTATACTTCTACCTCTTTTAAACAATTTTGCTCATCATTTGGTATTACTCATATAACAGGAATCCCATACAATCCACAGGGACAAGGCATAGTTGAAAGAGCTCATCAAACTATTAAAACATACCTATTAAAGCAAAAAGAGGGAATTGGTAAGGGGTATACATCCCCCAAAGATAAACTTAAAATAACCCTTTTTACTCTAAACTTTCTAAATTTGGATTCATCAGGACTTAGTGCTGCGGAAAGACATATGTATCCGAAAAATGTACATAAGCCCAAGGTACTTTGGAAAGATATTCTAACAGGACAATGGAAAGGTCCTGATCCAGTTATTGTCTGGAGTTGGGGTTCTGTTTGTGTGTTTCCACAGGAAGAACAGCAGCCGATTTGGATTCCAGAGAGATTAACTAAAGCAATTTCTACAGAAAAAGAAGATGATTTGACTCAAATCCATAACAGCTGATATCCAGAGCTCCAGCTTGGCTATTCTTACATCTGCAACAGTGATTAACCATGGTGCTTTTTTCAATATCTATTTTATTATTGCATTTTTCCCACATCGTAAAGTTCTATTTTATTTTTTGAGCTCATACAAACCTAGGTTAATGTTTTTCTGATCAGTTTTATTTTTTGACTGTGTTTT
The DNA here is from genome assembly GCF_964194105.1 of Spermophilus citellus. NCBI lineage: Eukaryota > Metazoa > Chordata > Mammalia > Rodentia > Sciuridae > Spermophilus > Spermophilus citellus. The sequence goes on along the minus strand of NC_138191.1, from coordinate 50,961,767 downwards.
ATTTTTTGACTAGAGTTTTTAAACATTGCAATGGAGATTTCACCTAGGTAAAGCTACAAGGCCTTTATTGTCTTATGTGTTGTATGTTATGTGTGCACTGTTTTGTGTTGTATGTCTGTATGTGTGTATGTCCATATTTTATATGAGGATCGCTCATGAAAAAATGGATCCGAATTTTTTTTTTATTCACGTGATTTAAATGGTTTAATTTAATTTAGGTAAACAGCTGTTAATGATTGTTTTTAAAGGTGGTTAACAGATCTGTTTGCTTACTAATTTAAATTAGGTAAACAGCTGTTAAGGATTGTTTTTAAAGGAGGTTAACAGATCTGTTTGTTTACTTTCACCTTTCCTTTTCATTATATTTAATAATTCTGTTCAGGATAATGTCTCTTTAGCATCATTGCCAGAATTCCCATCACCATCCCAGTCTCAGTGAAGACTAAGATAAAACCAAATTACAGCTTCTATGATAGCCATCACAGTAAACTGTATAAACTGATGCATCAATGAATATAACTCAACAAGTAATGCTCAATCAAGGACTCGATTTACTTTGGGAAGAAATGGACATATTGATAGACTCTTCCACTTTGAACTGCTTGCAGAACTTGCCTGGACTATACATCAGTTGTATGCATTGTGAACTATCGTCTGGTGCAGTGAATTGTGGTACTGCTGGCATATCTTTGCTGATGGTGTCACCAGTGATGCAATTTCCTTGCCAGCACACCCCATGTTAATTTTGGTAATTCTGGCATATCTTTGCTGATGGTGTCACCAGTGACGCAATTTTTCCAAAGGAGCTGTCAATTGGCTTGGTGTCGTGGCATTTCTGTATCCTCCTCCCTTCTACTAGTGATGGTCTAAAATTTGGGGGCCAACAGAGGTGAGGCAAAGAACCTCACCCCCCCACTGGCACCAAGGCTAAATTTGGGGGCCAACAGAGGTGAGGCAAAAACCTCACCCCCCCACTGGTGCATAGGCCTATCCACAAGCATGGCTGAATGCTGGACCGGTAGTCAGTGACGGGTTGATCTGATTGCAGTGGATTCAACCTAAGACAGGAAGCTGACACCTAAATGTCAGTTCTCCCGTGACGGGTAAGAACCATATGTTGAATTGGACAACCTACCAGGCACGGTCCTTAAGCCACATTGCTTGTTGTTTAATTAATCAGAAGGGGGGAGATGCTGAGGGCCATTGCCAAGTAGGAATGACGCATCGATATTTCCTTGCCAGCGTACCCCATGTTAAATGGACTTGCCTTGGAAATTTGCTGTGACCTTGCATGTGTGTTTGAGAAAGGTGACCCTGCTCAATGACCAGGGTGGATCCATGTTTTAGGAAGTATCCGGGTTTAAGATAATTTGGTTTTAAGGCGTTCCTGGTTTAAGACAATAGGGGTTTTAGGGAAGTTGGAGGTTGAAGATTATTGCTGCCGGGATTAGGGTGTTCCTGCTGCTTGTTCCCGTTGAGTTCTCGTGAGATTCAAATGGGATATTGGAAAAAAAAGCCTCTGGAGTAGGTGAATTGGGCGGAGGAGAACTGGGATTGCCAGAGAGTGTGTGTGGAGGCCGGTGTGAGTTCGGGAATAAAGATTGCTGTTTGAATCTACAAAGCTGTGGTGGCTCGTGATTCTGTGCCAAGCCGAGACATTGGCAATGGATATCTTTTTATTTTCTCTTTGGAGCACTGAGGATTGAATACAGGAATGCTCTACCACCGACCTACATCCCCACCCCTTTTTAAGGTTCCAAGTTGCTGAGTTTGGACTCTAATTTGTGATCCTCCTGCCTCAGCCTCCTGAGGAGCTGGGATTACAAGTCTGCACCAATGTGCCCAGCTTCATAATATATCTGCTATATTTCCTTCATCTCTCTATTTTTGCTTCCATTAATAATTATTGAGTGATTGCTAAATGCCAGATACTGCTTTAATTAAGAAAGACAGTCCTGCTCTCTTTGGAAGGCCTTATATTTTTTATGGGTAGGACATGGGACCAGCAAGGAGCCAAAAGTATCATTGCATGTAGAGAAACTTTCCACAAAGAAAATCAATGAACTCCTGTGATAGAAAGTAATTTGACAGCTGCTCTAGAGCAGGTAGAGGGCACATTCTTCAGGGGTCTCTGAGAAGTAGAGAAACAGAGTCAATAGGAGGTGTAAAAAGAGATTTACTATAAGAGATTGGTTAACATTGTTGTGGAGGCTGAGGAGCAGGAGCCATGGCTGGTGAGCTGGAAGCCAATGGTGACATTTGATCCAAGGGTAGGAGAAGCCCCAGCTCAGCAGTCAGGGGGACAGAGAACAAATGTCCCCTTTCTCAACCTTCTTGTTCTCTTCAGGTCCTCAGTGGAATGGATGACGTCCAATACATAAGGGAAGGTCATCTAAGTCACTCTACCTATTCCAATGTTAATCTCATCCAGAAACACCCTCAGTGGATACACAGAACTAATCAAATATCTGGGAACCCTGTAGCCTAGTCAAGCTGGCATATAAAACCAGTATTCCTGTGTTCGGTAGCCTTCAAACCGGGTTCTGATTCCCTCTTCTCTCCCCTCCCTCCCTCCCTCCTTTCTTCCTCTTCTTCCACTCTCCTTCCCTACCCTTCTTTACCCTCGTCAACCTTGAAGAGACTCCTGGTCCAGCATTATGGTCACCAGCAGAGATCCTTGGCTCAGAGGGGCTGTCTTCTCACAGTCCCTGGGCAGGTAGAGAAGTGAGCAGCCTCCTCCTGGTCTCCATGGTTACCTCAGCACCTTAGGGAACTGCCAAGTGGGCTCTGATGTCGAGGAAGGTGGCACTTCTGTTGAGAAAACCATGTAGACACACAGAAACAGGTCATCCCGAGCCATGAGATGCTGCTAGTGTTTCTGTCTGAAAGCTCCAGCCGACACTTACACCCTGATGGGAATGGAGGCTCCTGGGGGAAGGTATTCACTCAGGACAGAGGGAGGCTCCACTCACATTGGGCCATGCAGGAAGGGGAGAAGACTCCAGAAGAGCTCAGTGGGAGGAGTTCAGAAGCCAGGAGTCAGACACTACTTAATGTCATCATCTCTGTCACCTGCTGCTCACAGCCTGTCCACACACTCAGCCGGACTTGTGTGGAGCAGCTGCCATCACCTGTTCCCCATCCCCAGGAGCACCACTCTCAGGGTCACAGCTGCAGGCTTGAACCCTTCTCAGCCCCATTGAAGAGTGTGTTTTTCCCAGAATCCTCAGGAGGTGGTGCCCAGGCAATGGACATGGAGCTAGGCCCTGTTCTAGTGGGATCTGGAGGATGAAGTTCCCACCCTGTCTCCTCTAGTCTTTCAACCTGCCTCCCGAGGGTCACGCTGCCTCCCAAGGGTCATGGTACCAGCCCTGTGCAGCAGTCCCTGAAGGGGTTCATGAGTGAGGCAGGGACAGTACTTTCCACATCCCACAGTTTTAGCATGAACATTATTCTGGGGGGAAAAGGAGGGGTTTTCACATAATGCTCAGTGAAACCATTACTTCCTGGATATAAAATTCCTTTGAAAAACTGGGAACAAGCCATATGTGGTGGTGCATGCCTGTCATCCCAGCAGCTCAGGAGGCTGAGGTAGGAGGATGGCAAGTTCAAGGCCAGCCTCAGCAGCTTAGCAAGACCCTGTCTCAAAAAAAAAAAAAAAAAAAAAACCTAAAAGAACTAGGGATGAGGCTCAGTGGTATTCCCTTGGGTTCCATCCCCACTACCACAAAAAATAAAGGCATATTTTTTTCCTTATGCCAGTGTCTATATATGTTTTAATATTGTCACTAGAAATTGCCATTTTTCTTTTTGTGAGTTATATCTAATCATGATAAACTGGGGCAATAAATGGGGTGCATGGTGATTTACCTTTTACACATGGGTGTAGTTTTGAAAAGCTGGTTTGCTCTTCTCTGTAGAGTCCTGATGACTTGGCTGCTTCCCAGCACACGGAGTAGCCTCACAGAGATGCCTAGTAGTGATTTGTGCAAAGAGCCAAACAAAGCACACCTGTTCCTATCAGGAAGGATCAAAAGTTCAAGGCCAGTCTCAGCAATTTAGGGAAACCCTGTCTCAGAATAAAAAAATAAAAAGGACTGGGGACATGGCTCAGTGGTAAAGCCCTGGGTTCAATGCCCAGCTTTAAAAAAAAAAAAAAAAAGAGTCTCTTTTTTCCTGTCTTCTCATTTAAACTTTGCAACTTGTCTTGCAGGGAAGTCTTTAGATGAAGAACACGGTGACATGGGGCCATACATGGTGCCCCAACTTAATGCCACTTAACGATGTAGCCTGGGGTAAATTCTGATTGACTCTTTTTCTACTTGCACTCTAGAGTTTTATCCATGAACATTTCCTTTATACGTATTGGAAGTTACCACTTGTAGGAACAGTCAGACCAAAATATTTAACATTTTCTCCTTGGTTTTTGGGCTTTTCTGCTTTAAAACATATATACCACTATTTATATCTTGTTAACTGAGGGAATTTTTGAATCTCTTTTAATAGAACTGCATTAAGTTAATGGTTTTATAGAAGTTAACATTTGTTTAGGCAACTACTGGTGCAGATATTGTACTGAATTTTGACATTTTTGATTTTTGTAATAACAACGGGTACAGACAGATAAAATGTCAAGTGAAAAAAATGTTTTAAGAGTGCATTAATATTTTGTCTTAAAACTAATTTTATTACACCTGGGTGGAGTGGCACTTGCCTGTGATTCCAGCTACTCAGAAGGCTGAGGCAGGAGGATTCCAAGTTCAAGGCCAGCCTCAGCAACTTAGCAAGACCCTGTCTCAAAATAAAAAAAAAAAAAAGGGGGCTGGTGAGACTGGGATTGTGGTTCAGTGGTAGAATGCTTGCCTAGCATGGATGAGGCACTGGATTCGATCCTCAGCACCACATTAAAAAATACATACATAAAATAAAGGTATTGTGTCCATCTACAACTATGTGTGTGTGTGTGTGTGTGTGTACACATATATGTGTATATGTATGTATGTATGTGTGTGTGTGTGTGTGTGTGTGTATGTATATATATATATATATGGGCTGGGGCTGTAGCTCAGTGGAAGAGCACCCCTGGGTCCTATCCCCAGCCCCAAACACCAACAAATTGAATAAAAATCTCTCACAGTCAAAAAATATTTTTTACTAAGATAGCCACCATCTCTGTACCTTGGCTATAAACTCCTTTTTAGCGGCCTCAAGGTTTAAGTGACTCGTTATTTGCATAAGTGATCTGTTCAAACCCTGTGTGTGAACTGAGAAGGAAACCCTTTGGGGTCTTCTTTTCTTTTTCTTTTTTCTTTGTGGTGCTGGGGTAGAACCCGGGGCTCTGCATGTGAGGCCAGCGCTCTACCCCTGAGCCACATCTGCAGGCCCCTGTGGGTGTCACCTGCCTGCAACCAACAAGGTAGCTTTGTTCCTAAGTCCCCAGGCTAATAAACACACCTCCAAACTTTAAATGTTTTTCCATGGAAAAAAGAGAGTTTAAAAATGAGAAAGACCACTGTTCTCTGCTGTTTGCAGATGGGATCATTTTTTTTTTTTTTTAATGAACATACCTTCCCAGGGTGTGACTTATATTTTGGCCCTGGAAAAATACTATGTCCTTTTTTGGGAAATCCTCACACCCACAGTCGGGACTATTTGCTGCGCACGCTTTGCTCCGAGTCCTGTTGGAAGCCGAGCCAGGAGCTGGTTTTCCAAAACCATCCGTTCAGCATCGGGCACAGACCACCGTGCTCAGGCCCCCTCGGCCTCTGAATGGAATCCCACCGCGGAGCGAGTGAATGTCAGCTGTCTCCACAGCAGCTCCCAGGGAGTGACCAGCCGGTCCTCATAGCCAAGTGGCCTTGGCGGGCTGCAGATCCTCTTGGAGCCAGGAGCCCTCCTTGGGGGGTCAGTGACCCTGACTTCTTGGCAGAATGGGAAGAGCCCCGTGCAGCAAGGGGTGCACCCTGCCCGTGGACTGTCTTCCCTGCCCTTGTCCCTGAGAGTCCCAGAGTGCCTTCTAGGGAAGCAGAGCAGAGTCCCAGAGTTAGTCCACAGACCAGCCTCTGGCTTCTCCATTTCATAGCTGTCCCCAGCCCTGCTGTGGTGGCCTAAGGACCCAGCTGCCCCTCTGCGCTCAGAATCTGGATGAATGTTGGAGCTGCTTCCACACATGCGACCCACCAGCTCCCAGAGCCCACTCGCCTAGGAAGGCAAATGAGGATAGCTGAACACCTAAATAATGTCCTGGCCACTGTCACCCTTCCTGACTGAATGCAAGAGTCCCCTGGCCCAGGCTGCAACCCTCAGGTGATAGGTGGGGACAGGGAGACTTCCTCTTGAGAAGGCCAGTCTGACGGCATCCATCGAGAGGCCACCATGTCTGTTCAGCTTGGTCCAGGACAGCATGGCCGCCATCGGCGCTGCCTGGCCCCTTGGGGGCCCTCCTCAGGCCATTCCTGCCTGCCCAGGAGCTTGATCGGGAAGTGCCTGTTTCTGGAGGTGCTCACACACTGAGCTTCCTTTCAGCCCCCAGCACACGACAGGGCCACCACCCTGCCTGTCCCAGAAATGGGAACCATGCCCGCTGCCGGGGACCAGGCCTAGTCCCATGGACAGGCTGAGGACCAGCCCTCTAATGTCTGCCTCCAGTCTCTTCCCTGGACTCTAAGACCTCCCCTTCCTCAGGCTCCCTCCACTCGTGTTTAGAAACTTAAGCAGCTTCCCTGGGGCAGGGCTGCCGATGCCCAGCCAGAGCAGCCGCGGCCCCGGAGCAGGCACAGGATGGACGTGGAGGAAGCCGGAAAGTCCTGGGGCTCCCGGGGAGGCTGTGGACTCCACACACACCCGAGCCATCTCCTCTGAGGTGAGAAACGCAGGGACCTGCTCAGGGGCTCTATGGTGGCCCATGGGACAGGTCCCTTCCTCCCTGTGGAATCCTCTGTCCCCACAGATGAGGCCAGACTGAGAGTGTCACCCATCATTAAATAACAACCTTGGCCCAGGCCTGGCAGGTGGGCCCCTGAACTGTGGCCCAAAGACACAGACACACGGTTCCCAGGTCAAGAGCTACAGCAAGTGACCTGGCTGGAGGGCGAGTCCCTGGGAGTGGGGAGGCGGGGCACAGTGCAGCTGGTCCACAGCGGAGCCCACTGTGCTGGCCTTTCAGAAGCACCGCAGCTGTCTAGCTGGGCATCTAGGGAAGCTTCGAAGTAGACCCTTATTCACAGCGACCCCAGGGGATGCCTGCAACCACAGAGGGTGCCCAACCCCACTTATTCCATGTGTTCCCTGCACATACGCACCTATGGTAAACCTTAATTTATAAATTAGTCACAGTGCCTAGCACAGTGGCCACACATCTGTAACCCAAACTACTCAGGGGGTTGAGGCAGGAGGATCACCCCTTCAAGGCCAGCCTGGGCAACTTGGTGAGACCCTGTCTCAAAATCAAATAAAAAGGGCTGGGGATATGGCTCAGTGGAGTGCTTTCCTAACATGGGTGAGGCCCTTGATTCAATTTCCAGGACTGTAAATAAATAAATAAATTAGACACAGTAAGGGGTCAGCAATACTCCTAATAAAATATAATAAGTCTAGCATTATACTACAATAGAATTTATTTAGCCAGGTGTGCTGGTGCACGACTGTAATCCAGAGATTCAGGAGGCTGAGGCAGGAGGATGACAAGTTTGAGGCCAGCCTCAGCAACTTAGCGAAGCCCCCTAAGCAACTTAGCAAAATCCTGTCTCAAAATAAAAAATAAAGAGGGCTTGGGATTAGGCTCAGTGGTAAAGCCAGATTTTGTACTAGCAATCCCCAGTACAAAATAAACAAACAAACAAATGAGTAAATGTTATTACAACACGTGAAGTATTTATCTCAGGAATTTTCCATTTAATATTGCCAGACTATGGTTGACTACAGCTAACTGAAACCATAGAAGGTGAAGGACTGGTGGGGGGAATATTGTACCCAAGGGTTAGGATGCTAGAGTCACAAAATATTCAAGCAGAGCAGAGTATCTCCACTCTACCTGAGCACCTGGGGCACTTGAGTGGGGCCTGCTGCTCACCCCAGTGGCCCTTAGCCCATGATGCTGTCCTGAGGTCCTAAAGGAACCTGCTTCTGTCCCTCTCCCCATTATTAGCACCCTGAAGCCCCCCACCCACCTTGGGGTCCTTGCATAATTCCAGCTGGTCCCAGCCACAGGACCCTTGCTCCTACTGTCCTCTCTATCTGGGATGCTTTCCCTCAAGTCTTTCCTCTGTCTTGGCATCCAGATCTCCTCTCAAGGTCACCCTCTGTGATGGTTAGTTTAAGGCATCAGCTTGCCTGGGCTAAGGGGTACTCAGCAGGCTTCAACAACACCCTTTCTAGGGGGTGTCTGGTGGAGCCTGGCCTCTCAGTTGGTGGATGGTGGCTCCTACCCAGTGAGGACAGGCCTTTTCCCATCAGCCGAGGGCCTGGACAGAACAAAAAGGCAGAGAAAAGGTGAACTCACTGGCACATTCTTCTGGAGCCAACACCCTTCTCCTGACCTTGGACGTCAGACCCCAGGTTCTCCAGCATTCTGACCCTGGGACTTGTGCTGCCGGCTCCCCTGGCCCCCAGGCCTTTGGACGTGGACTGAACCACAGGCTTCCCAGTGTCTCCAACTTTCTGCACATCATGGGACATCCCAGCCTCCAAGATCACCTGAGCCAGCTCCCCTAAGGAATCCCTCTGACACCTCTCGGTCCCTCCCTCCTTCTCTCTCTCTCTCTCTCTCTCTCTCTCTCTCTCTCTCTCTCTCTCTCTCTTTTGGGTTTGGATAAGTGGGTGGGTTATGAACAGATGTGTGGGTTGTGGATGGCAGGTGGGTGGGATGAATGGATGGGTGATAAATTCCTGCCCTTTTCAAGGATTTAAAAGCTGCACATCCTGTGTGAGGCCCAGGGACAGGGAGATTCACACTCAGTACATTAAAGGAAAACTTCCCTCTCTGCCTTACAAAGGGCAGGGCCCTGAGCCTGGGGCTCTGGGAGCCGCTTATGTTTCCTTCATTGGTAGTTGCCTGTCTCTGTCATAGCTCAGGCTGCTAGGACACCTGGCCTTCCTCCAGAGCCGTGGTCAGACTGCCACATCATCAGGCCAGCCCCTCGCCCTTGGCACTGCCAGCCCTGGCACCAGTGCTGGATACTGAGTGATTTTCATTTGTGACCATCTGACCCCTAATTACTTCTGTTAATTATTTGGACAGGATTTCCATATAAAAACAGCTTAAAACCTAGGGAAGTGGGAGGGGGTGTTCTTCATCTGTCCTTGTCCACCACCTGCCCCTCCAGGGAGGAGACTGGACACAGCTTAGGTTATTTTATACCCCAGAGATTGATTCTTGCAGATTCTGAGCCTGGCTGAGGTCAGCCTTTCGTCTGATGGACTCCCTCAAAGACCCGATGCTCTGCTAATCCTGTGTCTTCTAGTGACTGATTTGCTTGTCCAGGGGGGGATGAGTGTGATAGTGGGAAGGAGGGAGAGGGAGGGCAGAGGCCCCGGTCCACTGTGCAGTGTGGAATTAACTGCTCTTGTTACTTGTGGTCCCCCTCTCTGATTTCCACCAAGGAAAGGCCCGCCTATAGCAGCCCTGACCCTGTACAGAAGTCCACGGGGGACACAGCTGGGCCTGGGGGGTCGCTCAGTGGTAGAGCACTCACCAGAATGCATGAGTTCAATCCCCAGCACTCTCCCAACAACACACACACACACACACACACACACACACACACAAGAACAAAAGCCTACAGCTCCTACCACCCCTCAAACATCTCCTGACGCACAGGGCTACTATCTTGGCCCCTCCTCTAGTGCAGAAAGGCAGGGCCCCAAAGATAGCAGGAAACAATTTTATTTAGCTGCAGCCAAGTTCAGAGGGCACAGCTTTCACTGTAATCAATTAATTTCCTGAACCCCGAGTTCAGGCAGTTTCAGAACATTATACCCAGAATGTAAGGGGAGGAGCTCAGAAGTTCACATAAAAGCAGCTTTTTCTTTCCCTGTGCTGGGCAAGTTAACCCTTCAAGGACAACACCTGAGAAGGGGAGAGCTTCATCTCTCTTTTATCTCCTCCCCTGCCAGCTGTTTTCATGGAGCCCAGGTGGTAACTTCTCTGATCTTAAAAATGTAGATATCTCTGTGAAGCCCAGCTCAAGGCCAGAGGCCTTGTTAAAGGATTTATCTTTTTATTATCACATTTTGCATTTGCGGACACACTTCTATACTGTACTACTATACTGGATGCAAGTTCAAGGCTGGCCTCAGCAATTTAGTGAGGCCCTGAGAAACTCAACAAGACCCTGTCTCAAAATAAAATACAAAAAAAAAAAAAATAAGCATAGAGGCCTCAAGCACTTGGGTGCTGATCTCTTCCAGGCCAGTGGCCAAGTAATAGAGCAGCAGGAACATAGGAAGTTTACCTCCATTGAACTCTTTTGTAGAGACATTTTTGCCCATAGTTCTAAAATCAATTATGGTCAAGATTTCTGGAGAAGCTTAGTTAAGGTTTTCTGTGGAGGGTGGGTACCACTACCTACGGGTGCCAGATTCTTTGGTCTGTTCTTTCCTCTCATTCCCTCCACTTTTCCTGCCTAAGCCCTCTCTGTCCTAGAGGCTTCGTACGCAAGACCGGTTCGCTCGTTCATTCAGGATTTGTTAAGTGGCCACCCCAGGCCAGGCTCTGGTCAGGCAGCAGGCCATCAGGCCTCCACTGTGGTGGTTTCCTGCCAGAGAAGACAAGTACAGAAGCAACCACTTGTCATGGGTATGATGACATCAGGGGTCCCAGAGCAGGAGCTATCCCAGGATCATGGCTCAGGGGTCAGGGAAAGAGTCGCTGGTGAGATCTGTGGCATACTCAGCAATAAGGGGTCTGTCCAAATCTCTGGAGATGGCCAGTCTCCAGCAGGGCTTGCAGTAGCGGGAGGCCAGGCCCAGGGGTGGTGGAGACACTGATCACTCAAACAGCACCTGCCCCCGAAGCCGACCCCCCTCAGAGCATCTACATAAAGGGCATAGCATAGTGTCCGCTGTCCCTTTGAGATGTGTGTGAAATTCATGCCTGCAACTCAAGTGTGTCTCTGTCAAGGATTTGGGGACCAGGTCTTTGACATGTGTTCAGGAAAGGTGGGGCCTCTGCCTCCAAGCCTCACAGGAAGGTGGGACCCTAACTTCCATCAAGGAGGGCAATCCCTCAAGCAAGGAGCTCCAGGCTAGCCTGGTCAGCAGGGTGAGAACCCATCTCAAAAACAAAAACAAAAATACTTTATGAAGCCGGGCGTGGCAGCACACACTTCTAATCCCACTAGCTCCAGAGGCTGAAGCAGGAGGATTGCAAGTTCAAGGCTGGCCTCAGCAATTTAGTGAGGCCCTGAGCAACTCAACAAGACCCTGTCTCAAAATAAAATACAAAAAGTGGCTCAGTAGAAAAGAAATTGGAAAAGAGTTGCTAGCGACACTGAAAAACCAGCCTCTAACTCAGAGCAAAGCCTGTCCAAGGAAGGGACATGACCTTTGTCCTTGGAGAGACCCACAGAGCACTCCTAGGCACATTCCCACCCTGCTAAGTTGTTTATCTACAAATAACAGAAGAGATCTGCTGTGTCAGGTGTCCCTGACTCAGTCAGGCTAGGTGGGGACCCATAGCAACCCCCTAGCAATGAGCAATCAGCATGAGACAGGGAAATACCTGGGATGCCAGATGACCCTCCATGGTGTTGGGAAACCATGTAATTCAGCATGAACACCCCTCTTGGCTTAAACCAATCAGTTCAAATGAAACTCCCTCTGGTAGTAACCAATCAGTCCTACCCAACTTGTTCCTGCCAGTGAATGTGCTAATCATGTTTTAGAGTTGTTGTTTGATTTTCCCAGGGTGTGTGATGATTTGCTAAGAGATGCTAGGATGTATATGGGGTCCCTGCCTTCTCCAAAGAATGTATAAAACTGGTGCAACCCTGGGCTCGAGGCCTGTCAGTGACACCAGTTGCTGTGTGCACGTGGAGGACCAAGCTAGCTCGCAATAAACACCTCTTTGCTGTTTGCATTGATCTTGGTCTCTGGTGGTCTTTGGGGGGTCCTGAAATCGAGCATAACAAAGGTAGAGTGCAGGCTATCTCCAGAGGAAGAGAAAATCTCTGGTACTAGTTTTATTTATCACTGAAGAAGAAAGCTGAGGTTCAAGCATTAAATCTTTCACTTGTGTTAGTTCTGAGGAAAGTGGTGAGTTAGGGGCTTACAGATTCCAGAAGAAGCTTCAGATTCACATTTGGATTTCTTGCTGGGAGTCTGCCAGCCCTGTGACAAGCCTGAGGGTCCCAGTGCAGGTTTCTGGTATTAGCAGAACTTCTTAAGTCAAGTTCAAGTTTTTTTTTTTTTTTTTCTGACTTTGAGGTCTGGGTAAATTTGCCTTTGACAGTCAGGCAAGGTGGCTCACCCCTGTAACCCCAGAAACTCAGAGAAGCTGGCAGGAGATGGCAAGATCCAGGCTAGCCTCAGCAGCTTAGTGAGACCCTGTCTCAGAATAAAACATGAAAAGATAAAAAGGGCAGAGATGTAGCTTGGCGACAGAGGACTCCTGAGTTCAATCCTTCATACAAGGGAAAAGGAAAGAAGGGAGGAAAGGAGGGAAAGAGAGAGGGAGAGAGGGAAGGAAGGAAGAAAGAAATGGAGGGAGGAGGAAAAGAAAGGAGAAAAAAAGGAGAAAAAGAAAGAAATGGAGGGGAGGGGAGGAGAAAGGAAGGAAGGAAGGGGGAGAAAGAAATTGCCTCTGGCAATATACAGACCAAGACCAGGCAAGACAGGTTAGGGGTTGAAAATCCATCAGGAATGCAAAATTGTTCTTTTTTTTTATAAGTAAACTTTTTTTTTTGAGAAAGAGAGAATTTTAATATTTATTTATTTATTTATTTTTAGTTTTCAGCAGACACAACATCTTTGTTTTGCATATGGTGCCGAGGATTGAACCCAGGCTGCCAGGTGAGCATGCTACCACTTGAGCCACATCCCCAGCCCCTGCAAGATTGGCTTAACACTTGGAATAAACCTGGAATGCAAATCTCCTTTCATATTTGAATAACAATTTCATTGATTAACCATATCAATGGAATAAAGCAAAAAAAAAAATAAGAATCATCTCAATTGACACAGGGAGAAATATTTGTCTGCCAGGTATGAAGGTGCATGCCTGTTAACCCCATCTACAGGAGACTGAGGCAGGAGGACCACAGGTTCAAAAATCAGCCTCAGCCACTTAGTGAGACCCTGTCTCAAAATAAAACATAAAAAGGGCTGGGGACATGGCTCAGTGGTTATGTGCCCCTGGATTAAATCCCAAGTACCCACCCACCCCGCAAAAAATATGTGGGAGATTCAGAGAGAGAGAAGGGAAGGCTAAGAAGGTCCCCTAGGCAGGAATGAATCGGTGGCTGGTGGGGGGGGGGCGTGGAGAGCGAGAAAGGTTTTTCTTTTCATTTTCTTCCTTGTTTTTAATGGAAAATTGTTTCTAAATTGGCAAAAATGATCTATGAGAGAAGATGAAACAAGATTCAAGAGAGATGGAGCTAAAAATAGGGAGAAGGCATTGAGACACCAAGAGGTACCCATGCTTGATACAGGATGAAGGGCAAGGCCAGGGAATGTGTCTGCATTACTGGACCTTTTACAGGGAGAATGTGGTTGTGCATTACGTGGGGAAAGAACTTACGAAAACCAAGTGAAGGTTGCCCACATGGGCCCTTTAGATTGGTGGACTTTCATACACAAACGCATACATACACACACACACACACACACACACACACACACTCACACATGCACTCACATAGTGACCATAGCCTCAGGTTCCATGCTCAGCTCCAAGGGAGATGTAGACACAGCCCCTGCCCTTCAAGGGGCAGCTCCATCTATCAGGTGAGATTGTCCAGTAAACAGCTGGAAAACATCCTTAGCCCATGATCCAGCCTGGAGCTCCAAGTATTCACCACATGAGTGAAGCTGCCCCAGGGGTTGGGTGGGGACCCCAGTTGCTCTGTTCAGTGGCACAAGATGTCCTGCAGTTGGGGAATGGAGACACACACAGTGGTCCACACAGCTGTGAAAAGGTGCAGGGGACCTGAAGTGCAGTCACCAGGGAGGGAAGCCAACTGAGGGTGATGTACTGTAGACATTCCTGAAGACACAAAACCAGGGGCACAGGATAAAGCCCAGTGGTTGCCAGGTTTGGGTGGGAGAGAGGGCTGAACAGCTGGAGCACCCAGGGGCTGTTAACTGTGAATTATTCTGCATGACACTATAATGGTAAATACCATGTCATTGGGCATTTCTAACCCCAGAAGTGTAGACTCTAGAACCAGAGTCAACTATGGACTTTGCATAACACCGATGTGTCACAGTAGAGGTATAATGCCAGATTCATGGGACCCCAATAGACTTCCAGATACAATCACACAAGAGTCTTTATTGCAAACTCAAGCCTGGACTCACAACCGTTTCCAATGCAGTAGTCCCAGAGAGTGAGTCCTGGTCCTTTGTTCAGTGACATTTTATAGGTTTTGGGGGATACTCTATGTGTCACAATGTCACACAGCAAATCATCACACACCACAGGAGAATCAAACAACTCTTAACATTGATTAGCACAATCACTGGTGAGAACAAGTTGGGTAGGGGTGATTGTTAATTTAAGAGGGGGATTCTTTTGAACTGATTGGTTTAATCCATGAGGGGTGTATGTGCTAAACAACATGTTATCTACCACCAAGACTACTGGCATGTCATCTAGCATTCCAGGTATTTTCCCTGTCTCATGCTGATTGGTGGTTGCTAGGGGGTTGCTATGGGTCCTCACCTAGCCTAACTGAGTCAGGGACACTTGGTGCTGCAGATCTCTCCTGTTATTTGCAGACAAACAACTCAGCAGGGTGGGTATGTGCCTAGGAGTGCTCTGTTGGTTTTTCCAAGGACAAGGGTCACACACCCTCCCTCTGGACAGGCCTTGAGGTAGAAGCTGTTTTCAAAAATGGAGTCACATCAGTTTCTCAGAGGCATGAATTGTAGCGTATGTACCACTCTGGTGTGAGATGCTGGTCCTGGGGGAGGCTGGGTAGGCAGAGGGACTTGGGAAGCATGGAGCTTCTGCTCAGTTTTGCTGTGGTTTTAAAACTACTCTAAAACAAAACAAACAAACAAACAAATTCCAGTCTATGTTAAAAAAAAAAAAAATAAGGGTAGGCTTCCAGGTCTAATGTTGGTTTTTCCTTCTGTTTACCAGGGAGTCCTTGCTTCCCAGAATGCCGAAGTAGAACTCCAGAGAGACCCATCGAGGCAAGGGGAGGGGGGATAGAGGAAGGTGATGAGCCCAGCCTAATTCCATCTTAAGATTGGGAGCCATCTTGTCACAAAGACATGAAAAGATCATTTTTGTTTTACTATAAATTACTGTGATATCTAAACTTGCTTGGAATGCCTGCCCGTGCCTGGAACTCACCCACGCCTGGCTTTCCCTGACCAGATAACAACCCTCTCTGAAACCTGCCGCAGTCTGGCTGGGCACAGAATCACAAGCCACTCAAGCAGGAACAAAACTTTATTTTTGAAAATGCCGCCAATACCCCGTACGGCGTCAGGCAAGCAAACCGGTCCACCCACGCGGGTCATGTCTACCGGAACGGCCCGGACCTCCCCCGGAATTCCCTCCTACTATCCTTCCCCAACCATTGGGAACTCTCCAGGAGTCCCCTAACAGGAGTCCTGTAGCAGGCCAAGGTGAACAGCAGGAGTCCAATTTCCATATGAATGTAAATCTTAACATAATCATATCATCTCAATGGCTAGCTGGCGTCACCTTACAACCAAAAGTGCTATGCATCATATTATTTGCTTGTGGCTCCTAGTAGAAACCTTAATGGGGCCTCATAAATTCTGGCGTTGGGATCTAAATTTACTCCCTAACTTGAAATGTTGAGCCATGTGGATCATTAACCTACTACCTGCCTTTGTATTATGCTTGTCAAAATCCTGTAATCTGTAAATTTCAATACCCCCCCCTTTGCAACTTTTTGTGCTATAAAACCTTGTTCCTAGAGAGCTGGGGCAGTGTCCTCTAACCCATGGGTATCCAGAGAGAGTCCAGGCCGGCCAGAATTACAAGCTTGCTTTAAGTTGATTTAAAATTGGAGTTGGGGGTCTTCTCTGCATCGTGGTTTAACAGAAGGCTTTATTAAAGGACAGCAGAAATGACTTCCCCCCAGAGAAAGAAGGGGACCCAAAAGGCGGAATCTGTGGAAGGGGGGTCTCCCCTTTTTTATAGCTAAGGTCTTCTTTTAGTCCTCTCACACCCCTGTCCTTTGTTTCCCTCCATCCTGCAGTGGTGGGGGATGCAGGAGGGAAGGCCAAAAGGTGGGAAATAGGTGGAGGGATGGGCCAGGGAGGAGCAAGGGGAGGAGTGATCTGGGCAGTAAGGGCCTGGGGTGGTTTGATTAGCACCTCCCTGTTTGCTGGGAGCTACCTCCTGAACAGTTCTCTAGGATGCACCCCACACCTTGGGGACTTTAGCATTCAATAACCCAGGTGTTGTTCAGGTTTCCCAGGCTTAGATTGGACACCCTCTTCTTCCATTCCCACTATGGTCTCCATTTTCTTTATGGTACTTGATATTTGACCCAATTTACCTAACTACACTAACTACCTGTCCTTAAAATCTGGCTTTGCTTCTCCTCCTCCTCCTTCCTCTACTTCCCCTTCCTCCTTCCTCCTCCTCTTCTTTCTTTTCTTCTTGTAATGGGAATTGAACACTGGGGCACTTCACATTGAGCCACATCTCCAGTCCCCTCCTTTTGAGAACTGAATTGGGGCCATTTTACCTTTGAACAACATCCCTGGTCCACCCTCTCTGCCCTGTGTTTGTTGTTGTTTGTTTTAATTTTAACACAGGTTCTCTCCAAGTTGTTCAGGGCCTTGCCATATTGGGGAGGTTGACTTTGAACTTGGGATCTCCCTGCCTCAGCCTCCGGAGTTGCTGGGATGACAGGCATGAGCCACCATGCCCAGGTAACATTTTACTATACTGAATGCTTATTTAAAGAAATAAATCTCACTCATTTATGTCTAAAATTATGTTTTTAAATCTTGTTTGTCTTGAGAGAACAAATCAAGTTAGACATTTATTTTAAATATCCTACTGTAGTATTTGAAAGGACTTCTTATGGTTTGGATCTAGAAATGTTCCCCTGAAAGCTCACGTTTTGAAAAAAAAAAAAAAAAAAAAAAAAACGTGATCCCCAGTGCAGCAAGGTCAGAGGTGGGGCTTAGGCAGTAAGGGCTGTAACCCCTCAGTGTTTAATCTACTGGAGGAGCTAACAATTTGAGTGGGTTACTGAGCTGTAACTGTAAGGGAGGGGGTGTGCCTGGAGCAGGTAGGTCACTAGGTGGCTGGCCCATGGGGATTGTGTCTTGTTGCTGACCTTTCTTGCTTCCTCTGCTTTCTGGTTTCCAGGAGCTGAGCAGCTCTGCTCCACCAGGCCCTTGGGCCATGTTGTTCTGCCTCACTCAGGGGCCAGAACAGTGGAGCTGGCTAACCCTGGCTGAGGCTCTCCAGCTGGGAGCCAAAAGAAATCTTCTGCCTTGTTTTTTTTTTTCCCCCCTGGGACTGAAGATTGAACCCAGGGGTTCCTCTGACATTGAGCTACTCCACAGTCCATTTTTATTTTATTTTTCAAATTTTAAGACAGAATTTCACTAAGGTTCCAAGTTGGCCTGGTACTTGTGATCCTCCTTCCTCAACCTCCTGGGTTCACAGGTGGGCACTTTCATGCCCATTTAATTTTTTTCTTTCTTTCTTTTTTTTTTTTTTTTTTTTTTTGGTGTTGGGGTTCCAGGGATTCAACTCAGGGGCACTCAGCCACTGAGTCACATCCACAGTCCTATTTTGTATTTTAGAGACAGGGTCTCACTGAATTGCTTAGTGCCTCACTTTTACTGAGGCTAGCTTTGAAGTAGTGATCCTCCTGTCTTAGCCTCCTGAACTGCTGGGATTACAGGTGTGTGCCACCCTGCCCAGCTCTCTGTTTTAAGTTCTTTATGTCAGGCATTTTGGTTACAATAACAAAAAGCTAACCCAGTACTAAATTTCTTTTACAGTTTTGAAATCAATTAATATGCACATTATATAAAAAAATCACAGCACAAATGTTTATACTCAAACATCATTTTACAGTACTGGGTTTTGAAAAATACCACTCAAAACTAGTCAATGATAGTTATGCTTATAAAAACTCATGCCACGACTTCTGAGCTACCAGCAGGTGGAGTGTGAAATCTACTACTTGGAAAAGTTTATCTTGAGATCACTGCAGGTAAACAGTGCTCCCGAAATCCACCCTCTTCTGGATGCTGAACACTAATTTTCCTTAAAACTTTATTCTTTTATTCCTTTTTGGTACTGGGGACTGAACCCAAGGATAGTTAATCACTGAGCCACATCCCTAACTCTCTGTAATTTTTATTTTGAGATAAGGTCTTGCTAAATTTCTTAAGGCATCACTGAGTTGCTGAGGCTGGACCTGAACTTTGAATCCTCCTGCCTCAGCTTCCTGAGCTGCCAGGATTACAGTCATGTGTCACCATGCCCAGTCCATTTATTCATCTTTCATTCATTTTTGTGGTCCAGGGGAATGAACCCAGAGGCTCTCTACTACTGATCTATATCCCCAGCCCTTTAATTTTCACTTTTAAACATTTTTTTAATTTTTTTTTTTCTTTAGATTTAACAGCACCATCTCCAAGTGTATACACAATATGATTATGACTTGGCACAGTTCTTAAAGGTGAAAAGGCTAGTTGCTAGTTCAGTAATAAAAGATCTGGTACATAAAAGGAGCTGTATTCTACCTGCTACAGACTGCATTTTACACCTCCTATTAGGACGGAAACAAGCCACAAGGAGGGAATACCCACCCAAATTAATACTGAAAAGAACTAAATTTCACTTCTTATAATGCTTATAATTGCTTCGCCTGGATTAGGATATAAACTAAGGACAACTAACATAGTGCATCAAGCAATAAAATAATCATTTTGCTGACATTCCATAAAATCGTCAGTTTTAAGCTCAGTTCAGAGGCTATTAAAAAAAATACTAGACCTAGTAAAGTGCTTCCATTCATAAAACGACACAAGATTAGAGATAATTTCTTACCGACTCTAGGTCGACGTATACAGTAAATAAACAGCGTCTCTCGGCTGCCATATTCAATTAGTGAAATACACATCCAGCCTTCTTCGCAGTCCTGGATGTGTGCAAACTAGAAACACAGCCCCCCTCATCCATCCCCCTCCAAAAAAAAAAAAAAAAAAATCAGCGTCTAGTCTCAATCTGCTTGACAGAAGTACTCCGCACAGCCGACTTCACGATGTTCCAGGTTGAGCCTGTGCTGACAGCTCCGCATCTCCCCAATAAACAGGGAAAGATCTTTCGCAGAACAAAATGGAGGGCAGGCAGCGAATGCAGTAGCGTCAGGTGCCATCAGACTGGACGCAGGGTCCTCAGCGCAGCTTCCTGCCTGGCAGGTTGTCCCCAGCGCCACGTGGCGGCGGACGCTCAGCGGTCGGTGCTGGCACTTTGGAGAGCGGACAATACTTGATGGTGTGCGCATTGTCGCCGCTGGCGCCGCACCGGGGCACGTGTAGCGACGCAGAACCGGGCACAACACTCTCCCGTCGGGGCCCTTCAGGATGTGGGTGGTGTAGAGAGCCACCGCCTCCTTGTTGTTCCAGCAGAACACGCACACCTGCAGCTCGGGTTTGAGCAGCCGGGCGGTGGCCATCCCCGAGGTAGCTTCCAGTCGGGGCTCAGCCGCCCACGCCGGGGCCCGATCCTCTCGCGGCGTCACCTCGCGGGTGGTGGCGTCGGCGGGCACGCAGCCCAGCAGCACCGTGGCTGCGCGACCTGCGAACGGGCTCAGCTCTGTGAAGCGCTCCTCCAGCAGACCATTTTCGGCGGGGCATGCGCATAGCTCCAGCGCGGGTAGCTCCAGCGCCCCTCCCCCCGCCCCCAGGAAGAGGCCCCGGACCCCGGCTCATCGCTGTCATCCTCTTCGTGGTCCTAGTCGTAGTTGGCCGGCCCCAGCGCCCGGGCCTGGTCCCCGTGTGAGGGAAGCAACAGGACCAGGACGACAAAAAGGGCGGAGAGCCGCCACCGCCATTCTCGCCATGGGCGCTGCAGGAAGCGCGGTTCGCCATCCACCGCCTTGGTGATGAGCATAGCGAGCCCCAGGTAGTCGTTCCACGAGCTGAAGGGCTGCGGGTGCGCCTGACCCTGGGCACTCACGTAGCGGGCACTGGGCACGACCGCCACGGGCTCGGGGGCGCGGCCACTGCGGGGCGAGCGGGGCGTCCAGGAAAAAGCCTCCATGGGCTGGCTGCGGGCTGCACACCGCCTCCCCCGCCAGCCAGATGGAAGGGACACGCCAAGCCTGCCCACCGGCCAGCCGCTTAAACAAATTTTTGATACTAGGGATGAAACTCAGGGGTGCTCTACCACTGAGCCACATCCCTAGCCCTCAATTTTTTTCATTTTCAGACAGGTTCTCACTAAGTTGTTGAGGGCCTGGCTAACTTACTGAGGCTGTGAATGCAGCTCAGGAGTAGTGTGTTTACCTAGCCTGCAGGAAGGCCAAGTTCTATTCCCACCCCAGGAAGCAGGGAATCCTTCACCTCAGTCTTTTCCCAGCTACCCTGAAGCCAGGGTTCTGTGTCCTCTGAATTTGCAGCTACATGCTAAGTTTCATCTCTAAGTGCCCAGAGGAAAGCTTTTCCTATGCACCTGACAGGGAAGGCACACAGTAGTGGCACAGCTGCTTCCTGACAAGATCCATGTGATTCAGCTGACTGATATCCAGGCCCAGGGACAGATGCTTCAACTCTGATTCCAAGTACAGTGAGTTAGTAATTGAGAGGGTCTGGTGGGAAGGGTTGCCTAAGGAGACACCAGGCAGTTAGTTCTGAGGAGCAATGACAAGGTGGGAGAAGACAAACTGGCCCAAGCCCAAGGTCACCTGACCCCTGATGATGGTCAACACCCAGGATTCTGCCTGTTGCAGAATCTGCTCATTCACATCACCCATTTCAGGGTAAGCCTTACACCAGGTAGGTCTACCATCTGCAAGGCCTCCATCCCTGCTCCTCACCCTCAAGTTCGAATCACCACATGATGCTCAGAGCAGCCTTCCCCAGGGGGGGCATTGGAGGTGGATACTCTGCTCCCTGCTGGAGAGCACAGAGCTTCCCTGTTACAAGGTGCAGGTGTGGAGGCTTCCCTCCTTCAGCGCCTTCCCCTCTACCCTGCTGCTCACCACCTTTGCTGGACAGGCCTCCCAGGGAAGGAACCTCACACCCACCTCACTAGCTCCTCTCCCCACCACCTGGCTTCCCAGCAGAGTTCTGCTTCCCAGACCACAGACCCCTGTTTAGCCCTCTGCTTCTGTGTGGGTGGTGATGAGTCCATCCTTCAGGACTAAACAGGGGACCAGACCCTGAGGTCCCTCGGTCACTCTCCAGCATCTCCTTCTCTGACCTCACCAGTGGCCGCGGTATAGCAACTGCAATTTCTTTCTTTATTTATGGTGCTGGGGATGGAACCCAGGGGTGCACTACCACTGAGTCACATTCCCAGCCCTTTTTATTTTTTGAGGCAGGGTCTCCCTAAATTTTTGCAGCTGGCCTTGAACTTATGATCCTCTTGCCTCAGCCTCCTGAGTTGCTGGGCTTTTAGTTCTGTGCCATTGTGTCCAGCAGCTCAGGCAACTGACCCTACCTCAAAATAAAATTATTAAATGGACTGAGGTTGTATTTCAGTGCTAGAGAGCCTCAGGGTTCCATCCCAAGTACTGAAAAAAACTTTTTAGAGAGAAATTATAAAAGCTGGGTTACAATATCATAGAGGATTTGAATCTTACAGATGGAAGGGAAACCTCTTAATTATCTCAGTTCTGGGTTTAGGGAGACCTGGTATGTCTTTTCTTCTTCAGGTAAGAGGGAAATTTCCTGCATAATCAGAGCATAACCTAAGTAATAGACTTTTTCTTTATTTCTTTGTGTTTTTTTTGGGGGGGGGTGTACTGGGATTTCACTCAGGGGTACTGGACCACTGAGCCACATCCCCAGCCTTATTTTGTATTTTATTTAGAGACAGGGTCTCACTGAGTTGCTTAGTGCCTCACTTTTTGCTGAGACTGGCTTTGAACCTGCAATCCCTCTGCCTCAGCCTCCCGAGCTCTGGGATTACAGGCATGTGGTACTGCTCCAGGCATAATGGATTTCTTCTTTAGAGAAC
The DNA here is from genome assembly GCF_964194105.1 of Spermophilus citellus. Classification (NCBI taxonomy): domain Eukaryota; kingdom Metazoa; phylum Chordata; class Mammalia; order Rodentia; family Sciuridae; genus Spermophilus; species Spermophilus citellus. The sequence goes on along the minus strand of NC_138191.1, from coordinate 50,939,407 downwards.
TCAAGTTTATCCAAGGAGGTCTTATGGCTCTCATTTGCCACCTACTGTTAAAGGGGAAGAAAAACTATTTTAGAATCCTGTGTGGTAGGAGACCATAAAACAAATCATTTGCAAATTGAGTGAGAGGCATTTCTAGGACATTATATGGTTGAAAGGTCTTGGCATGATGCCTGAGAGGGGTGATGTGGGGTTTCAGGGCACACGTGTAGATTCCCAGTCTGGGTTTATTGCTGATTTTTCAGAAGGCAACAGTGTTGGCTCTGCTTATCACCTGGGTACCAGAGACAGCAGAGTGAAGGTGTCTTTTGTGAACCATTTGGAGTCTGCAGGCCCATTAGATGACAGGTGCTGGGGTTTGGAATTGCAGGAAATCTTGGATTTATAATTTTATCTACTGCACCTAACTCTTGTGTACATGTCCAACCTCCCTTTACGTTTCTTGACTGATGAGTTGTTAAATTGTACAAGGATTTATAAGTTGTATTCTATGAAGTTCTCTACAGTACTAGGGCACCCTTGGGTTCAATCCCCAATACACACACAGACACATACACACACACACACACACACACACACACACACACACGAAGACTCAGACTATTTTTCCCTGAACCTCAGCCCTTGTGGATAAAGCTGTGGTCCACTATGACCTGAATAACTCAGATGGAAGTCTCCTCAGATAAACTCCTTTGGAGAGCAGGTTAGTGTTCTCAGTTCCGTGGGCAACCACAGGCGCATTACCCCATGGAACAGCCACATGCATCAGAAGGAATGTCACCCAGAGAGAAGTAAAGAATGGAGGGTATACTCAGAATGGCCCTGCACTATTGTGATGCCATGAGGTCCTCGGCTCCAGTGTCACTGATCAGCACTGGTCAGCCACTGGGTTAGCTTCCTGACCTTTAAGCTGAAACCCCTGGAGGACAGCAGAGGATCTGCCACAAGTTCCCCAAGTGGCTCATTTGCAAGTCGCTCATTTGCAACCATCCATGCAGGGGTCATGCCCTGTGTACCTCTCAGCACAAATGTACTTCCAGAAATTCAGATTCCTGTTTCTGACTCCTAAGACACATGTCCCCATCGGTTCCAAGTCTCCCGATGGGAACCAAGCCTCTGTGACCCAGAACTCCTGCATCAGCTTTTCTGTACCCATTCATGTTAAGCAGTGCCCTGGTATCCTGTTTCTAGTTCCCCTTGGAGAGACACTGGTGTCTTACCCTTATTTTCAAGTGCACAGGAGAACATTTCTCATATATGCATCCCACTAGGCAGGCAGCCAACAGCGACATGGACTGGAGGGTAGGTTATAGATAAACCAGTTGCCACATCTATGGCAGGGTTTAGTATAGAAAAGGATGTTCTTTGGCTCTCTCACATCCCTCAGTATCTCCATCAGCTCATCAATGAGTTGGAAAAGTCTCCCAGGGTGGATGGCACCCTGGGCATCATAGCTCTCCAGAGGGGCAGGGTACTTCTCTAGGCTCAACCGGGTCAGCCTGGAAGTGTGAAGCAGCAGATTGCTCAGGACCGACATGGAGATGTCATTCCCATTGAAGCTCAAGACCCTGAGCTGGGAGCAGCAGCTCAGGACAGGTAGGATGGCCTGGAGCTGGGAGTTGGTGACCCCACAGTCCTGCAAGTTTAGGGTCTCAAGGGTGGCTGCAGCATTCTCTAGCAGAATTACGAGGGGCTCAGGACTGAAACTCGTCAATTTGCTGCCCCACAGCGTCAGGTGTATTAGCTGGTCGAGGTTTGGAGACCCCGACAGATCATTCCAGTCTGGATCTGAGAGCAGGCAGTCGGTTATTGAGAGGGTTTCCAGGGGGGTCTTCAGGAGCCTAAGCAAAGATCAAGCAGTTAGTTCTGAGGAGTGATGTCAAGGTAGGAGAAGACAAATTGGCCCAAGCCCAAGGTCACCCTGACCTTCTGATGATGGTCTCCACCCAGGACTCTGCCTGTTGCAGAATCTGCTCCTTAGCATCACCCTGTTTCATGCTGAGCCTTTCACCCCCACTTGAGGGATCAGGTGGGTCCATCATCGCTAAGGTGCCCTCCTGGCTGCCAAGCAGAAAGCCACAGCTGTAGCAGAGGGAGTCAGGGTGAGACATGCACAAATAACAAACCCAGGCAAGATGGAGCCACACAAACTGGGGTGGCCCTCCTGCGGGGCTCACACCTGTACCCTCCACCCCTGCTCCTCACCCTCCAGTCCAGAATCACCACCCAGAGCTCAGAGCAGCCTTCCCCAGGGGGGCATTGGCGGCAGCTCCTCTGCTCCCAGCTGGAGAGCACAGAGCTTCTCTGTTGAAAGGTGCATGTGTGGGGGCTTCCCTCCTCCAGCACCCTCCCCTCTACCCTGCTTCTCCCCACCTTTGCTGGACAGGCCTCCCAGGGCAGGAACCTCACACCCACTCACTAGCTCCTCTCCCTCCACCGGGCTCCCCAGCAGAGTTCTGCTCCCCAGACCACGGACCCCTGTTTAGGACTCTGCTTCTGTGTGGGGGTTTAGGTGAGACCTGGCTTCAGGAGAGAGGGAAACAAACACTTCATTGACTTTCTAACATCTCCATCAATGTTAAGCCACCATGGCTGGCACACAGCAGGTGCCCGCTGAAGTTTCATGTGACAAAGAGTTTGCTCTGATGTCCTAGGACAGTTCCCTCTGCTTCCTTACCTGAGCACCTGGCACAGACGGCCTTCTAGGAGGAAGATACCATCCAGGTACAGCCTCCGGAGGCTGTCCATCTTGGCAAACTGTGAGGTAATGTCATCCATTAACTGATCTCTCTCCTCCTGGGAAGCATAGGCAGACACATAGACGTGGGAGAAGAAGAGCTTCCTCAGGTTGCTCATCTGGCCCCAATAGGTAGCAAAAGTAGCCAAGGTGGACAGTCTCCAGAAACACTGCACATCCAACTGCTGGATAAAGTCCAGATCCAACCTCTCCAAGATCCTCTCGATGCTATGGACGGGCAAAGAGCACATCTGCAGCTTCTTGCAGCACAGCTGTATCAGACCCTTCCTCTCATTAACCCAGTGAAAGAGAAAGGAGTGGAATGCATTCAGGGATCTTTGCTGAAAGCACAGGTTTACTAACACCTTCAAGGGCAGAGTGGGCCCTGTGTCTGTAGAGGCCTTCACTGTTTGCCTCTCCTTCATGACTCCTGGTGAGCAGGCATCGACCACGGCTCCAGACCATGTCCTCCAGAAGTTCCCATGAACCTTCCGCAAATCCAGCACCTGCAGTTTCCACCTCCTGCAGGGACCACAGCAGAGTCTCAGCCCTGAGGATCCTTCCTTCACCTCTCAGCTGCTGCTCCCTGCTCCACCTCTTCCTTCTGTCTCACTTTTCTCTACACACTTCCCTGCAATCCAGCCTGGTGCCCCCACCTGTACCAGCTGAGGGAGGGGCAGGTGCAACCTCCTTCAGGTATCATGGTAGCTGCCACAAGCACCTCCACATCTGGAAGCCCCTCCCAGGTGGGGCTCAGCATGGCCAAGGCCTCTCCACTCCTCCTTGCTGGCAGCACAGGAAGCCTGTGGAGCACACTTCAGCACCTACTCTCCCTGCCCACAGCCATCACTTCCCTGGACGCCCAGGCGCTGCCTTCCAGGGTCCCCCTCACCTGGGGCGATCCTGCTGGGCAGCCAGCATGTCCAGCCCATCCAGTGCCACTCGGATCATCCCCATCTGTGGCTTCTTCATCAGGGCCCCCAGGGGCAGGCAGGTGAAGGGCCAGGCCTGCACCATTTTCTTCAGGACCTCAGTGTGTCCCCCGCTGAAGGCCTCCATGAAGAGTGGTGGGAAGAGCTGTATGGGCAGGTCCTCCAGAGCTAGGATGGCCCTGGACTTGTCCTTCAGGAGGCTGCGCCCTGCCAGCTCCTGCAGTGTGGGTAGGGTCCACCGCTCATCCTCTGGAGTCTGCATGGAAGGATCCTGGAGGATGCCCTGCCCAAACACATCATTTACAGCCAAGCTCCATAGCTCTACCTTATACCCACCCGAGGAAACCACTCAGCCAAGTGGATGCTTTGGCAATCAGTTGATCCAATTTCACTCTTTGGGTGGCAAACCAGTCCTGGTGGTTTAGGCCTATAACCCCATGACTCAGGAGACTGAGGCAGGAGGATCACAAATTCCAGGCCAGCCTAGAACTTAGTGAGACCATGTAGCAAAATGAAAAATAAAATAAGGTTGGGGATGTAGCTCAGTAGTAGAGTGCCCCTGAGTTCAATCCCTAGCTTCAGTAAATAAATACCTAAAGTGGGTGTCATTGGTTTTCATTTTTAAAATGAGCTATTTTTAAATTAATTTACTTACTTACTTATACTTTTCTTTTTTTTTTGGTGATACTAGGGATTGAAGCAAGGGGTAGCTTACCACTGAGCTACACCCTTACCCCTTTTGGTTTGTATTTATTCACTTTGTGGCACAGGATTAAACTCAAGGTGCTTTGCCTCTGAGCTACATCCCCAGCCCTGTTTGTTTTTGATACCAAAGATTGAACTCAGGGTACTTAACCACTGAACCACATCCTCAGCTCTTTTTATTTTTTATATTGAGGCTGCTTAGGGCCTTGCTAATTTGCTGTGGCTGGCTTTGAACTTGCGATCCTTCTGCCTCAGCCTCCCAAGCCACTGGTATGACAGACACCCATCACCACACCCGGCTCCCAACCCTGTTTTATTTTGAGACAGGATCTCACAAAGTTGTCTAGATAAGTCTCAAACTCATGATCTTCCTGCCTCAGCCTCTTGAATAGCTGGATTACAGACAGGTACCACCATGAACAGTTTAAATGTAAGCAATGCTAAAAGCCACATATAGTATTTGAGAGCATTTGGAAGTAAGAGATGGAAAATGCTAACTCTGAGATGAGGCTCGATTGTCACATATATCTTGTACATGTGACAGCATGCCACTTTGGAGTGGAGTCCCGGGAAAGAAACAGATCAGAATAGAGTGCAGCCTATGAAAAATATTGTGTGGTTCCAGAAAAAAAAATATTCTAAGTGAAGGCAACTAAGCCCAAGCATGAGAGTGTAAAGAAACTTTGAGGTACTGAGTGGCTGAATGTTAAACAAGAACATCAGTGCTTTGCTCTGAATAAGGCTTTCCTTACTCTTCATTCATCTAACAGATATATACTGAAATGCCTGTTCCAGTCCAGCCACCATTGAAGATGTTGTGTTGAATTATTTAAGAAGAGACTTGTCTTAAGAGTATCAGACGCAGAGAGAAGGAAGGACAATTATGTTTGGAAAACTGCAGTAGCCATTCCTTTGAGTCCCATCTACTTTTTTGAGTCTGTTTCTCTAACTGGAATCAAAGTTACCATGAAGATGCAAAGGAAGAAGTATTTTGAAATTAAAGTTGATAAATAGGTGGAAATTCATCTAAAAAAAAGAAAAACAGAAGGAAAGAAATTTAATATGACCTAAACCAAAGCAGAAATCAAAATTATTGGGATGAAGGCAAAACTGCATTTAGAGACAAGAAATGCAGTCATCTGGTCCTTTGGAGAGACAGAATATGATATTCTTTTTGCCATCACAAACTACATGTCACCATTTTTTGTTTCTTTTTTGGTATTGGGGACTGAACCCAGTGGTGCTCTAACACCAAGCTACATCTCCAGCTCCTTTTATTTTTTATTTGGAGACAGGATCTTGCTTAATTGCTGAGGCTGGTCTCCAACTTGTGCTTCTCTTGCCTCAGCCTCCAGAGTTGCTGGGTTTACAGACATGTGCTACCTCTCCTAGGCTCTAGGTCACTGAGTAAGACTGGCTGAGAGTAGACCCCATAGAGGTTCAGTTTTGAGTTCAGTTGCCCAAGCTGGTCTTGAACTCATGGGCTCAAGCAATCCTCCTGCCTCAGCCTCCCGAGTAGCTGGGACTAAAGGTGTATGCCACCAGGCAGCCTGAATGGGGTCTCCATGGGGTTTGGTGACTTACCAGAGCTGGATGATTGGCAGGGAGTTCTGAATCCTAGCAGTGCCAGACAGTGACACAGGTTCCAGGCTTCTGTGCTTCTATGGCTCCTTGAAGCTTTTATGGGGTCTTTCTAATTCCCCCTCCTCTTTTCAACTCCTAGCTCCAATCAGAGTTATCTGGTTAAATAGTTGAATCTCCACCCACTTAATCCCACTGAACTTCTTCTTTTTTTCCCCAAATTAACTGATTTAATCAAAAGTCCATACCTGAAAGGGAATACCTAAAGAGTAGGGTCTCAATGAAGGACACATTAATTGTTCACTCTATATTATTGATTGACTTTTATTAGTATTTGACTTTTATAGTCCCGAGTGTGAGACAGGAAGGGGTTAAATCTGTTTTTGGTCTAAGGAAAAATCAACTGAATGCATCATTCTTGGGATTTCTTTGGCCATGCCCTCCTATCTGTCTCTCTATATATACACAGAAATGATTTTTTTCGGTACTGGGGATTGAACCTTGGGACACTTTACCACTGATCTTCATATCCAGCTCCTCGTATTTTTTTCCTGGAGACAGGGTCTCACTCAGTTGCCAAGGCTGTCCTTGAACCTGCCATCCTCTTGCCTCAGTCTCCTGAGTTACCAGGATTATAGGCATGCCCCACCATCCCAATGGGCCACATTGAATTTACACACATATGTCAGAGGTTACTCAGTGTACTATCTGTCACTTGGGTTTTATGTTTCCTAACATACCAGTTCATGTGCCCACTCAGGCAGGGAGAGAGGAACCCCTGAGGATATGACTGATCTTCAAAACTTGAGTCCAGAGGATTAGGCCACAGCTATAATGGGAGCAGAGCTGGGGCCTGGGCTGCTGAGGCTGCTGCGTGTGGACACTGGAACTCTGGATCACCAAGGCAGTGGGAAGTACATGCAGCTATTTTTGGTGCCTGCCTGGGGCTTTGTTTTGACATGGTGCAGTTCTCTTGGGTGGTGAGCGTGGAAAGATTAAAATATCTGTTTTTGAAAGATTAAAATATCTGTTTTAGAAGGAGTTTAGAGGTCAGAAGGGAAGTAGCTACAAGAGGGACAACAGAGACCCTTCCATCTCAGTGCTGTCCTTGAGGTCAGGGAGGGAGATGCCTTCTTTGATTCCCCAAGAAAGAAAAGGGGAGTCTCCATCTGGGATCAGTACAGTCCACCTGCTGGACAAGATTACCTCCAAAAATGTGAATTGACACAGAAAGCCAGAGAGCAGGTCAAGGGTCAGAACCAGGGGTTGAGAGTCTAGACAAAAATCCACTGAGAGCCAGGCATAGTGACCCACACCTGTAATTCCAGCAACTCAGGAGGCCAAGACAGGAGAATTGTGTTTGAGGCCAGCCTGGGCAGCTTAGAAAGGTTGTGCCTCAAGATAAAAAATGAAAGGGACTGGGCATGGAGCTCAGTGGTAGAGCACTCACCTAGAGATCCTGGGTTCCATCCCCTGTACTGAGACAGGCAGGAAGGAAGGAAAGGAAGATAGACCTGAGTGAACACCAGGAGTGAATGGTGGGCTCTTAGGAACACGAGAGATAGAAACAGGGCCAAAGGCATCTGTCCCTGTCTTGATGGTGGCTGTCACCTGGAGCCTTTTGTTTCCTCCCAAAGTGGGGTATTTCCCAGGCTGCATCAACCCTAATCAGTTTCTGTGTCTCTTGAGCCCATAAGGGAATTCTCTGTAGCATAATGAAAGGAGAGAGTTTGAGTAACAGTCAATCAGCAATCGGGGAGCCTCAGAGTTATAAAGTTGAGTACGTTTATGCAACCTGTCAGACGCAAGTGCCTATGGGAAAATGCAAAAGGGATCTTTGTTGGTGTGTGTTGGTGTTGCAGCTCCAGGGATTGAATCCAGGGTGCTGTCCACCGAGCTCCACCCCTAGCCCTTTTTATCTATCTATCTATCTATCTATCTATCTATCTATTTTACCTTCAGTGAAATTTTATTCTAATTCTTTGAAAATTGACAAACCATCTCATATTGTAAAACTCAAATCACCAAAACATTCTTTCCTGTTCCCCATATCTCCACTCTCTGTTGTCTCAGTTAAATGACAGTCTCTATAATGAACCTCAACTAACTAGAACTTTCTTTCTTTAAGTATCTACCCATTTATTTACTTATTCTCATTAGGCCTATATGGCAGCAGAATTCATTTTGATTCATTGTACACAATTACAGCACAACTTTTTATTTCTCTGGTTGTACACAATGTATGTTGCAGTGATATGTGTCCCCAGCCCTTTTTAAAATTTGAGCTAGCCCTCTATAAGTTGCCAAGGCTGGCCTGGAACTTGGCATCCTCCTGCCTCAGCCTCCTGAGTTGCTGGGATTACAAGTGTGCACCACTACACCCAGATAGTTGCTCCTTTTGTTTTTCTTGGTTTGGGCTGTGCGTTTTTCTTAAGTGTTTAGCAGAAATTACCCATGTTCACTTCACTTATGTTTGCAGTTGAAGCCTGCTTAGAATTATTTTTAAGACATAATGGGGGTTTTTGATGAGAAATATTTGAAGCCCAGCCTTCAAATTTGACTTGTCTTACCTTTTTCTTGCTTTGGGACATCTCTTTTTGCAGCTGAGAAAGAGGGTTGAAATGGCAAGGTGTCACTCTCGGCTGCCACCTTTGACTTGGTGCTTGGGACTAGAGACAGGTAGATGTTTCTGCCACCCAGGTAACAATAGAGTGGCTCTCCAAAAACTAACTTTAGAAGAAACAGATAATGCAGGACCCCAAGTAAAGTCAGGCCCATCCTGGAGGCAAAAAATGACAGGGTTTCAAAGGCCACATAAGGTGCTTTGAAACCATTATCATTGGCTGCAAGGATTCAGTAACAAGGGTGGCCTTGGTCCAAGATGACAGGGACCTGCTGTGTGGGTTTCTCCTTAGAAAAAAATAATTATGAGCAGGACACAGTGGTGCATGTCTAAAATCTCAGATGCTCGGGGGGCAGAGGCAGGAGGATTGCAAGTTCAAATCCAGTCTGAGCAACTTAGTGAGGCCCTAAGATTTTGCATAAGGCTTTGGTTCTGTGAGTCTTTTGTGATGGCTCCAGTTAGCAGGCAGTTGTGGTTCAGGATGCCCACTTCCTAGCATCCTGTCAGCCTGTTGTGTTGGGATGGTGTCATTTTGATGGAAAACTTTCACCATTAGCTTCACCTGTAAGTACACAGGAGTTCACGGCTGATAGACATCCTCAGCAAGGACAAAACAGTGTGGGTTTCCTTGAGTTGTCTGGAACTGATGGCAGTAGTTTGGAGTGTATATGGTTGTAGGAAAGTGTTTAAAACTCTTTAAAACCAGGAAACAAGCATGGGAACTATAAAAGGACCACTGGCCAGTGGCCTAGGGATAGGTATGCTCATCCTGCTTTCTTGCTTATTTATTTATTTATTTTTCATACCAAAGATTGAACCCAGGGGTGCTCTACCACTGGATGCCAAAAGTTCTGTCCTTGTCCCTGATAACAATCCAGTAACAAGGACACAGTTTTGAGAAAAACAAAAAAGAATGTTTATTACTTTGCTCACAAAGGAGGAACCCAGGGGACCTGTCCTAAAGGCTGTGATTCTGCCCATCAGCAGGAACAGGTTGTTTTTAAAGAGGTTTTTCAGAGATAATAAGATTAGAGAGAAACCAGGAAGGAGATCAGGGAAAAGAAGATCAGGGAGGAGAAGGTTAGGGAGGAGATTTGGGGAAAAAAATATATAAGTTTCAAAGCCACAAGGGATATAGTCAAAGCATCAAGGGAACCCCTGTTCTGCACAGAACCACATCTCCAAACCCCACATTTTGGAGGAACTGGGGGTTGGATGCAGGGTTGTTGGACCACTGAGCCACATCCCCAGCCCTTTTCATGTTTTAATTTCAGACAGTGTCTCACTAACTTGCCCAGGCTGTCCTTGAACTTGCAATCCACCTGCTCAGCTCCTGAGTTGGTGGATTTAGGGTGTGTGCCACTGTGTCCACTACAATCCACATTTTTAACCCCCCACAAATTTTGTTCAGTAAAAGAACAAAGTACCACTCATCAGTTTTTCCTTTTTTTTTTTTTTTTTTTTTTTTTTTTGGTACCAGGTGATGAACCCAGGGACAGTGAACTGCTGAGCCACATTTCCAGTCTTTTTTTTTCCTTTCTTTCTTTCATTCAATAAATACAACCTAAAGCAAAAGAATAGTTTAATTATAGAGTGTAATAGGCAATTAGGCCTCTCCTATTATTCAGTCCCCTGATTTCTGAAGCTTATTGCTTTGAGGTAAGATGAAACATTGGACTGACCCATTGAAAAATTAATAGAGACACAATTCCCTGCATTACTGAAACCTAGGCACCGAATGAACTTTACCAGCTTCATTCTTACTAACTTATTTCTCAGAAATGTTCTTAGTGGCCCCAGGGGTGTAGGTCTCTCTATGCCGACACCAAGCAGATGGCAGAGCTGTGGTGCTTCTAATTCTCAAGGCTGCTCTTCCTGGTTCTTTGTTGTCTTCTATAACTGATGTCTCTGTTTGCTTCTGCCTCTGCTCACACTTCTGTGCTACTGTGTCTCTCGTCTGGGCTCTGAGGCTATAGGGTCTGAATCCTTGGACTCAATCAGCCTTGCATTGAACATGGTTGAAAATAAGTGCATCTGGACTGAATGTGTAGAGACTTTTTCTTGTCATTATTCTCTAAGCAGCACATTGTAAACCGATATGTAATGTGCCCATTGTATGCAGTGACATAAGGAAGGCTGAAGTGACTTAAAGCACACAGGAGCATGTGCATAGGTTAGGTCCATAGCAGGAGGAACCCCCGGGCAGTTACAAAGCATGGGGATTCTTCAGCGTGTTCCCCAACAACCAATGGGTCATTGAAGAAACCAAAATGAAAGTGTAAAATGCCTGCAGACCAATGAACAGGGCCACACAAGATATTCAAACCTGTGAATACAGCAAAAGTAATTCTAAGTGGGAAGTTTCCAGCAAGAAATACCTACATTAGGAAAAAATCTCAAATAAATGGCCCAGTACTGCATGTCAAGGGACTGGAAAATATAAGCATGGACTATGCCCCCAATTAGTAAAATTGGGAGAAGATACGAGTTAATTAACTTTACAAGTAGCTGAATTCCAGACATGTGCCACTCGAACCAGATTTTCCTACTTGTTATTGTCTTGGGGACCAGGCATTGCACCCAAGGGTGCTTTGCCACTGAGCCACACCCTCAGAAGGCATTTTGAGACAGGGTCTCACAAACTTGCTTACAACCTCACTAAATTGATGAGGCTGGCTTTGAACTCACCACCCTCCTGCCTCAGCCTCCTGGGCTGCTGGGAATACAGCTGAGTACCACCAAGCCAGCTTTTGCAGTTGTTTTTGGAAAAGAATCTTTGAGGACATCAATTTGACTCACCTGTCCAGACCAATTAAAGAATGCATTCCATTGTTTTCATGTGGGTTCTGGTTCTTTCTTTTTGAATATTTCTACCAGGTGGATAGCTCTATTCCAATTAAACCTTCCCAATATGGTCACATCATTTTTGGACTTATTTATTTGTTTAATTTTTTCTGTGATGCCTTGGATAGAACCCAGGCCCTTCCACATGCTAGCAAGTGCTCTACCATGGAGCAATGTTGCCAGCTCCCTGAATTAGCTTTGATGAAGTTCACTCATTTCTCTAGAAAAGCATGGGTTCTGGGTTCCTAGACTGTAGAGGTGAAATTGGCCAGTGTTCCAGAAGGGGTTCTATACTGTTTTGATGCAGATGCACAAAGGACTCTGCATCTTTCAGTAGCCGCTCCAAGTGTTATAGTTAAAGCATCCCCCTGGGGTTTCACAGATTGACTTCTAGACTACTCACATGTAATTGAATCAAGCCTTTATTGAAGCACACAGATGGCGACTGACCACAACATAAAGCTGTTCCCCTGATCAGCCCCGAACAATTGCAAGGTTGCTCTTTATAAGCCTGAAAACCACAAAAGGGGTGTTTGGGGGTCCAGCCAATGCAAGCAAGCCAAGTTACAGAAGAGGGAAAGTGCAGCCAGGTGGAGGGATGCTCAGCCAATCACAATTAGCCCAGTCACCCCAGTTACAGAAACAGAGTCCCATTTTCCTAGTTACAGAAACAATGCCCCATTAGGTAGTTCTGTGTTCTTAAAGGTTTCTATAGCCAAAGGAAAAGAACATCTTGCCTTGGTCATGAGCCTTCTACTTGGCATGGTTGTTTTACAAGATGGAATCACAAAACAATATGGAGTCACTTTGGCTGGACTATCACACAAGGAGTGGAACCCAGTCCCATCTGCCTGACCCGACCACGCTTAAACACCCGGTCCTGTTTGTCATGATGTCCTACATTTGTGTGCTGTCTCACAGCACAAATGAACCTAGAGTCAAAAATGAGCAGCTCAAAGAGAGGTGAGTGCTTTATCCCCAGGGCTCTGGGAAGACTAAGAGCCCTCACAGCCCTTCCAGTGTTCAAGGGGTCTGGAGACACCAGAATATCTTCAAGTCCCTTTTTAGTCATGATAATTCTTAAAAGAACAAATGATGACAGATCTCATTTTGCAAATCTTTGGCTTTATTTGAACCTAGAGTCCAGCAGCAGTGCAGAACAAATGTCGCTCAGAACCTTCCTCCCGCCACGTGTGCAAGTTAGACTTAGAGCCACAGAAAAGGAACTTCCATGAATAGGGGGTGAGGCACTTATTTCGCTGTTTGGGGGACAGAGGACAGATGAGCTGGTGTGCATAGCCCAGACTCTACTATCAGTTCCAAGAGTGAGCTGCAGTCTGCTTACACATCCAAGTGGGTTCCAGTTCACTATGTGTGGAGAGTTATTCAAGCCATAATTAAAACGCGTTCACAGGCAGCTTTAGAACACCTCAAATGAAGACTGGGGGGACCTCGTTCTCATTCTTGGATGGGAAGCTAAGGCTAAGGTCGCTGCACAACCCCATCAGCCCAGTCCTCAGCAGAGGGAAGTGTTAGGGGAAGGTCTGTCACTTATGTGCAACCCCCACCCCACCAGAGCTTGTAATTTATTCAGTTTAATTTTTAAATATTTGCAAGTGTTATCTACCTATATGATTCTACTATTTTGCTGAAAGGTAATTTGGATACCTTCAATGGGCACCAATAGTTTGAGGACAGACTACCTAGGTGGATGACAGGCAAGGTTTGGTGAGGCCCAGAGGCTCTGATCAAAGTACAGCATGGACACCTCCTGCAGGCACTGGGAGCCGGACACTGGGGCCTGTCATATGCACAGATGCCCTTGCCCAGTGCATCCAGAGACAGGGACCTGAGGTTTCTGGGTCTACATGGAGACCCACGAGGAAGGGGCAGTGTTGAATGTCTGGGTGGCACTGAGGTCCCCTGAGAAGAGGTTTTCTTGCCTTGGCTCATGTTCAGTGCCTACATAGAATGTTCCAGGCCACCTGTGTGCACCCGCATGTGTTAAGCCACAGAGTAGCCACACATCATGACCAGATTTCAGTTTGATCCCTTGACTTCCTGGGGCTGAAACTCATTGTTCACCAAGTACCCATGGCCGTCTTTCTCCATCAGCACCTGGAGAATCCCAAGGTTTCATCAGAAAGCCAGGTAAATCCATCACAGAGGACGTTAGAAGATGAACCCTGAGATTCTCTTCATTTCTAACTATTTATGGACCAGCCATGAAACACAATAGCTTCTTCCTGTGCCCATCAAGCCTGAATCCCATTCTAGAGATCCAGGTCCCTATGTATGTCTCTATGAAGACACATGTCCTGAAGGTCCTGTCCTCGGGGGGCTTCCCTCCGATGCAGCCCCCTGCTGTACTTTCCTTTCCCATCCACACCTCAGGGAGTGTCTGAAATGGTGGGCTCTGTGTTCCCTCTAAGGTGACCCTACATCCTGGTTATACCTCCAATTGCCTAGAAGTACGCTTTTAAAACACACCCAACTAGGCAGCTGTTGGACACGAGCAGTGAAGGAGGCTCTGGTTGTAGAGGAACATGCTACCACATTGAGGACATGGGACAGTACAGAACACAAGGACCTTTGGCTGCCTAAAGTCCCTCACTATTGCTGTGAGCTCAGCACAGAGTTGGGAACATCTCCCTGGGTGGATGGCACCCTGGGCATCATAGCTCTCCAGAAGGGCAGGGTACAGCTCTATGCTCAACTGGCTCAGCCTGGCAGTGTGAAGCAGCAGGTCCCTCCGGGCTGACATGGAGATGCGGTTTCCATGGAAGCTCAAAACCCTGAGCTGGGAGCAGTGGCTCAGGGCGGGCAGCAGGGCCTGGAGCTGGGAGTCAGTGATCCTGCAAGTTTCCAAGTCCAGGCTCTTCAGCGTGGCTGCAACAGTCTCCAGCAGAATTTGGAGGGGCTCTGGACCAAAATTTGTCAGTTTGATGCCCCTCAGTTCCAGGTGTCTGAGCTTTCTGGTGTTTGGAAATCAGGAAAGAATTACAGTCGGAATCTAACAACCGGCAGTTAGTTATTGAGACAGTCTTTAGGGGGGTCTTCAGGTGCCTAAGGAGAAACCAGACAGTTAGTTCTGAGGAGCAATGTCAAAAGACAATTCTGCCTTTTGCAGAATCTGGTCATTCACATCACCCCCATGTCAGGGCGAGGTTCACCATCACTCCTGTGACCAGATGGGTGCACATCTCTATGGCTCCCCTCCTCACTGCAAAGCAAAAGGGCACAGCTCTCTCCACAGAAGGTCAGGGGGAGTCATCTACAAAGGATAAACTCAGGCAAGATGAAGGAAACCCACTGGAATTGTCCACCTGGGAGGCTCACACCCTGTACCCTCCATCCCTGCTCCTCACCCTCAACACCAGAATCACCATCTGAGGCTCAGAGCAGCCTTCCCCAGAGGGGCATTAGAAGCAGCTCCTCTGCTCCCCTCTGGAGAGCACAGAGCTTCCCTGTTGCAAGGTGCAGGTGAGGGGGCTTCCCTCCTTCAGCGCCCTCTCCTCTACCCCGTCTCCCACCACCTTCGCTGAATAGGCCTCCCAGAAAAGGAACCTCACCTACCTCACTAGCTCCTTTCCCCTGTCCACCTGTGGCTGGCACACAGTAGGTGCCCTTTCATATTTACTGATACTGGCCTGCAGAGGATGCTCTCCCCCCTTACTCGCCTCAGCACCTGCTCCAGATGGCCCTCGTGGAGGAGGACAGCATCCACACAGAACTTCCGCAGGAAGTCCATCCTGAGGAACTGTGAGGTGAGCTGGGTGAGCAGCCACTCCTGCTCCTCTGGGGAGGTGTGGGCAGGCACGTGGACCTGGGAAACAAGCAGCTTCCTCAGGTTCCTCATCTGGCCCAAGAAAGGAGCCAAGCAGCCAAGGTGGAGGGCGCCCAGGTGCAGTGCACTTCCACCTTCTGGACAGAGTCCAGCTGCAGCAGTCTCAGGACCTTCCTGGTGTGGCCGGTGGGTTTTCCAAAGATCTTCAGTCTATTGCAACACAGGTGCAACACAGCCTGTCCCTTCTCTGTGTGACCCACAGGAACAAGTGGGTCAGGAATTCATCCAGGGGCCTTTCTGTGAGGCACAAGTCTATGACTACCTTCAAGGGCAGCTTAGCTGCCATTGCTGGACCATATTTCAATTTTCGATTCTTCTTCATGGCCTCTGGTGAGTGGGCATCGACCACTGCTCCAGACCACGTCCTCCAGAAGTTGTGGGGAACATTCCGCAAATCCAGCACCTGCAGTTTCCACCTCCTGCAGGGAGGACAGCAGAGTCTCAGCCCTGAGGCCCCTTCCTTCCCCTCTCAGCTGCTGCTCTCTGCTCCACCTCTTCCTCTGTCTCACTTTTCTCCACCCACTTCCCTCCAATTCAGCCTGGTGCCCCCACCTGTACCAGCTGAGTTAGAAGCAGGTGCAGCCTCCTTCATGGGTCCCCACAGCTGCCACAAGCACCTCCACATCCAGAAGCCACTTCCAGATGGGGCTCAGCATGGCCAAGGCCTCTCCACCCCTCCTTGCTGGCAGCACAGGAAGCCTATGGAGCACACTTCAGCACCCACTCTCCCTGCCTATACCCATCCCTTCCCTGGCACCGAGGGTGCTCCCTTCCAGGCCACCTGGGTCCCCCTCACCTGGGGCGATCTTGCTGGGCAAGCAGCATGTCCAGCCCATCCAGGGCCACTCGGAGCATCTCAGGCTGTGGCTTCCTCATCAGGGCCCCCAGGGTCAGGCAGGTGAAGGGCCAGGCCTGCACCATTTTCTTCAGGACCTCAGTGTGTCCCCTGCTGAAGGCCTCCACAAAGAGTGGTGGGAAGAGCTCTATGGGCAGCTCCTCCAGATCCAGGACGGCCCTGGACTTGTCGCTCAGCAGGCTGCGCCCTGCCAGCTCCAGCAGCGTGGGTGGGGACTGGATGCTCATCCTGGGGAGTCTGAAAGAAGAAGGATCCTATAAAATGGTCCAGGGAAAAGGACACTATCACTATCCCATCCATTGCCAGCCACTGGGGAGGGGGTATGGGGGAGTCTAAAAGCTCACATCACCCTCATGGGGGAAAGCCTTTGATTATTATTTTGTCCTAATACATAGGGAGTTGGAGTGTCATGTGACCTAATGCAGTGGTAGGCTCCTCAGATTCAGCAATTACCATGGCTGGAAAAGGACATGTCCTCACATGGATGACATTGGTTTGTTTGTTTGATTGTTTTTTTGTTTGTTTTGTTTATAGATGGACACAACACAATGCCTTTTTTTTTTTTATTTTTGTGTGGTGCTGAGAATTGAACCCAGGTCCCACATGTGCTAGGCAAGTACTGTACTGATGAGCCACAATCTTAGCCCAGGTGACATTAGTTTTAATTTTAAAATCATTAAATGAGCAATTGTAATAGCACGTGCCCATATTATAAAATATTTGGAAATTACAACAGAGTCCCATGGATATCTGTTACCTATGAGAGATTCTGCCACCTTAGGGGGGAGTTGAAGAGAACAAATAGATCAGAACAGAGTCTGTGAAGTGTTGCATGAAATAGTTTTAAGCTTTTGTGTAATTTGTTTAAACACTAAAATGTCAAAACCACGTAGGCCATAAGGTATAATTTTGGGGACTGGGACTGGGTATTGAGCTCAGAGCACTCAACCACTGAGCCACATCTCCAGCCATATTTTGTATTTTAGTTAGATACAGGGCCTCACTGAGTTGCTTAGGGCCTCACTGTTGCTGAGGCTGGCTTTGAACAGCAATCCTCCTGCCTCCTCAGCCTCCTGAGCAGATTGGATTACAGGCACATGCCATCTCACCTGGCAATAAAGTTTCATTTTAAGGGCACACAAAGTAAATATCTTAAATGTCAAATAACAGAATTCCAATCAATTAGAATGATATAGAATTCCAATCATTCTTCTTGGGTAAGATAAGCAGCTTTGGCTGGAACTCAGTAGTGAATTGGTCGCCTAGCATGTGTGAGGCCCTGGGTTTGATTCTCAGCAGCACATAAAAATAAATAAATAATGGACTGGGGATATAACTCAGTGCATAGAGTGTTTTCCTCACATGCACAAGGCCCTGGCTTTATTCCCCAGCACCACCAAATACATAGATAGATTCATAAATGTGTTGTGTCCCTCTCAACTAAAAACAAAAAGAAAACAGAAGAAGATTTGGGCCTTTTGCAAATGCCTGTGATTCTAGCAGCTGGAAAAGCTGAGACAGGAGGGTCACAGTGGGTTCAAGGCCAGCCTCAGAAGAGGAGGTGCTAAGCAACTCAGTGTGACCCTGTCTCTAAATGAAATACAGAATAGGCCTGGCAATGTGGCTGAGTGGTTGAGTGCCCTGAGTTCAATCTCTGGAGCAAAAGGAGAGAAAGAAAGAAAATTGAA
The DNA here is from genome assembly GCF_964194105.1 of Spermophilus citellus. Taxonomy (NCBI): domain Eukaryota; kingdom Metazoa; phylum Chordata; class Mammalia; order Rodentia; family Sciuridae; genus Spermophilus; species Spermophilus citellus. The sequence continues at coordinate 50,921,597 of NC_138191.1, read as the reverse complement.
AGCAACATAAACTAAAGTGCAAATCCTAATGTTCAGCATAAAGGTAAAATCGCACTGAGAGGCAAAATCTAAGTCTTAAATTGGTGCATAAGAAAAAATCAAATACAAAATTGTTACCGCCTCTGCACAGATGAGGCTGGAACCAGATAGTTCTCAGCGCGGTGATTGCCTTACAGGATCTGGGCAGATATATTGGGATCCTCAGCAGGCCAGGGTTGGACTCCTGGGCTCCAGGACTCTTGTGTTTCTCCTCCGGCTCTGAAAAAGCTTTTATTGACCTCCCTTACCACGCCCCCAACTCCACCTTTTGACTAGCATGAATCAGAAAGCAGTATCTGATCACATTCCCAATCTCCACTCATATAACCCTGATTGGATTTTATTTCTCCAGATTAACTGATTGAGTCATATTTTCATGCATGAGCACAAAATCAGGGAGAGTGAGGGTCAGGGATGCCTCTGTCCATGCCATGAACTGAATTTTACCCATATGTAACCCTCCTGTTCCTGCCTGTGAGTCAGAAAAGCCCTTAATCCCTAAACTAAGAAAAACTAAAACTCCAAAATATATTGTAAGGGAAACCTTAGCCCTACCAAAATTATTTAAAAAATAATTTTAAAAAATTCCAGAGAGAAAACAGGTTTTTGAAGACAGTAGCATCACCAGTGAAGAAAACAGTATGGCCACCAAATATCCAACTGCCAACAGTCACATAGGTATCCAGTTCCTGTACAGCACATGTAGGCCCACTCAGAGAGGAGGCATGCACAAAGATGATTGAGTTAGTCTTCAAGGTTTAGGAAAAGACTTCTTTAGTTTGTCTCTTTGTACTGGGGATTAAACCCATTGGTGCTCTTCCACTGAGCCACATCCCCAGCCCTTTCTTTTTTTTTTTTTAATTTAAAGACAGGTTCTCGCTGAATTGCTTAGTTCCTCACTAAGTTGCTGAGGCTGGCCTCAAACTTGCCATCCTCCTGCCTCAGTCTCCTTTTAATATTTTAAAACAATGTAGGTACAGACTTTATTTTTCTTTTTATTTGGCACTAGGGATGGAACCTAGGGGAGCTGTACCACTGGGCTACATCCCCAGTCCTTTTCATTTCATTTCAATTAATTAAATTATTCATTTATGTAGTTTTGGTACTGAGGATTGAACCCACGGGCACTGTACCTCTGAGCTACACTGCCAGCCTATTTTATTTATTTATTTATTTATTTTTATTTTGAGACAGGTTCTTGCTAAATTGCTGGCACTGGCCTCGAATTTGAGGTCTTCTGGCCTTAGCCTCCTAAGTAGATGGGATAACAAGTGTACACCATCACACCCCATTTCAAATTAAAAGTTTCAAAAGGTACAGCATTTGTCTAGCATGTACAAGGCCCTGGGTTTGATCCATAGCACCAAAAATAAATAAACCTATAAATCCAAAACCTGTGTTCAAGTATAGTTGTTAGAGGTTGTTTGTTTGTTTGTTTTTTCCATGAATCTGATTGTAGTTACTTTTAGGAAAAAATCCAAATGGTGACTCATATGATAAATACTTCGAAGAGCCATGATTAAAAATCTGTTGGTAATATGAAGTAACCATCTATTAACAAGGTGATTTGGGTTTTTTAATATAGTATCCAGAACTATATGTGAAAACATATTAGTTTTTTTAATTAATTTATTGCAATTTTGAAGCAAATATTAATAAACAGCCAAATAAATATAACTTGAAAAAGTTATGTCTTATTTGACAGGGTTTCTGATCATATCAAATTAGGCTACTTGGGTTAATATCTCTCTTCTAGAAATCCCTTGAGAATTTCTGGAGCCCTCCATAATATCTCAATGTTAGCTCAAGGTCAAGTGACAATGTAGAATTTGATCCTAGAGAAGTTAGTCCACAATCTCAAAAGGTTTAAAGCACTTAGTGAAAGTAGGGTCTTAGATCATTCTAAAAGATAAGTCATTTAGCCAGAGTGATGAAAGATTTTGAAAGCTAATACAGAAAGTTACGTCATAGGAAATAGTACTTCAACTTCTATCCGAGATGACTAAGCTTTCCTTTTTTTCAAGTAAACAGAGACCTTGTTAAAACCAATATAAAACTCCAGAGGCTGAAGGTTCAAAGCTAGCCTCAGCAAAAGCAAGGCACTAAGCAACTCAGTGAGACCTTGTCTCTGAAGGAAATACAAAATAGGACTGGGGATAGGACTCAGTGGTCGAGTACACCCCTGAATTTAATCTCCAGTTTGTGCCCCACCCTCCCCCCAAAAAATCTAATCTGAAGCATAAAATGTTACCTCCCCCGAGTACTGAGCATTGAACCAGGGGCACACTACCACTAAGCCATGTGCTGAGTCATTTTGGTTTTATTTTGAAACAGGCTTGACAAATTGCCAAGTCTCATCTGAATCTTGCCATCCTCCTGCCTCAGCCTCCTGGGAAACTGGAATTACAGGCATGTCCCACTTCCCTGTCTTGAAAGGCACTTCTTGGAGTGCAGCTCTTTGACAGCTGTTCATCTGGAACATTCACATGAAAGCCATCACAATTTTTAATTATGGTTGGTATCATTTGCCCACCAATTTCAAAATGTGCTTGAGAATGAACCATAATAGTCTCAGCTGGAGTGCAGAAGAAAGTCTCTTCTGGAGTTCCTTGGAATTTGTGGGTCCCATTCTGTGTTTTATTAATCTCTTGAGAACCAAAGATAAAATCTTATGATCTTGTTTGGAAAGTCAGGGGTTTGGAAGCATTTCTTTTGTATAAGGTGGTGGTTTTGGCAGAGTCCTCCTGAAAGTTCCTTTGATCAAACTATCAAGCTTAAGAACCTTCTACTGCATGGTCCTCTGAGAATGTCCAGGTATCATCCCAGTGGAAGTTCAGCATCTTGCTGGTGCCTGAGACATGCTTCTGTCCTTTTGTATTCAATAAATAGCACTAGATGCAATCCTGGGTCTATCTGTCCCTAGCATTTGTCTCATGGACCTACCTTCCTTGAGAAGGTTACATAAGTTGCTTTGAGACAATTATCAAGGGCCACAAGCATTCTGGAGTGTAGTACAGGGCCACATTTCTCTGAAGCACAAAGCAGTTGGGCTTGGGAACACATGACAGACTAATCAGAGGCCAATTTATGTAGGACCTTCAGTTAGAGATGTCACCAGCATTTTAAGCGGCATCTCTGGCCTTTTCAGGTAGGAGACAGGCTGAGCTACTGGGCTCGACCCACTTAGGTGGAAATTTTTATTTTAATTTTTTTTGTTGTTGTTGTCACACAAGGAGAATCATCTAGCATTCAGGAGAGAAAGGGTCAAAGTAAATCCCATTATCCAACCCTTGGTGGTGGTAGGATGTCACAGTCCTTTACCACAAGTGCCTCTGCACATTGACAGGAGGAGTGTGTAGTTTAAGTTAGATACAAACAAAAAATTTTTTTATGAATCTGACAAAGTAAAACCCATATATCATCTCCAATTAAGCATAATTGAGTTCCTCTAAAAATATACCCTGAGCATTTATTTTGAACCCTGATGCAAAGAAAAGACCACCAACTCCAATTTTAAATTAAATTAAATTAAAGCAAGCTTGTATTTGTGTACATGATGAGACTGATCAGCGGCTGTCTCTCCCAACACAGGCTGAAGACCAGCCTCCCCAGTACTCCAGGAACAAGGTTTTATAGCTCAAAAAGTTGCAAAGGGGATGTCTTGAGAACTTATGGGTAACAATATTTTGACGAGTATAATACAAAGGCGGATATTAGGTTAATGTTCTACAGGGCATGATATTTCAAAGTAGGGAGTAAATTTAAATCCCAATATTAGAATTTTTGAGGTGCCACTGAGGTTTCAGAGATGGTTGTTATCTGGTCAGGGAAGGCCAGGCATGGGTGGGTTCAATGCACAAGGCAGGAATTGCAAACAAGTTTAGAAGTTATAGTAAAACAGAAATGAACTTTTCATGGCTTTATGACAAGATGGTTCTCAATCTTAAAATGGAATCAGGCTGGGTTCATCACTATCCAACCCATACAGAAAAGTATAATTTATCTTATAGAGAGAAATTCTATTTACATCTAGAATTTCCTTTGAACCAATGTCTAGTTTTTAGTTTTCTTATGTGTGGTTGACAATATCATGGTTCTTTTCTGATTTTATTTGTATTGTTAAATATGAGGGAGAAATGCTAATTATCAGAATACACTTGGAAAATAATTGAGTGTGCTTGGAAAATGACTAACTAATCCATTGGGAGAGGGATTCCAGCATAGCGGCAGGCACAGAGAGATCAAGTCCCTGACCTCTTCAGCTGTGCAGGCATAGGGAGTCGTAAACAACCTAAATCTGTTTGCTCAGGATCACCAGGCAATGCTGAGCTGACGTGGATCTGGGGCGAACAGTCTGGGCCTCTCAGAACACACACTGAGCCCGGATCATCTGAATTCAAGCTCCCATTCGCCTGCTTCCCGCAGACAAACAGCTGTGACTCAGCACTAATCCATCCGGCTGAAACAACTGGTCAGCCCTTCTCATCCTACGGAGGTAAATGCCTACCGAGCCTTCATAGGTAGTGGCCACAGGTTTGAAATGGGGCTTGGGAGAGACAGTAAGGACCCACCCATTGCATTGGTCGCCCGGCAAAGGGAAACGAACTGTCGCCATTTGCAAGAGATACCACCATGGCAGAGAACTGACGTCATCAGACTGTGGCGGAGGAGATAACTTCATTGAAACCTGCGGCTACAGGTGTGTAATTCCCTAGCCTTCCCTCTCCACACATTGAGGAAACCTTAAGGGCCCCTCCCAGCTCTCCCGTAAGGGCCCCTCCCAGCTCTCCCGTGAGCACGATAGCCAGACTGAGGGAATCAGAGGTGGCGCGGGACCCGCGGCACGGAACTACCACTCCCACCACTGCTGACAGCTGAGGTCTCTTGCACCAGCTACTGGGGGCGTGGCTACCGAAGGGCAAGTAAAATTCGCTGAGGATTCTCAGCCCCAAGCTCTACAAACTTAGGGTCTGAGGGAATGGCAAGCTGGGAGAGTGTGCCCAGTCATTCATGAAAACAGGGCTCCCGGGAGCAGCAGACCTGGCGTGTAGCCAGTATTGTGGTGAGCATGGCTAAAGGTCTGTCGATCTTATTTATTTTTTCGAAGAACCAACTTTTAGTTTTGTTGATTTTTTCAATAGTTTCTTTTGTTTCAATTTCATTGATTTCCGCTCTGATTTTAATTATTTCTTGCCTTCTGCTACATTTGCTGTTGTTTTGCTCTTCCTTTTCTAGGGCTTTGAGATGAAGTGTGAGCTCATTTATTTGTTGTTTTTTTTTCTTTTTTTGAGGAATGACCACCAGGCGATGAATTTTCCTCTTAAAACTGCTTTCATTGTGTCCCATAGATTCCGATATGTTGTGTCTGTATTTTCATTTATCTCTAAGAATTTTTTGATTTCCTCCTTTATGACTTCTGTAACCCATTGATCATTCAGTAACATATTGTTCATTTTCCATGTGATGTAGGATTTTTCCTTCCTTCTTTTATCATTGATTTCCAGTTTCATTCCATTATGATCAGATAAAATGCAAGGTATTATCTCCACCCCTTTATATTTACTGAGGGTTGCCCTATGGCATAATATATGGCCTATTTTTGAGAAGGATCCATGTGCTGCTGAGAAAAAAGTATATCCATTTGATGATGGTTGATGTATTCTATATATGTCAGTTAAATCTAGGTTATTGATTGTGATATTGAGTTCTATAGTTTCTTTATTCAACTTTTGTTTGGAGGATCTGTCCAATAGTGAGAGAGGTGTGTTGAAGTCACCCATAATTATTGTGTTCTGGTCTATTTGATTCTTGAACTTGAGGAGAATTTGTTTTATGAATGTCGCAGCACCATTATTTGGTGCATAAATATTGATAATTGTTATATCTTGTTGGTGAATGGTTCCTTTTAACAGTATATAATGTCCTTCTTTATCCCTTTTGATTAACTTAGTCTTGAAGTCAATTTTATTCGATATGAGGATGGCCACCCCTGCTTGCTTACGAGGACCGTGTGCGTGGTATATTTTTTCCCATCCTTTCACCTTCAGCCTGAGTATGTCTTTTCCAATCAGATGTGTCTCCTGGAGGCAGCATATTGTTGGATTTGTTTTTTTAATGAATGATACCAGCCTATGTCACTTTATTGGAGAGTTTAAACCATTAACATTCAGAGTTACTATTGATATATGGTTTGTACTTCCATCCATGTTTGATTATTCATCCTTTTTTAAAAAAATTTAGTTTGTTTCTCCATGATTATCTTTCCCCTCGCCCTCTGTCTTTACCGAGGCACTTCCCACTGATGGTTTTGGTTATTGTTTTTCATTTCTTCCTCGTGTAGTGTTTTGCTCAAAATGCTTTGCAATGCTGGTTTTCTGGCTGCAAATTCTTTTAACTTTTGTTTATCATGAAAGATTTTTATTTTGTTGTCATACCTGAAGCTTAATTTTGCTGGATACAGAATTCTTGGTTGGCATCCATTTTTTTCAGTGTTTGAAATACATTGTTCCATGACCTTCTTGCTTTCAGTGTCTGTGATGAAAAACCCGGTGTTAACCTTATTGGTTTACCCCTGAATGTAATCTGTCTCCTTTCTCTTGTAGCTTTTAATATTTTCTCTTCGTTCTGTATATTGGATATCTTCATAACAATGTGTCTTGGCGTTGGTCTACTGTGATTTTGTGTGCTCGGTGTCCTGTATGCATCTTCAATTTGTATATCTCTTTCCTTTTTTATTTCTGGAAAGTTTTCTGTAATTATTTCATTCAGCAGGTTACTCATTCCCTTGGTTTGAATCTCTGTACCTTCTTCTATCCCGATGACTCGTAAGTTTGTTTTTTTTTATGTTATCCCATAACTCTTGGATGTTTTTCTCATGATTTTTTACCAGCCTTTCTGAGTTGGCTAGACTGTTTTCAAGATGATATATTTTGTCTTCATTATCTGATGTTCTGGCTTCTACTTGCTCCACTCTGTTAGTGATACTCTCAATTAAGTTTTTAATTTGGTTTATCGTTTCCTTCATTTCTAGAATTATTGTTTGATTATTTTTTATAATCTCTATCTCCTGATAAAGATGCTTAACTTCTTCTTTTATCTGTTTATGTAGTTCATTCTCAATGTGTTCTTTCGCTGCTTGAATTTGCTGTCTTGTATCCTCTTTAAGGTTCCATTCCATCTGTCTAATGTGTTCCTTGTGTTCTTTATATGACCATTTTTCTGATGACTCTATGTCCTCCTGAATATTTAGGCTGTCCTGCATTGTTTGTACTCCTTTTCTTCCTTGCTTTTTGAAGCTGCTCATGTTACTTCTTGTTCTGTTTGACTGCTGAGTTACTGTTTACTCCTATAAATTTATTAGATGCTTGGGAGGAAAGGTACAAGAAGGGAAGGGAAGAAGTCACTAAAGAGAATGAGAGTAAGCAGGTAGAATTCAAGGAAGCGGGGATAAGATAATTGAAAAGAAATGAAAAGACAAAAGAAGAAAAAAATAGGAAATAAAAAAAGAAAAAAAAATTAAAAAATAATTATAAAATTAAAATTAAAATTAAAATTAGAAGAAAAAAATTGTAAAAAATTGTAAAAAAAAATTTAAAAAAACAACAAGAAAGAAAAATGAAAATGAAAGAAAAACCCAAATCAAAAAAAAAAAAAGAGAAAAGAAAAAAAGAAAAAAAAACTAATAACTGCAGTCTTAGAGTTTGATTAATCACTGTGCAGCAGCTCCTCCCAGACTGGGCGAGTCTCCAATCCTGAGTGCCTAGGGCCTCCTCTTGTGTCTCGTCACTTCCCACTTTTCCTCTGTCCAGGCCCCTCTCATGGGTGCCGCTCACCACAATACTGGCTACACGCCAGGTCTGCTGCTCCCGGGAGCCCTGTTTTCATGAATGACTGGGCACACTCTCCCAGCTTGCCACTCCCTCAGACCCTAATTTTGTAGAGCTTGGGGCTGAGAATCCTCAGCGAATTTTACTTGCCCTTCGGTAGCCACGCCCCCCAGTAGCTGGTGCAAGAGACCTCAGATGTCAGCAGTGGTGGGAGTGGTAGTTCCATGCCGCGGGTCCCGCACCACCTCTGATTCCCTCAGTCTGGCTATCGTGCTCACGGGAGAGCTGGGAGGGGCCCTTACGGGAGAGCTGGGAGGGGCCCTTAAGGTTTCCTCAATGTGTGGAGAGGGAAGGCTAGGGAATTACACACCTGTAGCCGCAGGTTTCAATGAAGTTATCTCCTCCGCCGCAGTCTGATGACGTCAGTTCTCTGCCATGGTGGTATCTCTTGCAAATGGCGACAGTTCGTTTCCCTTTGCCGGACGACCAATGCAATGGGTGGGTCCTTACTGTCTCTCCCAAGCCCCATTTCAAACCTGTGGCCACTACCTATGAAGGCTCGGTAGGCATTTACCTCCATAGGATGAGAAGGGCTGACCAGTTGTTTCAGCCGGATGGATTAGTGCTGAGTCACAGCTGTTTGTCTGCGGGAAGCAGGCGAACGGGAGGTTGAATTCAGATGATCCGGGCTCAGTGTGTGTTCTGAGAGGCCCAGACTGTTCGCCCCAGATCCACGTCAGCTCAGCATTGCCTGGTGATCCTGAGCAAACAGATTTAGGTTGTTTACGACTCCCTATGCCTGCACAGCTGAAGAGGTCAGGGACTTGATCTCTCTGCGCCCACCGCCATGTTGGAATCTCCTTTCTTTTTCTTTTTCTTTTCTTTTCTTTCTTTTTTTTTTTTTTTGGTACCAGGGGTGAACCCAGGGACAGTTAACCACTGAACCATATTTCTAGTCTTTTTCAATTCAGTAAATACAACCTAATGGAAGAGATTGAAGGGTAAGTTAGAAGTGAAACATGGAGACCAGGCAGAGATACATAAGGGAGTTTACTTTTCAGACTTGACAAGGAAAGGCCATCTCTCTATGGAGAGAGGGCAAAACAGCCTTGAGTTCTGGGTCCTTTATGGGGGAGGCTCAGGAAATCAGAGCTGAGTGGGTCCCAATGCTGGTGGTTAAGGGTCGGGTTGGTGTGAGGGGTTGGTGAGCCTTTCTCAGAAACACCCTTGGGTGGGAAAGTGAAGCTTTTTCCTGAAATGGCAGCTGTCAGTTAAGATGGCCATGGAGGTGCTAAACAAGGACCTTATATTCCCTCTTATTTTTTTTGTATTTTGTTGGGCCCCATAGGAAACAGGGATGTAGGTCAATCTTCTCTAACTGCTTCCTGCTGGGAAGGGGCAGTGTTTGAATCATGTGGACAATGAGGGAGGTTGAGTGGTGGTGGAATGCTGTCCAGGGGGCCCAATTTGGTGAGGGATTAGTATTCCTTCAGTAGAGAAGAGCTGTGTTTTCCTATGTTCAAGGTCTTGTTGGAGTTGTTTTATCTTGTCCTTTACTATACCAGATTGATTGCCATGTTAGTAGCATTCCTCCTATAGGTTCAGATAAATCCACCTTTCTTGGCCATAAGAAGGTCAAGGCCCCTTGGATTCTGCAGAGCCACAGCAGCTAAAGAATCAAGCTGCCATTGTATGGCTAGTATGGTTTGAGCAATTTGCTATAAGTCTCCTGGACACTGGAATGGTAATCCCTGGTGGTGGCACCCCTGGAAGGTGAGTGCAGAGTGAGGGAGGAGGGCAAAAAAGAAAAAGGGAAGGATGGCACTCATGATTCTGCAGTGTCCCCATGGTCCTCAGAGACCAAAGGAAGATTGGGGTTTCAACCTTGGAGAGATGCAGTTTGAGAGGGCCTGTGGGTCTCACTGTATAAGGGGGCAGAGAGGACTGTTTTAAATGGGGGTTCGGAACTTGATATGGGATGCCCTCGATGTGGGCCACCAAACAAGTGGTAAGAATGACCTGATAGGGTCCAGTCCATTTTGCAGAGAATTTAGAGGAGGAGGGGAGCTTATTGGGTGTGGTAATAGTACCAGGTCACCAGGAGACAGAGTGGGAGAAAGAGAAGAGGCAGAATTGGCATTGCCAGAACAACATCCTTGTGTTGCCAAAGAAGGTTCCTAGTGTATGCAAGAAGGGGCCAGAAAAGATGAGGAGCAAGGGGTAGTGGAGAATCAGAGGGTGGTGAGCTGAGCAGGGAGGTGGGCTGTCCATATAAAAGCTCAAAGGGGAGGTGTCAAGTGGCTTCTTTGGGAGGGCCTGTGACAGAGGAAGAGCCAAGGAAGGAGTTTAGTTCAGTCGAAATGTAATTCAAGGGGCAGTACACATTGAGGGAGGCTCCCTTTGCAAAGTGAAGGCTCTGATGAGGGCAACAAGTTCAGCCTGCTGATATTGGGAGTGGAGGCTCTTACACAACCAAGGGTAGAGGGACTGTTGCCACCCTGCCTGATGAATTCCCTCCTGAAAGAAGAATGAGCCGTCTGAGAACCATGTGTATGTTGCTTGGAGTGAGGGGCCTTCCTGTGTGTGGGAGGGGTGGGGAAGGAGCTCCTCCAGAGTTTCTAAGAATGAATGGGTAAGAGGAGAAGACGTGGATGAGTTCTGAGGAGTGGAAATGAGAGTTTCAGGGTTTAAATGTGAGCAGGTGGGGAAATTAAGAGTAGGATCTTCCACCAGAAAAACCTGTAGATATATCTCTGCCTTCAGGGGGTAAGGAATGTAAGCCCTTGCATTTGGGGAGTTTCTTTAGGTAAGAGGGAGACAGGATGCTGAGTGGGGCCCCAAAATTGAGTTTCTTTATCTCATTAATGAGTGCAGAGGCTGCAGCCACATGGGGCCCATCTTCAAACAGTAGGGGCAAGACCCTTTAATAGATAAATGATCTGGGACAAAGGTTGGACCCAGCATGTGTCCAAGGACATGTAGAGCAGACCCTTTTTTTTCAACCACATAAAGGTGAAAAGGGCATGTGAGGTCAGGGAGGTGGAGAGAAGGAGAAACTTTTCTTCTGTATTGTAGCCAAGGAAAATGTTAAATCGACAATTTTTTTTTTAGTCTTAGGCCTCTTATCCAGCCAGCCAAGTCTGTCCTTCGTATTTCAATGTTAGCTTCAGTGTTGCCTTGGCCAGGGACACTGCTGCCCAGGGCTTTACAATGTTTAATGCCAATAGAAGAAGGGAGGGGGTTTCTGAGTCCTTGTTTGTCTAGAAAGAGGGTCTCTGGAGGAATCCAGAGCTTTAGTGACTAGTAGAAACTGGGCGGAGAAGCCAGAGGAGCCTAGGAAGGTTTAGATATGACAGAGGAAAAACCTGCATAGAAGGAAATTCCTTCCATTTTCCAGAGTGTTATAAAGTTATAACAAAATTTATAATAAAAGTTATTTTCAAAAGTTATAAAGATTCCATAAAATATTGGGCTTCATGTTGCCATTAAGTGATCATTGTCCAAGTCATAAAAGGGCCAAGACTGAATGGAAAGTTGAATTATTCAGGAGCCAAATAAATTGGGACTACATGGGTGAGGGGGCAGCTGAGAGGTGAGTGAGATGGTATTCTGGACTGAGAGTTTCCCATGGCAATTTGGTTTGCTGGAGTGGCTACAGGGAGGTGTACCCAGCTTTCAGACAAACCAGCATGAGAGAGGGGACAGAGTGAAAAGGGGTCACCACCACACAATTCTCTGGCCCCAGAGCTGAAGCCTTCCTGGGACTGAGGGTAGCAAGTCCTCACCCACTACTTACCTAGTTCCAGGATTTTCCATAGAGAGTCTTGGTGCCTGGCCAGGGCTTTCATGAACTCCACAGAGGAGCTAAGAACCAAGACCTGAGAGTGAACTCACCAAGGGGAAGGGATGGGAATGTCAAAATCTTGGTGCTGGGCCAAGATCTAAGTTAACTTTTGTCTGTAGAGTGGAGACTTGTCACTGCCATCTCTAGGAAGTAGACTTGTGAGAAGGAAGGTTGAGGAAGAGCAAAGTCACTTCCCCAAGGGAGGCCAGTGTGTGGTAAAGAAGAGCCCTAGGTGAATGGAAGAAGGTGTGTGGTCATTGTCCTGGGCCCTCAGGCCAGGGACCAAAGCAGCCCAAATACCCAGATGAAAGAGCAAAGCTGTTGAAAGAATGTGATCAAATCTGCTCTGCAAAGAGAGGGACAGCATCAGCAAGGAGGGAGAGCAGGTGTTGTGATTGGGTAGAAAATGGAGGAGGTTTTGAGACAGATGTGAATGGGCTCATGGTGTGAGGTGATAGAAGGACTAAAAACATTCACCTCAGAAGCGGGTCGTTGGAAGGTACTGGCCAACAGAGTAGGGGTGGTCCTAAGGTAAGTGTGAGGGTCAGGGGAACAGCAAGGGAGTCTGCATGGAAGCGACTATGAGGGGAGAAGGAGAGCATAGCCCCCAACTTGTGAGGATGTCCCTTCACATAAGAGGAACAGGACACTGTGGATTGACCAAAAAGGAATGAGTAAAAATTAGAGAGCCACAAGCACAAACAAGGCTAGGTGTCTACAAGGGTTGGTAGTTGGCATCCAGAAGACCTTGAGGACTGAATATGTAGCCCCAGTGTCTAGGACGAAGGGGACAGGCCTACCTGAAATACGCAGAGTGACCCTGAAGTTATCTCTTCAACGCACAGTAGTTGAAGAGATCCCTGATAACATTGGGCTCTAGAGTGCCCTCAAGCAGCAATTAAGAGTCATTATTCAAAGGATATTGAAGCCAGATCTGATTGCACAAGCAGATAAGTTTTGCGGGGTTTAGATCTGGGGTGAGAGAGACCCTAGGTTAGCCAGGAGGCAGCCTAGAGGACTCTGGGAGGGAATGGATGAGGAGCCACCCGTGAGACATACTGTGTGAATTTAAACATGGGCCGTCCCCCAGTCTCTGAGTATCACCTAGTTGAGAGCATGGTTATGCTCAAGTGGTTGTCAACCCCGCTGGGTAAGTGTAAAGCCAGGAGCCCATAGAGGCACTTCAGACCCAGCCAGGACAATGTAGTAGGGGCACAAGCCCATATAAGGTACAGATACCCAGAGATGGGGGGAAAGTCCATAGAGATTAAATCAAGGCTGAGAGGTAGTCTCACAGGAACAGCTCCCAATCATCCTCGGTGGTTTTGTCTCAAAACCCAGGACCCAAATAAATGACCACTTATACACTGAGTCGATAGGTGGGATCAGCAGTAGCTGTGAATGTTGTGCCTGGGGGTGCCCCCAACCACAGAGAGTGCCAGACAATCAACCATCACTTCCCGGGAACTGTAGGTCCTTTAGGTTGACTAGAGATGAAATGTCTGGTGTTGGGGGCAGAGAGGGCCTTCGGCAGAATAGAGAAGTAGGTTCCATGATGGAATCCAGATTGGGGCCCTGGGAAACTCTGTGAACCTCAAAGGGGAGATTGGGCACACCAAGGAACCCAATATTGGGAGGCTCAGGAATCAGAGCCAGGTGGGTTCTAATATGGGTGGTTAGGGTTGGGTGGGAAAGCAAAGGTTTTTCCTTAAAATGGCTGCTCTCACTTAAAATGGCCATCCAGATACTAAGCAAGAATCTTATACTTCTCAAGCCTGTTTGCTGAGCCAATCCTCCCCAAACACCCTTTACCTTGTAGGGGAACCAAAGGCTGCTTCTCTGTCCCTGTACCCAAGGGTAGGGTAAGGTTTTAGGAGTCTCTGCTGTGCCTCTAACAACTCCCTTCCAATTTTTCTTTTCTTTTTAGTACCTATTGTAATGCCAGATTCAGGGGACCCCAATAGACCTCCAGGAGCCGAATCTGATGCAATCACACAAGAGTCTTTATTGCAAGTTTGAGCCTGGACTCCCAACCATTTCTGATGCAACTGTCCCAGGGAGTAAGTCCCAGCCCTTACTTCAATGAGGATTTATAGTTTTGTTGTTTTTTTTTTTTTGATACTCTATATATCACAACATCAGACAACAAATCATTTTCCCACAATGATTTGTAAGAAAAAAAATTCTTAAGATTGACTAGCACATTCTCTGGTGGGTACAAGTTGGGTAAGGGTAATTGGTTAGTTCAAGAGGTTGGTACATTTGAACAGATTGGCTTAAGCTGTGAGGGGTGTACACGCTAAACTACATGGTTTCCTAACATGTTATCAATCACCATCACTATTGGGAGGGTCACCTGGCATTTCAGATATGTTCCCTGTCTCACTCTCATTGGTTGTTGCTATGGTCCGAAATTATGTCTCAAGCATTCTTTGGTCTTGCATTGATGAGTCAAGTCTATCTGGTGACTGTAGTTAGGGGTAGCTATGCACCTAGGAATGCTGGGTCACCGCCCCACCCCACGCCTGACTTGGATAAGCCCTGCTCTGTGGTAGAGGCTGGTGATCTCAAAAATGGAGTCACATCAGTTTTTCACTATAAGGTCTGTGCTTAGCACCATGGTGGCCATATTAAATGACACCTGGCATATTAAGGAAAACATTTTACTTTCCCACCCAAGGGCATTTCTGAGAAAGGCTCACCATACCTTCATACCAACCCAACCCTTAACCATCTGCATGAGGACCCACTGGGCTCTGATTCCTGATCCTCCCCCATAAAAGTCCCAGAACTGAAGCCTGTTCTGCCCCTCTCTCCTATAGACAGATGGCCTTTACATGTGAATTCTGAAAAATCAACTCTCGTGTGTATCTCTGCCTGGTCTCTGTCTTTCATTACTTGCTTATCTCTTTCTTGTTCCTCACTTTCCTTTCACCCCCAACCTGGGTTTTCTGTTGTTTTTGGAAATAAATTTTTAAGGATATCAAATTTACATGCCTATGCATACCACTTAAAGAATGCATTTGATTGTTTTCTTGTGGGTTCTGGTTCTTTCTTTTCAAGTATTCCTCACAGATACACAATTTTCTTCAAATTAGAACTCCCCCCTAGAGTCACATTAATATTGGATTTATTTATTCACTTATTTGTTCATGTACTTTTGTGGTTCTGGGGATGGAACCCAGGTCCTTCCACATGCTAGGCAAGTGCTCTACCACTGAGCTATGTCCCCAGGCCCTCAGTTAATTTTTATGAAGTTCACTAATTTCTATAGAAAAGCATGGGTTCTGGGTTCCTAGATTATACAGGTCAAATTGGCCAGTGTTCCAGAAGGGGATCTAGACTCTTTTGATGCAGATGCACAAAGGAATGTGCACCTTTCAGTAGCACTCAAGGGAGTGGAAGCCAGTCCCCTTCTGACCTAGCCACCTTTACACACCTGGTGTTGTTTGTCATGACCTCCTATAGTCGTGTGTTCTCTCACAGCACACATGAACCTAGAGTCAAAAGATGAGGATTTCAAAGAGCAGTCTGGGTGATTTTTCCCCAGAGCTTTGTGGGGACACATGGACCTAGCAGTCCTTATACAATACAAGGAGTCTGGACACATCAGAATATCATCAAGTCCCTTTTTGGTCATGAAGATCCTTAAAAGAACAAATGTTGACAATCTCGAACTGCAGATCTTCTTTGCCTTTATTTGATCCTAAATCCAGCAGCAGTGCAGAATGAATGCTGTTGAACTTTCCACCTGCCCCACGTGCAAGCTAGACTTAGAGCCCTAGGAAAGCAAGTGCCATAAACAGTGGTGAAGCACAAAGATCCCTGTGTGGGGGCCAGATGGGCTGGCTGTGCTTGGCTGGGACTCTGCTACCTCTTCCTAAATGGAGCTGCAGTCTGATTACACATCAAATTAGGTTCCCATTCACTATGTGTGGAGAAGACTTCAGGTTCAAATTAAAACCCATACACAGGCAGCTTTAAGAAACTTCAAATAAAAATTGGGTGACTTCCTTCTCCTCAGATGGGCAGCTAAGGCTAAGGTCACTGCACAACCCCACCAGTGTGAGTCCTCAGCAGGAGCCGTCACTTAGGGGATCATGGTCTCACACCAGGCAGCAAGTCAGGGTCATGCAGTTCCCCAGAGCTCCCCTATCCTTACTCATCCTCTCACCATCTGCTGATTAAAGAGGCCATCTTGTGTCCCTGAGTAGGGAGAGACTGGAAGTGTTCGAGGAAGATCCCTCAGTCATGAGCAGCCCCCACCTCACCAGAGGTTGTAATTTATTCAGTTTGAGTTAGGAATGTTTGCAAGTGTCATCTACATAAATGATTCTACGATTTTGCTGAAAGGTAATCGGGATACCTTTATTGGTACACATTGCTAGGTTAATTGAGGAAAGACTGCCCAGCAGAATGGCAGGCAAAGTTTGGTGAGGCCCAGAGGCTCTGGCCTGTTGCTGGTGCAGCCAAAGCCCAGGACCCAAGGCTTCTGTGTCTACAGAGAGACCCACAAGGAGGGGCCAGTGCTGAGTGTCTAGATGGCACTGAAGTCCCCTGAGGAATGGTTTTCTTCCAATTTCACTGAGCACTTAGAATGTTCCAGGCCTGCTATGGACACCTGTATGCCTTAAACCACAGAGTAGCCACCACACATAATGACCAAATTTCAGTTTGATACCTTGAGTCCCCGGGACTGAACCTCATTGATCACCAAGAATCCAGGGCCATCTTTCTCCATAAGCACCTGGAGAATCCCAAGGTTTAAATTAGAAATCCAGGAAAATCTATCACACAGGACATGAGAAGACTAACCTTGAGATTCCGTTCATTTCTGACTATTGATTTATGGACCATCCATGAAACAAAATAGCTTCTTCATAAGTGCATGAAGCCTAAGTCCCATTCTAGAAACCCAGGTCCCTAGTTATGACCCTATACAGACACATATGGCTCTATACAGAGGGTCCAATCTTCAAGGGGTTCCTTCCAATGTGTCCCCTGCTTCAGTTTCCTTTCCAATCCACATTTCAAGCAGTGTCTGAAATGATGGGCTCTGAGTTTCTTTCACAATCATACTACATGATGGTTATACCTCCAATTGCCTAGAAGACAGTGTTTTATGCACACCCATCTAGGCAGCTGTTGGACAGGAACAGTGAATGAGGCCCTGGTTGTAGAGGAACATGCGGCCACATTGAGGACATGAGACAGTACGGAAAATAAGGATGTTTGGCTGCCTAAAGTCCTTCAGTATTGCTGTGAGCTCAGCACAGAGTTGGGAACATATCCCTGGGTGGATGGCACCCTGCGTATCATAGCTCTCCAGAGGGACAGGGTACAGTTCTATGCTCAACTGACTCAGCTTGGCAGTGTGAAGCAGCAGGTCCCTCAAGACTGACATGGAGATGCAGTTCCCGAAAAAGCACAAGATCCTGAGCTGGGAGCAGCGGCTCAGGGCAGGCAGGATGGCTTGGAACTGGGAGTCTGTCATCTCACAAGCTTCCAAGTCCAGGCTCTTCAGAGTGGCTGCAACAGTCTCCAGAAGAATTTGGAGGGGCACCGGACTGAAATTGGTCAGTGTGATGTACCTCAGATCCAGGTGTCTTAGCTGGCTGGTGTTTGGGCAGCAGGAGAGATAATTCCAGTCGGAGTCTGAGAGCGGGCAGTTGGTTATTGAGAGGGACTCCAGGGGGGTCTTCAGGTGCCTAAGGAGAAACAAGGCAGTTAGTTCTGAGGGAGAAAATGAATTGACCCAAACCCAGTGTCACCATGGCCATCTGAACATGGTTGACATTTTGCAGAATCTTCCCGTTCAGGTCACCCCATTGAAATGGGGTCTGAGCCTTTTCCCACCACTTTTGTGACCAGGTGGATCCACCATCTCTAAGACCCCAATCCTCAGTAACAAGCAGAAAGCCACATCTCTGATCAGAGGAGGTCAAGGGGAGTCACATAGGAAGGACAAATCCAGGCAAGATGTGACAAAACCTACTGGATTTAATCTTTGCAGAGTTCACACCTTCAACCCTCAGCAAGGCCTCCATCCCTGCTCCTCACCCTGGACTGCAGAATCACTACCTGGAGCTCAGAACAACCTTCCTTACATGAGCATTAGAGGTGGGTCTCAGTGCTACCAGCTGGAGAGCACTGAGCTTCCCTGTTGGGGGTACAGGTGTAGGGACTTCCCCTCCTTCACTGACCTCTACTCTACCCAGCTTTGCACCTCTGTTGCTAGACAGTCATCTCAGGAAAGGAACCTCAACCAAGCTCACTAAATCCTGTCCCCATCGGCTGGTTTCCCAGCATCGTGGCATCTCCCAGATCATGGACCCTGGTTTAGCCGTTTGCTCTAACACAGGTTAGAAGATGGAGCTTCAGGATACAATACGAACAGATGATGGGTTATTTACCTTCCAATGTCTTGTTTACCATGAGAGTGTCAGTGGCTGGCACATAGTAGTTGCCCTTTCAGATTTCCTGTAACTGATCTGTAGAGGATGCTCACCCCCCTTACTTACCCCAGCACCTGCTCCAGGTGGCCCTCAAGGAGGACGACAGCATCCACACAGAACTTCCTCAGGCAGTCCATCCTGAGGAACTGTGAGGTGAGCTTGGCGAGCAGCTGCTCCTGCTCCTCTGGGGAGGTGTGGGCAGGCATGTGGACCTGGGAGACAAGCAGCTTCCTCAGGTTCCTCATCTGGCCCAAGAAAGGAACATAAGCAGCCAAGGTGGAGGGTGCCCAGGTGCAGTGCACTTCCACCTTCTGGACAGAGTCCAGCTGCAACAGTCTCAGGACCTTCCTGGTGTGGCTGGTGGGTTTCCCAAAGATCTTCAGCCTATTGCAACACAGTTGTAGCCTGTCAATTCTCTGTGTGACCCACAGGAACAAAAGAGTCAGGAATTCATCCATGGGCCCTTCTGTGAGGCACAAGTCTATGAATATCTTCAAGGGTAGCTTAGCTGCCATTGCTGGACCAAGTTTCAATGCTTGATTCTTCTTAATGTCCTCTGGGGAGCAGGCATCAACCACGGCTCCAGACCACGTCCTCCAGAAGTTCTGTGGAACCCTCCGCAAATCCAGCACCTGCAGTTTCCACCTCCTGCGGGGACCACAGCAGAGTCTCAGCCCTGAGGCCCCTTCCTTCCCCTCTCAGCTGCTGCTCCCTGCTCCACCTCTTCCTTCTGTCTCACCTTTCTCCATCCACTTCCCTCCAATCCAGCCTGGTGCCCCCACTTGTACAGTCTGAAGCAGGGGCAGGTACAGCCTCAATCAGGGGTCAGCACAGCTGCCACAAGCACCTCCACAACTGGAAGCCTTTCCCAGGTGGGGCTCAGCATGGCCAAGGCCTCTCCACCCCTCCTTGCTGGCAGCACAGGAAGCCTGTGGAGCACACTTCAGCACCCACTCTCCCTGCCTATACCCATCCCTTCCCTGGCACCGAGGGTGCTCCCTTCCAGGCCACCTGGGTCCCCCTCACCTGGGGCGATCCTGCTGGGCAAGCAGCATGTCCAGCCCATCCAGTACCACTCCGATCATCTGCAGCTGTGGCTGCCTCATCAGGGCCCCCAGGGGCAGGCGGGTGAAGGGCCAGGCCTGCACCATTTTCTTCAGGACCTCAGTGTGTCCCCTGCTGAAGGCCTCGACAAAGAGTGGTGGGAAGAGCTCTATGGGCAGGTCCTCTAAATCCAGGATGGCCCTGGACTTGTCACTCAGCAGGCTGCGCCCTGCTAGCTCCAGCAGCGTGGGTGGGGACTGGATGCTCATCCTGGGGAATCTGAAAGAAGAAGGATCCTGGAAAATGGTCCAGGGAAAAGGCCACTATCCCATCCGTTGCCAGCCACTGGGAAGGGGGTACTGGGGAGTCTAAAACTCACCCCAACCTTAATGGGGGAAAGCTTTGCTTATTATTTTGTCCTTATAAAATGAAAATTGGAGTGTCATGTGACTTAATGCAGTAGGATCCTCTGTTTCAATAACTATTGTGGCTCAGAAAGAGTTGCCCTCACATGGGTGATGTTATTTTTAATTTCAAAAAGTTAAATAAGCAATTATAAAGCATGTGCCCACATTATAAAACACTTGGAAATTACAAGAGAGTCTCACGGATGTCTGTTACACATGTGAGATTCTGCCACCTTAGGGGGGATTGAAGAGAACAAACAGATCAGAACAGAGTCTGTGAACTCTTGCATGAGGTAGTTTGAAGCTTTTTGTTTAGTTTTTTTAAACAAACTATAAAATTACAAAACTAAATAAGCTATAAAGTATAATTTGGGTATGAGACAATATTAGCGATTGAATTCAGGACACTCAACCAGTAAATCACTGCCCACAGCCATATTTTGCATTTTAGTTGGAGAGAGGGCCTCACTGATTTGTTATCACCTCGTGCTGCTGTGGCTGGCTTTGACCTCTAATTCTCTGGCCTCCTCAAACTCTGGAGGTGTTGGGATTACAGGTGTGTGCCACCACACCCAGCAAAACAGTATAATTTTAATGGCACACAAAATAAATATTTTTATTATCAGAAAATAGAATTCCAATCAATTAGAATGAAATAGGATTGCAATCCACTTCCTTGGTTAAGTAATTTTAAATTGGCTTTGCCTGGAGCTCAGTGGAAGAGCACTTTCCTAGGACATGTGAGTCACTGGGCTTGATCCTCAGCAGCACGTAAAAATTATTAAATGTTGGGCTGGGGACATATCTCTGTTGATAGAGTGCTTGCCTCCCATGCACAAGGCCCTGGTTCAATCACCATACCACCAAATAAATGAATGAATAAATAAATAAATTATATTGTCCCTATAAACTTTAAAAAAAAACAACAATTGAGAAAAAGAAAAAGTGCAGGGCGTGCGTGCACAAGCCTATAATCCCAGGGTCTCCTGAGACTGAGATAGGAGGATCATGGGATCAAATTCAGCCTCAGCAAGAGCAGGCGCTAAGCAACTCAGTGAAACCCTGTCTCTAAATACAGCACAAAACAGGGCTGTGGATGTGGCCCAGTGTTTGAGTGCCCCTTGGTTCAATAGCCAGTACCAAAGAAAGAAAGATAGAAAATTGAAAGTGACATAAACCAAAGTGGAAATCCTAGTGTTCAGGATCAAGGTAAAACTACACAGAGAGGCAAAATCGACGATCTAAATTGGTTAATGAGAAAAGACAGAAAAAAAATTGTTCCTGAATCCACACAGGTGAGGCGGGAACCAGGTGGTGCTCAGGGCAGTGAGGGACTTACGGGATCGGTCCAGGTGTGCAGGGTTCTCGGAGCCTCGGCAGGCCAGGCTGGTTCTCCTTGGGCTCCAGGACTCTTGTGTTTCTCTTCTGGCTCCACAGAAGCTTTTATGGACCTCTCTGACCACGCCCCCACCTCCATCTGATCGACTGGCATCCAATCAGAAAGCAGTATCTGATCAGGTTCTCCAGTCTCCACCCATTTAATCTTGATTGTATTTTCTTCCTCCAGATTGATTGATTGAGTCCGATGCTCATGCAGGAGCACAGAATCAGGGAGAGTGTTAGAGTCAGGGATGCGTCCCTCCATGCACTCTAACCATGGACTCAATTTTGTCCATATGTGACCCTCCTGTTTCTCCCGTGAGACAGAAAAGCACTGAATCCCTAAGAAAAAAAAAAAAAAAAAAACAATACCTGAAAATATCTTTCAAAGAGGTCTTTGGCCATATCAAAATTATTTGAAAGTTTTTTTCCAAAAATTCCATAGTAAAAACAGCTTTTTGAGGACAGTAGTGTCATCCACGAAGACCACAGAATGGAAACCATGTTTACTACAGTCATACAAGTTTCGAGTTACCTTGCAGCAAATCTGGGCACACTCAGAGAGGAAGAGCAGACAAGGAGGGTGGAATCAGTCTTCTAGACTTAGGGCAAAACTTCTCCTGTTTGACTGTCTGTACTGGGATTGAACCCATTGGTGCTCTACCACTGAATCACTTCCCCTGCCCTTTTTGTTTTTTGCTTTTATTTGGAGACAGGGTCTCACTAAAATGCTTGGGTCCTCACTAAGTTGCTGCGGCTGGCTCAAATTTGCCATCCTCATGCCTCAATCTCAAGAGTTGCTGTGATTACAGGCATGGGCCATAGTGCCCCATAAGACTTGGAAAAGTTTGAAACCCACCCAGGGTGGAAACTGTGGGCAACTTGGGAATTGGAGAGAGAGACCCAGGATTGGACAGCAGGTGTTCCTGACATCAGGGAGGCCACCCACTGGAGAGTCTTCCTGCAGAATCAGGGATCTGAGGGCACATCTCCCAGGCAGCCTTTGCTCCAGGCAGTTTCTAGGGCTCTTTAGGCTGTGAGAAGTTCACAGGCAAAGGAAAATTTGAAGAGCCTGAGTATAAAGTAATTCAGGAATTGAGGAAGGAGAGACGGAAAGAGAGGGAGTGCTTGGATGGTGAGCCCTGTGAGGGGAGGACTTACAGGGAAGATGTAGAAGGAATGGTCTGATTGGCTGCAGTTACAGAATGGCATTTCTGCTTTGTTGTTCTGTCTTTGTGTTAGTCAGCTTTTTCACGCTGTCATTACAATACCCAACCCCAACATCTACTGAGGAGAAAAAGTTTATCTGGGGACTCATGGTTTCAGAGGTCGCAATGCACCACAGCAGATTCCGTTCCTTGGGCCCTCACCTTCAAGGTGAGGCTGACCATTATGGTGGGAGATTGTGGCAGAGGGAAGGTGCTCACATTATTAGAGAACAGAGAGGGAGAGAGATGGCCCCTTGCCAGATGCAAAATATACACACCATATTCACACCCCCAATGATCAGCTTCCTCCAGCCACACCACATCTGACCCCTGTTGTCACTCAGTTAATCCCATTAGGAATTAACTTACTGACAAGGTTAAGGCTATAAACCAATCATGTCTCCTCCAAAACCATTGTCTCACAGGTGAGCTGTTGGGAGACACAGCATCTAAACCGTGATGGTCTTCTTGGGTATCTTGTTGGAAAATACTTCTTCTCACATCACAGTTGGATACTTACAGTTGGCTGAGGTTATCTTTGGTTTCTGTTTCACCTAATAACTTACCACAAATGACCCACATTTAATCTCCTTTGTGTGCAGTGAAGTAGGACTAAGGCTATTTCAGAGACCTCATTGCTTTTTAGGCTCCACAACAATTGAAATCTAGTCTCTCAACTGAATTCTAAATTTCTCTGCCATTTGTCTGTGTGTAGCCAGCTGAAAGGGTGACTTCACTCCACAGCCCTGCCTTCTCTTACCACCCTTGACTTGGTGCAGGAGGCAGTTAGATGTTACTGTCAACCTAAGTCACAACAGACAGTGGCTCTCCAAAGAACAAGTGTAATCAGACATAATAGGGCAGGAATGCAGGACACCCAGAGAAAGATGAGTCACAGCCCCATCCAGCAGGCAAAGGGAGACAGGATGTCAAGGCAGCTTTGAATCAATTATCACTGGCTCCACAGATTCAGTACCAAGGGTGGCCTCAGTTCAAGGACAACACTGGCCAGGTGTCCTCCTAGAAAACATGGGGGTACAGGTTGGGGTGGATTTTATGCACAGCTGAGGTTGGGGCTGACTCACTTGTGATAGTTCCTGCTGCCAGCCAGTGCTGCCCAGGGACCTTCCCCTCATGGCCCTCTGGCTCCCCTTCATCAGGATTTGACACAAGTTACTGCCTGTTGATTTGGACACCATTTATATATCCCAGTTCTGATGAAGATCTTTTCTCCTGAAGCATCAGGGATCAACCATTCTTTCCTGTGGATTGATTGGATCTCAGTGCCACGTTGGACTTGTCCTCCTTGGTTCTGTACCCACTGGAGGGAATTAAAGGACAAGTAGGAATATTTCTTGAAGCCCGTTGAGCCACATTTGAACAGAAAGGTGGCTTTGCAGGATTCCTTTGAACTGATTGTTTTAAGCCATGAGGGGCATATGTGCTGAACTACATGGTTTCCCAACATGTTATCAACCACTATAAACTACTGGGGGGTCATCTGGCATCCTGAGTATTTTCCCTGTCTGGGAAAATACTAATGGGTGGTTGCTAGGGGGTTGCTATGGGTCCTCACCTAGCCTAACTGAGTAAGGACACCTGGTGCCTCAGATCTCTCCTGTTAATTTTAGATAAACAACTCAGCAGATGAGTATGTTCCTAGGAGTGCTCTGTGGGTTTTTCCAAGGACAAGGGTCATGCCCTCTTCCTTGGATAGGCCTTGAGGTAGAAGCTGCTGTTATTTATTTATTTTAAAAAATGGAGTCACATCAGTTTCTCAGTGTCTACATATATTTGGTACTAAAAATTGACATATGATCTCATAAATTAAAATTTAAAAAATGGATATTAATATATTTTGCTCATATTATTTAAAAGATTCAATTGAAATTGGGTAAATAAATAAAAGTAAAAATGTCTTTAAAGTTACAATGCACAGATTTGTTTCTAGGTGGTCAAACAGTTGTTAATAAAATGTTAGTGTCTATAAAGTGTCTAATTTCCATTGTCTCTAGGATTTTTCTTCAATGGGAAAAAATTACAAATGCTATTGAATGCATTTGTCTTATAACTTTTTTTAAAAAAATGTAAATTAGATCTGACATATATGAAATTAATCATGGATGTGCTTGTTAGAGACATCTGATTTGTTTAGAAAGTTTAAATGTCAACTGTTAAATATAATATCAAGTAATCTTAACTTCTTAAATTCCATAAGGTAAAATATTTAAGAACTGTTGGTTATTTCATATATTGGTAAATTTAAAAATTTAAAATTACTTTACATTATCACAAAAACAAGGTTACTAAAAGTCCCCAGCAGGTATAATAGGTATAATTCTGTATACAAAATGTCAAGAGGTTTCAACTGCATTTCAATTAGAGTACTGTAAATATATTTCCTCTTATTAAAATGAATTAATTTATCTAAATTCAGAAATTGATAAAGGTTATTTTAAGGTATAAACAAAAAGAAGAATCCATGGATTAAAAATTATTAAAAGGTTCTAAATATAAAAATATATTTAGTAAAAAAACATGTTTCCAGGTAAGAAAGTCTTTGTGTGGTAAAATATAATTATAATTCATCTAAGTAAACAATAGGGTCTAAGTAAGGAATATAAACATCTATAAATAAAGGTTAAATATTAAAATGTTTCTTTATAACTACGTTGTTTATATATGTAACACAAATGGTTAAAAGTACTCAAGGTTATTCCTAAGAGCAAATATTAATGTGCTGATATAAATCAAAGTTTGATTTACATATTAAAATGACAAGCACTTCTTAAAATATTAATTACATTGTGTCTGTTAAGTTTTATTCTCTAGAGCAACTAACTGGACAAATGAAGGTTTGGACATCTCTGGTGAAACAGCAACTGTTATTTTAGAGTATTGTTCCACATTACAGAGTCTAAAACTTGGTTAATATAAAAACATCAACAATAAAATTGTAGTACACTGCTCTTCTTTTCATATTCAATGTGCTTTTTTACATTGGCTAGACCACCAAATCTCCCTTTTGTGGTGTTTTGGCTTAAATATGAGGCATCACTGAAGGTGGTGTGCTACTCTGACCATCTTGCTTTTAGAGAGTAGAGTGTCTGCTGCTGACCAGCAATAAAGGCTTAATTGGAATGGCAATGTGTGGTCTGAGAGTTATTTGAGGGTCTCCGTATTGGTATAACATTCATCCAGAGGAATTTTGAGTCTGAGGCTATTATTCTCCTTTTAGTTATGGCACTTGTTCCCCAGTGCAATGTAATCTCTTGAGGGTTTAAATGCTCTATGGCCAGGTACCGAGGTGCACACTTACAATCCCAGTAACTCAGGAGGCCAAGGCAGGAGGATTGGAGATTCCAAGCCAGCCTGGGCAACATAGTCAGACCCTATCTCAAATAAAAATATAAAAAGTTTTGGGGGTATAGCTCAGTAGTAAAGTGCCCCAGGTACATAATCTCTGGTTCTACACACACACACACACACACACACACACACACACACACAGAGTCCAGCAGCCTCATGCATGCCAAGTGATTGCCATCAGCTTCAGACAACTCAAGGAAGCCAACACTGACCATGTAATGGCTTAGAATATTCAGTGGCCAAAGTGTTTCAGCTGATGATGCTACTGTGAAAGACTTCAGGATCAAAATGAAACTATTTGTACAAAATCCTCACAAAAGTGGAGGGCAGGGGACCATGCAAGAGAAGGTCCTTGAGCTTGATAGTTTGATAATAGACTTCCAGGAGGACTCTGCAAAACCACAGCATTACCAAAAATTTGCTCCTAAACTCCTATCTTTCCAAATAATATCACAGGATTTTTATCATTGGCTTTCAAGAGATTGATAAAACACAGAATGGGACCTGCAAATTCCAAGAAACTCCAGGAGAGCCTTTCTTCTGCACTGCAGCGGAGTCTATTATGGTTCCTTCTCAAGCACATTTTTAAACTGGTCGGCAAATGATTCCAAAGACAATTAAAAACAGTAATGGCTTCCTCATGGAATGTTCCAGTTGAACATCTCTCATGTTTTCAGACATAATTGTGGACACTATATTAAAATATATGCCAATCAAATCACCTGGTTAATAGCTGGTCATAGTAAATTCCCAACAGATTTTTAACCATGACTATTCTAAATATTTATCATTAAGAGTTATCATTTGGATTTTTTTCCTTGAACATAACTAAAATCAGATTAATTGATTAAGAAGAAAAAACCTCTAACAAGTTTACTTGAACACAGGTCTCTCATCTATCTATCTATGTATTTATTTATCCATTTCTTTATTTATTCTTGCTAGGGATCAAACCCAGGGCCTCATGCATGCAAGGCAAATTCTCTACCTTTTCAAAATTGTAATTTAAAAAAGGTGTGATGGTGAACACTTGTAATCCCATCTGCTATGGTATGAACAGATAAATACAATCAATAAGTGTGTCAGATTAATAAAAAAAAATATAGCTGATGGATATAAAATTTTGAAAAGTGAGATAAGACAATTATAAAGCAAGAAGTGTCATAGGTAGACCTGAGAGTCCATTTTGCTGCCTCCTATGAACAACTGTTACAAGAGCTATTTCTGAGAAATTGAAATGAATGCTGTTTTCTTACTTTAAAATAATTGCCGTTCTGTACTTTGTACCCCACAAATTGTACCCTACTCAGGATGCAGTGGTGGTCGTGGAGAGCTACATCCTGGGTTTGAATGCTTTTGTGGGTCTACATGACTTTGAAGTACATTCTCACCCTGTTGACCCCCACCCAAATTCACGATGTGACGGTCTAGTACCTACTTGAACCCAGGACCGTGCTCAACTGAACTGCAAAGCTAATGTGCTGGCTTGCTGACTGGAAAATTCTGGTCCTGCCTAGAGCCCAGAGGCCCCACTTATTAATGTTTTAATTTCTATGATTGGTAGCTTACATTACGATAAGCAAGTCACTGAGTTGTGGATTTTGTGCTTATATTGTTTTTGGATGGACCAGGAAGCTGCTGTCCTGTCACAGAGCTTGAGTCTCTGTGGTGGGTGACAGTCCCTAGTCAGGTAAGTAAAGCTCTCTTTTGATTTGAAATTCAGGCTGAGTACTTTCTGGAGGGACTCCCCATAACACCATCTACTTAGCAGGCTAAGGCAGAAGGATCTCAAATTCAAGGCCTGTCTCAGTAATTTAGTGAGAACCTGTCTCATAATAAAAAAATTTTTAAAAAATTGGGCTGGGAATGTAGCTCAGTGGTGTAGTTCCCCTGGGTTCAAACCTTGGTACCCAAACTGAATACATGAATAATTTAACTAAGTAATTAATTAATAAAAATGAAAAAGCTGAGGATGTAGCTCAGTGGTAAAGCTCTCCTGGGTTCAATCCCAATGCAAAAAAACAAAAAATAAAAAATAAATTCGGGGCCTAAATATTTTTTTTAAAATGAACACCTGTACTCATAAAATTTCTGCAAAAGTCTAACTCTTCCTAGAATAGTAAAGGCCAGAGCTTGGAGCTGAGATAGCCAAGGCCTAATGAACAGGCAAAATTGAATTTAACAGTGACTTCCTGGTGGAGGGACACTGAGAGCCACTCCCTCCAAACCCACCTTGTTCAAATGTGGCTCAATGAGTTTCAACATTGATTCCTAGTCATCTATTAATTCCCTCCAATGGGAGATGGACCAACCAGGAAAAGTCCATCCTGGCACTGAGAGAGAATCAAACCCTAACCATTATGTGATGCATCCAGAGAAAAAATCTTCATCCCAAGGGTAAAACATAATGGTGCTCAAATCAACAGGTAGGAACTGTGTCAAATCCTGATGAAGCAGAAGCAGGGTGCTGTGAAGGGAGGGTCCCTGGGCAGCCCTGCCTGATGGCAGGAACTATCACAAACCAGTTAGCCTCAACCTCAGCTGTGCATAAAATCCACCCAAACCCTCACCCCCCAAAGTGTAGGAGGACACCGTAGCCACCTGTGGTCCATGAACAGAGGTCGCCCACATTATTGTGGAGCCAGTGATAATTGATTGAAAGCTGCCTTTGACACCCTGTCTCCCTTTGCCTTCTGAATGGGGGCTCTGATTCATCTTTCTTTAGGTGTCCTGCATTCCTGCCCTATTATGTCTGACTACACTTGTTTTATGGAGAGCCACTGTCTGGTGTGACTTAGGTTGACTGTAATTTTGACCTGCCTTGTGCACCAAATCAGGAGTAATAAGAGAAGCCAGGGCTGTGGTATGAAGTCGCTCTCAGCTGGTGACACACAGACAAATTCCAGAGAAACTTAAAATTAAATCAGAGAGTAAATTTCAAATTTGTAGAGCATAAAATCCAGAGAAAGGTGTTGGATAGCCTTAATCCTATATAGCTGCACACACACATGAAGTTAAATGTGTTTCATTGTGGTAAGTTCTTATGTGAAACAGAAACCAAATATAACCTTAGCTAATTGTAAGTATCCAATTAAATGATTATGTGATGTGAGCAGGGATATTTCCCAACAAGATTCCCCAAAAGACCATCACGGTTTAGATGCTGTGTCTGCCAACAGCTCATGTGACAATGTTTTTGGAGGAGAAATTATTGGTTTATAGCCTTAACCTAGCCAGTGAATTAACCCCTGGTGGGATTCACTGGGGGATAATGGGGGCAGGTGGGCTGTGGCTGGAGGAAGCTGATCTTTGGGGTGTGAATATGGGTGAAGAGTTTGTATCTGCAAGAGGCCATGTCTCTGGCTCTGCTTTCTGGTAATGTGAGCCTCTTCCCTCTGTCACATGCTTCTGCCATGATATTCAGTCTCACCTTAGAGGTGCTGTCTCTGGATTGAGGCCGCTGAAACCAAGCCACCCAAATAAATTTTCCTCCTCTGTAGTTGTTGTGGTTGGGTCTTTTAGTCACAACACCATAAAGATAGACCAAAGAAACAGAAATGGATTCTCTAAATGCCACCCATCAAACCATTCCTTCTGCATGTTCCCTGGAAGTGCTCCCCTTACATGGCTCATCCAAGCATTCCATCTCTTTCTGTCTCTCCTTCCTCAATTTTAGAATTTTATTTTACTCAGACTCTTGCAATTTTCCTTTGCTTGTGTTCTTCTCCCAGGCTAAAGGTCTTGGAAAGTGCCTGGGGCCAAGGTTTTCTGGCCAAGGAAGGCTCTCTACTTGGTGGCTGCCCTGAAGTCAAGGACACCTGCTCTCCAACCCTGTGTCTTTGTCTCTAAAATCCCAAGTTGCCAACTGCTTCCACCCTCAGTGGCTTTCAGACTTTTCCAAGTCTGATGGGGCATGGTGGCCCATGCCTGTAATCACAGCAACTCAGGAGACTTGATGAAGGGGGATGGCAAGTTTGAGGCCAGCCTCAGCAACTTAGGGAGGACCTAAGCAATTTAGTGAGACCCTGTCTCCAAATAAAAACAAAAAATAAAAAGGGCTGGGGATGTGGCTTGGTGGTGGGGCCAATGAGTTTCATCCCCAATACAAAGAGACAGAAAAAAATTTTGCTCGAAGTCTAAAAGACTGATTCCACCCTCCTTGTGTGCTCTTCCTCCCTGAGTGTGCCCAGATTTGCTACAATGTAACTTGATACTTGTGTGAATGTTGGACACATGGTTTCCATTCTGTAGTCTTTGTGGATCTTCAAAAAGCTGTTTTCTCTGTGGAATTTTCAAAATATTTTTGAAAGTTATTTTTTTTCAAATAATTTTGATATGACCAAAGATCCCTGTAGAAAGGTAGTTTCTAGTAATGTGTTTTTCTTACGTTAGGGATTAAGTACTTTTCTGTCTGACAGTAGAAACAGGAGGGTCACATATGCACAAAATTGAGTCCATGGTGGGGAGTGCATGGACGGAGGCCTCCCTAACTCTCACATCTCCCTGACTCTGTGCTCCTGCATGAGCATTGGATTCAACGAACTCATCTCGAGGAAGAAAATCCCAATAGAATTAAGTGGGTGGAGATTGGGGAAGGTGATCACATACTGCTTTCTGATTGGATGCTCATCAATCAGATGGAGGTGGGGGCGTGGTCAGAGAGGTCCATAAAAGCTTCTGCAGAGCCAGAAGAGAAGCACAAGAGTCTTGTAGCCCAAGGAGACACATCCTGGCCTGCTGAAGCTCAGAGCACCTGCACACCTGGCTAGATCCCCTAAGTTCCTCACTGGCCTAAGGACCAGCACATTTCCTCCTCATCTGTGCGGATTCAGGTACAATTTTGTTCCTGTCTTTTCTCATGAACAAACGTAGGACTTTGATTTTGCCTCTCAGTGTGGTTTTGCCTTTATGCTTAATATTAGGATTTCCATTTTGGTTTATGTCACTTTCAATTTTCTCTCTCTCTCTCTCTCTCTCTCTCTCTCTCTCTCTCTCTCTCTCTCTCTTTTTTTTTTTTGGTACCCGGTATTGAACTCAGGAGCACTCAACGACTGAGCTACATCCCCAGCCCTGTTTGGTACTTTATTTAGGGACAGAGTCTCACTGAGTTGCTTAGCGCCTGCTCTTGCTGAGGATGGCTTTGATCCTTTAATCCTCCTCTGTCAATCTCCGGAGCCCCTGGGATTAAATGTGCACACTTCCACGCCCAACATTTATTCATTTGATTAATTTTTGTTTTTTAAGGTTTATATGGACAATATAATTAATTAATTAATTAATTTGGTGGTATAGTGATTGAACCGAGGGCCTTGTACATGTGAGGTAAGCACTCTAATAACAGAGGCATATCCCCAGGTCACCATTATTAATTTTTATGTGCTGCTAAGGATCAAGCCCACTTCCAGGCCCAGGCACTTTCTTCACCAAGGATATTGGATTCCTATTTCATTGTAATTGATTGGAATTCTATTTTCTAATGATGGAAATATTTATATTGTGTGCCTACAAATTATACTCTTTTGTCGGGTGTGGAGGCGCACACCTATAATCCCGCCAACTCAAGAGAATGAGGAGGCAGGAGGACTAGAGTTCAAAGCCAGCCTCAGCAACACAAAGTGCTACATAAATCAGTAAGACCCTGTCTCCAACTAAAATACAAAATAGGGTTAGGGACTTGGCTCAGTGGTGGAGTATCCTAAACTCAGTCTCCAATATCTGCTCCCTAAAAGAGTATACTCTATGGCCTATGTGATTTAGTACTTTTATAATTTGTTTAAACAAATTAAAACAAAAGCTTCAAACTATCTCATGAACCAGTTCACAGACTCTGTTCTGATCTGTTTGTTCTCTTCAACTCCGCCTAAGGTGGCAGAATCTCACATGTGTAACAGATATCCAAGAGACTCTGTTGTAATTTCCAAGTATGGGCACATGCTTTATAATTGCTCATTGTTTTTTTTAAAATTAAAACTAACACCACTCATATGAGGGCAAGTCCATTCCCAGCCATGTAGTTGTTGAATCTAGGAGCCTACTGTTAAGGTCACATGACAGTCCAATTCCACTTTGAGAAAGACAAAATAATAATCAAAGGCTTTCCCCCATAAGGGTGAGGTGTGCTTGTAGACTTCCCAGTACCCCCTTCCCAGTGGCTGGCAAATGAATGGGATAGTGGTTTTTTCCCTGGACCATTTTCCTGGATCCTTTTTCTTTCAGACTCCCCAGGATGAGCATCCAGTCCCCACCCACGCTGCTGGAGCTGGCAGGGCGCAGCCTGCTGAGCGACAAGTCCAGGGCCGTCCCGGATCTGGAGGACCTGCCCATAGAGCTCTTCCCACCACTCTTTGTGGAGGCCTTCAGCAGGGGACACACTGAGGTCCTGAAGAAAATGGTGCAGGCCTGGCCCTTCACCCGCCTGCCCCTGGGGGCCCTGATGAGGAAGCCACAGCTTGAGATGATCCGAGTGGCCCTAGATGGCCTGGACATGCTGCTTTCCCAGCAGGATCACCCCAGGTGAGGGGGACCTAGGTGTCCTGGAAGGGAGCACCCTCGGGGCCAGGGAAAGGATGGGTATAGGCAGGGAGAGTGGGTGCTGAAGTGTGCACCACAGGCTTCCTGTGCTGCCAGCAAGGAAGGGTGGAGAGGCCTTGGCCATGCTGAGCCCCATCTGGGAAAGGCTTCCAGATGTGGAGGTGCTTGTGGTAGCTGTGCTGACTGCTGAATGAGGCTGTACCTGCCCCTGCCTCAGACTGTACAAGTGGGGGCACCAGGCTGGATTGGAGGGAAGTGAGTGGAGAAAAGTGAGACAGAAGGAAGAGGTGGAGCAGGGAGCAGCAGCTGAGAGGGGAAGAAAGGGGCTTCAGGGCTGAGACTCTGCTGTGGTCCCCGCAGGAAGTGGAAACTGCAGGTGCTGGATTTGTGGAATGTTCACCAGAACTTCTGGAGGACATGGTCTGGAGCCGTGGTCGATGCCTGCTCACCAGAGGACATTAAGAAGAATCGAACATTGAAACTTGGTCCAGCAATGGCAACTAAGATGCCCTTCAAGGTATTCATAGACTTGTGCCTCACAGAAAGATCCTTGGATGAATTTCAGGCCCACATGTTCCTGTGGGTCACACAGAGAAGGGACATGGCACACCTGTGTTGCAAGAGGCTGAAGATCTTTGGGAAACCCACCGGCCACACCAGGAAGGACCTGAGACTGTTGCAGCTGGACTCTGTCCAGAAGGTGGAAGTGCACTGCACCTGGGCGCCCTCCACCTTGGCCTCTTGTGCTCCTTTCTTGGGCCAGATGAGGAACTGAGGACGCTGCAGGTCTCCCAGGTCTGTGTGCCTGCCCACACCTCCCCAGAGGAGCAGGAGAGGCTGCTCTCAAAGCTCACCTCGAAGTTCCGCAGGATGGACTGCCTGAGGAAGTTCTATGTGTATGCTGTCCTCCTCCTCGAGGGCCACCTGGAGCAGGTGCTGAGGTGAGTAAGGGGGGTGAGCATCTTCTACAGACCAGTTACAGGAAATTTGCACCTCCCAGCCACTGACACTCTCATGGTTAATAAGACACTGGAATGTAAATAACCCATCCTTTTGTTCCTCTTGGATCCTGAAGAGCAGAGTCCTAAACCAGGGTCCATGGTCTGGGAAGTGCCACAATGCTGGGAATCCAGTTGGGAGGGACAGGAGCTAGGGATGGGATTGATGTTCCCTTTGTGGGAGGCCTGTCCAGTGAAGGTGGTGGAAAGCAGGTAGAGAAGAGGGCTTGGAAGGAGGGAAGCCCCACACTGACACCTGTCAACAGGGAAGCACTGTGATCCCCAGCTGGGAGCAGAGGACCTGCCTCTAATACCCACCTGGAGAATGCTGTTCTGAGCTCCAGGTAGTGATCCTGGTGTGAGGGTCAGGAGCAGGGGTGGAAGTCTTGCTGAGGATATAGGATGTGAGCCTCTCAGAGGCTTAACCCCGTGGATTTTGTTGCATCCTGCCTGAATTTGACCTTCGTACATGACTCCCCATAACCTCCTGTGGCCAGACCTGTGACTTTCTGCTTGGCAGTGAGGAGGGGACACAGAGATGTGGACTCATCACAGGAGATATGGTGAAAGACTCACCCTGACATGGGGTGATGTGAATGACCAGATTCTGCAAAAGCCAGCATCCTAAGTGTGGACCATTGTCATATGACCAGGGTGACTTTGGGTTTGGGCCAATTTGTCTTTTCCCAACTTGGCATTGCTCCTCAGAACTAACTGCCTTGTTTTTCCTTAGGCACCTGAAGACCCCCCTGGAGACCCTCTCAATACAACTGCCCGCTGTCAGATTCTGACTGGAATTATCTTTCCCGATGTCCAAACCCAGACATCTCAGACACCTGGAACTGAGGGGCATCAAACTGACCAATTTCAGTTCAGAGCCCCTCAAAATTCTGCTGGAGACTGTTGCAGCCACCCTGAAGAGCCTGGACTTGGAAGCTTGCGGGATAACTGACTCCCAGCTCCAGGCCCTGCTTCCTGTCCTGAGCCGCTGCTCCCAGCTCAGGGTTTTGAGCTTCCATGGAAACCGCATCTCCATGTCAGCCCTGAGGGACCTGCTGCTTCACACTGCCAGGCTGAGCCAGTTGAGCATAGAACTGTACCCTGCCCCTCTGGAGAGCTATGATGCCCAGGGTGCCATCCACCCAGGGAGACGTTCCCAACTCTGTGCTGAGCTCACAGCAATAGTGAGGGACTTTAGGCAGCCAAAAGTCCTTGTGTTTTGTAGTGTTCCCTGTTGTCATTGTGGCTACAAGTTCATGTATAAAGAAGGCCTCATTCAGTGCTCGTGTCCAACAGCTGCCTAGTTGGGTGTATTTCAAAAGCATACTTCTAGGGGATTGGAGGTATAACCAGGATGTTAGGTCACCTTAGAGGGAACTCAGAGCCCATCATTTCAGATACTGCCTGAAGTGTTGATGGGGAAAGGAAGGTGCAGCAGGGAGCTTCCCTCCAATGGAGGGAAGCCCCCCGAGGATAGGACCTTCAGGACATGTGTCTTTATAGAGACATACATAGGGACCTGGATCTCTAGAATGGGATTCAGGCTTGATGGGCACAGGAAGAAGCTATTGTGTTTCATGGCTGGTCCATAAATAGTCAGAAATGAACAGAATCTCAGGGTTAGTCTTCTGACGTCCTCTGTGATGGATTTACCTGGCTTTCTAATGAAACCTTGGGATTCTCCAGGTGCTGATGGAGAAAGAAGGCATGGGGTTCTTGGTGAACAATGAGGTTCAGCCCCAGGAAGTCAAGGGATCAAACTGAAATCTTGTCATGATGTGTGGCCTGGAACATTCTACGTAGGCACTGAACATGAGCCATTGCAAGAAAACCTCTTCTCAGGGGAACTCAGTGCCACCCAGACATTCAACACTGCCCCTTCCTCATGGGTCTCCATGTAGACCCAGAAACCTCAGGTCCCAGTCTCTGGATGGGCTGGGCAAGGGCATCTGTGCATACAACAGGCCCCGTTGTCCCACTCCCAGTGCCTGCAGGAGGTGTCCATTCTGCAAATTGATCAGAGCCTCTGGGTCTCTTGCCTGTCATCCACCTAGGTAGTCTGTCCTCAGTTAAACTAGTGGTTCCCCTTGAAGGTATCCAAATTCCCTTTCAGCAAAAAAAATTCCCTTTGAGCACAGTACCCGGGTGTTGGGTACCTGTATGTGTACAATTGCTGTCTCATGTTGCTGAATTGACCCTTGATCATCGTGTGATCACCTTGTCTCTTTTTATTGTGTTTTAATCTGTAGTCTATTTTACCTGACAGAAGTCTAGCCATTCCTGCTCTAGGTTGGTTCCTTCGTGTGGAATATCTTTTCCATCCCTTCACTGTCACTCTGTGTGTGTCCTGAGGTGAAGTGACTTTCTTGTAGACAGCAGGTGACTGAGTCCATTAAAGAAAGAAAATCTATTCAGTCACTTTACAGCTTGTAATTGGGGAGTTTATTCCCTTTAAATTCAAGGTTTTTTATTGAAAGATACAGAATTATTTCTGACTGGTCTTGTTTGTTTTTAGTTTCTTTTTCTGATTTCTCTTTAATTCTTTTTCTCTCTTTTCCTCCCTACTCTCTAGTCTGTTTCTGTGGGTTGGTGTTTTCTTCTGGGATAAGTTTGCATTTCCTTCTTTGTCCTTTGTGAACATGCTGTCACTTTTGGTTTTTCCTTTGAGCTTCCTCTGGGATTTGGAAAATTTTTATAGTTACCAAAGAGCATTTTAACCTGAACAGAACCTCCCTCTTCTCTGATACAAGTACTCTGGATTCCGCCTTTTTTCTGTAACTTGTGCTTTGGTTGCCTTGGTTT
Source organism: Spermophilus citellus (assembly GCF_964194105.1). Classification (NCBI taxonomy): domain Eukaryota; kingdom Metazoa; phylum Chordata; class Mammalia; order Rodentia; family Sciuridae; genus Spermophilus; species Spermophilus citellus. Next base: position 50,885,694 of record NC_138191.1, on the reverse strand, counting down.
CCTTCTCCTGGTTTCGTGCATTCCTTAACCTCTTACTTAACAGTCACCATTTTCTTTTTAACTTTCCTATTAGTTATTTGAAAGTTTAAATATCCCTGTTATGTAAGCCAGGCACAGTGCTGTATACATGGAATCCCTCAGGAAACTGAGGCAGGAGGATTGCAAATTGAAAGCTATCCTCAGCAACTTAGCAAGGCCCTAAACAACTTAGTGAGACCTTGTCTCAAAATAAAATATAAAAAGGGCTGACTTCCCATTAGATCCAACACCTTCAAGAGCCTGTACTCTCGCCGGTGGCCTGCACTGGCAAGATATGCTGTGTTCCCTTCCTGCAGAAAGCTGGCTGTAAGATACAGCAAGAAATCACACAACACAGAAATACTTTTGAAATGCAAGTGCGGACCAGCTCTGAGATCTTAAGAGTGCTACTTCCACACTGGAAGGAGAGAGTGAGTGTGTGTTTTTATTTTTCTATGGGGTATACACAAAGGCTCTTCCATAGAATATGATTCACCAAATAAAGCAATCGGTGGGCTGTCCCAGCCCTACTGGTAACATCCAACACCAGAGCTACAGAGCAGTCTCTACATCTCCATCACATTCCCCTTCTCTGAACTCTCAAGAACTCTGGTGAGGGAGGCCAGCAGGACTCTTCAGGGATAATAGAATAGGTTAGAGATGGTGCATACATACATAGATAGATAGGTAATACGTGTTAGTTTTTGTTTGAAGCTGAGGAGTAGTTTAGTTGGCTTCTGAATGAAATCCCTTCCTGTGTCAAGGAATTCCCCAACCAACATGGGAGTCTCCAAGTGAGGCGGGGTCCACCATCAGTTGATAGGAATGAAAAAGTCAAACGTACTTTTCTTCCTCCTGATGCAGTTTCGAATTAATGCCTAAGGTGTGGACTGTACCCCAAATGTGCTGTGTCACCTGGCAGCAGGTCCTAATCAGGGTGTCTTTGGGGGTTCATGCTGTGGTACAGGCTGGCTGTAAGGATGGCCTTAACCTAAGAATGGCCTCAGCCTAAGTAATTCCAGTTGAAAATGAACCTGGAGGTCCACCAGGCACAACCTCCAGAGCCCTCTAGTATGAATCAGGCACAGCTGATAAAGACAAGTTTCTGTCCACAACCCAGTGAAAACTCACGGTCATTTGCCTTCACCCTGATAATGGGAGTCAGAGGTGAGAGTACAGGGCAGAAACTGTCAAACCAGAGGTCATGACCTCAGAATGTAAGATGTTACTAAGAAACAAGGTAATAGCTGATAGGAACTGAAAGGGTGAGCAGAGCCCCAACATTTAGTAGAAATGATGGAGCAAGTGAACAGACATTCAGCCAGCTGCACTCATGGCCACATGCTGGAGAGCCCGATGAGGTCCAGTGCTGACGTCCCACCTCTTCTCATCATCTGCCTGATCCTCTGCATCGTACTCACTGCTCTCAGACTCTACAGCCACATCTCGACCCTGGTGAGAATGGCGACTTCCTCTTAAGACTGTATCCTCAACCAGCTGTCACAAACAGCACAGGAGAAGCCTCCATCAGTTCCTGACCTGATCACTGCAGTCTGAGCGAGTGAGCATCTGCTTGATTTCAACCCTAAGACTTGAGACACTAAACCTGGCACTTGAGCTGAGCATGCAGAAGGAATGTGTAATAATGAGTCTGGCATGGTTAAGTGTTTGCTGTGCTCAGAGTTAACTTAGAATTTTTAGTTTTGAATTGATTATGTGTATTGCAGTGCCCAGCATTAAGGATTATCATTTTCTTGATTAAGAACTATACAGTGAAGTTGTATTGAGTGATTTGAGTGAATAAAGCATTGAAAAAAGCATTAGTGTGTGAATATGATTTATTTCTCCCCTACACTGCAGATGTCACACCTTTGCCCATCCCAACACTAGCCAGCTTCCCTTGGTCCCTGCCCACTTTCACAGCACTGTGACAACTTTCCCAGTAATCTTGTGGGCTTTACAACATGCTTACAGTTTTCTCTCTGCTTAAATGTATCTGAGTTAGTTTTTGATACTAAGAACCATGATTGCCAGTCACAGTGGCACATGCCTGTAATCCCTGTGGCTCAGGAGGCTGAGATAGGAGGATCACAGGTTCAAACCCAGCCTCAGCAATGGCAAAACACTAAGCTAGTCAAGGAGACCCTGTCTCTAAAATATATACACAATAGTGCTGAGGATATGGCTCAGTGGTCAAGTGCCCCTGAGTTCAATCCCTGGTACCCACCACAAACCAATAATTGTTGATGTGTGAAAATATGTAGGATTCAAGTGACCTAGAGAGTAAACACATATGTGAAAATTATACTCCCTAGCTCAGGGCCATGTACAGCCTTCACTCAGTATCCACAGTGAATTGATTCCAGGACCCCACCTTTGTATACCAAACTCTGCACAAGTTCAAGGTCAGGTATAAATGATGCAGTGTTTGCATATAACCTATGCACATCCTCCTCTGTGCTTTAAACCATCTCGAGGTTCCTTATAGCATTTAATACAATAGGAACATTACATAGTGGTTTACACGGTGCTGTTTAGAGAATAATGAAAAGAAAATAGACTCTACACATTCATTACAGATGAACTTATTTTCAACCATGTTCAATCCAAGGTTGATTGAGTCCAAAGATGCAGACCCTACAGCCTCAGAGCCCAGATGAGAGACACAGTAGCACAGAAGTGTGAGCAGAGGCAGAAGCAAATAGAGACATCAGTTACAGAAGACGACAAAGAACCAGGAAGAGCAGCCTTGAGACTTTGAAGCACCGCAGTTCTGACATCTGCTTAGTGTCAGCACAAAGAGACCTACACCCCTGGGGCCACTAAGGGCATTTCTGAGAGACAAATAAGACTAGCAAAATGCAACTGGTAAATTTCATTTAGTGTCTAGGGTTCAGTAATGCAGGGAATTGTGTCTCTATTAAGTTTTCAATGGAACATTCCAATGTTTCATCTTACCTCAAAACAATAAGCTTCAGAAATAAGGGAACTGAGCTAATAGGAAAGGCCTAATTGCCCAACATGTTGCATAATTAAACTCTTCATTTCCTATAACTTGTATTTATTGAATTTAAAAAAAAATGCTAGAACTGTGGCTCAGTGGTTTAGTGTCCTTGGGTTCTACTCCTGGTACCAAAGGGGGGGGAAAAGAAGAGAAAAATAAAAAGTGACTTGGGTACCTCGTTCTTTTGCTGAATAAAATTTTGAGGTGGGGAGTTTTTAAAAATGGGCATTGTAGTGGACTCAGTGGCACAACCTCTAATTTCACCAACTCAGGAGCTGAGGCAAGAGGATTGCAAGTTTAGGGACATCCTGGGCAATTTATTGATAACCCCTCTCAAAATAAAAAATAAAATGTACTAGGGAGGTGGCTCAGTGTTAAAGTACCCCTGGGTTCAATGCCCAGTTCCTCCAAAAAAGGGGGAGTTGGGGATGTGGTTCAGTGTGTAACAGGGGTTTGCTTGATGCTTTCACTAAATCTCTTGTGACTTTGAATCTTACATATTTTTTTCTTTTCCCCAAACTTCTCCCTAACTTCCTCCTCCCTGATCTTCTTGTCCCTGATGTTCTCCTTCCTGATTTATGCTCTCTAATCTAATTTTATCATAATCACCTCTTTAAAAACAACATGTTCAGCAGTAATCTTAGGGTATATAAAGAACTCAAAAAGCTAACCACCAAAAGAAAACCACATAATCCAATCAACAAATGGGCCAAGGACCTGAACACACACTTCTCAGAAGAAGATATACAATCAATCAACAATATATGAAAAGATGTTCATCACCTCTAGCAATCAGAGAAATGCAACTCAAAAGTACTCTAAGATATCATCTCACTCCAGTCAGAATGGCAGCTATTATGAAGACAAACAACAATAACTGTTGGCAAGGATGTGGGGAAAAAGGCACACTCATACATTGCTGTTGGGACTGCAAATTGGTGCAGCCAATATGGAAAGCAGTATGGAGATTCCTTGGGTTTCCTTGTAATTTCCAAGTGTTTTATAACATGGGCACATGTTTTATAAATGCTCATTTAAAAAAAAATAAAACGAATGTCATCCATATGAGGGCAAGTCTATTTCCAGCCATATAGTTGTTGAATCTAGGAGCCTACTGTTTAGGTCACATGACACTCCAATTCCCCTTTTAAAAAAAACAAAATAATAATCCAAAGCTTTCCCCCATAAGGGTGAGGTGTGCTTGTAGACTTCCCAGCACCCCCTTCCCAGAGGCTGGCAATGGATGGGATAGTGACCTTTTCCCTGGACCATTTTCCAGGATTTTTCTTCATTCAGACTCCCCAGGATGAGCGTCCAGTCCCCACCCACGCTGTTGGAGCTGGCAGGGCGCAGCCTGCTGAGCGACAAGTCCAGGGCTGTCCTGGATCTGGAGGACCTGCCCATAGAGCTCTTCCCACCACTCTTTGTGGAGGCCTTCAGCAGGGGACACACTGAGGTCCTGAAGAAAATGGTGCAGGCCTGGCCCTTCACCCGCCTGCCCCTGGGGGCCCTGATGAGGAAGCCACAGCTTGAGATGATCCAAGTGCCCCTAGATGGCCTGGACATGCTGCTTTCCCAGCAGGATCACCCCAGGTGAGGGGGACCTAGGTGTCCTGGAAGGGAGCACCCTCGGGGCCAGGGAAAGGATGGGTATAGGCAGGGAGAGTGGGTGCTGAAGTGTGCACCACAGGCTTCCTGTGCTGCCAGCGAGGAGGGCTAAAGAGGCCTTGGCCATGCTGAGCCCCATCTGGGAAAGGCTTCCAGATGTGGAGGTGCATGTGGCAGCTGTGCTGACTGCTGAATGAGGCTGTACCTGCCCCTGCCTCAGTCTGTACATGTGGGGGCACCAGGCTGGATTGGAGGGGAGTGGATGGAGAAAGGTGAGACAGAAGGAAGAGGTGGAGCAGGGAGCAGCAGCTGAGAGGGGAAGGAAGGGGCCTCAGGGCTGAGACTCTGCTGTGGTCCTCGCAGGAGGTGGAAACTGCAGGTGCTGGATTTGTGGAATGTTCCCCACAACTTCTGGAGGATGTGGTCTGGAGTCCTGGTTGATGCCTGCTCACCAGAGGACATTAAGAAGAATCAAACATTTAAACTTGGTCCAGCAATGGCAGCTAAGCCACCCTTCAAGGTTTTCATAGACTTGAGCCTCAGAAAAAGACCCCTGGATGAATTCCTGATCCACTTGTTCCTGTGGGTCACACAGAGAAGGGAAAGCCTGCACCTGTGTTGCAATAGGCTGAAGATCTTTGGGAAACCCACCAGCCACACCAGGAAGGTCCTGAGACTGCTGCAGCTGGACTCTGTCCAGAAGGTGGAAGTGCACTGCACCTGGGCGCCCTCCACCTTGGCTGCTTGGGCTCCTTTCTTGGTCCAGATGAGGATCCTGAGGAAGCTGCTTGTCTCCCAGGTCTATGTTCCTGCCTACACCTCCCAAGAGGAGCAGGAGCAGCTGCTTGCCCAGCTCACCTCGCAGTTCCTCAGGATGGACTGCCTGCAGAAGTTCTGTGCCAATGCTGTCTTCTTCCTTGAGGGCCACCTGGAACAGGTGCTGAGGTGAGTAAGGGGGGGTGAGCATCCTCTGCAAACCAGTTACAGGAAATTTGAACCTACCAGCCACTGATGCTCTCATGGTTAATAAGACACTGGAAGGTAAATAACCCATCCTTTTGTTCCTATTGGATCCTGAAGCTAGTTTGCATAACGTGTGTTGGAGCAGACTCCTAAACTAGGGTCCATAGTATGGGAAGTGCCACCATGCTGGAAATCCAGTTGGGAGGGACAGGAGCTAGGGATGAGATTGATGTTCCCTCCGTGGGAAGCCTGCCCAGCAAAGGTGGTGGAAAGCGGGTAGAGAAGAGGGCTTGGAAGGAGGGAAGCCCCCACACTGACACCTGTCAACAGGGTAGCTCTGTGCTCTCCAGCTGGGAGCAGAGAACCTGCCTCTATACCCACCTCGGGAAGGCTGTTCTGAACTCCAGGTAGTGATCCTGGGTGTAAGGGTCAGGAGCAGGGGTGGAAATCTTGCTGTGGATATAGGGTGTGAGCCTCTCAGAGGGTTTACCCCAGTGGATTTTTACATCCTGCCCAAATTTGTCCTTCATACATGACTCCCCATGACCTCCTGTGGCCAGACCTGTGACTTTCTGCTTGGCAGTGAGGAGGGGACACAGAAATGTGGACTCGTCTGTTCACAGGAGATGTGGTGAAAGGCTCACCCTGACATGGGGTGATGTGAATGACCAGATTCTGCAAAAGGCAGCATCCTAAGTGTGGACCATTGTCAGATCACCAGGGTGACTTTGGGTTTGGGCCAATTTGTCTTCTCTCTCCTTGACATTGCTCCTCAGAACTAACTCTCTGGTTTTTCCTTAGGCACCTGAAGACCCCCCTGGAGACCCTCTCCATAACCAACTGCCCACTGTCAGATTGTGACTGGAAATACCTTTCCCGATATCCAAACACCAGACAGCTCAGACACCTGGAACTGAGGGGCATCAAACTGACCGATTTCAGTCTGGAGCCCCTGCAAACCCTTCTGGACAGCATTGCAACCACACTGAACAGCCTGGACTTGGCAGCTTGTGGGATCACTGACTCCCAGCTCCAAGCCCTCCTACCTGCCATGAGCCACTGCTCCCAGCTTGTGATCTTGAGCATCCATAGGAACCGCCTCTCTATGTCAACCCTGAGTGACCTGCTGCTTCACACTGCCAGGCTGAGCCAGTTGAGCGTAGAGCTGTACCCTACCCCTGTGGAGAGCTATGATGCCCGAGGTACCATCCACTCAGGGAGATATTCCCAACTCTGTGCTGAGATGACAGCAATAGTGAGGGACTTTAGGCAGCCAAAAGTCCTTGTGTTCTGTAGTGTCCCCTGTTGTCATTGTGGCTCCAAGTTCATGTATAACCAGGGCCTCATTCACTGCTCGTGTCCAACAGCTGCCTAGTTGGGTGTGTTTCAAAAGTGTACTTCTAGGCAATTGTAGGTATAACCAGGATGTAAGGTGACCTTAGAGGGAACACAGAGCCCACCATTTCAGACATTGCCTAAAGTGTGGATGGGGAAAGGAAAGTACAGCAGGGGGCTCCATTAAAGGGAAGCCCTATGAGGGTAGGACCTTCAGGACATGTGTCTCTATAGAGACATACATAGGGACCTGGATTTCTAGAATGGGATTCAGGCTTGTTGGGCACAGGGAGAAGCTATTGTGTTTCATGGCTGGTCCATAAATCGTCAGAAATGAACAGAATCTCAAGGTTAGTCTTCTGCCGTCCTCTGCACTGGATTTACCTGGCTTTCTAATGAAACCTTGAGATTCTCCAGGTGCTGTAGAGAAAGAAGGCATGGAGTACTTGGTGAACAATGAGGTTCAGCCCCAGGAAGTCAAGGGATCAAACTGAAATCTGGTCATAATATGTGGCTACTCTGTGGTTTAACACATGCAGTTTCACACAGGTGGATTGGAACATTCTATGTAGGCATTGAACATGAGCCATTGCAAGAAAACCTCTTCTCAGTGGACCTCAGTGCCACCCAGACATTCAATGCTGGTTCTTCCTCATGGGTCTCCATGTAGACCCAGAAAACTCAGGTCCTGGTCTCTGGGTGTTCTGGGCAAGGGCATCTGTGCATAAGACAGGCCCCATTGTCCCACTCCCAGTGCCTGCAGGAAGTGTCCATGCTGCACTTGATCAGAGCCTGTGGGCCTCACCAAACCTTGCCTGTCATCCACCTAGGTAGTCTGTCCACAGTTAAACCTTTGGTGCCCCTTGAAGGACCCAAATTCCCTTTCAGCAAAATAGTAGAATCATATAGGTAGATAACACTTATAAATATTTCAAAATGAAACTGAATCAATTACAAGCTCTAGTCAGGGGCAGGGTAGCACATAACTGAGAGATCTTCCTCTAACACTTCCCTCCACTGAGGACTGGGCTGATGGGGTTGTGCAGTGACCTTAGCCTTAGTTTCCCATCCAAGGATGAGAACAAGGTCCACCCCGTCTTCATTTCAGGTATTCTAAAGCTGCCTGTGGACGTGTTTTAATTATGGCTTGAATAATTCTCCACACATAGTGAACTGGAACCCACTTTGATGTGTAAGCAGACTGCAGCTCACTCTTGGAACTGGTAGCAGAGTCTGGGCCAAGCACAGCTGGCCTCTCTGTCACCCACAGAGTGATCTTTGTGCCTCGCTCCCTCTTTATGGCACTTCCTTTTTTCTGGCTCTAAGTCTAGCTTGCATGTGTGAGGCACGCAGGAGGTTCTCAAGGGCATTCATTTTGTTGGATTCTAGGATCAAATAAAGTCAAGGAAGATCTCCATAATGATATCTGTCATCATGTGTTCTTTTACGAGTTATCATGGCTAAAAAGGGACTTGAAGATACTCTGGTGCCTCCAGACCCCTTGAACACTGGAAGGATTGTGAGGGCACTTTGTTTTCTCAGATGCCTGGGGATAAAGCACTCACCTCTCTTTGAGTTTCTCATCTTTTGACTCTGGGTTCATTTGTGCTGTGAGTGAGCACACAACTGTAGGATGTCATAACAAACAGGACCGGGTTTGTAAGGGTGGCCGGGTCAGGAAGTGGCGACTGGGTTTCACTCCTTGGCCTCTGAAAGATGCAGAGTCCTTTGTGCACCTGTATCCAAAGACTCTACAGCCCCTCTGGAACACTGGCCAAATTTACCTCCACAATTTAGAAAACCCAGAACCCATGCTATTCTAGAGAAATGAGAGAACTTCATCAAAGCTGACTCAGGGAGCTGGGGACATTTCTCAGTGGTGGAGCACTTGCTAGCATGTGCAAAGACCTGGGTTCCATCCAAGGCATCACAGAGATAAGTAAACAAATAAATAAATCCAAAACTGATGTAACCACATTGGGAAAGTTTAATTGGAAGAGAGCTGTCTATCTGTGAGAAATATTCAAAAAGAAAGAACCACAACCCACATGAAAACAATAGAATGCATTCTTTAATTGGTCTGGACAGGTGGATCAAATTGATGTCCTGAAAGATTCTCTTCCAAAAACAACTGGAAAAGCTGGCTTGGTGGTGCTCAGCTGTAGTTCCAGCAGCTCAGGGGGTGAGGCAGGAGGATGGTGAGTTCAAAGCCAGCCTCAGCAACTTAGTGAGGTTGTAAGCAAGTTTGTGAGACCCTGTTTCAAAATTGTACCTGGGGATGGGGCTCACTGGTGTGGCACCCTTGGGTTCAATGCCTGGTCCCCAAAGCAATAACAAACAAGTATGAAAAGCTGGTTGCAGTGGCACATGCCTGGGATGCCAGGTACTCAAGAAGTTTTATGATTTTATTCCTTCTCCCAAATTTACTAACTGGGGCATGACCCATCCTTATTTTTTGCAGTCCCTTGAGATTCAATATTGGGCCATTTATTCGAGATCTATTTTCCTAATGAAGCTATTTCTTGCTGAGGACTTCCCAGTTAGAATTGCTTTTGCTGTATCCACAGGTTTGAATATCTTGTGTGGCCCTTTTCATTGGTCTGCAGGCATTTTACACTTTCTTTTTTATTTTTATTTATTTTTCTTATTTCTTACATACATGACAATGTTTTGATTTCTTCAATGACCCATTGGTTGTTGGGGAACAGGCTGAATAATTCCCATGCTTTGTAACTGTCCAGGTGTTCCCCCTGCTATGGATTCCATTCTTATGAAATTTATGGAAATTTATTTTGAGGATAAATGGAGAATGTGTCGTGTGCTGTTGAGAAGGATGTTTGCTCTGCAGTGGTTGGGTGGGATGGTCTGTAAATGTCTACTGTGTGCAGAGATGATCTGTCCAGGGCTGAAAAGGGGAGTTGACTGGGCTGGGCATGTGGCTCAAGCAGTAGCATGCTTGCCTGGCATGCGTGCGGCCCGGATTCCATCCTTAGCACCACATACAAACAAAGATTATGTCCGCCAAAAAACTAAATAATAAATATTAAAATTCTCTCTCTCTCTCTTTCTCTCTCTCTCTCTCAAAGAAGGGGGGTAGTTGAAGCCCCCACTGTTCTTACTGTGTTGTAGTCGACTTCTTATTTTACATTCCAGTAATATCTGTTTTGCACATGTGTGTGTACAATTTCTGTCTCATGTTGCTGAATTGACCCCTTTATCATCGTGTGATCACCTTGTCTCTTTTTATTGTGTTTTAATCTGTAGTCTATTTTATCTGACAGGAGTCTAGCCATTCCTGCTCTAGGTTGGTTTTCTTCATGTGGAATATCTTTTCCATCCCTTCACTGTCACTCTGTGTGTGTCCTGAGGTGAAGTGACTTTCTTGTAGACAGCAGGTGACTGAGTCCATTAAAAAAAGAAAATCCATTCAGTCACTTTACATCTTAAAATAGGGGAGTTTATTCACTTTACATTCAAGGTTTTTTATTGAAAGATACAGAATTATTTCTGACTGGTCTTATTTGTTTTTAGTTTCTTTTTCAGATTTCTTTTTAGATCTTTTTCTCTGTTTTCCTCCCTTACTCTCTACTCTGTTTCTGTAGGTTGGTGTTTTCTTCTGGGATAAGTTTGGATTTCCTTCTTAATCATTTGTGAACATGCTGTCATTTTTTTTTCCTTTGGGCTTTCTCTGGGATTTAGTAAATTTTTACAGTTACCAAAGAGCATTTTAAGCTGAACAGAACCTCCCTCTGCTCTAATACCAGTACTCTCTTAAAAAAAAAAAAAACAAGTAAAAATATAACAACCTATTCCTCTGATAGCCAGAATAACAGCCTTTAAAACCCGCACCCCCAAATTTTATTCAGCAACAGAACAAGGTACCCAAGTCACTTTTTCTTTTTCTCCTCTTTTTTTCCCTCTTTGGTACCAGGAGTAGAACCCAAGGACACTAAACCACTGCGCCACAGTTCTAGCATTTATTTTAATTCAGTAAATACAGAGTAGTGGGGAATTGCTCCTCCAGGCAGGAGACCCCTCCCACATGGGTGTCAGAGGGAGATCTTATGCCACTATAGCCATGGTAGAGGGTACTTTCTCCTTCAGGTGGGTGACCCCTTTCACCTGCGTGGCTGGGGAGTTCCTATACCACTGCAGGTGAGGTAGAGGGAACTCTCCCCTCCAGACCGGAGACCCCTTCTATCTGGGTGTCCTGGGTAGAGGGGACTTGCAGCTCCAGGAGGGAGACCCTTCCACCTGGATGTCAGGGGGAGTTCTTATACTGCTGCAGGCAGGATAGAGTGGACTTGCCCTTCCATTCGGGAGACCCCTCCCACCTGGGTGTCTGGGTGAGCTCCTATACCTCTGCAGCCAGGGTAGAGAGGACTCGCCCCTCCAATCGGGAGACTTCTCCCACCTGGGTGTCCAGGGGTTCTTGATTACTTCAGCATCCAGGGAAGAGGGGACTCGCTCCTACAGGCAGGATCTCCACCCAGCTGGCTGTCAGAGGGAGCTCCAATACTGTGACAGCAAGGGTAGAGGGAACATGCCCCTGCAGGCAGAAGATCCCTCCCACCTGGGTGTACCAAGAGTTCTTATATGCCAAAAGGTAAAGTAGAGGGGACTCGCCCTTCCAGGCAGGATACCTCTCCCACCTGGGTGTCAGGTAAGCTTGTATACTGCGAAAGCCAGGGTAGAGGGGACTGTCCTGTCCATGCAGAAGACCCCTCCCACCTGTGTGTCTGCAAGAGCTTGTATATGTCTACAGCCAGGGTAGAAGGGACTCATTGCTCCAGGAGGGAGACTCCTCTCACCTGGCTATGGGGGGGCCTCCTATATCCCCTCAGCCAGTGTAGAGGGGACTCGACTCTCTAGTCGGGAGACACCATAACCTGGGTGTCAGGGGGAGCTCCTATACCACCAGAGTCAGGGTAGAGTGGACATGCACCTCCAGTTGGAAGACGGCTCCCACCTGGGTGTCAGGGGAAACTCATATACTGCTGCAGTCAGGGTAAAGTGGACACACTCCTCCAGGCGAGAGATCCCTCCCATCTTGGTGCCAGGGCCAGCTTGTATTCCTCCTTGGCCAGGGTAGAGGGGACTCGCCCCTTCAGGTGGGAGACCCCCTTTCACCTGGTTGTCAGGGGGAGCTCTTATACTGCTGCAGCCATGGTAGAGGGGACTCGCCCCTCAAGGCAAGAGACCACTTTCCCCTGAGTTTGGGGAGGAGCTCATGTATCTCCAGAGCCAGGGTGGAGGGGACTCGCCCTTTCCAGTGGGAGACACCTCCCATCTTGGAATGGGGGGGGGAGCTCCTAAACCACAGCAGCCAGAATAGAGGGGACTCGCCCCTCCAAGCAGGAGACCCCTCGCACCTTGGTCTTGGGAAAGCTGGTAAACCCCTGCAGCCAGGGTAGAGGCAACTTGCACCTCCAGGCGAGAAACACCTCCCACCTATATCACCTTAGCCCAGGTAGAGGGGACATGCCCCTTCAGGCGGGAGATCCCTGCCATCTTGGTATGTAGGAGGGATCTCTTATACCACAGCAGCCAGAATAGAGGGTTTTAAGCAGGAGACCACTCCCACCTGGGTGTCTGGGAGAGCTGGTAAACCCCCAGGGGTAGTGGGAAGTCACCCTTCTAGGCGGGAAACCATTCCCACCTGGGTGTCAGGGAAAGCTAGTATACCACTGCAGCCAGGGAAGTGGGGCCTTGCCCTTTCAGTCAGGAGATCCCTCACATCTGGGTATGAGGGGTGCTCGTATACCAAAGCAGCCAGAATAGAGGAAACTCACCCCTCTAGGCAGGAGACCCCTCCCATCTGGGTGTCTAGGAGAGCTGGTACACTCCCTCAGCTATGGTAGAGGGAAGTCACCCCTCTAGGTGGGAGTCCCCTCCTGCCTGGGTGTCAGGGGAATCTCCTTAACTGCTACAGCCAAGGTAAAGAGGACTCACCCCTTCCAGGTGGAAGACCCAATCCACCTGGGTGTCAGGTGGAGCTCATATACCCCAGCAGCCATGGTAGAGGCGACTAGCACCTCCAGGTGAAAGACACCTCCCACCTGGGGGAATAGTAACTCCTATACTGCCTTAGCCAAGGTAGAAGGGAATCGTCCCTCCAGGGGGAAGACACCTCCCACATGGGTGTCTGGTGAGGTGGGGATCTTATACACCTGCAGATGGGGTAGCAGCAAATCACCCCTCCAGGTGGGAGACTCCTCTCTCCTGGGTGTCTGGGGGAGCTTGCATACCACTGCAGCCAAAACAGAGAGGCCTCGCTTCTCCAGGAGAGACCCCTTCCACCTGGGTGTCCTGGGGAGCTCCTATAACACTGAAGCCAGGGTAGAAGTGATTTGCACCTCTAGGAGGGAGACCCTACCCACCTTGGTGTCAGGAGGAGTTCCTATTACCTTTGTAGCCAGGGTAGAGAGGAATTGCACTTCCAGTTGGGAGACCCCACCCACATGGGTGTCTAGGTGAGCTCCTATATCTCCACAGCCAGGGTAGAGAGGACTCGTCCCTCCAATAGGGAGACCCCTCCCCCCTGCATGTAGGGGGGAGCTCCTACACCACCACAGCCAAGGAAGAGAGGACTCACCCCTCCAGGTGGGAGACCCCGCTCACCTGGGTGTCAGAGGAGCTCCTATACCACTGCAGTTGGGGTAGAGGGAACTCTATCTTCCAGAAGGGAGACCACTTCCACCTGGGGAGCACCTATACCGCTGCAGCAGGGTAGAGGGGACTCTAGCCTCCTGGTCGGAGAATCCTCCCAATTGGGTGTCAGGGGAGCTCCTATACTGCAGCAGACAGGGTAGAGGGTACTCCCAAGTCGAGGCAGGAGACCCCTCTCACCTGGATGTCAGGGGGAGATTTTAAACCACTGCAGTCAGGATAGAGGGGACTTGCCCTTCCAGTCAGGAGACCCTCCCACCTGGGTGTCTGGGTGAGTTCCTATACATCCGCATCCAGGATAGTGGGTGTTGGGGTTTAAGTGTGCAGAGTTTAGCTCCCTCAGCCTGACACTTTGTAAAGAGCTGTGGCTGTGATTTAGGTCAGCTGAGGCAAGCCTCAGCTAGGAGGAGGAAAAGTTCTCTTCCCCTTATCGCAATTCACAAGCTCTGCATGGTTTGGCCTAGAGGAAGAAGCTTCCTGCATACTGGACCTGGGAACAGTACATTCGGGGATTAGATAATGTCTACAAAGAACTTTGGGAGGGTACTTATCAAATAAACAGGAACAATCTGAATTTAGCTCTGAGTACCCGCTGAGGCATGATTTTTGGGCAATGTGGGTAAAGTGTTACTGAAGAATTGCTTGCTTTGTTAGAAGAAGAATATAAAAGGAACTTACAAATAAACCTCAGCATGCAGTTGCAATTGCTGCCTTGGCTCTGCATCCCCTGTGTCCTGGTGATTTTGCGACCCTTACCCAGGGACCCGAACTCACTAGACGTTCACATTTGGCACCCGAACAGGGACCCTGCTGGATTGTCAGGAAGGGTGAGTTATTTTTCTTTATATTACAGGGTGATGGGACAATCTTTATCTTCTCCTTTTTTACGTATTGTTAGGCATTCACTTGCCATCTATGGTATTAACATTTCTCATTCTGATATAGAGATGTGTCTTAAGGTGGTCAGGGAATGGAATCCCTGGTTCCCAGAGGAAGGATCTATGGATGTGGATAATTGGAAACTGGTCCGTCATAATGTTGAAAAGGCCATGAGACAAGGCGAAAAAATTCCGATTCGGTTTTGGTCTATTTGGTCTATTTTATATACAATGTTTAAAGCTATGGAGGAAGAAAGGTTGATTGGCAATTTACAAAAGGAGCTAGCTCCCTCTATTTTAGATCTCCCTCTGGATATTAGTGAAAAGGAGGAGGTAGTAAAAGATACGCAACAATTGACTCATAATTCTTCACAAAATTCTGCTGATTTAATTGGCAATGTTACAGAAAAGAAAACAAAAGTAAAAATGATGATTGATGATCGTTCCGTTTCGGAGCAATTCAAACTCGTTATGGAGGAGGTTCTGGGACGTCTCAATAAATTAGAAGCTAAAGCGGACTCTAGGCCTTTATCGGGAACCAGGCCCTCTGCCCCTCCGGCCATTAACCCTTTTTTGACAGCTTCTTTAAAAGCTGTCCAGGAAATGGACTCAGAGCCTTCTGACGATGAGGATGAAACTCCCTTCTTTTCTTTTCCTATAATCAGGCCTGATCCAGCTAATGGAATGGCACATCCACCTCGGTATGAGGGGATTGATATTGATCATATTGGCAGATTAAAAAAGTCAGTGACAATGTACGGACCTCAGTCCCATTATGTAAAAGAATTGCTTAATGCTTTTGCTACTCATTACAATAATTTTGCTCCTGAAGATTGGAAGAATGATTTTGATCTCCAGGGTGGTGCTATGCCTAAAAGAATACCTACAGGAATATTTGGGCCACTACCTCCAGGGACTTTTGCTTTGCTCACAGGACGCTCCAGCCTTAATGCTAAAGGCATTACTGTCCATTTAGGCATTATTGATGCAGACTATGAAGGAGAAATTCAGATTTTAATGTCTTCTCTTGCTGATGTTCATTTTTCCAAAGGAGAAAGAATTGCCCAACTTCTCTTATTACCTTACCTCCCTATAGGGGATTCCTCTAATCAGAGGCAGGGCGGATTTGGCAGTACTGACACACAGAGTGTTTTTTGGGCCACACAAATTACTAAAATGCAACCCCTTATAAAAATAAAGCTAGGGACTAAAATGATTAGTGCTTTAATTGATACAGGATCTGATATTACTATAATAAAAACTCAAGATTGGCCGTCTAATCTTCAGTATCAAATTATACCCTGTCATATTAAGGGAGTTAGCTCGGCTCCCATCCAAAGTATTGGCCAAGCTTTAAACCATATAACTATTCAATCAGAGGATGAACAAATAGCTGTATTAAAACCCTACATTCTACAAGTTCCTCTTAATATAATCGGAAGGGATATTTTAGAACAATGGGGAGCTTATATTCAATTTTAACTAATTCTAGATGGAACCCAAACCTCCGCCGGTTCTCAGACCATTGCCCCCTTGCTAAAGTAACAGGTACTGAAGTATCTCTCCACCCATTCACTCCTCTCTTCTCCTGTCAGTGCCCGCCCCGGCCCCAGAAACCAGAGTGTATGGGGCAATCCAGGGACGGAATGGTGCCCCGAGGAGTGGGCAACTCTGTCACCTTCTTCAGACCAACCCCTTTCTATCTGTAGACTCCCCAGGGGAAAATGCAGACAAAATCAGACAAAATGCAATCGGCTAGGAAAACTTGGGGAACTTTTGCCCCCAAAATGGGAGCGAACTCCATGTTGTTTGCATCACCATGGTAACCATGGGGTGCCTGGCCGGAAGAGCGGCTTCCTTGTCTCACCTCCCACACTTTTGTGGGCTTCCGATTGGTTCTTCCACAGTCACTTAGACAGGACTTCTAGTCCCACCTTCCAGCCACTAACCTGTACTACTGTGTTTCAGATTTCTACCGGAGCTGCTCAGAGCCTGTATTTTAAAAAATGCCTACCTGTAAATGCTAACGAAAGATATCTTTTTCAGACAAAATTTAATTCCACAGGTTTCTATGTTACAGTCCTAAATTTAAGCTAGTTCTAAGTTAAATAACCTGACTTTTCTCTATAGTTGTGTTACTAAATAATGTTCTATTGATGAGAGATATCAAATATGTTTCTTTATATTTTACTTTTAATTTTGGAGGTTGTGAGGATGCATTTGCTCATCACAGGAACAAGCCGGCAAAGTTCCTGTGATGACCAAGGAATCCTTATTCTCATTGCTAACTATAAAAATAAAAATGTATACTCAAGGATCTTATTTCAGTTACATCAAGTGACATCACATAGAAGAGTGCACTCCTAGTTAAAAATAAATTAAAATGGATCCAAATATTTTAAGACCACGTGGTTACATAAAATTAATACAATTATAAGTTATGTTCTTATTCTTAATATATATATTTTTATATATATTTAGATAACCTATATTTGTTAATCTATAAATTAATTAGCACATGCCTAATTGATTAGTTAATATATATTTGCCTAATTGTTTTTCTTCAACAGAAAACCCATAATTTATGTTTTATATTTACATTTATCAGATACTCTGCCTTTTCAGTTACAGATATTTGAGATAAATGTGTTTACTATAAATTTGTTTTTAAGTAAAAATACAATCAAGTAGTTTCTAATTCTCAAAGTTACTGTTTAAACTCATAAGATGATAAATAATTATAATTATTTCTACAAAATATCTAAGGGTTTTAACTATATTTTCATTGATATTTCTTATCAAAGTATAATAATTTGTTTATAGATTCTAAGGTTTTGAGACTGCGGCGAAGGAGATAACTTCATTGAAACCTGTGGCTACAGGTGTGTAATTCCCTAGCCTTCCCTCTCCACACATCGGGGAAACCTTAAGGGCCCCTCCCAGCTCTCCCATAAGGGCTCCTCCCAGCTCTCCCGTGAGTGCGATAGCCAGCCCGAGGGAATCAGAGGTGGCGCGGAACTACCGCTTCCACTAGGGCTGACAGCAAAGGTCTCTTGCACCAGCTACCGGGGGCGTGGCTACGGGAGGGCAAGTAAAATTCGCTGAGGATTCTCAGCCCCAAGCTCTACAAACTTAGGGTCTGAGGGAATGGCAAACTGGAAGACTGTGCCCAGCCGTTCATGAAAACAGGGCTCCCAGGAGCAGCAGACCTGGCGTGTACCCAGTATTGTGGTGAGCAGCATCCGTGAGAGGGGCCTGGCTAGAGGAAAAGTGGGAAGTGACTAGACACAAGAGGAGGCCCTAGGCACTCAGGATTGGAGACTCGCCCAGTGTGGGAGGAGCTGCTGCACAGTGATTGGTTCCCACATATTGACAGGAGAAACTTGGCCTGGTGGGCACAGCTCCACCTACTGGAAGAGAAGTTAATCAAACTCTAAGACTGCATTTATTAGTTTTTTTTTTTCTTTTCTCTTTTTTTTTGATTTGGGTTTTTCTTTCATTTTAATTTTTCTTTCTTGTTGTTTTTTTAATTTTTTTTACAATTTTTTTTAAATTTTTTTTTCTTCTAATTTTAATTTTAATTTTTTTATTATTTTTAAATTTTTTTTTCTTTTTTTATTTCCTATTTTTTTCTTCTTTTGTCTTTTCATTTCTTTTCAGTTATTTTATCCCCCCTTCCTTGAATTCTACCTCCTTACTCTCATTCTCTTTAGTGACTTCTTCCCTTCCCTTCTAATACCTTTCCTCCCAAGCATCTAATAAATTTATAGGAGTAAACAGTAACTCAGCAGTCAAACAGAACAAGAAGTAACATGAGCAGCTTCAAAAAGCAAGGAAGAAAAGGAGTACAAACAATGCAGGACAGCCTAAATATTCAGGAGGACCTAGAGTCATCAGAAAAATGGTCATATAAAGAACTCAAGGAACAACTTAGACAGATGGAATGGAACCTTAAAGAGGATACAAGACAGCAAATTCAAGCAGTGAAAGAACACATTGAGAATGCATTACATAAACAGATAAAAGAAGAAGTTAAGCATCTTTATCAGGAGATAGAGATTATAAAAAATAATCAAACAATAATTCTAGAAATGAAGGAAATGATAAACCAAATTAAAAACTTAATTGAGAGTATCACTAACAGAGTGGAGCAAGTAGAAGCCAGAACGTCAGATAATGAAGACAAAATATATCATCTTGAAAAGAGTCTAGCCAACTCAGAAAGGCTGGTAAAAAATCATGAGAAAAACATCCAAGAGTTCTGGGATAACATAAAAAAAACAAACTTATGAGTCATCGGGATAGAAGAAGGTACAGAGATTCAAACCAAGGGAATGAGTAACCTGCTGAATGAAATAATTACAGAAAACTTTCCAGAAATAAAAAAGGAAAGAGATATACAAATTGAAGATGCATACAGGACACCGAGCACACAAAATCACAGTAGACCAACGCCAAGACACATTGTTATGAAGATATCCAATATACAGAACAAAGAGAAAATATTAAAAGCTACAAGAGAAAGGAGACAGATTACATTCAGGGGTAAACCAATAAGGTTAACACCGGGTTTTTCATCACAGACACTGAAAGCAAGAAGGTCATGGAACAATGTATTTCAAACACTGAAAGACAATGGATGCCAACCAAGAATTCTGTATCCAGCAAAATTAAGCTTCAGGTATGACAACGAAATAAAAATCTTTCATGATAAACAAAAGTTAAAAGAATTTGCAGCCAGAAAACCAGCATTGCGAAGCATTTTGAGCAAAACACTACACAAGGAAGAAATGAAAAACAATAACAAAAACCATCAGTGGGAAGTGCCTCAGTAAAGACAGAGGGTGAGGGGAAAGATAATCATGGAGAAACAAACTAAAAATTTTTTAAAAAAGGATAAATAATCAAACATGGATGGAAGTACAAACCATATATCAATAGTAACTCTGAATGTTAATGGCTTAAACTCTCCAATAAAGCGACATAGGCTGGTATCATGGATTAAAAAAACAAATGCAACAATATTCTGCCTCCAGGAGACACATCTGATTGGAAAAGATATACACAGGCTGAAGGTGAAAGGATGGGAAAAAATATACCACGTACAGAGTCCTCGTAAGGAAGCAGGGGTGGCCATCCTCATATCGAATAAAATTGACTTCAAGACTAAGTTAATCAAAAGGGATAAAGAAGGACATTATATACTGTTAAAAGGAACCATTCACCAACAAGACATAACAATTATAAATATTTATGCACCAAATAATGGTGCTGCGACATTCATAAAACAAATTCTCCTCAAGTTCAAGAATCAAATAGACCACAACACAATAATTATGGGTGACTTCAACACACCTCTCTCACCATTGGAGAGATCCTCCAAACAAAAGTTGAATAAAGAAACTATAGAACTCAATATCACAATCAATAACCTAGAGTTAACTGACATATATAGAATATATCAACCATCATCAAATGGATATACTTTTTTCTCAGCAGCACATGGATCCTTCTCAAAAATAGACCATATATTATGCCATAAGGCAACCCTCAGTAAATATAAAGGGGTGGAGATAATACCTTGCATTTTATCTGATCATAATGGAATGAAACTGGAAATCAATGATAAAAGAAGGAAGGAAAAATCCTACATCACATGGAAAATGAACAATATGTTACTGAATGATCAATGGGTTACAGAAGACATAAAAGAGGAAATCAAAAAATTCTTAGAGATAAATGAAAATACAGACACAACATATCGGAGTCTATGGGACACAATGCAAGCAGTTTTAAGAGGAAAATTCATCGCCTGGTGGTCATTTCTCAAAAAAAGAAAAAACCAACAAATAAATGAGCTCACACTTCATCTCAAAGCCCTAGAAAAGGAAGAGCAAAACAACAGCAAATGTAGCAGAAGGCAAGAAATAATTAAAATCAGAGCAGAAATCAATGAAATTGAAACAAAAGAAACTATTGAAAAAATTAACAAAATTAAAGTTGGTTCTTCGAAAAAATAAATAAGATCGACAGACCTTTAGCCATGCTAACCAAGAGAAGAAGAGAGAGAACTCAAATTACTAACATACAGGATGAAAAAGGCAATATCACAAAAGATGCAACAGAAATACAGAAGACAATTAGAAATTATTTTGAAAAACTATATTCCAATAAAATATAAGATAGTGAAGACATCAATAAATTTCTTAAGTCATATGATTTGCCCAGACTGAGTCAGGGGGATACACACAATTTGAACAGACCAATATCAATGGATGAAATTGAAGAAGCCATCAAAAGACTACCAACCAAGAAAAGCCCAGGACCGAATGGGTATACAGCGGAGTTTTACAAAACCTTTAAAGAAGAATTAATACCAATACTTTTCAAGTTATTTCAGGAAATAGAAAAAGAGGGAGCTCTTCCAAATTCATTCTATGAGGCCAACATCACCCTGATTACGAAACCAGACAAAGACACCTCAAAGAAAGAAAACTACAGACCAATATCTCTAATGAACCTAGATGCAAAAATCTTCAATAAAATTCTGGCGAATTGAATACAAAAACACATCAAAAAAATTGTGCACCATGATCAAGTAGGATTCATCCCTGGGATGCAAGGATGGTTCAATATACGGAAATCAATAAATGTTATTCACCACATCAATAGACTTAAAGATAAGAACCATATGATCATCTCGATAGATGCAGAGAAAGCATTCGACAAAGTACAGCATCCCTTTATGTTCAAAACATTAGAAAAACTAGGGATAACAGGAACTTACCTTGATATTGTAAAAGCTATCTATGCTAAGCCTCAGGCTAGCATCATTCTGAATGGACAAAAGTTAAAGGCATTCCCTCTAAAATCTGGAACAAGACAGGGATGCCCTCTATCACCACTTCTATTCAATATAGTTCTCGAAACACTGGCCAGAGCAATTAGACAGACGAAAGAAATTAAAGGCATAAAAATAGGAAAAGAAGAACTTAAATTATCACTATTTGCACCTGACATGATTCTATACCTAAAAGACCCAAAAGGGTCTACAAAGAAATTACTAGAGCTAATAAATGAATTCAGCAAAGTGGCAGGATATAAAATCAACACGCATAAATCAAAGGCATTTCTGTATATCAGCGACAAAACTTCTGAAATGGAAATGAGGGAAAACACTCCATTCACAATATACACAAAAAAAATAAAATACTTGGGAATCAACCTAACAAAAGAGGTGAAAGATTTATACAATGAAAACTAGAGAACCCTAAAGAGAGAAGTAGAAGAAGATTTTAGAAGATGGAAAAATATACCCTGTTCATGGATAGGCAGAACTAACATTATCAAAATGGTGATATTACCAAAAGTTCTCTATAGGTTTAATGCATGCCAATCAAAATCCCAACGGCATTTCTTGTAGAAATACATAAAGCAATCATGAAATTCATATGGAAAAATAAAAGACCCAGAATAGCAAAAGCAATTCTAAGCAGGAAGTGTGAATCAGGCGGTATAGCGATACCAGATTTCAAACTATATTACAGAGCAATAGTGACAAAAACAGCATGGTACTGGTACCAAAACAGGCGGGTGGACCAATGGTATAGAATAGAGGACACAGAGACTAATCCACAAAGTTACAACTATCTTATATTTGATAAAGGGGCTAAAAGCATGCAATGGAGGAAGGATAGCATCTTCAACAAATGGTGCTGGGAAAACTGGAAATCCATATGCAACAAAATGAAACTGAATCCCTTTCTCTCGCCATGCACAAAAGTTAACTCAAAATGGATTAAGGAGCTTGATATCAAATCAGAGACTCTGCGTCTGATAGAAGAAAAAGTTGGCTCTGATCTACATATTGTGGGGTCGGGCTCCAAATTCCTTAATAGGACACCCATAGCACAAGAGTTAATAACAAGAATCTACAAATGGGACTTACTTAAACTAAAAAGTTTTTTCTCAGCAAGAGAAACAATAAGAGAGGTAAATAGGGAGCCTACATCATGGGAACAAATTTTTACTCCTCACACTTCAGATAGAGCCCTAATATCCAGAGTATACAAAGAACTCAAAAAATTAGACAATAAGAAAACAAATAACCCAATCAACAAATGGGCCAAGGACCTGAACAGACACTTCTCAGAGGAGGATATACAATCAATCAACAAGTACATGAAAAAATGCTCACCATCTCTAGCAGTCAGAGAAATGCAAATCAAAACCACCCTAAGATACCATCTCACTCCAGTAAGATTGGCAGCCATTATGAAGTCAAACAACAACAAGTGCTGGCGAGGATGTGGAGAAAAGGGTACACTTGTACATTGCTGGTGGGACTGCAAATTGGTGCAGCCAATTTGGAAAGCAGTTTGGAGATTCCTGGGAAAGCTGGGAATGGAACCACCATTTGACCCTGCTATTGCCCTTCTTGGACTATTCCCTGAAGACCTTAAAAGAGCATGCTACAGGGATACTGCCACATCGATGTTCATAGCAGCACAATTCACAATAGCTAGACTGTGGAACCAACCCAGATGCCCTTCAATAGATGAATGGATAAAAAAAATGTGGCATCTATACACAATGGAGTACTATGCAGCAATAAAAAATGACAAAATCATAGAATTTGCAGGGAAATGGATGGCACTAGAGCAGATTATGCTTAGTGAAGCTAGTCAATCCCTAAGAAACAAATACCAAATGTCTTCTTTGATATAATGAGAGCAACTATGAACAGAGCAAGGAGGAAGAGCAGGAAGAAAAGATTAACATTAAACAGAGACATGAGATGGGAGGGAAAGGGAGAGAAAAGGGAAATTGCATGGAAATGAAGGGAGACCCTCATTGCTATACAAAATTACATATAAGAGGTTGTGAGGGGAATGGGAAAATAAACAAGCAGAGAAATGAATTACAGTAGATGGGGTAGAGAGAGAAGATGGGAGGGCAGGGGAGGGAAAAAAAAGATTCTAAGGTTTTCAGAAATTGTTCCAAAGTATAAACAAAAAAATCTCTACAAAAGAGTTTAATGTAGATAAACTTCTACTTTTCATGTTGCCCTGTTCTACTTGGCCACTGTCCGAAAAAATCAGCACTCCAGGTGCTAGACACCCCCTTACTAGTTTTTCACAAAATATGTGAACAAGGCCTCTGGCCTTGAGCTGGGGCTTCACAGAGATGGCTACATTTCTAAGATAAAAAAGTTATCAACTGGGCTCCATGGTAACAGCTGACAAAAAGAAAAAAGTTCTCCCAGGTGTCCTTGAAAAGTTAACTTGCTCAGAACAGAGGAAAAAACAGAAATAAAAACTGCTTTTTGTGAACTTCTACAGACTGTGAACTTCTGAGCCCCTTCCCTTACATGTTGAGTACAAAATTCTGAAACTACCTAAACTTGGGTTTCAGGGGATTAATTGATTACAACAGAAGCAATGCCCTCTGAATCCGGTTGCAACCAAATAGAACTGTTTCCCTGTCTTCAGTGCTATCTTAGGTGCCTTGCCTTGTCCATCCCTACAACAGTATAATTCTATATACTTAAACATTATTTATGTTTTCATAAAATGGTCAACAGATATAATTAATTGTATAATAATGCAGATGTTTCCCAGAGTGCTCTATCATGACGCAGGTTCATTTGAAGATCAAATAAGGGGACATACAACCGGGTTCTGCCGGGAACCTGTATCCCTCACTTTAACCATCTTATTAGGAATGGGAATTGCTGCAGGGGTGGACACAGGGACCACTTCCCTGGTCCATGGGACACAACAAATGACCCAATTAAAAACAACAATGGACCAAAACTTAAAGATATTAGAAACCACCCATCATGTTATTCAACACTTAGTGAAAACATTTGCTATTATGGGAATTCCCGCTATGATTAAAACTGATAATGGTCCGGCTTATACTAGTAAAAATTTTAAAGATTTTTGCAAATTATATGATATTGTTCATCTAACCGAAATAGAATATAATCCACAAGGACAAACTTTAGTAGAACGTGTACATGCTACGCTTAAAACACAAATTAAAAAATTAAAAAGGAGGAAAATGACAGATTTAAATATGCACTTGTTTAGACATTTACAAAATCAACATAAAGCATCGTTACATCAAGCCTTATTTATTTTAAATTTCCTTAATCTTCCACAAGGAGAAATATTGACAAGAGCAGAACGACATTTTGAGCAAAAAACCTTAGAAACAGTTCATGAACCAATCTGGATAAAAATTGCAGCAGATGTTGAATGGCAGCCAGGGATTTTACTTTATAGGGGAAAAGGCTATTCTTATGTTTCAACAGAAAATGGACACCGGCAGTGGCTCCCAGGGCGGTGGATCCAGACCCATCACAATCAGAACAGCACCAAGGGGGGCACCCTATCCACTACCCCAGCCGAGGAATCAAGATCCTGAGCTTGATGTTCTGGTGGCAGCAATGGCGTGTCTCCATCTTGGGGCCCGACGTCGTCGACGTCCTAATTTCTCTCCCTTACCTACGTGGGGTCAAATTAAAAAGCTGAGTGGGGAAGGGCAAAAGGTGCTACAATGAACAGGGAAGAGTTGCACCCCAGAAAATTTATTTCTGGCCATGTGTGCATTATTGACAGTGTCTTCCACTTCTGAGGTACAAAATAATAATACTCACTATTGGGCCTATATTCCCAATCCACCTTTGCTGGAACCTGTTACTTGGGGTGACATGGATATTACCTTATATACTTCTCCTGCTCTTTTATCTCCCCCTTGGAACAATTTAACATATATGAATATTAATGATGGAACACCATTTAATTTCACTTATAAGAATAATAACAGTAAACCTATATGCTTGGGCGTTCCTCCTTGCTTACAATTAGATTGGCAACATTGGATACTAGTTGGAAATTGGAGTAATGGTTCTCGAACCCGTTTACAACGGCTGTCTGCATGGTCCATTAATATGACTTGGGATAATATAACTGAACAAAAATACCCTATGTTCCCCGAGTGCCCCGATTTTACTTATCAGGACTTGAGATACTCCCCTTTCATATGTCAGGAATGTTTAGGTAAATTTGGGAAGATATTTCAGAATATTATCATGTGGGGTCCTTATAGGATGTTCTTAAAAAATTGTTCAGAATGGAATATTACTGCTTGTGATTTATCTTCTACATACAGAATCCCGCCGAAAGAGAGATGGAATGAAACCATTCGGAACGACAAATTGATGGCCTGGGGTGATGGCGGAATTGCTGACCCACGCTTGGCTTCGGTGCAGTACCCTCATCATTTACAAACACATTTATGGAAAATTGCTGCTGCAACTAAACCTGTAATTTTCTCTAATGGCTCTTTCTCTGGGACTAGTCAATCTGCTACTTCTTATAATATTACTGTATTTAAAGAATATAATATAACTACATGCGCGCCCATGCCACATCTGTTCTTAATTGGAAATGTTACTTTTGATAAGGAAATTTTATGCTTTAATTGTAAATTGTATACCTGTATTAATACATCTGTTTCTATTCCTTCTGGTTATTCCATTGTGCTATTACAACAGTGCTCTCACATTTGGCTTCCTGTGAACTTACAAAGACCATGGTCCCAAGATCCTGTAAATACTTTGGTTCTGAAATTCTTTAGATGATTGTTAAAACGTACTAAACGGTTTGTGGGAGTTGTTGTTGCTGTAATTCTAAGTCTTATTGCAGTGGCTATAGTTGCTACAGTTTCAGGGATAGCTTTACATACTTCCTTACAAACAAAACATTTTGTTGAGAAATGGCATAAAGATTTGCATGAGTTATGGCTATCCCAAGCTCAAATTGATTCTAGACTTCAAACTCAAATGGATATTTTAAAACAGACAGTTAATTGGTTAGGAAAAAAGATACTCACTTTAGAACAAGAAATTAGATTAAAATGTAACTGAAATTCAACTTCTTTCTGTATAACTAATATACAATATAATCAAAGTTTACACGAATGGAGTATCATACAAAATTATCTTGATGGTAATGAAACACCTCAATTAATGATTGATTCTTTACAAAAGGATATATTTGAAATTTTTGGAAAAGGGTTTCAACATGATGATTCTGCACAAATAGCTGAATTATTTTTAAAGCAGTTAGAGAGATTAGATCCCAAAGGAATTGCTCAAAGTCTTACCCATACGGCTGGAGGAGTGGGAATAGTGTTATGCTTAGTTATTATCCTGTTTGTGACTATATATTGCATGTGCATAAGACCATCTCAAAACTCTATATTAACTTTGTGGTAAGCTGTTTTAGAAAAATAAAAGAAAAAGGAAGGAATTGTTGGGGTTTGAGTCTGCAGAGTTTAGCTCCCTCAGGCCTGACTTTTTGCAAGAGCTGTGGCTGTGATTTAGGTCAGCTGAGGCAAACCTCAGCTAGGAGGAGGAAAAGTTCTCTTCCCCTTATCGCAAGTCACAAGTTCTGCAAGGTTTGGCCAAGAGGAAGAAGCTTCCTGCATACTGGACCTGGGAACAGTACATTCGGGGATTAGATAATGTCTACAAAGAACTTTGGGAGGGTACTTATCAAATGAACAGGAACAATCTGAATTTAGCTCTGTGTACCCGCTGAGGCATAATTTTTGGGCAATGCGGGTAAAGTGTTACTGAAGAATTGCTTGCTTTGTTAGAAGAAAAATATAAAAGGAACTTACAAATAAACCTCAACATGCAGTTGCAATTGCTGCCTTGGCTCTGCATCCCCTGTGTCCCGGTTATTTTGCGACCCTTACCCAGGGACCCGAACGCTCTAGACATTCACAGTTGTTCCTGAGATTTTTGTGGAAACTGCTGATCAAAGCCATAAAATTTGGAACAAACAGTAGGAGGGGTATCTTTGCTATTAAGTCCTTCAAAAGCAAGATTCTTGCAAAACTTGTCTGAATTTACATTTCCCACATTTCTGCTGTTTCTCTCATTAGGAGAGCTTGCAAGATGGAACCTATCTACAGACAAAATTGCATGTCCAATCTTGGTGGTTGGTGTATGCCTCTGTATGTCATTCGTTGCCAAATCAGATTTCAAACTAAGTGGTTCAGTGGTTTTACACATATCATCCATCTTTCGGGATAATGATTCAAGTTCTTTGTTATCTGAAAAAGAAATATATTTTTTTTAACTTCATGGAGCTTGGTTAGTAACGAAGTGTGGTTAGTTATAAATGGTCACTCTCTCAAAACAACACAGTCTTATATATTTTTCCCAACATGATATTCTCAGTCATTGATGCAGAGGAATTACAAATTCACACAGCATTAAAGGTATATTTTGAATTAAAGCATTACTTTTTTAAAAATTATCTAAATCAATACAATAAATAACCACAAAGCACATCATGTGTTGGTTAAATAAAACAATAACAAAAAAATAACTCTTCCTGAAGTAACTTGTTTTAATATATTACCTATGAATGAATATTTTCTGGGTTAAGACTGTGCTGATTTCAACAGGGAGACACTGGTAACCGCAGAACAGTAACACTATTATATAGACCAATCAAAGCCATGTCCTGAATCCCAAGAACTTTGCCTCCTCATTTCATCTGCTTTCCAGCTACATTCTGTCCAAACTGAGGGCAACACACCAGAGAGGACTTGGATGCTCTCCCAGCTGATCCATTAATACATGGCAACATCCTCTGGTCAAAGGAAGGTTGAAGAGCTGTCAAAATTGCCATTCTGCTACTGGTTCTGGTGACTCCAGATTTACTTCCTTCTCTTTCTCCTCTCATCTGGTCCCAAGGTCCCTGTTTTCTGACCTAAAACCCTAGCTCTTCACACTCTGTCTTTGCTGCATGTACCCCAGAAGCTCCTGCTGCTAGAAAGGTGCAGCCCTCTGGCCATGATCCTCCTCTCCCTGCTGAGAAACATCAGACAAACTGTGTGCCTTGCTAGTGGTCTGACGGCTTTCCAATGGCCCTGTCCATAGCCCATGGTCCTCATCCCTGCCACCTGGTCCTTCTCCCACATCCTTGGGCAGTGGTTTGTAGACAGGTGCACACCAGCATCACTTGCAGGTCATCATCTCATCTGACCTCCTTCTTCACCTGAGGCTGCTGGCCTCTCTTCCCTGGTTCCCAGGCAGTGCTCCTGTGATTTGCTCTCCTGGGCCCTTCTCCAATTGATAGAAGGGAGCTGGGCCATTGTGGTTGGATGGTAACCACCAGAACGTATTTACAGTCCTGCAGAACTTCTAGCACCATGAAGAGTGCAGACTCTGCAGCCAGCTGCCTGGGTGCTGGCTCAGCTCCTGCTCCAGTTCTGCCCTGGGCAAGTCCATTGCACTAGCCCTTCCTGCCTTCCTCTGTCAAGACTGACTCCTATGTGGAGATATGTTGGCATGTGGTCTTAATGATCTACTAAGGAACAGGCTTAGAATTGCCTGGTATGTAAGGAAAACTTGACAATATTTAAACACTATTTATTGTTATTACTATACCTACTTGGGATTCCAATTTCCTTGGATAGTGAAATAAGGTTCCATCTAGGAATGATACAGGATGAGGTTCAAATCCTAAATCAACAATAATTTAGGGACATGACCCTTGGCATTATTTACCTTCCTCAGACTGTTCACTATGGCTTAAATGAGGCCAAGGTTCATAGCACAGAAGTGCTAATAAGATCAAATCAGGTAAATGGAATCAGTGAGTCCAGTGCTTTTCTTAGCAGACAGATAATTGACTCCCTTTGTTTTCAGACTTTGTCAGGCTACATTCATTGATATTTAATTAATTTTTAGACATCAAATTTAACATATATGGCTATATTTTGAAAAAATTGGAATTTAGCTCCAGTAAAGCAGTAACAAATGGAAGCTTTTTGATCACCTTAACAGAAACCATTCACTGAAATAAAATTAACAAAAAAACAATAAACAACAGGACTTCGGCCAAGAAAATGGAAGACATGTGTGCTTAATGTGCTAAAGTTCGGCCACAGGTAAAGGGACATCAAAAAATTTTAGGAGTCTATTTTTTTGAGTTTCAGGAGTCCACTTTATTTCTTCCTTGACTTTAATTGATGACAAGAAGTAAAAATAAAAACAAATCTCAGAAGGAGAACAAAAAAAAATTTATGAATTCCAAGATATCTCCTTACAAGAAAGAAACAAAAAATGATATTAATTTAAATGACATTCATTAAACTTTCTCAATGGTTAGCAAAGTTAACTAATAAAACCTTGAAGGTTGAACTTCCCTCAACTTCATTCACCTTGTTTTTAATCAAGACTTATTTGCAAAGTTTGAAAATATGTAAACATATATAGTACATGACCATTAACCAATGAGATATGCATCACATATTTCCAATGCATTTTGCTTCCATTCTGGTTCCTGAAATGATGTAGCTGATTAAAAATTTTCACTTTCACTATCTTCAGTGTGGATATCCTATTAATGCAAAAAAAATTCAAATTGAAAAAGCAAAACACACCTCAAAATAAACAGTTCAAAGACTGCTAAGTTATTAACATAAACATCACAAAGTTCTGATGTAATTCTATAATAATCAAAACTCACTTCCTTTGAAGAAAAATATTGTGACTTTGTGGAATGTTCTGGTAATATCATGGGTTTGGAAAGACAGCTTTTATCCACCAGAGATGCAATAACACCTGTACTACATGTAACATTTTGTGACTCTAGGAACTCATCGAAGATCATCTGTGAGTTGGTAATGAGGAACTCTACCAACAGGGCCTGATTGGCATATGCAGCAAGGGAGGAGGAGATAGTAACAGGAGCAGTTGCAGGTCTTGGCCTCATGAGACATGGTCCAAATACCACCCCCAAGTTTTTTGAATTCATCAGGTTTTCTTCTGAATGGTCTACTACCCTGAAAAGAAGAACACATAAAGTATATGAGATTTGCCCATTAGAGGTCCTTAATGGTAGTTTACTATGAATTGAGAAGGGTCAAGTAAACATGGGCTATAGAAGTCCACAAAACATTTGTCAAGGGTCAAGTTTGGTGGGTCTAGGGAAAGAATCGTTTGTTTGATCATAATACCACACACCAAACTGAGTTTCAGAGTACTATATTAGGATAAAATTCATGTAAATAGAAGGAACTACTGAACTCTTACCAGCAGAAGGAAAAAAAATACCCCTTAAAAATTGCTCCATCTTTGTATATACTCCCAGTTTCTGGAAACTGAAACATCACTGTCAATTTCTCTCACAGCCCACAGTTACTTTTCTTTTAAAAAAAATATTTTTAGTTAGTTACCTTTATTTTATTTATTTTTTATGCAGTGCTGAGTATTAAACCTAGTGTCTCACGTGTGCTAGGCAAGTGTTCTACCACTAGTCACACTCCCAGCCCCTTTCAGCTAGTTTTCTAGCCTAGAGGATTCTCTCTCCTGAACATCTCTCTGTTCTACTGCCACTATCAATGTTCTAGTTTTACTTCAAGCACTGGCTGCTTTTTAGTTCTATGACTATTCAAGGAGATCTGATGCTATCATGAATGGGGTGGTTTTCCTAATTTCTCTTTCAGAGGATTCATCACTGATGTATAGGAATGCATTGGATTTATGGGTATTGATTTTATATCCTGCTACTTTGCCAAATTGATTTATTAATTCTAGTTTTCTAGTGGAGTTTTTTGGATCCCCTAAGGATAGAATACCATGTCACCAGCAAATAATGATAGCTTGAGTTCTTCTTTCCCTATTCATATGCCTTTAATTTCTTTCATCTGTCTAATTTCTCTGGCTAGAGTCTCAAGGACTATGTTGAATAGAAGTGGTAAAAGAGGGCATCAATGTCTTGTTCCAATTTCTAGAGGAAATGCTTCCAATTTTTCTCCATTTAGAATAATGTTAGCCTTGGGTTTAGCATAGATAGCTTTTACAATGTTGAGGTATATTCCTACTATCCCTAGTTTTTCTAGTGTTTTGAACATAAAAGGGTGCTATATTTTGTCAAATGCTTTCTCTTCATCAATTTATATAATTGTATGATTCTTTTCTTTAAGTCTATTAGTGTGATTAATTAATTTATTGATTTCTGTATGTTGAATCAATCTTGCATCCCTGGAATGAACCCCACTTGATCATGGTGCGCTATTTTTTAAATATGTTTTTGTATGGGATTGCCAGAATTTTATTGAAAATTTTTTGCATCTATGTTCATCAGAGATATTGGACTGAAATTTTGTTTCCTTGATGTATCTTTACCTGGTTTTGGTATCAGAATGATACTAGCTTCATAAAATGAATTTGGAAGGGTTCCCTCCTTTTCTATTTCATGGAATAATTCAATGCCCTTCAATATATGAATGGATAAATAAAATGTGGTGTATATATACACAATGGAATGATACTCAGCATTAAAAGAGAATTAAATTATGGCATTTGCAGGTAAGTGGATGAAGTTGGAGAATATCATGCTAAGTAAAGTAAGCCAATCCCAAAACACCAAAGGCCAAATGTTCTCTCTGATAAGTGGATGCTGATCCATAATGGAGATGATGTTGTAGGAAGAAAGGAAAATTTTTGACTGGGTCAAGGGGAAGGAGGTAAGGGAAGAGGGCATGAGAGTAGGAAAGATGGTGGAATGAGACAAACATCATTACCCTAGATGCATGTATGACTGCATATTTTGTGCAATTCTATATCATGTACAACCAGAGAAATGAAAAGTTGTGCTCCATTTGTGTATAATGGATCAAAAAGCTTTCTACTGTCATGTATAACTGATTAGAACTAATAAAAAAATTTAAAATAAATTTTTTAAAAAGGAGATCTGGGAGCGGGAAGATGGCGGCGATGGGAGTGCAGCACCCCAGTGCGCCGCGTCACTGTGGGGGAGAAAGACGAGGTGAAACGGCTGAAGGCTACCTTGTTGGGAATCTCCAGTGAAATTGAGGTGCTCTAGAATCTAGAGGACAGATTTGCAGCATGCGGGATTCGGCTGCGGGGGCTCGGTCGCGGGCGATTTCTCCACACGGAGGGTAGCAGTACCTGGTCGGCGGACCACCCCGCAGATGGAGTCTGGGGTACGCACTAGTTAGCGGCGAGGTACCAGAGCAGGATTACAGCGAAGCGGATTCTGGAGGCTCCTGCCAGCGGTGCTCTGGCCGTGCTTAGTGCTGAGTTCCAGCTTTGAGACAGAGGAGAGAAGCGGTCCAGTTCGATTCCCGACACCGGTCGGACCACGGAGGAGGACAGCAGCCGCCATCTTGGAGAGCTGATGCAATCATCCCTGTTTTCTACTGATCTCAGCTCATTCAATTACAGAACAGGTGATTCCAGGCTGGTATTTGCCTGCGTCTCGCAGACAGATCGCTCAGGCTCGGGACTGGAGATCCTGAGGAGAATACTCTTTGGGGCTCGCTCCTGGCAAGGCGTGAGCCGGACTTTGAGCAGCCAGATTCTGGCTCCCCGGGTTGCTTTGGCCCAGGGCGGGGGATCCTGCGGGGACTCCGGGCTGAGGCCAGTTACAAGTGGAACGTGCGCTGAGGGGCGGCGTGGCTCTGACTCCCGGAACAGTTTTGGCCCGGGGCTGGGGAGCCCGCGGGGACTGCGTCTTTGACCCTGCCCCTAGCGGAGCGTACACCGAGCTGGGAGAGTTTGGAGCGGCCAGGCTCGGGCTCCCAGGGCTGCTTGGGCCTGAGGCTGGGGTACCCGCGGGGGTCGCTCTGTGGAGCCTGCTCCTAGCAGAGTGTGGCAGGGATCAGAGAGGCTGGGTTCTGGCTCCCGTAGCTGCTTTAGCCCAGGGCCGGGGAACCCGTGGAGACTGCGAGCTGAGGCCAGCTACAAGTGGAACGTGCGCCGAGGGGCAGCGGGGCTCTGACTCCCGGAACAGTTTTGGCTGGGGGCTGGGGAGCCTGCGGGGACTGCGTCTTTGACCCTGCTCCTAGCAGAGCGTGCACCGAGCTGGGAGAGTTTGGTGCGGCCAGGCTTGGGCTCCCGGGGCTGCTTTGGCCTGGGGTTGGGGAACCCGCGGCGGTTGCTCTGTGGAGCCTGCTCCTAGCAGAGCGTGGCTGGGATCGGAGAGGCCGGCTTCTGGCTCCCGAAGCTGCTTTGGCCCAGGGTTGGGGACCCTACAGGGACTGCTTCTCGGTCCGGGTCCTGCTAGGTGCTGCGGGGGCCTGGGGGGCAGAGTGGAGCTGCCACCTGCACCCAGAGCAGGCTAAGTGACCCGCCGGAGTGGTATCACGACACCCCAACTGCAGCTGGGGCCGAGGAGAGTAGCCGCCCACGCCTGGAACAGGACAAGCGACCCGACGGCGCGGTAGCCAAGTCACCCCATTTGGAGTGGGGGCTGTGAAGAGCCGCCGTCTGATCCTGCAAGGTAGGCAGACCTGCGACCCACTGGCAGGACATGCTCAGCAGCCTGCCAGTGTGGTGGACAAGTAGCATCGAGGCAGTCACGTCACACTGGTTGGAGTGGGGGTTGAGCAGAGCCGCCGCCCGTGTCCGGAAAAGGCCCAGCGACCCATTGGAGAGGCAGTTAGGTACCCCCACTGGGAGTGGGGGCTGAGCAGAACTGCCGCCCGAGCCCGCAAGGTAGGCAGATCTGAGACCCACCGGCGGAACAGGCTTAGAGGCCGACCAGCGTGGTAGACACGTCACACCAATTGGAGTAGGGGTGGAGCAGAGCTGCCGCCCACATCCGGATCAGGACCAACGACCCGAGGACGTGGTAGTTACGTCACCACAATTGGAGTGGGGGCAGAGTAGAGCCGCCACCTGCACCCGCAGGGTGGGCAGACCTACGACCAACCAGCATGGTAGATAGATCACCCTAATTAAAGGAGGAGCACAGCCACTACCCGCCCTGCAAGAGAGATCTCCCAACTATACAAGAGCAATATAAATAAACAGGGGGAAAATTTCAAAATCACAACAGTTTCACCAAGCAGAAAGAAACGCGAGCAATATGAAAAGACAAGGAAAGAAAGGACCACAAGCAATGCAGGTCAACTCAACTCTAGAAGAGGTAATAGCTGCAACAGATGGAATGTCAGATAAAGAGTTCAGGATATACATGCTTCAGATGATCTGGAGTCTCAAGGAAGACATGAGACAGCAAAATCAGACAATGAAAGATCACATTGACAAGGAACTACAGAAACAAATCCAGGAAGTAAAAGATCAATTTCACAGGGAGATAGAAGTAATAAAAAACAAGCAAATAGAAATCCTAGAAATGCAGGAAGCAATAAACCAACTTAAAACCTCAATTGACAATACTACCAACAGAGTAGATCACTTAGAAGATAGAACATCAGACAATGAAGACAAAGTATTTCAACTTGAAAAGAACATAGACAGCTCAGCAAGACTGCTAAGAAACCATGAACAGAACATTCAAGAAATATGGGATAACATTAAAAGACCAAACTTAAGAGTCATTGGGTTACAGGAAGGCACAGAGCTCCAAACCAAAGGAATAAACAATCTATTCAATGAAATAATATGAGAAAACTTCCCAGACTTGAAGAATGAAACAGAATCCCATATCCTAGAAGCCTACAGGATGCTGAAAGTGCAAAATCATAAGAGATCCACACCTAGACACATTATAATGAAGATGCCCAACATACAGAATAAGGAGAGAATTTTAAAAGCTACAAGAGAAAGAAAGCAGATTACATTTAGGGGCAAACCAATCAGGATAACAGCTGATCTCTCAACACAGACTCTGAAAGCTAGAAGATCCTAGAATAACATATTTCAAACACTGAAAGAAAATGGGTTCCAACCAAGAATCGTGTATCCGGCGAAATTAAGCTTCAGGATGGAAGATGAAATTAAAACCTTTCACGATAAACAAAAGTTAAAAGAATTCGCAGCTAGAAAACCATCTCTTCAAAAAATCCTTGGCAAAACATTACAGGAAGAGGAAACTGAAAATAACATTGAAAACCATCAGTGGGAGGTAGGACAGTAAAGGGGGGAAAGTAATCAAAGAGGAAAACTAATCAGGTTTAGTAACATAAATAAACAAATATGACTGGAGGAACAAACCATATCTCAATAATAACCCTAAATGTTAATGGCTTAAACTCACCAATTAAGAGACACAGGCTAGTTGAATGGATCACAAAACAAGATCCAACAATATGTTGCCTACAGGAGACGCATTTGATAGGAAAAGATATACATAGACTGAAGGTGAAAGGCTGGGAAAAATCATTCCACTCATATGGACTGCGGAAACAAGCAGGAGTGTCCATACTCATATCAAACAAAATAGATTTCAAGCCAAAGTTAATCAAAAAGGATACAGAGGGACACTGCATACTGCTCAAGGGAACCATACACCAACAAGACATAACAATCATAAATATATATGCCCCAAACAATGGTGCAGCTACGTTCATCAAGCAAACTCTTCTCAAGTACAAGAGTCTAATAGACCACCATACAATAATCATGGGAGACTTCAACACACCTCTCTCACCACTGGACAGATCCTCCAAACAAAAGTTAAATAAGGAAACTATAGAACTCAATAACACAATTAACAACCTAGACTTAATTGACATATATAGAATATACCACCCAACATCAAGTAGTTACACTTTTTTCTCAGCAGCACATGGATCCTTCGCAAAAATAGATCAGATATTATGTCACAGGGCAACTCTTAGACAATATAAAGGAGTAGAAATAATACCATGCATCTTATCTGATCATAATGGAATGAAACAGAAAATCAACGATAAAAGAAGGAAGGAAAAATCATGCATCACTTGGAGAATGAACAATAGGTTACTGAATGATCAATGGGTTATAGAAGACATTAAGGAGGAAATTAAAAACTTATTAGAGTTAAATGAAATCACAGACACAACATATCGGAATCCATGGGACACATTGAAAGCAGTTGTAAGAGAAAAATTCATTGCTTGGAGCACATTCCTTAAAAAAAGAAAAACACCAACAAATAAACGATCTCATATTTCATCTCAAAATCCTAGAAAAAGAAGAGCAAAACAACAGCAAAAGAAGTAGAAGGCAAGAAATAATTAAAATCAGAGCTGAAATTAATGAAATCGAAACAAAAGAAACAATTGAAAAAATTGACAAAACCAAAAGTTGGTTCTTTGAAAAAATAAATAAAATCGACAGACCCTTAGCCATGCTAACGAAGAGAAGAAGAGAGAGAACCCAAATTACTAGCATACGGGATGAAAAAGGCAATATCACAACAGACACTTCAGAAATACAGAAGATAATCAGAAATTATTTTGAATCCTTATACTCCAATAAAATAGAAGATAGTGAAGGCATCGATAAATTTCTTAAGTCATATGATCTGCCCAGATTGAGTCAGGAAGATATAGACAACCTAAACAGACCAATAACAATAGAGGAAATAGAAGAAACCATCAAAAGACTACCACCTAAGAAAAGCCCAGGACCAGACGGGTATACAGCAGAGTTTTACAAAACCTTTAAAGAGGAACTAACACCAATACTTTTCAAGCTATTTCAGGAAATAGAAAAAGAGGGAGAACTTCC
The DNA here is from genome assembly GCF_964194105.1 of Spermophilus citellus. Classification (NCBI taxonomy): domain Eukaryota; kingdom Metazoa; phylum Chordata; class Mammalia; order Rodentia; family Sciuridae; genus Spermophilus; species Spermophilus citellus. Next base: position 50,848,700 of record NC_138191.1, on the reverse strand, counting down.
AAATACATTCTATGAGGCCAACATCACCCTGATGCCTAAACCAGACAGAGACACTTCAAAGAAAGAAAACTACAGACCAATATCTCTAATGAACCTAGATGCAAAAATCCTCAATAAAATTCTGGCAAATCGGATTCAAAATCATATCAAAAAAATTATACACCATGATCAAGTAGGATTCATCCCTGGGATGCAAGGCTGGTTCGATATACGGAAATCAATAAATGTTACTCACCACATCAATAGACTTAAAAATAAGAACCATATGATCATCTCGATAGATGCAGAAAAAGCATTCGACAAAGTACAGCATCCCTTTATGTTCAAAACTCTAGAAAAATTAGGGATAACAGGATCATACCTCAACATTGTAAAAGCAATCTACGATAAGCCACAGGCCAGCATCATTCTGAATGGAGAAAAATTGAAGGCATTCCCTCTAAGATCTTGTACAAGACAGGGATGCCCTCTCTCACCACTTCTGTTCAACATAGTCCTCGAAACACTGGCCAGAGTAATTAGACAGATGAAAGAAATTAAAGGCATAAAAATAGGAAAAGAAGAACTTAAATTATCACTATTTGCAGACGATATGATTCTATACCTAACGGACCCAAAAGGGTCTACAAAGAAACTATTAGAGCTAATAAATGAATTCAGCAAAGTGGCAGGATATAAAATCAACACGCATAAATCAAATGCATTCCTGTATATCAGCGACAAATCCTCTGAAACGGAAATAAGGACAACTACTCCATTCACACTATCCCCCCAAAAAATAAAATACTTGGGAATCAACCTAACAAAAGAGGTGAAAGACCTATACAATGAAAACTACAGAACCCTAAAGAGAGATATAGAAGAAGACCTCAGAAGATGGAAAAATATACCCTGTTCATGGATAGGCAGAACTAACATCATCAAAATGGCGATATTACCAAAAGTTCTCTATAAGTTCAATGCTATCCCAATCAAAATCCCAACAGCATTTCTTGTAGAAATAGATAAAACAATCAGGAAATTCATATGGAATAATAAAAGACCCAGAATAGCAAAAACAATGCTAAGCAGGAAGTGTGAATCAGGCGGTATAGCGATACCAGACTTCAAACTATATTACAGAGCAATAGTAACAAAAACAGCATGGTACTGGTACCAAAACAGGCGGGTGGACCAATGGTACAGAATAGAAGACACAGTAACCAATCCACAAAACTACAACTATCTTATATTTGATAAAGGGGCTAAAAGCATGCAATGGAGGAAGGATAGCATCTTCAACAAATGGTGCTGGGAAAACTGGAAATCCATTTGCATCAAAATGAAACTGAATCCCTTTCTCTCGCCATGCACAAAAGTTAACTCAAAATGGATCAAGGAGCTCGATATTAAATCAGAGACTCTGCGTCTGATAGAAGAAAAAGTTGGCTATGATCTACATACTGTGGGGTCGGGCTCCAAATTCCTCAATAGGACACCCATAGCGCAAGAGTTAACAACTAGAATCAACAAATGGGACTTACTCAAACTAAAAAGTTTTCTCTCAGCAAAAGAAACAATAAGAGAGATAAACAGGGAGCCTACATCCTGGGAACAAATCTTTACTCCACACACTTCAGATAGAGCCCTAATATCCAGAGTATACAAAGAACTCAAAAAATTAGATAATAAGATAACAAATAACCCAATCAACAAATGGGCCAAGGACCTGAACAGACACTTCTCAGAGGAGGACATACAATCAATTAACAAGTACATGAAAAAATGCTCAACATCGCTAGCAGTCAGAGAAATGCAAATCAAAACCACCCTAAGATACCATCTCACTCCAGTAAGATTGGCAGCCATTATGAAGTCCAACAACAACAAGTCCTGGCGAGGATGCGGGGAAATGGGTACACTTGTTCATTGTTGGTGGGACTGCAAATTGGTGCAGTCAATTTGGAAAGCAATATGGAGATTTCTTGGAAAGCTGGGAATGGAACCACCATTTGACCCAGCTATTCCCCTTCTCGGTCTATTCCCTAAAGACCTAACAAGAGCATGCTACAGGGACACTGCTACATTGATGTTCATAGCAGCACAATTCACGATAGCAAGATTGTGGAACCAACCTAGAAGCCCTTCAATAGATGAATGGATTAAAAAATGTGGCATTTATACACAATGGAGTATTACTCTGCATTGAGAAATGACAAAATCATAGAATTTGGAGGGAAATGGATGGCATTAGAGCAGATTATGCTAAGCGAAGCGAGCCAATCCTTAAAAAACAAATGCCAAATGTCTTCTTTGATATAAGGGGAGTAACCAAAGACAGGGTAGGGACGAAGAGCTTGAGAAGAAGATTAACATTAAACAGGGTTGATAGGCGGGAGGGAAAGGGAGAGAGAAGGGAAATTGCATGGAATTGGAAGGTGAGCCTCAGGGTTACACAATTACATATAAGAGGAAAGGAGGGGTAGGAGAAAAATTATACAAGTGGAAGAAATGATTTACAGTAGAGGGGGTGGAGAGAGAGAAGGGGAGAGGAGGCGAGGGGAGGGGGGATAGTGGAGAATGGGATAGACAGCAGAATACATCAGTCACCAGAAAGGCAATATGTAAATCAATGGAAATGTAACTGATGTGATACAGCAATCTGTATACGGGGTAAAAATGGGAGTTCATAACCCACTTGAATCAAATTGTGAAATATGGTATATTAAGAACTATGTAATGTTTTGAACGACCAACAATAAAAAAAAAAAGGAGATCTGAATTACAGAAGGCCTCCCCTCCAACGCATTTTTCATATTGCTATCAGAAAGATCTCTCAGGCAAATCTGAGCATGTGAAATTCCTGATTCCAAGTCTTTAGCGGGTACAGAAATAATATGGTCAACTCATCTGCCAGGTACATAGATTTTCTTATCAGGCCTGTAGGTAGCTCAGTTCCTGCTACTTCTTGCTATATTACAGCCTAATGAAATTATATTTTCCAAATGTAAAATGTTTTCTTGTGTCTCCATGTCTGTTACCCTCTGCCTAGTATGCTCTTCTGCACATTCTCTGCCAAATCCCACTCAGTTCTTAAAATCTGACTCAAGGGCTTGCCTCCTCTGTTTTACCCCTAATCCCAAACTTCCTCTGCATGCCTTCATGCTATGCACAGCTACTAGAAAAAGGATGATGCTTTACTGTGGTTATATACAGATATGTCCCCCAAGATGATGAGCCCACAAACAGAAACCCTGTGTTTCCATGCTGGTTTGCCCAGCCAGAGCCTGGCATACAGGGGGCATCTGAGGGAACAGTGTTGGCTGCATCAACATATATTCAATGTCTCCCTTTCCCAACACAGAATAAAAACATCATAAAAAATGAAACAATCTTTTTGAAAACAATACTACAACAGTATAAATGTACTTAATACTATTGCACTGTACAATTGAAAATGGTTAAGACAGTATAAAAATTCATACCGTTTAAGATGTATGATAAGGTAATGAAGACTGTTAAAATTTGATGTTGGCAATTGTCTTAGAAGGACCTTGCTTTTTAGAAGAATTTGGTTTATTTCTACACACATATTTGGGTATGTTTTGTCCTTAGGGTTATCATTTTTGGTATCTTGCTCTTCATTAATATGTTGGATCTCTTGTGCAAGGTCCATAAATTCCTTGTACCATCGGAATAAAATCAATGGTTCTGGGAGCTAAAGAAATAAAATTACATTAAAAATTACATACATTACATTAAAAATCTCTCTTTTTTGTTAAAAATCAACAATTAGTGAGAGTTACTCAAATGATTTTTTTATCATTTCAGTGTACCTATGGCTACTTGATGTCCTATATTATCTGTAGAAGGTTAGGGTGTTGCCCTGTGATCAGTTTGTATCCTCACCACACTGGGGTTTGAAACAAGTCACTTAACCTCTTGGAGCTTTAGGTAATAATGAAGGCTACTCTCTAACACTATTGCAAGAATTGAGCAGTTTCCCACATAAAAGTCTTGGACATACAAAATTCCTAAAACAGAATGCAAGTTTATCATATTGGACCCAATTCATCTCCTCTCCCTTACTGACTAATAAAAGAAATAAAGGATGACACATTATGAGACTTATAGTCATTCAAAAGTATCAACCTCCATTTCTCAGTTGAGGTATCTGTAAAATGTAATTAAAGAGTTATCAATATTTTCCTGAAATAACATTGTAGATCCAGCAATTAATACTTAATTTCTTTCTCTCCTGCAACCCCACTAAAATACAGTAGGCCAATGAGGACTAGGAAAATAGAGAAAACAAAAGCAACAATTCACAAATAGAAGAGCAGATTAACAAGTCCTGATGCAACAGTTCCAAGAAAGCTGACCCCTTATCATTCAACATGATTTTCAGAATCCTAAAGGGACTTGGAAAATAAGTGCCAGGTCCTCTGACCTTGGGGTAGGGTGCAGATGGGCCAGCTGAGACAGCTTAGCTCTCTATAGAATCCTGTCTCTACTCCATGTTCTCGAGCAATCTCCTTCCTAAAAATCTGGAAATGTTTTCTCTGGGCAACATGATACAGAGGCTCTCTGAATGGGGGCAATGCCAAACCTAAGGATCAGAGAGGTGACTGTCTGAAAATGGGGATTTGTTGGCTGTATGCCCACTGAATGCACAGATCCTGCAATCATCGTTCCCACCCTGGCTCCCACAGTATTGGTACCATATCTCTAGGCAAGGAAAACCCTTTTCCAGGAGAGATCAAACCAGTCCAAGAGCAGGGAACTAGAGACATGTGATCAGGCATATATCAAACGGTCCATCTAGATCACTTTATAATAAAGTTCCAAGTTTTTAAAAAGCCTTGATGTGTTCAAGAGCTTCCAAAGAGATTTCAAGTCCAAAATCTAACATAACTAGACAACATTAAAGACAAAAATCAAACTGGGTATAAAAAAAAACAAATTGAAGTTCTAAAACTATGCTGTCAATATGCTGACCACTAGTCATATATGGTGAAAAAGTACTGGAAGTACAACTGATCAAAATTAAGATGTGCTCTAAATGAAAAAATAGATACTAGATTTCAAATACTAAGAGCTCAAATATAAATCAATAAATAAGTATCTCATAATTTTAAAATAATATTCAAAATGTTAAATAATATATTAAAATTAACTTTACCTATTTTTAAAATTTTATATGGCTATAGAAAATTTAATGTTATATATGAGGGTCACATTGTATTTATACAGAGGATTTAGAGGCTAAATAGAGAAAAGAACCCTTACAAAAAAATCTATGACTATCCACAGGAAAATAGCATGATATAGTCATTTTAAAAAATGTTATCAAAGGAATAGAAAATCATAATTCTTGAAAATTAAAATATGATCTCAGGAATGAAGTAATTTATATTAGTCAAGAAGATAAAACTGAGGAAATGTCTTAGAGAGTTATTGAAGAAAGAAAGAAGAAGAATAGAGGAAAGGTAAGGGAACTAGAGAACCAGTATGGGTTATTGAGTATGCAAACAAGAGCTTCAACTAGAGAGCACAAAGAAAGAGGGGAAAATGAGCAATAAAAATCAAGAAACGTTCAAAGAACTAAAGCACTGACAACTATCAGAGCTCATGGAGTGTCCAGAATAGTAGATGGAAATATATCCACATCATTATTCATCACTGTAAAATCTTAGAATAATGTGGCATGGGAGAGATTCTATTAGCTATACAGGGACAAAACAATAGGCACAGAGTTAGGAATGAAATAAGACGGATTCACGGTGTGAACAGAACAACAACAACAACAAAGAACCTTGCCTTCAAAATTCAGAGGAAAAAGAATTTCCAGCCTACAATACTAAAAAGTCCCACACTATCTACACTAGTCCATTTCTGTCAAGACAGTAGGAAAACATTTACGGATGAACAGGTTTCAAATATTTAATCCTACTTAAAGGACAAACATAACCAAAACAGAATACCCCCCAAACAAGGAAAACAGGAGAGGTGTTCCATCACAAAAGAGAGGAGAGGAGAACGATCTCAGGATGACAGGTAATAACCAAATTAAAAAGGATCTGCAAGGGAGCAAAAGAACAACAGAGAAGGACAGATCAAGGACTTATCAGCATGACTCTATCATTATCTCTTCATTTTCACCCAGGGATAGATGCCAGCTGGATCTGACCCAAATCATTTTGTACTTGGCTCATGACAAAATGCCAATTAAGTTCCTGTAACCCCTCTGTAAGCCGATGCCTAAAGCCAGCAACGTCACTTCACTCCACAGGTGTGTGTGTGTGTGTGTGTGTGTGTGTGTGTGTGTGTGTGAGTATGTTTACCTATTCCTGCAAACTGCAGGTATAACAGTGAACATAGAAAATGACAATATAGGACAGCCCACTCCCTGACCATATTCCTCCTAGACTTCTAGTATCCACCTTATAGGAAGAGTTATGCCTGATGCCCCAAATATTATGAACTTCATGGCCTTGCCTACTAACCTCTCAAAATAGCTATTTTGAAACATCACTGAAGGCAAAGCTAGACTATGATCTAGATACTGTCCTACTTATTGAATATTCCTAACAGTGTGAACACTGGCCTTTACTTATACAGATACATTTATGCTTTTAGTCAGTGTTCTAAAACTTAAAGATAACAAAAACTTAATGAGTGTTATTTATTCCTATATGTTTATCCCTTTAACATGGTTAGGAGGGACCTCCAAGATGGAGTTGGGAGGCTGCAACATGAAAGAGGTACATGGAAGTCCTGTACAAGGAATAGTAATATTTTATTTTCTTAAGTGGAATTTGGTTTTATTATTATTGTTCTTTAAATTGTATGTATATTTTATATACATTTTATGATCTGTACATTAATAATGAGAAAAACATCAACATGGGAAGATCAGTGGAGTGGAGTGGGGAGATAAAGGGAGGAAAAAAGAGGACCAAAGTAGAGTGAGTCAGATCTATGCATGTATGAAATTGTCAAGATGAACCTAGCTACTATGTATAAATATAATGCTCTAATCAAAAAAAATAGAAAGACATCGACATAATCTGTGCCAATGAAAATATATAAATATAAAATATATTTTTGCTCTTTTTATTTCATGTAGTTTACCATAAACACTTTACCCATCGAAGGTATAATTTTAAGGCTTCACAGATGTCATGTGAATTTAATTCTGACATGTCTACCAAATGCATTCCATTCTCCAAAGCTTGACACAGTTTTGCAGTTTTTGCTTTGTTTCCACTGACACGATAAATTCCCTTGAATAGAAAAGAAAAAAAAATGATGCCAAATTCTATTTAAGTACAAAGGGCTAAATTTAGACATCTAAACATATTTGATGAATCTCCTTCAATTTATATTAGTATTTTAGGAAAAAAACAAGTTAAAATCAAATAAATTAACATTTTCCAAATAAAATGTGAATAAATTCAGTTATTAAAAACTGAGAGTATTGATTTTCTTAAAGTCTCTTTTTCATTAAAACAAATCACACAGGCATTATGTTTTAACAACATACCTGTAAACACAAGGCTCTCTTTTCAATCTCTGAAGCACATATTTTGAGTATAAAAGGAATGCCATCTGGCTTCTTTTTTTGTAACTTGTGTGAATTCTGCTCCAAATAAGTGTGTTTTCCCCAGAAATTTCCGGTGACTACAAAAGATAACTAAGTTTTCCATATATTTATGATGACAAACAAGGAGACACTACAAGAAAATGATATTTTAAAACTGATTAACTCACCCTAAAACTATTCAAAACTAAGCAAACTACAGCCAGACTAATAACAACAAAAATGAGTTTAAAAGTATTACTTGTGGTTTATGAAATACATTTAACAGCAAAACAAAGTAGAAAACTATAGAAGATAAATTGTGGGACTTTATTAAAAATGTACTGGCAGAGCCAGGTGTGATGGCATATGCCTATGATTCCAGCTACTTGAGGGGTTGAAACAGGAAGATCACAAGTTGAAGGCCAGCTCAACATAGAAAGACCCCCATTTCAAAACACAATTTAAAAAGGGTGGGGATATTGCTCAGGGGTAGAGTGCTTGTCTGGCATGCACAAGACCCTGAGTTTAATTCCCAGGAGTATAAACAACAAATTTATATATATTTAATACATGTGTGTGAATACATACACATCTCCTAATAAGTAAAACCATAACAAAAAAAAAGTATATAGCAAAAAAATAAGGGGGCCAATGTGATTCCAAAAAGATCTTACCTCCTTACATTTAACACCTTGGAACACTACAATGCCTTCACAATATCTGCATTTTGAGGGGGATTTCAATTTTTGGAACTTGTGAGTAACAGCTGCCTTTGACATCAATGGTTTCTTAAATGCTCCAAGGGAACTGGGTTCTTATAACAGAAATATAAGAAGGGTAAAATGACAAAAAAATATATACTACATGATATTGTACATGTAATAATTTTTAGACTTTGAGATTATTCATATATTATAAAAAGCTATTATTTTGAGTTTTTAACATGAAAAAAATCTCCTTTATAGATCTCTTTTATAAAACACAAACTTTTACTCAACATTTTATTCATAAGTAAAAATCACCATCAAACCAATAAAATTTTTAAGATACTATGGCATAATGTTTTTAGAATCAGCACAGTTAAGCCAGGCACAATGGTGTATGCCCGTGATCCTAGCAACTCAGGGGGCTAAGGCAGGAGAATCACAATTTTGACGCCCACCTCAGCAACTCAGTGAGACACTGTCTTGAAATGAAAAATGAAAAAGGCTGAGGATGGCAGCTCATTTGATAGAGTATTCTGGGTTCAGTCCCCAGTACCAGGAAAAAAAGAACCAGCATATTTATACTTAATAATATTAACATGCCCTTTACACAGTTGGTAAGTATGTTCATAGGTGGCATATAAATGCTATAAATGTTTCAAAGAAATACAATTACATGAGGTGAGTATGTTAGAATTATTTACATTAAGGATAAAGCTCCTCTTTATTCATTATAAAATTACAGGCAATCTAGCTTATTATATTTTAATATTATATTGGTATTACAGGTATCAAATGTACAAAATTAATTTATGAGAGTTTAATTTGAGTTACTAAGGTAACTGACTTTACTTTTATATCCTTCGACACCCAAAACATTCCTTATTCTCAATAAGTACACTGAATCTGCTCTTCCTGCTTGGTTTCTTATACTCTTTCTTTCAAAGGAGATTTCTCAGACTTTCTCAGGCATGCTTCCTTTTAACAGTAAGTCATTATACTGGGTTTATAAAGAAGACCAGACCTAGCCTGCTATTTTAATACCATGCCAGTACATCTCAGATCTACTAATTTTGTTGCTATTTGTGTGTGTGTGTGTGTGTGTGTGTGTGTGTGTGTGGTGCTGGGAATTGAACCTATGACCTTGTGCATGCTAAGCAAGTACTCTACCACTAAGCTGTTATTCCTAACCCTGTCACTTATTCTATTTGTATTTCAGATAACTGACTAGTACATTATCAACTAATATTTGAACATATTTACTGGGATATATTTAAGTTACTGTGTGATGCTTTTGTTTATTACACAGCAAAGTAATGATTCTTTAAAATTATACTATCTTTCAGATCTTATGAGATGCTACTACTTCAACCAGTTTAATGGGTTTTCATTCAGGTGAATACAATACAATACCAGCTTCTGAAGGGGAAGGTGGCTCTCTTTCATCTAAATCATCTGCAGAAGGCATGGTTCCACTGAATGGAGTTTGTGGAAGTTTTTGATGAAAGTCTCCTAAAAGAAAATTGTTGATACCATTGCCTGGCTATTTATTTTAGAACAGAAAGGGGAAATGACAATATTTTTGGAATTATGCAAGTCACACTATTTTATTAGCTTCAATCCAAAAATTTGCTTCCATTCTTATACTCTAGATAACAGGGAATTATGATGCTCATTCCTTCTTGGGAACAAAAGGAATTTAACTAAATTTATCTGACTTTTCCAAATAAATTTAAAACTTAGGATCATATATTCCTATGAGAACTTACTGCCAACTTCTGGTAGAAAGTTTTAGAGGTTGTAAGCTTCACAAAGATAGGTAGTATCTAGGGGCTGGAATTGTGGCTCAGTGGTAGAGCACTTGCCTAGCATGTCCAGGGCTCTGGGTTTGATCCTCAGCACCACATAAAAATAAATAAATAAAATAAAAGTATAAAAAAGGTAGTATCTTATATTCATGTTCTATATCTAATATCTGACAGAGTGGCTAGCAAAATAGTAAAGTTGTCATTAAATGTTTATTAAATTATTAATAAATGTACACAATACAATCTAAGGCCTTCTAAAATATACAAAAATTATCTGAACTCAATAGTAAAATTAAATTATGTTATTAGTAAATCAGGAGATAGGAAACAGGGAGAACCCAGGGATCTCTAGCCAAGAGCTGAAATCACAAGTTCAAACTATGTCACAGGACACTACTATGTATAAATCAAAGCATGTTTGGAAGTAGACTGACTAGCAGAGATTTACTCTGCTGAAATTATAAACAAGTCTACAACTGAGTAAAGAATTCACTTTAACTCAAGGTCTTTAAACAATCTTAGCTTCAGTTAGTAACACTTTTCATAAATGATTTTAAGCAACACCCTCTTCTCAAAAGGATTTTTCTGTTCAATATGCTCACAGGTGGGTGTCTAGTTTTTACTTTGAATGTGATCCCAATGACTAAAAAATCACAAGTTCACATGTTCCATTTTAGAACTATTCTAATTATAAGACAGTTCCCTTATATTATTGAACAAAAATCTGCCTCTGTATGAATCCCAGTCTTTGGACATATTTTTTTTTCTCACAGGGGCAAACAAGAACTCTAATTCATTTCATTCCATTTCATTCCATGTCCTTAAGTGTCTTTTCTCAAGTAAGGCATCTTTCAGTCTCACCCATTTATCATGAGATAGAAATTCCAAATTTTTGCCTTCATCACATGACATCTACAAGATTCCAAATGGGTTAAGGGTTGCTCTAGATTAGGTCTTAATTTCTGGCACTACCTAGAATATTCAGTTAAATATTTAGGCTCCAGAATGTCCCTTGAATAGAGGTAGTGGGAAATGAGAAAGTAGCACCTGTTAATCAATCTACAAACCTCAGTGCTTCATGGCAAAAATTCTAACTTTAAAAACAAGACATTAATCCGAATGTATAAAACTGTGCAATATGTAAAATACTTTAAAAATGGCTTTGGAATTTGATGAGGTCAAACACTAAAACATCCCCATCATGAGTCTAGGAGGAAGGCAGATAGCCAGAAAGGACTATAGCAGTCTTTGGTGGAAGAATGTGGAAGCAAGAATCTCCTGGCTTTAAATGCTACTTCTCCTGCTAGCTATAAAGCCCATGGAAAATTATCCTCTTTGATATTACTAAGAGGGAGTTCAAAACATTTGCTCTATGAGGATTTTGAGACTATTTATATCATAGTACCTTAAAGCACATTTGTAAAAAAAAAATAGCAATAATCAATCATAGGCTCAAGGATTGGCATAATGGAATTGTTTATTATAGCAATTACTGCAAAACAATTCAAAAGATCAATCATGATATTCAAGTTCATGGACTAGAATACAGTAGTAAAAATAAGGCCAACTATTCACATTAACATAACATGCATGAATTAAGTCACAAAATAGTATGATTGAATTTGAACAACATCCAGAAGAGGTCAAAACTCTACTACATATAGGTATTAAAAACATTTGAAATATCTACAGAATGATTTTAAAATAGTCAGGATAATGGTTTATGCTGGTGGGAGCTAAGGCAGTGTAATCAAGAAGGAGTACCCAGGGTGCTTCTAATGTCCTAATATTTTTATTGAGGGTCTGTTTCATTCTCTTTCTTTAATCTGTACATATATATGTATATTCTCATCTATATTTGAGACACTTCATTATAAAAATAAGTTAGTTATAATTATTCCCCAAATGATTATTTTAATAATTTCATTGAATTTTACTGCTAGACTTAAATATTTATGTACCTGGACTTATAGATTCTGAATCTAAGGATCCAGATTCACTGCTCCCTCCAGTACTCTAAGTCACTAAACATCCCAAATGTCCATGATCTTATGAAAGAAGATCTTATGCATGTGAGGCAACCACTCTACCAACTGACCTATATCCCCAGCACCACAGATGCCCTTCAACAGATGAATGGATAAAGAAACTATGGTATACGTACACAATGGAATATTACTCAGCATTAAAAGAGAATAAAATTATGGCATTTGCAGGTATAAATGGATGGAGATGGAGAATATCATGCTAAGCAAAATAAGCCAATCCCAAAAATCCAAAGGCAAAATATTCTCTCTGATAAGTGGATGCTGATCCATGGAGATGGACAGGGGTGGGGGACAGATGGGAAAAATGGAGGAACTTTCATTGGGCCAAGGGGAGGGTGATGGGGAAGGGGCATGGGGACAGGAAAAAATGATGGAATGAGATGGACATCATTACCCTAGGTACATGTATGACTGCACATATGGTGCAACACTACATAGTATACAACCAGAGAAATGAAAAGTTGTGCTGCAATTGTGTACAATGAATCAAAATGCATTCTGCTGTCATATATACTAAAAAGAACCATCTTTGGGCTGGGGTTGGGGCTCAGTGGTAGTGCACTTGCCTGGCATGTGTGAGGCACTGTGTTCAATTCTCAGCACCACGTATAAATAAATAAAATAAAGATCTATCAACAACTAAAAAAAAATTTTAAAAAATGAACCACCTTTAAGAAAAAATATTTAAAGTCAAAACTTAGCTAAGAGGTAGATTTCATAAGGTAAAATATTGACATTACATAAAATGAGACAATTCAGATTTGTTTAACAATGACCAATTATGGACTTTAAGGCAGGCATGGTGGTTACAATCATGACTAGGTCTCACAGAGTTACATTATAAAGCCTGATTTTCTGGTTCTAGAGCTCCAATTCATTTAATGACCAATGAACAATTTGCTCTTTCATAAACCTGTATTCTCTTCAGAGTGAAAAACACCTGTTAGGGGATAGGGTTGTAGCTCAGTGTTAGAGCACTCTCCTAGCACGCATGAGAAACTGGGTTCAATCCTCAGCACCACATAAAAATAAATAAAATAAAGCTATTGTGTCCAACTACAAATGAACAATAAATATTTTTAAAAAAAGAAAGAGAGAAAGAGAGAGAAAGAAAGAAAGAAAGAAAGAAAGAAAGAAAGAAAGAAAGAAAGAAAGAAAGACAAACACCTGTTAGATCTCCATTGTTAGAGTGATTATAACCAGTGATTTGAAAAAAATTAACCTTCAAGTGAATCACCTGGGAGATCTTGTTCAAATACAAAGTCTGGATTGAAACTCAATCTTTCCTCTTCAATTTTATTACAACTGTCAGGAAAGCACACAACATCCTTTAAAGAGTGAGAAGGGCCACATCTGGACATCTGGGAACTATTTGTTAATGGTTTATTTACATTCCTAAGAAAAAGCAAATAAAGCTCAGCACTAACAATAAATCTACTTTGTACTATAGTCAGAAAAATTTGTTGATTTAATATATGTAGAATAATTAACTAAATATAATGAACAAACTGTTACATGGTTCAGCTTTTTTAAGGAGATATGGATAAAACTTTTATTTTCACAGTTGAAACATTGATAGAAATAGCAACAGTCAGTAATGCATGTTATGATTAAACTTTTGTAGTATCATCTCAGTGGAAAATATAGGTTAAATTTTGTGGACATTCAAAATGTGTATGATTGTCATTTGCCATTCCCAAAGGATTTTTAAGTCTCACAGAGTGAGGTCAGTATCAAAATGGAAAGCTTTACTCTCAAGTGAGACTTAATAAGAAACCACAAAATAATACAAATAAAAATTTTCAGAAATTTTTAAAGTTAATTCTATCAATATTAGAAAATATACCTCTTTATACCACATAGGAACTTAGTAAATGTTTTATTTCTAGAAATTCATCTATATATTAATTCTTACCCATCAACTTTTTCTTCTTCAGTTGACTTTATAGCCTTCACAAATTCACTGTACTCTTGGCCTGGATCATAATGTTTGGCATTATCACAGTGAAAGTCTAAACTGTTTGCAAGGGAGGCAGCCTGCAAGTGCTGCATCTGGAACAGATTAACTGTTACCTATCATCACAGACACAAAAGGCAGAAAAGACTTGTGATATACAGAATGCATTATAAATAAATGTACATTGACTTCAATGAATGAACCAATAAAAACGGGCACACAAGTGAAACAGCTCTGAATACCACTGTACACATGGTATATTGACCAATATTATGAAAGATAAAGATTGTTAACTAAAAGAGATGTTTGAATCTAATATCTAGGTGTGCTCATTTGCTACAAAACTGTTTTTAAACTGTAAAGTTTAAAAAATACAAGCCATGTCCCTGATGGTTCACAATTTGAGGATCCATAGCTCTGTACCCTGATGGTCTGACCGCACTGCCTAAATTTACTTGCATGACCATGATGATCAAGTTATTTATAACCAGTGATTTGAAAAAAATTACCCTTCAAGTAAATCACCTGGGAGATCTTGTTCAAATGTGAAGTGTGGATCGAAACCCAAGATTCTACATTCCTTATAGGCTCCCAAAGTAATGGCAATGTGACTAGTTCAAAGACCTTAATTTTAGAGGAAAGGCTTTCTAGAATTTTATTTCTGCATCAGTTCAAAGGAGATCAAAGAATTATATTGTTCCAATATGATTATGTGCAAATAAGTAACTTAATGTAGACAAGCAGTTTAATACACTGGTATATAAATACTTAATCTTAAATATCATTAACTATTTATTATTTGAGGTGAAAGGATTTTTGTGAAAGGTAAACAGCCTAAATGACTTATAAGGTAATTTCAAATCCTGGGATGTTATAACCCTATTCAATTATATTATACTTCTGTAAGCTATAACATTAATTAATCAAAATTTGGTAAATGAGAACTGGGGCTATAGCTCAGTGGCAGAGCACTAGCCTAGCATGTATGAGGCACTGGGTTCAATCCTTAGCACCACATAAAAAATAAAATAAAATAAAGGCACACTGTCCATCTATAACTATAAGGAATTTTTTAAATTTGGTAAATGAATGAAACACAATTTTAAATACCCAGAACATTTTAATGGTTTCTGATTCAGATGCAGTAATCTCACTATCCCTTGGTCTATATTGAATTTGCTCAAAAACCCTGGTCAGAATGCATAAATCAGCTGTCTAAGAACTCTGAAATGAAAATGGTAGCAGGTAGAAAGTAGCAAATAAACCACAATCCAATCCTGCCCCAACCCCAATCACATATCCAGCCTAGACTTGGCCCCTACTCAAAAACAGCTTGAGTCCCAAAAGTGTAAACAGGGTATGGACAGAAAGATCTCCAAGAGAGATCTTCTCTTGTCCAAGGAACAAAAAAAGGGCATGGAGTAGGAGATATGACTAAAAGAGTAGGTCATAACCTGGTTTCTTTGGTGGGTTTATTTTCTCTCCTGCCCCAGTGCCCAAACAAGCATAAACCCCTAAGATGCAATCCTGTCCTGTGGCAGCAGGTGATGTGAGTAGAAGTGGAACAGAAACTTCCAAGGGAATCCTTTATGACAAGATGAATTGTGCTCCAATGAGTGAGTGGATTTGAAATTCTTCTTGTTTTTCTTTATTCTCCCCTCATTTAATGACTGAGAATTGATGCCCCTGGCTCCCTGGAGGATAGCAGAGTAGGCAGGTACATTTTGGTTTCCCAGTTAGAAGACTAAGAGGGAGGCACACAGGAGGTGGAGAGTGAATCTAACAAGATCAAATTCGGTTCAACTTAAAAAAATGAATTTTCAATTCAGGCTATAAACAGGATAAAAAGGTCACAGAAAGTATTACTGAAAATGTGTTGGATATCATTTAATGCTACTCGTCACATAAAGAATCAGGAAAATCTCAACTACTCACAAGGGAAAAGACAGTGAACAGACATCAACACTGCGGTGACGCAGATGGTGCAATTATCAGATGAAGACTCTAAAGCTGCTATGATAACATGGTCAATAAGTGAGGACAATCAATCTTGAAACCTGAACAGAAGTCTCAGCAGTGAAACAGAAGATCCAAAAAAGAAACGAAAGGGAATTTTTCTACTAAAATTTTTATTAAAGGATTGTATAGGAAAATGAAGTCAGTGAACCTGAGACAGATACATAGGACAATTAAGATGCCCCTCAACTTATAATTACTTCCTGAAAAATCCCACTTAAATTGAAAATATACTTAAAACCCACTGTAAAGTTGCAAAATCTTAGGCTGAACCATCGTAAGTTGGGTACTGTTTGTAAAAACAGTTAAAGGGGAAAAGATTGGAGAAAAAAAATAGGATCAGCCAGAACTGTGAGAGCACCTGAGTCACCTGAGCTTTAGAGAAGAGAAAGAAAGTGCTACAAACAAAAATATTTGAAAAAAAAAACATAGCTGAAACCTTGTCAAAATTTGCAATGATCAAATGTGTAGATTCAAGAAATCCAGTGAATCCCAAACAGGAAAAACTCAGCAAAATCTATGTATACATATATCTTAGCCAAACTGCTTAAAGGCAAACACAGAGAGAATCAAACCTTGGAAGCAGTGGTGGGGATGTGGCTCAAGTGGTAACGCACTTGCCTGGCATGCACAAGGCGCTGGGTTCGATCCTTAGTATCACATAAAAATGAAATACCCATGTTGTGTCTACTGAAAACTAAAAAATAAATATTAAAAAAAATTCTCTCTCTAAAAAAAAACCTTGGAAGCAGCCAAAGAAAAGCAACACAAACCATACAAAATGACACAACTGACTATGGATTTCTTCTGAGAAACCATGGAGGCCAGAAGGCAGTGAAACAACATTTTTAAATTGGTGGGGGAAAAAAACAACAACTGAATTGTATATTTATAACTCAATATACAGTGAAAATGTTCTTTAGAATTAAGGACAACATGAAGGTATTCTTAAATGAAGGATAATTTAAAAAATTGTGACCAGCAGACTTGCTATGAAAGAAATGGTAAGGGAAGTTCTGTTTACAGAAGAAAAACATTACCAGACAGAAGATGGAACTACAGGAATGAAAGGGAAATAAACAGAATGGAAAGTATCTGGACAAATATCATATACTACTTTCCTTCTCTTCTTTATAATACATATGACTTTTAAGCAAAAAAAAAATTAAGATGGCCTGGTGAGATCTTTAATGTAAAAACACATATCAACCACAATCCTCAATGGTTAAGGGGACTTATATAGTGGAAAGGCTTCTACATTCTACCTGAAGTGGTAAAATATTAGTTCTCAGCGAACTGTGAAAAATTACAGACAGTTATCCCTCAGTATCCATCTGGGAGGGTTTAAGGATATCCTTCAGATACCCAAATCTCAGATGCTCAAACCCCTTATATAAAATGGTATAGATTTGTGTATAATCTATGCATACTCTCCAAATACTTTAAAGAAGATTTGTAGATAACTTATAGTATATAATACAATGCAAATTCTATGTAAATTGTTCTTATACTATATTGTTTAGAGAATGATATAAAGAAAGTCTTTTTATGTTCTACAGTATAGATGTAATTTTTTTCTGAATCCATGGATGTGGAATCCATACATACAGAGGATCATATTCACATAAAAATACTGCAATTCTTAAATCAAAACTACTCTAAGATACCATCTCACTCTAGTTATAATGGTAGCTATTATGAAGACAAATAACAATAAGTATTTCGAGGATGTGGGGGAAAAGGCACACTAATACATTGTTGGTGGGACTGCAAATTGGTGCAGCCAACATGGAAAGCATTCCTTGGAAAACTTGGAATGGAACCACCATTTGACTCAGCTATCCCTCTCCTCAGTCTATACCCAAAGGACTTAAAAAAGCATACTACAGGGACACAGCCACATCAGTGTTTATAGCAGCACAATTCACAATAGCTAAACTGTGGAACCAACCTAAATGCCCTTCAGTAGATGAATGGATTAAAAATGTGGCATATATACACAATGGAATATTACTCAGCAATAAAAGAGAATAAAATCAAGACATTTTCAGGTAAATTGATGCAGCTGGAAAAGATAATGCTAAATGAGGTTAGCCAATCCCCCCAAAAACAAATGGCAAATGTTTTCTCTGACATAAAGTGACTGACTCATAGTGGGGTAGGGAGAGGGAGTATGGGAGAAATAGATGAACTCTAGATAGGGCAGAGTAGTGGGAGGGGAATGGAGGAAGCATGGGGTTAGCAATGATGGTGGAATGTGATGGACATCATTATCCAAAGTACATATATGAAGACATAAATTGGTGTGAACATACTTTATATACAAACAGAAATATGAAAAATTGTGTTCTATATGTGTAATAAGAATTGTGATGCATTCCACTGACATGTATTCAAAAAATAAAAGCAATTAAAAAAAACAAATACTGCAATTCCTAGTATAACCAACTATAGTATATATGTGTACAATACGATATAATAAAAACCCAACAGATAAATTAAAAGGACAAAATGTAGATGCACATTTTAAGTTAAAATGCAATTCTGATAAATGACTAAATTAAATGTATAATTTAAAAAATGTAGTTACAGAAAATTATCAATTCAACCAACAGAAGGCAGCAAAAGGGAAATAGATTAAGGAAATACAAGGTATAAACAGGAAAGAAATTAAAAGGACCTACATATGAACATATATTTAAATTAAATATAAATGGACTAAGCACTTAAGAAAGTATACACTAACTATAGTTTATATAACAAACTTACTTTAAATACAATGATAAAGTTAAAAATGAAAAAATGGAAAAAGATATATCACTTTCAAAAGAAAATTGAAATAACTCTATCAATATTACATAAATTAATCTAAAAAGCAAGGAAATTTACCAGGACAAGTAGACATTTCATAAAGATAAAAGGATTGATTTATCAAGATCATATAACCATTGTTAATATGGAAATAACCAACAACATAGCTCAAAATACATAAAAACTGAAGGAATTAAAAATACACAATATGTTCAAGTCTTCAGACTCTTTTCTCAGCAATTGATGGACAGATATATTTAAAAGTAATCAAGAATACACAAGAAATAAATTACACTATAAACCAAGAGGAACTGACACTCATGAAACACTCCAGTCAACAATAGAATGTGCATTCTTTTCAAGTACACATGTGGAATATTTATTATTAATCTTTTAAAAGAAACAGTTTTTAATTTCACTGATTTTTCTTTTCCTTTTTCAGTTCATTGATTTTTCTAGTTTTTAATCTTTGTTTGTACTTGACTCAATCCTGAGTCATAAAACAAACCAAAACAAAGTTAAAATAATCGAAATCGTGAAAAGTATTTCTTCCACCATAATGAAATTAAACAGAAAATCGGTATCAGAAAAATACTGATTTTTCTGGAAATTAGTATCCAGAGAAATCCTCAATTACTTGAAAAATTAAACAACAAACTTTACATTATCCTTACACTGAAAATTAAGTCTTAAGGAAAATTAGAAAATATTTTGACCTAAACAAATGGGAAATTACATTTCAAATTTTATGAGATTCAGTTAAACAATGATATAGAAAAAGTTAAAGCATTAAATATTTTTACTAGAAAATCAGGTCTCAGTAAACAACGTAGCTCCTATCTTTAAGAAACTTTAAAAAAAAGGTAAAACAAACCCAAAGCAAACAGAAATAAAGAATAAAAATCAGAAATCAATAAAATTTAAAAGAAAAATCAATGCAAATAAAAATTGTTTTTAAAACAATTTTTTGAAAATATAAATAAAGTTTATAAACCTGGAGCCAGATTAACCAGAGAGAAAAAACTGCCAGTGCATAAGAGGGGAGTTAAGAAGAGCAGATACAAATGATCTACATCAGAAACAAAAGAGGAGAGATCACTACAACTTATAGAGACAATAAGAGGATAAGGAAATTTAACAACCTATGCACATAAATTCAGCAATTTAAGATGATAAGGCCTAATTCCAGGTAAGTCACAAACTACCAAAATTCACCTAAGAAAAAATAATTAACTTGAATAGTATTTTATAAAACAGAAGTTGAATATGTAGTTAAAAAAAAAAAAAACCTTCCTGAAAAACAAGCCCAGATACTTTCACCAAGGAATAGTACCAAACAGGAAATAACACGTATTTAATAATTTAATACAAACTCTTTTAGAAAACAGAACAGGAGGGAACAATTCTCAACTCATTTATTTTATGAAACAGGAATTACCCTACACTAAAACCAAACAAAAATGGAAAACAACGCATCTCAGAGAGACAATTCATCTCCAGGTATGTAAGAACTCAAAAAACTTAACACCAGGGGCTAGGGTTGTGGCTCATTGGTAGAGTACATACTTGCCTTAAAGGTATGAGGCACTGGGTTCGATTCTCAGCACCGTGTATAAATAAATAAAATAAAGGCCCATTGACAACTAAAAAAAAAAATTAAAAAAAAAGAAACAAAACTTAACACCAAAAAACCAAATAACCCAATCAATAAATGGACTAAGGAACTGAACAGACACCTTACAGAAAATAAATACAATGGATCAACAAATATATGAAAAAATGTTCAACATCTCTAGCAATTAGAGAAATGCAAATCAAAACTACTACATTCTGCTGTCATTTATGTTTTTTAAAAAAAATCAATAAAAAATTTACTCTTAAGATTTCATCTCATTCTAGTCAGAATGACAATTATCAAGAATACAAGCAACAATATGGGCTGGGGTTAGGGTTCAGTGGTAGAGTGTTTGCCTTGCATGCAGAAGTGGGGGCCACTGGGTTCAAGTCTCAGCACCACATAAATAAATGAATAAAATAAAGGTATTAAGTTACCTACAACTAAAAAAAAATACAAGCAACAATAAATGTTGGTAAGAATGTGAGAAAAAGTTATACTCGTACATTGCCAGTGGGACTGCAAATTGGCAACCATTGTGGAAAGTAGTATGGAGATTCCTCAGAAAATGTGCAATGGAACCACCATTTGACCCAGTTATCCCACTCCTCGGTTTATACTCAAAGGACTTAAAATCAGCATACTATAGTGACGCAGCCACATTCATGTTTATAGCAGCTCAACTCACAGTAGCTAAACTATGGAACCAACCTAGGTTGGTTCAACAGATGAATGGATAAAGAAAATGTGGTATATAATATACAATGGACTATTACTCAGACTTAAAGAATAAAATGATGGTATTTCCTGGTAAATGGATGGAACTGGAGAATATCATGCTAAATGAAATAAGCCAATCCCACAAAGCCAAAGACAAATATTTTCTCTGATATGTGATGCTAATTCACAATAAGGGGAGGGAGCTAGGGAAGAAGAGAGTTACTTTAGGTAAAGTGGAGTGCAAGGAGGGGAGGAGGTATGAGGGTAGGAAGAACCGTAAAATGAATTGGACATTATTACCCTATGTGCATATATGACTACACAACCAGTGTGATTCTACATCATGTACAACCATAAGAATGAGAAGTTATACTCCACTTATATATAATGTGTCAAAGTGCATCCTACTGTCATGTATAATTAATTAGAACAAATTTTTAAAAAGAAAAAAGATATAACAATATATTTTAATATCTTTTAATATAATAAGATATTAGTAAGTGAATCCAGCTATATATAAGAGGAATAATACATCACAAACAAGAGGAGCTAATCCCAAGGTAAATCAACACTCAAATAACAATTTAATTTACCACATTAATGGGCAAAAGAAGATAGACCACATGATTATATCAAATGATATAGAAAAATATTTTATAAATTCAAACACTTATTAATGATAAAACTCTCAGCAGACTAGAAAACAGAGAAATTTCTTAATCAGATTGAAGGATATCTTCAAGTATCTTACAGGTATCATCATATGGTGAAAGACTTAATATTTTCCCCCTAATCGAGAATAAGACAAGGATGTCATCTCTTACCTCTCTTATTTGACAGTGGGACCCCATTCAACAGGGAGCCCCATCTAGTGCAATAAGAAAAAAAATGAGGGCTTGGGTTCTGGCTCAGCATTAAAGTGCTCACCTAGCACATGCAGGGTGCTGGGTTCAATTCTCAGCACCCCACATAAAATAAATAAATAAAATAAAGACATAAAAATATTTAAAAAAGAAAAATAAGAGAAGAAGTACACACTGGAAAGGAAAATATAAAACTGTTCTTATTTGCAGATAATGTGATTTTCTATGTAGAAAACCCCAAGAATTTACACAACTCCTAAAACAAGTTTATCAAGGTTGCAAGTAATAAGATCAATATAAAAAAATTAATTGTATTTCCAAATGTTATTAAGCTGGAACTTGCAAATGTATGTGTACACAATTCATTCACAATGACACATAAACGGATTTAAATTTAACAAAATCTGTAAAAGATTTTTATGTTGAAAACTACAAAATGCTAATTTAAAAAAATCAATAGCCTAAATAAGTGGAAAAATATATAGTGTTCATGGATTTGAAAGGATGCTAAATATACAATCAATTCTCCATAATATCATCTAAGAATTAATAACAACTTCAATAAAAATGTTACCAAGGTTTTTCTGTAGATAAACACAAGTTGATTCTAACATTTTAATAGAAAGTAAAGAATTTTAAACAAAACCAATTCTGAAAAAGAAGGAAAGTGGAAGACTCCAATTACCTGGTTTTAAGATTTGGTATATATGGGGCTGGGGTTGTAGCTCAGTGGTTGAGCACTTGCCCCTCATGCGTGAGGCACTGGGGTCGATCCTCAGCACCACATAAAAATAAATAAATAAATAAATAAATAAATAAATAAATAAATAAAGATATATATATATAAAAAAAGAGAAGACTTGGGGCTAGGGTTGTGGCTCAGTGGTAGAGTGCTCATCTAGTATGCATGAGGCACTGGGTTCGATCCTCAGCACCACATAAATATAAAATAAAGATATTATGTCCACCAAAAACTAAAAAATAAATATTAATAAAAAGACTTGGTATAAAGCAACTGAATCAAGATATTGGGGTCTGGGCAAAAGGATAAACAAATACATTACTTGAATAAAGTAGAGAATTCAGAAACAGACACACAAATGCGGTCGAGTGATTTTTTTTAAACAGGTACAAAGGCAATTTAAAGAAAATGGCACAGTGTTTTCAACTAATGGTATCAGAACAAGTAGACATCTATATTAACCATGTTTTTTTTATTTTCTGTATTACATGATATTTTGATGTCTCAAAAAAAGAAAAGAATACTGGCCAGGGAGAAACAGCCCTCCTTGGGCTAGACAACTCTTAAGATAGCCAGGGGCTCAGCTGGGATCACATACTTCACACGTAAACCAAGAAGTCCCAAATCTATAGCCCAATCAACTCCCGATCTAACTCTTACCTTAAGCCAACTATTTCCTCTGACCCTGTATCATCCCAAGGCCAGATAACAAGAAACTAGAGACCATTCCTGTGTCCCAAAGCCCACCGGAATTATTCAAACTAGCCAATTCTAAACTGTTATTTTACCCACTTTGTCTCTCCTGAGGAAACCCCAATAAAGATTCTAACTCAGCTTTCCTTTCACTCCTGCATCTGCCTGCCAAACCTGCTATGATAAATCGCCTTCTCAGAAAATGTAAGCAATAAATTCTTATATCAATGGCATTGACCTCTCTGTGTTGGTACTCAATCACTTCCGTAAGTTAAAATTCTACAGGTATAATTTTAATATAACACCTATATGCTAAAAATCAAACCTCAATCTTTACCTCTTATAAAAATAGAAAGAAAATTAGTGGAGAAAGGGGGTCAGGGGAAGGGAAGAGAGAAGGGAAAAGGTAATTAGTAGGGAACAATATTGCCAAATTATTTTGTTATACTGTATGCATCTCTGAATATGCAACCACAAAGCCCACCATATGTACAGTTATAAAGCTCCAATTTAAAAAATGAAAAAAGTAACTCAATTGGATCATGTATATAAATGAAAAAATACACAACTTTGTCAGGAACCATGGTGTATGTCTGTAATCCCAGCAACTCAGGAGGCTCAGACAGGAGGAGCCTTGCAAGTTTGAGGCTAGCCTCAGTAACTTAGTGAGATCCCTGTTTCAAAATAAAAAGACTGGGAATGTAGCTCAGTTGTAAAGAGCCCCTGGGTTTAATCCACATTTCAAATAAATAAATAATAAAACTTTCAGGAGAAAACTTTGTGACCTTGGGTTAGATGAAGGAAGTATCCTTATCCTTAGATATAACATCAAAAACATGACCCATAAAAGAAGAAAATAATAAGCTAGACTCCATACAAATGAAAACATTTTGCTCCTTGAAAGACAATACTAAAATATAAAGAGAAGCTGTAAATGGGAGAAACTGCATGCAAGCTCAACAATAAGAAAACAAACAACTTGACAAAAAAGTAAAGATAGGCAAAATACAGATTACAAATAAGCCTTTAAAAATTTTTAATTTCAGGATAGGAATAATATATAGAGAGTGCTTGCCTCGCATGCACAAGGCCCTGGTTCAATCCCCAGAACCACAAAAAAAATTAATATCATTAGTCATTCTGGAAACAAATTGAAGCCATAATTAGATAACCCTACCCATCTATTAGAACACTTAAAAAATTTTTTTTTTAAAAAGGAAGTGACAAATGTCAAGGACACAGAATAACTGAAATTCTCATGTACCACTGGATTATAGCCACTCTGGAAAATAGTTTGGCAGCTCTTATTAAATTAAACATGCATTTAGCATACCAACCGTAAACCCACTCCTAGGTTATTTAAAATAAAGAAAACATAGTCATCAAAAACCTGTATATAAATATTCTTGTAACTCTATTCATAATTACCCCAAACTAGAAACAACATAAATGTCCAACTGGTAAATTGAAAAACACTGTGGTATAGTCATATAATGGACTACCACTCAGCAATACAAATGGACTACTGATACATGAATAACATTGATGAATCTCAAAGGCATTAGGCTATGCAAAAACCTATTTCCAAAGGTTACCTACTATATGATTACATATATATGACATTCTGGAAGACTTATGATAGTAATGAGATGGAGAACACAACAGTACTTGCCAGAGGTTAGGGCAAGGTGGAGAGTTTGAGTAAAAAGGTATAGCATGAAATAACTTTTGTTCTGGCACTGGGGATTGAACACACCAGGATCTTTCTTGAGCATGCTAGGCAGAGATTCTACCACTGAGCTATATACTTTCTAAGCCCATTTATTTTGAGTTAGGTTCTCATTAAGTTGCCCAGGCTAGCCTTGAGCTTGGAGATCCTCCTGGCTCAACCTTCTGAGTTGCTGGTATGGCAGGTGTGTGTGTGTGTGTGTGTGTGTGTGTGTGTGTGTGTGTGTTTTAAACTGGGGATTGAAACCAGGAGCACTTTACCACTGAGCTACATCACCGGCCTTTTTATTTTGAGACAGCTTCTCATTAAGTTGCTTAGGACCTCGATAAGTTTCCCAGGCTGGCCTTGAACTTGCTATCCTTCTGCCTCAGCCTCCTGAGTCACTGGGATTACAGTTACACAATACAATGCCCAGCAAAATAATATCTTTGAAGTGATGAAATTGTTTCAAATCTTGACCATGGTGATGATTACACAAATTTATATGTATGTTAAAACTTATAAACTGTACACAAAGAAAGTTTTGGATATGTAAATATTTTACAAAAAAAAAAAAACATTTTAAAGAGGTAATGAAAACAAATGCAGCCTGAATGCTTTGTCTTCAAATATGTCACTGGGTTCAATTTTAATATTTAGTTTATTCAAATTTTGAAGAATAGATCTCTCTTCTGTCACTCAGCTGACAGAAGTTGCAAGTTAAAATCAAATTTATCAACCAAGGCAAAAAGACAATGATTTAAAGGCAATTTAAAACTCTCACAGTTCAGTTTTAACCAAGCAAATCATGAATCTAGGGGACATGGAAGGGAGACAGATCAAAAATAAATCAAATTATGTCACTAATGAAAATTGAAAGCCAATCTTCAAATATGTTCTATTCTCAAATCATAAGAATCAACTTATCAGGCATCCCTCTCCCTTCTGCAGATAAGAAGACTTTTTTCTCCCCTCTTGCCTTCAAAAATACTGAAGAAATCACTTACAGCTTTAAGGATAAGATCACACTGGAAAACAAGTGTCCTGAGTTGTGTTAAAATTTCTCTTTTGGTGTTTTCTAGATCATTTTGCCTTTTTTCAACATTTGTTACACTTTGTAGAGTTCATTTGCTGCTTTTACCTTCAGGAATATCAGAGAAAAAAGCAAAAAATAACACTGATCACCAGAATTTGTATTTTAAAATATATACTTATTGTAGAAAAGTTGAATTTAAATAACTGAGAAGCCTTTTATTCATGAAAATTTTGAAACAGTCTCCTCCACCAGCATCACTGGGGAACTTGTTAGAAATAGGTTATTTGGGTCTCACCCTTGACCTACTCAATCCTCAACTTTAAGGTGGGCCAAGCAGGCTGCTTGAATAAGCCTCCTAGATAATTCCAACACATATTACAAGTTTAAACTCAAACCCTTTGCATATTATTGCTAATTGAGCTTTCAAATAACAAAAAAAAAAATATCACTTTTTGAAGTGCTTCTGCTTCCAACCTTCGATTTTTTTCTAGTTGCTTGTTGGGATTTTTTGCTAATCCACCACATGAGCACTGATGCTCCTTCTCTGCACAAAACAGAATATTTTGCTTTTTCATGACGTTGCATGCATAAGAATTTTGCCTTTTTGAGAGCAGTTTCTGTTTTGAGCTATACAGAAAAGAGTATATTAAACATAGAATTTGAAAGAAACCCTACTATACAAGTTTCTTTAGCAATTCAGGAAGATAGTTAAGCAGTACTGTAGAAAACTAGAGTAAGGTTAATGGTTATATAATATAGATGATTTTTAGATGCTCACAAATAGGTACATGAAACTCCAGTAAAATACTAACCATTTTATTTTGTTCCTGTTTCCAAAGTTCCTTTATTTCTTTCCTTTGCTTTTCTATTTTATTTTTCCTCCCCAGTAGAGGCTGTCAAGGATATTTTTTTAAAAAGACAAAGAAAAAGGTTGTTATCTAAAGATATGCTACTTTTTTAAAAATCATGCATTATATAAATAAATTAATTTTACCTGTAAAATTCATTGGCTTGGAGAGCTGCAATTCTTTGTTCTAAAAGGAGACTATTCTTTATGTCATTAAGAACAACACTGGTAAACACAGACTATAGTGGCATAAACTCCTAGAATTTAAAATTAAGAAGTAAATTATACAATAGAATTGGCACTAGAATTCCAAATGCACACATTATTCTTAAAACAGAGAAACTTAAGTTGAGATTTTTTCTCCCAAAAAAATGACTATTCATGAATACGTTTATAAGAAAAATACTAAAGAAAGTTAATTTTAATCATAAATTAGAAAATTAGCAGCCATCATGATAATCAATATTTGTATACAATTGTGAATTTCCTAGTTTTTTCATAATTCACAGCCATATAAATTTAAAAGTATTTTATTTGTCTTTAAAAAGACTAGCAATTAAGTTCTTTCCTCTAGTAACTGAATTTTCTGAATTTACAAGGTACTATTTGGAAGTCATCTGACTATTCACTTGTAAATAGAACCCTAGAAATTCACAGAACACTTACCTCTAGTCCAATGTTAGTTGTGGTTGCTTCTGACAACTTTACAATATTTCTGGTGGATTCCAATTCTGAAAAGATTAAAAAAGGTATCAGAAAGCAAAATTAACTAATTTTTCCACTCCATACTCTATTTGTAATTCCCCAATTGAAAAGATTACAAGCTGGGAATGATGGTGTATGCCTGTAATCCCAGCAGCTCGGGAGGCTGAGGCAGGAGGATTTCCAAATTCAAATCCAACTTCAGCAATTTAGGAAGGTCATAAGCAACTTAGCAAGATCCTGACTCAAAGTATTAAAAAGGGGAGCTGGGGTTGTGGCTCAGTGGTAGAGCACTTGCCTAGCATGAGTGTGCCACTGGGTTCAATACTCAGCACCACATAGAAAAATAAATAAATGAAATAAACTTATTATGTACAACTAAAATATTTTTTTAAATAATAAATAAATAAATAAAAAGGGGCTGGGAATGAGGCTCAGTGGTTGAGTATCTCTGGGTTCAATCCCTGGTGCCCCCAAAAAATAAGAAGAGAAAAAGTGATGACATATACTAATGAGTGCATCTTGATAAAATGCAGCCATTCTTAACATTTTTTTAAAGTTTTGATGAACACAGTATCTTTATTTTATTTGTTTTTGTTTTTATTTTTTTATGTGGTGCCAGGAATTGTACCCAGTGTTTCACACATACTAGGCATATACCACTGAGCCATAACCTCGGCCCCTCATTTTTAATTTTAAGTGTTCATCAGAATCAACTGGGAAAGTTTTTCAAAATACACTGGACTAGACTTCAGCTCTCTGAGAAATGGAACCTAGGCCTTTGTACTGTCCCTTTTTAAAGCTATTGGAGAGATTCTAATTAACATTCCCTATTAAAAACAAATTATATAATGGAAAGAACACAGGCTTTGCTAGATTCTATTTTCTTCCAATTATGCTATATGACTGAATCTGCTATATGACCTTAGGAAAATCACTTGTTTGTCTTATCTGTAAATGCGGCTAAGAATTCTTGTTTTGCCTACTTCCCACAGTTTTGTAGGACTAAATGAGATAATGCCTAGGAAAACATTTTTTCAGCTGTAAAACTCTAGGCTAATATTAGCTATTAAGGGGTTTCTTCGAGCTGGGAATGTAGCTCAGTTGTGGTAGAGTATAGTGTGTTTACCTAGCCTACCTGATGTGCTGGGCTCAATCCCCAGCATGGGGGGACAGGGGAATGTTTCTTTTAAGCTTTCGCTGTCTTCTGCTTAAACATCTATTATTGCTTTTATCTCCTTTTACCATATTATCTGACTATATTTCTTTTCATCCACTAGAATATGACTTCTAGATCTAGTGGTCAACCCATAGTAAATATTGAACAAGTATATCTAGTGTAAGAAAATTCTCAGGAAGAGAAAATGAATAATGATTTTATTACAATGAAACAACTAATCTGTAATCATAATACTTATAGTCTATAGAAAATGATCATAAACAATTTAGTTCTTACACTCCAAAGTTAATCAGATGCTCCAAAAGAAAACTCACCCAAGTTAAGCTTTTGTTCAATCCATGACACTGTTTTTTGCATATTTTGACCATGTTTTAGCATATGAGAAAGCCAATTCAATACAGTCAGTGTCTTTTAATAGCACATTGTCTAATTCTATAGGAGAAAAATTTCCTGAAAATAAAAATATCAGAGTAAGTATTTGTTAAGTATGGTCTATAATAATTTTAAGGCAAGCAGAATTCAGACAAATTTATAACTATAGGACACAACATAAACATAAAATGGCCTCAAATTACAATATATTTTTATCTTTATATGTCATTTTGCACTAAAAATGAGTACCCTAGGTACATTAGGTTACATTAATCAAGAAGATATTAAGTAATCTAAAACACTCGTTGAAAGAAACTGCAAAATTTTTTGACAAAAATTATAAGTACATTGAGTATTACCTTGTTCATTGGATGGCTTGACTGAGTCCACAGAAATGTTTTCAAAAGACTTTGCAACATGGAAGAAAACAAATTTAAGATTAGTGCAAAAAACAACAAATCTCTTCTTCAGAAAATTTTTACCCCAATTCATTACTTTGATATAATTCCCACTAAAGAATTTCAAGTATTTAAAACCTTTTAAAGAGCCTGAGAAGTCTGTTTAAATACCAGAACATTTATATTTTCTAAGAATTATATGGAATTTTTGCCCAGCAGTTCTTAAGATCCAAGAATAAACAATCTCATTATTTACTAACAGCATTAGTTAACATAAATGAATCTATGCAAAACTTTAAATTTTGCATATCTCCCAAATATTAGGAAGTCAAAGAAGTCATCTAAATATATTGCTATCTAAACAGAAGATATAGAAGAAGTGATCTAAATAGATTGTTATCTAAATAGAAGATATAGATCTATCCAGCCATCTTTTACCATTTTATTATATGATAAGCATATTCTTGAAAGTTTATTAGGTACTTTAGCACAGAACTTTCTGTAAAGATGCAAATATTTTATAATGTAATATCCTATATGGTAGCTATTAACTACCATATAGTTATACCATATACCATTGTAGCTACTTACTTGAACATTTTAAAAGTATCTAATAGACTAAGAAGATGTGACTAGTGGCTACCATTAGCAGGGCTAGAAAGCAACATCTATCAAAATTGTTAAATCTTAAACACATTTGATCTACTTGGGCAATACAAGGCATATAGGGATTCAATGCAAAAGGGATCAAAAAGACCTAGGTCTGAAGTCCAGCTCTGTTTTTCGCTCTATGACATAGGGTTACACATTTAAACTCACCTAAGGTTAGTTTGCCCTTCTGTAAAAAGAGGATAAGAACACTATATTCATAAGGCTGTTTTAAGAATTAAGATGATGTAATGTTATTAGCACAGTAGGGAGAACACAGTAAGCACTATTAAAATGAATTGCAGCTATTATTTTTAAAGTGTATTTTTCAAAAACCTTCATCAAAAAAAGTAATGTTATTATTAGGATTATATCATGAGCTTTTTAATCTTAATCTCTAGGGAAAATTAAAAATTTAAAAAGGAAAAACAAGGAATAACATTTTTTAAAAAGGGGAAAAGTATTTTTCTATTAAAGGTCAGTATAGTATGTGTCTAAAGAAGCAGGAATAGGAAATACGATTCATATCTAAAATTTAAATTGGGCACAGCTCTGCTACACATATAAAATGTTTTATTACCTTCTGAAGAATCAGTTACAATTTTAAAAGGTAAAATTGAGGAAAAAACTGAAAAAACAGTAAAATATTTAACAATTTTAAGACTCTTCCTTATTCTCCGTTTATCAATGAGTGATTGTAGAAATAGTCCTAATTTTTTTGCAATATTATAATACATGTTCCAAATACCTTAAGTAGTCATGTTCATATTTTGTCTCATTTTAAGAAAGATCTTAAGGTTTTCTTTTTGGGGGGTTGCCAGTACCAGCGATTGAACCTGGGGTACTCAACCACTGAGACAGATCCCCAGCTTTTTTAGTTTTTTATTTAATTTTATTTTTTGGTACTGAGGGTTAAACTCAGGGGCACTGAACCCCAGCCCTTTTTTGTATTTTATTTATATAAGGGTCTCACTGAGTTATTTAGGGCCTTGCTAAGTTGCTGAGGCTCGCTTGAACTCAATCCTCCTGCCTCACCAGCCACTGGGATTACAGGCATGTGCCACTGCACTCAGCAGCCCTTTTTATTTTTTATTTTATTTTGATACATATTCTTGCTAAATTACTGAGGCTGGCTTTGAACTTGTGCTCCTCCTGCCTCAGCCTCCTGAATTGCTGGGATCACAGGCATGTGCCACTACACTAGCTTAAGTTTTTATATTATTCTGATATAATACGAGTACCTGGTACATTTGTTGAAATCCTTTTTGGATCTGATCAATCTTTTTTTTTTTTTTTTTTTGGTAACAGGGATTAAACACAGGGGTGCTTAACCACTGAGCCATATCTCCAGTCCTTTTTTAAATTTTCAGATATGGTCTCACTAATGGATCTGATCATTCTTAACAGGAATTATCAACACATGTCTCTGAGGGAGTATGTTTAAATATGATTAAGTGAAAAAATAATCAGTAAACTTAAAATATTCCTACTACTATAAATCTTTAAGGCAACATTCTCCATACATTCCAGACATTTTATTATTCCAAAGAAATTTTTCTTCCAATTAGAAATCATAACCCCAAACCTAGGGATGCTGGTAGGGAGAATTAAGATAAACAGGGTTAACAAGTATTTCCTAGCCAAAAGAAACAAACAAACAAAAAATTGTATGGTATGTGAGATTACCACCCTCCTTACTTTATCCATTTTTCTTTTTTTTTTTTTTTTCAAGTTTCATCAGTCTCAAGGTCTATGGCAAAGTCAGTAGGGGAAAAAAGGTTAAAAATCCCTTCTAATATTTCAGATCTATACCATATGGATTCATTTTATGTTATAAAATATCAGGCATACTCTTTTAACAGTTCAGTCCACTTAAAAAGTATTACTAAATTACTGCTTCAGAAACTCATCGTATTATCAGATTTTAAATGAATTGGTCTGGTTTTCATGCCATAATGTGGCAATTTATAAACTTTGCTATGAAAGTAATTCTGAGATTAAGATTAGGAAATAAATTAAATACTTAGTTAAAAACATTAAAGGTTTCACTTTCACATAAACTTAGCCTACCTTATTTTCCCGAGAAACAGGCAGTCTGTGTACGTGTCCCATAAGGAAGTTTGCAAAGCTATCCAGGGAGGTTAAAAAAAAAAAGGCATACCATTATGCTTCTTTGTCACAGGCTTTACAATCATGTATTCTAGGACAATCTGTCTTAAGTAAGAACCTGAGAACTTGCAAATGAACTTGCAAGTGAAGGTTGCTTCTAAATAGCTATAAAGACACCTCCAATACATCAATATAGCAATATGAAATATGGCTTTTTCAAAGTTGTGATAGTATGTTACAATAGTTAATACTTTACTTTCTATGGCTTCTACACCCAATGTACTTGAACACACTTCAGCCAAGTACATTTAAGTGTCAGTCCTCTACTTACATATCCCCAAAGGTAAATGTCAAAGTTTCAACAGAAGAAAATACTTTTTGGAATAGATTATTTTTGTTGTCTTCATTAACTTCTGTAAAATTCACAGCTATAAGGAAAGGTTGGTTACAATAAATGATGGAGAAAATATTCGAAACTAGATTCATACAAAATCATTTAGTACTTTAAAAGTTTACCATTACTTCATTAAAAGATTCAGAAACTGAAAGGGTTAATATACAAAACCAATAGGATATTCAGTTATTTATTAAGAAAATCATAAAATATCAGTTTGCATGAAAGTAGTTGGCATTCCAAACTCCCTACTCCATGATTTACATAATTTTACACATGTAAAAAGTGACTTAATGTGAAATCAATCTGTCTTGGAGTTGGAGTCTGTTACACCAGACCTCTTCATGAAGAATGTTCTGCACTACTTTCTCTTGCTTACTGTTTTCTGGTGTTTTAAAAAACTGTTGAAGACATTGTGGCTCATGGAAATCAATAGGAAGCACATATTTACTATGAAACACCAATAACTAAAATTTTATATGCATATATATATATAACCTATATAATACAACATATCACATTTTTTTAAAATCCAGTTCTTTATAGAGAATTTAAATTCATATTTATTCATAATATTATTGTTCATAATAGGATCTTGGGATCTGAGATCTATGTTAATTGACATATAGCTGTCTTTTGTTTATAATAGAGACTTTTTTATTTTTTAATGCAAATCATGAAACAACTAAAAGGGTTTCTTTTAACTTCTGTACGCACTCTTGATAAAAGCCCAAACACAATTTACTAAGACAAAATCTGAAGATGGAATTGGCTTTTTTCCTTGAAGTAAATAAACCATGCTACTCAGGCTGGTAATAAGGAGCAGATGATTCCTTATTACCCACCCTCTCTAGTATACTACCAATAAGGTGCAGGTAGAGAAACCATGTGGAGAAGAAGCCATCCTCTGCTTTACCAATCATTTTAAATATTGAATGAGGAGTCTTAAAAACAAAGTCAGCCCCATCCCCAAAGATTCAGATTTGAGAAGTCTGTAGTAGTGGGGCTCAGGGGGGCATGTCTATACTCCCAGTGCCTTCAAAGGCTAAGATGGGAGGATCCTGAGTTCAAAGCCAGACTCAAAAACTGAGTGAAGTCATAAACAACTTAGTGAGACCCTGTCTCTAACTAAAATATGAAAAAGGGCTGGGGATCTGGCTCAGTGGTTAAGTACCTCTGGGTTCAATCCCTGGTACAATTAAAAACAAACAAATAAAAAAGGTCTGGAGTTAAGGCACAGATATTTTTCCAAAAGCTCTCCCAAGTGATTCTAATATGCAAAAAGAGTTGAAAAGCAAGTACCACTAGATTTGGATGAATTAAACCTTTAGCCTATAAACTCCATGAGATTACAATCAGATTTTACATGTATAAGTCTTCGCAGATTGGGGCGGGGGTGGGGTGTCCACACAGTTCATCACATTCTTCTAAATATCCCTAATACCAACAAAAAGAAAAACTAAGAATCATTGCAAATCATTTTTAAAACACTCTTAAGACTTCTGTTCTGAACAAGAAACAGGTTATAATTATGCCGGAAATAACTGAAAAAAACTATATAAAATTTAAGAAGCAACATTTTTCAAGACCCTATATAATTGGACAATAAAAGACAGTAATCCCTGACAGACAAGAAACACCATGGTAACTTACAACTGCCTGACTTTACTGTCTAATATTACATAGTATGGATTCACAAGCAAAGGAAATTACAGGGGGCAGTGAGGCGGGGAGTCACAGATGGATACAACCTTGTTTTATAATTATGAAGGAGTCAGGTCATCAAGAGGACCTAACAATTCTATACATTTATGCATCCAATAAACAGAGCTTCAAAATGCATGAAGCAAAGATAGCTAGAGATTTCAATAGCCCTCCCTGCAACTGACAGAACACACAGATGGAAAATGAGTGAGAGTAGGAAGAGCTGAATGATACTGTCGACCACCTTGGCAAGATGGACAACTATAGAGCACTCCAACCACTGACAGCAAACACAAGTTCTTTTCAAATGAATATTTACCAACACAGGCCTTATTATAGACCATAAAACATGTCTCACACTGAGTTTGAAAGTATTCATATCAGACAAAACACGTTCTGCAACTACCTGGAATTAAAACAAGAATAAATAATAGAAGTGCTCTGTGAAATTCCCAAATACTTGAAAATTAAATCTCAAACTTCTAAATAACCCATGTGTCAAAAAAGAAGAGAAATTAGAAAGTATTTTGAACCAAATGAGAATGAAAATAAAAGACCAAAATTTGTGAAAGAGGAGGTAGAGGATTATAATGGGAGTAAGCATTATCATGACCATAATGACGTTTTCACAGGAATGTGCATTTGTCAGAATTTAACAATACATGCATGTATTTGCTTGTATATGTATAGCATATCTCTGGAAAGATGCACAAGAAAGCAGAAGTAGTTATTATTTATCTAGGGAAAGATATGGGTAGGCAAAGAGGTTTAGGTAAAAAATTTCATTGGTGAATACCCTCTTACACAATTTGCATTTAATTGTGTGTATGAACTGCATATTGAAAGAATCAAGTTTGAAGAATAGAAAGAAAACATGAAACTTCTATAATCTTAGGGGTACAATTAAGGTTTATTTTTCTGCTTGCCAATTTATAAATGTATGGCAAAATACAGATCATGAAAAACCTAAATAAAGGGTCTTTTTCTATTATATATTAAAATTTTCCTAAATAAATGAAAATATAACTACTAAATGCAGCATAAATTCCTGAGTTCTGAAAATGTCTTTTTCTGCTTCAAAAATAGCCTGTATCTCTCTTACCACATTGCAAATATTTTGTCAGACTGAACTTCCTGCTTGGAAACAGAAGGAGATGAAGGAAATACAAATCATTACTATAATGAATGGAGGAAAACTAAGAATTTTTCTTTTAAAGTTATGACAAGTTAAATTTTATATTTACAATAACAAGTAAGAGGAATTAAAGATTTCAATTTCTCATGTCTTATGCTTAGGAAATGGATGCACTTCATGCATTCAGAACTGAGGAACACAAACATTATATACACAACAGATTCTGAAGGTATTCTGTATTGTGGGGTGGGTTGTTTGTTTTTGTTTGGGCAGTCTGACAAATTTGAAAAATGCATTTGGTGGGTAAGAACTCTAAACAAGTCAACTGTTTAGGTCACTGTTGTTTATTTAAAATATAATCAGGGGGTTAAGACTGAATGATCTTCATACTTCTACAGCTTTTTTATCCTACCATATAAGAGTTTTTTCTTAACAGTTCTCTCTGAAATAAGCATAACAAAAATGTACATTCACAGGTTTTTGCAAAGATTGAAGTATGCAAAGCACTTAGATTGCTTGGCACAGAACAGACATTTAAAAATGGCTTCCACCTATATCTTGCCTTTTCAGGTTTTGAAAACTAAATTGTCATTAAATCAAAGAATTAAATAAGCTCTGATCTCCATTTTGCAGACCACTGAATATTTTGCATTTATAATATCAATATATTTTTAGGGGGCTTCAACATTAGGAGCAGGGACAGGGAAGAAGGTTTTATTTAAAAACATGTAAACCTACCTCCAAAGAGAACAGTTTTTAAAGTTTTCTAGTCTCACAAATTCTTGCTGAAAGAATAAATTTCACAAGTAATCCTCCTCTTTTAAGTTTCACCCAATGCAAAAGTAAAACAGTAACAATCCCAAGTGTAAAGACAGTCACCGTGGGAAATCATATTCAAAAGATTACTTTACCTCAAAGATAAAAGGATCTCCAAGGCAACTGAGAGACCATTCTCTTCATCTGTTTCTGGATTGTGGACACCAACCACAGGCACTCCTTCCCCATAACGTCCTGACTGCACACAGTAGCCACTGACAATTATTGAACTAGGCCACTATTTCCAAGCATGGAAGTTTACTCTCTAGACACAAATTTCCCTAAGTAGAGTTAAATAGCACTTGTAAACAATCTATTTAAAAACAAATCTGGTTACTAAGCACATTTTTAAAAGCCACACGAGAAATTACCCATTTTTCCCACTTAAAATTATCTACCACCTATACATCAATTCCCAAGTCCACACTTTCCATCTCCAGACTTCTCCATAATCCCTAATATGTTCAACTGGTTTTGTCAGTTCACATCTTTCCCCTCTAGATGACAATCAACAACCTACCACTACCACATCCCAGTTTCTGCCTTAGTTCAGACCTTCAATTCTTATCTTGCCCATTACTTCTAATAGTCTCCTAATTGATCTAAATACTCCCTCTTCACTCTCAATTCTTATATGTTGCAGCCCAGAATCATTTTAACGATTTTGAGTGATAAGCCATTTCAGTGGAGAGTCCCAATTCTTGACTGTTTTAGCACATATATGCTATGTGAGAGCTCACACTCATATACATATATCGGTTAAACTTATTTTACAATTTTAGTTTCATTTCAAATCATAAAATAAGTCTTGTTCTTGTTCTCCACTTGGTTCCTTTTACAAACTGGAATCGCTACAATTGAACGTTTTCTAACACCACTCTTCCTCACATAACAAAGACACCTGTACACTAACAAACTACCTCAATATATCATGAACTCATTCATAAAGTTCAAATTTTAAACATCAGTTATTTGGTTTAAGTTAGAAGTTTTACAGTGTTCACTAACAAGTTAAATTTTCATTTTTAAGAGGAAGAAAGCTGCGAGCCTTAGCTCAGATCAGTGAATCAGAGAGTTCCTGAGCATTGGTTTTGGATTTTAAGCTCCCCTGCTGGGCTTTACATGGCAGGTCCCTCTCTAGTTAGCTCTTTTGTTATTCAAGCAACTTTATGAAGGCACATTCAATGTAAAAACATTAGGGTAACACAGTTCTAAAGAATAAAAAGTAAAGGTTATTTTTCACCTTCTCTCTGCACTAGATTCCAGATTCTTCTTCAGAGGTAACTACAGTTAATAGTTGTTGTAACTTTTTTTTAAATTTTGAGATTTAAACACAGATGTGTATGGGCACAAAACACACTGTTTAAAAGAAAAACGGGCCACACGAGGACCCATAGACAGATGTCTATAGCACCTTTATTCATAATTGCCAGAACTGAGAAGCAACCAAGATGCCCTTTAGAGGCACATGGATCGATAAACGATGGTGGATCTGGATAATCAAATACTATTTGACTCTAAAAAGAAATGAGTTAATAATCCATGAAAAGGAAACTTAAATGCCTATGATTAAATGAGAGAAGCAGATGAGCAGAGTTGGTGTCCTGGGCGACTCCAGTGTATGGAGACTCCAGTGTAAGGAAATGTTACAGACAGGGCGAGATGCTCAGCAGCGCTCAGGGCTTAGGGGAGGGATGAAGAGGTGAAGCTCAGGGGAATTTAAGGGCACTCAGGCGGTGCTTCCAGATACTACAGTGGTTCTGCATGTCGTCGCACAGTTGCCCTAACCCAGACAACCTCCAAGAGCAAACATGGATGTAGGCATGGACGTGGGTGGTGCTGATGGGCCACGGTGGGTTCAGTGGTTGTCACAGGTGAGTCACTCTAAAGGGGATGTGGGTATCAGGGGAAGATGCGCATGTGTGTGTTGGGGCCTGGGTGAGATATCGCTCTACCTTCCTCTCAATTTCTCTGTCCACCTACATCTGCTCTAGAAAAAAAATAGACTTTAAAGCAAAAAGCCAACAGATGACAAGATACATAGAACTGACCTTTTCTCTTACCATTTTATCTTTGAAGACCACTCCACATAGGAACACAGAGATCTCCCCTGTTCTTTATGACAGCCACCAAGCATTTAGTAGTACGACTGTCCACAGTCTCCCATTGATGGCTTCTTAGGTGACTCTCAGGTGACTCTCAGTGTGACAGCATCCTAAGCCATTTAGCAATACATGACTGTGTTTGCATATCTCTGTGGCACTTTGGTCAGAGGTAGAGCTGAGCTGGACTTGAGCGCTGGGTCTCCGCCATCCTATACCTGGGTTTGAGCTACTTGTTGGTTGGTTTGTATCTTAGATTTTTTTTTTTTCTGCTGTGACCAGAACAATTTTGAAGAGTGGAAAAGTTTATTTGAGGGCTCATGGTTTCAGAGATCTTAGTCAATAGAAGTCTGGCTGCATTCCTTGGGGCTCTAGGTGAGGCAGAACATGAGTATGACAGAGGGAAGCAGCCCACACAATGATCAGAAAGCAGAGAGTCTCCACACTCCCGATACAGAATATCTACCCCACAGCCACCCCTGCTACTTCAGTTACCACCCAGTTAATCCCTGTCAGGGGATTAAATCATGGATTGGGTTAAAACGCTTATAATCCAATCATTTCCCCTCTGAACCTTCTTGCATTGTCTCACCTGTGAGCTTTTAGGGGACACCTCACATCCAATCTGTATCAGTTTGCACCAATTAATCATCCTCTCTGTGCCTCTTCGTTTTTATCTGTAGAATGGGGAGATTGGTAGTTTTCATAGAGTGGTGAGCATTTGCGGGAAAACCCACCTTTTTGAACTCTGCCTAACACACAGAAAGTACTTATGTTGGTTAAAATGTGTATTATTTTTCAAGGTAGAGATGGAGAGGCAACAGAATGTTATAAGAAAAGCACAAACTCTCCACAGGGAGCCCATGAGTATAAAGTGCTTGTGAACTGGGGCTGGAGGCATGGCTGAGCGGTAGAGCACTTGCCCAGCATGAATGAGGTCCTGAGTCTGCTTCTCAGCACGCTCCTCCCTAAAACACTGCTTGGAACCTTGCCTTGCCAGGTCCTAATCACTGTGTTAGAATTTGTTATTACAGGGGTCGGGCACAGTGGTGCAGGCCTGTAATCCCAGCAGCTCGGGAGACTGAGACAGGAGGATTGTGAGTTCAAAGCCAGCCTCAGCAAAAAGCAAGGCACTAAGCAACTCAGTGAGACCCTGTGTCTAAATAAAATACAAAATAGGGCTGGGGATGTGGCTCAGTGGTGGAGTGCCCCTGAGTTCAATCCCTGGTACCAAATAATAACAATAATAGTAATAATAATAATAATAATAATAATAATAATAATCTCTCGTTAAGCCCTTGTGTTTCCCTGAAATGAAATCGGATGGAGATGGAAAGAGGGGGAAATGCAGCTTTAATAATGCATCATCCGTCATCTTGGCCCTTTCTTTTTTCCCCTTAACATGTATCTGGAGGGTTTTCACCTTCCTCTGCTTCCCCTCTTGTGAATTTTTGAATGATGGTTTTATCTCCCTCCCAATCCATCTTGCCTTGGATCGTTTCAGGTGGGCCCAGAAGATTGGATCTCCACTCGGACCAAGATGAGCTGGGCCCTTCCCCTTCTCTCCAGGAGCCGCTGTCTGCCCGTCAGCCGCCATATTGATAAGATTTGCTGGCAATTAATAGCCCAGCCCAGCCAAGCAGAGGAGAGGACTCAATTAGCAGAATGTCACTGCATCTCATTTACTTTGCTTATCAGATATTTAGTCTCTAAAGACTACAGGAAGAAGAGCAGGCCCACTTCAGTAGAGGGATCTGATTTAAAAGCTTAAATGTGGTCTCACCTCACTGTCAGGCTGGTTTCCCTGCCAGCGAAGAGGCTGATGATGCCAATTTGGGGAGCTGTCTGGGCTGATATATGTATCTCAGGCCTGAGGGGGGAAAACGATTGAATGTCTCTGTTATTTAAATCCTCCACCACCTCTTGCTTTTGGAGCTAGATCTGTTTATCATATTTATTTGATGAGAAAGCTCCTCCCTGACTTCTTGGTTGTATGAGTCACAATAGTGACACCCCCTGCTGTGACAAAGACATTTCTGGTCCCCCAGACGTTGGGTGAAAGCCTTTCAGGTGGATCACATTTAATTCTTTAAGCCAGGGGTTGGCAAACTTTTTCTTACTATCTGGTGAATTTCACCTTTAGGGATGATGGCGTCTCTGTGGAAAGTATCACTGGGGTCCTAGGGCAGAAGAGGCCAGGTGCTGGGGCTCCCATCGAACTGGCTTCTGCCACCTGCTCCCTCAAGAGTCCAGTAAGA
Organism: Spermophilus citellus; assembly: GCF_964194105.1. Classification (NCBI taxonomy): domain Eukaryota; kingdom Metazoa; phylum Chordata; class Mammalia; order Rodentia; family Sciuridae; genus Spermophilus; species Spermophilus citellus. The sequence goes on along the minus strand of NC_138191.1, from coordinate 50,807,750 downwards.
GCCAGGAGTGGTGGAGAAGCAAGAAAGGAGTTTGATCTCCTGTCTTCAGGAGGTAGAGACGGGGCTCCATGATTATGTAGGAGAAAGAGCAAAAACATGGGTGGGGTGCACAGAGGGTGGGGGGAGAAGGGTGCACCGTTAAGCAGTCTTGGCCAAACTGTGGACTGGTGGGTCATTGTCTCAGATGTGGGTCTGTGGGGTCCTACGGAGGAAGCTGTCATTGCTAGAGGAGGCCACTCAGCTCCCGCAGGTGTTGACTGCTCTTGCTTAGCGGGAAGCCTCAGTCCCAGTCCTGGGGGTAATTGCTCTCTCTTAGGACACCATCCCACTATGGGGTGATCCACCTGCAAGTCTCATTGGACTATTGAAGATACCCCAGTTATTCTTCTCTTGGCATCTTGAGTCTTGAGGGGGGACACGAGAGGACTAATCCACACTCCTTAAGTGATGAACCTGTCTACATTCTGAGTTGAGCAGGAATCTGACCCAAAGTTGAAGGTCGCAAAGGAGACAGAGCCAAAATGAAGGCAGAGATGCCAGTCTCTTATCCTGCTTTTAGTTACCCATCAGGCATCTGCAGGCCAAGGGCAGAGCTGTGCCTTTAGCAAAAGCAGCCTCTGAAGCCCTGTTATAAAACCACCCAACTTTGCTATTAAATCAAGAAAGCAGTCATAGAATACAATGTAAATGAATGGCCATGGCTGTGTTCCAATAAAACTTTATTTACAAATGCGGCTGATGGCTATCATGGACAGCCCCTGCTCTAAATCAATGTTTCTTAAACTCCCTGCTTTCATCCAATAGAATCAATGTAGTGGATTCCAAAATCCATTCTTTATAGACCTGAAAAAAAAATAGAATTAAAATCTGTGGATGTGTCCCATTGAATGTAGATAACTCCTCTTTTGTGAAATTTTAATTTCAGATACGTGCACAGCAAGACACCCAGAGAGGCACATACGCCATACTCGTGTGCATGTGGGTACTGAGTTTGGATGCAAAATGCAAGCCTTATTATGAATTATGATCATAAAAATTTGAAAAATTAACACCCTGAAGTAAGTCTCATTATTATATGCATTTTACAGTTGAGGAAATGGTCAGAGAGACACTAAGTAACTTCCCCACAGAAACTATCATCCCCCATAACAGGTTCCTGGTGGAGGGAGGTCTGAGAGGAGGCTGTCTGGACAGACCTTCTGCCCTATTGAAAACAGCAGCCTTTGAAATGTGGGTCCCCCTTCCCCCACTTTGGAATGTTAATGAGTAGTGAAATGGTTAAAATTCCTTCCAGTGGGAGAAAAAGAAAGGAAAACAAGCTGCAGGTATCTGCCACAAACTGAATGGTTTCCTGCTCAAGCAACTGAATGTTTCTTTTTCCTCCTTGGTATTTCCAATGCAATTGCTATTTATCACGATGTATTTTTCCTCCCAACATATTTTAGAAAGTCAGTTGGAATTGATTTGAGACTCTCAACACTCTCAAGAATGAAAAAAGCCAAATGCAACCTATTCAAACAGCCCCTCTTCCTTAATCTAGTAACCGGTGAGATGCAATTTCAATGATAATGTTAACCACAACGCCACAATGGGATGTTACACTGGGAATGTTGTTGAGGGTATTTTTTTCCTAAACCCTTGTGGAAAGACGAAGGGCTGAGACATTTATATCTACAGCACTTTATTAAGCAGAAAATGCTCAACCCATTAATTTTATTGCCACGGTGCTGGATATGAAGTGATAATGAGGTTTCTGAAGGCTGCGGGCCCCACAGTTCAGACAAGATGGCGGCCCAGAGAGAGCGAAGCCATAGTCAAGGCCTAGGAGGCGCCAAGGTATGGCTTCCTGGCTTTCATCTGGGGCATGGAGAACATATTTTTCTCTTAGTGAAACTCCTTGGAGCACGTTTTCTTAAATTGAGGCTTTTGAATCACTTCCTAAGTTTGTGTTTTAAGGCCAACCCTCCAAGTTGTCTTGCAGATCAATTTAAGTTACAGGTCTCCCTGGTAACCATTGCTTCCCAAGGCGTGTGGATCACGCACACAGAAAATAGAACGTGGAGTCATCAGAAATAATGTGAGTGAATGTTAGTTTCAGTCAGAAGAATTGGTCAAAAATAGAAGAAAGGCTGTGTTAAGTTTTGTTTTCTCAAAGGAGGATGGTAGAGAGAGGATCCTCTCAGAGAGGAGACGGATGGTACACCCCTCCTGCCCTTCTGTTTTATTGGGGGACGTTTCCAGAGAGTCCTGCCTAGGGCTACTTCTTGATTTTTGACTGACAGCAGGATTGCATCAGATTTTCAATTCCCCCATTATCATGATCTTACCCAACGAAGAAGAGACTTGACTAACATAACTGCTCACACCCACGGGCAGCCAGAAAAAGGGTCTCAGAGAAGAAAAAGAGGAAGAGAAGATTGGGATATCAAGCTTCTGACCCCAGCTATTTCTAGCCATAAAGACAACTCCCTAATAGTCCCCAGACATGACCTGCCCAAATGGTAATTTTTTTGTGCCAACAGACCCTCATTCCCACTCTCGTGCTGATTAAGCCTTAAAAAAATCACCTTTTCTCCAGATTCTCTGAAGAGGGCAAAATAGTTGATTGGCCATTTTCTAAATCCTATATCCCACCCATCACCTATGGGGACCAATCAAGCCCCTAAAAACCCTCAAACAACAGGTACACATCGACATCCCTCTCTTGGGACCCCTCGGTCTCTTGGAGATCTGCTTTCTTTCTTTCTATGACTTTTATAAATCTTGTTACTTTGCTCTCACCCTGTCCATGGATTGGTTCTCCCAATTTGAGAGACAAAGAATCCACCCGACATGCATGCTCCAAGTTTCATCATGATACTTGAAAGATCCAAGGCCACTCTAGATCCTGCATTTGACCAGTTCTAATTGGAACTTGTTCTTACAGATTTTATGGTTAGAGGATTTTGCTTTTGGTTATCCTGTCTCCTTGAGTCCTGGAATCTGGTTTGTGTAAAGGGCACAAAATCCACCCCCCCAAGGTAACTTATGTTCTTCTTATTGGAAGGGAGGGATCCTTAGGTCTGTTTTCCTCCTGAAGGTAACAGGTTGTTTGCTGAGGAATGTAGCATATCCTATTGACTTGAGCCAGGCAGGGCTGCAAGTAAATTAATTTTTAAAAAAAGCATGTGCGGGTCCGTACAGTGGACCCAGTTTGTAAAATCATCCCCTTAACCTCACGACGTTCCCACCAGTCACATCTGTCTGTCACCAATCAATAAGGAAAGCAGAAATACAAGATGGAAAATGTAGCACTCCAGGAGCCTGGACTCATGTCCAGCAACCACAGATGCTTAGAACAGGGTCCCCAACCACCTCTTGCCCTGAGTTACCTGCAAAGCATCTAAGGATACTGATGCCTTAAACACCTTGTATACACCTTGCAGGTTCTTGGACGCCAAGGCTTTGTTGGCAAGAGATCTAGGACTAAGAGACTCCCCTAGACGATATGCCGAGCCATGCCCTCACGTGTCAGGTTTACCAGCGGCTTCCATTTTCCAATCAACTCGGTTTCTCCTGTGGCCACCCAGTCACGTGTGGCCTGGGGAAGTTCAAAACTTCCCTAAATCCTTTATGCGTGGAGACTGGGTTCCTGTCTACATACTCACTCCCCTGCACATGTCATGCTCCTCCACATTCCTCTGCGTGCACGCATATATCTCCATATGCATAAACTCATGCTTGCATTTAGTTAATGGGTCAAAGATTCTACAGAGCTTGTTATGAAAACAGCAGTAAGTGGCCTCTTCTCATTTCTGCCCCTTTGCCTTCTGCTAGAGGCCACAGAGTTGACTCTTTCAGCCGGTTCTTTCAGTATGCTCAGATGCGTAATTTTTCATACTGTACATACTGATGTTGCACTTTTAGGCATCAGTATCATCTTCCCCTCGATGCAAATGACAAGTACCTTCTTGCCATCCCTTCCCTGCCTCCATAGCTCCCCTTCCCCACAACACACCTTTCCTGTCTCTGAATCTCCCATTGATTTTTTTGGAGGGAGGGTACCAGGGATTGAACTCAGGGGCACTCGACCACGGAGTCCCATCCCAGCCCTGTTTTGTATTTTATTTGGAGACAGGGCCTCACTGAGTTGCTTAGCGCCTTGCCGTTGCTGAGTTTGGCTTTGAACTCAGGATCCTCCTGTCTCAGCCTCCCGAGCTGCTGGGAATATAGGCCTGTGCCACTGTGCCCAGCTCCCGTTGATTTTTAAATTTTTTTTAAGTTGTAGATGGACAAATATCTTTATTTCGTTGATTTATTTTTATGTGGTGCTGAGGATTGAATGCAGTGCCTCACATAGGTTCTACCGTTGAGCCACAACCCCAGCCCCCCCCCCATTGATTTTTGATCATTCAGTATTCATTCTTTATTCTGGGTCGTTATCAGTCCAATTGACTTCTACAGTTGAATCATGTAAACGTCCTATGATTTCTTTTATTTACTGCACAACTTTTTGTTTTCCCCAAAGTTAATATTCGCCTTTTTAAAATATTTGCTCAGTTTTCTCGGTCCTTGTCACTCATTTTTTTTTCCCCTCCAATTTGTGGCTCGCTATGTAACTCCTGTCTGATGACATCCACCTTGATCCGGAAGCTGTCCGTTTTACCTTCCAGGAGTTGGAAGACCCTGGAGATTAAACCTGCTTCTCTGTTCCCTCAGTCAGGGGAATGAACTGTCTTTCTGGGCGATTCCCTGGGTCTGTCCTCTACGGTGGACGCCCCATTTTCCATGTGTACTACTCTTGGTTTCTACCCTCAGTTTAGTTGAAAGCCCTTTACTAACTCTCTGAAGAAGGCGCTTACATTTTTATCAGACTTGAGACACTGGCTGCAGACTCCTAGGTTGGAACCCGCTTTCCTGCCCATTCTGAAGACAGGACTCCACGGTCTCCCAACTGTTAGAGTTGTCCTGGAGACGTCTGAAGGCACTCTGGCTCTGACTCTGCTTTTCCTCTGTGAGACTTTTAAAATTTTCTTCGGTCCTGGCTTCCTGAAATTCCGTGCCTACCTGCTCCTGCGAGCCTTGGTCAGGAGCTGGCCTTTCGCATCTGGACACGCGGGAGATTGTTCTTGAGATATCGAATGGATGATATCCTCTTTTCTGTTTTCTCTTTCTAAAAACTCATTATTCAGAGAAGTCAGTTTGCTAGTTTTTGAAACAAAGTTCTCTCCCACTTTTCATTCCTACTTCTGACTTGCTTCGGAAGACCTGTGCATCGGATCATCTCCCCCTTCACTAAAGCACTCACTGCTGTTCTCACAGCAGGTTTAACCTCTCGGAGCCTCTCTTGGCTTTTTGAATGTTGATTTATTTTTTCGGTCAGCACCGAGCCATGTTGGAGTTACACCCAGGAAATGAGGTGCTTGGGACAAAGTAGACAAGAAGGCTGATGGCAGCCAAAATCGTAGCTAGGGAATTGGGGTGAGGACACCGTGTTTAGCCCGTTATGGAACCCCGACTCAGCATCACGAAGCTGGTGTCCAAACCTAGCTTTGTCCTGGATTTCCAAACCTCATCCGGGCTCTCTGAGTCTCAGTGTGCCCGTCTATAACGTGAACCATCCAATTTCCAAGGGACCTTCCAATGCTGATATTCTCCTGGATCTTTGATTTCACCCACGTTCGTTCTCCCAAGGAGAAAAATCACAGCACTTCGATTTGTTTTGTACACAACTTGAGCTTCTGTCAATGGCCACGTGTATCTGACTCCTACCACCCACCAGGACGGAGCTTTGACCTCTGGGAAACCAGATAGGAGGGTTAAGTGACCTTGCTTGATCAAGGTCACTCAAGGAGTCAGGGGCAGGGGCAGATGAGAAGGAGGGTCTTTGGTCTCCCCGTGTCTCCACTGAACACTGAGGCAGGAGTCTGAGCAAGTCGGCCCTCAGCCATGGCCAGAGAAGGCTGCTTCCTGGGGAGGAAAATGCAGAAGGAATCTTCAAACCTGCTCCATAATTAACTGAAGGGAAGGCCTTGCTGGCCTCAGCACATCGGAAACACACCATCACCCAGCCAGCGGCTGACATCTGCGCAGCGCCCACCCCTCGTGCAGGGCCTGGCATAGAAGAATGAGCCCAGTCGGCAGCTCGGGGTGTGCAGCCGCCGTGAACCTGGAGGCCAGGGTGTCCGGCCGGGCCCTGCAGCTTCCTCTGTGCTTTGAGATGGATCTGCCACACCAGGTCCGGTCCTCCATTAAAGGACTGTCCTTCTCTCAACATGTCAAATCCATAACCAGACGAAAGAGGCCCCGCATGGAGGGCCCCCAGGTGCCTTCGGGAGGGATCAGAAAGTGTCAGGAACATCATAAATCCCACAATTTGGAAATACTATTTTAAGGGAGCAAGGAGGAGGGTTTCTTTTTCCCCCATTTCAGGATTGGAAAGACCCCAGGACTAATTTCTTGCAGCCAGTTGCTTCTCGGACTGAACAGCAATCAAGGCAAGTAATCAAGAAAAATCAGAGTGTCCTAAATACTTCCAGGCAGTAACCACAAGGACGTTCAGCCAGATAAGAACGGGAGCTGTGTTTTATGGAGACATTTTTAGACACAAGCCAGACGTGTGTGTGTGTGTGTGTGTGTGTGTGTGTGTTGAAATGCGTGGAGAGACGCATGAGGAAGGATCCCAAATCCCTGCCTGTAGTCTCAGGTGAGTTGTGTCCAGAGCGTTGTCAGACGCCCAGGTGCACAGGAGGAAGGGAAGGAGTTGGAATCTGAACGGAGGAGGTCCAAATGCAAACTCCAGCCCTCTGAACCCTTAGCTCTGTGCTTCTTAAGGAAATCTGTCTTTGCTCTTGGCAGTTGTCCTGTGGGATCAGGAACAGGGAGTTTATCTTTTTGTCCCCCGGGTCATTAGAAAAAGTCATTTATTTTGCAATTTTTAGAATGTGCTACCTATACATGGAATGTCCTGGTTTGGCCACTTTGTGATTCAGTGGCCCCATTACCCCTTTCCAGAATCTTCCTCCTTCCAAATAAAGACTCTGCACCCCTTGAACAAAGGGTGGTGGGTGGCTCCCATCAGCGGGTGGCTTCTGCCCGGCTCTCTGTCTCTAGGACTCTGTCTTTCCCAGGCGTCTCACGTAAGTGGAGTCATATAATATTCGTCCCTTCGTGTCTGTCTCCTCTCACTTAGTGAAATGACTTCAGGTTCGTGGGTCTCATTGCCGGTGTCAGAATCTCATTCCCTTTTATGCTGAGTGATATTCCGTTTTACGTCGACATTGCATTTCGTTTATCCACTTACCTGCGGATGGGGGTTTGGATTGCCCACGCCTTTTCTCTATTGCAGATAACGGTGCTGGGGACGCTCTGCCTTCAAGAAGTCTCTGCCCTCGATTCTTCTTAGTGTGGGCCTCGAAGCAGAGCTGCTGGCTCTCATGGGAACCCTTGGTTTAGTGTTATGGGGACTGCTGAGCCGAACCATTTCAGAGCATCCCTGGCAAAGCACGGGGTTTTGAGTTTTCCTCACCTTCCTCAGCATTTATTTTCAATTTTAAAAATTAATAGCCATCTTAGCAGGTGTGAGGCAGAATCTCTCTTGTGATTTTGTGTTTTCCTAATGATACGGAGCATTTCTGCATTTCCCGTTAGTCCTTTGAAAATCTCCTTTGGAGAAATGGCTAGTGGAGTCTTGCTCATTTCTTAATTGGGCTCTCTGATTTTTGTTGTTGTGTTATAAGAGTTCTTCACGTATTCTGGATACCAGTTCCTTAACATATATTAATATATGCATATGCACGTGCACACACATACACACACACACACACACACACACACACGCATCATTCCATGGGCTGCTACTTCACTGTTTAGATGGTCTCATTGATGCACCAAAATGGATAGTTTAACCAAGTCCAACTCATGACTTTTTCTTCTTCTGTTGTCAGTACTTTTTAATGTCATATTTGAGACATCCAAAGCCATGAAAAAATTTCCCCAGGGTTTTAAGAGAAATATATAAATATATCTGACATTTTGATCTATCTTGTGTTAATTTTTTTTATGACATCAAGTAGGGGCCCAACTTTATTCGTTTGTGTATAGATATCCAATTTTCTCTTTCTCATTTGTTGGCAAGACTGCCTTTTTCACCCATCGAATGGACCTGGGACCCTTATCAAAAGTCATTTGACCGTAGACGTGAAGGTTCGTTTCTAGGGTCTTTTCTGTCCTATCCCATGGCCGTACGCGTCTGGTCTCGTGTCAGGACCACATGGTTTTGATTATTGTGCCTTCATAGTAAGTTTGTAGGTTTTGAAATCGGTAAATGCAAGCCTTCCAGAACAAGTGATTTTAATCCACGTGATGAAAATTAAAATGTATGTTAGGCTCGGATCAGGATCAGTGAATGCAAAGGGCATCGCAATCTGCCATATTGGAGGCCAAAGTTTCTGTTAGGATCACCCAAGCCCCAGGTCCCTTGTGACCACTGCTGTTTTGACTCCTGTATAGAGGAAGTTTAAAGATAGAGATCAAGGACATTGCTGGCAGTGGGGGGGGGGGGCGTGAGTCAGTCCAATTCTTTGGGGAGGCATTTGGGAATAAGAGTTATAACCCCTGGAAATGGGCTATCATTTGACCAGGAGCAGTGTTTTTAGGTGGTACAGAAACAAATGGAAACACACACAAAAAACTTTTCCTACAAAGATAGTCAATCCAGCCGCGTTACCATAGCAACAGACAACAAAAACCGTTTTGAGTGGCATTGGTTAAAATACAGTCCAACCACACAGTGGGAAGCCAGGTGGCTATTTGCAACTTGTTGAAGAATATTTACAGACATGAAAAGATGGTAATGATACGTATTTAAATTAAAAAAAAAAAAAACACCCGGTGATATGTACTGTGCAGTTTCACAATTGTCAGACTTGGACATCATCAAACACACACACACACACACACACACACACACACAGTCTCACAGAGGATGACTTCAGGCTGACCCCACAGAGAAACTCAGGCAGAAATGACGTCTCAGATTGGTTCTCACCCAGGGTAAGAAAGCTGGGCCTTCGAAGTGCCTTGCCCAGTGGTCAGTGGTTAAAGGCCACCCAGAGTGGACTTCAACGCCCAAGTACTCTCAATAGAATAGCTCCAGCGGCCAGGGTGCCTGGCTCAGAAGCGGGGTGATGGGTGCAGGTCAGGGAAGCCAAGTCTCTCAGATGTCGAGGAAGAGGGGCCCGGAGATAGAAGATGGATCCCGAGGATCTGGGGGTGGGGGACACCTCATCAGCATCCTCTAAATTTTTGTTGGCAAGGAAAATGCATTATTTTTGTAACAACATTTATCTGGTAAAAAGACCTTTTGCAGTCCTCTGCCGTCTCACGTTGGATTTTCAGAATTCTGCTTCCTATTCTGTGCAAACCAGCTCTTCCTCCTAACCGTGCTGTTCTGACTGTCCTGGCAATATTCTAATAAAGTGGTGAGGCCTTTAAGTCCTCATTCTGGAGGTCAAACTGTATCATTAACAGTGATAAATGTAACAGACACAGTGACCCGGGAACCTTCCCATGCGCTGGTATTAACCAGGAGAGCAATTTGCATGGGAGTGCTCCCTGGGCGCAGTCCTGGGCGAAGCCTGAGTGCATTAGCTCTTCAGATCCTCATACGAACCTTACGAATCAGGAACAATGATCATACCCATTTCTCAGATGGGAAAACCAAGCCCCAAACGGTTTAAACAATCTGCCCCGGGAAACCCAGCAAAATGCCGAGCTGGGTCTCAACTCAGGCTTGCCTGGTCCCAAAGCTCCTGGGACATAGCCCAATCTAGACACGTCCATTCTTATATTTAAAGAAACATTCAGTCTCAAATTCTGATTGTGGTCCAATTCTGCTGTTATAGGGTGCTCCTCCTTTTTTACATGTGATCCTGAGAATATTTCTCTGCCGGTTTTCCAGCTTCTTCAGACAAAACATTTTAGCTTCTTTCTGTTCATAATCTCTTGGGGGGGGAAAAAACAGGGCTGAGGTGTTTGTAAAAATTATGAGCAAAACCTGATCATTGTTCATGGAGTATACCTGCCCCAGTGCATGCTGGGTTGAATCCATAATAATATTCAAGCTTCAATCATTGCATTCTACAAATGATAGCTTTCTCTGATCTAAGAGGAAACCTTAGCTTTTTCTCTGCTGCAAATATACATGGTAAAAATGGACAGAGGCCAAGAGGCGTATTATAATGTGACAAAAAGCATTTTCTTGGATGGTACAATAAGGGTGATAATTTTAGAAATTGCCAAATAGGATAAATGGGTGGCTGCCTTCTCTTTAACCAGCCTCAGCCCCTCCTGAGCCTCAGTCTCGATTCCTGGCATAGAATCCTGCGTGACATGGGTTGAAAGAGACAGAACAGGCATATGGTTTAAAACAAGCCTAGGATTTGGTTGATTTCTGCAGGTTAAATTTCCATCCAAGGATTAATTTGCTTGTACCACACTTATAACTTCATAACTTTCCAGATTTCTGTTTGCTTATGTATGAGGAAGAAAAGGAAAAAATTTCAGCAAGTCTGAATCCAGCGATTAGTTAAATTACTCACACATCCATTATTGGGGGGGGGGGAACCCAACACCTCCATTCCACTTGGAGTTGGGGTTTGTTTAGCACCTCTGATGATAACTTTCTGCTTGACTGCTGGTGACTCATTTTGATAATAGTAGGTGAATGTCAATCACAAATAGAAAGGGACCCGTGAAGCTGGTGACCATGATCATGTTTCCAAATGGGTGTCGATGGGAAACAGAGGCTGAAATGATTTAATTGCAAGCTGCATGGGAAATGTGGCTGCGTTGAGTCGGCTGTGGTGGGTTGGGGGATGCAAAGGAGAAAATGAATCCGAGGGTCCCCGGGAAACCAAGAGAGCATCACACCCCATTGACAGGTGCCAAAAGCAGACCCAACATCTGTGAAGGGCAAGTTGAGCCCCGAGGACGTAGGACATTAAAGTATCAGGAGACCATTCAGCTGCTCAAGGGAATAGGCCGGGGACCAACCGTTTTCAACTCTGGATGCACCTAGAAATAAAGATGGGGCCTGTCAGCCTTCCTTCGCCTCCTCCTCTCTCATCTGTTGGCACTGATTTGGTCTTAAAGCCTGGGAGGAAGCCTCACCGAGCCCTGACGACATCCTCTTGCTGGGAAAATGAGCACTTAAAATGTAAACCATCCCCCCAGCTGCGTGGGCCCTAGGCGGATGGGTTTGGGAGGATATCACCCACTGTTCTTATGGAAGGGTTGCTCCGTGGGGTATCTCTGAGGAGGCTCGGGTTCTTAACCTGTTTGCTGGTCTGTTGTTTAATTTGTCAAATAAGCAAATCGAGGCTTAGAGGAAGAATTTGGGTGGTGGTCCGATGTCAGGCTTCAGTAAATGGGCTCCAGTACTGGACTGGCCTCTTTCCTAATTATGGGAGTCGGGTCGATTTTAATTTCCTTGGACCTTCATTGCTTCGTCTGTAAAGGAAGGTGAAGAGAAGAATGTTGCCTACTTGTCATTAACTCATGAACTCTGAAGGTTAACTGCGATAGTGCCTGTGAAACACACTGGACTTACTTAATGTAGATTTATTGAGCATTTACTATGTCCCAGGCCATGCTCTGGGTTCTATGTAACCTTGCTTTTTGCTCTGGAGTGAGAACTTGGTACAACAGTGTTTTGACCTTTATTGAGAATCTACTCTGTGGCAAATCACTATGCTTTTCTTGTACATACATCTCATTTGACCAAATAACAGCCCTAAGAGACAGGTACTATTTGTATCCTCATGATGTGGGTCAGGAAAACAGACAAAAAAATAGCTTGTTCAAGGTAACACATCCCGCGGGTGGCTGGGCTGGGTTTATGCGATCCTTTCTTTTGGTGCATGTTTATTGAGCATCTACACTGGGTCACCCACTGTGCTAGGGACGGGGAAAGCCACCCTGAGTTCAGAGGATGGGGTCTCTGCCCCAGGACACTTGTATTCTACTTGGGGGGGGGGCAGCAAGAACTCGCTGTACAACAGGCATTTAGTTCTGACCGTGACGGCCTCTAGGAAGGAGGTGTGGGTGAGAGCAAGGGCGAGGTCTGACCCCAATTTCTGGAGTGACTTTTAACTGAGATCTGAAGGGAGGATGCAAGGAACGTTCCAGGCTGAAGGCCATTCTCACAGTGGACTTGCTGCTCAGGCCCGTCCCTGGGTCTATGAAAACTCAGTGCTGGCTCCAGTTCTGGTTGTGGGTACCTTCCATCCTGAGCTTGGCTGGCGTGTGTGACAGCACCTGTCCCTGACAGATGTCCACTCTCTGCAAGAGGGATTTTGACATCTTTTCCCACTATGAATCTTTTTCTTCACCAAAGGCATGTGCTTGGCTCTTGGCAAACGGTAAGAGTAAAGGTAAAAGGTGGTGTGTGTGTGTGTGTGTGTGCGTGTGTGGGTGTGTCTGCGCACATGCACATGCATGCATCTGTGGCTGTTCAAAGGCCACCTTCAGTTACATGTCCTAAGCATCCTGAGTCTCTGTCCTCATCCAGTGGCCGGAAGCTGAAGTGGATCTTTGGAGACACAGGACGGACAGCTGGTGAGCTGCGGGCACTGAAACCTGATTCACCCCCTTTTCCTGCTTAACCACACACAGAGAACCCCACTCAGCATCTGGGCCGAGGGACACCCACACTGTCAACACGTCCAGGAGAATTAACGAGGCCTCTTCCATGTGTCTCCTCTGGGGACGATGAGGGACGGGCCGCCTTCTCGGACCCCAAGGACTTTGAATTAAAAGTAAGAGGGCCGTGAGAATTCTTTTTAGGTTTCCCCGTTGGATTCTATTAAACTTTTCGGGACCCTGGGCGAGGAAGGAGAGACTCAGACATTTAAACACACAGGAATGGAAACAAGGAGAGAGAGCTCTATTGTGAGGGGTGGGAACATGCCTTTGTGGTGCCTGAGAGGTCCTGCCACCTGCCACCTGCAGTCTGGAGTCCCCGAGAGCCCAGGCTGTCACCCCGGTTCAGGCCCAAAGGCCCAAGAACCAGCATCACTGGAGTCTGGAAGCAGAAGAGGGCTGTCCGGCTCTGGCGGAGACAGGGGTTCGTCCTTCCTCCATCTTTGTGGATGACGCCCACCCACATGCTGAGGGCGGATCTTCTTTACTGGGTTCCGCTGATTCAAACGCGAATCTCCTCTCGAATCGCCATCTTCAACACACCCAGAAGAAATGTTCCACCAGTACCTGGGCATCCCCTTGCTGCGTGATGTGGACACAGAAAATTAACCTTTATGGGCACTTCATCAAATTTTGTGGAAGGACTGAGTGTCTGCGTGAATGAATGAATGAACAAATGAGTGAATGAATGAATGAATTGATGTCCCAGAGAAAGCACCAGGCAAATTTGGGTGTGCTCTTGGTGAAGTATATTGTTGGGGGTTGCACCGGGATTGAGGGCTGATGTATGTAGAATTTGGGTAAAGACACAGGAAAGGTGAAAAGAAGAGACAGAGGGTCAGGGAAAATCCTTAAGACTCAGGACCGAACTGATTTTTTGCTTGCCTGGGTCGCTCGCTATGCAGTTTTGCACGGTGCACCCGGTGGTGACATCCTGCGGTGGTCCCCAAACTTGAGCATGCCCTGGGCTTCCCTAGGAGCCTTGTTGAAACCCACATTGTGATACCCTGGCCACGGAGCTCCTGACTCATTAGGTTCAAGATGGAGTCTGAGAATTCATATGTCTTGCAATTTTCCCTGTGATGGTGATGAGGCCCCTTCCCAGGGACCATGCTTTGAGGACCCTGGCACAGTGGCTTAGAATGACTCTGGATTCAAACCACTTGAGCTCAGCCAATCACCATGGGCTCAAGGCTAAAGTTCACATAACCAACAAATCCCTTTGAGTGCAGGCAGGGCCCGTGCAAGAGGCATCCTGTGCTTTCCCACGCTGTGCCTGCCAATCAGATTGGGTCTGGCTCTCCCGTGGTTTTCGCTCGGGACCCTAGCTATTTAAGTAAGACATTTCAGCTCTCTGGCTCCAGTATCTCCCTTAACAAGATGGGGACAGAAATGATACCACCTGGCTCCTAAAGCCACGATGCTTATGAAATCATCCTGAGGAGGATCCAGCCCGGAGCCCCGCCCGGAGCAAGCCCTTGGGAAACGTCAGCCATTCATAATCTCCATTAACCTCAGGTGAGTAAGTTTTTTGGAGGAAAAAAAATATTATGCAGAGAGTGTTCCAGGAGAGGATTTTATGATTCAGCCTTTCAAATTTTAAACTAGGAACGATTTCTCTTCTTTGAAAAGGTCCTTTGAGCTGTCCCCCACTTCCCATTTCTTTAGCAGTAGATGGTGAAAGATGGGTTTGTTGATTGCATCAAAACCCTTCCTCCTAACAGCTCCCACCTGGACCCAGAGCAGGACTGGGCTGTCTTGTCCGGGGTGTGGATATGGTGCATCTCTGAGAGGCTGGCAGAGGCAGGTCTCAGGGGGAGGAACCTGTATGTAGAATTTTTAATAACACCTGCTGCTGCTGCTATTAAAAAATTTAAAAAAAGCAAGGACCAGAGAAAGATATAAAGATGAAGAGGAAGTGGAGGGAGGGGGAGGGGGACGGGGGAAGGGGAGAGGGAGGGGGAGGGGGAGGGGGGAGGGGGGAGGTGAGAGGGAGGGAGGAGGGAGGGATGCAAGGAAGGGCTGGGGCTAGAGGCTCTGCCTCCTCTCCTTGGAATCAAACCTCCCCCTTATTATCCCAAACTTATGTCCGTCTGGAAGTTGGAATCTATTTCCATGCTGGACTGAGCCCCGGGCTGGAAGGGTCTGCAATTTCTTTGACCTTGGTGAAAAGAAGCTGATTAGATCAGTATTTTTCCACCAGTACATTGTGACCAGTATGTGTACATGGGTCAGGAAATCCATTTAAAGGGCTATGACCAGCATTTCTGTTTTTTTTTTGTTTGTTTGTTTGTTTTTTTGTTTTTTTTTTTTTTTTTTTTACTTAAGAAATGAAATAACAACAACAACAAAAAAGAACAATATGATGGAATTGAAGTTCAAGAGCCTTCATGGCCCTGGGCGTGGTGACGGGAAATACTGTTTTATGAAACTTCTGGTGCATATGTGTATGTGTGATGCATGTGAAGTGGACACACACTGACCGGTGTCATGGGCCGGGGGACAAGGCCAGAAGAACTTGGACATCGTGGGAGCAGGTCACAGCCAAGACTCCTCCGACTCCACAGCATGGGGTTGCTCAGATGCTGATTTTTATCACCAGGGAGTTTTGCTTCCCAGGGAAACGCGGCTCCATCTGGAGACATTTTTGTGTTCAGGACTTTGGGGGAGAGACCATGTACAGTTGGCATCCAGTGGGTAGAGCCCAGGGCTGCTGCTCAATGTCCCGGCCCAGGACTGTCCCCAGAACAAAGGTTTAGGTGGCCCCAAATGTGCAGAAACAGAGAAATTCTGTCCTGGGAGCAGGTGTGGGGAGAGGCACGTATACAGGGAGCCTTTTTTTCCCACCGCTAGCATTTATTGAGCACCGACTATATGCAGGCGCTATCCCACGGGCTTACAGGAAGGAGGCTGTCTCTCGCCTACAGCAGGTGGGAAATGAGGTCATGCTGTCATGTGTAGATATGAGGTGTCCCCAAGAGCTCGTGTGGGAGACAATCCGAGAGGTGCAGAGCGATGGGTATGAGAGCCCCATCTCATCAGTGCACTGATCCCCTCACAGGTCACCTGGGTGGTAACTGCAGGCAGGTGGGCGGTGGCTGGAGGAGGTGGGTCCCTGGGGGTGTGACCTTGGGTGCTTATTTTGTCCCTCTGCTTCCTGACCATCATGTCCTGAGTTTTCATCCTCTGCACCTTTCTGTCCTGATGTGCGGCCTCACCTCGGGCCCAGAGCGATGGAATCAGCCGTCTGCGGACTCAGACCTCGGGACCGCGAGCCCCATGTCCTTCTCTGTAGTTGTTCTTGTTAGGACTTTGGGTCACACTGAAGAGACAGTTAATTGAAGCACGTTCTTCTCCCCTTTCCAGATGAGGAGATCGAGGCACAGGAGGATCAGGGGCCACCCATGGGCACTGTGTACCCATCTAGGAATCCAGCCCAGTGACCCTGGTCCCAGATTTCTCAAATCAGCGTCCTCCATTCCCAGGACACTTCACGGTTTCCAAAGCTTTGTTGTTTGTTTTGGGGGGTGTATGATACGATACGTATAAAATTTACCTTCAACCATTAAAAAGCACACAATTCCATGGTGTCAGTCCCTCCCCAGGGTCGGGCACCCCATGACCATACCCCAGCATCATCCCCACCCCAGTCAGACCCCCGCGCCCATGCCTGTGGCTCTGCCTCTCTCTCCTGGGTCCTGGGAACCTCTCCCCTCTTTCCTGTCCATGAGTTCTGCTGTTCTAGACATTTCACAGGCTGAAATCCTGTCTTAGATGGCTTGTGTGTCTGGCTTCTTTCACTTGAGCAGAAAGTTTTTAAGGATCAGCATGCGTCTGAATCTCATTCCTTTTGAGGGCTGATTAATATTCTGTTGTTTGGATGTGTCGCAGGTGGTTTATCCACGCATCTGCTGATGGCTGCCTGGGTTGTCTTCATCTTGCAGCTATTGTGAATAATGCTGATATGAAACCAAGGCTCTTTTAAATCAAGAGAGGAGAGGGATTGTGCTGGAAGAATAAAAGGGAAATTAAAGATTTGGGTGGTGGTTGTTCCAGAGACTGGGCTCAGTCATCTCACACACATTATCTCATTGGATATTCAGCAGAATCCTGTAAAGCTCCCCTACATATCCACCAACAAAGAACAGAGAGGGTGAGCCACCTGCACAAGGTCACACAGCTCATCAAGGCACATCATTCCTCATCACAAAGAAGAAAGGTGCGAACGTGTGCGGCGACAGTTGCGCTCTGGAACTGGGGTGCGCTTCCTTCTGATTTGCATAGAATTTGCGGCACGCAAAATCCCCTTAATAGTCATATTGGGCTACTTCCAGGTGCTATGTTTAGACATAAGCAAGGAAGCCTCGCGTGGAGCGTTCTCATTGGGCAAGAAGAAAACCAGTTCTTATCCCTGAGACAGAACCCCAAGACTCTCGCTCCTTCTCTGTGGGAGGAGGCTCTCTCACATTTCATTCCTTCATTCCTTCCATCTCCATTGGTAGGGGGCCTACTGTGTGCAGCCAGTGCTCTGGGCATGCAGTTGGCAGTGCACAAGGCAGCCTGCGTCCCTGCCCCTGTGGCGCTTACAGTCCAGCTGGGGAGAGAGGTCATGGGCAGGACCCAGGCTCACCTTTGTCTTCTTTTTGAAGAATTCTCGGGCTTCTGTGATCCTGTGACCAGATTGAAGTGTAAGCAGAAACCACTACAGATCCTTGTTTCTTGCTCTTGCCTGGGTTCTGTCCTGGTGTGTCCAGCAACATTTAAGGGATTCTGAGACCTCATGTACCTCTTGTTCCTACGGAGAGCCTGAAGGTCACTTGATAAGTGTTTATTGTCTGTTGGAGATTTAAGATAGATAAGGTCCCTGCCTTCCTGGAAGTTGCAATGGGTGGAAAATGTCATAAATAATCAAATAAATGAGAATTGGTCATATAACGATGGAAATAAAACCAGATAATGGGATCATGCGCTCTGGGATGAGAGTCAAAGACGGGCTTTGAGAAGGTGGCATTAAGTAGACCTTTAATACATCGATTGACTTCTCTTCCATTTAAAAAAGAAAATTTTAGCTTTGTGGTCTGTGATAAAGATATCGGGCAACAGAATGTCTAACTTCCTTCCTGTGCTTTTGCCAGTTTCCTTCCTACCATCTTGAAATGATCTTAAGCATTTGTTAGACATTATGTAAGAGGCCTGTGGTTTCTATCCTAGGGTTTTCTGTCTCACCTCCAGGGCAACAGAAACTGTGAGATAATACTTTTTGTTGTTGTTGTTGTTTCAAGTTATTACATATTGGGGTACTTTGTTACGCAGCACTAGGTAGCTACTACACAGTGTCAAACTGGTACCATCATCTGTGGGTCTGTCTGAGTTGGCGTCTCTCTACTGATGATAAGTGGGGTGGATACAATTGTGTCTGAGCGAATATTCTTCTTTGGACTAAATGGTCATCCCAAGAAACCCCTATGGTGGCACTTCAAACTTATTTTGCACTAGACCATAATTTTACATTGAGTGAATCACCTTCATCACTAGAAGGTAAAACTCACAAGGAAACTTGACTGTTCTAGTTTTCACATCCTCTTGACTAACATGCACAAAGCACCTGCATGCACCGTGTGCTCGCCTGGCCCCCAGGAAGTACTGTGCTCTCCCCACCCTCCTCAGTCTTCTTAATAACCTGACGAGAAGAGCAAACTTGCATCATCACTGCGTAGATGAAAAATGAAACCGAGAGAGTTTTAAGTATGGCACCCAAAGTGATGCTCTGTGTAAATAGAGGAGGAAGAGATTTTAACCCCTGGCGGTCTGGCTGCACAGTTCTTAGTACACCTCCGAGGGTCTCAGACTCGGGCTGCCACCAGGGGACATTTCAATCGCTGGCTCCCATCCCTGGGCTGGTTACTGAGGCCCAGACGCCTTTGCAATCCATAATGGGTCTTGGGTACAGCTCTCTGCAAATGGGCCTGGGAAAGTATGATCCACTTCTTTTAAAAAGTCTTGGCATCCCCTGCCCCAGCAGCTTAATTTGGGTTGTGATGTAAAAGAGAGGCATGGGACAAGCTTCTAATAAAGAACCTGACTCACTCTCCATGTTGTCATCCAAACTGGATGTGGCCTTGATGAATTCAGTGCTTTAAAAGGTACGTCCACACAATAAATTTGATGCTTTCCATAAAACCGGTGAGTGAGCTCAGTGAGAGATTCCAAGGTCTGGGGAAGGCAATTAACGTTTGAAACATATATTGAGTTGTTTACTGCGACATTTTATGTGGCCGCAGAGCGGTACCCAGGATGTCACCGGGGAAGAATTTCCCTAGGAAGTGCAAGGTTTGCTTTTCAGGTCACATCGACATGACAGCGTCCTCCCTGGACACAGAGGAATGGGGGGAAATGGCGGCCGAGGAAAAGCCAAGGACATTTTTTTGGCTGTGTTGACGAGGTCCCCTTGGTTTCCCATTCCAGCCGGCGATAATCTCCTGAGGGATTTGTGGCCAACGTCTTCCCTGCTTAGTTCCACTGGGCCACGTATCGCTGGGGGTCCATGTGGCTGGGGGATGTTTTATTAATTGATGTTACTTGAATTAGTCCCTGTGTGATCTTACCCAAGTCAAAGTACCTTTGGGGGCCTTCTTTTCTATTGTGAGAATTAAAGAAAATATCAAGCTATTAATTATAATGGGGCTGATCGTCTGAGAAATCCCTGTTACTTCCTCTGTGCACCATTAAGAAGCTCATTCCGGGGGCTGGGGTGGTGGCTCAGTGGCAGAGCGCTTGCCTAGCATGTGTGAGGCCCTGGGTTCGATTCTCAGCACTGCATATAGATAAATAAAATAAAGGTTCCTTGACAACTAAGAAATGTTTTTTTAAAAAGTTGTGTTCTGTATGGGGAAATTCTGAATAAAAAAAAAAAAAACACTCATTCTGAGGATGGTGTAATGCCCCCAACGTGAACCAATGCAAAATCATCAGCTACTCTGTACCCATCAGTAACAGTCAGCTTCTATGTACCTGTCAGTTACAGTTGTGTTAATGCTACATGACAAACCCCCTCAGAAGTCTATTGTTTTACAGCAGTATTTAGTAATTCCATGCTATTTTTATTATATGGATTTGCTTATGTATTTACTCTGGGGTCATGGATTCGTGGGTTGGCCAGGTAGGCTCTGCTTCACGCTGCAAACTGGATTTCAAGCTACCATGTGGGTACTCCCTCCAGCAGGCCCATTCATAGACCATGACATCAATGCAAGAAAGGGGATCAGAAACACAGGACTCACACGTGATCGTGATTGCCCCTTATTCCAGCGGCAAATGCCAGTCTCCTGGCCAAACTTAACATCGTGGGATGGGGGGAGGTGTATTCCGGCAACCGTGATCCATAGCAAAAGAGAAGGGAGTCTCGGAAGCACGTGAGATCGCCTACCCCAGGACATTTGTCTGAGTAAGAGGAAGTCAAGAATCCGAGGCCATTCTGTAAACGGAAGCTGTACCCAAGAAACACCCCATTTTTCTCTCTTTTATAGTCAAACCTCAAATAATTGGACTGGACCTTCTATTCTGTGGGAATAAGAATTAAGTTCTTTCTTTTTCTTGTGTTTGAAAAACCATAGATTCGGGTTCTATCCATGAGTCATTTCCCCCCCTCTCTTTTAGAAAGTTGTGCATTTAAATCTCGAAGCTGGCCAGAAACTCTCTGCCTGACCATGAAATGTCTATTTGATTGACTCATCTTTAAATGTCAGTAGCCAGTCAAGACAGTTTAAGAGCCCCATTTCTACTCATCTACTCAAACCCCGTGGGACAAGTGAGTACGCTACTGTAGGTGTCCGGAGAAGCCCCGGGTTCCTGGGGCAGGAGCGGAGATGTCCTCTGGGGACGACTTACGAGAATGACAGCCCCGGGGCTGTTTAATGACTCTTTAACTATTCTCAGTAATCTCTGCATGGGAAAGTCATCCTCTAAATAAACATTCCTTTCCAAACTCAGTCTCCTCATTGTGCCTTAAAAGTTGGCAGATATGAGTCGCCCCGGGGTGAAGAACAACTTGAGGAAGATGTTTTAAATGTAGTGTTTAAAAAAAAATCTAAAACAATTATGCAGGGGTTTTTAAAGTTCATATAACAATTCCACCGAGTTTGCTCATTAAATATGAGTCTTTCTCGTTGTTGATCAAGCAATTTCACTTCTAAGGACATCATCAGAGGTGGGGAAAGACATTTATGCACAAAAAAATGTTCATGATGGCACTCTTGAAAAAAAAAATTAAAATGAAAAATTGGACAGAACTTCCCTGTCCGATGCAAAGGAGCTGATTGGGTAAATTATTGTAAATCTCCTTAATGGGCTATCAGGCAGATGTTAAAATAATGTTTTAAACAATTTTAATGACTCGAGAAAGTTCTCGCGGTATACTAGTAGATGAAATAGGTAAAGTAAGAAAACCACAATATTATACCATCATCAATTCTTTTAAAAGTGCAGTAAGAAGGTGATCGTGAAATTCAGAAAAATGGGAACTGTGGTTGTCTCAGGATAGAATGGTAGAGGTTTGCCTTCTTTGCAGTCTTCTATGTTTCCTGCTTTTGACAACATTTTACCTTTTTGTTTTATCGAAGGAATTACACGTACATGGTTAATAATTTTAAAATCTTAAAAAGCCTACAGAGAAGTAAATCAGCCCTCTCCAGCCACCTCCGTCCACCAAGATTAGCTCCCAGAATAACCACTCAACCCTTTCTCCCTCCCATTCGTCTCTATCACTTGCTTAGAGGCTCGTTATAAGAAGCATGAGTTGTAGAAATTACCTCTTGGTTAGGATCTCTGATGGATCAGCGCTTTGAAATCACCTTCCCCCAATATCTCTTCTCCATCTTTATTGTCTCCATTTAAGTACGTCTCAGTTTAATCACGTCAAAAACCCTTGCTTAAATAAATAATAACATTCACACTCTACGACTTACAGGTGTTGTCCATGGCTGAACTAGGTTTGGTTTCTCCTCGACGTATATTTTTAAAATTTCCCCAAATCACTCTGTCAAAACTGATCAAAGGGGGCTGGGGTGGTGGCTCAGTGGTGGAGTGCTCACCTAGCCTATGTGAGGCCCTGGGTTCAATGCTCAGCACCACATAAATAATCAATAAATAAAATAAAGGTATGGTTGACAGTTTTCCAGATGGAAATGGGACTGTCTGGTCCCAAACATCCTCTATATTCCAGCCTGTCCGCCTAAAGGCTTCTCCCTGGCCACTCCTATTAGCTGGTCCTCTCTCTAAGCCTAGAGCTCAGTGTTGTTCTGGGACTTGGGATCTCTCGTCTGCCATGTTGGGTCTCCCAGATCCAGTTTCTTCTTCATCCATCCATTTAGCATGCAGGGGAGTGAAGAACTTTGGGTCTTTCCACTGAAAATGTCCTTACGCCCCGTGCAGTGGCGCCCACCTGTCATCCCAGAGGCTCTGGAGGCTGAGGCAGGAGGATGGTGAGTTCAAAGCCAGCCTCAGCAACAATGAGGTGCTAAGCAACTCGGTGAGACCCCATCTCTAAATAAAATACAAAATAGGGCTGGGGATGGGGCTCAGTGGCCGAGTGCCCCTGAGTTCCATTCCTGGCATCATAAAAAAAAAAAAAAAGTCTTTAGACGCCCATTTGATGGATGGTTTGGTTGAGTATAAAAATTTCAGGGACTTCTTGTCTCCTAGCACCTCCTTTTCCTGGTCATGAGCTGTGGCTCCCCCTGCAGGCTGCATGCAATGAATCCAAGGAGCCTGTATCAA
This sequence comes from Spermophilus citellus, assembly GCF_964194105.1. NCBI lineage: Eukaryota > Metazoa > Chordata > Mammalia > Rodentia > Sciuridae > Spermophilus > Spermophilus citellus. The sequence goes on along the minus strand of NC_138191.1, from coordinate 50,785,295 downwards.
TAGCTGAGCTGCAAGGAAGAAGATCAGGAGATGCAGAGGAGACAGAAAAGGCCGTGAATCACACAGGTCAAATTCCAATGGATGCTAAGGATGAAAGACTCAGAGACTGCTGTTCCGCAGGCAAGAAACTGAGCTCTGGAATTCAGAGCCAGAACGCCCCATAGCTTCTGCACACCAGGCTCAGAGATCAGGCTGTCAGCGCAGCAGAAATTCCAGGGGCAAGACAGAGCCAGCCGAGATGATGGCTGATCTGAAGAGGGGCTCTGGGCTCTCTGTCCGCTTCTTGACCCGACACAGGCTGATGTGGTGCAGGCTGCTCCCGAGGATGTCAGGACCATGGTAGAGCTATCATGGTTCTGATTGACGAAGACAGACAGAGCTCCTGGGATCCCCATATTGACCCAGAACACGGTCTTGATTAAGACATTACAAAATCGATCTATATTTTTCACTCTTTCTGGCAATCTCTCCTTGAATTCCAGTTGGAGAAAAAAGAAAAGAAAACAAAGCAAAACCCAAGCTTTCATCACAATCCTTCCTATGATTCTCACTCTGCCAGAGTGCCCACCGGGATATGGGCAGCGCTGCAGCTGAGCCTGATGCCTGGAAGTCACCATTAGGATCTCTGTGGACATGCAATATCCCAGAACCTGTCTGCGGGCCTTTTTCTCCCAGTGAAATACAGAGGAGACTCAGAACCGCCTTAGGGCTGAGGTCACATGTGATTTTCACACTGAAAGTGATTTGGGTGGAAAAGAAACAGCTTAAAACTTTCTGTTGCTCCTTCAAACAGCCTAAACAGGACCTGCAGGAAGCACGCATCCTTCTCTTTTAAAACACTGACCTTTGTTCAAATTAGTTTCCCCAGAAGTTCAAACAAGGAATCGATGGGGGAAAAAAGTGGTTCCGGGGAGCAACTGAGCAGGGAGAGATTTTTCAGGGTGTTTTATTGCCTTGCGAGGGCGGCGGTGCGTGGCTGGAGCTCCAAGCTGTCTGGACCTCAGCTCCGCGGCTCAGCTTCTGTCCTTCTAAGGCTTGGTCCACCCCAGAGCTCAGATCCCTGCTAAGGACCTTAGCATCCCTTTGTGTCCTTAAAGTGCCGCTCAGTTGGGACAAAGTACTTTTAAGATCATGCCTTTTAGTTCTGAGTCCCTTAAGGAGCTAAACGGCTTAGCAGGTGGTCCGGATTCCCCAGGTGGGTCTCGACACCTAGCAAGGGCTCGCTGTCCAATCCATGCAAGCCGCGCTGTGGCACTGGGTTTTTGCAAAAAAGAAAAAGGTTTGTTGCGTGGTCCATTGGCAAGGCCGGCAGCTGGTGCAAGCTCAGATCTGCCTCCCCTTGGGTGGGTACAAGCAGAGGGAAGCGCTGCTTGTTGATTGGATGGCAGGTAGCGGGCGGCTTGGGGTCCTTTTGCGCAGGTGTAGATTGTCACCGAGGCTGTTCACCCGTTGCTCAGTTCTCTTCGAGGCAGAGGGCGGTTATCACGTTCTGTGCAGTGGGTTTTGAGTTTGCAATGTCAAAAGGCCATTGACTGGCCCAGCTGCTGGCTTCTCCTATGCACATCCATTTCCACCCCCTCCATTAGAGATTGAACCCCTGGGCGTGTGCTGAGCCTCACCCCAGCCCTTTTTATTTTTTTTTATTTTGAGACAAGGTCTAAATTGCCAGAGGCTGGCCTCAAACTTGCAATCCTCCTGCCTCAGCCTCCACAGTTAGCTGGGATTGCCAGCATGCACCACCTCACCCAGCTGTGCACACCCATTCCTAAAGAAAACAGCCTCAATCTGTCCTTGAGTGATTTTGGAGACTTCTTTTCCCCCCCTGAAAAACAACTTAAGGGATTATGTTATTTAAGGGATTTATGTCCAGGTGTGTCCAGATCTTGGCTGATTTCAGTCTCCGAAGCTAGAAAGCTATGCGCCGGAGATCAGCGTTAGAAGAGAACAGAAAATTCTGCTCTAGTACCATTCTCACCTTTGCTCTAGCCATTGCTACCTTACTCCTGTCCCCCGGCAGCCGAGGCAGCTGTCACATTCACACTGTGACTAGGATGGCGGCTCCTTCTAGTGATAGTAAGCAGCAGCTGCCTTTTTGTGTGACACCTTTTAGACATACACTATGTGGCCCATATGATGTCACCTCATAAAAGAGCATCCAGAGGCGGGTGGCGGGGGGGGGGGGTGGGGGCGGGGGCGAATATCAGCTCCACTTTTTAGATGAAGGGTTTGAGGCTCTAAGTAGATTCAGGTAACCTGTCCCAAATCACGCAGAGTGAGTGGCAGAAATGGGCTTTGAAGGAGACCAGGGGACATTACCGGGGATCAGGGGAGACCAAAAAGCGACAATACCCAAACCATAGCACAAGACTGATCTGCTTGATGAGGGTAATCAAAACACAAGACAGGAAGAAGGCGTGACCCAACATGGAGACCCCGGTTAGAAGGGCAGGGTACAGGGAAGCCCCTCTTCAAAGCTTCCCTCTCTCAGATCCCTCCCTCCTCCCTGTCTCCCTCGGATATCTTCCCGGGGTATCTTTGATGGAGCACACAGTTTCACGTAGCTGACCTATTTTATTTTAAAAGGGAAACAAGCTAATGTCCTAGATTTTGGAGAAGACAGACATGTCCCCGTTTATCTCCTTGCTCGCCGCTCTTATCCCAAACCTCAAACTCAAGTTGACAATTTTTCTTCTTAATAGGCTTGGGGAGAGGAAACCTGCAGCCTTCCGTCTGCCCCCCTCCCTTCCCTTCCCCATCCTGTCCTGGGTACCCATTTACGGCCAAGCGGAGCCCCTAATGGGGATGCTGTTCATTATTCTGTTTGATGAACACACTGAGTGCGCGCCCAGGAATAACCCCACGTGGGCACTTCTTGCGCTCTGACCAGCCACCGCTCGGTGATGCCAGTCACCCTGCCACAGCCCTGCGAGATGGTTCCATTAGCCTCTCTTTAGAAAGGCCAGACAGGGAACCTCAGGTTACGTCACTTAGTCTGAGACGGCACAGGTTCAAGTAGCAGAATGAGAGTTTGACCATATCGTGCAAGATAATAATTTGCGAGGAAACATCTTGTGTGTGCATAGGAATATCCAGATAAAGGAGACACAACTCCTTACTTCAAAGATGCTTTTAAAAACCTGGCTAAGGATGGGAAACCAATAAATGAAAGATTGAACAAAGATCTGGGCTGGTCGAGGGGCCGAGTCTGGGCTGAATGGGAGACTGAGCCGCTTCTAGGCCTCGACTCCTAGAGACGGTCGAGTCTTGGGGCCCTGGGAGGCTCTGATCATTGGGGTCGTCAGAGGCAGGACGGAGGGGCCAGGTGATTGATTTCATGAAATCTGTGGTTGCAGACAGTTTTCAATAGGCCAGCTCCAAGTCTTACCCACGAAGCTGATTTATTCAATATGAAAGAAGTGGCCCCTGAGTGCTATCAAGAGGTTCAGGGAACTGCTTCCCATTGCCTAAAGGACTCTGGCTCTCCAGCCCTGGGAAGAGGCAGTCTTTGGGGGGAGGAGATTGCACCAGTCATCTCTCTATGCCTGTAACAAAATATGTGAGGCAACTCACTTAAGAAGAGAAAAGGTTTATTTGGGCTCATGGTTCTGGAGATTCCAGGTAAAATCAAGGAGACCCATTATTTTTGGGCCCCTGGCAAGGATGGCCCATCACAATGAAGCATGTGGCAGAACAAACTGGTTACATCGTGAGCCAGGAAGCAGAACACAAGAGGAAGAGACTGGGGCCCCACCATCGTCTTTGAGGGCACATTCCCCCAATTTCCCAGCTTCCCCCGACTATGCCCTGTCTTCTAAAGGTTCATCCCCTCCTGATGGGGCTCCCCTGGGGTCCAAGCCTTTGACACGGACCTCAGGGAACACTCAACATCCAAGCCAAGTCACTCGGAGACTCCCTGAGCCACTTGAGATGACACTATCCTGGGCTGGCTTTAGAGATTTTAATATGAGCTAATGAAGGAGAAAGCGAAGGTGGCATCTGGTGGAAGGAACAAGGAATAATCTGTCGCTTCCCCTGGGTCAGAGGTGTAGGGAGGAGTGGTGCCTTCCCCTTCCTCTCTCCCTGCCCCGCCGGCCCTCTCTGCTCTTTGAGGGCGTAGAATGCTGGTCAGGCTCATTAGAGCAGGAGACGGCCTTTACTAGGGGTGGGGACACTGTCACTAAAAACTCAGGTGGAGCCCCCAAAGTGTCTCTCTCTCTCTCTCTCTCTCTCTCTCTCTCTCTCTCTCTCTCTCTCTCATTTCTCTGCCACACCATGTGGCCAGGTCCTAAATTAACTCAGAGTTAAGTGCTCTCCTGCAGCCTGGGCACAAAAGGCCCCAGGGTGAGGATCACCAGGTGTGAGAGGTGACAAAGGTGACAGGCCTGGGTGGGGAGAGGGACCTCAGACTGAGCTGTGAACCCCCACCACGTCTTATCAGAGTTCTGCATTGATGTCACCAGCCCACGCTGCTGGGAACATGGCCTGCCACAGACCTACAGCCCTTCCGCAGCCAGTCCCCTGGGGACATGTGGAAGTCAGCCGAGAGTCCTGTCCACCGCTCATTAGAATCTCACCTTGACCTCAGACTTCAGCATGTTCTTACCTGCTGACCTCCTCTTACCATCCCCTGCAGTCCCTTCCCCTGATTTCAAGATTTCAGCTCCTCTTTTATTTCTTCTTGTGCAGATTCATCCCAGGACAAAGAGAACTAGAAAGTCCCCTCTTCTCACCTGTAAGACTTAAAGGCCCTGGGCAGCTCTCTCGATTGCTGTCCTCTTTTGGCTGATCCCCGAGCCTCTTCAGAATAGATTTTGCCCTTTAGATTCATCTGTGGGGGCCCAGGGCTTAGTGAACCATCCACTAATGAATTAGCTAAGCAGAAACCTTGAGGGATGCTGCTATGTACCAGCTTCTCTGTTAGATTCTAGGGACGTGCTTCCTTGATCCTGTGTCCCAGGAAACCTATGGTCTAGTGGGCAAGATGGACATAAGCAAACCAATCACACAAATAAATCTAAAGTGACACTCGAGCCCCAGGAGCCTTTGAGAGCCCTCCTTAATGGGAAGGTCAGTGAAGTTTCAGGAGAAAGTGGCGCTCCAGCTGAGGTTCCCAGGTTCACCAACCAGAAGAACTTTCCAGGTAGCAGGAAGATGGTACAAAGGCTCAGGGCAGAAGTTGGTATAGCAAGTGGAGAAGAGAAAAAATGAAACAAAATATAAAATAGAAGTGTAACCAGTGTTAGGGCGAGAGAGAGACAGACGTGGCTGAAGAATTAGGTGTGGACTTGAACTCAGGGCTATGGAGGAGGCTGGCCTTCATCCGATGGCCCTGTGTTGAGGAACACCAGGGGCCTGATCAGTGCAGATTCTTGGATGATGGAGGGTGTGGCTGTGCACACAGGTGAGCTGCCCCTCCTTGTCCTGCCTGGTGTGTGCACTGGCGGTGTGAGTGTGGGTCAGATTTGCATGAGTCGGAGGGGTCTCTCTGAGATGCTAAGGAAGATGTGGTAAGCAAAGGGACAGCTGTGATGACATCTCCTCTCTGTAGCTGTCCTGGGGGAGAAGTCAAGAACTGGGGCGTCTTCTAATTTCCAAGGGCAAATAGAGAGGAGCTTAGTCTTGGCTGCTGGGTTTGCTTTTATAATGGCCACTCTTGCTGGCCCTCTGCCTATGAGCTCCAGGGATTCTGTATGGGGGAGAGGGGAACCCCTGGAGAGAGGCCCCATCTTGGGCCCAGCCCCGTGGCTAACTCTACACCTTCCTCCAAATATTCTCAGAAGCATTGACATCACCTGGGCCAGAGGCTGAGAAAGGCAGAATCAAAGATGGCGCCCTTGATCCAGGTGGGTGACCAGCTGAAGGTTAATGCCACAGCACAGGAGGAGAGGTTTGAGGGGGGGTCCATGAGGTCACTTTCATCTAGTCTGCTTTCAGAGGTTGAAGGGCATCCAAGTGGACACTGGGAAGGCCACTGGACCCTGAGCCTGAGCTCTCACTCTGAAAGCTGAGTGTCTGAAGACTCAGAAACCTTGACCCACGTCCAGCCGGGAGCCCTCTCCCTTGGGAAACGGAGGAGGGACCTTCGTCATCTGTTCTACAGATAGAGACACAGGTGCAGAGGGCCCAGGCGCTTTCCTGGTGTCTCCCAACTAACGAGCGGCAGAGCTAGGATTTCCAACCCAGGCACGCTGATCAGGTCTACCCTGGTCACCAGTGTCCACCACGTGGGCTGTCCCTGGAGGCCATATCTAATGCATTTGCACGTGCTGGTGGGACCTGGGACGCTTGGATAAGCCCTTTCCTTATCACGTCGGGCTGTTTGAGCTGGGATTTCTGTTATTTGCTGGCAACAGATACCAATGTGATGGGATGTCTGCAGTTGTGAGATTCAGGAGGGAGGGATGGCCCGGACGCCGGGTGGCACTTCGATGCCTTCCGGGGACCCCCACCTCTCAGGAGTTTCTAAGCATTTTAGAATTCACAGGAGCTACAGCCTCTTTGCTGAGATAAAGAAGAATTTTTTTTTCTGTTAAAAATTAAATCTAAGAGAAGCACCTGACTGCCCTGGGTGGTGCCGCCACCCACCCCGGGGAGCCTGCTTTGGCTTCCCACCCAGACACATCCCCGGAACAGCGGGGGCCCCCTGAAGTGACTTTGCCATGTGCAAGCTGAAAGTGACACGGTGATGGATGTGATCACTGGCACGTCTGAATGACACAAAAAGTAAGCAGAGCGGAAACAGATGCGGGACGCTCCGGCTGCCTGTCTTGGGCACCTTGCGCCCCGCTCCCCCCTCCCCCCCCCTCTTGTCGCAAATATTGTAACTGTCCCTTGTTCAAGGTTGACTAAGACGGATTAAAACCCTTGAAAGGGCTCTTGTTGACAAGATGCGCCACAGAACATTTTAATGACTAAACAAAATTATGGTGCAATTTCACTTGATTAAAGAGAAAAATAAAACCTGTGCCACTTTCCGTGGTGAAGACAGCAACTGGAAAGAGACTTGGCGGAGCCCAGAGCCTGCCCCCCGCTGGAGACAGGGGACAGGGGTGTGGGCACCGTTCAGGGACCTGCCTCCCCTGGCCACAGCTTCCTATGTGGTCCCCACACCCACCCTGCTGGCTTGGTCTGTGTCCCCCATTGTCCTGAAGGGGAGCAACTTCAACCCCAGAGGCCACTTGCAAGTCGTGGTGTGCTTCTAGACACTTCTCTGGACTTTGCCTGACCTGGATTTCGAGGGGTATGTTGTGGTTTGGAGCCGGAATGTCCGGCAAGGGCTCCTGTGAGGGAGGCTTGGTCCCTCGGGCAGCGATACGCACAGATGGGGACGTTGGGGGAGTGACCGGCACATGAGCACACTGCCCTCATCACAGGGTTAACCCGCGGATGGCTGAGCAGCTGTCCCCTACCGGGCCCTTCCGCCATGACGGTCCACCTCCCTTCAGGCCCAAAGCCACGGAGCCCGCTGACCCTGGGCGGGAACTTCTGAAACCGTGACCCCAAATAAGCCTTTCCTCGTCTGAGCTGTTTTCTTCTCAGGTGTTTGTCACCGAGATGAAGAGCTGACTGGCACAGGGTGTTGGTCATCGTCCCCTGATCAGATTCCCCCCAGGGCTCTGGTGCTGGGCCTCAGCCCTGAACCCCAACACGACCTGTAGAGTGGACAGGGCAGGCCTCGCTGCTGACTGTGACAAAGAGGGAGAAAGCCACCTCCCCTCGTTGGGGTGACTCAGCGGGAGGAATGGGGCCGGAGTCTGACCCGAGGTGGGTTCCGTTGATGGGGGGCTTGGTCGGAACTGGGTCAGGGCCACCGTGTGAGTTGGGTTTCTGCTGCTGTGACCAAAAGGCCTGACGGGGACAACGTTAGAGGTGGCAAAGTCACAGGCTCAGAGGTTCAGTTCCTGGTCGGTTGACTCCATTGCTCTGAGCATTACGGTGGGAGGGTGTGTGGGGGAGCAGCTCAGGACGAGGCACCAGGCAGCAGGGAGAGCACTGCTCACCAGGGACAATATGAACCCCAAAGCCACACTCCCCGTGACCCACTTCCCGGAGTCGCCCCCCCCCTTGGTGTGGGTTCATCCGCGGGTAGGTGGACATGAGCTTTGGGGGTCACCCTCCTGTCTCGACTCCAACCGTGGTGATGGAAGAGTCCAGAGCTGGTGGACACAGCAGTGGGCAGAGGGAAGAGGTGCAAACCCATTTTCCATTGAGGAGTCGGTGCGTCTTGGCCGATGCTGGTGATGGGTGCCACCTCACTTACCTGGGCAGGGGACTCCTGGGAAAAGAAAGTCATGCTGGGGGGGACGGGAAAGCACAGCCACCAGCAGGTGGAGGGGAGTGCTGGTCGCCAGAGTGCAGGCCGAGGGTGGAGGTGGATGGTTCCCTCCTCGCTCTCCCTGGATAAGGTTCAGGGTGCTTCACACTCAGGGGCGACTGGTCCTCTGTGTGACTTTTGTCTCTGTCGTGTCTCAACCTCAGCTTGCTTTCTGCCATCCACCTCCGTGAGCCTACTTTTAGTTCATCACTCCTCCCTGCCTCAGGGCCTTTGCACCAGTGATGTGCTCTCTCCTCTCAGCCGGGAGACCTCTCTCTCCTGTCATTTACCTCTTTGACTCCGTTGTTAAAATGGGTGCATTATAATTGCACATAATAGTGGGACTTGTTTTTACATCTCCGTCAGCGCACACAAGATGCAATATAAATATTCAGGTAATATAAGGCATAAAGTGTATTTGTTCCAACGTCCGTTCTTCAGGGAAGCCCCGCTGATTCCCTGCCCAGGTCCAGCCCCGCCATGGCCAGCTCTGTGGACACTCTACGTCTTTTTCAAAGGACTTGTCCCCAAGGGAAGCGAGAGAGCCATTTTGGAGTGAGCTGTTTGTGCTCACCTCGGTCTTGCTCACTGCTGTGTGGGGCTTCCAAGATGAGGGCCCTCAGCTCGTCTCTGTGGGATAAATGACCATGCGCGGGGACCGTGTCCCCTCACTTTACAAGGGAAGTTCTGGTTCCATTCATGTGGAGTATAAACCCTGCTTACCAAAGCCTCCTGTGACGCTGACCCCACGGTCGGGGCTGCAAACCTTCCTCCAAAATTCACATGCTCAAGTCCCCAGGGCCCTCTGCACGATGGCTAACGTCCTGAGAAGGAGAAAGAGAGGCCCCTGGGGTTTTCACCTGCACAGGGAAGGCCAGGGGCCGTCAGAGGGGAGATGGCCACCAGAGAGCTCGGGAGAGAGGCCCCAGGATGAAACCTGCCTGGCCAACACCTCGGGCCAGGGCTTCCGGCCGACAGGACTCGGGAGAGTGAAGTTCTGCTGTGCAAGCCGCGTAGGCTGTGCCCTGTGTTAGGGCCACCGTCCCCCCCCCCACCCACAGGCCGAGGCACCCACCATGGCCTGGGCCCGGAGCCCCCGCTGGGCGGCCTTCTGCGCTCCCCACCGCACCTCTCTCTGCGCTGTGCCCGGCAGCAGTGATCTTGAGACAGGTGGAGACGTGTCTCATGGCCTCTCTCCTGGGACCCAGCCCGGGGCCTGGCATGCAGGAAGCCTCCCCTGTGTGTGTGAAAGAATCCAGGCCCAGAACCCGGGGGTGGAGGCTGGCCTTGTCCCCTGCTGAGGAGCACAGGGTTCACTTACCGATTGTTTGTCCCCTGCAGGCTGCGTACCAGGCATCGATCCCTGCTGTGAGGGAAGACCAGACAGGTCAGAAAAATCCGGGTCCACCCGGGGCTCACAGGATGCTGGAGACAGGAAAATAAGAAGCAAGATGAATAAATGTCCGCAATGTGACCCACGTGAAGGCGAGACTCATGCAGAGCGGAGTCCAAGAACAAAGTGAAGGGTTTGCCAAAAACATGCTGAAATGAAGAGATAACTGCTTCCTGTGGTACGGAGACTCGAACCATAGGAACCCCATTAGGGAGTCACCATTCACGGCCCCTCGTCCCCCATCTGTAACCAGCCCAGGTAGGACAGACACCCGTCACAGACCCAAGAAGGCAAATCTTGAAGGAAGGGAGCTACAATCCAATGCAGATATCTGGTGAAGGGTAAAACCCTTCTCCCTCAGAAGGCACGGCACGTGCAAAGGTCCTGAGGCAGGAGCACACTGGAGAAGAGCCAGTAAGGGAGGGAGACGTGGAGAGGAGGAGTTGGCGGGAAGGTGCACAGGAAGTGGGGTCAGAGGGTCACCGTGGCTACGGCATAGAAGGAATGGGCTGAACCCAATGTTGCCAGCTCACCTGAAGTTCTGTTGTGCAAGAATTTGACTTCACAAGGCTGGAAATCAGGATCGTAAAGTGATGTTCCTTAATTTTTTAAAGGTGGCCTACTCATTCGGGAAAAAGAAATCTAAACATTGCACAAGGCCAAAAACCCCAGTAGTTCCCTCTCAGATGTGATGGGAACTCCCAGGGGACCTGTGGCGACGTCTAGAGACGTTTGTGGTTGTCGTGGCTACAGAGGGTGCTCCTGGCATCCCGTAGACAGAAGCCAGGATGCTGCTGGGCCGATGGGAATGGAGTTTAGCACAAGTTTTGTGGTTGTTGCTTTTAAGTCAAACAGGAGGGGAGGGTCAGGATCTGGTCAGCCGGGGGACACTTGGATGGCTGCTTCTGCCACTTTTCCTTTGGTTAAAGTAGGATTGATTGTCCATGGCACGGGGTGACGAGCGGTAGGGGGTGCTCCTCTTCCATCTTCCCGTGTAATTTTCTTTCTAATGACTTTAAGGAAGAACTCTTTGGCACCGAAAATCACTTTGGATCGTAGCAAAAAAAAAACAAAACAAAAAAAAATCCGGCCCTTTTCTCCATTTCTTTTAATAGTCATTCAGGGACGTGGCGTAATGGGATGAAGACACTTCCAGGGGCTGAATTATAGGGTAATAATTCAGACCTTTCCGTTTAATAGGCACTGGACTGTGGCCTTGGGCCCGCTAGATGTGCGGGTGAGTTACTGCTTCATTACTCACTGGGTCCCATTTAGAGGGACCCTGGTTAAAGAGAATTAGCATCAACAGCCCGTGAGACCAAGACAGGCCGGGGCCCATGGTCAGGGACGAGGAGAGCCCCGGAGAGGGATCTGGAAAGCTGATTCCGCGCTTCAGAGACCTCCACATCAGAGGGGAACGTCTGACCCTCGGGTAAGGATGGGCAGCCCTCCGCCCAGCAGGCCCCTGCCTTTCTCACCAGCTCTCCGTCCACACGTGCAGGGGTCTACGTGCCGTTCCTTCAGATCTGATGAAACTAACGGACCTTTAATCTCAGGGAGGATGGAACCAGGTGAGCAGCCGGCACCTGTGTCCTGGAGGCCAAGTGGACGGTGGTATCGGGCACACCACGTCCCTCTGTCTCACTGATGCCTGAAATGTCAACATTCGCAGTTTGTTTATTTGGATTCAATGTTGACATCCTTCCGTGTCTCTTTTTTTTTTTTTTAATTTTTAGTACCAGGGGCTGAACCCAGGGGTGCTTAACCACCGAGACCCGTCCCCAGCCCTATTCTGTATTTTATTGAGAGACAGGGTCTCACTGAGTTGCTTAGGGCCCCGCCTTTGCTGAGGCTGGCTTTGAACTCGCGATCCTCCTGCCTCAGCCTCCTGAGCCACTGGGATGACAGGTGAGCTTCACGATCCCTCTTTAGAGAAGGAATTGACATGGGACATAAGTGATATGCCTTGGCCCTTAACTCAGACATGAATCAGAGTTCAGATGTAAACTCCACAATTAGGAAAACGATGAAATCTTCAGGGTAATTCCCCCCCACCCCATCTGTGCCTTAGGTTTCTCGTCTGGGTAAAATGAGATTATAATAACACCAACTGTCGTGTCGATTAGACAAAAGAAGCAGTCAGAAACGTAAATGCCTGACATCAGATAAGATGTCAATAAAAAAAATAAACATTATTAGTGAAAAATATCCTTCAGAGGGGGATGTGCGTGCCCAGAATTACACAACTGACTGTGTTCTTGTTTCAGATTCTAGAATCTTGTTCTGTGAAAGAAAAAACAGAGCGTGATTAACTCAATATGGTTCGTAGAGACCTTTTTCCAATATGGCGATGATGGGTGGTTTGCCACCTCTGGGCTCAATCCAACTTTGTGAGTTTCTAGAATCCCAGAGGCGGCCACGGTGACACCAGAGGATCGCTCTTTGCTTCCTCTCAACCTCTAGCTGCCCACCTTCTGCTATCTGTCCCCAACTTTTACCTAAAGATAAAAAGGCAAATGCTTATGATTCATTACAGTTCATTAAAATGAAAATAAAATTTATTTTGCATCAAAATGAAAAAATATGGCTCATTTATTATTAGCATATAAATGGCATTTTTTAAATGTCACTCTGCCTCAAAAATCACTTACATTTTCAGTGATCACAGCACACAAAATTAATTTTTGATAGCCTTTTGTGATTTAGGTGAAAATTCTTATTTCTTTTTGTGCTTTAAACAGCAAACTGTATCCGAGGCTATTCATAGCAAATTTTAGATAATGAAGCAATTAAAAATACATGGATTTAAGATCTTATCTCATTTTTCCTTTGGCCTCTTTCTGCTTTATTATTCATGAAGGGATATGTTTAATTCAGAGTTAGTAATTGCAGATATATCTAGTATAAATTGTGCTTCGTATTCTTTACCCATTTCAATTTATTTTAGCAAATAGATCTCTATTTGGAAAAAAAAATGTCTTGGAGAGAGGGAAGGTGATGATTGAAATGCAGACTGTCTGGGTGCCTGTGTGTGTGGATGGGCAAACCCAAACAAGATCTCAAAATGCTAACGACTGATTTCCTGGGGTATTGGTATTGCTAGTGGTATCGCCCGTGAAGACCGATCTTAGAAGGAAGGGCTTTGTGCTCCCACTTCTCGGATATGGAGACTGAGGCTCAGTTACAAAACTGACCCAAGGTCATGTTGTTGGGAAGGACAGACAGCAGGCCTGGGACCTGGCTGTCCTGCCTCCGGAGGCCCGTGTCCAGCCATTCCTCTCTGTCTCCTGGGACCAAGTGTCTGAGAACCCAGGAGACCTGTTGGATTCTCAGCACCACATAAAAATAAAATAAAGATATTGTGTCCACCTAAAGCTAAAAAAAAAATAAATATTAAAAAAAAGTTCAATTGTAGGTTAGCTAAATTCAGATGCACTTAACCGGTATCGAGCTTGGGTGTTGTCAATAGGATGAAGAGAATCTTGGCGGACGGAGGTTCTGTGATAAAATGCTACCCCAAAATACCAGGTTTACAAAACAACATGTATGATGTCCTCCTATCTTAATAACAACAACAATAACAACAGGTGCGCATCTGGGGTAGGGAGAAGTTGGAACGACTCAGCCTCAGGGGACTATCACACGAGTCACCATGTCATTTAAAATTTTCTAATGGCAATATTTAAAAGGTGTAAAAACAAGTGAGTTTAATTTTAGTCAGCTATTTTACTTGTCCCTAAATCTCCAAAATGGTATCATTTTAACTTATAACCAATCTAAAAATTATTAATGTGATATTTCACATTTTTGGATGAGGCCTTGGGCACCTGCTACCTCTTGAACACTTGACCGTGTCTCCGGTTGGACAAGCCCCGGTTCCCGGGCTCTGTCCACGCGCAGCACGGGCAGGTCGAGACGTTCACATGCAAACTGTCACGTCCAGGTGGGTGACCTTTGGCTGGTGTGATTGTGATGTATTTTCTTCTCCCTTCAGTATGTACTCTTCTGAATTTTCTGATTTTTAAATTTTTATTGTGTTAAACCAAAGAGATTTGTCCTTCAAGCCCTAAGGTCACAGCCAAGAAGGAGAGAGGTATTTCTCCTGAGCAGATGACCCGCTTGTCCACGGTCAGGCAGCCAGAAATCTGCAAGGTGAGAATTTGAACACGGTGGTGGAACTGGTCTTCGCCGTGACCTCTCCTGGCTGCCAAGCCCGGTACGTGACTTGGGGACTCACTGGCCTGGCTCTTTCACGCAGGGCAGAGACACCCCTCCCACTTGGCACCTTCTGCTCTGACGACTGTGTCTCTGCCCAGGGCCTCCCCCACGGGAATCACCCGCAGCTCTGTTTTCAAAGCTGTTTGGGTTCCGGTCCAGATCCAGGGACCACCCCCCCCCCCCGCCCAGTGTGACACTGCCATATGACCCTAGTTACCTGGTCACACTCTGCGCCAGTAAAAACTGGGCGTGGCCTGAAGATCCCAGAGGAGCAGAGCTTGTGGGGACAGTCCTGCAGGTCTGATGGGACAGCTAACAACTGGGAGTCAAGGGGACCTAAGATATCTCTACGGTGCAGTTTTGAGGTGTTGATCTTGCGGGCCACCACTGTTAATAATTTCCTCCACTTGCTTTATAATTTTCTCCATCATGCATATGTATATTGTTTTTAAAAGTAGAAAATGCTTCAGATATCATGCCCCATGGACTACTAAATATTTCAGAGGGTGTTTGCCAAGAACCGTCTATTAAATAAACACAGTGTAATAATCAAAATCAGAAAATTCAACATCCATGAAATATACTCATGCAATCTTTAGACCTTATTACACTTTTCCCAGGCAAATGTCTTTTCATAGTTTGTGTGTGTGTGTGTGTGTGTGTGTGTGTGTGTGTGTGTGTTTTGGTTTGTTTTTTCAGGTTCAGGTTTCCATCCGGGACCAAGCATTGCATTTCAACATCTCCATAGTATCCCTGATTCTAGAATGTTCCTTCAGTCCCTTTTGGTCTTTTGGGAGATTGATATGTTGGAGAGCATAAACACGCTGTGATTTGGGTTTATCTGAGGGTTCTGCTGTCTTGCTGGGGGATAGCTCAGGCTCCGTCCTCAGGAAGCGAGTGGTGTTGGTGTTTTTCCGTCGTTATCGATGCGGACTTTGATGGTTTGATTAAAGAGTGATGTGTGCCAGGAGTCTTCATTGCCAAATTACTCTCATCCCTTTTGTAATTAATGAATGCATGTTGGGGATATTCTCCGAGGCTGCATGAGCATTCTGTATCTCTCCGAACTTTTACCCGCTCGTTCTCGTTTCTTTGGATGATTCTTGTCCGAATGCATTATTAGCGTGAGGTGGGCAAATGATCGTTTTCTCATTCCATGATTCCATTCCCATTAATTAGTTTACATGCTACTTGTAAGAAGGTGTTTCTTCTTTCCTCCATTAATTAATTAATCATCATGATGGTTAACAAGAGCAAGACCGGGATACAAGCTGGCTGGTGGGCAGGGTGAAGAAAGGCAACCCCCACCCCCCGGAAGCCCCTCCTGACACCCCACCTGTAAGGTACAGAGCTGAGCTATCCAGAGGAGATCTGAGAGAGGGCCACCGCGGGAAAGCAGGGCAGAGACTGGGGGTTCCAGAGAGCAACGCAGCACCCCTGAGGTGCAGCAGGTGTGGGAGGCAGGCTGGGGAGCTGGATGGGAGCTGGGGTGTCAGTAGGACCAAGTCCCGATTCCCAACACTGGGTTTCCCTGTTGGGAAGGCCTTTCCTGTTAGTCCTGCGGATACTCCAGTTCCTACCTGTTTCTTTCAGCTATTGCTTTTGAACATTTTTTTAACCCCCACATAGAATGGCTTAAAACTGCAAGTTTCACATTTCCCAAGATGAAGAATGGGTGTGGGAGTCTGCGGGTGGCTCTCCTGCTCTAGGCGGAAATGGGTGACATCTCTTGCTTGGCCTCCCTCTCGCTGGCCTGGACGGGGGCTGAAGATGCACAGACCTTCCCTGCATTGCTGGGTGTGTGACCCCTGGTCTCCCTTTATAGCTGGGGGGCTGCTTCTTAGCGCTAGAGGGGAAGCTGCAGGACCCTCGGGGTGGAGTTCCAGAACTGTCACGTTGCATGCTGTGCCCAAGCTGCCAGGCCAGCCCAGGGTTCACTGAGCGCAGAAGAGCGTTTCAGCCCCGGATGGCGAGGAGGAGTGGTTGGCAGCCTTCTTTGGAGACCCTTAGTTGCCTCTCCCAGGAGGTCAACCCTCACCTGCCCAAGGCCCCTTTCCTGCCAACCTATGACAATTTTCTTTGGGGCTTTATTCAGGCTCATGTTATTGGGCTGTGCTTTATGTTTCAGGTATTTCTACATTTTTCCAACTGTCGATATTCCAGTAGCTTCGATTCTCCAAGTAGTGCCTCATTTACTGAAGTGGAGTAATTAACTCAGACAATAATCATAACAGATTCTCATTTGTTGAGTGATAACCCTGGGTCAGGCCTATATGTGAGACTGTACATTAATTATGTAGTTATATCTCTAAGGAAGATCGAACTCTTTTTTTAGAGAAAGAAAAGCCAAGGCCCAGAAAGGAGAAATAAATGGCTTGAGAGAGTCACCCAGGATGGTGGGATGATAGAGCTGCGTTGAAATCTCCCCATTCCTAAAACAATCGTTTATTAAGCAAATAGTATGTGCTAGGCCCTCAGCTTGGTGCTGGGGATTCAGAAGTGTGTAACTCCTCGCCCTTGTCTAACAGAGAAGAAAGCCATGTAGACCAATGATGACACAAAGTTTAAAGGAACCATTTATTCAATCCTAGAGTGGAGGCCTGGGCCTCTGGTCAGGGCCTCCAACCCCAACAGAGAAGGCAGGGGAGACTTGATCCTGGCAAATTTGAACTACAATTGGGAGGATAAATCGAAAATGGCCCCAGGTGGAGGAGGAGGGAGATTGATGGGAGACGAAGTTATCTGTGAAGAGAGGGAAGGAAAGAGAGTCGATACACCCGGGCACCCACGGTAAATTCCCAGCCATCTCGCTCTACTGAATCCTAGAACACCTCTAGGAAGGACTTTCTCCCAGGCCGGTCCTTACAGACAGGGAACTGAGGTCCAGAGAGACCCCATCCCATGCCGAGGCCCTGGGGGATAGTCTGGGTTTTATCTTGTAGTATCAGGAAACCGACAGACATCTCCAGGGCCACCTGACCTGCGGCAGAGGTGCACACAGTGTCATATGGAGGTGGTGGGTGAGTGGGCGGAGCCCATCAAGGTGGGGACCTGCTGCGGGAGGCTGTTCTTGTACCATCAGAGAGTTGCCGAGGACCTCGGTGGATGGAGAAGACAGGAGGAACCTGGGATAGCATCTAAGAGGTGTAAGAAATGAGCTGGGCTCGGGAGGCTGAGGCAGGAGGATCGCGAGTTCAAAGCCAGCCTCAGCAAGAGCGAGGCACTCAGCCACTCAGGGAGACCCTGTCCCTAAATAAAATACAAAATAGGGCTGGGGGTGGGGCTCAGTGGTCGAGGGCCCCTGAGTTCCATCCTTGGTACCAAAAATAAAACAGAAATGTCCTGAAGGATGAGGAGGAGGTGGAAGGAGGAGAGTCAGGAACATCTGGAAGCTTCCACCTTGGGAGACCTTCTGGTTGAAGTTCTCACAGAGGCAACACAGCTCAGCAATGAGGTCCCCTGAGGGTTTTGCATCCTGGTTTTGTCTTTCGTGAGCTCTATGCCTAAACCTCTCAGGATCTCATTTCCCATAGCTGCAGCCACGGCTAACGGTATGATCCACCTCCCCGCTGCATCTGAGGGTAACAGAGCCGAGTGCAGCGCGGGGCTCACCGCGCGAATACCAACTCCTGCTCATACATTCGGTGCCTATCTATGGCACACCTTCCGCGGGCCAGGTACCCTGAGGATGCAGGCCACCAGCCAGACAGAGCTCTTGCGCCCAGGTGGGTGACCTTTTTCTTATTTTCTGACACATCACAATGCAGAGGTGATTTGCAGAGAATACTGAGTGCATGGGCCGTCGGAAGAGCTGAGAGAAAGGGCAGCTGATGGGGGCACTTTGGGTGGAAAAGGATGCTCTGCTATGAGTGACTCGTCCCCCAGGGGACATTTGACAATCTCAGGAGTCACAACTTGGAAAGGGGTGCTGTGCCTCTAGTGAGGACAAGGCAGGATGCTGCTGAGCCTCCTCTACTGTCCAAGACATCCCCCCAGAGCAAAGGACGGCCCAGCCCCAAAGCCAACAGCACTGTGGTGGAGGAGCCTTGCGGCTGCGTCAGGAGACAGTCTCTCCACAGAGGGGGAACTTGAGCCGGGAGCTCAAGGGCAAGAAGGAACCAGTGTGAGAGGAGCTGATGGAAAAGCATTTCAGGCAGAGGGAATAGCAGCTGAAAAACCCCAAGGAGAGCTGGACTTCCTGTGTTGGAGGATCAGAAAAGGGACCAAGTGGCCAGGAAGCTCTCAGGAAGGGGACAGGGTGGTCACGGAGTAGAGAAGTCAGGATGCGCATGATCTTATGAGCCACATAAAGAGTTCACCCCTCGGGGAGCAGTGGCTGCACCTGTCATCCCAGCAGCTTGGGAGGCTGAGGCAGGAGGGTTGCAAGTTGGAGGTCAGCCTCAACAATTTAGTGAGGCCCTGAGCAACTTAGCGAGATCCTGTTTCAAAAAAAAAAAAAATTAAAAGGGCTGGAGATGTGGCTCAGAGCTTTAAGAGGCCCTGAGTTAAAAGAAAAAAAAAAAAGTGGATGTTTCATTCTAAGTGTCCTGGGAAGTCACTGAGCACCTTGCGCAAGGCGGGTACCTGTTCACGTTTGCACTTCACATCTTGAAAACCTCATCCTGGCGGTGTGTGGCCTGGGGAGGGGCAAGGGAATAAGTCAGGGGACTGCAGCAGTGACTCACGGTGACACTGAGATGAGGGGCTTTTCAGCAGAGCTGGGGAAATGAGCAGATTGGAGAGATACTGTGGGGACATGCAGCGGGCAGCACTTGAAGACCTCGGGTCCTGGGGGTGCGGGAAGGATGTTTGGGAGGGCTTCCAGCTGACGGCGCCCAGCGGGGGACAGCGCTGTTCACTGGGCTGGGAGGACATCAGCAGCAGCACCACGGGCTGTTTTGGGCTGGGGATGTCATTTCCCATCCAGGCGAAGGCACTAGTGGGCAGCCAGAGGCGGGAGGCTGCAGCTACCAGGGGAGGCTGGGCGGGATAAGAAGGCCGTGTCACCTTCATGGGTTACACCGCGTTCCCCCGTGTGATTCCATCTTGCCGGGTTGCCCTGGAAGGTGGAGCTTCCCGAATGTACCCGACCTTCTTGGGGGCTCAGGGAAGGGACCTGCCATGGCCTCCCCAGGGCTGGACACTCCAGGCTACTAACATGGACATGAATATGACCACGGGGATAGATCCTTCCTGCTCATTTGCCATTCACGCCAGACAGGAGGACAAGGGAAGGGCAGGGGGATGAATGTCCTGGGGGAGATCCAGGGACTCTACCTCCATGGGAGAGTCCCTGCCCCTTGAAGTTCTCCAGGATCCTTCGGCATCTCCGCCTCTGGCACATTCACCCATCCGTTATATTAACATGGCTCGTGTTTATGACAAATGCTCACACAGAGCTTTCAATGCCACAGAAACTGTGATCGCTTCTGGACGCCGCAGTTCAAGTTCTTTGTCCTTATCTCACAGGTGAGGAACGCGAAGCTCAGAGAGGTTGGCCAACTTTCCCCAGGTCACACAGCTAGGAAAGAGCAAAGCTGGATGTAGACCTAGGTGGCCTGGCTTGGAGCTGGTGCTCATCACTCTGTCTCCTCTTTGCTCAAGATCAGCTGTGCCTAAGAAGCCACTTGGCTGCCTGCCCAGAAGACTGGAGGGAAAAAGGCGTCGCAGTTGTCACAGTCTCCTTATTTAACCGAATAAATAATGCATGTAGCATGAGGCAGTGAGGCCCTCAGAAGCCCCTGTCTCCTCTTCAGCCTGGAAGCTCCAGGGACCTCCTCCCCTCGGCTGGCTCACTCCCGGGAAAGAACAAGATGAAGTTACTCCCGTGGGAAGGGGGGGGCTGACCTGCTGGGTGGCCCTGGTCCCCAGGGGAGGGCGGGTGAGAAGCAGCTGGTGGCTGGCAGTGGTTGTAGAAACCTAGTCAACGTAGACTTCCACGGTAGACTTGAAGTGGAAAATGGGAATTGAAAATTATAGACAAAGAACAGCAATTTGCTTAAATAAGCAAAAAGATAGGTTTAAAAGAAGAAGAAAAAAAACAATTAACACTTTGCTAAGTGAGTGCTGGGACCAATTTACCAGCAAGTAAAAGTCAACTGGAGCTTGCCTGGTGCGGGGGCACACTGGGTGTCTTCTCTGGCATGTTCGTGGCCCTGCAGGAGACAGTCCACCAAGGACCAGCTGCAGGCACCATGTGGGCCCTGGCCCCAGGTTCAAGTCCTGGCTCTGGTGAGCTGTGCAGCCTCCCCCAGATTGTGAATCCTCTCTCAGCCTCAGTTTCTGTGCCTGTTAAGTGGACGATGACCTTCTCCACGGGACCCTACTGAGGAGGAGGCCATGCCATCCACGGAGGCTCAGCTCGATGCTCTCTCACCAATGGCTGATGTGGTGACATGTTCTTGGATTCAAAGACGGATCACCCAGGAAGATGGACTGAGCCTGGCTCTCGGGTGTGACCTTTGAACATTGGTGACAAAGTGGAAAAGTGATGAATAAAAACACCATGATAACAAGAGAGAAGATGAGCTCGAAGAGGAGGCCACCGGATTTCCTAATTATTTCTCCTACTGAGAACTTCCGTGGACGCTAGCCAAATTATTGAGAATGGTGATCTTGACTTCAGACAAACAGGCTTTAATTGTTCACTCTATTGACTAATTTTGGGCTCTCCGTCTCTCTAACCCTTACTTTTCCCAATTGTAAAATGGAAATAAAAGTACCAGACCCATGAGGTTGTATGGGAATTAATTGAGATAATGCACAGAAAACAGTGTGCACGTGAATCCATAAAAATTTGTTCCTATATGTTTATAACTTTTTTCCAGCTCTTTTGATACTTAAAAATTGTATCCACCTGGGTGTAATGGTGCACACTTGTAATTGTAAAAACTTAGGAGACTGAGGCAGGAGGATTCCAATTTAGAGGCCAGCCTCAACAACTTAAAAATGCTCTAAGTAACTGTCTCAAAATAAAAATGGATGTGTCTGAGTGGTAAAGTACCTCTGGGTTCAATTCCCAGTACCAAAAAAAAAAAAAAAAAGAAAGAAAGAAAGAAATTATCTGTTTATGCTGTACAATGCATATTGATATATGTGTATATTGTGAAATCATTACCCGATCAAACTAATTAACATACCCCTCACCTCATCTACTTAATCTTTTCTTTTTGACAACATCAAAGATCTACTCTTTCAAGCATACGTTATCACTATTGTCACCATGCTGTGTGTTAAATCTCCAGGACTCATTCATTCCAACCCAAATGCTTTTTTAACATTTTCTAAAAATGATTTTTATGATTAACTTTTTAAAGCGGGTACATAAAGACATAAACTGTGTGTGTTAATGGAGAAAATCGATGCTCTGACTCAGGTACACATTGTGTAATATTGAAATCCATTTATAAAACATCATTTCTTTATGGCAAAAATTCTCAACGCCCATTCGTCTGGGCTTTTGAAACGTGGGGTGTGTGATTGTTTCCTGTCTCTGCCTGGATGTACACTAGCACACCGGAGCCTCCAGCTGCTCTCTGCCTGTGACTTGGGACCTGTGAGTCAGCCCTCCCTCCCACCCTCTTCAACCCTCTCTCCCACCCTTCTCAGCCCTCCCCTGTCTCTGGGAACTGCCATTCCACTCTCAACCTCTGTAAGGTCACGGGACACTTGTTTCTCTGTGCCTCGCTAATTTCTTACAATAGCTTCCTATAAACCAGGCGCAGTGGCGCACACCTGTCATCCCAGCAGCTCAGGAGGCTGAGGCAGGAGGGTTGCATGTTTAAGGCCAGCCTCAGCAACTTAGTGAGATTTTGTCTCAAATTAAAAAATAAATAAATAAATAAGATGGGTTGGGGATGTGGGGATGAGGCTCAGTGGTCAGGTGACCCTGGGTTCAATCCATGGTACATGATGATGATGATGATGATGATGATGATGATAATGTCCTACAGACTCATTGATGTTATGGTGTCCCCTTGTGTGTGGGCACACACAGGTGTGCGGGTCACACGGCATCAGTTCCTCCATCGATGGATATTAGGGTGGTCCATGTCCTGGCTGCTATGAGTAGTGTGGCAGCCAGCAGGAGAGTGCAGATGTCTCTTCCATTTCCACTCCTCAAGATGCCGTCCTGGTCAGCTTCTCGTTGCTGTGGTCCAAGGACTTGACAGGGACAACTTACTGGAGGAAATGTGTATTTGGGGCTCCCAGTTTCCGAGGTCCAGCCCACAGACAGCTGAGCCCTGGCCCATGGCAGGAGGTGTGCGGGGCTTTGCCCAGAGCTTCTGCCAGGAAGCGAAGCAGTCTCTTTTGTCAAAGGTGTCTGCGGTGTTGACGGAGAGAAGGCATTCATCACGATCCTTCCTTCAGAGGATGTGGTGGCCGTACTTGGGACATTAGGGAGTGGGGGGACTAGCAGGGGAAGCCACCAAGGGAAGGGGTGGAGGAGGCAGGAGTCTGGCAGAAGGAGAAGGAATGGAGGATGCGTGGCGGAGGGACCTCGCTGGGTGTTTGGTCTTTGTTCCTGGACACCAGGGGCCAACCAGGGAAGGACACAGGCACGACCTCCCTGGTGCAGAGCGCAGAGGCCGGGGGCCTTCGGCTGTCCCCCCTCTCCCTCCTGCTCTCCTCTCCTCCCTCTTCTCCTTCCTCACTGTCTTCTCCACATCTGTATCTCCTGAGCTTCTCCAGGTCTCCATCTGTCCCTCCCACCTCCTCCTCCTCATCTTTCCCATCTCTTCTCACCTCTCCATTTCTTCCCTGGGATGTTCTCCAGCCACTTACTCCCCACCTCTCTCTTTAGGGCTCACCTGGTCCCTGCCTGGGTTCTCCCTCCTGCTGCCCCTCCACCTTCAGCCTCTTGCATCCTCCCTCCCCCCTCCCTCTCCCTCCCCCTCCCCCTCTCTCTCCCCTCCCCCTCCCCCTCTCTCTCCCTCTCTTCCCCCCTCTCTCCCTCTCTCTGTCTCTCCCTCCCTGTCTCCCTCTCTCTCCCTCTCCCTCTCCTCTCTCTCTTTCTCCCCTTCCCTCTCTCTCTCCCTCTCCCCTCCCTCTCTCTCTCCCCTCTCCCTCTCTCTCTCCCCTCCCTCCCTCTCTCTCCCTTTCCCCTCCCTCTCCCTCTCTCCCTCTCTCTCTCCCCCTCCCTCCCTCTCTCTCCCTCTCCCCCTCCCTCTCTCTCCCCCTCCCTCCCTCTCTCTCTCCTCCCTCTTTCTCTCCCTTTCCCCCTCCCTCTCTCTCTCCCTCTCTCCCTTTCCCCTCCCTCTCTCTCCCCTCCCTCCCTCTCTCTCCCTTTCCCCCTCCCTCTCTCTCTCCCCTCCCTCCCTCTCTCTCCCTTTCCCCCTCCCTCTCTCTCTCCCTCTCTCTCTCCCCTCCCTCCCTCTCTCTCCCTTTCCCCCTCCCTCTCCCTCTCTCCCTCTCTCTCTCCCCATCCCTCCCTCTCCCACTCCCTCTCTCTCCCCCTCCCTCCCTCTCTCTCTCCCCATCCCTCCCTCTCCCCCTCCCTCTCTCTCCCCCTCCCTCCCTCTCTCTCTCCCTCCCTCTCTCTCTCCCTTTCCCCCTTCCTCTCTCTCTCCCTCTCTCCCTCTCTCTCTCCCCTCCCTCCCTCTCTCCCTCACTTCCTCTCTCTCTCCCTCTCTCCCTCTCTCTCCCCCTCCCTCCCTCTCTCCCTCTCCCCCTCCCTCTCTCTCTCCCATCCCTCCCTCTCTCTCTCCCCCTCTCTCTCTCTCCCCCTCCCTCCCTCTCTCTCCCCCTCTCTCTCCCCTCCCCCTCTCTCTCCCCTCCCCCTCTCTCTCCCCTCCCCCTCTCTCTCCCTCCCTCTCTCTCTCCCCCTCCCTCCCTCTTTCTCTCTCCCCCTCCCTCCCTCTCTCCCCCTCTCTCCCCTCCCTCCCTCTGTCTGTCTCCCTCTCCTTCTCCCCCCTCCCTCTCTCTCCCTCCCCCCTCCCTCCCTCCCCCCTCTCTGTCTCTTCCTGTCCTCTGATCTTGAGCATGTTGTGGATCCTTGTCAACATCTTTAGCTGCTTCTTGTGTCCTTCTCTCCTGCGGGTGGGACTCTCGGGCATTTCCTAGTGTGCTCTAAGTGCTCTGTGAGGCTGGATTTGGAGGAAAATCGCATTTCCATAGCTGGAGCATTGCTGCGGGGACTCTTGGTCTGATCCTGTCCTGGGAAGGCTGTGACACAGCTGCTTCCTTCTGGGACATGGAGGGGGTCTTAGAGGCCCAAGGGTCACAGCCCTCCACCTCCTACTCGAGTGCCAGCCTGGTTATTTTCCCCCAGAACTTTACCGTCCACCTGAATCACTGGGTGATCTGGTTAAATGGAAAACTCTGATTCAGCAGGTCTGAGGGGCCTGGTATTTTGCATTTCTGACAAGCTCTCGGGGAATGCTGATGGCGCAGACCTACTGTGGCGTGGATGTGGTTTGAGTGTGTCCCTAAGGGTCCCCGGGTTGGAAGCTGTGTCCCCAGTGTGGAGATATCGAGAGGCAGCAGAACCTTTAAGAGGTGGACCCCAGGGGAAGGTGGTCAAATTGTAGGGGGCACGGCCCCTGGAAGGGATTAAGGTAGACCCTGTTTTGTTCCTGAGAACTAACCTGCTGCTATAGAAAGAGTAAGCTTGGTCCATGGATCCCTGTAGCTTCCTGTCTCTCCATATAATTGCTCTTAAATGGTCTCCCATCATGGTGCTGCTACCTGCCAAGAGGACCTCATCAAAGCCAAGTGGATGCTGGCACCATGTTCTTAAACCTCCAGAAATGTGTGCTAAATGTACCTCTTTTCTCTACAAAGTACCTAAACTCTGGTAATGTGCCATAGTAATAGAAAATGGTGGACACACTTCACAATAGCCATCATGTGATACGTGTGGTCATTCGGAATGCCCCTTCTGCCCTGGAGCCTTCTGATTTCTGCTTAGCAAATGGAATCGCTCCTACTCTGCTCCCCTCAAACCCACGCAGCATTCTGTAGAATTTCCAGGGGGCTTCCTCCCACCTTCGACTCCAATAACCTCCATACCTGTCTCTCTTCCATTAGGCTGAGTGCCACTCTACACTTTGCCTTGAGAGAAAGAAAAAAAAAAAACAAAACAAAATAGAACATTCCAGGCCAATGAACACACACAGACCCGCATGACGCCATGCCTCATAAGATAGCGGTGCCCTTCCTCGGGTCAGTAACCGCCTGCATCTGGGAACAGCAGCCGTTTTAAGACAATGGCTCCAACTGGGCGCCAGCCCCAGCGACCGTTGGCAGAGGAGTGGATAAGCAAACCGGGGTCCATCCAAACCGGGGAACCTGATCCTGCCTTAGAAAGAAAGGACATTCTGACCCCTGTCACTTGAGGACACTGCGCTGAGTGAAATAAGCCAGTCTCAAGGTCAAGTATGGTAGGATCCTCTTGGCCTGAGAGTAGCCAATCCAGAGGGACAGAAAGAAAATTGAGGTCACCAGGGCCGGGGTGGGGAGGAGGGGAGTCAGTGGTTAATGAACGAAGAGTGTCAGCATCACCAGGAAAGAGGGGTGGAGATAGGAGGTGGTGACGGTGGCACCTGATAAATGCATAAAAGATGAAGAGGGCAAATTGTAACTGAAGGAAAATAGAAGCCGTGGCCTCCCCTCACCAGGCCACAGTCCAGCCTGCCCGGGCAGCAACGGGCCACCGCAGGACCCGCCCCGCATGCGGGAGAGCGAGAACAGGAATCTGTGGAGCTGCCTGTTTTCCATAATCAATCTCGTCTTGCTCTGAGTCCCCGTCCCTGCAAACGCCGGGGACAGATGTGTAAGAAAAATGGGTTTTGCCTCCATGTTTCCCATGCTAATTAGGTTTGGGCCAAGAATCGGTTGATATTCCAATTCTCTCCAGGTTGATGATCTCAGGGCTCTTTCTTCCCCACCTCTCGAAGGCAGGATCTGGGACCATCAGAGGGTCTGGGTGTTCCTGGGGAACAAGGTTGAATAAAATACCTATTTCTATCATGTGCCCATGTGAATACGTCACAGCAAATCCCAGGATCGTATGTGATCATAATGCATCAATAAGAAATATGAGAAAAGAAGAAATCCAGGGGTTTCCAGGTGGAAGGAAAAAAACAGGGACTTTCTACTCTTGAGCCTCCACTACAGGGTTCTGAGTCTCGACTGGATCCCAGGTGACCTGTGCTGGTGGCCAACCACAGAGACACGGCTCCTTCCTGCACATTTGGATGGAACCTCTGTGGCTTTCTGCAACCACAGAGCTCTGCCCCTGGTCCTGGCCCCGAACTTTCCTTCCTCCATAACCTGTGCTCCTGGGCCAGGCCTCCTCTGCCCTAACCATTGTCTTGAAAACTCCAGGCCCTTCTGGAAGGAAGGACGTAAGGGATCTTACTGCTTTCTGCAGGACGGCTCCGCTAGGGCACCACCACCAACACCGTCGTCCATGTCAGGAGACGGCAAACTACGACCCAAGAGCCAAACCTGGGGGCCTGTCACTGGATTTTGTAAGTCAAGTTTAATGGGAGCAGCGCTTTACCCACCGGGTCACACAGACCCTAAGCAGCAGCAGCAGCAGAGTCGATATTTGTGCAAACACCGCACAGATCTCAAGGCCAAGTAGTTCCTGCAGAGACCTTTGCAAGAAAAGCCTGCTGACCCTGGTCTTTGTGTCAGAGTGCAGAGGTCTGGGTGACCCTTTGTGACAGTCCAGGCCGCTGTAGGTGGGACTAAAAGAGGGCCCCTGTCAGCCTCTGCTGCCTGAGCAGGACTGTTCCCAACCAGCTCAGGGACACCCTGCAAGAAGGGGCTTCTTGGATTTCAGTTTCCTCTCCAGCCATTTAGGCTCTGTCTTCAGGCCAAGGGACCTAGCAGTCTCTTCCATTCACTTTCTCTCTCCTGTGGTTTCCCCGTTTGGCCCCCACCCCTGGCCCAGGGCTATAGCTACTTCTTTCTAAGAGGCAGGCATTCTCTCTGAATCTTCTCTTGCAGCTTGCAGTCCGTGTCTATGCTCAGATCTCCCCGGGCTGCTTTAGAGTCGATTTGGAATTCAGAAGTCTGCCTTTCTCTCTCAACGCACCCTGGATGGAGGCCCTTGTCTCACTACGGGCATCGAGAGCCTATCTGGGGACTCAAAAGGTGTGCCTTCGCCAGGTCCCATGACCTCCTCCAGCTGCCTTCCCCCTACGGGAGGAGTGCCGAAATGAGCCTTCTGGAACCCAGGTTCGCAGTCTGGCGGCTCCTGCGCAGAGCATGCCTGTCATCCCTGCAGCTCCGGAGGCTGAGGCAGGAGGATCGGGAGTTCAAAGCCAGCCTCAGCAACTCAATGAGGCCCTGAGCAACTCAGTGAGACTCTAAATAAAATACAAGAAAAGGGCTGGGGATGTGGCTCCGTGGTGAAGTGCCTCTGTGTTCAATCCCCAGTACAAAATAAAATAAAATAAAGTGTGAGTGCTCCTTTCTCTCCGAGTTTCCACCATAACTACATTGATGCCAGTTGGGCCAGTTATGGTGGAACTAGTCCCGAGACAGTGGATGAGAGGGCGTGGGGCTTTCCTATATTTCAAAAACACTCTCTCTCTGGACC
This sequence comes from Spermophilus citellus, assembly GCF_964194105.1. Lineage (NCBI taxonomy): Eukaryota > Metazoa > Chordata > Mammalia > Rodentia > Sciuridae > Spermophilus > Spermophilus citellus. Next base: position 50,757,818 of record NC_138191.1, on the reverse strand, counting down.
ATAGTAACGCTCTCTGGCTGGAGGCCAGCACAGAGTAGCTCATCAACAGATAGGATCTCTTCTGATTAGTGCAGAAGGTTCCCAGAGAGCTTCAGCATCTAGAAGCCTGGATCCGAGACGAAACCCATCCAAACGGAAAGAGCTATTCCAAAGAGCTGTCCTTGGCAGCAGGACCCTGCCTGGTGGCCCTGGAAGGAAAATAAAGCCCTGACATTACCCAGGTGTGGCCAGGCTGCTGTGGGACTCCAGGCTGGCTCAGGGGATGGTGACGTCTGCACCTTTGCCTTATTTGACATTCAACTGCTGGTTTGGGGGTAGCCTCCTCCCCTCACGGCCACTGTAGCCAGCCTACAGCGTTTGTGTCTCTTTGAAATTAATTGCTCTTTAGATTCCTGATTGGAACTCCTGGGGACACAGCCAGGAGGCATCCCCGCAGGGTTTCCCGATTCTCCAGCTGGAACTCTGGAAGGCCGCTTCAATTTCCGTGGCCTCCTGACCCTCTGCTGTGTTCCGGAGTCCCCCTCTCCTCTCATGAATGGGCCAGGTGGGCTCCCCACGGTCACTGGGCACTTGCTGTCACCAGAGAGCAGGTGTTCCGAGAGGACTGGGTGGGCTGTGAGTAGCGAGGCATGGGCTGGACTTGGCTCTGAAAGCTCCAACTCAGAACCCTGAGCTGAGCCATCCAAAGCTCCTGCGCAGAGAGAGACAGGTTGCACACATTTCCCTTCTCCCTCTCTGCGCTCATGCATATTCATGAGGAGAACGACTCCAGGCTGAAGATAATGATTCATGCAGGAAGTACCATTCTGCACATTATTATCTGGGAGTGACAAATGAATTTCTAATTTAACATGTGTATTGCACAAATAGATCACAAGAACTTTAAAGTCAAAAGCATCCTTGGGAGTCCTGCAGCTTGTGTCGGAATGTAGCATAACATGAGAGAGGAAGGAGACATCTCTCGCTGCTGGGCTGTGCGTCACGGGTCCCTTCAAAGCAGAGGAGAGACAGAAGGGGGTGAGATTTAAAACTCTGCTTGATTCCACCACAGAAGCCATTAACAATGACCAGGAATAAAAGAACAAAGGCAAAGAAAAATGGCAGCAGGCTCACGGAGCCACACCATTGTCTTGGGTTATGACTTGGGGATGAACAGAGTCCTCCTTTTCCTCTCCCTTGCTGACATCAGACATGGAGTGGAGGCCGGCTGGGTTCACTGGTGGCTCAATAAGCATCGGAGGGCAATAACTGCAAGGCAAGACTGAAGAGGGAGCAGGGGAATTGATTTGAGCTTCATTTCCAGATCAGTTTCATATTGAAATGCTAATTTATAGCATGGTAATGGGAAAGCTACACTACCGGTCTGTTGGCAAAGATTGGCCACTTGCAGCCTTGTCAAAGCTGACAGCCAGCCCGAAAATGGCTACTGTCAAGGAGTGGCAGCTCTTTGAAGACTAGGTCATAGCCATTTCTTAAAGTTCTCTATTTCTGTCATCCCTGGAGCGCCCCACCACCCCAACCACCCCCTTCTTTCTAAACGCTAGAATAATCTGAATTTCCATTCTCCTATCTCCTGCCGCATCCTTTGTAAAAACACCCTGTTCTAGAGTCTGGACCCAGATCCTGATATTTTTTTTCTTCTTAAGCGAATGCAAACACTTCTTGACTTATGATGAATATGCATCCCATTCAGCCCATTCATCAGTGAAAATACCTCAAGTTGAAGGTGCAATGCACCCAACCAGCAGGGCCCCCTTCTCTTAGCAACACCTAGCATGGTGAGGACCGGTTGTCTGCCCTGGTGATCGCAGGTTGGCAGGGAGCAGCAGCTCACTGAGGATGCCCTGCATCAAGAGAGAGGAAGGATCCTTCTGCATGTTGCTAACCTGGGAAGAGATCCCAATTCAAAATCCAAAGTAGGATTTCCAATTAAAGTGTACCGATTTCATACCCAAGTCAAAAAATCATAAATGGAACAAGCATAAGTCAAGGACCATCTGGAGTGTGTTTTAGGATATTCATTAGATGTCAGCTACTGTGATAAAGCACATCACTTTCACGACCTTAATGAATTCTCACAGCCAGTGATAATTTACTAACAGGGAAACCGAGGCTCTGAGAGGTTAAGGGGCATAACCTGTGATGGAGAGAGGCAGGAGTGGCGAGACCCGGGTCTGCCTGACCTCTGACACCCTCTCTTCACTACTAAACTGTACAGATTTAGTACTGGGCAGGGCTGTCTTTTTAAAGATGCTTGACCATCCCAGAGGCTCTGGGAGGCTAAGGCGGGGGGATCCAGAGTTCCAAGCCAGCCTTAGCCATGGTGAGATGCTAAGCAACCCAGTGAGACCCTGTCTCTAAATAAAATACAAAATAGGGCTGGGGATGAGGCTTAAGGTTGAGTGCCCCTGAGTTCAATCCCAGGTACCAAAAAAAAAAAAAAAGAACCCTGGTAGAGGATCTTATTTAAACCTGGACAATCTGGTCCCATGACCTCCTCCAGCTGCCTTCCCGCTGCAGGAGGAGGTGTCGGAATGAACCTCTGGAACCCAGGTTCGCAGTCTGACAGCTCCTGCGCCCCCTCCCCTCCCTCAAAGGACTCTCCGTTCTGATTGGGTCGCTGGCCCAGAACTAGACCAATCGCTGAGGCCAGGAAGAAGGCCGCGCTCTGATTGGCCCCGCTGAGTCACATGGCCCCTCCAGGAGCCTAGACTGTGACTTGGGAGTCCCACAGGTGTCAGGCCCAAGAAGGGGAAGGAGGTGTTGACCAGCAACCCCCAAAGCCCACGGCCCTGGTGAGCGCTCCGGGCCTCCAGGCCGCTCTGGCTTCTGAGGACTTTAGGGAAGGGGTTGGCTTGCGGTGCACAGAAGGAACCAAAGACAGGAGGGAAGAGAAGGAACCTTCAGAGACGTTTGCTCAGGAACAGAAACAGAATCTAAGAATCAGAAAAAAATTCCCTTCAGAGTCCCCTCAAGAGAGAGTTCACTTCAGAAGAAATGCTTTCAAAGCCCAGTTCAGTCTGATCCCCAAATCCCACAACACGTGGACCAGGGTCTTCCATTTTTTGTTCTGCAGGCAGGTGGGGCTCTGGGAAAACTTGTTACCATCCTTCACAGGGAAGCTCAGTGGGCAGGGCTCAGGCCCCTCCTGGCTCCCCCCAGAACATTCTCTTTTCATCTCTTTTTTTGCATTTTTGCATTCTGTTTAAGACCTTGTTTTAGGAGGGGGCAGGGGAAAGGCTCCTTTGCCAAACAGGGCTGTCCATTAAGATATTCTCAGGAACAAGGTCGCCTTGGTACCAGTGACTCCCGGGTACATGGTGCTATGCCTGATACACAGGAGGTGCCTGACAGTTGACAAGCCCTCGGATAGAGCTGAATGATGACCAAGAAGGAGTGAGATGACACATCCGGATTTGAAAATCCCTAAATTATGGAAAGGAAGCTAAGGGCTTTCAGGGCACCTGGTGAAGTGACCATGTCCTTCATGAATGTGTGACTGTAGACAAATGCTTTTGTACCAAAGTTGCTGACCATTTCCTGCTGCCTTCTTGGCTCGGACATAACTCTAACTAAGCAGGCTTAATGTCTGTGATGGACCACTGGTTAATAATAACACCAGTCTAAGCATCTAGCAAGAGCCAAATATTTGTGCATTATCTCTTTTAACTCTCATAACGGCCCCCAGAGGTGGAAGCTGTTATTATAGCGCTCACTTCACAGGCTAGAAGAGATTAAGCATCTCAGCCAAGGTCATGGGGCAAGACCAGGGTATAAATCCGCTTGTCTGACTTCAAGGTTCCAGTACTTACACACTCTGCCATTTGCTTATCACCTGAGAGTACAATGGCGTTGACCTTGCAAAAACCATCTTATGGCTTAGAGTTCAGACAGCGCAGCGAGAGCGTTGATGGGCATCTTAGATGGACTTGGGGAAGGAGATGGAGGGATGAATAGAGAACCAAGGTAGGAAGAGACTATTTATTAAGAACGAAAGGATGTCCAGGGGACTCAAGGGCAATTGGGGAAAATAGGGATTAGATTTGTTTGGGGATATTTCAGGGGGAAACTAGAAACACCACACTTTCTCCACTTTGACAGATTTCTATGCAACATAAAAATCTGTCAAAATAAAAAGTGCAAGAATTTTCTTGCATTTTGTACACAAGTATCACATAGAGAACTTGTTAAAATATAAATCCCTGTTCCTTCCCCTTGCAGATATAACCTGATTCCATACCTCAGATGCTACTGATCCCTGAGCCCACTCTTGGAGTAGCAATGCTCCTGACCAGGGGTCACCAAACTTTACCTGTGAAGAGTCTGATAGTGAGTAGTCCTGGCATCTGGCACTTCTTCTCCAAGTGGTGCAAAAAGCAACTATAGATACAGTGTAAGTGAACAAGCGTGGGTTTTGATAAAGCTTTATTTACAAAAACAGGCAGCCAAGCTTTTCAGCATTGATCAGTGGTATTCTTAGCTGCTAGCAACAGAAATCACCGGCTGGTTTAATGAGGAAAGGAACTTTTAGCGCTTCCCTTTGGCAAGCGATCACAGAATCTACTTCCACATGGGCCATCGCCTCCCAGCATCCCTGACCTTCCTCTTTGACCTCAGAAGAAAGCAGAAAGAGACAGGTTCTGTCTGCGCCTGCGTGGTGACGGAGGCCCAGGACCAGCTGGAAGTTGGAAGATCTGAAGCTGGGAGGGGTCGACACATGACACTCAGGACAGGCAGGGCGTGGTGCCTGAGTGAACCCCATGCCTCTGCAGCACCACGCCACCCGGATCTGCTTTGTGTAAGTGACCAATACAGTCATGCCTAGTGCTGGGAAAGGCCCGGCCCATTGGCCCCGTCACCCATCTAGAAGATGAATCTTACTACTGAGTCTGACTCGTGGTCAAACTCAAATTCCTGGGAGGCTAGGAAACCCTGAGCACCAAGAAGTGAGGCTTTACAAAGTTAGTTAATTAATTGATTGATTATTTGATACTGGGGGTTGAACACAGGGGCACTTAACCACATCCCCAGCCCTTTCAAAATATTTTATTTAGAGACAGGGTCTCACTGAGTTGCTCAATGCCTCACCAAGATGCGGAGGCTGGCTTTGAACTCACCATCCTCCTGCCTCAGCCTCCTGAACTGCTGGGATTACAGGCATGTGCCACGGCACCCGGCTTACAAAATAAATTCAACTGATCGTTTGGGGTCACGGTGGCTTAGTGACACTCTGTTAGTTGTGGGACCAAATGTGGTCTCTTAGGTAGAAACTGGGTCCTGTTTCATGAGGAAGCCAATAGATATTCTCTCTTCAATAAGCTCCTGGGCTGGTCTCATCCTGCTTATACCAGTAGTAATCTATCTCTCTCTCTCTCTCTCTCTCTCTCTCTCTCTCTCTCGCACACACACTCACAGGCATGGATTCAGGAGCATCACTGAGATCACACTGCAGCTCTGTACTGGAGGAACTCCCACAGTGGCCACCCTGGGCCAGACACCCCTGTCCAGCTGCTGGCCCTAGGCATGGGTGCTGCCACCAGGATCTCCCTGTCTGCCATTTCTGGAAGCCGGGCATTGCTGCTACCCCTCTCTCTAGGGTGGATCCCAGGGGCCGGGCCCTTTCACTCCAAAGTCTTGCATTGATTGGAGGAGCCCGTGCCACACCCCTGCTCTGTGCAGGAGCCTCAGGGAAGGAGGACTGTAAACTTCTGCCACAACATGGAGCAATCTCCAACCAGTGAAGGAAGGCAAAGGAGCAGAGGGCTTTAAAAAATTCTTCAGCTCCATGTACTCTGGAGACAGCTTTGTGAGATTAAATTCGATGCATCCAGGGTCCTGATCCAGTATTTTTCTTTCTTTCTTCTCATGTTAACATCAAGTTTCCACGACAGTCTTCTATGTTCGTTAGTCCCAAAGATGCACACTAAATGCTCCCCACCTCCAGAAGAGCTTAGCTCCTCCTAAATAAGGAACCCCAAATTTTACCAGTGGAAAATGTGCTGTTTATTTATTTATTTATTTCTCTTTCCTGGAAGGGGGTCCTTCCGTTTTTGAAAATGCATGACAGGGAGCATTTTTTTTTTTTTAATTCGGGAGCGCATATGAGTTGAGCAATTCACATGAGAAGGTGAAGTCAACCTCAGCTTGCCTCAGAATCCAAATCCAAAACAAATTGGTCTGGACGGCAGCGAGGGGTTGTTCTGCTTCTTGGGCGTGTGGGGACCTGGAATGTCTCTCCGGGAGGTCTGTAGGGAGTTGGCAGGACCCACGAAGTTGGCTGGCATCATTACCACGCGGCTGGGGGTGGAGACAGAGAGAGAGATCCCATGGCTCTCACATGTCCCTGCTGGCCTCGGTGAATGCTGTCAGTGTGTAATAACCCACTCCGGGGGACGAAGTGACGAGCAGAACATTCCAGAGGGTTGGGGCTACAAGTACATGCCTGTCTGACGGGGGAGGCAGAGTCAGCCGGAACCGGGAGAAAAGGACAGATTCTGAGTTAGGGAGATAATGACGGCTGTTGTCCCCAATGCAGCCCCAATAAGCTCTGAGATGACTGGAGGCCGTGACATGGTCAAGGAGAAGTCGGGGGTCCTCTGACATTTCCTCTGACTGACTTAAACCTTGGCAAGTTCTCTGAGACCAGACGGCGGGGCCCAGCCATGAAAATTAACTCAGTCCGAAGGGGCTGCAGTCACCGCCTGAAAGCCCCCAGGGCCGGCTCTCCCTGCACACGGACAAAAATAACAGTTAATTAGGCTGCAACCCCCAAAGGAAGTGGAACTTACACCGCCAATCGCCGGGCGGCCTGCGAGGTGTCGCCATGACAACCGGCATCTACCGCTCCTCAATTTTAATATATCAAAGGCTGATTTCCCAGCGAGGTACAGGAGAGCGGGTTTGTCCCTTCCTCCTGTCTTTCCATCTGTCTTCTGCCGGGGTGGGGGGGGGGGGGGGGGCTGGCAGTTCGGGAGCCGGATTCCTGTGGCAACAGGTTTGAAAGGGAGAGAAGCCTCCGGAGAGAATCAGACACCTGGCTTGGTCCTCCCGGGGGAAGGACCTTGGGAGGCCCTGGGAGAGTCAGGGCATCTGAGAGTCAGGGCTGCCTGGGCAGAGCTCAGGGGAAGGTGGAGCACGCCCGTGGGAACCTTCTGCCTCGATTCCAGGTGAACTTGCTGTTTTCAGGAAGATCCCTCCTCCCTGCTGGTTTGGTTAAGTGCCTACTGTGTGCTAGGCACCTAGCAGATGTTTATTTTTTTCATGATCAAATTGTAAGATGAATAAGTGTTCCTATTTTACAGACACAGACCACGAGATTAAGGCAGATTGGAGACCATCATGGGGCAGTCATTTGCACAGCCTGAGTGGAACCAGGGCAGACCTCACCACCCAGGAACCTTCTACGTTCTTCAGCCTTCTTTGCATTATTGAAAGCAGCTCTGTATAAGGGGACATAGATAATATTTGTGATTCACAGCATTGCCATCGTGATCATGTGTCAGTCAGCTATTGCTGCATAACAAATACAAAAATCTCAGTGGCACACCACCGCAGCAATCTGTTTCACTCAGGGATAGGTTGGCTCTGGTCTCTGTGTGTTTATCCTGGGGCCCATGCTGATGGAGAAGCAGCCACCCAGGAAAGCTGTTCTCGTGGTAATGACAGAGTCACTAGAGGGTGTGTGCCCAACCACACAGTGCATTTCAAATCCCTCCTTGTGACCCGTCTACTAATATCCATTGGACAAAGCACATCACAAGGTTCAGCCCAAAGGCAAGGCCACCAGTTCATGACAGGTACTACAGAATTGTATGGCAGGGATATGGTGACAAAGAGGGATGAGGAATGGGGGCCCATGAGGGGGCTCCATTCTGCTGCAATATGGTCATCACGGTCATTATCACCTTCATCAACCTCACCATCTCTAAATCAGACCTCTCTTTACCTTGATCTAGATGACGAATAAATGCTGTCCTTAAAAAATTCTTCAGGCGAGAAGGGCAACTTATATTCATTTGAAGGAAAGTAAGAGTAGGTGTTATTACTGAGCACATACTATGTCCCAGGAACTGCCCTGGACCTACATGGGTGGACGGAGCATCCCGTCTCTGAATAATTTACTGGGAACCACTGGCCTGTGCTGGGCACTGGGGAGGGAGAGAGAAAGTCTACCCCATGCCCAAGCCATTCCAAATGGTCCCTGGGAGACTGTTTCTCAAACAGGAACATGCACCAGCTTTTACTTAGGGGACCCACTGCCGTCGGTGTTGGTTCACGGGTCTGGGGCAGAGCCCAGCCGTGTGCACCTTTGAGCAGCTCCTAGGTGGGTCGGGTCTGCTTCTCAGGACACCCGGCTCTGCCTTCTGAGCCCCTTCACCTTAACTACAGTCAAATCGTATGGAAAGCAGCAGCAACTGGACGGACCTGGCTCTCCTCTACCCTCTTCCTGGGCCACTCACTGGGCTTTGGTTAAGGTGTCCAGCGAGGCCCATCTCCAGCCGCATCAGTGACACGGGGAACTTGGAGCTACACGTGATGAGGAAAGACATGGCGACCTCTTCACGTCCCTCTGGAGAGGTTTAGAGGGACCCGGGGCTCCAGTTTCATTTTGGTTGTGGGTTGGAGTTCATTTTGTTGAGTCCTAAATTATCAGATTCCTTTGTAAAGACCTGGATCATCCCCCACAGCCCTGGAGGGAAGTGCTCTGAATCCATTTGATTTTAGACCAGAGAGTTAAGGATCTCACCAGTAGTCACACAGCTAGTAAGTGACTAAGCAGAAATTAGAGCCAGGCGTCTTTAATTCTTTCTTAGGTTCCCAACCTGGAGAGCAGATGACCTTGGACATATGACCTAACTTTACCTAACAAAACCATATCCCTTTGCCTACCATGTTCAGTTCAGAACAGTGAATTCCAGCATGTGGACCTTTTGCCTAAAAAGGTAATAAAGCTGATGGGCCCCGGGATGCAGGTTCGGGGTAGAGCACTTGCCTACGTGCACAGAGCCCTGGACTGGAGTCCCAGCACAGTAATTATAATAATATCAGTACTAAGCTGGGCACAGGGGTGCACCCTGGGAATCCCAGTGATTTTGGAGGCAGAAGCAGGAGGATCGCAAGTTCGAGTCCAGCTTCGGGAATTTAGCAAGACCCTGTCTCAAAATAAAAGGTGAAAAGCGCTGGGGTGTGGCTCCGTGGTAGAGCACCTCTGGGGTCCATCCTGGGTACCCTAGTAATGGGGATAATGAAGCCCGAGGGGCGGAGAGTACAGGGAGGTTTTAATGAAAGGAGAATGGAAGAATCCCACAGACTGCTGAGTCAGGGTCCTGAGAACATGAAGTTCCTGATCCTGTTCTGTTTGCTATTTGATGTTGCAAGTTTTCCATGATGAAATATTTTTTAAAAGAACCTCACATATTTGTTTATCGCAATTAAACACTCTTATAATAATAACTGCAACTCGATGAAGTCAGTTTCTGAAGCACGGGCTACTTCAGACCTCTAAAATCTGCTTTTCTGCGATGGGGTCCAGTCATCGGAAGGTGATCACACCTTCACATTTTATTTACATAGCTGTGTGTCGCGAGCAGCTCCGAAGCTAGAGCGGGCCTTGGTCTCGGAGGTCAACCGCAGGCGGGTCCCCGGCCGTGTCCTACCCGGACCAGAATCCCGGCGACGCGAACACACCACACCGACTCACGGAGATGTCTTTCCAATGCTTCGTTTATTCTCACAGCAGTCCACACAGCAGCAGCGGAGCAGAGACCGGACGGACCAATCAGGCGGCTGGTGTCAGTGCCTAACCTGAGAGGTGCTGCCTGTCCTCCGTGCCTTATATTTATACTAAGCCTAACTTGTTTACATCTTATTGGGGTTTTTCCTTTACATCATTTGTTTTTCACTACCTTATCCATACTTAACACACTTCGCACTCATCACTATCTTATCCACACTGCGCACTTGTAACACATTTGCCTAGAGTTAATATTATCTATATCTAACACGCTGTATACTTGTCCCAACATGTTTTTACAACAGAGAAACATGTTTGCCTGAAGCACATTTGCTATAGCTAATGTCAAAGCATTTTTACTTAAAACACATTTTACCTAAAGTACCTTAATACCTAATACTAATACCTAATACTTATTAACTAATATTCACTCCACACACTATAGTAACTTAATATCTAATGCTTATTGGCTGATATTCACTCCATATAACATCTAATACTAACATTCACTCCATACACTGTGGGAACCTGCAGACGACGAATCAGGACTGCAGGTTGGGTTTCTGTAAATGAGACATGGACCAGAAATTTCAGAATCTGAATCTAACAATTGAGGGTGGTCGATTTAACTCTGAGAATGATCAGAAAACATCGGATAAGTGGACTTGTTTAAAAAAAATTTAACAAAAACTATTTTTCTTTTGAATGCATTCTCTAAATACCTACCTTTGGAAAAAAAAAATCTCAAAATGTCAAAAACACTCATATAGAAACAAATCAGGGCTCAGGAAAATCTTAAAAATCGTGAAATACGTTGAGGATGCAGGACGATTTCCTTTAATCTCTGCCGGGGCTTATTAACTAGAGGCTCGTTAGAGACCTTGAGAGATCTGAACAGACCAAGATGAAAAGCATCAAAATTAGCATATCAATTTTGTCCGCAACAAAACAACTACAAAAGTTCTAAAAATGTTTGCTTAAACTTTCCCTTGCCACTTATTCAGATAAGCCTGAAACTCAAGGAAAACATTTATTTGCCTTTTTTTTCCCCCACAGAGTCTTGTTTGACACTGTATCCCTGACATCTGAAACAGTATCTGCTCAATAACAAAGCTAGGAAGGAAGAGAGGGAGGAAGGAAGGAAGGAAGGAAAGATTGGAGAATGAACAAACCCCAGTTCTGCAATAGCCTCACTGACTCAAGAGTTGGCACCTGAGTTTTCACTCTTTGTAGGCAGCTCTGCAGAGGGAAGTGGGTTAGATCTGAAATCAATAGACAAACAGCCACCAGAGAAGGCCGGGCGGGTGCAGCGTCATATGGGTACCTTGCCTGTTATTTGTTTTCTCTAATACAATGTGAAATGTGCTAATGGGATTAGCCTTTTGTGATGAATGCTAATATGATACGAAAACAAATGCTAATGCACGATGTGCAATTGCTAACAAAGGAGAAAATTGCTAATAAAATTCAATGGACCTCAATGACAACCCCAGGTCTGGCCAGGGCCCTCTGTGAGCACAGGAATGCAAGGAAATAGGGGGGGGGTGGGGGGGTGGGGGGGGAGGACTCAGCACTGGGGTTGCTTGGTGATAGGTGGGTTTCAGCTGCTGCCTCTAAGATTACCTCTGTGTGGGAGGGAACATTCCAGAAGGCAACTGCAAGAGGCCGGCCAACCTGCTGTACCTCCAGGGGTCCTGAGGACCCAGGTGGAGGTGCTCCAGAAGCACTTCGAAGAGGGCCCTGTCCATGTTTGCAATGGGGCTTAGCACTTTTCTGGAACTCTCTCCTGTCTTCTGGGCTGGTCACTCCAACCTTGGGCGATTGGGTGGGCAGACAATCACATTCTTAGTCACCCAAACGGAACAGCAGATGGCAGTCACTTGCCTATAGTCACAGAAATGGCAGAGCTGTGACCAGGTCCCATGTTCATATGAATATATATTACATGAGAATGGACCGTGGTTTAAGGGGAGTGAAAATGTGGCTCAGCTACTCCCCAATTCTGCGGAGATGCCTGGCTTCTCTGAGCCTCGGTTCCCCATCCATAAAATGGGGATGAAGACTCGAACATGAACTGTGATTAAAACTATTCCCAAGTGGGCAGACATGGGGGGGGGGGTAACCAGGAAGGAGTATTGAAGAACTGGAAATAATCTCTTAGGCTGATTTTTCCTCCCTTCTTAATAATGTCTTTAATAATGTGTCACGGGGGCTGGGGATGTGGCTCAAGCGGTAACGCGCTCACCTGGCATGCGTGCGGCCCGGGTTCGATCCTCAGCACCACATACCAACAAAGATGTTATGTCCGCCAATAATTTAAAAATAAATAATAAATATTAAAATTCTCTCTCTCTCTCTCTCTCTCTCTCTCTCTCTCTCTCTCTCTCTCTCTCAAAATAAATAAATAAATAAATAAATAAAAATAACGTGTCACGGTGTTTTATGTGTCCCAGCCCTGCTGGCCCGGCGCTGCCTCATTCTAGCTAATATTTGGGGACATTCTCTTAAGTATTCTGAAATGAAATTTATAGATTTATAAAATTCACATACACACATAATTTTGTAGAAATTTAATGGAATGAGCTAACAGTATTTGTGATAAAGGAAATTGTATAAAATGATCTGTCTTTCAATAGGTAAATGCTCGGCTATGAACAGAAAAGACAAGTGGGTAAAAGCTTGCACCTGTCACTAGAATCCCTGGCCCACCGGATGCTCCAGAGGTAGAATCTCCTTTACTGAGGCCACAGACATATGTTTTAAATAATCAAAAATCTTAGCTGGGTGTGGTGGTGCACGCCTGTCATCCCAGAGGCTCGGGAGGCTGAGGCAGGAGGATTGCAAGTTCAAAGCCAGCCTCAGCAACTTAGTGAGGTGCTAAGCAACTCAGCGAGACCCAGTCTTTTTGAATAAAATATAAAAAGGGCTGGGGATGTGACTCAGTGGTCAAATGCTCCTGGGTTCAATCCCTGATACCAAATAAATAAATAAGCAAAATATTAATGAGGCAGCGCACAGAGAGGAGGCTACCCTGGGAGGTCCGAGGAAGCTCTGGGTCAGCGTGGCTCACTCTGCCTAAGGGTGGACACAAGTGAGAACGGTGGTGCTGACCCCTGTCTAGGAGTTTATCCCTCCACCTGACGGGTTCCACATTCTCTTCTGGCACACTCCCATCTGTCCTCAGAGTCGCTAAACGGAGTCTTTGCACAGATCCGTGTCCTTGCTAATAGGATTTGTCTTAGACTAAACCTCCTTGTATTTCCGGAGACCACAGCGGATATTTTCCTCTCCTCCCTGAGCCCAGCCTTCCTTGTACTTCCGCTAATAAAATAATTCCCTGCCAGAGGGTGGGGGAAAAATGACAGTGCTATCGCCAAAGGCTGGGCTGGTCAGTCCTTTGGATGAAAGCCAGCTATTCCTAGGGTGAGAACCACAGTTGGTGGTTATATAATGGGCCGTGGAAGACTTTCCCCACACCTGGGTGAACCCAGGGGCACTTAAGCCACCTCCCCAGCCTTTTATATTTTATTTAGAGACAAGGTCTGCCAACTTGCTTAGGACCTCCCTAAGTTGCTGAGGCTGGCTTTGAACTCGTGATCCTCCTGCCTCAGCCTCCTGAGCCTCTGGGGTTACAGGTGAGGTTACACCTGTCCCAGTACTAGTAACTAACTTGATGCTTGCAGTTTACTTTCTCATTGTGCCCAAGAGAGCTGGGAGAATTTAAACAGGGCTTGGGATTTCAATGGGAAGAGGGTTGCTCAAGTGGAGATTTTAATGTTCTTGGAGAAAAGCTGACTACTTTTTCCTGCACCTCTCACCCCAGTCTGAAGCAGGCTCAATTCCTCCCGCTGAGCCATTTCCTGAGCTGTGTTATCTGAGGTTCTTCTACTTCCTCCCTCAAGATTTTGTTTCTCTGTTCTTCTGTCTGAAAGGAGGGTAGAGTTCTAGAAACTTTCTCTGTCTTCTTCCTCCTCCAAAATAGTTTCCTGCAATAGTTCCCCGTGACCTTTTCTATCAATTTAGACAGAATCCATCAATTCAAAGCCAGATTCCTAGATCTGAGGGAAATGGTCTTGGCTTTTCCTTTTCATGAAATTCTGCTGTTTCATCTAGGATTTGATGTCAGGTTTTTCTGAGTGCCCATCCTAAACCACAGCTTAATCAGTTGTGCAAAAATCATATACTGCAAAAATCAAATCTGATTTGTTTTATCTTCTACCTGTAAAACAGAGTAACAGTGCCCAGGCTTTGAGGGTTATTGTGAAGATTAAATTGGATTCAGGAGGCCCCGGCCACTGTGGTGCCTGACTCCTAGTGATAGGGGACAGACAGGTGAGGATGGTGGGAACACGAGGTTAAGAGAATAATTCTATAAAGTAGGCCCACGGGGCCGACGCCCACTGTTATGGAAGCCCCCTCAGAAAACACTCTTAAGTCCGAAATCAAACAAAAGAGAGCTTTATTTGCCTGGCCAGGGACTGTCTCCCACCCGTAGAGACTGATGCTCAGTGGGAGAACAGCAGTTTCCTGGCCTGGAATTTAAGGACAAAAAAAAACACAACTTGGGCTTTTCTCATCGTCACGCAAGCAAGCAAGTTACAGAAGCTAAAAAGAGCAGGTGACTTAACCGCATCTCGGGTCCCAACAGGTGTTAGACAACCGTATCCTGAGTTCAGCTGAGCAGGGGGCGATCATCTATTTCAAAGTCAAGTAGCCCCATCAATGTCCCCAACCCAGGATGGAGCTCACCACGGCCACCACCATGTCCTGAGCTGGCTACACTCTGTGGGGTACAGAGTTCGGAAAAACAGTTTTATTAAAGATTACAGCTTTTGTTTCTGGTTTTCAGAAATGGGTCCGGCAGTTCCCTCTTTCACAAGAGCAATAACAGAAAGACGGGAAGAAGTCAGAACAGCTAAGATGGAATCCCTGCGGCCACCCTTCTTGTCTGTATAGCCACAGGGACGCCATTCCCGCTGTCCCAGTACTAGTAACTTACTTGATGCTTGCAGTTACCTCATTTACTCATCATTTTACTACTGATATCTCTAAGTCTAGGTCGACATGATTAAGCTAATGCAACTATATTGATTCACCCTTGTCTGTCTCTATATTGACCTATCAGCCTATAATACCATACTGACCTACCACCTTTCACTGTTCCAAGTCTGTTCCCCGTGGCTTAAATCCTATGTCTTATAGTTCCATATTTTTATTACTACTACTTAGGCTTACTCCTGATGAGCTGAACTTACCTATGAACTTCTGTCTTACCGTGGCTAATCTCTGTTAATCTTACCTTATTCCAATCATCTATAACCTATGTCTATGACTTGTGGATTATATTGATCAGTCCACCCCACAACACCACAGGCTTTCTCTTCCAAGAAGCAATTCACCTGCGGTGCTGCCTGGACTCAGTGGACAGGACATGTCCCAGGAGGAGAAGTGCAGGCCCCAGACAATGTTGATAAGAGGGACCCAAGTCACCCCGAAGGAGGAGACTTTTGTGACCAGGTCTTGAAACTCTGGAAGATAAAGATAGTTTTCCTAACCATAAAATCGGTAATATATGGTGAAGAATCCAATTAGAACCAGTCAGCATGGGCCAAGGTGACTTAGAGTTGCCGTGACAGTGGGGACTTGGAAGTCTGATGTCACCCTACTGTCAGGCAAAAGTCAAGAGGTGGACGTGGGTGGGATTCTCTGGAACCTTCTCTGGGACTCCCAATAAAACTGAGATGCAGGGGAGGCACATGGTCTGTCTCCTCTCCAACAGGACCCACTGTCTCCCTTGAGAGTGCCCCCTTCCCCTTTCTCCTATTCCTTCACTAAACTCATTCCTTTTACTCTGGGTGACATGTCTGCAATCTTTCTGACTGGCTAGCAAGAATCGGGGTTTTGAGAGGGGGTCCTGGAACCATCCATGGTTCCAGCCATGGATGACCTGTTTCCATATCCAGCCTTTGCAAAAGTGTCACCTCCTTGGACAGGCCTTCCCCGACACTTTGTCTGGCACGGACTGTCATTTCATGGTCATTTATAAGTGATGATCTAATTTGTTATAGTTGACCCTATAATAAGCCAAACAAAGTGGGTTAAAAGCAGAATGGTCCTGGGTAAGTTGAGGCCGGTCCCCCTTCCTGCCACCCAGTCTCTCCACCACATCACAGGCTTCTTTATTGTCGTAGCTCTTGTGATTTGCAGATGTTTTTATTTCTTTTCCTATTTATTGTCTCTTGGCCACATGCAAACCTGGAGAACAGGGTTGAAGTCTCTCTGGTTCACTGTCCCATCCTCACCTCTCTGAATGTCATCTAGCACATGCTATGTGCTCTCTAAATACTAAAACAGGTTGAAGGGGAGGCCCTGTGGCCATGGATTATGCAGCCACCGATTAGTCATCCTGGCTACTCATCTCTGACCATAAAACCCTCCATGATCAGGAATCAGGTCTTAGACTCTGACTCAGAAGATTCCAAACACAGCTGGCTTGGAAGACACAGGGCTTCCCAGACCTGGCCTGGTTGGTCTTAGTGGCCCCTTGTTTAAGTTAGGTTCCATAAGCACAGACCAGGAAGTGACCGTAAGGAGAGGTACTCATGCAACTTTCCTAAAAAGGTATCTTGGTTTCACAACATCAGGGGCCACAACATACACACCCCCCCCCCCTGCTGATTGGAAATGCCAGAAAAGCAACATTGGAAAGAACACAACAGGATCATCGAATTAATTAGCTGTGAGCAGCGATTGCCTAGGATCTGGCTATTGTGGAGTGGGGCTCAGATTGCATGTTAATGAATATTGAAGTCCTTTGGAAGCGGGGCTGAATGGAGAACCCTCCCCGACCACTGGGTTCCTCCACAGCCCATTCCCCACGAGGCAGGATTTCTTGGGGCCCAAGCAGAAATCCACTTATCCCCTGCAACCCAGGCTGCAGGCGGCACTGCCCTGGAGCCATTTGCATTTCTATAAAGGATGGGCCGGCTATTTTGCAACTGCGTGGGTGCAGAGGGCTTCTATTGGGTCTCCTTTGTACAGTTTCTTAGCAACCAATTGAAGTTTGTAAGTTGAAACAAAGAGACTCCATCACTTCCGGAGCACATTCCTCGGTGTCTAGCCCGCCACGGAGAGAGCCAGCTTGGGGGATTGGTGCCTTTTCTTCCTTGCCAAAGCTCAGTCTTCCTCGTTCAATCATTATTTCACCTGGGAAGGAAAAGCAACTGCGGGGTGGGCAGATAGGTTGAGGACCAGCTCTGCTCTGTCTTGAAAACGTCAACTGAAGCCACTAAAATTTTTCCAAGAACTGACCTGTGTTGTGCCTTTCTTCTAAAAAGGGCAAATACTGCTTGAAGGGGAAGAATGTTCTTTAGGGTCAAAGGAATCCTGGTTCCGTAGCTTACTAACTGTGTGTTCTTGGACAAACTGAGTTGCATTCCTGTGCCTTGGTTGCTTCGTTTTGTCACGTGAGAACGAAAACTGTCCCTTTGTCATTGATTTGCTGAGAGCATCAAGGTACATCTTTAATTTAACAGACATTTATCCAGGGTCAGGGTTCCGGAACTATTAGGCACTATCCGTGGTTCTGAAGGCACAGAGGTAAATAGAACAGACATAAGTCCCACCCCATACACACCGTGGTGTGGTACCCTGGAGGGAGACAGAGAAGATGATGATGATGATGATGATGATGATGATGATGTGTGTGTGTGTGTGTGTGTGTGTGTGTGTGTGTCCTGTGAGTCCTACGATGTTGAAGAGTATCCCTGGGCTTCTACCCACTCTTCTCCTAAAGCTCCCCCAACCTATAACAACCAAATGTCGTCTAGGGGACAAAATTGTCCCCAGTTGAGAATCTCTAGTTGTAGGAACACCTTCCTCACCCAGGAAAATTAACCCACCATATTTCTCAAGAAAGGAAATGAATCCCGGACTTTTAATTTTAGCAGCAACAGAAGCATTTTTAAACATGTGGCTTCCTGGAGATGTACTTCGTGTGTTGGAAAGCAGGAGGGCCCTGGCAACGTTTTGAAATTGGAAATAGAATCTTGTCCCACCGGAATTCCTTTCATCACCTCTGAAAATCGTGGCTGGCTCCACAAACATCCCCAAGGCTTGCTGGGGTGGTAGTGTCCCAGGAAAGCAGCAGCTGAAACTCCCAACTTCTCCCTTGAAAGAAGATTTAAAGTCAGACCCAAAAATCATGCAAGAGAACTTTATTATAAGTGAAAGTGAGGAGAAAGGAAAGAAAAAGAAAAACGAGGCTCAAGCAGAGAGCACTCTCAAGGGAGAGAGTGGGCTGCCTCCAGGCAGAGGAAAAGGAGGGGTCGCGTCTGCAGATTCACTGTTTGCTGTTGACCAGGACAGCTGGGCACTACCTGCTCTTTCCCACTCAGGTGTTCAACTCCCCCTTCAGGTCGGGAGGTGGAGTTTTTGACCTTAGTTGGTCCCATCGGGAACTGTGATGGTGGCCATCCTATTTAGGGGCTTGATCTACAAGTCAATCCCTTGTTAATGTGGGCGCTGGGCTCAACAGCTGGGCAGACGTCACCTTAGTGCCCCTGCGCTACTAACGGGTCTTCCTTCCCAGACAAGCGGAGACATGGCTCTAATCCTAGCTCCACACCAACCTCCGTGGACCAAGAGTTAGTCCCATTAGTCCTTTTTTCTTGATGAGTCTTCCCATTAGCTCTTTTGCGTCTGTTTATTTTCTATAAATTAACTACCACCCTTTGCTTTCTCGTCTACTTTGAAGGTAACGTAAAGAAGACCCTCAAGTCACTTAAAGAACACGATGTGACTCTTCCTGCATTCCACTGCTCGCTGCTCGCTGCTGCCTCACACAGTTAGCAAAGAAGGCCCCACTGACTCCCTGGGCTGCAGGCCCGGTGCCTGGGGACTCCACAATTCAACCCATGATGCCTGGGTGGAGTGACAGTGAGGAGACTTCTCCTGTAAGGAATCCTATTGCTGTCAGCCAAGTCACCCGAGCCCCTGGGAAAAGGCTTTGCCCCATCGGGCCTGGCGCTGAGGCCAGAGCAGCCGTCGTCGTGTCAAAAGCACCTCTCAAGGTCAACGTCCTTCACGTTCAGCTCACACATTCACGCACACTCATCATCCACACTCACATGCACTTAGACACAAATACACATATGCACTCACACACACACACTTACACACCCATTAAACTCAAGCATGCACATACACACTCACACACACTCACACACACACTATGCATATACTTATACACACTCACATATATACATATTTATGCACATTCACATACACACTTATATAACACACACATAGACACATACACATAAAAATGGACACACAGACTTGCATACTCACACATGTACATGTATACACACTCACTCACACATTCACACTCACATATATGTATGCATTCACACATTTACACACACTCACACACATATATACATTCATATGCACTCATGCAAATTATTATGCATTCACTCACACCCGCAAATACACTTATACACACTCACACACATATACATACATATACCCATTCACACTCATGCACACACGGATACATATTCACACACATTAGCACACACACATGCATACACACCAACACACTCATGCACATGTATGCACACACAATCACACATCACACACATTCACACATACACTTATACACACTCACATACATACCCATACACAAACCCACTCATACTCATGTACACTCACACACTTACACACATCACACACATGTACACACACCCACATACACTCACACACATGCACACACCTATTCACAATACACTTACACACATACACAAATCCATTCATACTCTAATACACTAAGCACACTCACACATACACTTACACACACAACACATGCACACACACACTCATATATACATTCTCCTACACAATGACACACCTACATATACATACTCGCACACACATACTCATGTACACACACAGATTCACACACTTATACACACATATGCACCCATGCACAGCACACTCATCAACACTCATACTTCTACAAAAATCACACATATACATACCCATTTACACTCACACACACTCATGCTTATACACATTCACACACATGTATACACATCCACACTACACAGTCATGCACATACACTGTTACACACTCTCACATACCCATTCCCCCACACTCACATCCACATATGCATTCTCACACCCCACATGCTGACACATATATAAACTGACACACATAACCACTCACACACACATACATATACTTTACCCACTCTCACACACATACAAATATCCATACACACTCACACACATGCACACTCATGTACACACCCTACACCCATACATACTCACATGTACATACACACACTCATGTACACACATGCATGCTCTCACTCAGACATGCACTCGTACACTCACACACACTCACAGGCACACACTCAGGCTCTGTAAGAAAGGCTTCAGGTGCAGTCTCTTGCTTCACACCAAGGAGTTAATCTGCAGGTGAGGAAGGCCAGGCTTGAGGTCATTACTCAACCTAAGGTCAGAGGACAGAGGCGAGGTCAGTGTTCAGACTCGGGTCTGACTTCCCAGCTCCCGCCCTGACCCCTCCCCTCCGCAGCCCTGGGCTCCTCGGGTGAGCCCACCTTTCTGCCCTCCGCCCTCTCCGGCTGGATGGAGAGTCCCTTCCTGCTACCTCAGGGCTGGTGGGGAGGGTGTGGCACAGGCTCGTCCCCAGGAGGCACGCCAGGAGGCTGCTGAGTCATCCCTGGCTCCTGCCTTCACCCCACTCTGAGAAGCCCTATTGCTCACGACCTCCCCTTCTGACCCCTGTGATGACAGCGTGGCCGGCTGCACCCAGGGTGACCTTCAACTGCCACCCACTTCCCACTCCCACCAGAAGAGCCCTTTGCACCTCCCCGGGCTGAGACGCAGAGCAGGCATTTTGCTTGATTCCCAGTAATCTGTCCTGCTCTGTGAACGTCTGTGTCCGCTTGGCCAACTTCACCAAGACTGGATTAACGGGTGCTAACTGGCGCGGGCTCAGCTAGTGTACACGGGACGGTGTCAAACGGAAGGAAGAGGAGCCCACGGTGCGACGGTTGGCTTCTAAAGCCTCCGGGAATTAGGTTTCTGCCTGGAAGCCACTGCCACAGACACGTATGGAATCGCCTTTCCAATGGCTCTTCTGGAAGACAGTGTCACTGCCCAGACCTCTGAATGGAGGAGGGACACTCTTCTAGAGCAACAGAGGACTTGCTTCAGACGGCTTGGTCGAAATGTTGATTCCTTCATTCCTTTGTCTAGTGTGTTCTCAACACTGTTTTAGTTAGCTTTAGTGTCGCTTGACCACAACACCCCATAAGAACATTTAGGGGGAAAAAAGTTTATTTGGGGTTCATGGCTTCAGAGGTCTCAGTCCACAGATGGCCGACGCCATTACTCTGGACCCAAGGTGAGGCAGAACATCACGGAGGAAGGACCCAGCAGAAGACATCTGCTCAGCTCACGGTGACATCAGGAAGCAGAGAACAAGAGACTGGGGGGGGGGGGCATCAAGGACATCAGGGACATGCACCCTTCCAGGGCAGCCCCCAGAGGCCCACCGCCCCCAGCCACGCCCCACCTAACTACAGTCACCGCCCAGTCAGTCCATTCAAAGTAGGATGGGCTGATGAGGTTCCAGCTCTCACTATCCAATCATTTCACATCAAATATCCCTGTCATTGGCAGGAGATTTGGGGGGGCCCCTCACATCCAAACCCTAACAAACACCTGCTGTTGCATCTGGCTCTCTATTGAGCTCCAGAGACTCAGCGGTGATAAAACAAGCTGCATATTGTCTTGATAGAGCTTGCATCCCAGCTGCGATTGGCAAATGATGGTCAAATACAGGGAGGATGTAACGTAAGGCCGCGTTTTCATCCAAAATGTGTACGTTCCCCATCAAGTGTGAGAAAAGGTTGTTTTTTCCATGGGCTTATTTTAATTCTTTTAACTAATATATACAAACATAAAATTTGTCCACATGAATGGGGTGCCACGTAATGATCAATGCATGTATACGTTGCATACTGTTTAAATTGGGTTAAACAGATTTCTCTCTTCAAGCATGTACCATTCCTCTATGGTGAAAACTTTCATAACCCTTCCTTGTGGCTTTTGGAAATGCACTACATGTTACTGTCACCTGTAGTCACCCTACTGTATGGTAGCGCACCAGCATTTCTTGTTCCTGTTGACCTGCAACTTAGTACCGGTTGATCTACCTTCCCCATACCCTCCCCAGCCTGTGGTACCCACCACTCTACTCTCCGCTTCTTTGAGGTCGACTTTTGTAGATTCTGCGTATGAGTAGGATCGTGTTGTACTTGGCTTTCTGTGCCTCACTTTTCCCCTTCACATAATGTTCTAGAGCTCCACCCGTGCTGTGAATGACAGCACCTCATTCTTTTTAAGAGCTGAAACTGGGGTCCCTTCAGTTTTCATGAGATACCCCCATCTCTTTTCCTTTTTTTTTTCTAACTAGTTCCCACATAGGAGAGGAAAATAGGTCCCTTGACTTTCTGAGTTTGGCTTGTTTTGCTTAACATGATGCTCTCAAGTTCCATCCATTTTCCATCGAATGACACAATTTCATTCTTCTTTATGGCTCAGTAAAGCTCCATTGTGCCTATTACCCCAGTTTCTCTATCCATTCATCCACTAAGGGACACCTCGGCTGGTTCCACAGTTAGGCTACTGTGAATTGTGCTGCCATAAACATGAAGACCAGGGAATCTTAGGGGTCATATTTGTGCTGTTGACTGGGGCTCGAGGGTCCACTTTCAAGATGGTGCACTCATGCAGCTATGGCAGAAGGCCCAGCTCCTCTCCTCATGGGCGCCACCACAAGGTGGCTTGAGTGTCCTCACAACATGGCAGCTGACTTCCCCTAGAGTTGGTGATCCAAGAGAAAGCAGGGAAGAAGCTGTAACACCGTCTGTGTCCTAGTCTCTGAAGTCACACACGGTCACTTCCAGCATAGTTTATTTATTAGGATCAATCCAATGAGTCCAACTCACTTTTAATAAGAGGGTGGGGGTGGGGGAATTAAGTTCTATCTCTTTAAAGGAGGTATTTCAAAGAATTTGTGGACACACTGGAATATTGCCATAGTGCCCCCTGCCCAGGGTCCAGCGGTATCCTGCACCCACCCTGTGTTTCCTAGGCTATCTCCCACACCTCGAGGTCCTCAAGGATAAAGACTTACTTCCTTCTCAAGTCTGCTTTTGAATTCTGTCCCAGTTCGTCACCAAGTCTCGGTTACTATGTATTTGATGAATCAATGACCTGCTGTAGGCACCTACAAAGTACAAATCAGTGCTTCTCCGACTTCAAATGTGCATGCACACAAATCACTCCTGTGTCATGCACAGAGGACCAGCCTGATTCCTGGGGACTGGAGGGAGCCTGGATGCTACTTTCCTAAGGGCTCCCAGGCTGATGCTTGCTCCATGGGCCACAATTGAAATAGAAGGTCTAGAAGACATGACCCCATTCCCAGACAAGCCCATCAAGTGGTCTTGGTGCATCTGTGGTGGGCTGAGCCTGCTTTCTTTGGACCAGCCCAGACCGAGTGAGGAGAATTCAGTTAATGGCAGTCAGGTGGGGTCTACATAATATAGGGAGGCTTCAGGAGGGGCTTCTTGATGGCACATGTGTGCACAGATATTGGATAACACAAGCAAGGGCCAGCGGGGACTTGGGAAAACTGCCTGTGGGGATCTGAAAGGAAGGTGGGCTGAGAGGCAGCAGGTGACGGAGTCCCCACCCCAACGGCAGAGAACTCAGGCAGCTCCGTCTGCCTGGGATGCTTGACACATAACTTCTACTGGCATCAGGGACTAGGCTAAGGGACACATTTGTGCGATTCCTCCCAGTTCTTGGGATATGATAGAGTCTAAGGCTCACATTTTAGAGAAAATCAAGTGAACCCAGAACACTGAGGCATTTTTCTGTGAATATTGTGGATCTCACTGTTGTCCTGGGGGACATATGAGAAATGTGATCTCCATCCAGGCACCCCTGACCTTACCAAAAGGGGCCAAGACTGGGTGCAGTGGTGCACACGGGTAATCCCAGCTGATCAGGAGGCTGAGGCAGGAGGATCTCAAGTTCAAAGCCAGCCTCAGCAACAGCGAGGTGGTAAGCAAATCAGTGAGACCCTGTCTCTAAATAAAATACAAAACAGGGCTGGGAATGGGGCTCAATGGTTGGGTGTCCCTGAGTTCAATCCCCAGTACCCCTCCCCTATAAAAAGAGGAGCTCAGGTCAGGGTAGGGTGACAGTGATGATCCCCGATGTTCAAGTAGTAGCTTCCCCAGCTCTCAGTCTTGATGGCACATTGTAATCTCTTGAAAGCTTTAAAAATTCCTGGTGCCTGGGCCTCATCTCCAGAGGTTCTGACTTAATTGGTTGAGGGTGTAGCTGGCCATTAGAACTTTTGAAATCTCCCCAGATGGATCTATTGTGAGGACAACTGGTTTAATCTCACTTGAACCTTTCACTGAGAGGTTAGGCAGAAAAGATCCTACTCCATCCCCCACTTTTAAAAAAGTGACTTGTCTTAAAGCCACACAACTAATAAATGGAAGGGTGGGCGTTCAGCCCCGAGCTGGCTGGTACTCTGCCCTTCAGTCTAATCTTCGTCTGGCCTCCGTGGGGGGCTACGGTTATGGCCCACCACAGAGGAGGAGAGGGAGAAACCAGGCTTCTGGATCAAGGCCCGACTTCAAGTTAGAGTCCAGTTAGGTTTCTACGTCCCTAATGTCCCCGGATGCTCTTCTGTCCCTGTTTCCAGTCTTTGAAGCTAAGTCCAGGCCAATGCCTATATTAGACGAATAAATCCTAAGCCTCTTAATGACAAAGTCCACTGATGCAAGCCGTGAATACTCAAGGTTGGAAAATGAACGCTGGCAGGAAGGACTGTACTTCCCTGGACCCAGCCCTAGAAGGCCCATGTTCTTAGTTCTGAGCAATCTGCACTCCCGGAGTTCGTTCAAGTTCATCTTTGGATACTAGCAACCTACCTGCCTGGGATTCATCCCCAGTTAAATGATAGGTCAAGACGGAGGAGGTCGGAGATGGGGAGGGAACTTTCATGGTGGCGAGAAGCCCCCAGAGGTGTTAGGAAAAGTCAAAAGCCTTATCCAGGGAATGGGGCCAAAGCATGCAGATGTCACTTGGCAGCAGGATCATGTTATATCAGAATGATGGGGCTGGGGGAGGGGGGTATTTCGTGTGGTGGCTGTCCTAGCTGGCCCCAGTGTCCCTCTTAGGGACCCTTTTCACCCTAATAAAAGGAAGCCAAGGGGAACAGACATTTACTGAGCTCCTCCTGTATGCAGGCACAGAGACATGCACCGTTGCATGTACTGTCTCTTAAAATAGTCTCCCAGCAGTTTTGCAAGCAATTATTCCCTCCAATATACAGACAGGGAAACTGAGGCACGGGGAGGTCAGGAAACTTGAATCGAACCTGATTTGGCTAATCTGTGATAAAACCAGCGTTGAGTTGATTCCCAAACTGGACGAGGAGCGGGTCTCAATTTTGGTGAGAGACCCTGGAAAACCAATAAGTGGATTGGGCTTGGTAGGATGATTTGAAAAGCATTCCTTGTGTTTCTCCTGAGTGTCCCCCAATCTGCTCTGAAGCCTAATGGCCCATCCCTTCCAGTGCTTTCTACCTGGGATGTTAAGGATACGGAAAACCACCCCCTCCAGGGGGAGAAGGAAGGGCGAACCACGCTTCCCCACCAGCTCCACCTCCAGAAACTTACCACACACACGCAGCAGGCCACGGCCATAGCCCTGTGGCTGGGTTTGCTCGTGTGAGCCAGCTGGGTCCTGTTGAGGGGGACAGGCAGAGGGAGGCCCAGCAGCGAGGCTGGGACCCAGACCATGCCAGACCCAAAGAGAGAGTGTGACTCTCTGAGGCAGGTCTGCAGGTCCTGCCTTCTCTGCAAGTTAGAGTCAGCCCCTGTAATTAGCAAAGGGCAGGTCCGTGGGCCTTTGAATCCCGCGTCCAGGTTCCGAGGATGAAAGGAGAAATCCATCAGCACAAGCACTCCGCCACTAATTAAGACAAGTCCTGTGCGCCATCCACATGACCTTGACTTAACTGATTTGCTTAAAGTGCTCCAGAGCCCTTCTCCGCAGGGAGAAGAGTGGGAGGGGACAATGGGGGCACTTGAGAAGCAGAAACGAATCGGACTGGCCAGCCAGGGAGCCACCAGGGCCTGGAGTTGGCCGCAGCCATGGACGACATCTGTGGTTTTTGTCATTCGTTCAACACCATCCTCTCCCTTGGGGGATCTGCAGCTTTTCTACTGAGATCCTCTGATTGGGATGGGCCTGCCAATCACAGGTTTCTACCCAATCCCCTGGCCACAGGAGCGGGATATAGGATCCAGGCTCAGCCAACCAGAGTGCCTTGTTTGCCTGACCTCCAAGGTCCAGAGTTGGAGCCTCTCTTTTGGCAAGGAACTGGAAAGGCGCTGATGTTTTTGTAGTATGGAGTTTGAAGGCCAAGAAGCTTGGGCCTGTGGAGCCTTATGTCTCTACCTGGCCCCATCTAGGGGTCAACTAGCCTCCAACTGGGGCCAGAAAAAGTGAAGAAAGAGGGGGACTGAGTGAGTATTGAGGCGTTAGCTCCAGGTCTGTGTCTACCCTAAGTCGGCCTTGGTTCTTGTACTTTGCCTTTTAACTCTGGGGTCTTCCACATTCCCTGGTTCAATACATTCACCTTCTGATTAAGCTTCTGTGAGTTGGTTACTGGGACTTGCAAGGGCAAGAACTCTAATGCCCACAACAGTCAGCAAAACTAGGATCTCAGGGCCATTTTCTTATCACGTTTCTTTCTGGTCTCACAAGCCCTCTGTTAGGGCTGTATGGGAATTGGATGGTGCAGCCACGTATCTAAACTTGGAGGGACCCCAGTGGTCCTTGAGGGCCCCCTTTCTCTTTTATTTATCAGATGATGGGAAGGAGACGCATCTGGGAAAGAGAATTGCTATGGTCACACAGCAAGTCCCTGCAAGACCAGGGCTCAGGAGAGCTCAGGTCTTGGTTCTCTGTACCTCCCATCTGGACTGGAGCTGTAGGAAGTTTCCAGAAAGAACACTTGGACCGATGAATGACATGTGAAGCCATGGGGTCCAGAGGTCCCCCCAAACTTGACCTCAGGTCAGCCATCTCTCCTTTTGGTTCTAGATTTAAGTTTCCACCCTTCTGACTTTCCAAGACCAGGGGAGGAGCGACTTATTCTTTTGGTTTGGTCTCACTCTCACCTGGATTAGAACTCAATTTTCAGCAGCAAAGCCTCAGAGTGACCCTACAAAAAGCCTACTGCTTCTACCAGAGGTATGGGCTTTAAAACATGTCCCTCTCGGGACACCAAGGAGGTTGGGACCCTGAGGTGGGAGGGGCGTACTGCTAAGATGGAATTTTTTGGCTCCTGCTGTAACTGGGGGCATCCTTCCCCAACCCCAATTTGTAAGTCTCTTTGTTAATATAGAGGTTTTAATGTACAATTTGGTTTGAAAAGGTGTTCCCTTTAAAAGAAAGAAAAAAAAACTTGCAGCCATTATTTTAATGTACTTAGACCAACCCCTTCTCTGTGTGCTTGGTAGAAATGGGTCTATGCACTACGTGTCCAAACTTGAAGGAAACTTAGGTCAAGTCAGTAAGTAGGAAAGAAATCCCAGCTGAGCCTTCAATGAAATAGGTTTGGAAACCTCATTATTAGAGGTAAAAAAATATATATATATCAAGGTTTACTTTCCAGTAACACAAGTTTTGACAAATGTGATCCATCAAATGATGGATATAGATGGCATCTTGGACAAATGACCCCATGCCCCTATTATTAATTCAGAAATATGACCTCATTTGATTATCCATTCACTAGTCATGGAGTGCCTGTCCTGTGGAATCGGGGACAATGCTGAGTACAGGAATAAGAAAGCTGAGATTCTTATAGAGATTTTAGAAGTTTATTCTTCCCTTGAAACCAAACTTTTTTTTTTTTAAGGGTTCACCTTTGGGAGAGGAAGAGGAAGTTGGGTCTAAGGTTAGACTGGAAAGAGGTTTGGAAACTGAGCCTTGGGTCCATTCACCTCAAATATGAAGCCCCTGACCCTGTTGCTTGAGCTAAGCTCTGGGAGGCTGAAGCTGGCTCCCATTCTTTGGCCTCTCTGCCTGTCCAGGGAGAAGATTGCTACCCTACCTCGCTCTGGCCACTGAAATCTTACTTGTCTGTCAGTATGTTCTTTGCCTACAAGGACCTGGAATGGTGAGTTAGGGGCATCTTCACAACTCTGCCAGCTGGGCATGCCCAATCTTTGGCCATGACCTTCAGAAGCCAAGAAGAGACATCATCACAAGCAACTCAAGCTTGGAGGAACTGGCCCTCTCAATGACGTGTCAAGGACTCCTTGGGGAATTGGAAATCTTGTTTTCTAGACTTGAGCATGCTGAGTGGCTTCCGGAAGATTGGTTGACCCACCTGGTTCTCATACCTTCACCTAATGGAATGGGGCTAAATGGATTCTTCTAGAGGAATATCAGCATTTCTACCTCTGGAAGGACTTGTTAAGGTGAAGTTAGCGGCTGTAACACATGAATTCTTAATGGCAAAACAAAATAAATGTTGTTTTCTTTTCATGTCCCTGTCAATGGGGTGACTCTGGTCAGGTGGCCTCTCCTGTGGCCATGCAGGGACCCAAGTTCCTCCTATATATGGCTTTGCTCACCCCTTTATGTTGCAATGGTGTTTCCAAAGAGGGCAGCAGAACAGGCCTAGTAAAGGAATCCATCAACTCAAGAGGCTTCAAAACATTTCAGCTGGAAAACGTGAAATGATTGAGAGAAGAAGCTCTAGTGGAAAGGACTTTGCATCCATCGCACCAACCTTCCCAGGTGGAAGCCAGTCACGAGGCTGCGTCTAAGTGCAGGGCATTCTGGGAAATGTAGTCCAACTGTGTGGCAAAGAGGAAAGAGAACCTTGTTTGCTCAAAGTGGCGAGCCCTTTGGGCTTGAAGAAACTGTGCTTGGTTAGAAGGCAGGGCCTCCTGGCTGTCTTCTAACCACGCCCAGTTTCTTCATACTTAACTGGCTCAACACTTAGCTATAATAAGGGTTTAAACTCATAACTTTTGACCTATCCAGGGGCATCCCTGGGTCTTGCAATGGCCCAGCATACTTTATGATGAGGTGCACCCATACAGCCGGGTGTTCCCAGGAAAAGCCCATTGATGCCTGGCATGCATTCAGTTGGTGTCTACTCTGACTGGTGCCCCAGCTGGTATAGTACATTATATAGTCATCCTAGTTGTCATGGTGCAGATGACAGAAGAGAATATGAGATTGCTGGAGGATGCGTGCTACGGTTCCAAAGACACACCACTTTGTTCAATAAAGACAGCATTTTTTTTAAATTTTAAAATTCTGCATCTGAAAACACAGTATGACAGAAAGCGTCTATATACACCTGCAGTGTTTTTGGTATGATACAGTATTTAATACATCCACTCTTTTCTGCAAAAGATTTTGCTTTGTCAGACAGAAACAAACTCCCCTAGACAAAAGAAAAATACAGCTAAGGCACAATTTCGTTGTTTTTCTGCTAAACAAAAAGACAGAAAAGGTGCAAAAAAATGAGCAGGTAATGCAATTGGTTCTGAGAATCACATTCTACCTTGAGGAAAAGCATTCGGATGGTTAGACCTTTGATTATTGGTCAAATTTCAGATAGTTCAATCTCTCTTAAAATACTCCTTTAAATAAATAGCAAAATATCTACATATTTCAGCCTGTGCCAAGTGGATTCTCTTTTTTAAAACTTTATTTACAGATTCTCTCTTTTTTTTAAATCAATACATTACAAAATATTTTTTCTGTACAGTTTTATGCATATTATGATCTGTAACAAAATAGTTATTTTTAAAAACTATATCACCACATGTCTTTGAAAACAATGAGGGAGACAGTAATAACTTATCGAGAGGCCTCTAAAACAAATACCCAAATCAATGCTATTGACAACTTAATATTTTAAAAAAGAAAGAGACAAGAAAGAGTACAAAGACAATGGAACTCAATTCCAGTGAATTTCCTATGAAAACCCTGGGATTGTCTTTGGCCTCCGTCAGCGCTTGTGATGGAGGGAGTCGGGAATGGAGGCTGAAGGTGGGGAGAGGAGGATCCCTTGGCGAACGCGACCCATCCGCTGGGACTAATTAATACTACCACTTTCCAGGCAGGAAGGATGAAGAGATCACTTGAGAAACTCTCCTGATGGACCCTTGAATGAAGTCCGTAAAGTCACCCAGTCCTGGGTTGGGGAAATGCCAGGAGCCCCCTGCCGGTCATCAAGCCAGTCCCCTACAGGAACCCTGGGACCCGGGAGGGCTTCAGGAATCAGCTGAGGCTTAGAGGAGCACCCGAGCCTTCATTGTGCCCATAGGAAAAACATGAGAACATTTTATTTTTCCCTTTAAAGACGACAGGCATGAGCAATTTCTATTGCACCTGCAGACTGCAGATGGATGGCCTC
Source organism: Spermophilus citellus (assembly GCF_964194105.1). NCBI lineage: Eukaryota > Metazoa > Chordata > Mammalia > Rodentia > Sciuridae > Spermophilus > Spermophilus citellus. The sequence goes on along the minus strand of NC_138191.1, from coordinate 50,727,510 downwards.
GCCCAGGGAGGCCCGCCCAGAGAGCTTGGCGATGCGCCTACTCCTGTGAGGGTGGTAGAAACTCTGGGGGAGAGGATGGTGAGCTTTCCAAAAAGAATTTTAAGGCCACATTTCAAAAAGGAGAAACCTAAGGCTTTTGGGGGTGGGGGATGAGGTTGGATGCAAGGATGTGGGGTCAGGAGGAGCAAGTCGGAGGAGGATGCAGACCAAACGGCATCCGGGGTGGGTGGCAAGGGGCAGGACCGCTTCCTGGTGGTGTCCTAGGCAGAGGCAGTTGGAGTATTCCCAGCCAAGTGGGGAGAGAAGAGGCCCCTTTCTCCCTGCGGGGGACTTGGCAAGAACAGAACCAGAGACAACAGGAGGGGTCGTCACAGGTGGTGCATGAAGGCCCTCCTCGGGTCTAAGAGGGTCCTATACAGTATCTTGGTTGCAAGGTTAAAAAAAATAATACTTCTAAGTTAGTGAAAGAGAGAGAGAGAGAGAAAGAGAGACACACAGAGAAATAATTTGCATAGATTGTACATTCAGCTCCAGCAGGTTTGGACACCTTCCTTCCCCCCACCCCCAGGTAAACTTCTGAGCAGACACAATGAGGTAGCGCCTGTGGTTGACCCATGGGCAAAGTAAGGTAACTGAGGCAGAAGCTAGGGGACACCCCGTGAGCAAGCACGGCTCAGTGCCGTTTCTGAAGAAGCTTCCAGAGGTGGCAAGATGGCGGCCAAGACCTGGGATGTGGAGAGAGACTGGCTGTTTCACGCACCACCCTCTTCCCCTGGGTCACTCTGCCATTTCTGCCTGGTCTGATGGAATCCTGTAAGGCGTGGACCCAGGGGGACGAGGACCTCTACATGTCCACTAGGGGCAGCAGTCCAGAGCTCCAAATGGTATTCCTGTTCCCTTCTGCACAGTCGGTCTTGGGACCAGGATTGCTGAACCGCCAGCCCTCCTCTGTGGGACCGTCTGTTTAGGAGGGGACAGAGCAGCCACAGGTCCCCCGTGCCCTTCAGAATTCAGCCCCAGCGACTGCCTTTCTCCAGTGCTAGCTCTTTCCCCCTCTTCCAGTGGGAAGTGTTCACCTCATGGAGCCATTTCCCAGAGAACAGAGATGGCTGCTAGTGCATAATTGGAATGATGGAATTATTATCATTATTTTTTTTGACTCACACTCGGTTTAAAAAACAAAACAAAACAGCCGACATTGAAAAATCAGATTTTCTCAGAAAAATCTGGATTTCTGGCTTCCCCGACCAAACTGGAAAATTCCGCCACACGGAGCTTTTCTTGCAGCAGGATAGGCCACACGCATGACAGACCCTGCCCTCACCACCGCCTGGGACTCACATCCGCTCACAGACAAAGAAACCGTTGTAGGGCAGGTTATCAACCCAACAACCACCACCACCACAACAACAACAACAAAGGAACCGACACTGTTTTCCTCCCTGGGAAAACATCTCCTTTTGGCAAACTGCACTAGGCTTTGTTTGAAATTTTTTTTTTTAATCAAATGTGACAGCTGCAACATTCCTCTCATGATCCCCAAACAGCGGAGACAAAAGAACACCCCGTGTGACTTCTCAGCCCCCAAAATCAGTTGCAGCGAGTGGGGAGGGCAGCCTTGGGGAGGAGGGAGGTCCCCAGAGCAGGCCAGTGGCGGCCAGGCCTCCAGACGTCCAGGATGGAGAGTCGGAAATGTCAGAGGGTCAGGAGGGGCCGGGTGCTGGAGTTTGTCGCCTGCTCTGTGTACCGGGGCCTGCCAGGGCTGCGTCCCTAAAGCCACCAATAATAATACTGCAGAAGAGAGTCCTAGCAGCGAAGGGAGGAGCGGGAGGAGAACCTCCCAGCTCCAGGAACACGCCGGCCTGAGGCAGAGGCTGGGGACAGAAAGAGGCCCTGTCACTGGCCCCGTGGTCCCCTGGGACTGTATGAAACCACCTAGGGACCCTACAGGCTTTCTGAGAAAAAGGCTCAGGTTCCCAGAGCCACCTTGGACAACACCTGTCTTTCTCTGGACTCTCCTGGCTGGGGCTGACCACACCCGGCCCCCTGCGGAGGAGCCTGTTCACATGGAGGCCATGGTGAGATCGGCCTGGGAGTCCCCCGTGCCCAAGCTCCCTGCGGCCAGCACGCCCACTGCCCGTCCTGCAGCTGTCACTACTCTGTGCTTAGGGCAGGGGACAGGAGCGGCTCAGGGACAGATGAGCCGAACACCTGAACAGGGGAACGCCAGACGCCGGTGGTCCCCAGGGCTCCCACCCGCTGCCAGGGGACAACACCAGCTGAAGCTCTCTCCTGGTGTCCAAGGCCCCTGCTTTAGACTGAGGACAGGGAGGATGTAGGCAGACCCAGAAAGACAGAAACTGAGAGAGGGACAGACAGACAGACAGACTAGGGGGTGGCCAGGAGGGAGGGGGCCTTTCGTGAAAGAAAGGCGGCTTCCATCAGGAAGAAAATGTCAACAGGCTGTGACCCCAGCACTGCTGATCAGTCACGGACTGAAACATAAAAATAATAAATATTTAGTGTCTCTTCTCCGTGTCCTCTGTTGCCAGTAGGACATCCTGCCTCGCTGGGGGGGTGGGGGCCATGTCGCGGGAGGTCGGTCGCCCAGGTGAACCGCAGAACCTGCTCGCCTAGGCCAGGGCAGGTGCCCAGACCAGCTCCCCGGGAGACCAATGGGAGCGTCTGTTCCCAGGGCACCCTGTCACTCAGGAGAGGTAGGATTTGAGGAAGAAGAGGGGCCTTGGGGGGCCCCAGTGAGCTGTGTCGGGGGGTGTCCTCTAGAGGGCACATGGCAAGGAGACCCTTCAAGTCTCTGGTCACTCAAGCAATTCGAATAACACTATTTTTGAACATTTGGACAACCTTCCCGCTTTCGAGACTCAGCCTTCTCAGATGGGCCTGTTGGCAGTGTGGACGAGGGAGGGCATGGAGTTCCTCGGCAACTCGGAGATGCTTTTCCCTGCGAGGAGCCTGGTCCGTGCCTCTGGTCCCCCCACCCGCAGCACCAGGTGTGCGATTCACAAAGGGTTGGGCGCCTGACCTCAGAAGGGAAGGGCTGTGGCAGGTAGGGGGTGGGTATTGCTTTGCTGCCCAGCTCAGGAGACCTGCCCAGGCAGTGCCTCGTGACTTCCCTGGCCATGGTCCCCACCATTCCCAGGTTGAAGAGCCTAAGAGGTCACAGTCTCCGTCTCCCAGAAAACCAACGGTTAGGACTCGAGGCTCATGCTCGCCAACCTCATTCCACCCCCACTACCCTGGGCGGCAGCCTCTGTGGAGGGTGGCCTAGACTCATGGCCACCGGGCAGTCACACTTCTTGGCCAGGTCCCATCCACAGGCTTTCCTGCTTCTCTATTGATCAGGGAGAACAGCTCATGCCTAGAAGGGCTGGTGGGAGGCTCAGGGTCTTCCCGAGCCCATCTCCCTTGGAAAGGCCTGAGACGGTGACCTCAGTGACTGGCCACGTTAGAGCTGGCCCGGGGGACTCCCAGACGAAGGAGCAGAAAGCTAAGCAGAGGGCAGCAGGAGGCCAGACCTCCCTCTGGGCAGTGCTTGTCAAACTGGGTTTTGCAGAGCCCTTGGGTTTGGAAGAGGGACCTTGAGAGATGTCCTGGGCAAAGGGCCGGCCTGGCGGGCTGAGCCTGGGGAGGGGGCCTCACCCCTCGGCTTCCCAGGGGCACAGCCTGGATTTTCTCTGCGCCTGAACTTCCACCTACCAAGTAAACCCAGTTCTGCTGCTCAAAATAAAAGTGTGAGATCACTTGTGCAGGATGAGTGCAGGTCACAGGACGGGGAGGAGAGGGACCTGCGGAACTTGGGGGACCCGCCAGCAGAGGTGAGACCACCCTGGTGCCAGCTCCAGAAGCCAGCTCGCCAGGTGCAGGTTGGCTCTGCTCTGACCTCCAGACCCTCCGCCTCCTCCGTCCAATGGCCAGGAGAGCCCCTGGCACAAGGGGCACCCCAGGGCGGGAGGTCGGGGTCCCGCTGCACCAGCCCTCCGGCTGCCTTCCTGTGGAGATCATTCGGTGGCCCTCCCGTGGCCAGTGCTACCTCAGCCGGCCATCGGGTTTGACAGCCCCCAGCTCTGACTTGGGGTCGGGGCTGAAGGAGCTCCAGGCTGTCTGGCTGCAGGTCTGCATGACGGGGCAGGCGGTGGGGCCCGTGGCGCAGACGTCCATGGCAGTCCACATCCCGCCCACCAGCAAGTCCAGCCAGCCCTCCAGCGCTGCGCCCGTGGAGGCGGCGTGGCAGGCAGCCTGCTCGACCTGGGCGGGGCTGATGGGCAGGCTAAGGACGGGGTTCAGGCTCTGGAAGCTCTGCTCCATGTAGGCACTGCGTGGGGGTCCGTTGTGCAGCTTCAGCGCCTCTTCTGCAAGCCAAAGGGAACCGTGAGTCCAGGAGCCACCGACTGGACACCTGCCTCGGGGCACCTGGCACCGGGGGCACTGGGCAGCATCTAGGTAACTCCTGTGACCATCTCACGGGAAGTGCTTGAGCAGTCCCATTGGACAGGTGGAAGTGCCCTTCAGGGACATGGCCCACTTAATGCAGGGCACCCTCCACCTGGGATTCAGTGGGCATATGTTTATGGGTTAGTGGCCTCTCGTTCACTCCTTCAACACAGGTGGGTTTTTTTGGTTTTTTTGTTTTTTTTTGAATTTTGTTTTTGGTACCAGAATTGAACCCCAAGGGCACTTAACCATGGAGCCCTATCCCCAGCCCTATTTTGTGTTTTATTTAGATTCAGGGTCTCACTGAGTTGCTCAGCGCCTCGCTGTTGCTCAGGCTGCCTTTGAACTCGTGATCCTCCTGCCTCAGCCTCCTGAGCTGCTGGGATGACAGGCGCTTGGCCGTTCAACACATGTGTTTAAGCATCTACTTTGTGCCGAACATTCACTCAACACTTACTAAACATCTCTTATCTGCAAGGCATTGATTGATTGACTGATCGAATAGAGATACAATAAATGCCTCTTACTCCGGGTACCAGCTGCATTCTAGGTGGCGGGATGAACCAGAGAGAGGGGTGATGTTACGGTGGCAGCAGCAACAACCAAATGAACAATTAGGTAAATGAGGTCATTTCAGGCAGAGATAAATGTCATGAGGACCATAACAGGGTACTGGGTCACAGTCAACTCCAGACAGCCCGAGGGCCGGATCCAGCCCACCGTGGGTGTTTATAAGTAAAGTTTTATTAGAACACAGCCACGCCCAGTTGCTCACAGATCATTTATGGCTGCTTTTGTGCCACCCTAGCAGAGGTGAGTTGGGACAGAGGCTGTTGGGCCTGAAAAGCTGAACATATTTTACTCCCTGCCTGCGCCCTTTAGGGGAAGACTGTGCTGAGCCCCCTGTGTCTACCCACATGGGGGTGGGTGGGAGAGACCTCCCCCCAGGAGGTGATGTCTGAGCAGAGTGCAGATCAGTGTGCAGGAAGGGGGCAGATCAAGATTCTGGGGAAGAACTTCCGGGTAGAGAGAACAGCCTGGGCGCAACCTAACTGAGCACCTCCCCCTCGGCAACGAGGTCACAGGTGTTGGGGCCAGGGTTGAACCCGGGTGTGTTGACCTCAGATCCTGGGCTGCCGCCTGCCCACCCCTGACGCTGGATACACCAGGCGTTGCTCAGTGGAAGGTGCTGGTGTATGAGCTCCCCTGGGAAGCAGGACATTTGAGCCAGAGGGTGGGTGGAGGGGAATGTCCTTGTGATAACTCCACCTTGTTGAGCACCTACTGTGCACAAACTGTTCTGTGAAGTGCTACATGCAAGAGCCCAGATGTTACAATCTTGTCTGAGTCCCCACCTGCCACAAACTGGGTGTGTGGCTTCTGACTTGGACTCCTGGTGCCTCCGTTTCCTCCTCCATAGAATGAAGAGGGCACTAACGTCTCCCTCAGCTCTCTTGTTTGTGAGGATTCACTAGGCTGGCTGGGAGAGAGTGCTCAAAGTGGCACCTGGCTCATATTCCACGCTAGGATTATTACTGTTGGTTTTTTGTTAAGTCTGTGATCCTCCCATGCACAAGCTGGGTGTTCCTATCTTGAAGAAGTTCACATTTGTGGCCTGTTTTGGAGCCAATGACAAGAACACATCTTTCTGAAAAAGTGTTGGCCAGTGAGGCTGGCGAGTTTTGTTCCACCAGTCGGGTTTGTATAGCATGATGGCTAGGATCAGAAGACACCTCCTTATGAGACAACACCATGCTCAGGAGACAATGCTTCCTTTGTGCTTACCAAGAGCTGTCCCCACTAAGGTAACCAGGAGAGCCTGCAACAGCATGCCACTTTCTTCTAATAGGTGGGTCCTGAGTGGGGAAGGAGGAAACAGAAAGACCCTCGGCCTGCCTCATTTCTAAAAGCAACGAGACTACTAGCTGAATTCAGAACATGCATCGACCTTGGCCAACACAGACAGGAATGCCATTCCTTCCATTCTAAATGCCCTGGGGAGCCGGAGGGGAAAGAGGAGACCAGGACGCACTGAGCATATGCTGGAAGCTGCCGTGCTTATAAATCTGGTCCTAGCTCACTTCTCAGATTGGCAGACAGGGTGGGCAGTGCCAGCACCACTTGCCAGGAGAACAGAGCCTTCTGTCTTTGGTGCTTTCCACCAAGTTCTCTAACACTGGGAGGCGGTGGGGTGTCCAGACTGACCAGGGGCGGTACATTCCAAGCGAAAGGAACAGCTAGCGAATGCGCAAATGTCGGAAACGCAAATCGTGGTTGATGCAAGAAACCCTTATGAGAAATGAGGTTACTGTGGGGAACGCGGTTACAGTACCAGCTCATGGTTCTCGCCTCCATAATTAAATTTGCCTCAATTCCACCTCATCAGATTTCTTGAGATTACTGGGGACGCATCAATAGCAAATTACTGGTGATGAATCATTTTACAAATTGGATGGCTCCTACCTTCTTGTTCCCTGTCGTGAGAACATCGCTAACACATACGATTACCGACACCAGGGGTCTGCTCCCGGTGGGGGAAGACAACCCCTAGGTCTTCCTGGGACTGGGGATGAAGAGCTCTGCCTTCCTCAGAAATTCCAGCAGAAAAACATTGGAAAGACCAGGGTCACAGTGCACAGCCCAGCTGTCCCGGGGTGGGAGGGTTCGGGGACATTTCTGGGCTGTCCCATCAGAATGCACACAGGAGGATGCTGATCACATCCTTCACCTCCACATCTGGCTCTGAGGACCCTGAGGGGTGCCAGGAGTGCAGCTAATCAACAGGGCGCTTGATTCTCGACTCTGCCACCGTAGCCCAGAGCAAAACACACACCGTACAAATGGATGTGTGTGGCTGTGTTCTTTTTTTTTTTTTTTGTTAGTTTGTTCCAATGAGTTATCCGTGGCTGTATTTTTATAAAAGTATACTTACAAAACCACATCATGTTTGGCCTGGGGTCTTGTGCTTGCCCACCTCCGATGTACGGATTTCCTTATATATTCCGAAAATGAGTACTTTTTGAAAGCAAATATCTTCCACCAGGGGGTGGTTTCTGTTTTTACTGAAGGTACTATATTTTTTGATGAATAGAATTCCTATGTTAATTATTGTTTTCTAAACAGCAAATAAGACGTGCTGAAATCTAATATCTCCCTGGGCTCATTTTCCGTTTGTCATAAACACGCTCAGACCTCCTGAAGTCAACAGGGAGGGGACCTAATAAATAGGTACCGGGAGGGAATTCCACGGGGCTCTAGGACAGACAAGTAGGAGAGACTGCGGAAGAGGAGAGGAGGACTCTAAGTGGCTGTCCCGTGCCCCGTGCCGGAGCATGCTCTCTGCCAAGGAAAAGGACCTGCCAGGGACTCTCCCCTCCCCCCCGGGGACCCTGGAACACTCACCTGGTTTGATGGGCTGCCTGTTTGAGAAGGTCAGAGGTGCCACAAGGAATTTGGTCTCTGCAACTGGCACCCAGTGGTGGAGAATTTTCACTATCCAGACCCCGGGCCTCAGGGGCAAGTTCAGAGGGGGCTTGTAGTGGGTGAACTCAGCGGTGGACTCAATCAGGATGTCGTAGGTGGCTGCGATGACATTGACAGGATCCACCCAGATGACGGTCTCGGTCACGTTGGGCCCCTTCCCCCACTTCTGCATTCCCACCGGCTGGTCCATGGGCCCCAGGAGACTCCCAAAGTTGCGGAATAGCCGCTCCTTGGCGTCCCAGTCGGTGCCAACCTGGAACGGGAGAGCGAGTCCTGAGGCCGCTAGTGACCCAGGGGGCTGGGTCCCAGAAGGACCTAGCATCCTGCTTGGTAGGTTCCATGGATCCATTTCAGACGAGGAGACGGAGGCTCTGAGTAAGTCACCTACTCCAGCCTGCACAGCTGGTCAGCAGATGTGAGCCCTGCCTGGGGATCCCAGGGCCTGCGGTCCTCTCATGAAACCTTGGGGCCTCCTGGGCTCCCATTCCCCAAATTCACACCAAGCCACTCCATGGGTGTGGCTGGTTTCTGCTGGGTGGTGGGTTTTCCAAACTGCAGGCAGCCAGTTCTTGTAGTGTGCGAGAGGGGAACTCGGGCTTCGGAGCCCCCCTAGCCTGGTCTGCCCTCCGCCTCCACCTCCCCTGGCCATCGATGCCGCTCGCCCTGTTTCAGACCTTCAGATCCATCAGGCCTGTTCCCACCCCGGGTCCCCTCTCCACCTGTCTAGCCTGCAATGCCGTAACCTCCCCGCACAGCTGGCCCTTCACTTCCAAGGTCGCCTGGCACCCTCCCTGACCCCCAGATCTAGAATGGCCCTCGGTCACTGTCACTGCTGCTGCTTATCTGCTGAGCATGACCCACCAGCGGGCCGTCATTCCCTCCCACCCCTGGTACCAGAGGCCCCCTGTGAACAGCCTTCCTTATTTGGCTCTCTGTGCTTTCTTGGTGCCTATTATATTACTGGGCTCGGCACACAGCAAGTGCTTAAGCAAAGTCTGTCTGATCGAGTGAATGACTTGACAAGAACAGGGACTAACTGCGTCGATGGCCAGCCCTGAACTCCGCGGCTATTTCAGATCACATTAAATGAGGGGTTTTCTGACTTGGAAAAAAAAAAGTGTCAATCTCCCTGGTGAGGATCTATCCGCCGATGGCACGGGGGCACGTTGGTGGCAGAGGACCAGCAAGCACCCCAGCGTCTGCGCGTGTCGCAAGTCGAGGAGGAGGTGTGCACGGACGCACCCTCCGGGAGAAGAGCTCGGGTGCCAACAGGGGCTGACCGAGGTCCTCCTTGGCCTTGCCTGGAGTCACTGTCCACTCTCCACCCAGGACACGGAGCTGGGCGGCTAGTACACACGGAGGGCTTAAGGCACCAGGGACCGTCTGGGGCATCGATTCCTCCCGTGTTCCCGAATCCAGAAAGGGGAGGGCCTGTCGGTGTCCTCTAGCTCAGAAGTACTTGACGTGCCACGGTCAGAAGCGCAGGGGCCGCCAGTGTGGCACCGGGGGCTACAGTTCTCCCGATGCTCTCAAGGGCGGGTCCCTTCAGTCACTCACCCGCACACTCAAGCCAGGAGCCCCCACCCCCTGGGTGGCTGGCGCACACGCAGGGTCAGTGCAGCTTTCCACCGGCTTCCGTGGACCAGGGGCGAACTTGAGCTGGGGGAGGGGCGGGGCCACGGGTGGACGTCCCGCCAGACTTGAGAAAGCCCCACCCCTCGCTGGTCTGGTCAGGGCCTGCCCTGCCCCCTCTCCTCCCTGGCCCTCACCCCAGGCGCTGTGCAGGGCTCTCGGCCTCTCGGGCCAGGGTCCTAGGGCTCTCCGAGGCACAGGCTTCCTATCCTGCCAGCTCCAGACTGCCGCCCGGGGGCTGCTCCTGCTCAGAAGTTCTTCCCCGTGGGAGGCACCTGGTTAGAGGAGGCCTCTGGGCCCTGCAGCGCACGCAGAAGGCCGGGACTTCTCGCACTCCTCACCGCTGCGCCTGAGGGCTCCCAAGAGAGCCCAGCAGAGTGCAGGAGACCCTCCCATCCGCCTGTCAATCATCGGTCTTCTGTCCATCTACTCCCTATCAATTATCCATTTCTCATCTATACATCTCACGTGTATGTCTACCTTATCTATTATCTCTCTACCTATCCACAATCAATCAATTATACGACTGTCCATTATGTCTCGGTGTTGAACTTGAATGCATGCTGAATGGACAGGACTGAGAACCAGGCTTCCCCGGGCACCCAGGCTCTCCACGCCCACCTTCCAACTGACTAAAGGATGAACTGTCACAGAACCACCTCGAGATCACACAGAGAAAGGGATTTGTGACCAGACAGGGGCTGGGGGGACCCTGGAGAGCACTGTCCCCGGCTCACCACAGAAATGGAAATGAACCGTTGCCTGAAATCTGAGTTCTAAAGGCAAGAGAAGGCAGGCAGGTGTTGGGGAGCATCTGACTAAATCTCTGCGTCTTGCTCCTAGGTTGAGAAGGGGGGCGGGGTCAGTCTGAGAAGGAGCCCACTATGGTCCCATCCGCTGTGACCTCTGAGATCTAGTGAGCCTCAGTGTGGAAATCCACAGCCATTCCCTGCAAAAGCATCAACTGCCCCAATTTAAACACCGGTTCGGACCTAACATGCTGTTCCCCAGCTGCCAATCCCAATCCAAAGCTCCCCATCTGGACCTTTCCAGGGCCTACAAGACCCTGTTGCCTCTTGAGGCTTGGCTTCTTCCATTCTCCCCCTCACTGTGCTCTGGCCACACTGGCCTGGCTGCTTGTGGGGTATGCTACACTCCTTCTGAACCTCAGGGCCTTTGTACATGCTCTTTCCCCTCTTTCTTGTGCCAGGACCGTTCCAGATCTGCCCATCTGAGAATCTCCTTTACAGATTTCAGCTCTACATTTTTCTCTTTTGAAAAGCCTTGTGGAATGAACCACCCTCTGGGAGGTGATCCCCGTCAACCTCCCAAGTCCTCAGCAGTCCCCCGAATGAAATCTTATTTTATCTGTGACACTTGTCATTAGCTGAGCAGCTTCTGTTCTTTTATTCTCTCTCTCGCCGGCTGTCTGCCCCACTAGACTGCATTTTATGACAATAGGGGCCTCATCTGTCTGGCTCACTGCTGTCCCTCGGGAGTCTAGCACGCTGCTGCTGGTGGCCTGGAGAAAGATTAGGCATCTCTTCTCCAAGCCAACAGCACGGGATTCTCATGGACTGGAGAAATGTGACACTGGCCACCCGCAACAAGCCAGACCCGGACGCCAGGCAAGGCCCCAGCGCTACTGCCAGGGAGCCTCTCGGCAGCCCTCTGAGTGGCTCTGAGTTCTGCCCTTCCTTCTCACGCGGTTTTATGTCTATGCTGTTAAAAATCAGCAAGACTAAGGGGGCCAGGCTGTAGCTCAGGGGTGGAGCACTCACTGAGCGTGTGCAAGGTCCCAGGTTCTATCCCCAGAACTGCAAAAAAATTTAAAAAATACAACAAAACATAAATAACACGAGAAAACTTTAAAAATTCAAGATTAGGACTTCATGGGTCCCATGCCATTATTTCTGCCAGTGATCTTGGTGGTTTCTCTCCAACGCTACTGGACCTACCCATGAACCCTTGCAGATCACTAGCCGTGGAGTGGCCAACATCGTTTGTCACTGCCGGAGGGACCTAGTCATCCAACCACAGGCTGATAAACAGGGAGAGCCCAGACGCCAGGCATCCATCTCTTTAATGGGACGTTAATGTCTTCAATGGGCCACGTGGGCCCCCAGCCCAGGATCCAACTGGGGCAGCGTTTAATTACCCCCTGACTCACCAGTAATTTATTATGTTCAAATCCAGCCAATCCATTTGGAGCCTTAGTTGAAAACGTGGGCCTAACAAGAAAGTCACCCGTGCCTGTTTGACATGGGGACATACTGAGAGGGGGACGGGACAGCAAGGCACGGCCACAGTGGGCTAGGGGAGGACCAGGAGGTGAGACTCCACCTCCATCACACCCCAGTCCTTCAGACTCTTCGTATTCTAGATTCATATTCTTCATCCTTAACCCCGTGGCCAGGGTCCACCACCATCAGGCACCTGCCTGAGCTGCGTACTGACCTGGAGAGGGCAGAGGTCGGACGCTGGGGTTCCCGGGGTCACACCACCCTCCTTTCCAGCATCGCTACCCACGGGCTTTGGCCCATTCCTTCAGAAATCACATTCAGCATCTGTAAGTGACTGGCACTCTCCTACAGATGATGTACGTGGGGACACGGCAGAGAACAGGGGGGTAGCGGATCGGCTCTCTTGTGGACAATCAATAAATGATCTGATAAATCAACAAGGAGCGTCACCTGGCAAATACCAAGAGACAGACAGTTCCACAGGGAGGAGTCAGGTGGGTAATGTAGCCACTGCCGCCTGAGGAGGTGGCCAGGGAGGCCATTCTGAGGGGACACTGTTTGGATCTAGATTGGAATGACTGAGAAAGAAACCAGGCAACCCCGGGACTGTGTTCCAGACTGGGGATGAGCCTGCGCCAAGTTTAAGGCCAGAACAAGTGTGGTGTGTTTGGCAAAGGCACAGAAGCGTGAGCAGGGAGGAGAGCAGCACTGGCCAAGGCTGGACAAGAAAACAGGCTGGGCCCCATGGGGCCTTCTGGGCCTGGAGGCAGGGCTGGGGGTGAGGGTGATGCTGGTGAACCTGCTTCCCCAGCCAGAGAAGTAACTAAAGGCTGATGCTGTTGTGGGAGGGGAGACTGCATTTTATGGACCCACAATCCATGCATCAGTCCATCTGTCCATGCCTCAACCATCCATCCATCCATCCACCATCCATCTACTCATCCATGCATCCATCTATCCATTCATCATTCACCATCCATTATTCATCCATCCATCCACCCACCCATCCATCATCATTCATCCTTCCACCATCCATCCATCCATCCATCCCCATCTATCCATCCATCCATCCATCCACCATCCATCTACTCATCCATGCATCCATCTATCCATTCATCATTCACCATCCATTATTCATCCATCCATCCACCCACCCATCCATCATCATTCATCCTTCCACCATCCATCCATCCATTCATCCCCATCTATCTATCCATCCATCCATCCACCATCCATCTACTCATCCATGCATCCATCTATCCATTCATCATTCACCATCCATTATTCATCCATCCATCCACCCACCCATCCATCATCATTCATCCTTCCACCATCCATCCATCCATCCATCCCCCATCTATCCATCCATCCATCCATCCATCCCCCATCTATCCATCCATCCATCCACCATCCATGTACTCATCCATCCATCCACCCATCTATCCATCCATCCATACACCTCATCCATCCACCCGCCCACCCATCCATCCATCCACCCACCCACCCATCCATCCATCCACCCACCACCCATCCATCCATCCACCATCCATGTACTCACCCATCCATCCACCCATCTATCCATCCATCCATACACCTCATCCATCCATCCTCCCACCTGCCCATCCATCCATCCATCCATCCACCCACCCACCCACCCATCCATCCATTCATCCTTCCACCCATCCATCCATCCATCCACCCATCTATCCACCCATCCATACACCTCATCCATCCATCCTCCCACCCGCCCACCCACCCATCCATCCATCCTTCCACTACTGTAGCCAAAGACTGATCTAGTGCTCACTTGTAGTCATTCCTATACTAGGACCTGGGGTGGCATAAACACAATTAAACATAGTGTCTGTGGCCAGAGACCTGGGATCAACTTTGAGCTCTTCCACTTCCTAGCGATGATCCAGAAAACCACTGGATCTCCATCTGCCTTAATTCCCCGTCTGTAAGATGGTGTTCATGAGACTGTGTCCTTAGGAAGCTGGGTTGTCCTATGAACACAGGTTTAGAAGGAGTCCCTGGCTAGGACGAAACAAAGTCCCTGGCTCTAGTGTCCGGGGCTGCACAGTCTCACAGATGTGAGCTCATCTCTAGGGTCTGCAAGTCCCTTCCTCCTCCCTCTCCAGCTGCAAGCATCCAAATGGGGCAGAGCTCCCGGCCAGGGGGGGCTGCCAAACCCCCAGGGTGACCGCGTCTGGCCTCTTACCTCAGAGAACTGAAGCCTCCCGAAGTCGCTGGGGGGGGGCTTGCGATCTTGAAGACTTTCTTTGGCATCACCTACGTCTCCAGGGTCTCGAGTTTGCTCACGGCCAGATTGGTAGCATGGTGCTTGACCAGAAAGCCCTGGAAGCGGTCAGCGAGGAAGTAGAGGTGGACAGATGCTGGGTGGCCCATCGGGTAGTACCTGAAAACACAGGTGATCCTGGGCCAGGGCCGGAGGCGTGTGGCATCGTCCCAACCCCCGCCACCCGAGCCCTGTGAGCCTGTTCCTGAAATAGACCCCATTTACCCAGCACTTGCTGGGTTCTTTGCGCCAGTCTGGAAGCTGCTCCCTGTGCAGCTATGATCTCAGTGACTACGAATAACTTTTTTGCTGAGTTATAAATGTGAAACGTGCTGACTACAGGGAAGTCAAATCAAGAAAATAAAATTACTACTTTGATGCCTCTTCCCATAAATAATGTCAATTCCGATATTTACTGAGTCCTCGGTGCTGGGGCTGGGAGTGGCAATGGTGTGCAAACACGACTCCTCATGCATTTTCCTGCAGCCCACTCTTCTATGCATATATTTGCATAAATATTGCATCATGGAGATCGTAATGTACACACTGGCTGTATCCTGCTTTGGCTCCACAGGATTTCCTGAGCATATTTTTTTCTTTTCTTTCTTTCTTTTTTTTTTTTAAGTCTCTGAAAACAAGAATGTGTACGTGTGTCGTGTGATGCAAAGGTTTTCACTGGGTGGAGCACAGATTTTAGAGTCAGTCCCCATTGATGAGCCATAATTTTTTTTCTATTCCAAATAAAGCTGCATTCGTCATTCTTGAGCCCCCCCCCCAAAAAAAATCATGTTTTGGAATCTCTCTCTCTCTCTCTTTCTCTCTCTCTCTCTCTCTCTCTCTCTCTCTCTCTCCATCTCAAGGGTCTCTGTAAGGTCTGACTTTATCAAAAATACCAATTTATACCCTCATTGTTCCTTGCCTCTGATGCTGTGCTGCTTCTTTAAAAATTATTGCCACTCTGAGACTCATATGCACGCAAATGCATACACAAGCTTGCATAAGTAGCTTGTTTAAAAACACACATCTTTGATCCGCTGAGGCCCGCTGGCTGGAGGGGTCAGGGAAGCTACTAAGCAGAGATGCCCAGAGGATGGGAGGGAGCAGGGAGCTGAGAAAGGCCACGCTCGGGCAGCTCGGCTCCCCGTTCTTCCCTCCTACTTGGACAGAATAAAGCTACTGCTCCTGCAATGTTTAAATTGCACGGCACGAGGAGGATTCTGGTGGCTTCTTAATAATAGCAGTCCACAAATCACTGTCCCCGCTCGGCTAAACGCAGGCTTCCCTCGGGTTCCGATCTGGAGTTTTAAGTCTTTATGTCCAATGATGGCCGCGGGGGCGGGGAAGCCGCCTTCTCGTGTGGATGCCGCTTCTGAGATCACCGCCTTGTTCCTGGGATGCCTCTGGGTTTGCACAAGCCGCCTGCGTGCCCTTCGGACGCTGGGTGTTCATGGCTCATGCCAGCTTCAGGTGCGGATGCCGGGAGGGGAAGGCTGCAGCCAAGTCTAGGCAGGAGCTTCTAAGAGGATGGAAATAGTTTATATCTGTTCTGTCCAGTATGGTAGCTGCTGGCCATGTGTGATGACCGAGCACTGGAAATGGGGCTAGTTGTCACTGAGGACATGCATTTTTAATTTTATATGAATTGTTTTGGGGGGAGGTACCAGGGATTGAACTCAGGGGCACTAAACCACTGAGCCCCATCCCCAGCCCTAGTTTGTATTTTATTTAGAGACAGGGTCTCACTGAGTTGCTTGGTGCCTCGCTTTCGAGGAGGCTGGCTTTGAACTAGTGATCCTCCTGCCTCAGCCTCCCAAGCCGCTGGGATGACAGGCGTGCGCCACTGCACCTGCCTAATTTGATTTGATTTCAATGTAAACAGCCACTGTGGCTCTGACTCCGTCATGGGTGGCATAGATGGAGTCCTGGAAGTCTGTGGTCACCTGCACCAATGTCCCAAAGGCCCCTCAGCCTCTTGTATCCAGGTGACATTGCCGACTTCCTTGCACCAGGGGGACAGGTCATTTTCCCACCTCTTGAGTTTGCTTTGGCAAGTGGCAGGAGGGGTGTCAGGCCTGTCCCCAGCCAGACCTCCCGAAGTCTCCTGTGCTTCCTTGCTCTCAAGTGACCACCGCAAGAGCTCGCCTGAGCTAGCCTGCTGGAGGGCGGGACATGGGAACGCAGCCACTGTGGGCGTCCCAGCCGAGGCTGGCCTGAGTCAATCAGCCAGCGATTCCCAGCCAAGAGCCACAGAGCTGCCCTACGGACCCGGAGCCGACTGAGGACGCAGTAGTGTGTTGTCCAGCCCCGATCAGGGAAACTGCCAGGCTGATCCACAGACCAGAGCTCCAGGAAATGCTTATTACTGCAGAACACGGACCACTTGTTCACGTTGCTGCAGTTTGATCCATGAACGTGCACGGTCAGAGTTTGCTCTGGAAGGTGGGGGGGGCGTGGAGGGAGGCAGAAAGGCAGGAGGGCTTTGCCTTGGGGGGTCAAAAGAAGGAAGTGTTTGCAGAAGGGAGCGGTCGCCCATGTTGAGTGCTGATCAAGGTCAAGAGAACCATCAAGGTCGGGTTCCCTACACACCTAGGCAGCTCTCCCACTCCTCCCTCCCCTTCTTTCTACCATGGAACCCTCTTGTCTCTCCTCTGGCACCGCCAGAACCCTGGTCCAAGCCACTGTCGTTCCCCACGGGGAGTGTTGCAGGGACTTCCTCAACGGATCTCGTCTTACTTTTGTGTGCTGCAACCTATTCTCATGGAAGTCACCTCCCTCACCCCCTGGTAGACGCCCCAAGTGGTGCACTTAATGCTCGTCATGACAGCCAAACTTCTTACCTGGGCTATGAAGCCCTGCCTCTTTCTCCAGCCTTGGTTTCCTTCCCTCTGCTCCAAATCCACCACCTTCGCGAGCCACTGGCAGCTTATTTTGAATTCTTGAACAGAAGTTCCTTTCTGCCTCGGGGCCTTTGCACAGGATATTCTGTCTGCTGGGGATGCTCTCCTGCTGTTAAGTGCACGGCTGGCTCTGTCTTACATGATGGAGAGATCATCCTTGTTTGCAGAACCCTAAGTCACTAACTCATCACTGTCTCATGACTATTTTCATTCTTGGCAGAACAGCTATTTATTTCTATTTATGTGTGTTTTGCAGGATGGAACTCAGAGCTTTGCACATGCCAGGAAAGTGCTCTACCGCTGAGCTACCTCCCGCTCCTGCAGGGTTTATTCTAATTGATTTGCTCCTTTTTGCTGATGCTCAGGATCTGTCTTCGACTAGAATGTGAAGGGTTTAGCTCAGGGGCCTGGTCTGTGGGAGCCGGTGCCTAACCCAGAGCCTGGCCCGTGGTGAGACCTAGAAAGGTTTCTCTAGAACCTTCTGAGGTACATCTAGGGAACAGGTAACCTCAAACAGAGCACAAAGCTCTGCGGGGCCTCCTCTTCACGTATTTGATACTTAGTTAATTAAAAAGGTTAGTTTTCTAAGAGAAGAGTCAAAATCAAGAGGCAATGCAATAGCCCGTAGGATACCACAGACACATGCGTTTGGCCCAAGGTATTTTATTCCCCTTATTTAATTAGGAGAGTGACATAAAAATCTGGATTTCTGATTTCCCTTGAAAACTCAGGAGACTGCTTCGCAGCTCCAACTCTGCATGGCAGCGGACTGTATGGAGCCCAGGTGCGGGAGGTTGGTGGGTCAGCCTGCCCTGCAGGGGCCACACTGACTGGCCCGGGCTGCCTGCCTGTCCCCCTAGAGGGCATGAGTGTGAGGATCTGTCATAAAATCCGACATGCTGATTCCTAGGGGTGGGTCATGAGTGTCTTTATTTTCTTCTTCTCTTAATGTTTGAGTCTGCCAGTTCACACATTTCCGCAGGGTCTGCAGGGCACATGCGTTACGTTAAAATGAGAATAAAACAAAAGGCCTCACTCTGTGAAGGCCACGCCGGGCCTGGACACGGCCAAGGTGCACAGATGCCCGGATGGATGCAGGAGGATGGGTTTAGCACACTGTTTCCTGGTGTAGTGATCTGACCTCCTTTTCCCCCCGGGGATGAGGGTCTTTTGTCCTGATTCATTCGCAGGCTCCTCTTCCTAAACACAGGGCTTTGCCCACCGCGGGGCACAGAGGTCCCATTAGAATAAAAAATGAGGTAGAAGCCGAAGGATTCCAGGCCCCAGGCAGCTCAGTGGTTCCCTTCTTCCCAGAACACGCACCGGGTGGACATCTCAACGAGGCTCAATAAATCGGGGTGTCTTCTGCAATGTCCTATTGGGCGCTTATCTTGTACATTCTAGGAAGCTCCTGGTTAAAACTGCTCCTGGGTGACTCTCGGCTCCCAGGGGTGCCCACAGCACTGGGCACCGGGGATCGATTCTGTGGCTCAGGGATGTAGACTCTGCGCCAGGCTTGCTGGAGGGGAAGTCACGGTGCCGCAGTCCGGCTGCAGCAAAATAGCCAGGGGGTGACGAACAACTTGTGTAGATTGATACAGCAGGAGTGGGAGCCGTTTATTGAAGGACCGGAGGGGTATATATATTACTGAATACACAGCTTATCTTAATTAGCATAAACTAGATACAGCAGTTAACCAATAAGGAATCTCCACACTTAATGGCTCGCTGGGGTTACTTCACAAACCACTCCCTCTGGCATTTTGCCAGGCGCCATCCAGACTTTTTTACAGACTCTAACATTTCTCTGGCAAAATGCCAGGCGCCATCCTGACTTGTTTACAGACTCTAACACACGGTCTCCATGACCTTGAGGAGGGCGCTGTGGCACTGCAGCCACACACTACGGGACATTGGAAGTGAAGTCCCCGAACTTGCTGCTCCAGAGACGAGGGGGGTGGGGCTATCATCCGAAGCCCTTATAGAAGCTTCCCAGGGGAGGTGGCACCTGGGTGGCCCTGATGACTGGGCAAAGGTCGGCAATGCAGTGACAGCAAGGTCACTGAGTCAGCCGTGAGTGGCTCATGTAGCCAGTGACCACCGCACACCACATAGCAGGGTCAGGCTGACCAATTTCCACCACTTGATATAAGGGCACCTAGAACAGCAGCCAGGAACAGGAGTGAGCATTTCGTATGTGAAACTGTCGACCTAAGACAATATGCTATTGCTCGTGAGGTTGGTTTTCAATCATTTTCTACTTTAAACGTCACGATGCCATCTGGGGAATGATGATGATGATTCTCATTGTACAGAAGAAGACACTGAAGGTCAGAGAGGTTCATGACTTGCCTGAGGTCAACAGCTAGTAAATAAAGGTGAGTTCACAGTGCAGGTCCTGGGCTCCTAACCCATGCTGGTCTCCCTTTAAACCAAACCCCACAGGGAGACAGAAAGGAAAGGGAAGGCTCAGAGAAATAAGGAGGGAATGGAAATGCTGGCAGGTTGGCAGAAATTGGGCTGGCTCTGCACAGAAGCAGACAGGAACCCTGTGTGTACTGACAGGGTTTAGGGGACAGAATAGTCCCTTTCCTCCCTCCCTGAGAAAAGGGGAGGGCGGGGCAAAGAGGAAGGATCGGAGACAAGGGATGGAGGCTCAGTATACATTTTTGTTGTTGCTATGCTGTTCAAAGGAGGCAGGAGGAGGAGGGTAACAAGGGAAGGAGAGCGATTGGAGACAGAGACAGATA
Source organism: Spermophilus citellus (assembly GCF_964194105.1). NCBI lineage: Eukaryota > Metazoa > Chordata > Mammalia > Rodentia > Sciuridae > Spermophilus > Spermophilus citellus. The sequence goes on along the minus strand of NC_138191.1, from coordinate 50,707,754 downwards.
TTTGAACATTTGAGGCTGAAACGATAGGACAGGACGTCTGAGGTTTGCTTCAAACTCCTCTGGGAGGAGGCGAGAAGGAGGCTCAGGAGCCTTCAGGCTGTGGAGCTGGTTGGTTACCCGCTGGGCTGACAGAGGAGAGCACGGGGTCCCACTCTCCTATTTTGTGCATGTCCCACACTTTCCATCATGAAAAGTACAAAAAAATTTGTACTTTGTCACGGTGACCTTCCATTCAAGATGAACACAATGTGGACACAAAGCCTCCCTCTAAGATACATAGAGGAGAGGACCCAAGGCCACCAACAGTCAATCTGAGACCTGCATCCTGACAAAGAGGAAAGTTAAGCCAGGACGGTGACCTCGGCTCAGCAGGAAGCCCCCCAGGCTGCGAGATCACTGGGAGACACAGGAAGAGACCAAGTGCGGGGTGGGGGTGCAGCCCTGGAAGAGGGGGTACCCCGATCTGCAGCTTGGGGCTTCCAGTCCCACACCCCAGTACCCCCCAACCTCGGGTACCCCCAGACCCAGGCTCCCCAGCCCCCCAGCGCCGCCGGCCACTCACCAGCAGCTGTTCTCGCCCTCCTGGTGCAGCGAGGCCTCCGCCCTGCGCAGCCCCAGGCGGGCAAAGGTGTGGTACAGCGACAGCGCCACGTCGCTCAGGCTGTGGACGCCGTCGGGCTCCTGGTACACGTTCTCCCAGTAGGCGCGCAGGCCCGGGGTGCCCGCCGGGTAGTTCCCGTACAGGTAGTAGTCCAGCTGCCCGATGATCTCCTGGTTCACCACCGCCTCGAACTTGCGCGCAAAGAAGGTGGGCCGCGCCTTCTGCTGCGCTCGGAGAGGAAGGGAGAAAACCGCATCAGCCCGCGACTGCGGGGACCTCAGGCACCCCGCGGTCAGGAGCAGGGCTGGCCCAAGCCCCAGCTCCGACACGGCATGACCTCTCTGGTCTCGATATCCTCATCTGGAACATGGGTCAGAATGGAGCGTGAGAGGGGCTGGGCAAAGCCATCCAGGTAGAGAAGACGCAAACGAGGATTGCTCTCTCGTGCACCCTGCACACAAACCACCTCCAAACAGATCAAAGAGCTTCCTGCAAGACCTGAGAAGCTGAAACCACCCGAGCAAAACAGGGGAACGCTTCAAGATATTGGCACAGCGACAATTTTTCTGAACAGGACTCCAACAGCTCAGGCAACAGGAGCGAAAATTGACAAATGGGATTACCTCGAATTATAAAGCTTGTGCCCAGCGAAGAAAACAGTCAACAGAGCGAAGATTCAGATCCGGAAAGGGAGAGAAATCTTTGCCAGCCATTCATCGGACGGAGGATGAACATCCAGGATATACAAATAACCCCCCCCCAAAGATAACAAGGGAACAAAGCAGCCGGTCAATAACTGGGCAGCCGATCTGAAGGGACGCTTCTCAAAAGCGGAAATACAAATGGCCGATACATACATGAGAACACTCTCAACACCCGGAGCCCTCAGGGAAATGCTAATTAAAACTTCACGGAGATGCCATCTCACCCCAGGCCAAAGGGCTACTATCAAGACAAAAACCCAAACCAACAAATAACAAAGGCCAGGGGAAGATGGGGGCGGGGAAGTAACACTTCCCTGCAAAAAAAGTCACACATGTGATGGGGGGGGGGTAAAACATCTATGAAAAACGGAAAAACAGATCTACAATTGGAGCTACTTCTGGGGACACTTTGAAGGAAAGGAAGTTGGTAAGCAAGAGACACCTGTATACTGTGTTTACTGTGTCACTCTCACAACGGCCAAGGTATGGCTCAGCCTAGATGCCCATCAACAGATGAATGGGTAAAAAAAAAAAAATGTATATAGACACAATAGAATTTTATTTGACCATTAATAATGTTAATGCAAATGTCATTTGCACAAAAATGGATGGAACCAGAGGCCAACATGTTGAATAAAATCAGCCAGAGAAAGGTTAAGTGCGCGTGTTTTCTCTCGTATGTGGAAACGAAAAGGTGTCACTAGAAAAGACAAGATCAATTACTAGGGATAAAGAAGGGGGGGTGGGGGAGTGGGGGAGGGGAGGGCCAGGGGGTTATTAGGGACATGCATTATGGAATGGTCACATTGAAACCCATTCATCTGTCTAATTAGTGACTGAGCAATCATCATAAAGTAAAGTTTGAAAAAGAAGGAGGATGTGCACCCCGAATGAGTGGGTTAATATGGGTAAAGCAATGACGGACACTTAGTATGTATCATTTCATTGACTGTTAAATAAATCCAATCCTGGATGTTTCTGGCTGGGCTGGAGCTCAGAAATCATTTAGCTGAGGTCACAGACCAGTCGTCCAGGGCAAATACAGCCTGCAGATGTATTTCGGTTGCCCAACAGAACATTTTAAAATTGAATTAGCTGGCAGCATTTAAAAAGGCGAGATTCACGGAAACAGAAAACAGCAATAGACCCGCAGCCTCAGGCCCACATCCTACATGGGAGCAACCATTGAGCGCTGAATGGACATGGGGCTCCTCAGCCTGCCGCAGGCCCCACCACTCCCTAGTGCCTCCCTGGCACTTTCACTGGCTTGCAGACTCACAAGGCACGCTCCAGAGTCATGGATCAGGACCTTCAGGAGTGGGGCTGAGAGACTGTATTTTTATGTATCCAAAAGAAAAGTTCCTTGGCGATGTTGACACAGGGTTGAGGGGTGAGGGCCACTGATGTAAACTGAGCCCTCGATGAAAGAGGCCCAGAGAGGGGCAGGGACTCTATCCAAGGACACACAGCACATCAGTAGAAGATGCAGGGTCCAGGGTTAAAAAGATGCAGGGACACCTTGGCTGGGTTACAGCCTGGCTCTCTTCTATCAATTGTCCCCATGGTCCCTCCAAGTTGGCAGTTTGGGAAGTCGCAAGCCAGCCTCAATACCCATCTAGGGCCAAGATTGGCAAACATTTTCAAGAAAGGGTCAAAGAGTAAATGCACACAGCTTTGAAAACACTCACTCCGCCTTTGCAGCATAGAAACAGCCAGGGGCAAAACTGTAGATCATGGGCATGGCTGTGAGCCAGGGAAACTTCTTGGCCAGGGCTGAGGTCAGACAGGGTGGGGGGGGGGGCTTCAGTTGGCTGACCCTTGGTCTAGGGCTGAAGAAGCAAATAAAAAATAGCCCTGTCCCTCGAGGACCTAACTTTGGGTCTAGCATGGCTGTGCATGAATAGTAACAATAATGACGACAGTGACCAGTAAGCATGTCCTACAGGCAAGTGCTGCATTGATGTCACGGCCTGGAATCCCCTGGAATCCCTGGCTTGTCCCCAGGTCCAGTATCTCCAGAACCCCGTCACTCTACGATCGAGCTGATTGAGTCAACTGGTGACTCCCCCAACTCCCCCTGCCCCCGGCTTCCTCATCCTTAAAATGGGTACAACCACATGGGTTTTCAGCCAGGCCATTAGCTGCTCTGGCTACGTGACTATCATGACCACTTCCGCTTGCAACTGGGGGCCTGTCTCCCCAGGGGCTGTCAGTCTTCATTTTCTGGAGGGAGAAGACCAGTCTTAGCGGCTGGACAGGCTTCTTTCTCCTCCTGCCATTCTCTGGCCACAGCCTGCTCTCGGGAAAGGGCACATTTCTATATTTATCGTCCTCTTTGAACAAGAACTCCGAGAGTTCCTCACAGGCAGCGGTCCTTGATTCTAAGGTGGATCTTTGTTTACGGGGAAAGACAGAGCTGGGGTGCTCGCTAAGGTAGCCAGGCTTCATCAGGGACCACCATGGCCCCCGACGCGGGGGCTGGGGGAGCCAAGCCCCAGGCCACCTTCTCAGATGGTGATGGTTCTCTGCAGCTGGGGCAGCGGCAGGTCCTTTCTGCACGGACAGGGCAGAGTCAGGACATCATCCGGGTTCTTGCCTAATTAACCAGGGTTTGAGGACATCCCTGGCACAGGCAGATCAACATGAGAGCACCCAGGTCACCAGGGACCTTTCCAGGGGTCCCCGCTGGTCCTCGGGAGGTGTGGAACACCCTGAGCTTCTGCATTCTGAGCTGCTGGTGATGGCAGTGCCCGAGGGCCGCGGCCCTGCTCTGAGGAGCCAGGTGGGCAGGGCGTGTCCTCCCCTGGACGCTTCAGCAGGGACACTTTGGCTGGGTTACAGCCTGGCTCTCTTCTACCAGTTGTCCCTGTGGTCCCTCCAAGTTGGCAGTTTGGGAGGCTGCAAGCCATCACCACGGGGTGGCTCTAGGGACCTTGGTCTGGTTTGGTTGAACATTTCATGGTGCTCAGTTTGTTCAGGCTGCAACTTGGGCCTGGCTGTGGTCAGGGGAAGGAGGGGAGGAAGAAGCTCAGAGCCCCGTCCCTTCCCAGCCACACTTCCTGCCACACTTCCCGGCCACACTTTCCAGCCAGGCCGGGGAAGGGAAGAGCTTCCCCTGGGCAGGAGTGGAGCTGAGGAGCCCTCCCCCAGGCTCATAGCAAGCAGAAGAGCAGTGACCGCGCTCCTGCCTCTGCCATCCCCAGAACTGTAAATTTCTGGGCTGCGAGGAGACAGCTGTGAAGGTAATGACATTTCTACCTCTCCTTACTCCTTCAAGTTCACGGAGCAGGGTGGTTTCCAAACCTGGCTGCGTTGGATTTTTCCAAAGTGTAATGCAAAAGAGACACAGGTTTCTGGACCTCGGTGGAGAGTGGCGGTTCTCATGCAGGGGCGAGTTTGGCTCCGGAGGACATGTGGCAATGTTTGGAGGCATTTGGGGACTGTCACAGCTGGAAGGTGCATCTAGTGTGTGGAGGAGGCCAGGGACGGCTGCTAAACACCCCCAGGGTACAACGCAGAAGGATCCAGGCACAGTGTCAAGACTGCCTTAAAACTCTGCCCTCTCTAAGTTCAAGTTCCTGTTCAGAGATAATGTTTTTAATAACCTTCCAGGGCATTGTGCCCGAAAGGTAGTGCAGAGAAGAGGAAGAGAATGGCCCCTGGGGACAGATACCGTGGGCTGTCTGACCTTGGATAAGGTTGTTGACCTGTCTGTGCCTCAGTTTGTCTATAACAGGAAACCCTATCATGTGTTTTGTGGGGTTTAATGAGTGGATTCATCAGAATGGTTAGACCAGCCCCCATATGTATGCAGTAAGTGCTCAGTTAGTGCTGGCTCTTTTCTTGATGGGGTTGCTGTGACCATCAGTCCTGGGACAGGGCATGGAGGGGTGGGGCGGCCTGGGGGCTCCTTGGAGGCCTCAGAGGTCCTGGTGGGCGGGGTCTGGGGTCTGGGCGGGGCTCACCTGGAAGCGGTGGAAGTCCTGGGGCTTGAAGTCGTTGGGGGAGCAGCGCACCAGTCCACAATGTGCTTGTACTGGCACTTGCAGCCCAGCTTGCGGTTCCAGTTGGTGACCCGCAGGTTGTTGTCCACCATGGTGTTGCAGTGAGGGCTGTTCTCCAGGACCGTGTGGAAGAAGGACTGTGGGGAGAGAGGAGCCCAGCTCAGCCCTCCCGGCCTCCCCCAGATGGGCCCCGGAGGCCCTCCAGTGGCAAGGAGCGCTCCTGGAGAGTCTTAGGGACAGCTGCCAGGCCTGTCAACTCGGTGGCTGGATTCTACCTAGAAGTGTCCCCCGGCCCCAGCGCTGCCTCTCCCCCAGGGCTCCACCTGATTTCAAGACAGCCCACCGCCCCAGGCACCTGCAGGGAGCTCAGTGACAGGAAGCCTCTCAGGTATGGCAACGCGGGGGAGGGGGCAGAGGCCAGTATGGGGACAATTTTCAGGGAACCTTGAGCCAAGAGGGCTCTTACTTTTTAAAGGGCCAGATTTGAAAGCGACAGGCTTCAGGTCTGAGATAGCTCGGTACCAAGGACATGTGCGCTGGAATTTCACCCCTGGGTGGAGGCGGCTGACCCCCTGGGCACCATCCAGCCTAGGATTGAAGGGCCTTGTCTTTGCCACTCAAAAGACAACCCAAGGAAGGGCAGGGTGCCTGATGTCCATGGGGCTGAAGCAGGGGTCCTGTCTCTCTCTAGTCCTGGGTCTCCCGTCTGACCTCCTGCAATGACTCTAAGAGAGGCATCCTGGGAGTGAGGGCAGGAGAGAGGGGACATGGTGGTCATGGCTGCTGAGACACCGAGAGAGAGAGAGAGAGAGAGAGAGAGAGAGAGAGAGAGAGAAAGAGAGAGAGAGAGAGAGAGAGAGAGAGAGGTAGGTAGGTGTGGGAGACACAGGGACGGTTTCCATTTCCACTCTCTTTGTAACAATCGCAGCTACCAGAATGCACTCCCTGGCTCTCTGGTCCCTAAGGGAAGCCGTTGGGCAATCTGTGTCTGCCTGTCACAAAGGTATGGGCACAGCCTGCAGATTTCTTCTTAGCCAGTCCCCAGGAGGTGTCTAGGAGAAGGGAGGGCACAGCTGAGATGCAGGAATGGAAGAGGAGGGGTGCCCTGCGTGGGGGCAGCGAGGGCGCCCCCCACTCCCCCCACCAGTTGGTGGAGGCCACCTGAGCTCTCGGAGGATCTCTTCCAAGCGGGTAGGTGGCCATTCTTTAAGGCGGAAGGACATACCTGAGAACCTGGGTTTAAGCTTGGCTCCTCTACAAGCCCACAGAGACACCTATCCTCCATCAAGCTGAGGGCGGAGGACCCAACTGCTCATTGCCCTGTGACCTTTTAAATCTCCCTGCAAGATAATGGATGAAGAGGTGGCCGGAGTGGAGAGAAAAGGTGCTTTTCACTAAAATAGGATTAAAAGCTGATGACTGAACACGTCATGGCTGGCTCAGTGATGACAAGCTCATTGTCTCTGTGGAGTGACATGGGTCGTCAGCCCTCCCTGGGAGCTGGACACTGGCCCTGCCCCCAACCGGAGCCCAGATCTATAAGGCTGATGGCCTGAGAGTGACAATACTCCTGAACTGGATCCCACCCATGTCTGGAGGGTCTGGGCTCGGCAAGTTTACACTGCAGGGCTTCCTGCCCCCTGAAGTCTGAAAAGAGGTTTCAGGATTCTGGAGCTCTTCAAATAATGGGGAAATGCTGAGCCCTGGGCAGGTGGCCACAGGGACTAGTGTAGACGTCCCTGGGTGGCTGACCCTGGGATCTCTTGTATTTCAAGATCTGACCAATGAAGCCGACACTATTTTTTATCAGGGAGTGACAGAGCTATATTCAAAGAAGAAAAGGAATTCTTGGGTGTCAAAAAGGTGGTTACTAGGGGCTGGGGATGTGGCTCAAGAGGTAGCGTGCTCGCCTGTCATGTGTGCGGCCCAGGTTCGATCCCCAGCACCACATACAAACAAAGATGTTGTGTCCACCGAAAACTAAAAAATAAACATTAAAAAAATTCTCTCTCTCTCTCTCTTTTTTTAAAAAAGGTGGTTACTACAGCACTGGTGACTGCAGAAGTCACTCCGAAGTCAATGTGGGTATGTCCTGAAAGGTTGAGGCTACCCAATTGTACAGGTTATGCACTGCCCAACACGGGGTGCGGGGGATCAATCTGGTAGATATCAGAGATTTGTAATTTTTTTCACAACATTTTCTGGAAAACAGCAGAAAAGAGCCTTGTTCTAACAAAATCAGTACATTGGGATGTTTTTCTACTCGATAGGGGCCAAATGCCCAGCAAGCGCTCCATTTTCTACCTTTTGCAGAGGCACATGCAGGATGGTGGAGACCCCAAGCGTCCCATTCCTATAGCCTTGGTGCAAACTGGAGGTGTGACCAGAGGATCTGCCACTGCAAGGGCCCCAGGGTTGGTGCGGCTCCCCGTCCTCGGCTCAGTTTGGGGACCAGCACTGCAGCCCGTGGCTAGAGCCCCCCATCCCCCCCCCAACCCCGGGGAAGTTTTCCTGGCGCTCACCTCCGCAGGAAGCAGCGTGTAGGCATAGAACTGTTTCATCTTGGTCACCAGATCGTCCGTGGAGAATGTCACGTACTCCACAAACTTCCGGTTCCGCAGGAACCAATCGGAGCCGCCGTCCACCGAGATGCCCTCGGGGATCCTGCGATCCCCTAGGCGCCACATGTGCGCGACGCACTCCAGGAAGAGCCGGTCCAGGCCTTGTTTCCGGATGAACCTGGGTGAGACGAGGTGGCCCTGAGCCCAAAGGTGCCCTGGTCCACCCAGAGCCCAGATGCAAACAAAAAAACAAAAAACCCTCAAGCAACAACAGGATTTTTCGGGCACATCTTGAGCTCCAGGCGCAGAACCAGGGTCAGTGTAGAGTTCGCGACTTGGCCTCGCAGGGAAGCTCAGGGTACCTGCCCGGCACCATCTGAGGGCAACGAAGGTCAGCTATGCCTGCTTCCTCCCTAGAGACCTTTCAAGGAACCTGCTTGTGCCAGGCTGTCGTGGTGGACACAGCCGGTGGCCCTCATCTCAGGACGGTGCTCTCAGATGCATGCCCTCCACCCCCAGCCACACCCCCAGACCTCCTCCGCTTCTTGATTGACACATTGTACACCCGATTACAAAGTACTTTGACAAATACCAAACGTAGGATGTTTCATTGTGAACACATGAAACAAGAGGTCATGGTAGGTCTAATACCTACTGTTGTTATTATTATTATTATTTTGCAGTGCTGAGGAGCAACCAGGGGCCTTCTGCATGCGAGGCAAGCGCTCTACCTCTGAGGGACACCCATAATTTTGCAGAAGAGCGAGCATAAGAGGTCCATGTCACCTATGCCATAATATGAAACACATGATTGCTGCCCATGTCCAACTCAGCTACTGTAAGTACTGCTGCGTTTGGCATCTATGGCCAGTTAGATCGCAACTAGAGTTCCCAGGAAGTAAAGGTATCGCTTTGTTCCCATCCAGGCCACAGACCCCTGAGTGCTCCCCGTGAACCCCCGGATCAGGAACTTCTACTCCAGGAGGTACATGGAGGTCTGATCATCTCCCTTAGGACTGCCTGAAGCAGGACGGATAGAACTGGCTTTTCCTGTTTTGTGCATGCAGAACCCAGAGCTCCTCAGGGGGCAGAGCTGCTGAGACAGGAGTGTTCACTGTGAATGTTTATTGTACACCTACTGTGTGCCAGGCACGGTGCTGGGCCCTGGCGGGGTACTAGAGAGCAGGGAGGGTCCCTATACCAGGGAACTAGTTGTTAGGTTGGGCTCTTATAGCCCAGAGGTCTCCTGGCCCGGGAACCTCTGCTTCTCCAGCCCGCGGAGCCCCCCCCCCACACACACACCCGGGAACCTGGGCTGCTCTAGTCCCATCTCAGCAACGCCCCCTCTGAGCGCCCCTCCCGTTCCTCCGCCCCAGCTTCCGGTGCACACCAGCCTGAAAATCTCCCTCCCAGCTGGGTGACTTTGGAAGGTGAGGCATCCTCCCTGGGTCTCAGCTTTCCTCTTGGCATAATTGCAAAGGTGGGCTAGATCTGGATTTGAAGTTAGATGCCGGCAGCGATTGGCCAGAAAGGAGAACCCTTGAAGAGGCTCAGATGACGCGAGCCGTGGTTCCCACCACAGAGGGGTAGAAAGTGCGCGTTCCGAGAGGCACTCACATGCCTTGAAGAAAAAGGGTAAATAAAACCTCTCTAAGGCTGAATTCTGACCATAGGACCCGGCCAGGATTACAGCTGTAAGTCACTGTTATACCCAGAAGAGGGTGTGGGGCAGGTGTCACCTTCCATATGCGGACAGAGAAGCCCAGAGAAGGTGAGGACTTTTCCAAGGATGCACAGAGGACTCAGCCCCCGGGCAGAACCATCTGGAAGGCCCAGGTATCCAACCTCCTGGTCTCATTCTTACCCAGTGCATCTTCTGCATGCAAAATGAAGCTCATTAGCAAAGCCAGGTTCTTGCTGGGGAGGGACTTGGTGAGGGTTTTTCATCATGGTCACGGTATCAGCGCGTGGAGACACAACTGGGCTTTCAAGCAAGCCCCGAGTTTAGGAAAGGGAGAGCCTACCTCGGCTCTGGCTAATGCTGATGTTGCAATAATGCCCGGTGGGTGCACGGAACTGTGTTGCAAACTTTAGATTTTAGATGACTTGTATGAAAACTTACACGGAAATCATACTGTGAGAAAGAGGGAAGAAGGAGGAAGGAGGAGGAGGAGAAAGAGGAGGAGGAGGAGAAGGAGGAGAAGGAGGAGGAGGAGAAGGAGGAAGAGGAGGAGGAGGGGGGAGGAAGGGCAGGATTCCTGTAGGGAAGATATAGAAACTTTTCTAGTAATTTGCTCCTTCCAGGGCGCAGCTTTTTAATTTCATGTTCCATTATATGGGATAATGTCATTGCCTTGCAATTTTAATGTGACGTCCCAGGCCATAATATCCAAATACAATATTCATGCAGTCATCTCCAAAATGAAATATTCATGGCATCGGGAGATTGGTCTCTTTATTTACTGAATTCAAAAGCTGATAAGCTGCAAATATAGGCTTTGGTTAATTATGAACAAATAGAGTCAGCCAATTCCCCAGATCTCGGATAAGTTTCTGGGGTCACAGGGGCTACCAAAGACTTTCTTCTGGCCCAGAAGAAGGTGGCAGAGGCCCGGAGCCAGGGTACCAACCTGGAGAGAGGAATCAGCTGTCTGGGCTGGGAGAGGCTTTATTTTCCTGCCTTTTGCAGGAAACGTCCAGAACTTGGAAAGAAGGTGCTGGAGAGCAAGACAAGTCCATAGGGACGCCCCTGGGGTGCTCCTCATAGATGCTGGTTCACGTCCCCTAGGGAGGCAGCCCAGGCCCAGTGCACAGAAGGGGACCTTTCATTTCCCATTGCCATGGCTACCTTGGGGGCAAATAGAATGACAGGGGGCATCATGGCAGGGAAGACACCAGGCACAGGTGGTGGGTCCTTATCCTGCTCTCACGTAAGATGATCCCGTGAAGCCGGACAGTTCCCAGGATGAAGTGTCGATGGTTCTCAAAGGACCTTGCAAAGTGTGATCATCGCCACCTACCCAAGCAGCCAGGCGGTGGTGACGTCTCTCTCCCATCCCTGCGTCTCGGACACTCGTTCATGCTTAACGTTTTTATCCAATCACTTCTAACTGTCTAGAACAGCATCCAGGTCTGGGTTCATTGTCTATTTCTACTCACTAGACATGAGCCCTCAGATGGCAAAGATTTTGAATCTGTGTGTGTTCAGGGCTGTGTCCCTAACACCTAGAATAGTGAGGAGCATCTTTGAGATGCTCAAGTAATACTTATTGATGAGTGAATAAAGGGAAGGGGAACGGCTACAGCAGCTGGACCGCCAACAGACAGAGTAGCCAGGTATCAGAGCCTCCTAACTCGCTCAGCAAACAAAATAACTGAATCTCAGAGAGGTTAAGTAATTTCCCTTGAGTGGCACAGCAGCCAGTCTTGGACCTGAATCCAGGTGTGGCTGAATCCAGCACAAACTCCTAAGGACCCTGCCATCCTTTCCTGTCCCCATTCACCAGGGTCCCTCCAGTAGAATACAAATAAAGAATCTGAGGACATCTGCCTCCCAAAGATGGTTCTCCGAGATGAGAGAGAAGCTAGAGACAGGTTTCCTTGTTGGTTTTGGAAGAGGCTTTCAGAACGGGCGGGCGAGTAAGGAGGACAGCTTGGAACCGTTCGCACTCAGTTTTACATCCTGGGCTCTCGTGGCATCCCTTGAAGGGGACATTGGAGCCCCAGCCCGGTCCCTTCCCCTGTCCCTCGTGCTGCCTGGCCACCGAGAGCTGAGCAGCTCTGCCCCAGCACGACCCCTACCTCCTCTGGAGCCAGCTGACCGTGGACCAGAACCTCTGAGCCCAGGAGCCAAAATAAATCTCCCCTCTTTTTAAGCTGATTTTCCCAGATTGTGTCACAGCGATGGAAACCCGCGCAACCACCAACCAATGTGACTAATTCCACAAATGAAAACCAAACCAAACCCGAGCCCCAGGGAGAACGGATGAGAGGCAAAGTCACACCGCCTAGGGGAAAGTCCCCTATTCTCCTGTTTTCCTGTCCAGAGATCTGACACCGAACCCTCCTTCCTCCCTCGGCACCAGCATGGCCTACGCATTTTGGTGGGAAAAAATGAAGCCACAGAATGAAGCATAAAGACTCATGAGGTGGGAAATCAGCCGGTGACATGAATAGGGACACCACGGTAACCAGGGACTCCCGGGCTGCTGACCTCGGTGCCCTTAGCTGTGTGCTGCTTCAGGATCTCATGCAGAGAGGGGTGACTGCAAAGGGCCCACCCCAAGGTCAGGTGCAAAGGTCGTAATGAGACTATGGGACGGGGGTGGTGGGGTGGGGCTCGGAGGGTCGCCCAGTGCAGGTGAGCGCTCCGTGGACACCCAGGGCCCTCACGTGCTCCTGCACCAGGTGGGAGTCTTAACCTCTGCCTCTCTTCTGGGGTTTGGTAGACAGGTGGGTCGGGCACCCCCGGGCTAAGGAGAAGCTGTGTCCAAGAAAGCAGAGGGACTTCAGCACCAAGGACAGAGCCCAAGGCCCCGGACCCCATTTCCCCCAACTGTTTTAGCAACACCCACCATTGTGGCAGGGGAGGAGGTGACAAGGGTCATGGCCTACAAGAACCAGCCTGCGAGGACCCAGCTCACTGGGTTCTGAGCTTGGCAGCTCCAAAGGGCCTGCCTAGGCTCAGGGTGGCTGTGCCCTCCTGACCAGGGTGGAGTCACCTGTCACACCTCTGATCTGCAGCCGCTGGAAGAGCCCAGGGGCTTGGGACAGCCACACTGTCCGCAGCTCCGGAGAGCATCTTGGATGTTCCAGGCCCTGGTTTGTGTGCTGAGAATGTGGTTGGGGATCAGGTGGGAATCATCCCTGTCCTTCTCTCACTTCTAGGGGGAGAGAAAATGTAAATGCTAACAGTTATCGTTTCTTGAACTCGGACTACATCCCACTCACTCAATGTAGATTCTCTTATTCAGTCTTCACTTCAGCCCACGAGGATTCATTTTATGAATAAAAGAACAGAGACAGAGAGGTTAAGTGATCTATCTTCCCAAGATCACACAGCCAGTCAGTGGCAAGGTTAGGATTCAAACCTTAATAAGTCAAGGTGGTGTCAGACCCTCAGAAGGGATTGAACTGCCATCTGCCGTGGGACCCTTGCTGGAGCTGGGATGATGCTTTTTGGAATTTTGGCCTCTAACACTCTGAGCTAATAAACCTCTTTCTTCACAAACACCCTGCCTCGGGTATTTTATTATAGTAACAGAACAGGGTGGCCACACCTGGACGCAGAGGGAAGCTCCACAGAACACCTGGCCCATCACACTGCCCAGGGGTTCTAAGAACTGGAATCCAGTGCCCGACCACCTAGGCTCAGACCTGCTTCCCCACCTGCCCTCTGTGCTGTTTAATCTCTCCAAACTCAGCGTCCACACCTGGAAATGGACATGAGAAGCACTGCAGGGCCATGCAAGGCCTGTAGTGGGGACTGAAATGTGCATTACTGCAGGGGGCTTCAGACAGTTCCTGCCACCCAGGAAACCTTCCAGGGGCAGCCGCTGCTGCACTGTGCAGAGAAAGCCCGCTTGGTGGGAAGAAAAGAAGCCAGAGTGGACATGTGGAGCCAGGGGCCTGAGTCCTGGGGCCTAGATCCTGGGGCCTGAGTCCTGGGTCCTGGGGCCTGGGGCCTGGGTCCTGAGTCCTGGAGCCTGGATCCTGGGGCCTGAGCCCTGGGTCCTGGGGCCTGGGGCCTGGGGCCTGGGTCCTGAGTCCTGGAGCCTGGATCCTGGAGCCTGAGCCCTGGGGCCTGGGGCCTGGGGCCTGGGGCCTGAGTCCTGGGGTCTGGATCCTGGGGCCTGAGCCCTGGGACCTGAATCCTGGGGCCTGAGTCCTGGGGCCTGGATCCTGGGTCCTGAGCTCTGGGACCTGGATCCTGGGTCCTGGGGCCTGGGGCCTGGATCCTGGGGCCTGGGTCCTGGGACCTGGATCCTGGGGCCTGGGTCCTGGGACCTGGATCCTGGGGCCTGGGGCCTGGGGCCTGGATCCTGGGGCCTGGGGCCTGGGGCCTGGATCCTGGGGTCTGAGTCCTGTGGCTTAGATCCTGAGGCCTGGATCCTGGGGCCTGAGTCCTGGCCCCAGTGACGCATGTCCTTCCTAGAAGGCTCAGGACATAAGAAAAATGCAGAGGAGAAATGACTACACCTACTTGTCGGGGATGACGCTGGAAGATGGTTTCTTGTGGGTCTGTTGTCCAACTTCTGTGCACATCATCTAGGGGTTAAAAAAGTCCCAAAGGGGACCTCACGGCACCAGCCGAGGCCAGGGCAAGAGGTATGCAGTGAGGGGGTGCTGCGCTCCACTGTGGCTCGGGCCACAATCAGACGGAAATAGAAAAGTGGGGACCATCCATGTACTGCTTGGGTTTACAGGAAGCAGAAGAGAAACCAACCTGCTCTCCCTCCTGGGACGAGGCATGAACTACCTGCCTGTCAGTCCTGGTGCTGCGGCTAGGCTGGGAGAGGGCCCGTCCCCCCCGAGGGAAGCTGGACTCACCTCCTGACAGCACGTCTGCCTGCAGGGGCCCCCGGCCAGGCTGCCACAGACTGTCCAGCTCTGCTTAAACACTGGTGTTTACACATGGAGGGAGAGTTGAGCTTGAGGATTAATTCCGTGTCAGAGAAGGGAGCTGTTGCTGCGGCCAGGGTGACCCTGGTGCCCGCTGGGGCAGTGCTGGCTCCAGGGGCAGAGTCCAGGCTGGAGAAGAGGGAAACATTTCCTTCTTCCACCAGGGCTGGGGTCTGTCATCACCTCCTCCCTGTCTAGCCTCCTCACAAGGAGGATGCCAGTTGCTTCTCTAAGGCTTAGAGTCACTTGTCCATCATCCTTGTGATTCTTCTCATCTCTTCTGCACCATCATCACCATCATCACCATCACCATCATCACCATCACCATCACCATCATCAACATCATCACCACCATCATCATCACCATCATCACCAACATCATCACCATCACCATCACCATCACCATCATCACCATCACCATCATCACCACCATCACCATCATCACCATCACCATCATCAACATCATCACCACCATCATCATCACCACCATCACCAACATCACCACCATCATCATCACCATCATCACCAACATCATCACCATCACCATCATCACCACCACCACCATCATCACCACCATCATCATCACCATCATCACCAACATCATCACCATCACCATCATCACCAACATCACCACCACCATCATCATCACCATCATCACCAACATCACCACCATCATCATCACCATCATCACCAACATCATCACCATCACCATCATCACCACCACCACCATCATCACCATCACCATCACCACCACCACCATCACCACCATCCCCATCACCATCATCATTATCACCACCATCACCTTCATCATCACCATCACCAACATCATCAACATCACCAACATCATCAGCATCATCACCATCATCACCATCACCACCACCATCACCATCATCACCACCAACAACATCATCATCATCATCATCACCATCATCAGCATCATCATCACCATCATCACCACCATCACCACCACCATGACCACCATCACCATCAGCATCATCATCATCACCACCATCACCACCATCACCATCATCACCACCATCACCACCATCACCACCATCACCATCACCATCATTATCACCATCATCACCAACATCATCACCATCACCATCACCACCATCACCAACATCATCACCATCACCATCACCACCATCACCATCATCACCATCACCAACATCATCACCATCACCATCACCACCATCACCATCATCACCACCATCACCACCATCCCCATCACCATCATCATTATCACCACCATCACCTTCATCATCACCATCACCAACATCATCAACATCACCAACATCATCAGCATCATCACCATCATCACCATCACCACCACCATCACCATCATCACCACCAACAACATCATCATCATCATCATCACCATCATCAGCATCATCATCATCACCACCATCACCACCATCACCACCACCATGACCACCATCACCATCAGCATCATCATCATCACCACCATCACCACCATCACCATCATCACCACCATCACCACCATCACCACCATCACCATCACCATCATTATCACCATCATCACCAACATCATCACCATCACCATCACCACCATCACCAACATCATCACCATCACCATCACCACCATCACCACCATCACCACCATCACCACCATCACCACCACCATCACCACCATCACCATCATCACCACCATCACCACCATCACCACCATCACCACCACCATCACCACCATCACCACCACCATCACCATCATCACCACCACCAACATCATCAGCATCATCACCATCATCATCACCATCACCAGCATCATCACCACCATCACCATCATGACCATCACCACCACCAACATCATCGCCACCATTAACATCATCATTATACCATCATCTCCACCATCAACATCACCCTTGCCACCAACATCACCCTCGCCACCAACAACATCATCACCCCATCGCCCTCACCACCACAGCTCCCCACGCACACTAACTGTTCCCGGTTAATTCCTTTGGTAACTTCACAGGGTCGGAACTATTAACATCATTCCCATGAGGAAATTTTTCAGATGAGGAAACTGAGACACAGTAGTGAGGTGACTTACCCAAGTCACACTCCCAGTGAGTGTGCAGAGCTGTCACCCAGATCCCGACAACCTGCTTCAGAGCCTGTCTTCAGTTCCAGGCTTGACCGTCCGCAGGGTCTGTGGGAACGCCCTCCCATGTTCTCTAAGCAATGTTCAGTGGCTGTTTCTTAACCTTGACCGTCATCTAGCACAGTGTTCCTGAGACCACAGGCCCGATGGGATGATCGGATAAACTTCTGTTGACGCCTATAAGATCAATATCTAATTTCCACAGTCCACCCACTTATAAATGATCAATGGAATCCCAGATGTCACCGGCACGCCCTGAACACAGTTTGGGAAATGCTGATTCTAGGAAAAGGAGAAACACCTGTCTCCACCCAAATAAGAAAAGGCTCTGCTTCTGGTTGGTGGGCTCCTGCCCTGTCCTGTTCCCCACACCGCGACCTTCAGACCGAGGAGCCCCTGGGGCGTCTCCGACCATGGGGTGACAAGAGAACCCAGGCCCTCAGGTGGAGCTGAGCCAGGTTCACTGAGTCTCGTTCGTCCCCGCCTGCCACTCACCAGCCACAGGACCTGAGCAGGTAGAGCTGTTGTCCCCACAGCCCTGTCCTTTCCAAAACGGAGCCACAGCTGCCCGCTGAGGCTGGAGTGAGGGAGGGCACTCACAAGCGCCCAGCTCGGTGGCCTCGGGGGGCCAACCCCAGCCTGGGTTGCTGTCTGGGTCCCATGCAGCCCCGCCACCTACGCCGTGTTGCAGGGATGAACGCAGGGCCCTGACTGAGGTGGAGAGATTCCCCAGAGCCCGGCAGGACGTGTCCCCGCGGAGGCCGTGTTGTGCCCAGCGCGTGAATCTTCCCTTTCCAACCCCCAGAAGGGGACCTTCCCACTCGCTCAGACGTGGCGCCTGCAGTGCCTTGGAGAACTTCCCTGATGCCCCCGAGCAGAGGTTGGGACTCCACTCTCAGACCGGGAGTACACTTGAGGCCTCTGCCTCTGCCCGCCCGGGAGGCAGGGCTGTGCCTCCTCATCCTCTGGTCACTTTATTTTTTTGGAGGGAAGCAGAGAGAAGCCGTGCGCACAACACTCCCCTTCACCTAATTACAGGAACCGTCAGGACCAATTTGGCAGCTACTAAAATACTAGTGGCCTCTCGCCGGCTCCTCGCAGCAGGGGCTGGAGTCCAAATTGGCTGCTGAAGGCTGGGGAAGAGGACAGAAGGTCAAGGCTGCCATTAGGCGCTGGGCGGAAAGAAAAGAAGAGGCACCCCGCGGCCTCCTCCGCATCTCCCTGCCTGCCTCTGTCCCCCTCCGTCTTTCTGTCTTTCAAGCTCTCTGGCCGCATCCTTTCCTCCACAAGGACTGTTCCAGAAGCACAGACTCTTAGAACAGGGAGGGGCCTTGCAGACCACCCCCTCCAACTCCCTTGTTTATTATATAGAGAAAATAAAGCTCAGAGAAGCACAGCGGCTGCCTTAAAATCACACAGCATGTGGAGGAAGGCAGGGCTGGGGCTCAAAGAGGCTTCACTAATGGGAAGGATGAGTTTGGCTTCTGTGAACACCCTGGGCCTGGGTCCTGACTCAGCTGAGTGAACTCAATCAAATCACTTCATCTCTCTGAGTCTCCATTTCCTTATCTGTGAAATAAGGTGACTTATTTAGCTGCCAGTAGTCACTACCTGGAGCCAGAAAATTAGACAAACACAGAAGAAAACAAAACCAATGAGGTGGAGGGTGTTGTCTCAATGGCTTGATTCAGCCATACCTGAAGTCAGACCAGTGTTTTAGTTACCTGGTTTAATAACTTCCTTTACCCCAAAGCAAGTTCGAACTGGGTTTTTATCATTTTCCACCAAATAGTTCTTC